>NC_132988.1:2638333-3957500 GCF_048564905.1 Vicugna pacos
CAGAGTGGAATGAGCCCCTAATCCAATAAGGCTTCTGACATTATTTTTTTTAAAAATGGAGACAGATGCACACAATAGAACACCCTGGGAAGGTAAAGATGGAGATCAGAGTGTGGCTTCTTCAAGCCAAGAAACCACAGAGATTGCCTGCAAATCAGCAGAAGCCAGGAAAGAGGTATGAATCTACCTGTGCACACCTCATCCATGGATTCAACTCACTGCAGGTCAAAAATATTGGAAAAGAAATTCCAGAAATGTCCAAAAAGTGCATAACATTTACATTGGGTTAGGTATTCTAAGTAACCTTGGATGATTTAAAGTATATGGGAAGGTGTGTGTAGCTTATGTGAAAGTACTATACGCCTTTTTATAGAAGGAACTTGATCATCCATGGATTTTGGTATCTGTGCAATCCTGGAACCAGCCCCCGTGGGTACTGAGGGAAGACAGTGTATGATAAAGAACTGTTATCTAAATGAGCTGAGGGCCGCTCTCCAAGGAGGCACAGGTCACACACATTTGTCCCTCAACTTGGGCCTGGAGAACTAGGGCTTAAACATTGCTTGGTGAATAAACCAGCATTGGGCTGTGCACTTTACCTAGGAAACTGAACCAAATCTTTCTGTCATTAAACATTTCCACATGCAAGAAAAAAATATTACCGATTGCTCTGATCATGCTATGGTCAGGATCCAAGGGCAAGCCAGGAGTTTGTCGCAGTGCAGCCCAGTCTCCTACAAGGACAGGCAAGAAGCGGCCTGATTCTAGCATCCTGGGCTCCCAGCAGGAGGCGGCCACACTGGATTCCTGGGCAGGACAGGCCTGCATGGCAGAGGTGATGAGAGGCTCTCCGGCCATCCGGTCAGCTGATCCTTGGTGGAGCCCAGCTCTGAACAGGGGCCTCCCTCCCCTCCCCCCGCTCCACTGCAATAGCTCCTGAATAAAATCTGCCAGGGAGGGAGGCTGCAGGGGAAACCAACCCTGCTGACACCTTGAACTCAGACCTCCAGGCTCCAGATTCCTTGAGACAATAGATGTCTGCTGTTTATCCACCAGTTTGTGGCGCTTGCTATGCAGCCCCAGGAAACCAACAGACACCATCCTTTCTAAAGAAGTGATGAAGAGCTGGGTTTGCATCTGAGCTCCACCACCTACGAGCCACCCTTGGAACAGTAACCCCCATGTCCGTGCCTTGGTTTCCCACTTGGAAAATGGGATTGGTAATAGCACCCATCTCATAGGGTGATAGGGCGGATTCCCTGAGCTAAAGTGTGTGAGGTGAGCAGAACTGGGCCCCGCTGTAAGCGTGCAGCATGCTGGCCATCACCCCGAAATTCTGGACCTTCTCCTCTGCAGGGAAAGAGTTATGTCTAGTTTGGGGGAGCCCACCCACTGGCACCATCTCCAGCTGTTAGCAAGTCTTTGTATACAGCTGAGTGGGGGATCAAAATTTGCCACCCTAAATGTACCACTTTGGCATAAGGGTCACTTTGAGCTGAAGGTGACTGAGAAGCAGCAGAAAGCAAGCCGCTCCCCGCCCCCACCGCCGGCCCCCTCTGTGAGGACGCCCCCCCCTCCCGCACAAGGAAGGGGGGAAGGGGTCGTACCGTCTGAGCTCTCACTGACGGCAGCCTGCAAACCCAGCCTCACTGAGCAAGCTTTGTCTTCCCTTGTTTCCCCCCACATATTCACATTCCCACAATTTACTGTCCCTAGAAACTGAAACCTGTTTTTTTTTTTCCTCTTGTCACTTCTCCAGAAACGTAACCCCTTTTGTTAAAATGGCATGTGAGCCCTTAAGTCTGTTTTCCAGGTCTCCAAGTTGTGCGAAGGGCTCTATGCACAGACGTGATAAACTTTGTGCTCCTGTTCATCTGTCATTTGTCACTTTAATTTGCTGATCCGTGGTATAGACCCAAAGAGGGCAGAGGAAAAGTCCCCCCCCTACCCTGGGGCATCAAGTACCCCAACAGCCACCACCACCTGGCTCTTGTTCTTTCCCCGTGACCTTGAGTGTAATGCTTTGGTGAACCCTGGGAGCCTCCAAGAAAAAAGAACCTGGGGTGGTCTGGGGCTTCCCAATCCTGCAGTCACAGTCAGGGGCGGGATAGGCCCCAAGGAAGGCCTTATGGTCTACCAGGGCAAGTGCAGGAGGCCGCAGTTTGTGGTTTAGCTCAGTCCAGGCCCCCCTTGCATACGTGGCATCCTAGCTGTGAGGGGAAGGGAGGGGCTTTGTGAAATGCCCAGGGGTCCATGGTGCTAAAGGTGTCCCAATTCTGTGGCCTCCTGAGACTCCAGGACACACAGGGCATGCAGGGTGGCCACGCTGGGCTCTGACACAGTGTGAAAACCCATTCTCAGGGCAAGTCTGTCAGGTGAGAAATGTCAGTCTGTTCTCAGAAACAATAATTAGTACATACATGTAAACTTAAAAAAAGTGCAGTGTACTGTATATGTGTCTCTGCATGCAGTAGAATGTGTATGTGCCGTCTGACTGTAGTAATTCTACCTAATAAAACTGAAAAAGGAGAAAAAAATACATTACATCTACAAGTTAATTTGGGCTATCAGCTTTATCATATTCAATCTTTCCACCCAGAAGCAAAATAAATCTTTACATTTTCCTAATGTTCTAGTAAAAATGTATTATTATTACTGATTAAATCTTTTCCTTCTTTAAAAATATACCAACCAACCAACAAACAAAAATATAACTGAAAAATTGTGCTCTACACTGGAAGTTGACACAACATTGTAAAATGACTGTAACTCAACAAAAAATGTTAAAAAAAAAAAGCCTTTGAATAAAAATAAACAAACAAAGACATACCATCCAAAGGCTGTTGTGGGGCTCAGGGCTGCGACTGAGTGGGCAGGACAGTTGCAGAGTCATCAGAAGAGAATGTGTGCCTGCAGCAGCTCCCCAGAGGAGCCCCGCTGCAGGCAGAGGTGGCCCCCGCACTTGGAGCCCTCATACCTTGAAACCACCATCCTGGGCCTTTGTGGGACAGACACTTGGGCACCTTTGGTGCTTCCCTGCACCTGCTGCAGTTAGGGCCTGTCCTGTCTTCTTCACGGCCAAGTTCTCACCCCTCCCCGCAGGCCTCCTGGGGGCTAATGGCATGGGGGTGTCCGTGGCAGGAGTGGGAGCCCATGACTGGGTGGGGGTGTCCACGGCAGGCCTGGAGGTTCCGTGGTGGGCTGGAAGCCATGCGGCAGGCAGGAAAGCTCCCAAGGCCTTGCCCGTTTACACGTGTCATGATCACGGTACAGCACCCAGTGCACCAGGCTATCACTGTGGTAGGAGGTGCCACGGTCCAGGGGCCAGGCAGGCCTGTTGGGGATGCCCAGCCCAGGCAGGTGTCTCACTTCTGTGCAGCCAGCATAATGTCCAGGGGTCCCCGGCCATGCTCCTAAACTCCTGGGGAAGAGGCCTCGGCAAGCGTCCCTCAGCAAGACTAAGAGGTCAGCCAGCAGCATCTCCCTCCCCCACCAAGATTCAGCAAGAAACAGGAGACATCTCTGTGCCGAAAGACAGAACACCAGAGACAGCCCTCGGCTGGTGACCAGGAACCGGGCTGCTGTAGGGAGTTGAATAGTGGTCTGGATGTTTCTGGCTGTGGGATGAGTCTTCCGCTGCCCACTGAAGCCTCCCCACTCTGAGATTCAGAAGACAAAGGACTCACCAAGATGAGTCCATCCCAGGCTCTGCTGCAAGTCAGCTTAGATTTGCTCCCCTGATGCTGAAGTAAAACATGTGGGAACCAGTGCCTGCAATTCCCCTACAGTCAGGATCCTGGGACATTTCCATAACACCCCTTTGTACACTGTTCTGAGCAAAGTACTGGTCAATCCACGATGCCAACCCCCACGAGCAGACTGGGAAGCTGAGGCTCCGAGGAGCCAAGTAACCGCCCACAAGCACAGACATGGGGCCACAGTGCAAGGTCTAGATCCTCTGCCTGCCCAGGGTGACCCCCAGCAGGTTCCACATCCCCCCTCAGAGGGCACCAGCTCACAGAGCCTCCCTTTAGGAGAATTCACTTTGCAAAATGTTCTTTTCAGTGGGACTCATGTTACAAAACCTGCCTTTAACAGGATTCATTTCCTAATCCTCTTTTTAGGGTCACTCAGCGGGCTTGTCACCCTGAAGCAGGTTCATTCTCATTCACCAGGGCAGCTTTCCTGGGTCCCACTCACCACCTGGTTGTCCACTCCCAGCTCAGACCCAGAAAGGACCCCTCGTGCCATGTGCCCCCTGGCTTTGCCTGCTTGGTCCCTCATTCCTTTGTCCCCTGCACGGTCACCAGGAGCTTCCGCCCACCTAAGGCAGGCTGTCTGCTCTGCCCTGGGGAGGCCGCTGCTGTCAGGTCGAAGAAACAGGAAATACCCATGGGGCCACCCTTACCCAGCACAGAAGCCAGTATCTGACTTCGTCACTCTGGATGGGCCCTGGGCGTGGTTCAGGCACCCACAACATCTCCCAGTTCTTATCAAATCTCAGCACTGTCTAGAAGTGAGCCACTAAACAACTCTGTGCCAGCACCAAAGAGAGGATGCTTGTTCACATGCCACTCACAACACACGGGGCTGACGTGGGCAGGCCCCTCCCAGGATATGGAACTCACCTGGGCAGGCCCCCTGGCAGGGCTCGGCACACAGGGACCACGCAAGTGGCCCTCACTGCAGAATACCCTCTGCTCCACCTGTTGCTCAGAGCTGACCCTGAGCACCTCAAAGTGGCAGCTCCTGGGCACACCTGTGAACCTGGGCTTCACTCTGCAAGGTCCCCCTCATTGGTCCTTCTAGGGGCTTCTAGGTTTCCACAGCATGGGGCCTCTGTCTCCATTCAGCCCCCTTCTTATCCTGACTCCTGGATTTCTCTCGTGAGGAGAGGGTTTTTTGAAATTGTCTACCACTCGTGGGCTAGTTAAAATGATAGAAAACAAGCCAGAGCTGCATCCCTGACCGTCAGAGCCCCACACCTGTTCCTAGGACCTGGCCTGCACAGCAAGGGGTGTTTTCTGCAACAGCAAGCCCCTGATGGGGGCGGACCAGCTGACCTGGTCAGCCTGATCCTGCCAACTAGCCCTTTCCAGGGGTGCCTAGGTTGAGGTCTGTATAAATGCCTCCTCCTTGGAGCCAGAGAATCTGCAGGTGTACCTGAGGCCACAGTCCCTGCTTGGTCAGTGGTCATGGGGCGGGGCTGGTGGGAGGGAGTGAGGGGCCCTGGCTGTGCAGGTGGCCTGGTCTGACAGGGCCAGGTACCCTTTGCTAAGGAAGAGAATGTGTCTCTCAGTGCTCTTGGAAGTTCTCCCCAAACAAAAGTGAGGAAGCAAGAAAAAAGGCAATAAAGGCCAGGAGAGGAGGGTAACTCAGATCCAGAAGAGCACCTGGACCAGGATTGTCCTATGCGGCCTGCAGGCGCCAACTCAGCATGTGTGCTGTCACTGGTGTGGCTCCAAGCCCCTTTCTCCAGCCTTTAGGGTCCTTATATACATCCAGGTGGCTCCCCTGGGCAGGGTTAGTAAACTTCAGGGCAGCTGGCCTGGGAGTCAGCTCACATTTAGTAAGAGACACCTCTGCATGGGGACGCTCCTTGGCGAGCTGCTGGCCACGTGTTACCAGGCAACTTTTAGCAACCTCGTGGTCTTTAGCCTTTGTAAGCCTCTGACCCCTTTTCCTACCAGAAACACTCTTTAAGGGTTACCTGAATATGCGTCCCCTTAATGCAATTCTTAAGTCTCCAAATAAACATTTTTACTATTTGCTCCTTTATTTTTCTTCTTCTTCTTTTGGTTGCACACTTAACACTGTACATGAAAGATTCATCCACATCTTTGCATACGTTGGTGATTCATTTCTTTCTGCTACTAAATCCAAACTTGTTCTGCTCACCGCGTGACAGGCCGAAAATTGGGAGATGAGGTGTTGGGGCAAGGAATAGACTTTATTCAGAAAGCTGGCAGGCCAAGAGGATGGCAGATTAATGTCTTGGAGAACCATCCTCCCCCATTCAGAATACAGGCTCCTTTTATAAAAAAAAATAACAGGGGAGGGGGTGGGGTTGGTTGTTGCAGACTTCTTGCTGCAGGCATTCTTTGTCCTTGCAGCCGTCCACGTGGGCCAGGTCATGGTGTCCCTGTAAACCTCCAACAAAACAAAGGTTATTCTCTAGTTTGCAGCTTGCCAGCTCTGCATAAGTGCAGAAGTGCTAACATCCTTAAAGGTCAGAGCCCGGAGAATAGGCTCTCCTGTATATTTCAGGATAAAGGCAACATTGTTTCCCAAAAGGTGCAGAGCTGGCAAGACTGAGCCTGGAAAACAGGGCACAGTGGTTAAAACTAAAGGAACAGATCCAATAGAGAGTCAGATTTGTTCTCTTCTATTACAGAAATAAATGATTTTATAAAGTCTACATTATTAATTGTGATTTTTTTAAAAAAAATTTCCTACATAGGCTTTTGGTGTCGTGTGTTAGTAATCAGCAGGCCCAAGCAAAAGAGCAGGAAACAAACTAATGAAGTGGCTTCCCTGGTGTTGAGCTGGCCTGCTGGTCCATTCTGGTTTAAAATTCTTGCATCTTGTTTGTCTCTTCTCTCTGGTCAACCCCCAACCTCGCCATTACACTCACTCTCCTTGTGCATTCTTTACCCAGGATAGCCTCTCCTTTAACCCAGAAGCTGTATTCAGAGAAGGTGGTTCTGGGCTGATAGCCTCAAAAGAATACAGAGTTTCTCCACAGGCCAGGTGGATTCATCGAGACAAAGAAGAACGCAGCACCTCAGAAAAACACTCTGCTCTTGCTATCTTTCTGCTCCCCTCAGTTATTGTCTAAAACCTCAGGACAGCAGCCCCAGGATGGATACACAGTATCTGAGGCATGACTGCGCCGACTCCCCTTTCCTGGCAGAGCAAGAAAGCTGCTCTTTCTGATACTCTGATACTCCCCGAACTCTGTCTCTGGGTTGGAATTCATTTTTGGGGACACAGAGGCTCGTTTTTTGGGAACACAGATCATGTGTATTTACTCCTGTTTCCTTTTACAGTTTTTATACTTTTGTCATTTAAATTTGTCTCTGGGCAATTTGGGGTGAATTTGGGTGTCAGTTGTAAAGTTTGTGTCTATGTTATATTCATTCTAAAAAAAAAACCCATAAATACAAAACAGAAACAGACTCATTCTGTGTGATTTCTAATTAATTGTTCCTTCACCATTTTTTTGAGACAAGACAGTGAGATATATGGCTGTCTTTCTGTTTGGATTTCCAAACATAGCATCTACAGCAAAACTGCCTTTAGGGTGAGGCCTCTGGGCTCTGTGAGCACCACGTTCCCCGACTTCTCTGATGGCCCACAGGGGGGCACCAAACCCACATCGCTGACCTGATGGCACAGGTGCATTCTGCCCATGGGCCTGGCGCTTTGCACAGCTGGCAGGAGTTTTGTCTCCTAGGAACTCATCACGGCTTAGGCTTCTAGACAGTGTGGCTGAGCGTTCTTGGACATCGCCAGTGAGGAGTCACATAAGAGGTAAAATAAATTTTTTTAAAAAGGACAAGTGAGGAGCAGCTTCCTGTGTGCAGCTGACTGCTGAGGGGAGGATGCTGAGAAAGAGCTTGATGTGGAAAATTGCGGGCCTTTAGTTGGTTTATGTGCCATGTAGGTGGTGACCAGCAATGTGCTTTGGCGTATGGTGTCCAGGTTTCCCTGCACTGTTTGAGGGCCCTCCCCCTCCCTCTTTGTATGTCCTCCGCCCTGTTTTCATGAATTGACTGACCTCAGCCATGTGACTTCATTTCTGGGCTCTCAGTTCTGTTCCTCTAGTCCGTATGTCTGTGTGTGTGCCAGTTGCTCACTGTTGTTACTACAGCTCCGTGATACAGTTTGACGTTAGGGAGGGAGATGCCCCCAGCTGTGTCTTTCTTTTTCAGAATCTGGCTGTTCAGGGTCCTTAATTGTTCCATATTAATAATAGGGTTGTTATTTCTACTTCTATGAAAAATGCCATTGGCTATTATATTGGCATTGCAGTGAATTTGTCGATGGCTTCGGGTAGAATTGACATTTTAATAATAGCAATTCTTCCAATGCATAAGTAAGGACTATTTTTCTGTTTATTTGTGTCTTCTTTAATTTCTTTATTGATGGTTTATAGATTTTTAAGTACAGGTCTTTCATGTCCTTGGTTAAATTTATCCTAGTTTGTTCTGTGTGATGCAGTTGTAAATGTGATTATTTATTTTTCTTTCTGATTGCTACTGTTATGTAGAAATGCAGCTGACTTTTGTATATTGATTATATATTCAACTTGAATGAATTTGTTTATTCTGACAACTTTTTGTAATGTGGTGTGAAAAATTGTAATTTTAAAATCTCACTGTTTCTCCCGCATTCCTGGTCACCCACAGGACCCAAGGCCTGGTGGCTGCTAGCATCCTCTTCCCACGGTGCCTCTTAATAACAGGTAGACTCGTAGGTGGGCAGTTAGCATCACGGCTTTGGTTGACCTTGGCCTGGGGAGGTCCTGGTCTCTATAACAAATTTGATGTCTATTTTCTCTGCTTTTCTGCCATGGGATTGATACAGTTGTTTTGAGAAGTAATGTAATTTCCAGTAATTAAAAGCATCTGGAAGAGTTTCAGTAATGGTAAAAAGTACTCACATTTGCCCCTTCACACAAAATACTACATTGCGTTTCATCCAAAACAGGGACACTTTCCCGAGGAACCTTTATGTAGCCCACAGTGGAGGAAAGCATTTAGTTTCCACATTATAATTTAACCCACAGGCCCGCTTCAGCTTTCACCGGTTGGCCTAACTGCACGTTCTATTTTCTGGAGCTGTTACTGAGATCTCATTGGAAACCTCGGTGGATTTAAAGCACACAAGATGATCATGAGAGCTGGGAGGACTTTCCTTTATGGATTTTTTTCACTGAGGATCTTTTCTTTTTTAAAATTTTGGTTGGATTTTCTTTTCTTTTCTTTCTTTTTAATGGAGGTCCTGGGGATTGAACCCAGGACCTTGTGCATGCTAAGCATGTGCTTTACCACTGAGCTAGAGCCTCCCCCCCACCAAGGATCTTTTCAGTGTTCATTAATATTGTAAACTGTATCAGTATCACATTCTTACATTCTTTTTTTAAAATTGTTATTAAAATGCATAACATGACACCATTTAAATCATTTTAAGTGTACAGTTTTGTGGTGTTAACTATCTTTACATTATTGTACAAACAAGTTTAACAACAGGTTTATCTCCTTTAAACATGGGGTGGGTAGCTAGAAAACCAACTCCCTGAAATGGCCCAAGACATTACCTGAGATACTGAAGGAGGATAATAAAATGGCCACACTTAGGCTAACAGATTGCTTATTCCTATGCTTGCCCTTAACACTGTCAACTGACCTGACTGACTGATGGCTACTCACTGTCAACAGGGTGCTTGTGACAAAGCTGGACAGTGGGAGCCTGGGCTCTGGATGCCTTGCTGAGCAGCTGAACCAGAGCCAGCCAGCAGCCACCTGCCTTGGACAACCTGTCGGGTTGGAAAAATAAGCCTCCATTTGTTGAAGTCAGAAGTAACGAGGTACCTGTTGCTAGGTACAGGACGTGTTCCTGGACCAGCCTCCCATAGTGAGTGTGAAAGTGCTACGGGACATCTCAGAGCAGATTCGCCATCGCTCTTTAATTTTTTGTTTGTTTTGGTTTATCTGCTTTTGGTGGGCTGGAGGTCTTTATAGTTTACAGGGAGGAGGACACATCTCTGTGCATACCAGTTTCCTGGCCTTGTATTTTTTGATAATGTCACTGAAGTGGATTTGCTAGTTAGAAAGGACAAATTGTAAGGCTTTCCGTACATCTGAGATGGTTAAGTTAGGTACAGCCACATGTTACCGAGGACAGGATGCACACTGGGGGATATTATATGCTTTGCCTAAGTCCACAGGAAAAACCCAAGACTTAAAGCCACCCTCAGATTCTGATGATTTCATCATTCCGGTAATCTGCAGCTGTCCACATGGCCCGAGGAGGGGCCCCTGGGGACACTCTGCTGTATAGGGTACTGAATACCCTGTAGAAGACTCTTCACTGCTGTTTTCTCTAACAGCCCCTCCCTTCTCTTATCTCTTGACCTCCATCTGCCCAGTGCTGCCTGCTGAGGCTGCCAGGCAATCCAGCTAGGATGCCCCTGCTCAGAGTCATCTGATAACACATCCACTTGACCTCTAATCTTCTACAACAGTTCTCAAGCTTTGACCACAGAACTCTAGGGCCACAGGTCCCTGCGATCACTGTAATGGATCTGGATTTGCCTTGTTCATTCTGTTTTATCTGCAGCAAAGGTGTAGAAGCAATGCTAAGTAAACTGTTGCATCTTAGTGTAAATCAAAGGTGACACCAAAATATACTAGTATTCACTGGACACTTTACTGCCACAAATTAACTATTTTTTTAAAGGTCAATTTCATTTAAGAAAGTTTTTGATGAAGCAGTAACCATTATTTATTTTATTAAATTTCAGGCCTCGAGGACAAGTCTTTTTAACATTCCATGTGACCGACTGGGAAGGTCCCATAAAAAAACTTCTGTTTGCATTCCAAAGTGGAATGGTTGTCTTTAGAAAAAGCTCCTGTGTGATTAAGTTGTGAGCTGAACTGGCTGCTCCTTTATTAGAAACACATCTTTATTTGAAAGAGTAACTGACAAGCTATGGTTATTCACACCTGGGCGCTGGACAGATATTTCTGTGAAAGCGAGCACATGGAACCAAGCAGCATTGTTGTCCATGATAAAATCCAAGCTATCAAGCAAAAATTAGAGTTTTGGAAAACTTCTCAGCAACTGAGATCTTAGGCACTGTCTCAGGACTTAAAGGCCTTCCTGGTAAGACTGATGATAATATTAGTGAATGTGATGTTCTGATACTGTATATTGAATTTGGAAGGGCTTTACAATTTTTCAAAATATTTTTCAAATGACTACTGCATGACGTTACAAAATGAAGCACAGGAGAAGGCCCATTCAGATTGCAAGATAGAACAGTGGCTTTAAATGTACCAGAAAACAAAGTTATTAAATATGACTTGGACTCCACATTGCAGCTAGCCTTTAAAAAATAGAACTTATTACATTTTTGTGTAGTATCAGAAAGAATATTCAGAATTATCTGAAAGGATTATTAAAATATTCCTCTTTATTTCCAACTATAGCTGGGAGAGGTCAAATTGTCTTCAAATGCTTCAACCAAAATACTGCATTAAAATAGATGGAATTCAGCAGTAAATATGAGAATGTAGCTGTAATCTATTGAGCCAGACACTAAAGACAATTATGAAATATAAAACAATGCCATCCTTCTCAATAATTTTTTTTTTTTTTGGTTTGGAAAAAGATAGTTACTTTTCACAAAATACATTATTTGTAAATTTCTAACAGGTTTGTTATTATTTAAAGCATATTATGAAATATTTTTAAACTGCCTCATTTTTAATTTCTAACATTGCATTTATGTATATGTTCCACATAAACAGAAGTCTTTGGGATCCTCAAAAACATGTTTAAGGTATAAAAGAGTTCCAGGATCAAAATCATAAAGAACTCAGTCTAGCATATTTGTTCATCCAGGTGACACTTGTATTTTACTGCCTCCTTTTACTTTTTTTTAACCCGAAGTAGAGAATTTTTGCAGTTTTTCAAATAGCATGACTATGAACAAGAGGGAAGTAGGGTTTTTTTAATTTTATTTTTTATTGATGTCTAGTTGATTTACAGTGTTAGTTTCAGGTGTAGAGTGAAGTGATTCAGTTATTCACATATTCACATACATATACTTTCAGATTCTTTTCCATTATATATTATTACAAGAAATTTAATGTAGTTCCCTGTGCTGTACAGTAGGTCCTCGCTGTTTATGTATTTTATATACATTAATGTGTGTGTGTGTGTGAATCCCAAATTCCTAATTTATCTTTCCCCTGCCCTTTCCCCTTTGGTGACCATAGTTTGTTTTCTACGTCCATGGGTCTATTTTTGGTTTATAAATAAAATTTCTATCATTTTTTGAGATTCCACATATAAGTGATATATATATATGTCTTTCTCTGACTTACCTCATTTAATTTGATAATCTTTAGGTCCATATCTGTTGCTGCAAATGGCATCATTTCATTCTTTTTTATAGTTGAGTAATATTTCATTGTATAAATACACCACAACTTCTATGTCCAGTCATATGTAGACGGACATTTAGGGTGATTGCATGTCTTAGCTATTGTAAATAGCCTAGTGCTGCTGTGAGCACTGGGGTGCTTGTGCCTTTCTGAATTATAGTTTTCTCTGGATGTATGCCCAGGAGTGGGATTGCTGGGTCATATGGTAAGTCTATTTTTAGTGTTTTAAAGACTCTCCATACTGTTCTCCATGCACCAAACTACATTCCCACCCACAGTATAGGAGGGTTCCCTTTCCTCCACATCCTTCCAGCATTTATCATTTGTGGACTTTTTAATGATGGCTGACTGATGTGAGGGGATACCTCATCATGGTTTTGATTTGCATTTCTCTGATAATTAGTGATATTAAGCATCTTTTCATGTGCCTGTTGGCCATCTAGATGTCTTCTTTGGAGAAATGTCTTTTTAGGTCTTCAGCCAATTTTTGGATTTTTTTTTAAGCTGTATGAGCTGTTTGTATATTTTGGAAATTAGTCTCTTATCATTGCATCATTTGCAAATATTTTCTCCCATCCTGTGGGTTGTCTTTTCATTTTGTTTATGGTTTCCTTTGTGGTACAAAAGCTTTTAAGTTTAATTAGGTTCCATTTGTTTATTTTTGCTTTTGTTTCCATTACTCTAGGAGCTGGTTCAAAAAAATATTGCTGCAATTTATGTCAAAGAGTATTCTGTCTATATTTTCCTCTAGGAGTTTTATAGTATCTGGTCTTTAATCCATTCTGAGCATACCTTTGTATATGATGTTAGAGAATGCTTTAATTTCACTCTTTTACATGATAGAAAGTCCAGAAATAAACACATGCATGTATGGTCTATTAATCTATGACAAAGGAGGCAAGAGTGTGCAATGGAGAAAAGACAGTCTCTTCAATAAACAGTGCTGGGAAAACTGGGCAGCTACCTGCAAAAAGAAGCCATTTTCATTTAAGAAAATTTCAATGCCTTGTTGAAGCATCTTTTTCTGCAGAAGCATAAAATGATTCTTTGGGACAAGAAGCCCCTCCTTAAACTAAGTCTCACATGGGTAAAGGATCTGCCAGGATTTGCCTGTTCCTCTTATAGCTTCCAAAAAGAGATGCTAGGAAAGCTAGACCTGGACTTATATCTACAAATAAAAATGCTACAAATAGAAAGAGACTCAGAGAATTCAGTTCCACTCACTCGCTATATAAGGGAAATAAACCCAGAGATGTTATGTGACTCCTGTAAAGGCACAGGATAGCTTGGCACACCTCAAACAGGAACTCAGTTACCCTGATTCTTTGTCTCTTTCTATGGTACAGTGTGTCTTGACAATAACTTCTGTTTTAAAATTGCATTTTTGCTTTTTTGACAATATGATGGTGTTGACCTTAATCTCATCTCAATTTAACGACTTCATCTTTCACAGGCTCTCTCGTGGGTAGAATTATACACAATTACTGGTAGTACAGCAGAGATTCCAGAGCTATTGTTAACTTGAAATGGTGAGTAAGTGCAGGATGACCTTTGCTTACCAAATATAGAAACAGAAGAAGTTCCCAGATTATGGAGGGCGAGCAGTTGCCCAGTGTGTTCATGCATCTGCAGGTCTGCACAAGCTCTGGGAGTCCCTGTGAGTTCACATCAGTGTTTGACTCATGCAACTTTTGGCTAAACTCTTAACTTTCCCATATCCTTCCTCATTTCTGTTCCATGACATGGTTGCGACTAAAATATATTTTCTCTACAGAAGCTCTGTTACATAAAGAAAACATATCACTCTTTCAAAGGCGTGCAGTCTTTTTCGCTGAGAATATTTAATGTGTTCAAAAATAAACAAATATAATTAAAATAAGAATAATGATACCGGTTGGATTCTTCCCTGTATAAATCACTTGTATTTTTGCCATCTTGTGACCATACATTAGATCCATGACCTGGAACAGATTCTCACAGAGGCATACATTTGATCATAAAGTAAATCAAGGAAGTGAGAACAGGGGGAGGGTAGAGCTCAGTGGTAGAGTGTGTGCTTAGCATGCATGAGGTCCTGGGTTCAATCCCCAGTGCCTCCATTTAACAAAAAATAATAATAATAAACAAACCTAATTACTCCCTCCCCCCAAAAACCCAAACAAAAAAGTAAATAAATAATAATGAAAATCTTAAAAAGAAAGGGTGAACAGAAATAAAATATACGTAATGCCACAAATGGGAAAAAAAAAACAACTCAGGAGTATGTTTCCCAGTGTTCAGGTAGCAGATCCGCACAGGTGCCTCCGAGGGTAACCACCAGGGAGGTCAGGGTGCACCACTGTGCGATGCGAGCCTTTGACAACCACCTTTTAGTTTTACGAGCATTGACTGTCCAACAGTTTAATTCAGGAGACAGATTCACTTTGAATATGAAAAGCACCAGTGTCTGGCGTGTGTGTGGGTGAAGGTGGTGGTGGATTATGTGGGGCATCCGCTAGAACATAGCCGGAGCTTTACCACGTGTCCTCAAAACTCAGCGATTTGAAGAGTTGAAAAAGTACTCTTGGAAGCTTCAGGTCATCAAATGATCTTAGGCTGCATCTGGTAAATCGCTTGGTGCTATTGTGGGCATAACTTATGTAAAAATAACTCACGTTCCTGCTACCTTTCCCTGCCAGCACACAAACACCCATAGAAACTCAATATTATCCTAGGATAAAAACCAGCACATTTTCTCTAAGATTATTTGTATTACTTATATGGCCAAAAAATTTTTTTTGATAAATATCCTATGCTATTTTTAGTGGCTGACAAGCTCATTCTGTTCTCTGCAGGAATCCTCTTGTGCAGAGCTCCCCATCACTTTGTGATGGATTCCTCACATGTTGGGACGGGGCAGCGCCATCGCATCCCCAAAGTGGAGTTTAATACAGTTAGTATATCTGGACCCTACTAGTCAAGGTACCAGTTCCCCCAAGGATGAATGTGACTTTGTATCCGGCAGGCTCCCCCACAGGGTTATAGCTTAACATAGAAATTACAGAAAGGCTTTGCATACAAATTATTAATGTGTTCTGTCTTTTAAAAATCAAAATGTTAAAGCCGTGAGGATCTTGGTGAACACGTTTGTTTGATTATTTAGGACAAATACGATAAATAGAAAAGCCTGCTCTGAGGATAGGTTCTTTCTGTGCTTAGTTATCTGAAGACCTCAACAGCATTGCCAATAACTCTGTATGTCTGCATTTAGTATTAATGTCATAGGAACCATCTACTTCCATCAAAATAGTCCAAGGAAACAGGTGTAGAATAGATTATAGTCCATTTAAAACATTGCTTGCTGAATTGTTTTTAAATAGGCTTCTGTGAAACTGCACCCACTGGGAAAAAATGAAATCAGAATGAATCACACACCCAAAGGTCATTGATCTAAAAATACAGGTCCTGTGAAATGCATGAACACACTTGCCTTCATGGCAGTCACCAAGTGAGAGGATTTCAGAGTCCTGCCAAACTGTTTAAGCGGCTGAGCTTGCTGATTAATTTATCAGCAGCAGAGAAGGCAGCAGCTCCAGTGCCCTGTGTCCGTGGGGAGGAGAGCAGATAAACAGTGACCTGCCAGGGAGGGATGGAGATCAAGAGCCCCCTCTCCACGGGAGGGAGGAGAAGCATCTGGGCGCAGCACAGGGGAGCCAGCCTCAGCCCCCAGGAGGTGCCGGGATGGGCACCAGGGGCGTGCCGCGCTGGGGACCAGACCAGCTTGGAAGTGGGGCAGCATCTGCGGCCATCCAGACAGTGATCATGGTTCCTAAAAGCAGTGGAACTCAGGCGTTTCTCATGTTGGTGTCTCTACAGTGTCCTGGAGAGGGAGGGTGCTCTCACAGGGGCAGGGGTCTCCTTGTGGGGAGGGCGGTAACAGGAATGCGCTGGCTTGTCTTTCATTTTTGAACTGAGCCCTGAGCCAGTGGGCAGCTCTCTCTGGTAAGTTAGAGGGGATATTGGATACGTATTTCAGTTTTGATAGCTTGGCGTGAACAGTTGCCTTGCCTCACAGAAGGCTCAGGGGTGGATACCTCTTCCACAGTGATGCTGCGCTGTGAGAAAACTGCCTTTTGATAATACTGCTTATTGGTGAATAAATACACACACACACAATTGGGGTGACCAGTAGTGGTGGCAATAAGGTCTGTTTACCCTGGTGCCGGCTAGTTAGGGACATGTTGTCATTAGAGAATTAAAAATAATGAAACCAGCAAACATCAGGATGGCATTGTTATCACCGTGCTGGTGATTGTTAACATTATCAGTTAACAAAGCGCTCCTCCCTGTCAGAAAGGACCCCCTCACGCTGGCGTGCAGTCGCCCTTGGTATCTGCAGAGGGCTGGTTCTGTGCAGTAAATTTGGGAGTTTGAGATTCGGAAATGTTAACCACTATATATAAAAATAGATTTTAAAAATCCCAAATGTCTTCTATACAGTACAGGGAACTAGATTCAATAGCTTGTAATAACCTTTAATGAAAAAAAATGAAAACAAATCTATGTATGTATATGCATGACTGGGACATTGTGCTGAACCCCAGAGATTGACACATTGTAACTGACAGTACTTCAATAAAAGAAAAAACAAAAAAGGAACGACAATGGAGGAGAAATGTGGCTAGATTTCACTTCGGCAGCAAGAGATGCCTCTTCCTCTACTGAGAGGGAAGAAAGGAAGAACTGAATTTTCCTGTGCAGTTCAAGAGGGGAGACCTCCTTTAAAGGTTTCTCTTTCAGCAATAAAGAGAGTGAAATGAACGCAGTGAAAATGATATGATACAGAAAACGTGTCTGTAAGTGAGGAGGAGCGGCAGGGTGGTAGGTTTGGATGCTAAGGTCATACTTGGGAGAATCTGCTGAGGGCAATGGGAGAGCCGGCTGGACATAAAGGGGTTTCTGGGTTGCACCAAGGACACAGGTGGGGCTGGTGGGGCTGGAGACCATGGCTTTGTGGAGGCACCTGCCTCCACTTCTGTTAGGTTTTCTCCAGCATGGCAGGAGAGTTGGGGCTACGCTACCAGAACAGCCAGGTGATGGTCTCAATCCAGGTGAGGCTCACAGGGCCTTTTAGGGGGATGAAGAAGGAGTGGGATTCCTGCTAAAATGTTCTGTATGGATGTGGATCCATGCCAGCCGACAGATGGCTTTAGATTGCTCTCCACATAGTGTGGACACAAAGAGTTTGCACACAGGGTGGAAATGCAAGACCAGAGGGGCAAAAATAAAAGCCTGATTTCCTTTTTTATTTATTGAAATATAGTCGGTTACAATGTGTCAGTTTCTGGTGTACAGCATCATGTCCCAGTCACACACACACTCACACACACATATATTCATTTTCATATTCTTTTTTTTATTAAAGGTTATTACAAGATACTGAAGATAGGTCCCTGTGCTATACAGAAGAAACTTATCTTTTATCTATTTTTATATATAGTAGTTAGCACTTAAAAATCCCAAACTCCCAAATAATTGACTTTTAATCCATAAAACTTCAATGAAATATGAAGGATTGCTTATGTATTTTACTGCACTCTTTAAGTGGGGCTATGGCACTGCCCTAAACTAGCATTTGTATGTCTAACAGCTCTTCCAAAAGGTGACAGCTAATTCCACCCCCATGTGCTGGCTTGCCTTCTTAGAAAAACAGCCTAAGTTCCTGAACTTGAAATGGTGATAACATAGTTTTGTTTTTCACATGTCATGAATTTTATTTAACTCCATTTTGCTCTCTGGAAAGGACAGAGTTACCAGAGGGAATTCATATCTTTTTGGAAAAACTTCCCTTGGCTTTCTCAGCTAACTTACCGCTCATGATGCAAAACCATTCTGTCTGATGTAAAATTGTCAAAGTGCGAAACTTCATAATCAGAAGGAACATGGTGCTAAATTTAAACTGGGAAAGGACTTTACAATCAGAGAGAGAGAGTCTATTTTGTGCTCTTAGTAATAATAGAGAGTGACATGTCTTTGCCACTAGCTGACTTTTCCGTGTTGCTTCTGCAGCCAGTAGCCACAATGCTGTATGTTGACCTCGATGGATGGTGACACATCTCGTTATGTGGACACAAACCCCCTTTATGAGTAGGGGGTGGGGTGGGGGGGATGTTTCTTGTAGTTTTAGCTGTGTGCCACACCAGATAGCTCATCTCTTCTCACTGATTTCAGTGACAGCCTGTTCACTTTTGTGTGGCGGCTGTTTCGTGTGTTGCTTGTTTATAAGTGTCTTTGTGGACATACTTAGGTGGATGTGTATATGTAGGTTGGCTTGTGTGCTTTGGGGCTAAGGTCCTAGCCTTAGCTGATCACTGCAGTCAATAAAAAGCACTGAGCAGTAATTTAGCCACTTGCAGGGTTAAGTTGGCTACATCCGGTAGATGCCCAACATTTCAGCTCTATTGACGTGGAAGCTGAGAAATAATGTAACGTCATGGAGCCACACACCGTTAGGTATGTTAGGGCCTGGGCTGACCCTAAAGTCCCAAGTTTTCAACATACACTCAAATATTCTTCTTAACTGTTCTCAGACTAGCTTGCAAGATTGATTGCAGATAATCAAGCAAAGAAAGTGAGTCGCATTTCCCAAGCTGAATGAATTTGAATCCCCTAACCTGTATCAGTTAGCAAGGCTTTGTTAACACTTGTCTGCACCAAATTATGCCATTAACCTTTCCTTGGAAAAAAAAATAGCTGTAAATTTAAGCACAATTTAAAACTACGTTCTTCTCATGTTTTAATAGATGAATTAATATTTAGTTGAATGTGTCATTTTGTTTGCCTTTCATTTTATGATGCCTTTTACTTTAAGATGCCTTTTATTTTAGGAAATAGTACATGAGCATCAAAAGTCAACAACAGTTGAATATTATCCAGTCGGTTTAACTGTTATGTTGAAGGCTATTGTGTGCAGTTCTAAGATCTTTAAAAGAAAGTTACTCTCTGAAAGGGAAGTAATGGTAAGAAATAATACTTAATCTATCAGATTGATCGATAGAGAACTGTCCCCCACTAATCTATGATTTATAACTAAGCTGATGTTCAAGCTTTGGAAACATAGAAAAACAAGGCGATATGATTTCTAGCCTTCTGACTGGAGTGATGAGAACATCCATCGAAAACAATGATCTGAAAAAAGGAGAAAAGCCCTTTTTTCACATGAGGCACTGGGCATATTTGGTTTTGTTGTTGAACTTCCTAATCGCAAAGCTCTGTGAACAAAATATTATTGCTCCCATTCTAGGTGAGGAAATTGAGATTTGAAGAGATTTCACTCAAGATTACAGAGCAACAGCAAAATGTGACTCTTAGGCCATGTTCCTGGTTCTACATCCACGCCACCTTTCGTGAATTATATAAAAAGGAACATTTGTCAATAAGAATTTTTTATTGTGTCTTCAGTGCTGTTGATCAGAAGTATTCTAGTTTGCCTCATAGTCCTATTCTTGTCACATTAAAAACGCTCGCATAGATGATGATGAGTTCGATAAAAGTGCCCTTCCATAACTTCCCAATCCCATGGTAACAGACATTTTTAAGATGGTAATTTCATGATATCCTTTCCTTATTAGGTGAAGAATGCATGAACTATTCACAGGGGTAAGAATTGGGGTTGGTTTATGAATTCAGATGAAGTGTGTCACGTTTCCTTTGCTTTATCACCTCTGTGTCAGGTGACAATATGTTTCTTTACCTGCAAAGCTCAGAGCCTCCTTTTGAACCAGCATGACAATCAAGGGATCAAACTGCCCTGGGAAGGCTGACTTGCACTGGTCCTTCTGCTTTTAGCATCTCTTCTTTCTTTTAACTCAATGTGTCGCACAAATAAATGTCAAAAACAGACTGTCATTCATTTTTGTTAGTCAAAAACCAAATCAAAGATGTGTGAGAAAGAAGGAGAGTGGAGAATTATGCTTGAAGTCAGAGGAGCAAGCATCAGAATGTGCAAGTCACAGCTACTTCCATCATCAGCTCCTCTAGAACTGGAATTCTCCTCACACGGAGAAGTTCTTTGGTGATAGCGTGTTACTGTAGGAAAAGAGTAGCTTTTAAAAGTGGGCATTTACTTTCTCATTGAAAGTTGACAAATTTCAAAGAAAATTTTTTTATGTTAGCATTTTTTACTGCGTAATAGTCATTTTGCAATGTTGTGTCAAATTCCAGTGTAGAGCGCAATTTTTCAGTTATACATGAATATATGTATGTTCATAGAAAATCTTAAACACTCTTGTTTGTCACAGTGCCTGTTCCTCTGCCAGACAAGATAACACCATAAAATAAAATTCAAGATGACACTGAAGAGAATTTTTCTCAAACAAGGTTGATGATGTGTGGTATTGATTTACTTTCCATTTTCCACTTATACATAAATTATAAATAATTTGCATTTATTTTTTTTTCCTGATAGTGGAAAGAAAATAGAAAAGAAAATAATTGAGTTATAAATGCTAGTCCATTATTATTTCAATTAAGCTAGCAGACAGAGGGCAAGTTAGGTGTTGAGTAAAATGAGTTTTATTAGGATTATTATCCCTAAAATGAACAGTGAGAATATTTTACCCTGATCCACATTATCTTCTCTATTCCAGTAAAACCAAATTGAGCTACTTTGCAGGCGGAACAATGGTGCCCAGGGGTGAAATCTCACGAGCTCCCTCACGCAGTCTCTGTACTATCCTGGCAGTGTCTTTTTTTTAACATCTCCATGCCTGTGTTCTTACCTGTTGGTAGGAATAATACTAGAGATGTGATTTTCATATAAATAAATGTTGTGAACTAAATGTTTGTCTTCCTCCCCAAATTTATGTGTTGGGAGCCCTGTCCCCCATTGTGGCAGTCTTAGGACATGGGGCCTTTGGGAGGCAATTAGGATTCAGTGAGGTCATGAGGATGAAGCCCCCACAAATGGAATTAGTGCCCTTAAGAGAGTGGTAAGAGAGTGAAGTCGTGGCTCTCTGCCACATGTGGACTGGAGAGGCTGGCAGTCTGTGGCCTGGAAGAGCACTTTCTCCAGAGCTCAGCCCTGCTGGCCAGTAATGGTGATGAGAAAATATGTGTTGTCTGTGAGCCGTGCAGTCTGTGTACTGTGTTACAGCGGCCAAATGGACTAAGGTCAGTATTTATGATGTGGACTTGTGCCACCAAACACGAGATTTGTGGCTTTGTGACATGGCTTCACTGAGAACAGTACAGAATTTGCCTTCTGTTTCAGTTGGCCTGGTAGCAACACTTTCCTGGAATTATTGAGATAATGAACGTGATTCAGTTTTGCTCTGCCGCCCCAGCCTCCTCTACCCTCAGCCTCCCCTCAGCCCACTTCTATCTGAGCCCACGGCACTCTTCCAGAGGCCATTTCAAATGCACCTCTCCTGTGTTGCTTTCACGCTTCCTGATCTCAAGGCTGCATTAGTTTCCGTGCGCTGCTGAAACAAGTTGCTACAAACTTAGTGGCTTGAAACTTCTCACTGCTCTGGAGGCCAGAAGTTCAAAATTGGGTGTCAGCAAGGCTGTGCTCCTTCCAGAAGCTCCAGGGGAGAGTCTACCCCTGGATTCTTGCCGCTTCGGGTGGGTCTAGGTAATTCTTAGGGCTGGGGGAGCACCTCCCCACCCTTCAAGGCCAGCACCTTCAAATCTCTCTATTAGGTTTCATAATAACCGTCCCTCCCTCTGCTGTGTAGTCACCTTCTGCTTCTCTCCTATAACAACTGTGATTAGACTGGGGATCCGATCACCTAGCCCAGGGTCATCTCCTCAAATCAAGATTATTAACTCATGTCTGCAAAGGCACTTTTTCCTAAAAAGGCAAGATTTACATATTCTATTGATGTGTGTCTGCTATCTTTGCTTTTGGGTGGCTGTTAATCAGACTAGGACATAAGTGATCTCTTCTTTGTTTTGTTTTTAATTGAAATATAGTCAGTTGCAATGTATCAGTCTTGGTGTGCAGCACCATGTCCCAGGCATGCAGATACACACATATATTCATTTTCATAGTCTTTTTCATTAAAGATTATTACAAGATATTGAATATAGTTCCCTGTGACATACAGAAGAATATTTTAAATCTATTTTTATATATAGTGCTTAACATTTGCAAATCTCAAACTCTCAAATTTATTCCTTCCCACACTCTTTCCCTGGTAACCATAAAGTTGTTTACTATGTCTGTGAGTCTGTTTCTTTTGTAGATGAGTTCATTAGTGTCCTCATTTTTCTTTCTTCTTTTTTTTTCTTTTTGGTTCCACATACAAGTGATATCATGTGGTAATTTTCTTTCTCTGACTTACTTCACTTAAAATGACAATCTCCAGGTCCATTCATGTTGCTGCAAATAGCAATATTTTAGTCTTTTTTATGGCTGAGTATTATTCCATTGTATAAATATACCATGACTTCTTTATCCAGTCATCTGTTGATGGACATTTAAGTTGTTTCCAGTCTTGGCTATTGTAAATAGTGCTGCTATGAACATTGGGGTGCAGGTGTCATTTTGAAGTAGGGTTCCTTTTGGATATATGCCCAGGAGTGGGATTCCTGGGTCATATGGTAAGTCTATTCCTAGTCTTTTGAGGAATCTCCACACTGTTTTCCATTGTGGCTGCACCAAACTGCATTCCCACCAGCAGTGTAGGGCTCCTTTTCCTCTACAGCCTCTCCAATATTTGTCATTTATGGACTTTTTATGTTATAGATAAGGATGTTGAGGCTCCAAGAAGCTAGTAACCTGTTCAAAGTCCAGCGGCTCAGAAGTGCTGGAATGAACAAGCTCAGGAGCCAGTTTCCCACTCATCATCTCCTCTGGTGTGTATGCACTGAGTCCACGCTGGAGGTCATACACTCCTCTAGACAGCGGAGACTGAAGGGTGAACAAAAAAGTTGGTGTCCCTTCCTTCACAGAGGTGACAACCAAGTGTGAGGGACAGAGGCACTGTTCAGGCAGCCACATAAGTAGATGTAAAGTGTCATCTGTAATATGTGTTATGAGGAAAGGAATGTGACAGTTTGTGTCATAAGAGGGTTAAGCATATTCTTAGGGAGGAATCCTGGAAGGCTCCCTGGGAAAAGCTCCTTGGGGTTTAGCTGAGAAGGAGGGTAGCAAAGGCACTGCTGTGGACTGAATCATGTCTCCCCCAGATTCATATGTTGAAACCCTAGTTCCCTCTAACATGATGGTGTTTGGAGATGGGTCTTTGGGAAGTAATCGAGTTTATATGAGGCCAAGCGGGTGGGGCCTGGTCATGGGATTAGTGCCCTTATAAGAAGAGACTTGGAGAGCTGGCTCTTACCCTAACCACCTGCATGCAGACAGAGAAAAGGTTACATGAGCACAGGTGGGCTGCCTCCAGACCACCAGCAGGGCTCTCACAGACACCAGCGTGTTGGCACCTTTTTCCTGGCCTCCCTGTTGGTGGTGCCTGCTCCGTGGTGCTGTGTGGACAGCTGAGCTGGCTGAATGGAGGGGCATACATAAGGAGACACCTCAGCCTGTTGGACGAGGACAAAGGCAGTGTGGTCTGTGTGCAGACCGCAAGGACTGGCACAGTTTGAATGAGGCTGTGAGGGCCAGGCAGGGTGGGTGCACACGAGACCACTCTAGGAATGGGCTTTTGTACTGAGAGCATCAGGTGGACACTGAAACACTCAAGTCCTGCCACGGTTTTGTTCTGGAAGGATCCCTCTGGCTGCTTACAGACTGTGGAGGGGGTGGGCATGGGGAGGGGCTGGTCCCCAGGCTCCTGCGTGCACATCTCAGCTCACTGCGGAAGGAGAACTGAACAAATGAAGGATAAGAGGGAAGACCTGAGATGGTTTACAGACCTCTGAGGGTGCCTGCCCCACGTCCCCCGCATGAGCTCTTGCAGTCCAAACGTGGGAGCTGATCGGGGCTAACATTATAGGTTCACTTTTGACGTGCTGATTTTGAGATAACCTCGGAACACTCAAGCAATGATGTGCAGGTCTGTACTTAGAGGAGGGGTCGGGGCAGAGATAGATGTATTTGTGGGCACTTGCTGCTCAATGGAAGAATCAGGGAGAGGGTATAAGAACATAGGAGGTTATAAAATAGGTAACAAGGTCCTACCATACAGCACAGGGAACTATATTCAACATCGTGCAGTAAAGCAGCGGGTGGCAGCGGTCAGGAACGGGCAAAGGAAGGCCCTTGCCCCCCTCCCCCCCACCCAGCAGAGAACTAGGCTCCTTTCCGTGGGGTTGGCTGCTCTGCGAGGCGGTGGGAGCCGGGCGGGCTGGGGTGGGAGGAATCTGGGCGCTCCAGCCTGTGTTGCTGCGATAACAAGTTAGCACGAAATTAGTTGCTTAAAATAACGTAACTTAATAGCTTACATTTCTGGAGGGGAGAAGTTTTAAACAGTTCTCACTGGGCCAAAGTCGAGGTGTCAGCAGTGCTGTCCTCCTTCTGGAGAGTCAAGGGCAAAATGTGTTCCCACGCCATTTCCAGCTTCCGGAGGCGCCCGCCTTCCCGGGACCGCGGCCCCTTCCTCATCTCCAGACCAGAAGCGCAGCATCTCGATCTCCCTCTCTGACTCTGACCCTTGCTTCTGTCCTCATGTGTCCTCATGTGACTCTTTCCCCGCCTTTCCTTTTCGCCTGTCAGGACCCTTGTGATTGTGCTCAGGTCCGTCCAGGCAATTCGGGGTAATGTCCCCGACTCGGGGTCCTTATTCAGCCACATCCGCAGAGGCCCCTCTGCTGGGTCAGGTAAGCTGCGCAGGCTCTGGGGACGGGATGTGCATATCTGTGGGAGGCCACTTCTCTGCCACCGTGCACCCCTGTCCCTCTCCGCCTGGGCTCCAGCTCCTGGCAGAAACCCCCTTGGGGGAGCTCTGAGTTCCTGGGTTCAGCAGCCCTGCTGGGGCTCTGACCCCGGGCTCTCATTACACCGCTTCTGTGATGTGCCCTTCATGGGTGGTAGGCGGCCCCTGACGCTGTGATCTTGGGTCGACTCACGGTCCCTCATGTGGCTTCCTGCATCTGCCCTTACGCAAGTAGCAGGTAACCACAGGCAACCGGAGGACAGCCAGAGGGTTTGTCTTCTCGGATGGATGGACCTTGAAGGTGAGGACTGACGGCAGCTTGAACTCAGGTAATGAGGGAGGTCAAAACATTTGCTCAGGTTTAAGTGAAATGATTAAATAAAAATGATTACCTGTAAGTTTTCTAAGTCAAAAATCCTGCTGTATTCTGTCCTGTTACTTTTTTAAAGTGTTACTTATTTCTCAACTGTGACTGAGGGATAAGTTAATTGTATTTGTGGAAATTAGAGACAAAATTGTCACAAAAATTTCCTTTCTTTCTTTGACTGGGTAGTTAAGAATGTATCATTAAGCACTTCCACGGGTGGATGGATTTTGGTTATTTGGTTATGATGGAAACAAGATGTGAGGTTGAAGGATGAATTAAAGCCATCAGTAAACATCCAAGGAAGGTAGAGTTTAATGGAAGATTTTCTCTATAAATGATACATTTTAAACAGCACTAAAAATACAGTTTTCCAGAGATAAATTCTAAAATTAATGAATCAAGTGTTTCCTTTGGGATGTGAATAGCAAAAAACACCAAGGAAAACGTTTAAGATCGCTTAAAAGAAAGCTTTATTATAGCCGTTACCTTCATCCCAGAGGCCTTTGTTTCTCTTCAGCATTGACATCTTGATTAGAGCATGTCACCTGAGTTTATTCAGAGATCCTCCACTGGAACAGCTCGGTGAAGCAGCTTCTGACTTGGGTTCACCTCAGCTCTACCATTCGTGAGCCTTGTGATCTCAAGTTTTTTTTAACCATTTTGAGCCTCGGTTCTTATAAGTAATACAGCATCAATTTAGCCCAATTCAAGAGACTGAGGATTAAACGCAGAGAATCTCTTTCTGAGTAGGTGAGCAAAGACATCAGAGGTATTATTACGGGCATGATTTTGTGGTAGAAAATTCCAGTTATAAGACTAAAGATTTATTTCTTCACTCCTTCCCTTGCATTCCCTCTCCAGCATTCTTCTTGTGAATTTTCAGGTGTCTATTAAGCATTGAGCAGAAAGGCTGATAGGAAGTTGGAGAAAAAGTAAGGTTTTCAGGGAAGAGGTACAGGTTGGAAATGCACACGGATGGTATTTAACGCTATGGGACTAGGCGGGCACATGCAGATGTAAAATGTTTCAGGAACTGGGCGTAGCACACTGTGAACCCAGAAGGCGACAAGGAGGCTCCTAAATGCTGCTACTCCGAAGGACACAGTGAATGGACAGCTCCCCACGGAGCAGTTTCCTCGGAGACAAACACAGAAACAGCTGGGCAGCTTCTGCGTGTGGGAATTGATGCAATTCACGTGGGACCCAGTGCAGAGTGGAGAAGACGGGAGTTGGCCTAGGGGACCACACAGAAGTCACCCGGGACGGGGTGACACAGGGTTAGCGTGACGTGTCATGGGCTCACTGGTGTCTCCCCAACATTCACATGTCAAAGTCCCAATAACCAGTAGCTCAGAATGTGGCCGCGTAGGGAGACAGGGTCTTTACAGAGGTAAGTGAGTGACAGTGTGGTCTGATCTAATGTGACTGGTCTCCTTAAAAGAAGAAATTTGGACACAAATGCTAAGAGAGGGGAAACTGATGTGAGAACAGGGAAAGGACAGCTGCCTGCAAGCTCGGGACAGAGGCCTGGAGCAGACCCTTCCCTCGTGGTCCCAAGAAGGAACCCACCCTGCGACCCCTTGATCTCAGACCCCCAGCCTCCTCTGCTGGATTCCCTGCCCTCCCAACAGGTGTCACCAAGGCTCCACCTACTGACTGTACTCTTACGACTCCAGAGTTCACACATCTCATATCTTTCTTAAAATAAATTAATGTTGATCTGTATTTTTTGGGCATTTCAAATAAATGAAAGCTGAATTCATTTGTTTTTCCCCTGAACCAGTTTCTGCCTCTTTCTTCCCTATATCCTGGCTTCACCACCTAACCAGGCACCCAAGCCAGAAAGTATCCTGTCATCTTGAATTCCCTCCTTTTTGTCACTCACATCCCATTTCAGTCTCCCTTTGCCTCCAAAGAACTGACTTCTTAGCTCTAGAGACATCTCTGTTCCCTCTCCCCTCTGCTCTCTCCATCCTTCCGGACAACCTTCAGTAAAAGCTCTCATCTGCTTTTGCACGCACCTCATCCAGGCAAAGTTCCAGACAACCTTCAGTAAAAGCTCTCATCTGCCTTGCACGCACCTCATCCAGGCAAAGACAAACTTTCAAAGGCAGGTGGAGTTATTCAACTATGTTACTAAAATTACTTTCTTCTTCACCATGAACTGGCTACCCAAGAACAGAGCTATGGTTTATTAAACACTAAATAATTCAAAGCAATATAATTAAATACTTTTAATCTAGAAATAATAAATATGATGTATTCTTCTTACTGGCAAATCTTTTCTTGGGTAAATATAAAGACAAAAGGAGAGTATAATTTTGAGACCTCGTATCTCACATTTAATACCGTGTTTATATGAACATACTTCTTTAGAAATTTATCTCTCCGTGAAGTCATCAGTTCCAGATTTAGGGTTAAGAGAAGTAAACTGAGATAGGTATTATGACTGGAAACTAGGTGATTTATAATCTTACTATTTAAAATTGCTGTTTTAAAACTTAATTTTTTAATCCAACACTTTATGAAGATTAAACGAGAGCAGCGCTCAGATTAATATGCACCAAGGCAGAACTGTGCACACATCTCCTGGTTTTGGCACTGTGAGCATTTACTTTATTTTAAAGTTTCAACTTTGGCATCACTGAGGCCAGTTGGAAAGTCTCAAAGTTCTCAGAACGTGGCTCCAGATTTCACTTCTCATTTACCTTGAGATGAAATCAAACATTACAGAGAATGCTCTCCCATACAGACCTTTTAACATTCTGAATTAAAAGCACGCAACCTGAGACTGGAAACTGGCTTTGAAATACTTATCCCAGGAAAATAATTCGCTTATTCTCAGTACAAATCTAGAACAGGTTTAAAGTGGAAAAAAAATTTAAGCTTCATTACAAGAATCAGAGTTTTGTATGTGATTAGTTGTTCATCTTTACTGCTAGATTAATGAAGGCATGTCCCTAAAGTGTAATTTCTATCCTAATAGATCTTGAGAAACCTAAGTATAGATCTGTATAAGTCCAAAATGAGAAATAAAATAAATACAGTTACCATTTAATGCATGAGCTCATCAGTGCCTCTCAGTCCAGCTCGCCATTTTCACTTGACATATTGCAAAAAATAATTCTCATAATTTTTTATCTATCTTTATAAAGATCACAATATAATCAGCTCAGTAATTCAGAACTTGCTATCAGTGCTATAATTAATTTTTTCAGCATTTAGTCCTACATGCTTTTGAACTTTACATGAATGACTTCAAATTGTTTAAAAAACTGAAACAAGTTTTTTTTTTTTTCAATTTAAAAAAATTCAGGAGGGAAACTGGAGACATCCAATATAAATGACCTTTTAAGAAGTTTGGGCACAAATGGAAATAGAAAAATAAGTGATGGTTGGTGGAGAAAGTGGGGTCTAAAGAAGGTTTTACTTTTTTTAAGATGAGGGAAATTGCATGCTTGTTTGCGGTTGGAAATAATCCATTAGAGGGAGAAGAGATGGTGAAACAGAAAATAGAGGGAAGATTGCTGGTGAATCAGACCTAATACACACGTGGACGGATTACCTTAAGATAAAAACGTCAGTAGTTCACTAACCACAGGGTTCGTAGGACACACACTGGTAAGTTGGAGATATAAAAAGGGAATCTGGAAATTCTTTTCTTATAGCTTCGATTTTCTCAGTTATAAAGAAAGAAGGTTCTCAACTAGACATGATAATGGAGGAGGGAGAGCTGGAAGCTGGGAGAAAGGAAGCAGGAAGGGCCCTGAGGGGAGGGGCAGAGCTGACCCTGCAGCTCCTTTGAGGTCCACGGGCAACATGGTTCCGAGCTTCCATCAACCACGGTCAGATGCTCTGCTGCAGGTGTGAGGTGGGCGGAGGGTGGGCTGAACACTGCTGCGCTGTGTTCCCCGGGGACAGACAGCCAGAGAGCTGATGATGGTTTCATGGGAGTGACTGTAATGACGCGGGGGTTTAAGCTAAATAAGGAGCAAAACTGAAACGAAGATGAAACGGAGTGAAATGTGGCAGGGTCACAGGAGTAGACATTTCAAGAGGCTTTGAAGTCAAGGAGAACGTGCAGGAAGGGGAGGAGGTGGCGGTCAAAGGGCTGGGGGAGGGGGCTGAGAGCACAGGAGGGCTGCGATTACCGGTAAGGACAAGGCGAGGGTAGTGGGGGCAGGTGGAAGACACCATCTTCACAGGAGAGAAGCTCAGAAAGTGACCGCCCAGGGAGCCAGAAGAGCTATCTGGCTTCAGTTAAGGGCAGAGAACTCAGACAAGATGAGGAATGAATATTCGAGATACGTGGGCTTGAGAAAGGGTCTCCAAGATGCCAGCCTGAGTGAGGGATGAGATTCAAAAATGCAAGGCTGTCCAGAGAAGGGAGGACAGTTGGTCTGCAACCACAGAACAGGGAGCAAGCTGAACGCCTGTTCTGCCCCCAGCCCAGGGTAAGAGGTCTGCAGGGGGAGACGGAACGAAAGCCCTCGCGCCTCGGGCGGGCTGCGGGGGTCGGCTTCTCCACACTTAAGAACAAAAATGTAGTTGCTGTCCCCAGAGAAACTATTAACTCTTGTAAAATGGGGCAGAGTTCACGTGTGTTTTTCTCCGTGGCACCCAGCATCCTGCTTTGCGCCTAGCAGGAAGTCTTTGTTGAATGGACTTCATTTCAGTATGCTGCCCCTTTATTCTGCTGGTCCTTTTATTCTGCTGATACTGGAATCAGATGCAAACTATAAGATGAATAGAATTTCATCTCACTCTGTTAGAGATATTCGGAGATACTCACCGAAGATGCGAGAGGAAGCAGAAAATAGGCACTGAAAGGATGTGTGGTTGACAATGTTGCTGGAGTGGCTAAAACGACAAAGTGAGGACAAGGAAGAACATCTTAAACGTTTTGTGGATGGTAGGTGAGTAGGTTGGAGATAAAGATTGATAGAGATTAAATTCCCCTATGAAATGTAACAGGTTAATGCTGAATTACAAGCCTGCAGGTCCCAAGGGTATTGTTACAGGGGATCAGATCAAGCAGTGATTCTGATGAATCTGCAAAGGCAAGTTCATTGTGAAGTATCAGTGAGGAATTGTTAAACACATGTAATTACTTTTTTCTTTCTTTAGTGTTCTGGGAAAATCGGGTTGAATTCACAGCCGCTCCAGTACTTTAGATGGCGTCTTCCATGGCAGACCTTAATTGAATGGCAGAGTGAAGAGGATGCAAATATAGAGGCACTATGAAAAGCCATTGTGTACAGGCTTAGGGAGGGATGAAAATATAAAGAATGTAATCATTTTAGATTATTTTTCTGCTTCTTTGTTTTCTTTAAGTTTTCTTTTTATTGGATTGATCTGTCATTCCAGAAATACAGATTACTTCTTATCTTTGTAGACTGAATGGTAACCATTTCCTACCATCTGAGGCTCTTCTGTTGCAGTTTTGGGAGTATAGATTAAAATCTATACACTCTTCAGTGTGACAATTTTCAGTTTTAGCAATTTATTCTAGCATTTTATACCAACCAGTATATAGATTTGATGTATAAGGATAATGTGCTTTGTGCATTCTGAATAGCTTAATTTCAAAAGAAGATGCACGCATTACTTTAAAGCACAAAGTTTTCAAGCTTCATTCATGTTACAGCCTGTATCAGAACTTCATTCCTTTTTATTGTTACGTAACACTCATTGTACAGATATACTGTATTCTGTTTACTGGTTTAGCTGATGGACATTTAGTTTGTGCCAAGTTTTTGGAATTATTGTGGACAATGCTGCTGTAAGTTTTCATGCACAATTTTTTGTTTGGCTTATGTTGTCATTGCTCTTAGTTGTACAGCTGAGTGGAACTGCTGAGTCATACAACTATGTCTTGTTACTTTGAGGGAATGCCAACTGTCTTCCAAAGTGGTAGCACCATTTTCATCCTCATCAGTCATGTGTACATGCTTCCAAATTTTCCAAATTTTCTTCCTCACCAACACTGTCTTTTGTATGACAGCCATCCTAATGGGTGTGAGGCAGCATCTCCTTGAGTTTTTTTAAATGAGGTATAGTTGATTTATCGTATTATATAATTTCAGCTGTACAGCATAGTGGTTCACAATTATTAAAGATTATACTCCTTTTATAGTTATAAAATATTGGCTACAGCCCCTGTGCTGTACAACATATCCTGTAGTTTATTTATTTTACACACAGTAGTTGGTACCTCTTTATCCCCTTTCCCATTTGTGTATGTTTTTAAGTAGAGTTAGAATATGTACACCTAGAAAAATCTGATATTATAAGTTAATACTGGAAGCTTGAAAGAATTAAGGGAGGACCTTATTTACTTCTGTTGGGAAGTATGTATTTTTATTTTATATATCCTTGATTTATTTTGCTTTAATTTTCTGCCATAAGTTTTGCTTAATTATATTTTAAAAATGGCTTATATTTTAAAAAGCCAGAAGCAAAAAATAGTAAGCAAAAGTCATTAACCAAGTGTAAGTTTGACATTTGGTGTTTACTCCATCTGTAGTAACCCTCAGAACAGCATCAATAGAGAACAACTATGAAGCTATAAGAAAAAGACAAGGATCTCAATAGAAAAATGGAAAGAGGCTTATAGAACATCTCAAAGACGATATAATAAAAATGGCCAATAAAAATAACTTGAAAAAATGCTTAAAGAAATTTCAGTATGCTCAGAAATATACAGAAAATCACAGAAAAGAAAGCAAAACTCACTGTTGTAAATATATCTGAGGTACCTTTTCATCCTCTTTTTTATTTATATGTACATATTGAACAAAATTGGACTATTGACACTTTTTTGTGTGCATTTCTTTATTTAATGGGGTAACTATTTTTCTTCTGTTTCACTAAATCTTTTATGTCTTGATTTTAACAACTGAATAGAGCAGTATGGAGATTCCTCTAAAGACTAGGAATAGACTTACCATATGGCCCAGTAATCCCACACCTGGGCATATATCCAGAAGGAACCCTACTTCAAAACGACACCTGCACCCCAATGCTCATAGCAGCATTATTTACAATAGCCAAGACATGGAAACAGCCCAAATGTCCATCAACAGATGACTGTATAAAGAAGTTGTGGTATATGTATACAATGGAATACTATTCAGCCATAAAAATGACAACATAATGCCATTTGCAGCAGCATGGATGTCTCTGAAGAATGTCATTCTAAGTGAAGTAAGCCAGAAAGAGAAAGAAAAATACCATATGAGATTGCACATATGTGGAATCTTAAAAAAAAAATAACATAAATACAAAACAGAAACAGACTCATAGACATAGAATACAAACTTGTGGTTGCCAAGGGGGTGGGCAGTGGAAAGGGACAGACTGAGATTTCAAAATCTGTAGATACTGACAGGCATATGCAGAATAGATAAACAAGATTATACTGTATAGCACAGGGAAATCTATACAAGATCTTGTGGTAGCTCACAGTGAAATAAAATGTGACAATGAATATATGTATGTTCATGTATAACTGAAAAATTGTGTTTTACACTGGAATTTGACACAACATTGTAAAATGACTATAACTCAATAACAAAGTTTAAAAAATAAAAATAAAGAGCAAAAAAACCCCACAACTGAATAGAATTATAATTTATTGAACCATTTCCTATAATTGAGCATTTAATATGTTTTCAGTAGCACATATTTATGTCTTTTTCTCAGAATAATTTCCTGGGAGTATATGGTTTTAGATGCCTATTTTCAGATTATACAGCTAAACATTTGAAAAGAATGTTAAAATGTGAAAGAAACTATGCCTTTTTTGCTCAAAGGGGAGTTTTTTTTCTTTCTTCTTTTTCTCCTCCTTCTTTTTTTTTTGAGGACACCAGTGACAAATTGTTGCATGAACCTCCTCTTCAGCTCACTGGTCCATGTGAGGCCAATTCATTGCTCTTGGCCCATTTTATTCCCAAGATTCCAACCACATTTCTTTTCTTCATAGATACCTACTTTTCTAGTTTCATATATGTCTTTGAATACATATCTATAGTTTAAAAATAGTCTTTGTTTTCTGCCTATCTGGTAATTTACTTAATAGGTTAAAACTTGCACATTTAGAATTTAGTATTTATTTAGTATGCCTAATATAGTATTCATTTATGTAAACACTGTTGCCCAAGAAAAATTTCATGTTTATTTCCCGTTCACTCAACTCCATGTTTAAAATATCTATGCATGTTTATGTATGTGCATCAGATTTAGTAGTCCTAATTCTATCTATAAATCATGTATGTGTCTATCACATTTTACCTTAATTCATTTAGTAATGAGCACTTTGTTTATCTCCAAAACCCCACTACTATGAACAGTGCTTGTATATTCTGAGCAATGATCCATTTTCTTGCTACCATAATCAAAGACCACAGCAGTCATGGATCTCTTTGAGACTTCTGATAGGATACACACATCTGTAAATGGTAGGCTAAGTCACTGGGAACTGCATTCTTAATTTGGCTAAATACTCCCAGATTGCTTTTCAGAAGGTCTTCACCAGTTTCCAGACCACAGGTAATGCCTGAGAGTTTCTGTTTCCCAGTGGGGAATATCTGCATAGCCTGTTGTTTTGTGATTTTTGTTTTGACAAGTAGGGAATAGTATTTATAGTAAATTTGGTCCCTATACAAAATAAAGGTGAAGATTTGTTGTTATTCAAAGAATTCTAGCTTTGTGAAATTAATTTGAATGCTTACATTGATTTAAGCCTCTGCATCACTGACGCCAATGGAAATATAACTGAAATTACTATAAAAACACATCAGCTAAATCTATTTATATATTCTAAAAATATGTATTTTTAAATTTTGTTGAACATTATATAGTTATATTTTAATGTAAAATTAATACATGAAAGCCAAATTCTCTTAATGATAAAGCAGATTATATAAGATTTTTCTTCCAAAGTTAATAATTATAAATTATTGATAAAAACACAGAGATAATGATACTTGCCTTTATTCAGTAAAGAATAAATAAATTGATTTAATAAAGATAGATATATATATAAACTGTAAGACTGGAGAGAGACTAAAACCAGGAAGAAAATGGACCAGATGATTCGAGCCTTGATAAAAGGAACAGAAGCAGGTGTTTTTTATTTATGTGGCTTTTTATTTGATCATACTTGAATTCATACATTGGGTGACTATATCTTATTTAGAAAGCCACAGTCTTACTGGCCTTAGGATTCAGAAACTTGAGTTCAGAAATGGCAAAATAGCTAAAAACTGAGGGGAAATTTTAGAAGGAAGAGAGCCATGCATAAACTACATTTAAAAACTTCCTCGAGTCCAGCAAATTTAGTTGCCTTCTGTAACAAAATCAGTATTTATCAGAGGAAAAATAGAACCTATATCCTCTATAGCATGTCATCCAAAATATCCAGTATGAAATAAAATAATACCAGACATAAAAACAAACAGGAAAATGAGAACCATCATCAAGAGAAGCAGTGAATAGAATCCAAAACTGAGACAACACGGATGTTGTAGTTAGCAGAAAAGATCTTTAAAATAGCTGCTGTATATATATATGATCAGGCACACAAAGAATGATATGATTGTGATGAATAAACAGACATAAAATGTCATCTGTGAAACTGAAACTATAAAAAATGACCTAATGGCAATTCTAGAACTGAAATTGCAATATCCAAGTGCAACATTTATTTGATAAGATTAACAGCAGATTGAAGAAAGCATAAGAAAAGGCCAGTGAACTTAATGATAGATCAGTAGAAATTATCCAATCTGAAGAAAAGAAAGGAAAAAGACTATATATGACCAGAGTGTGACCTGTGGACATTTTCAAAGAAAAGGAAACACATAAATAAATGCTACAGGAAGGTTTTCAGGCTAAAAAGAAATAAATATATGACACTACTAGAACACTGAAATCTACAGGAAGAAATTAAAAGAATTACCGATGGTAAAAATAAGTATATACATCTTTTTTATATTTTCTTACTTTTTAAAAAAGTCAACATACTATAAACATAAAAATGTATAATATTGTATAATGTGATTTATAACACATGCAGATGAATAATACATGGCAGTAATTCATGCAGAATTGGAAAAATGTAAGTGCAGCTACACTGATTCAATATTTTTTAATTTTTGTAAATTAGTATAGTGTTAGCTATAAAAATATGATGAATTATTGCTAAAAAGCCACTAGAATAAGTTAAACAGTGCAAAAAATTTGATCGACTCAGAAGCAGCAGAAAAGGAAGAATACAGGAACAAAAGCCAAAAGGGACAAATAGAACACAAATAGCAAGATAGTAAGCCAGAATCCAACCAATGAATAGTTACATTGACTGTAAACAGAATAAACATTACAATTAAAAGGCAAGGTATTCAGGCTGGATGCAAAACAATGCCCACCTTTATGTTAAACAAAGGATGAATTTTGTGTAAAAGGAAACAGTTTAAAATAAAAGAATGGAAAAATAGCTGCCATGGAACAGTAAGCATTAGAAAGCAGGAATAGCTCTGATTAATGTCAGAAAAATCAGACTATTAAAATAGGTCAATAGGAAATTTTATAATCATAGGAGGGTAATTTGTCAGGAAGACATAACCATGATAGATACATATGCCCGTAATAACAGAGCTTCAAAATACAAAGGCAAATGGACCAGATAAAGGGAGAGATAGAGATACTTACAAACACATTTGAATATTTTGCACTCTTTCCTCCATAACTGATGGAAAATTATCGTACAAAAAAAAGTAGGAAATCAGCAAGGGTATAAGAGAGCTGAACAATATTGACCAATTGAAGATAATGAATTTTAACCTACTGAATAAAACAAGAGTCTAAGTGTAAATTGCTATAAACAAAAATATTAATAAAGGATAAGATTTTTACATAGTCTTAAAATACCTCCCTAGAAATGACTTATTAACTGCATAGGAGAAAACAGTTAAATTATGGTTGAGAATCCTAGCGGAGGAGACCACCTTAACAAGGTGATCAAGGTTAGCATCAGCACATTGGGATGGCAATATAACACCAAACTGATCCAAGTACTTGCTGATATGATGCCCGGAAAGCAACACAGCATTAATTCCTGAATCTGGTTATCAGGAATCATCAGGGGGAAAAATTGAGAAATAATCTTTAAAATAACTGATCTACACTTTTAAAAACTGTTAAGAGAAAGAAAGCAAAGAAAATTGTAGAATTATCTAAAAGCAGACTAAAGAGATAATGACAATAAAATGCAACATGTGACTGTGAATTGGATTCTTGACTGGGAAACAGCTCTATAGACCATCTTTAGACAACTGACAAAGTTGAAATAAGGCCTGTGGATTCATAGTAGTGTATCTGTGTATTTTCCAACTTGGTTTTTTTCTTTGGTAATGTGAGAGAATGTTCTTAGGGAGCACTATTAATGATTTTATCCTTACTGTTTGAACCCCAGGCCCCTGACATAACTGATATTTACCACTTTGTATTTATTATTCCACATATTTCTTTGTGCCAATGCAGAAACACACTGGCACATATGTGAAAAAATATTTTTAAATGAATGTTGCATCATGCAATACACATTTCTTAGAAATTTTCTTTCTTTTTTTCTTTTAACTTTAAGATATATATTGGGCATCACTCCAGATCAACAAATGTGAATATAAATCTTTATTTTAATAGTTGTTTGATATTATATAGGGTGGGTATTTCTTAATTTATTCAAATAATAGCCCTTTCTTACTGATAATTTAGACTTTTCCAGATTTTTTGCTATGAAAAATACTACAATAAATTTCTTAATGGTTAAGAAATTTTGATTCTTTAGGAGAGATTTTTCCAAAGTCTATTTGGTTGTTATGCATATTTTAAAATTTTACTATGTACTGTCTTTTAGTTTAGGTAAATTTTGGCAAAAAATACGTGTTGCAAAGAATAAATTTTCTGTCTTTATTACTTTAATAAAATAATGACAAGTCAAGACTTAATTTTGTATGCTGAAGCACATCCTGAATATCCCTGGCATCAAAACTCTAAATAATATCTAATTTTCAAAGAATTAAAGAGATAACAATAAAGTTGAACTAAGAAAAAATGTTTTGGAAAATAACATTTCTTTATCTACAAATAAACAAATATTTTTTTGTTTTGTTTTAAACTTTTTTGTATTGAGTTATAGTTATTTTACAATGTTGTGTCAACAAATTTTTTTTTATTAACCATTTAACCTTCCAAAATATTGAAAATACTGAAATCTAAGTTTCTTTAGGTAAATGAGTACACCTCATACTTTGGCTTCTACATTGCAAACATGATCACCTGACTGGGATTTAAACTGAAAACCTATTATTTTTATGTTTCGATATGAATTTTCACACTTCCTTCCTTCTCCATGGGAAGTGCTATAGGTTGAATTGTGTCTAACCCTCTCCCCCACCCCAAATTCATATGTTGCAGTCCTGACTTTCAGTACCTCAGAATATGACCCAATTTTGGTAGGATTTTTGCAGGTATAACTAGTAAAGTTAAAATGAGGTCATACTGGAGCAGGGTGGACCTTTACTTCAGTGTGGCTGGTGCCTTTATAGAAAAGGGAAATTTGGTCACAAACATGCACACACACAGTGACATCCTGTGAAGATGAAGGCAGAGATGGGGGTGATGCTTCTACAAGCCAGAGAAATCCAAAGATGGCCAGCAAACCCTCAGAGGCTGGATGAGAAGCATGAACAAACTTTCCCTCACAGGGAAACAACCCACTGATGCCTTTGACGCCTTAATCTTGGGGTGCTCTCCTCCAGAACTCTGAGAATAAATTTGTTTTTTAAGTCACCCAGGTTATGGCACTTTGTTATGGCCACCCTACGTACAGCTACAGAAATAAGGAAGGTCAAATTGCTTCTCCATGTTTACAATCCCTGCTGTATGTTAACATTCAATAGACTAAATTGAAAAAGGTCAAGGACTATCACCAATACCATTAAAAAACACCGTATTTTTCAGACACATTTTAGAAGCAACTGTTTTATATTTGTACGGTATCTAGTCTTATCAGTTTGGAATGCAGAACCCCAGACAGCTGTATAGAAAAACTACACAGTTTAGCGTTTTAAAATAGACTTTTTGGCCATTAAACTACAGGTGGCAACCAGAATGTTCCTTGTGATTTTCCACCCAACTTTGGAAAATTAAATTGGTTATTTTTTTTCCCCCAATTCAGTTATGGATTGTGGAAGACAGATGAGGAAATACAACTTATAAGAAAGGCTTTTCATAAGTACTATTTTTAAAGTTGTTTTAGCATTTTTTTTTGTTTTCTTTAGAATTTTTGTTCATTTTCTGTTTTGTTGTTGTTAGTACTGCATTGTTTTAGATTTTAGATTAATAGACACTACAAATGTCCTAGAATGCCTGCTGGATTTTAATATAAAATAGAGTACATAACAGATTGTCTTCCATGACTTTGAACAATCAAAAAGAACCATTTCTATCTATCATACTGACATGTGAAAATAACGTGCTTTAGGAAAATGCTTTAAAATGAACACCTCCCAGAATTTTCTAGGGGCCTGAGCTTTTATTAATACTGATGGGGATAATTTGTGATGACTGGGAAGAAAAAAGGAAGGGACTTGTTGATTACAAGAAGAGAAAGAAATGAAGACATGATTTTCCCTTATATTTTGTGAAATTTCCGTAAAATTACATCTGGGATTCATTGTGATAGAAATTTACATTTTAATAAAACTATACAGCTTTCCTCTCTCCATTACTCCTTTAAGATAACAAAGGAAAGCATTTAACATAAATGACATTTCCAAATAATCCCTAAACTTCTTGGTACATATTTAACTTCCTTCACTGATTCTCCTTTCAAGTCTCACTTAATTTTTGTCATCTACTAAACAAATTTAGAATTTATCATATTGTTGACAGCTAATTTTCAGTTAGGAACAACACACTGAATGTGCTTGGGTTTCAGTGACAGTATCTAAACTTTTGCACCCAAATCCAAACTGAGTGGGGAGCCACCACCAAGCAATTCTCTGACACCAGTCCCCAAGAATGCTCATCCTCCCCCACTTCATATGTCAATCACAAGCCTGGGTTTTCTCCTGTACTTCTAACCAATTGGCTATAAAGATTGGAGGTTCCAACAATCCCCTCCTTTGGTTTGGTTTGCCAGAGCAGCTCACAGAACTCAGAGAAACATTTTACTTCCAAGATTTCTGGTTTGTTATTAAAAACAAAACAAACAAACAAACAAAACAAAAAAAAACACATGCCTCAGGGACAGCCAGATGGAAGAGATGTCTAGAGCAAAGTGTGGGGAAATGGTGTAGAATTTGTTTGTTTGTTTTTGTTTTTTCACTGTTTGATCACTTAACTTTTTAACATTTTTTATTGATTTATAATCATTTTACAATGTTGTGTCAATGAATATATTTGTGTTCACGTATAACTGAAAAGTTGTGCTCTATGCTGGAATGTGACACAACATTGGAAATGGTATAGAGTTTTTAATGCCGTTTCTGAGCTCACCAGCCTTCCCAATCCCACGCCCGTTCACCAGCCAAAGCTCTCCAAGCGCTGTCCTTTTGGGGTCTTATGGCGGGTCTGTTACATAGGGGAAATGATTTGATCTTTGGACGTTGGTGATTAATTCAACCTCCAGCGCTTCTTCCATCCTGGAGCTTGGAGGGATGGACTGAAAATTTCAATCCTCTAATCGCTTGGTTGGGTCTCCTGGCCCCAGGCCCCATGTTTAGGTGAGATTCAAGTCACCACCCCACTAACATAGCAAAAGACACCTTTTTCAATTTCATCCCTTAGTAAACTCCGAGGGTTTTAGAAGCTCTGTGTCAGAATCAAGAAGACCAAATACACATTTCTCATTATAAATCCCAGTATCAGAGTACTTCATGTAAAAAGTCTCTCATAATTGTTTTACTAGATTCACTTTTCCATGGGAATATATCAGGGCAGTATCAAGAAATACAAAAGTCATTGTACAAATTAAATTCATAATTAGAACATTAACGTATTATAAGTTAATAAATAAGGTAAAGGAGAAACAAGTAATTCACGAAAGATAAAGGAAACATGCTGAATAATTTGTAGTCAGACGTGGTCAGAACCAAAGAGCATTGACTTTTTATATTTTTAAACTTCATCCTCATCGTCAGCAACAAAACTCTAAGGTCATGGACCATGTTTATAAACTCACTGAGCACTTGCCAGTTCTCGAAGGCTATGTTTAATGTACTGGAACTTCCATTATTCTTCCTTTATGACACTGATACTGTGCTAGGAAATCTCTTCAGGTGGCATCCTCTTCCTGTAATGGAAGCTGTTTGGGTGAAGATCCATCTTTACATGCCCCAGTCATCAACTGCCATCCATATTTTACGCCCTCATTAAGTGCCTGCAGAAAAGAATGTTTGTTGTGTGGAAAGACCTCTGAATACATCCTTGGAGATCCAAGTTTCAGTGCAGTTCTCCCCTGTTCGAATTTTGTGTCTTTCTTAAATTCACATCACTCCTTTAGTTCCATATCTAAAACATGGAAGTGTGGACTAAATATTTTTAAGATACGTTTAGGTTCTAAATTTGAAGCTCTTTCTCAACAAGTGTTTGCATTCTTCTAGGAGCCTTTCTGGACAGACTATTTCTCTTGCTAGCTTTCCCACTGCTTTGAACGCACATATCTTTAAATCCAGAAATGGATTCTCTGTATATATTTTTTTCATTTGTAATTGTCTGTGTTTAGTCTCTCCTCTGGAGAGCTGGCACCAAAATTATAAGCTTTCATTCACAGCCTAGCATTCATGCAACCTATAAGTATGAGTGTTAGTTGCCTTGAACATCTAATTTGTTAGCTATCTCTTTATTTTTATTTTTTTTAACTAAGGGAAGGTTTCTTTAGCTTGCCCCCAGGAGAATTTAGTATTTCAGATGGCAGCGTTTCTGAGAGCAGTTCCTCTCCTTTATCACAGACTTCATTTTAGAAAGTTGCTGTCCTCAGAGACATTTTAATGCTCAAATTGACAGTGAGAAGGATGCGATCCACGGGAGGCTCCCTGAACTGGTAGCCTCACATTTCCAGCTGGCACCATGACCAGCCATGCAGTGGACCTCTACAGCCAGAGGACGCTAGGACCAGAAACTGCCACCAGACTTTTCTTCTCACTGATGAAAAAATAAACAGTGCTTTTTAACCTGGAGAAAGCAAAAACTGTTTTGCACAAACAGTATTCCCTAACTCATTTCACCTTTTGCTATAAAATGTATGTAAATTATTGAAACCATTAGCTTACTATTAAAAAATACAATCGTTTTGAATTATACTAAAGATACCTGTATATACATATATGTATATTTCACCATCTTCTCCAGGACCTTTAAATGCTTTGGGGAGAAAAAAACTTTCCTCTACTCTTCTAGATTCTTCTGGCTGATAATTAAATTGACATGGCATAGGTTAAGAGGAGAAAATCAAATTTATTTTCTTCACTACAGGAGTTTACAGAAATATGAGACTCAAAGAAATGACCAAAGCAGGCAGCTTTTTATAACTTTTAGTTAAAGAAACAATAAATTTGTGAAGAACTGACAAAACAAAAAGAATCAGGCTTGGGCACCAATGAGTGAGGAAACTCTAAGCAGAATTTGTCTGCATAGCCTCCTGACCCTGAACTTCCCACCTCCAGCAATAAGGATGTTGCTCTGCCTCCTCCTGGTGCAGGGAGTCTGTCTTTCGCCTGGGAGATGTATTTCCTGCTTTCAGGGGGGCACAGGTGAGGGGCAGATTCTTCTTCTTACACTGAGTGATTCTTGAGTAACTTGAATCCAAAATAATCAATTTGCCAAAGTGGCGTACTTTGCGTTGGCATTTGCTGAACCTCATCAGTTTCCTCTTTTGGAACTTCCCTGAGTTTCATGATTACGTGTTGGACTGGTGGCTGTGAAGCAAGAATTAGATTAGCAGATGGGTTAATAGATTGTCCTGTATCTCACTGAGCCAGCCTCTTGGTCCTGAGAATAGATCAGGTTAGTTAAATGGTTGTGATTCATAACATTTATTCCTGGCAGGTTAACTCCTGAGCCAACCAACCTAATTAATTACCTGATAACACGGCACATTTTAAGGCATCATTATACCAATAACTCAATCTGATTGCTATGTTTGAGGCCCCAGAGCCAATACTGCAGCAAAACTCATCTGAAGGGACCAGGTAGTATGTCTTCAACTTCCAGTTTGTGCTTGGGCATAACTTTATCAACAGCTTCGATGGCAAGTTGAGGCAAATGAGTGATAGCAGCAGACCAGTAGTCCAAGAAAATTTTGTTCGTTTAGCAGATGAGAGAAAATTAAATATTCATGTAAGTACACTATTGATATTAAAGCTTATTTTTAAAACCTCTATAATACATTTATTCAATCTTGCCCAGCTTGATCACATGTAAAATGATTTTCCCAAGACTTCTTTTTCACATGACTTCTATACATGTTTCTGTCCATTTTGGTGTGTCCCTTGTTTTTCGCTTACTCAGGAATAGTAAACTCTACTTTAGGACAAAATTACTTTCTCTTTCCTAAACAAACATGCATCTCCATTCTTCCTTTTCTTGCCAAAAATATGTATTCTACCTTTCTTTTTGCATACACAGTTAAGTTTCTCTGATTAGTTCTAATAATTATAATTCCATATATTAATTAGAATTCTTTAACCCTTAAGAAGTTTAATTTCTAGTGAAATCTAAGAAGTAAGCAGTTTGAACTCACAATTCTTTCTATACCAGCATTCTTTATATTAGCAAATTTATGGTTATATTTTATAACTTTTAGATACATATACTTCCTCATAGAGCAATTTTTCAACGTGGCATAAGCTGTGTTTACTAAGAGACCCAACCATTGTAGTCTCTGTAACAAGAGGTCAAAAGTTGGTAAACTTAAACTTTTTAACAATTAAGATTTCAGTCTCTTATCTTATTTGGAAATAATCTACACTTTCAGTTCATTCCTATCATTTAACTTACTCAGCAAAATTCTAAAAGTGGAAGTTACCAAAGAGGTTTGGGAAACTAAGCAGATATATCATAAAACAATCATTGCTAAAAAATTTACTTTAAAACTCGTATCTTACTTGCATCTAGGTAATTCATTTATTTTTAACATTCATACTCATGAGCATTTTATAAAGTACTAAAGCAGTTAGCCCATCATATTATTTTCTCACAGACAAATTTTGTAACAGAAGTAACAAATTTTATTTGACTTTTAGTAAATCGAGGTAGAATAAAAGTACTATGCTTAGTGTCAATTACTGTAAAGGCATGCTTGTATCAATTAAACCAACAAACTTAAATTACTTTTTATTTACTGAAAATTATCACACATAATGTGAATTTCAAAAACATTTGAGTTTGTTTCTATTACATTTCTGAAACTTAGAAATACTTAATTCATAAGTGCTTATTTTTAAGTGAATTAATAGAGCTCTTTGATAAATTAATATTGGCAATAAAGTCCAGAGGTAGAAAAGTACCATAACTATGATGTCCACACACAGACATACAGACAGACAGACAGACACAAAGTATAACAATATAAAACTCACGCATTTATAAGGAACAGTTGGAATAAGTTAAGTTTATCCATTCAGATGGCTCAAGGGTTTTACTGTTGGTGGAGAATACTTTCAAGATTTGCATTTGTCTTTGAAATGTAACCTTAAGGAGGCTGTTAACTAGGTTTTGGGGAAAAGAGCTTTTCCAGCAGTTTGTATTCTTACAAAGCCACTTTTCCTTTTTTTTTTTTTTTTTTTGCCTCCAGCTTCACTGATTGAGCTAGCCAGGGTCAGTCTCAGGCAAATGTGAGCCACAGTGTTTATATATATATAATTATATTTCAAAAATATGGTAAAACTCACAACTTCAAGGGACAGAGAAAGGATGAAATTTTGTGGGCTATTTTTTCTTCACCTCTCTAAATCTGGCAGACTCTCCTGAAAGTGGAAGTAAAGGGGCTTTGTAATTGAAAGGATCTGTTGCTGTCCAGGGGACACAGATCCTTTGTGGTGGGGTCTGAGACACATCCACGAAGGACAGTGCGTACGAAGGCCTGATGCGGGCAGCACCTGATTACAGAGGCCAGAAAAGCAAGCCTTATGTTTGAGACTGATCGTCTGTTCTGAGTGCTTCTGTTCAATTTATTTTCCGGCTTCTAGTGTTTACATGAGTGACCCATATATCCTAGGTCTGAAGGCTGGGCTGCAGTGCTCTCTGTAAATCTTGCAGGGAAAGGCAAGTTAAAATAAGCAGCTGGGAGTTTGCTGTATTTTTCAGGGAACATGAAGGACTTCAAGGAGTTTGCTTACAAGATGGGCTCAGATTTGAAGAGGAAGAGTTCATGTTGGATGCGGACTTTAATTTTATTCTGAGTTTTATTTCTGCTCTTTCATCTTGTTAAGAGGTTTCCTGAGGCTAAGCTGTTACATTTCTTTCTGTCCTCTTTTTAATTTGGCCTTTCCTTCCAATGAGATGACTTTCGAGGATGAGAACTCTCTAAAATTTTTGTTTTCCTTCTTTGAAATATAGTCAACTCAAAGGGTCTGTCATCTGGCCACTGACAAGTAGGATCTGCTAGTCTCAATAGCGACTGAAACTAATAAGCCTTTTTATGGTTTTACTGTGGACTCAGGAGGGGGTCGCAAGAGACCGCAACGCAAGATCCATAAATTTCACTCCCAAAATGGCCAAAGAAATCAAACGCCTTTGTTAGACAGGTGGTAAAAATAGTGTAGTGGAAAGAGGGTCTCCATCTCCCATGGGAACGTGAAATGTGCACACCCGCTCCTCCCTGACCCTGGGCAGCTGTTACTGGAACTGGACCCTTCTGGCATTAACAAAGCAGTGAAGCCTACAGAGGCCCCCTATGGACTGGGACCCTGCGTGACAAACTCCCGGGAGAGCTGGCATGCCCAAAGAGAGAGCTGCGCGTAACCCGGTGTCCCCGAACTCCAGCCCGCTTGACACCGGTGTGTGCGGCTCCGGGCTCCTGGGAACGGAGAGAGTCTTCTCGCTGGTCACAGAGCCAGGCTCTCGGGACAAAGAATAAGGCAAAAGGAAAACCTCGTCCTATGGTTTCCCTCCTCATGACAACTGACACAACAAAGCAAAACAGTGACTGTCTCTGGTAAGAAAATGATCAATTGAAAATAAGAGTCCTCAGTCCAAAACCAAATTTTCACTGGCGTTGCTGTGCCAAAGAAACTCGTTCCACAAATATTTTTCTCCTGCTAATCTAAATTTAGAAAAAGAGGGGGGAAGAAAAGGTTCTCACTACTCTGATTTCCATCAGGTCCCGCAGGCACAGATTCAAGAGATGGATTTGGCAAGAATTCTTACTTTCCGCCAGTGCCTGTCACAGGGCTCTGATCCCCCAGCTGCGTCAGCCTCAGGGGTGACAGCGTTCAGCCAGTGAAGGTGACGATGCCAACTCTTGGGGATGGAAATTTTTTTTCTCTACTCTTCTATGTTCTTCTGGCTGTTCTAATAACTAGGTTGACATAAGACAGATCAACAGAGGAAAATCAAATTTTAATTTTGTGCTTCCAGGTGTCTGTGGAAAGGTGAGATGCAAAGAAGAGATCGAAGCAGGCAGCTTTTATACAGTTGACCCCCTAACATCACAAGTTTTAACTCTATGGGTCAACTTATATGCAGTGTTGTTTCAGTAAATGTACCACTGGCCCTCCATGTTTGCAGGCTGAGATGGGAAACCTGCAGATACAGAGGTCTGACAGCACTAAGGGACTAAGCACCTGTGGATTTTGGAGTACACAGCAATGCCTAGAGCCCATCCCTATGTAAATGGCGAGGGACAATTGTACCTTTTCAGACAAACAACCCATGTGTAAAGAACTGACAAGACAAGAGACTGAGGCTTGGGTACTAATGAGTGAAGACACCAAGCCAAGTTTGTTTACACAGCCTTCCCAGCCTTGAATTCCCTCCCTGGCAGTCAGGATGTCTGTGCACCTCCTGGGGCAGGGAGGGTACCTTTCACCTGGATTTATTTCCTTCTCTCAGTGGAACAGAGGAAGGTCAGAATGATCTTCTTTCACTGGCTGTTTCTTAAGTAGTTCAAAATAATCAGTATGCCAAAGGGGTGGTCTTCCCTGAACCCCATAAAATGTCACTGATTTTCTAGAGATCTTTTTATTTTTTGTTTTTTTCTACAGTGATTGCCTACAGAGAAGCCCAAGAAATTGTCCTTAATTGACCCTGAGGGAAATGGTGGCTGAAGGAAGGATGGGAAAAGAGGAAAAGAGAGACAAGGACGTGAGAAAAGAAGGGAAGGATTTATAACTGTGTCCGGATGGATGGTAAGAAGGATGCAAGGGAGACAGAGCCCTCGGGGAATGACCGCCTTCCGGGAGTCTCAGTAATGAGTAGGCATATGTTTATCTTCTTCAATCTTAGGGAAATAACTGCAGAAAGCTACTACTTTCTGAAAATGTCCTTATGTGTAAATGTCTTACAGTGTTTGTACATATATTTTCAGCTGGGAATGCTTATAATCATGCTCTTTCATGGATGCACGTACAACTCCAACTCTTCTGACACTGCTCAAAATAAAGAGATCTGTTATTAAGTTCACAAGGTGGATCCCCATAGCAAACTTTCAGGTAATGCAGAATTGCATGATTTAATTTAGATGGACATTTAACTTTCCCCCAAAGGCCATTTTGATGGTATTGTGTTGATATCAGTTAGCCTTTTAGAGGTGAGAAAGTGACACCCTTAGCTCTATTCCTACAAAGTCAGCCCAGTGACCTAGGCTGGGGGGAATGAGAAGGCTGGCTCCGGGGCATCATGCAGTCTTTTATCAGAGATGAAAATCCAGGGTGATTTGGGACTTCTTGCTTAGAAAACGTTTGGTGTCATTACATGTGTCGAAAGGGAGACCATGGTTGTTCAGCGAACCCTAATCACTGTATTGTAGGAACTTTTGAAGCAAAAAGGCAATGAACAGAAGCTTCACTTTGTGGTTTCAGAATTTCTATGTTCAAAAAGACTATGCAGTCACAAACACGGAACCAAAGAGAATGTTCACTGTGCCCTTAAAACATGTGTCCTGGGGATTTGTGTTATTATGATTAAGAACTTACTCCTATACAGATTCTTGTTTTTAAGTCACATTTGCAAGTTGGCGTACTCTTCTCCCTTTGGTTTATTCTTCTAGGACACCTGGCTCAGCCCTTTCTGCAGCCACAGCAGAGCCAGGGAGACACGCTCCCCCATCAGATGTAAGCACTGTCTCTCTTCCTGCAGCCCCTGAAGTCTAAGACAATAACCTGTAGGCAATTTGGTCTCTTGTATGACTAACATAAGAGATTTTTGCATATTTTAAGTCAGAATTAGCCTGGCTACGATTTCCACCCTGAGGTTTGTTTTGCTTGCCCATAGAAAATAATTTTACTCCTTCTTCTAGGTGAAGGTCCTTCAAATGTTTGAGGGCAGTGGTCCTTATTTTCATGTTATAGACACTCGTATAGATTAGCTTAATTCTTGTTTCCTGTGCTCATTCTCCGTATGGGAATTTTCCAAGTGGTCACTGCGTCCATCCAGAGAACAGCACATCTAGCAGGCGGGGTCCTCAGCCACCGGCGGGGTGTGGCTTATACTCATCCCACACCTTTATTAATAAAGCCTGAAATCTCATTTCCTTTTCTGAGAGCTTATTCACTCCAGGGACTTATTGTAAACCTAAAATAAAACCTCTCTAATTCTTTGTCACAAGCCCTACTCTTAGACTACTGTTCCTCGCTCCAGATTTATCCAGGAGGTTCTGTGACCTAAATTTAGGGCTATATACTCACTCATGCAGTTCTCCCTAATTTCATCTCCTTTGTTTGAACACATCATTTCACATTGTTTGCTCAGTGATGGCGAATCTGCAATTTACTCCTCACAACGTATTACGGTAAAAATGGAAACCTTCCCTGTGGATTAGCGGTAGGAGACCATTGCCCTTGGTTTCCTTGGCCCTCTAAGGAGATTAGTGCACTGTGGGCGCCAGCCAAGTGTTAGGCAACATGAAAAACCATGATTTAATTATTTAAAATGTTTGGATACATACTAAAAATTTCTTGCAGTGTTGTAATTGAATCCATTGATGCCTCTAAACATAAGAATTTTTGACTTTTCAAGTCTCCTCTTTCACTTTTCTGAGATTTTAGGAGAATTATTATTTCTCATTATTATTATGAATTCAGCTTGCTGGCCTGATACGCAAAGCTGAGTTGTACGCTGCACAGTCATGGATAGCTCTGCTGGGTTCTGATTTATGCCCTAAATTAAGAGATGGCTCTGAATGTTTTCTCAAGGGTAAGTTCTGCTTCTGCATTTGAGCCACAAATTAAGAGACAGACTTTGAAAAGATGGTAAGGCTTGAAGAACATTTTCAAGGACACAAGTGTAAAAAGACAAGCTGTTGCTGATAGATTCAAAATGCGAGGTAAATGCTGGCTCACGGACTGTTTGTTTTTCCTTCACATGGAAAAAGGACAGGAAAAAATCCTCTGGGATTCAAGCAGACCCTGGGGAAAGCTACAGGTTTTTTTTTTTTAAACCTCACTTTCAGCATTTTAAAAATGTTTTATGGTGCTGATTTTAGTCATGTTAATTAAAGCATCTTGCCTATAGTTTTGATTTCCTTTCCTCTACTTTTGTCTGAGAATTCAAAAGCTATCATGTGAGAGCAGAGGTTTGGCATGCTGTTTTTATAGTCAAGCATCTCTGTGTTTAAATGCTTTCTTTAAAATCCAGCAATGGAGACTTTGAGTGGGTTGTTAAATTTAGTCTCGGAAATGTAGTCCTATGTAAAATCAGTTTTTCTGAGTAGAAAATAAAATAACATATATGACGCACCTGAAAGAGTGTCTTGTTTATTGCAAGTATTTGTGTACTTTTTGTCCTTCTTTTCTAGTTTCAAGCAATTTCACAACACTCTCTTCTGTTGTTTAACCCCTACTCCCCCCCCCCACACACAGATGAATACAAGAGATTTATTTAAAAGAGGTGGTTGAAAAATGTTAGTAGCCTTACTATCATATCAGGGAAGACTCAGTTTAAAGTAGCAACTGCATTCTGGTCCATATTTGTTAGATATTTTTCTTTGTTTTGTTATTACTGGGATGTTTTTGCATGATTTTGTTTCTCCATAGTAGGAAGAAAATTAAGCTGCCCCCTTTAAAAGTTTTTTTTTAACATTTTTAATTGAGTAATAGTCATTTTACAATGTTGTGTCAAATTCCAGTGTAGAGCACGATTTTTCAGTTATACATGAACAAACATATATTCATTGTCACATTTTCTTTTTCACTCTGAGCTAAAAGACCATTTTGTCTGACTAGAGATCTACTTACACTGAAGTGATGTAGATAGTGGGTTAGGATGTCTGCAAGCCTGTATCTTCTCCTTGGAAGGAGCGAAACAACAGGGTTAACCAAAGGGATTAATAACAAGGCAATGGCTGTTTGTTGATGGGGAGGATGTGGGCCAATCATTGATATGGCTTCTTGGGAAAGAGAAATGATCATGACCTTCTGACACCGTTTCGTGGGAGAAAGAAGAGAGAAGAGCTGCCTACCAGGCTGATAATATTGTTGGGTTGAAGTCCAGAAATGGCAGACCCAGATATCGACTTCACCATGAGGTAGCTACAAAAAAGTTTAAAAATAAGCTAAAAGTTACTTCTGAGTCTCATGATATAAAGATAAAATTAGACACTGATTGGTGACAAGTGACATTTTGTGAAAGCTACTTAATTATAATGGTATAAGTTCTAAGACTAATTTCCAAGGCACCTCTATTCTTCTGATGTTTTTCATCACCAAAAATGCTTCTTCCCTCGCTCTATTTTTCTGTCCAAAAGCAAGACCAGGCAGCAATGTGTCTGTTCTGATCTCAGTCTGTTCAGACTTGCCCCCTCCAGGTTCCTGGAAAGTGTCTGTCCTTGACTAAGAAGTAAGTGAAGTTCTTCATGGAATCCAAGTTTTGCCTTTGTCATGATGTGATTAGTAAAAGGCACGCAAGGACTGTGGTTGGCATGATCACGGTGGGTTTGAGCTTAATCATTGCGCACGTTCTCTGTATGGAAGGGAAGTGATGATGTCTGGCTGGTGGATTCAAGTCCCGTGAGGTCCTTTCTCTTCTCTGCTGGTCCTCAGTGAGCCTCCTGTTCAGGTCACCCTGTCCCGAAGCAAACCTTTCAGGAACAATTTGGTAAATTCATTTTCAGTGACCAATGAATCTCTGAGGTGGGGAGTAGGTTTGTACTTTTCTATCATCAAATTCCTATGAAATTTAACTCCTTGTGAGTTACCAGGTTGGAAATATTTTTAAGGCTAATACTGGCTCTCCCTCTCACCAGTGACATTTCTGGAAAAACAGAGCTCCAGAAATGTCAGATTCAGTCCTGCAAGTTTACCTGTCTAGCAGCTGCCACTCTTTGGTCCTTAAAATGCCCCTAAGTGACATCAATTATATAACCTGTCACAGAACCTGAGAGTGCTTTTTTGAAAAGTGAAGTCTTCTCTGCTCTCTAGCATTTTAGTATGATGACTTATTTATCAGCTTAACCCAAATAAGTAGTGGCTCTTAGCTTTTCTGAGTCACAGTCTCTTTTTTAAGGATACAGGGGAAATTATAGACCTTTGCTTTAGAAAAATGCACTGGTGCACGTAGACAATATAGTGCTGAATTTCACATCATCAGTGGGCTACCTGGAGCACGTCCATGTGACGCAAAAGAAACTGCCTCAAATATTTCAGAGACATGGTGGGCTTGTGTCCAGGACAGGCAGCCCTGATGAGCTTTGCTGGGGGAAACTGTGGCCTGATGTGCAGACGTAAAGCAGGGAGGGCTGCCCACCAGCGGTGTCTGTTTTGATTGCCGGGCGTCCGTTCTGACAGTGCCAGTGCCCTTCTATTTTGAGCTATGTTAATTTTGATGTTGGACACAGGAGACATCTTTGGATGAAGGATGTCAGGGAGAAAGGCCAAAGATGAGCGTGGTGGTGGGTACCATGAGGGATGGAGAGGAATGAAGAGCAGGGCACTACTCTGGGCCGGCTGGGAGTTGGAGCTGTGTCACCTTCAGAAGGAACACGCATTGAGTGCTGGGCTTCGGGCCCCCAGGTGTGCCAGATAGACTGTGAAAATGGTCCCAATTTCCGATGCCACCCCCACTCCTGGCCAGCTCCCAATTCTCAGCAATGGGATTTTTCTGATTTCCAGTCATGAAATGGAATCTGTTTTTATGTTCCTTGAATTTGGCCTGAATGTATGACTTGCTTTGGCCAAGTGCAAGTGGTGGAAGTGACAACGTGGCAGCTTTGAGACTCAGCCTCAAGAAGTCTCCCCACCTCCCATGCTCACTTTCTCTTTCTTTCTTCCATCCCTGCCGAGAAAATATCCTCCGACCAGCCGGCTGGAGGATGAGACCTGGTCAGACATCCCAGACCCTTAGTATGAAAGAATGTCTACCTGAGATCTGGAAAGCTCCCTGGCTAACTGATGCTGACTATGGCCAAGTGACTGAGCGTTGCTGAATCTACTAGACCCCTAGAACCAGCCAGACAACTTATGGATACACGACCCCAAATGAAGGTTTACTATGGCGTGTGCCCCTGGGGCTTACTGGTCACATTACGTGTGCCCCTGGGGCTTACTGTGGTAACGTGTACACACAGGCTAGCAGGACATGGATCTAAACACACAAAGAGGATCTTAAAATGGACTCATTTCCCCATAAGTCTTGATGTTACGACCATGTAAGATGGAAAACAGGGAGTATTCTTCCGAGAATGCAGCTGCAGGCACAGTGCGCTCCAGCAGAGCAGCCACACAGACTGCTCTGTGGGACGCACCCTGGACTGTGAGGGCGCCGTGGGGAGCATGGCTAGTTCTGGGTTATCTGCTGGCGGGGCTGGGCTCCAGTCCACTTCAGGCCCGACGTCCTCGTTTACTGAAACCAACTGTCACACTTCACACATTTGTGTGTCCTCTCTCCCCGAGCAGAACTGTACCAACTGGCATGGTAGGAATGATTCTGTTGACAGTTGTTCTGGGTGGGAAAAAGCTGGACAAGTTTAAGCTATTTTGAAGCCTTCCTCGTCACCTGAACACGAGCTCCTCTAGGAGAGGCCCTAGAGGAAAGGAAGAGCCACCAAGTATTTGACGCTTTGACAAAGTTGTGGCTGTATTTCTGGGCTACGATTTATTTAAATTTTGTTGGCCCTTACCTCCTTCCAGGTTTTAAGCACTTTGCTGGTGATTCATATGAGGTCAAACGTCGTTTCTTCCAAAACACAAAACTAGGTGGAAAGTCTGGGATGACTCGGGGCCAGGTTCTCTGGCCTTGGAGCCGATGCTCTGCTTCGGAGCCATGTGATTCGAGAGGAGCTATTTGACCTCTTTGATCTGGTTTCCTCATTGGAGACATTCCGTTGGTGATGATTTGATTGCCTCATACAAGGAGTCATGGATAAACCAATGCTGTTAAGAACTTCGAGAGTCCTGTCATTGTAAACAATAAAGCTAACTCCTCTTAAATTAGCTTGAGGGTTTTTTTCTTCCATCTGCAGAAGTAAATGCTTCAGGATAGCTCGATTTATCACCCAGCTCTCATTAGGTAGAAATGATAAATACACAACACACACACACACACAGAGTTCAGCTTCCATTAAGCACATCTACATTCATTTTAAAATGACGTTTATTTTCTTTTAGTTGTCCTAAGTGTTCTTTTGTAAAGGTGAGAATGGAAGAAGGAACGTGGAGGCCTTGAGTTGCCTTGTATCCGCAGGAAGCATGTGTGCCCATCCGAGCTGCTCCCCGCACCCTGCTAACACTTAAAAAAGGAGGATGCCTTGGTTTATAACTGTTGTGGACTTCATAAATATATAATTAAGTTCATTTATAAGCATGAAAATGGCACAAACAATGAGTATGTAATAGAGGAGAACCAATCTGACTTAGATCTGTTCCTTTAGATTTAACCCCGTGCCCTGTTTCCTAGGCTTAGTCTTGCAAGCTCTGCACTGATGTAAAGATAACACAGTTGCAGAATAGAGAATAACCTTTGTTTTGCTGGAGGTTTACAGGGACACCATGACCTACCCCACATGGAGGGCTGCAAGAAGGAAGAATGCCTGTAGCAAGAAGTTTGCAACAACCAACCACACCCCCTCCCCTGTTTTTGTGGATGTTTTTTGTTTGTCTGTTTTGGGTTTTTTTTTTTTTTTGGATAAAGGAGCCTGTATTCTGACTGAAGCAGGATGGTTCTCCAAGACATTATTAGCCTGCCATCCTCTCAGTCTGCCAGCTTTCCAAATAAAGTCAGTATTTCTTGCCCCAACACCTCATCTCCCAATTTATTGGCCTGTTGTGTAGCGAGCAGAATGAGTTTGGACTCGGTAACAAGTACGCTAAAATATTGCTTTGTATGTAGTTGTAGTTAACATGAAGACAACAACAAATAGTAAATCTGGTTTATTAAGGGTATTATTCAGGCCTCTGCAGAGAAACAGAGCCGATGGGCGATACAGAGCTACGTGCAACAGGAGATCTTTTATAGAAATTTGTGCACATGATTATGGAGGCCAAATGCTGCGAGATCTGCTGTCTGCGAGCTGGAGAAGCAGGAGGGCCTTTGGTGCAACTCAGTCCAGTCCAAAAGCCAGAGACCCAGGGGGCCCGCGTCCCAGGGCAGGAGAAGACAGACGCCTCAGCTCAGGCAGAGAGACAATTTGCCCTTCGTCCACCTCCTTCTCCTCAAGCCCTCAGTGGGTTGGATGACATCCCCTCGCATTGGTGACGGCGAGCTTTTCTCAGTCCTCTGTTGAAAGGCTCACCTCCTCTGGGAGCACCCTCACCTTCACACCCGGAAACAATGTTTCACCAGCTCCTGGGGCATCTCTCAGCCAGTGGAGTTGGCACATAAAATTAACCATCATGCCGCTTTTGTCTAGGTCCTGGAAGATGAAAGCTGTTCTTGGCCCAAATTTCTCATCTATGTTATAGACTTTGAACAGGGCATGACTATTTTTTGCTCTGGTTCTATTTTAAGAAAATATTTTTTAGGCAATCATTCAAATCGTATTTTTTATTCTATCATTTTCTTTTATTATTAGACACGTAACTTATTGCTACTAGATGTAATTTCCAGTTGAAATGTTACTGCGTGTGACTATGTACTCTTGAGATTTCAGTGCCCTTTTGTGTGATGAGGGCAAAGCCTTTGAGACAACAAGCATATGAATTCTTTTTCTAATGACACCTTGAAATGCATGATGTCATGTTGGTTTGACGACTTTCCTCTGGGAGTTGCACTAATTACGTTACTTGCCAGACATTATACTTCAACATTTTCAGTTCACATTAGCATTAGAATTCCACTGAAAACACAGTTCAGCACTCAGCTCAAAACACTGTAACTTAAGCTAACTTTCTTTAGGTATAAGGAGTCTTAAAACCTGAACCACAAGGAAAACTATAGGAATAGAAATTTACATTCAGGTTTCAGACAACTAAAATTTGAGATTAAAAACTCCTTTACAATGTCATTTTTTTATGTATCTCTTAGCAAGCAGTCTTAGTTTCATGATCAAAAATTGTACCTAAGATTTCATGTAATCATATATTTTGTTTTGACTAATTTTTATTAGCTTTAGAAACATTCTTTTATGGTTGCTCTAATATCTTTCTTGTTTGATGTTTTCTGTTCTCAGATTGTTATTTCAGAGAGTCCTGCTCTCTGTAGGTAACTGGCTCTCTGGAAGTAAAACACAATAATTGGAAACTAATCTGAGTAAGTTCTAAATTCAAATATTAATGTGTGCATTTTGCAATTTCTTTTTCTTTCCCTGATTGAGGTAAGAATAAATAACATGAAATCTACCATCTTAACAAGTACATAGAACAGCATTGCTGACGATATCACAGTATTGCTCACCGGATCTCTAAAGCTTATGTATCTGATGTAATTGAAAGTTTATGCCATTGGAAAGCACCTGCCCACTTCACCCTCTCCCCAGCCCCTGGCAGCCATCATTCCACTCTCTGCTTCTACAGGTTTGACTATTTTAAACGTATGCCTCATATAAATGGAATCATGCAGTATTTGTCCTTCTGTAATGGGCTTATTTCACTTAACATATTGTCCTCAAGTTTCTTTCAGGATGTTGTGTATGGTAAGATTTCTTTCTTTTTTATGACTCAGTGATATTCTATGGGATGTATATATCACATTTTCTTTATCCACTCATCTTCTGATGGACATTTAGGTTGTTTCCACATCACAGCTACTGTGCATAATTCTGCAAAGGAACAGGGTGGAGTCCTGAAATAAACCCATGTGTATATGGTCAATTCACCTTTGACAAGAGTGCTTGCTGGGTACGGGATGGTCTCTTCAGCACGTGGTGCTGTGAAAACTGATGTCCGTGTGCAAGACAATGACAGGGGGCCCCCATCTTACACTATACACAAAAATCAACTCAAAATTAATTCAAGGCTCAATCATAAAACCTGAAACCATGCAACTTCTAGAGGAAAACAGAGGGGAAGTTTCATGGCCTTGACAATGACTTCATGAATATGACACCAAAAGCTCAGGCATCAAAAGCAAAATAGACCCGTGGGTCTATATCAAGCTGACAGCAACAAGAGCAACTTCTGCACAGCAAAGGAAACCTACAAAGTAGAAAACATATTTCCAAACAATAAATCTGATAAGATGTTAATCTCCAAAGTATGTGAGGAACTTCTGCAACTCAACAATAAAAACAAAACACAAATAAAAAACTCTAATAATCTCATTTTTTAAATAGGCAGAGGACTTGGGTAGATATTTCTCCAAAGAAGTCATAAAAATGGCCAAAAGGCATATGAAATATGCTCAACATCATTAATCATCAAAAAGTGTAACTTAAAAGTACAATGAAATATCACTTTGTGCTTGTTAGAATGGCCATGACAAAAAGAAACAAACCCAGAAAAACCAAACAAGCAAAATCTGAAAAACAGATCTAACAGGTATGGGTGAGGCTGTGGAGAAATGGGAGCAGGTGCACTGGTGGTGGGAATGTAAAATGGTGCAGTTGCTGTTGGAAACGGTACAAAGTTTTCTTTAAAAAAAATTGAAAATAAAACTACCATATAGTCAAGTAATTCCATTTCTGGGTATTTATCTGAAAGAATTGAAACCAGGATCTTGAAGAGGCATCTGCCCTCTCATGTTCCTTGCAGCACTGTTCACACAGCCAAGAGGTGGGTTTGCAAAGTTATCAGTGTGTCAAGCATGTTCTACAAAAGCATCTTTGCTAAGTAATGACATAACAAAAGGAAGTTGTGCTTCCCAAGTTATTTCCACCAATTTTTACTAGTATAAAAGCTTTGGAATTTCCCCAGCATGAACATGTTAAACAGAAGTATAAGAGCAAACTGTTGTGACTGGGATTTAACCAACTTTAACTCCAAAGCATCATTTTTGGGTGCCTTCTTCAGTGTCCTTTCTAGTGAGCCAGGTGTTTGGTTGCATTATACAAAGAGCTCCTTCAGTAAGAAAAAATCCTACAAAATATTTAAATAACTGTTGTTTACTTGAAGATCAAGCTCCCAATATCATAATTTTGCAAATTAAATGACAATGTCCTAAATCATCCTCAGGTTCTGTTCAAAAATGAGAGAACTAACCATGTCATGGAGAAAATTACTGGTCCTATCTGGATGGTCCAAGAAAATTGAAGATGGAGGCTGTGGCACAAAAGTACTCTAAGGAGATAAAACCAGTTTTGGCAGAGGCTTCTGGTTGCCTCCTCAATATCCATGCTCCAACACCACCATCTTCTTCCTTAGTTTGACAAATCAATTTCTAACTGGACTCCTTTTCAGCTTGTAATCATATGGCTAAGTTCTGGCCTGGAGACATAAATAGACAAACAAAAGATTTCTGGAAAACCTGCTTATAGAGAATCTACTTCTAAAAGGGGTACTTGCTTGGTTCTCCTGGCTTTCCCCTTCCACCTGATCTGCAGCTCTGACGGGGAGCTCCAGTCCCCGCAGCCATCCTGGACTGGGAGGGGGCAGGGAGGGTGGGAGCTATGTGGCAGGACAGTAGGAACCATGGGTGGCACTGATGTAGCTGGCTCTGGACAGCCTGTCTGCAGGCTCACTGTGCTGCAGTCTGCCACCCTAACCTGCACGGCCGTGTTCATACCATTACTTACACATTTTCTACTTTCCTTACTTAAGAAGGACTAACACATGGGTAAGTGGAAATGTGATACAAATGATAAAACTTTAATACAATCAAGACAATTCTAGAAATAAGGAAATCCTTAGCTTTAACTGTCTACTGGTTAGATTAATTTCACTCAGTTGCTTAATTATGAAGAAACAAGATATGTGTAAATATACAAATATAAATATGTACACAGTATTTCAACATACTAATGAATATTGTTTTCAAACCAGCTTGTAAGGAACTGGTTAGTGTTTGAATTTGTGTATTACATTTTTCAGATGCATTGTCATGGAGCTTCATAGACGAATGGAAGAAAAGTTTTCTGTAGCTCCTTTGGAACCCCATGCTTTGAGACTGTGTCATGCCCAAACAATTTTGAAAATGTCTTGAAACTTAAAAGAACTTTTTTTCCAAAAATTAAAAGTGACATCAAATATTTATTCTTTTGAGTAAGTTCAGTTTGAGAACCAGTCTTCAGTCATAGATCAAAGAAAGACAAATGCTACTTAAGAAACCAGACAGGTCTGTTTATGTCAGTGTGGACATGATTGTGTCTTGTAATGGATCTCTGAAGATGCTATGAGAAACGAAAGCAGTTTTTGGAATTAGTGTCTGGCTCCTAGGAATATTCTTTCAAAGAAATATGTATTTGGTTGTATAATTTACAAATATGGTGGTTGAGTAAGTTTCATTTCTTTAAAACATTTCTTTAAAAGCTTTATAGTACAGCTTTTTCTTCTGCCCTATTTCCATGTCTCTCTCCATCGGTCCCCAAGCTTTAAAGACTCCTGCCTGTGCCCTTCACTCTGTCCCGGTTACTGGCCGACTTGGGCAGTTCTGTAAGAGCCCTCACATCACGGACTGGTGAGGACTTCAAGCTACCACTGGTCTACCCTTCTCTCCTCACCTTTGCTCTTTCAGAGTTGACCTCACCTGGGACCCTGGATTTCAGAGTTAGCCACCAGGAGGCATGTGGTCTGCATTTACGGTTATTTCTTCCCTCCCAAATGTTGACTTATTCACGGGATTAAGCATCATGTTAGTCCCTATTTCTAAAACTTACAACTTTCTGTGCCCCCTCTGGATCTGAAATACTTGGCCTCTTTCTGAATAAGGGTTCTTCTGTTCCCCATGCTGTTCATGGCAGTGCCCTCCTGAATCCCAGAGCTCTGTTCCTTCACCCAGGATGAACGCTCATCACATGACTCAAAACCCTAATGGCATTTATTATTAGAAACATGATTGAAGCCCTTGCCTCACCTTTCCCCATCTCCCTCTCTGTTCCATGATGGTTTGAGGTCAAGAGTGTGTGTCTCATGCCATCTGCACTGTCTTCCCCTCAGTCACTGCTGGTCACTTAGGCCAAAAAGTCTGTGGCTTCCTTTAGAAACAAAGTAAGCTCCGAACCACTTAGTGAACGCGACAGAACCCCACACGGTGCCCCCACCTTCCCCTTCCTCCCTGGGCTCCAGCCACCCTGACCGCCTTTCCTGCTGCCGGCACACACCCGCTTGTTCTCAGTTTTACGATTCTACATTCAGTGTCTCCTTTAGAGATGCTTGATTTTTAGGTTTCCACGTGGCTGTCTCTTCTAAACATCCAGACCCCAGCTCTCGCCTCCTCTGACCTCTGCAGATAGAGTGGCTCCCATCCCCCTTCAGCTCCATTGTCACTTTGTCACATAAGTCAGAGGCAGGCTTGATACTCGCTTTGAAAAGTTTTTTGTGTGGCTTGCTCCTTTCTTAGAATTCTGAAAAAGACAACCTAGCTTTTTTTTTTTTTTCCTTCTGCTTCTTCCTGTATTTGGGCTTGTCTTGATTTTTTTCACTCTTTCTTGGCTTTGTAAATTAAGTTCCTCAGCTTCACCATCTGGACAGTTTTCTTATTCTAAATGACTTTGTTTATAAACACTGCGTGGGTCTGTTGACTTGGTTGCTGCGAGCAGTCAGGCTGGGGCCACAGCTCCGACAACTCGCATCTTGCCCTTCACCCCACTCTGAGCCCTGCCCTCTAGCTCCTCAGCCAGGACACGGGGTGAGACAAAGCCTCAGGTGTCCCCTAATGACCTTCCTACTCAGTGCAACAAATGTCTCTGTCACTTCCTGCTAAGTGGCCCTCCAGCTTCTTTGCAAAACAGCCCTGGTGATACGAAGGTCACCATCTCAGCAGCCAAGCCATCACAACGTCACTGAACTCTAAGACTTCCCAGAGACGCCTCCTGTATATTCATCTCCAACTGTTTCCTGGAAACCTCTACAGAATGATTCTAATTCTGCCTTTTAGATCACATGGAATAAATTCTTGTCACATGCTGACCATCTGGCTGTGTGGTTAAGTATGAACAGGATAAATTTATAACGGGGATAAGATCATAAGGAGATAAAGGCAGGGGACGGAGAGGTGAGGGATAAGCCTACAGAAGCAAGAACAAGAAGCTCCCACAAGGTCACTAATGTCAGAGAGCAGTGAGCAGGGAGCCTCTGCTGTCTTTCCTCACCTGCCTACTCATGTCAGTTATTTCCCACTGAGAATTCTGGGATAAACCAGGACTGCTACCTCTGAAAGGAGAAGGGCTTCCAAGAGTTGCTGAAGGATGAAGGGAGAAGCACAACACTTCAACTCCTTCTGAGGGAAATTTGTGATACGTTTCACACCTGCTCTCTTGTGCAGAAAACAAATTACCGTGTAGTGCGTCTGCTTCCTACAGTTTGGAGTCCTCCCGCCTTGAGCCTCAGGTGTCTCTGATCGGCGTCCCGAAGAAGTTCCCTAAGGAATGTGCTCTGTGAGTTTCTTCAGCGTAGCTTCTGAGGAGCTTCCCTTTGAGAAGGCAGACCTCTGTACCACTCTCCCCGTGTTCCTTTGCTGGGTCATTTGTTGAGGCTAGAGCGTCAAGGTGACCTCCGTCGCTTGTGGGGTTGGGGCCCAGGTGTTGGGAGTCCCCCTCTCTTCTCTGATGGTGTCCCTCCTCACGGGGCTCACACGAGTCTCAGGGTACACTTCATACAAGAGATGAACACTGGCACTCAGCCTCCAGTCACTCACTCTGCGTGGAAGGCTTACACATGTTAAAGAATCTCTTCTAGGCTTTCTCTCCTGCCACCTGATTGTCAATTCCTTAATTTTACTTCCTTGCGAGTTCATTTGAACTTTTCACCCTATAAGCACAAGACTCGATTTTCTTTCTTGGTCTCCTTAAGTCCCTGGAAGAGCAAAGTTCTGTCAGGGGTCTTGAACCCTAGGGCAGCCCCTGACATCAAAGTAAAACTGCTCCCCACAGTCACCTCATAGTGAGGGAGGGGAGACCCCCTGAAATCTTGCCTCTGGCAATTTTGCTATTAATCTTCTCTCCGCCTTGAGAACATAATATTCTAATCAGTCTAGTTGGTGAAGTATTTCAAATCTCATTCGTCACATTCTGAACATTCTTTTGTCTTGTATTTTGTTTCCATCCTTTTCCCCACCTTTCTTTGCCACAAAACACTAGCTCTTTGGGGCAGTGATTTTGTTTTATTATCTTTGAATTCCAACATGCAGCATGGGGAGAAAGAGAATGAACACACTTCTAAAAGCTCTCAATTGATGTACGCTGGCATCTGCACCTGCCGGAATCAACGTCTTCTTCCAACATCACCCTAGGAACCCTTCCAGTCTCTCTCTTCTGGAAGATACATGCACTCATAGCAAGGTCCAAGCATGCACACCGATCATCAGTAGACTATGTCTTGTCTGGTTTGATGTGATCCACTCACACCAACACATCTCTACTTCATTAATAACTCAGATCATTTGGAACCAGCCAGAGGGAATCCCTCCCCTTCCTTCTCTTTCCCCTACACCCTGTCAACCTTATTGTTCACACAGTCCCAAAGTCAAAACTGTTGAAAGGCCAGGAAAAAAATCCCATATAAAACTGACGTTTTCCATCAGGAGTCTGAAGAACTGTAGAAACTCACAAGCGATTAGCCCCAGGGTGTTCTAACAAACATCTTCATCCCCTGGGAATTAAAAATCAGCAGTTGAATGTATTATATGTCGATGGTCTCTGTCTTGTCACATGAGACATTTCACAAGGAGAAGAGAAATTTGAATGAATAGAATTAATCAAGCCAGAAACTTCCACCAGATGCCAACACACTACCCCATTCTGTCAGTACCCAGCTTGGGGTCCCCTGGTTTTCTATCTGCCTCATTTCTTCACTCCTCACTTCTTTAGACACCAAGACAATACTCAACAGAGTTGCTAAAGCAATTTTTATTTTGACAGCTTTAGTATTTCATCACTATGCCTTTGTTTCAATGGAAAAATGTCCTCCCACACTTTAACTGAAGATGACTTACTCATTAGGCAAAATTTCTGCCTCTTCTTACATAACACATGTGTACACAGCCCACCTGCTCTAGGTTACCTTCCATCTGTTCCTCAAGACAAACCCTGCTGCATAAGAAACAACTTGTTTCCTTTTTGTGGACACTGTCTCCATGTTAGTGGAATTTGTAATCAATTGGGGCTGTCTTTTTAGACAAAGTGTTTCAGGAACTTCATGACAACTGATTCGCAGAATATCCTTGTTATAAAAGGATAATTATTCTATCTGTGTTATTTATAAGGAAATATTTCTGATGGGCAATTTACATTTTATGATATGTTATCACTGGGACTGGAAGGTCAACGAGAAGGGGTTGGAAGTCAGACAGCTCATAAAGATGCTAGAGCAACAGGATGTTGGTATTGTCTGGTGTTCTAGGAGCCCGTCCCCTTGAAGTTCTTGGGGAAAAAGCTGCAGACCCTCTTCCTAGCAAACGCACATGCATCCCAAAGTCTTCGTACTGTGGCAGGGTTTCTGGTGTCCTCTGAGGCCACAAATTACAACCCCAGTAAAGAACACTTGGTTTAATACAACTCTTTTCTTTTTTTTTTTAATTAATTGATTTTAATTGGGTCTCTCCTGAGTATTTTTAAAATTCTTATTTTTGATTGAAGTGTAGTTGATTTACAATGTTAGTTTCACGTGTACAACAAAGCAATTCAGTTATACATATACATACTTTTTTTTTTCAGTTTCTTCTCCATTACAGCTCATTAAAGGAAATTGAATATAGTTCCCTGTGCTATACATTAGGTCATTGTTGTTTATCTATCTTTATATATAGTAGTGTGTGTCTGTTAATCCCAAACTGGAGCTCATAGAAGCTAACTGATTTACTTAACATTTTAGTTATTTAAGCCTATGTCCTGAATACACTATTGGTGTTTCTGATCCAGGTTCAAAAACCTAGAAATCATGCTGTCTATTAACAGAACAATTATTTCCTTCCACTAGCAGATTGTGTTTTCTTGTTTAAAGAATATGTTTGAATATTCCTTCTACTTCTTTTTTCAATGAACACATATGTAACATTAAATCAATCACTTTATGGTAAGGAAACCGTGTCCCCAGAGGTTAACTGGTCTTCTAAAAGTCAGTTACCTATGGAGAAATAGTCAGAATATTTTTCAAATAGTCTCTTTCTTAAAAAAATTTTATTTTGTTGAATTATAGTCAGTTTACAATGTTGTGTAAATTTCCAGTGTAGAGCACAATTTTTCAGTTATACATGGACATACACATATTCATTGTCACATCCTTTTTCACCGTGAGCTACCACAAGATCTTGTATGTATTTCCCTGTGCTGTACATTATAATCTTGTTTATCTATTCTATATATACCTGTCAGTATCTACAATCAAATAGTCTCTTTTATTACTTTGCCCTTTGTATTTCAATGATCTTGCAACTTAAGCAGGTGTTCATTAATATAACAATGATCATTGTTACATTTGTAAGTTTATTTTATAATAAAGAATTTAGAGAGACAATAAAGACTTCAGATTGATTTCTCCAAAGGCAGTGTTGATTTTAACCTTCTCTGAAATTGTCTACTCTATTTTTCACTATTAGATCACATAAAATATTAGAGAAAAGAATTGTTTGGAAAAGTACTCTAAGAAAAATGAGGTGAAATGAGAATTTCACAGCCTGTTGCTGTTCCATTATGTATGTAGCCTAATTCCTGTCTTTCTAACTTGAGCGTGTGCAGAGATTTAAGACCACTTTAATCATTTAATTTTCTCACTCAGCTGTAGGGTAAAATGAAATAGCTGAATTTATGCTAAAAATAAACCACACAGATTTGCTGGATTGCACGACATTGAGTGTGTACAAGTGTCTTCCCGCTTGGAAAGCTAATCCTGCCTGGCTTTCGACTTTCCCAGGAGATTGTTCTAATAGATTTTTTAAAAGCTGCATGTTGAATAATTGTTTCCACAACTAGCACAGATTGGTTTTTCTCAAAAGAAAAAAATGAAAGTTCTATCCAGTGAAAACAGAGCTATTAATACAATGCTGTGCTGGAGAGGAAACGGCTGCTCTTCGAAAGGCCGGTGCAGTTTATTACAGAAATAAATTTCCATGGCAACCAAAAGAGTTGGTAAAAAATTAAAAGTTTTATGAAGAACTAGAAAAACAGACAATTTCACTCTTTTTAGCTGGCACATATGAGAATATTAACTTCTCTTGCAAAGGGGAGAAGATGCCTTCACATGGGCTCTGCCATCCTCCCCACCACACACAAGACAGCTCAGCAGGGCGGCCCCATGTCACTCCTGTCTTTGGTCATTTATACGATGTACCACACAGCCAACCACCTGATAGGGCACCTAGATTCAGAATGTTCTTTATTTCCTGGTCTGGTAGATCTTCCTTTGCTTTAAATAATGTATTGCATTGTGAACAATATGCTTTGGAATTTCTGATTGTTAGATTATCTAGTCAGTTACTATTTTTAAGCCCAAGTCAAGGAAAGTGCCTAAGCGAATTTATATTCAAATTTTAAGATTTGGGATTGCAGTCAAATAACCACTCGTGCTCCCATGAGTCAGGGTATTTCTGTTCCAGCAGCTGACCCCTTACACCCTGTGATGCAAACTGACTAGGAGTCCAAGAAAGGTAGATATACATCAGTATTAGGGTGAAGCTCAGAATGAGTGAGGACATTATGTTTCTCAAATGTGGTGCCCCAACCATCCGCATTAGACCTTTCTTGGGTTCTGTTTGTTTTTAATGCTGATTCCTGAATACTGTCCAAGATGCAAAGGATCAGAATATATGAAAGCAGGTACCAAGAATATGTAATTTTAGCAAACACTCTGTGCGAATCTCATGAACCAAGAAAAGGAGGAGTACCAGCTTCAGGTAAAAGCAGTGGGGCAGAGGATGAGAAAGTTCACAAATGTGGACGTGCTTTCAGACCTGCACTGAGATGGGAGCAGCTTCTGGTGGGTGACAGATCACAGATGAGCCCTGCAGCCCCTGCATAGTGATCCTATCATCTGTATGAATTTGGAATGTGGTAGAAAAGAAAATAAACATATTTTGCCCATTTGGATTTTCATGAGTATTTCATTTTAAACTTATTAAAAAAGAATGGAGCAAATTTCTAAGAACTGCATCCTTCAAGGAATCCAAAACACATTTCAAATTTGAATTTAGTCCCTTTCATTCAAATTTAGAAATTATAAATGAAACCTTTAAAACAGTTACTCTATTGAAACATGAGTATTCATTGTCATTCTTCTCAAACCAGGTTATAAATTCAGTGTATTTCCTGGTAATATTTCAGCATAATTCTTTAAAGAGTTGAACAGACTGATTAAGAAATCATATGGATAAAAAGAATCCATGAATAATACAGACTATGAATAAGAAGAGCAAAGAGGGAGACTCAGCCAAGGATGTATGAAGACATTTCACAATGCCATTATAATAAAATAAGATAAAATAAAATAAAATTAAAATTAAATAGTGTAGTTTTGGCATGGGAACAAACAGACCAATGGAATGCAATATAAACACCAGAGTCCAGTTTGTTTGGAAAGTTTCATGAAATCAAGCCCTATTGTCAATAACAACAACAGAAAAGTATTTTGCAGAGAATTTTATGAGGCTTGATTATATGGAGAAAAATAAAATTGCAGGCAATAGAAACAAAACTAATCTCTAAATGAATCAAAGTCCTAAATCTGGCTGCTAAAATGAAAGCATACTAGAAGAAAAAAAAAGAGAATATATTTATGACATTACAGTTGGGAAAAAGAGGATGCCCAGTAGAAACATGAGCAAGTTCGCTGCATAGACGGTTTCAGAGGGGACACTGTATGGCTCCCTGTTGTACGGAGTAGGGGGTGCTAACTCCAGGAAGCTGAGCAATGAAAGGAGTCCTGCTGACTCACCAAAGGAGATCCAGGCAGAAGTTATAATGGTGGGATTTGGTGAGGACGGAAGAACACCAGCATCCTCGTGTCCCTGCGGTGGGGGTGCAAATGGAGAGCACATTCTGGAGCTCAATCAGCCTTACTTAGGGAAAAAGAAACGGGACCGACCCAATAACAAATCCTTCTGGAAAACACCCCACATTTCTCTTCAGGATGTGTCTGTGTCCTAGGACGTCCATTAGCATGTTGGCCATAGACTGGGGCTGATGGCGGGGGCGAAGGGGAGATGAAAGAGGAGGGCCTTGCAAAGACCTGACACCTGTGCTCGGACCAGCACAAGCAGAGGGCCCTGCTGTCTTCACCTGGGCTGCAGGGCAGGAAGGCGCGAGCAGAGAGGAAAAGGTGTCACCGCCAGATTTGTTACTCAGCATTTACCTTATCACAGGCGCAATGTATGTTTAGAGAGAAATCAAAGGACTGACAATTTAATTTCATTGTATTGCCTCTGTGTTCCTCCAGGGGAAAAAAAAAACTACTAACCTCTATGCGAACTGGTAATCTTCCCTACACAGCCAATGATGCAACATTTTCATCGGTGTTATAGCCCTTTGGATCTGCCTCTGGATCTGGGGTAGCTGTGGTCATTTAAACAAATGACTATTCTGTAATTTAATTACTATGAAGTAAGTGCAGTAAAGGTGTCCATGTTACAAAACTGGAGGGACATTAAATCAAATAATTCATGCACAGGATTTGGTGTGGAGGAACCTCTCAATAAGTGTCAGCTACTGTTTGGGGATTCTGTAAAGAATATCCTATTTCCTGAATTCTTCTTAGTATCCTACCTGTATCTGAGATGGATTTATTTATTCTTCGCTCCATGAGTCACGCAGACCTCCCAGCTTCTCCTCCTACCTGCAGTGATCTTCCCTAATCTACTCTCCAAAGATGTTTTTATTCTATCTCTGGTAGTTCTGGACATTTATTTTCTCCAGGCAGACTTTTTGAAAAGCAAATACAGGGAAACTTTAGGACATTTGGTCAATTTTTAGGGGTGGGAAAATGTTTTCTGATCACAGCCAGTGTATTTTCATTAGCAGTAAAAGAATATGGAAGCAGCTGAGTAAATGCTGTTCTTAGTAAGAAATGTAACAATTCTAGACGATGTGCTTTATTACACAAACTTCCATATGTAGTCTTTAATCTGGAAAGTCGCCACAGAAAACAGCTGACCACAGTCCTTCTGTCATTCTGTCCAGCCACTCAGTGTTTCAAAATTAGAGAAGGAAATGAAAAATTAAGCAAGCTGAGTCAAAAAGAACTAATTCCATTAAAAGCTTTCCTTTATTTATGGAAATAAACTTGATAGATGCTCCTGTGGGGCAGCAGAATTGTACTATTTTCAGAAACAGGAGTTAAGAATTTTTTGGAGAATTTAATAGGGTAAGAAGTGTGTGTGTGTGTGTGTCTTTTAAAAACAGAAACTGAGGGGGATAGCCACAAACCACTCAGCTACACCGCACGGAGCTGCCTTTGCCAAGACTATTCTTTCTGCAGAACAATGTCACAGTGACTCTGAACCCTTTCGGTGCTATTGAAATCTCTCTGTTTGCATGTGTCACCCAGGCAAGCCTTGTCTTTCAGGGCACTGTATTTGCTCATGGAGGAACACCACTGGAAAGACCTGTTCTGGGGTAGGGTTTGGATTGAATGGCCCATTGTTGGTGTTTATGTGCACTCATTTCCCTGAAAACAACGTCTAGATAAAGCTGCCAGAAAAGCAACAATATGCTACATTTTCAAAATAATCTAGCTCAAAAGAAAAAAAAAACCCAGCAATCTTCTGCAATCAACAATTCTGGCAATTATCCCCATGATACATCTTTATCCTATACAATCGCTCCCAGTAACTTTGTTTCTCTGATTGAATCTTGGCTGATATAATAACTTCAAAAGACAGACAAAATAACTAGCTCCTTGTTCTAAAAACTGTAAGTAACACTGTTAGGAAATTTGAACAGAGGACATGCATTCTTTTAAAAATGGGAAAGATAAACCTGCGCTGATGGACTGTGCAAATAGCTTGGTACTGTTGGTTCCATATTTGGTTCCTATTTCTTGGAAACTGAAACTTCCTAAGCAACCCTAACATTTAGATGGATGGATTATTTTGATAATTCTCTATGGAACTGCCTCGGTGTGGCCCGTCTGCGCCCAGGGTCCGGGGGCTGCCCACCACTCTCCACCCACATCCCCACGACCTGTGTCTCCTCTCCTGCCAGATGCTCTTGGCTCCTTCCACCCATCTCTGTGCTGTAACCAGGGCTCAGTGGCAGAAGGAAGGACCGGGCGTTGTCACCCTCACAGATGGCAGAAGCTGAAGAAACAGCATGCAGACCCTGTCACAGGAAGGCTTTCAAGTGACTGTCACAGGAGGACGCAGGACTCAGAACCAAGTCTGAGGCCAATGGCATTTCTGGACTTTAAGCTGCGATCAGAGCACACTTACCCGCTGGACTTCAGCTTTGTCCCTGCTGAAGTAGCCAGCTGGGAAATCCTGGTGACAGAGGAGCTCTGTGATTTGGGAGATCTGGATAATTGTCTCCGAGGCCCAGGTCCTGTGACAGTGGACTCACAGGAGAGAAGTCACAGAAACTGCATTCCAGGCACAGCAGTGTCTGGTGCGGGAGGGGAGAGCAGCGAGCTCAGAACAAGACTGCTTCGACGAGGACCCCAGCAACGAAGCAGAGAACTGGGATTATAAACCTCTCCATCTCCTTTGTCCTCCTCAGGCTCAAGTCACACACAAATTCTTTACCAGCTCTTCCTTTACCTCCATGTCTCGTGATTTGCTGCAGGTGTGTGAATTACTCCACTTTGATAAGTATCCTTTTTCCTAAGTGCTTCATGTCATGGGTCAAACTGTGTCCTCCAAAAAGAGATGTCAAGGTCCTAGTCCCCAGGACCTCAGAATACGACCTTAGTTGGAAACAGGGTCACAGTCAATGTAATTGCTAGTATATTTGTTTCCTTTTCCTTTTTTGAAAAAAAGTATTGAAGTCTAGTCAGCTTACAGTGTTGCATCAATTTCTGGTATACAGTATTAGGTTTCAGTTATATGTGTACATACATACATTCCTTTTCAGATTCCTTTTCATTATTGATGACTACAAGATTTGAATATAGGTCCCTGTGCTATACAGTTCCCTGTCGATGTGATCAGCTGAGGAGAGGTCGTACTGGAGTCAGGTGGACCCTTAATTCAAAGTGGCCGGTGTCTGTGTAAGAAGATGGTGTGAACACACTGACACGGGAGGAAGGTGCCCACTGGAGATGGAGGCAGAAGGTGGAGTGGTGCTGCTGTGAGTCAGGCATGCCTGGGGCCACCATACCCTGTTTTGGATAGAAGGACCCTCCACCACGTGTTTTGGAAAGAATGTGGCCCTTTCAACACCTTCTCCAGCCCCCATGTGCAGTGCTTGGCTGCCCTAGGAAGCAGATCCAGTCCTAAGAGCAAGGGGCACATGACCCCAGCTGCCCTCGTACCCCCACTGCCCAGCCTCATGACGAGTGCAGCGTGGCCCTCAGGGCTGACAAGTAAACACACCTGTCTTTCTCTCACTTCCAACAGATTGTAAGCCCCATGAGGCCAGAGGCTGTGCCTGATTCATCTTAGTTGCCCCTGGAGAAAGAAAGTCACCCCATTCCCCAAAGGGGTCCTGAAATGCTTGCTGAATAGAAACACACAGGGTCTCAAATTTCATGTCTTGGTAACAGTCCATTTTTCCCCCAAATAAAGTAAGGGTGGGATAATGGAAGCTGTCACACCCAGGAAGCCCCTGCAGTCTGTTCGCGCAATCCCCTGTGGTTCCACCCACAGAGAGTGGGCGATCCGGCATTTATTACTGTCCCCAGAATATTGACGAAAATAGGACAGTTCACACGTGGGCTGCTCGTATCTGTGAGAACACGCAGCGTTCCCACAGTCCTCGGCCAGGGGGTCACCGGTCAGTGTGTAAACTCTGGAAGGGACCGTGCACGTCTGGTTCATGTCAGCAAACCCAGTGCTTCCCAAGCACCTCCCTCTCCCCACGGGCCACCTTTCAACAGAAAAGGCGCCAAGCAGCTCCGTCGGTGCTGGAGCCGTTAGCAGGCTCGGTGGTGCAGGAGGCCCACCCTGCAGAGCTTACTACCCACTGGTAGCAACAAAAGGAACCCCCGGGGCCAGGCCATCCAGCCGGTCAGTGTCAGCGTCACCATCGTCCAGAGGACAGAGCAGGGTGCTGCCTTCGCCAGAAACACATCTCCTTTTCATTGGCAGGAGTTTTGCTTCAATAAACATAATCAGGATTTGGGAAGATTCACCTTGGCAGCAGCTAAAATGCCTTTTTTTTTTTTTTTTTTTTTTTGAGTACTGACTAATCTCCTGGTCTCCCAGGCGCCCTCCGGCTGCTCTGGGGGTGACATTACTGTTTCAGTTATCAAAAACTAACCTGGGGATATTCGCAAGAAAGGGAATCTCACACATGCTTATTCTGTAAAGAGTCAGTGGGCAGTGGGTGGGGCTGGCTGAATCTCCCAGACCTCAAGGGCAGGGCCTGGAGATGGTCCACAAGGAGCATAAGCCCCTCCCCTCTCCCCTCCTCCCTGCCCACCTGCTTTTCCCTGCAGACCATCCTCTGTGCTCCTTCACCACACAAGCCCCAAATGACTTCCCTTATTCCTGACTTCCTCTTCCCTCAGACCGCTGGACTGATGCTAAGCTCCATGCCTCCTGGTCCAGTTCCTGAGAGATTCCATCTGAATAGCTCAGCTCAAGGACCAGATGGCCACCGTGTCCAAACAGCAAAAGGACAGCTGAGCCCCGAAGCGTTCACTGACCTGCGGAGAAGAGGCAGGTTCCAAGTGAGCAGGCACCCGGAACGGACTTCAGAAAGTGCCCTAAAGGTGTCAGCAATTATAACCCTTTCTGGCTGCAAAGTGCGGTAAATGTTAGTTGCACACTGACCCAGTCACACCATTTGGTTTATCCAGCAATTGCTTCACAATTCTGACGTAACACTTTCTAATCTCTGGGAAGAAAATTCACATTTTAGATTAATTTAAATTCAGTGGGTAGAATGCTGTTTCCTTTAGGATTATTTCACTTGGTAATCAGAAGTTATATGCCAGTGGTGGCATCCTCTCTAAAAACAGATTAACAAATTCTCATGATGCTTGGTTATCAGGATTCTTCTGGTATAGAATTTTCCGGGTCTTGCTTCTATAAAAGTTAGAGTCACAGGTTACTTTACAGTTTCTGAGAAAATTTCAGCTATTCCACTTAGAAAACTGATTTCTTTTTATATACTATGTCTTCTTCCATTAATTTCTCTCTGTGCTGTCTTTATCAAACTCAATCTTGCATCTGTAAAATAAAGATTTATAACCACTCCTGTAGAAAAATGTTTTGCTTGATTAACTCTGTTCTCTCCTATCTAAAATACTCCACTCGGATTAAGGAATGCTGATTCTCTTTGATTCATAGGCTGCACACAGAGACAAGAGCAGAGGTAAAATACATTTTTTATTAATTCACAGAGATCTGGAGTATTCAAGTATGAAGTTCTAAATGGAAGAGGTCACCTGTAAACTTCATACTATTCAGAACATAAAGCAACCAAAATGCACATTTATAAAAAACAGAAGTATAGACAAATTGTGCTGCCTCTGGGGTCGGTTAGTGTAGAACCCATACTGGTAGCGGACAGACAGACGGACAGCCCACACTTTGATCTCAAGTGTGTGATGCGTGCTTTGCTTATCACTGTATCATCGAAAGGGGTGCCTCATACCTAGTAGGTGCTTCGAGTGAGTACAGGTGGATTATTTAGGAGCTTGAAAGGAACAGCATAAACAGAATACATCCACCACAGGCTTCCTGCTGAAATCCATCTGCGTTGTCAGACAAAGTAACTGGGCGGACTGTGACCCGATTGTGTGACTGGAGTTTAAAGCAGGACCCAAGGGTTAGTGGAGCCCGTGTGAGAGTAGGAAGTGAGGGGACACAGACACTCATCCCTGGAACCGTGGGTGACAGACTTGGGAGAAAAGCCTTAGGTCTGCAGAAAGTACCAGCAGGAGTTCACATTCAGAAAAGGCTGGAGAAGGCAGAGTCAAAATAAAAGAAATTAAGGAGATGGTTGTGCAGACACCCACCACAGACCGCAGAGTCACACCCAAAGGCACCAAGTGTCACAACATAGGAGACTTGAGTCAAGCCTTCCTTCTGAGACTGAGTGTGAGGACCCGGCTCCAGAGGTTGGGGTTTGAGACACAAATGAGAAGTGACACCAGCAAACGACTTTGTCACAGTGAAAGGGGGCAGACATGAGGGCAGTGGTGGGGCACAGACTTCCCAGAGGCAAGTGGGAAGTAAGGCTGTTGCCAAGTCCAAGCTCGTCCTGCTCGCCCCTCCACGGGCCAGTAAACCGGGAGACGAGGTGCTGGGGCAAGGGATGGTGACTTCATTCAGAAAGCAGGCAGACCGAGAGGCTGGCAGACTGATGTCTTGGAGAACCATCCAATTCAAGTCAGAATTCAGGCTCCTTTAATTCTAAAAAGGGGAAGGGGTGTGGTTGGTTGTGCAAACTTCTTGCTGCAGGCATTCTTTGTTCTTGCAGCCCTCCATGTGGGCCAGGCCACGGTGTCCCTGTAAACCTCCAACAAAACAACAGTTATTCCCTATTCTGCAACTTGTTATCTCTATAGGAGAGCAAAGTGTTAATATCCTTAAAGGTCAGAGTTTTGAGAATAGGCTCTCCTGTTTATTTCATGCTAAAGGCAACATTGTTTCCCAAAAGGTGCAGCGCTGGCAAGACTGAGCCTGGAAAACAAGGCACAGGGTTAAAGCCACAGGAATAGATCCAAGACAGAGTCAGATTTGTTCTCTTCTATTACAAAACCACTTTACTTGAAGAGCTTTGAAGATAAATCCAGCTTCTTAACCTGAAGGTGGAGCTTGGTCATGTCAGGCTGATGGAAACTCAAACAGCAACGGACAGAGACGACCATAACGGCACAGGGCTGGGGCGGACTGTCTGAGAGACACAGCAGGGACGTGGGCAGAGCTTCGGGGTGACACGTGCATTACAAATAATACACACCTAACCCAAATCGGCTTCTACTTTTAGGAGTTAGCATTAACAGGAGAACATCTTCGTGTGCTTAGTAATTTGTGAGGACACACCCACTGCCATGAGCTCACGCTTGGCTGACAGACCGTTCCGCCGCCGCGTGCCAGGCCGGCTGCCTTAGATCATTTTTTCACCCACGTGTGTTCACCTGCAGGTCTGGCTCCTTCTGAAGGCTCTGAGGAAGCCCCTGCCCTCGGCCCCTCTCCCAGCTCCTGGTGGTTCCTTGACAATCTTTGGTCTTCAGTCCCTGCTGCCACACCGCCCAGTCCCTGCCTTCACCCCCACCTGGTGTGTGTCTGTGTTCACACCCTGCTCTGTACAAGGACACCATTCCTCCATCCCTAGGGAATTTGGGCCCCTGCCTGCTCCACTGTAACCTTATCTAAGCTAATTACCTCTGCAGCAACTCTGGTTCCAAATCAGGTCACAGTCTGAGGTCTTGGGGATTAGGTCTCCCACATATGAATGGGGGGGCACAAGTCAATCTAATATATTTGACCCCTCCTCTCCCAGGAGAAGATGCACTGTTTGAGTGATGGTACCAGTGATTTCAGATCCCATTTAGAAGGTTCTCCTGGCTTTACTTAGGACTCCAGCTGAAGCATGACTGGGAGACACGAGGGTCTTTGGTTCTGTAACTCAGGAAACACCAACCACTCGGTTTAGCAGGGTGGTAATGGTGTTTAACAGTCATGGGTGGAACTCTGTCCCTTTGGGCCGTTCCAAGGAACTCTGATTCCCCAAAACAGCCTTTGTTTCCCCTTTCTTGAATGTTGTAAACACCTTACCCTGAGCCTCATAAGGAGCCAAACCTCCAGAACAGCAACACAGGACACTTCCGTTGTTGGGGCCACCAAGTTTGGGGCACTGTCTTAGGGCAGCCCTACCGCTGATACAGTGAGCATCACCGTTCTTAAGGAATGCGTGTGAAGGTTGGTACAAACTCCTCTGACAAATAAAATGCATCTATGCCTTCAGAAAGCAATGAGTGGCATCCAAGACTGTCCTGCCTCATGTCTCTCCCTTTAAGTTTCCTGATTTCTTCCCCTTTTAATGTTAGTGGCCCTTTTTATAATAGTATACATGTTTGCTTATGTCATCAAAAAAGAACGCATAATTTGGTTTCACCGCAGGCCAATAATTTCTCATCTGAGCAAATTAATAAAAGCATCACGTGTTTTTACTTCACTGGAGGTGTCTCTGGTAGCCCCTGAAGGGGCGAGCAGTCCTTTGGGACCCCCGGTTTTGGGCGTCTCCCCAAACGAGAAGCGCTGTCTGCTCCGGGCTCGTGACTTCCCGTGTACTGATGCTCCCGTCTCCAGGCAGAAGGTGGAGGAAGTGCGAGTAACTTCTAGATTTTTTTTCTTTTTCTTTTTATTGAGTTATAGTTGGCGTACAATGCTGTATCAATTTCTGGTGTACAGCACAATTTTGAAGCCATACACAAATATACATATATTCATTTTCATATTCTTTTCCCCCCGTGAGCTACCACAAGGCTTTGTACATATTTTCCTGTACAATATAGTATAAACTTGTTTATCTAGGTATTTTTTGACATTACATTTGATAAGGAAAAAGGTATGTGGACCCGTTGGAAAATTACAGAAATTAGAGTTTTGTTTAGACTGTTCACCTGATTGCTGTCCGTTTATAGAGCTCTACTTAGGACCACAACCTCACCCAAGGTCATGCACGATGTTTATGTCAGGGAGGGAGTCAGGCATGACAACAAACCTGTGCTTCTCAACCAGGGCAGTGCTGGCCCGGGAATGTTCTGGAGGTAAAAAGTGCTGGCAGGAAGGGCCTCGCAGTGAGGCTGGGAGGAGAGAGATGGCAGGCGCTTAGTGGGCGGGGTCTCCACACAGTAACCATCCTATAAGGCAGAGGACAGTCCTGTTGAGGACGCTGACTCAGACTCGTACCTCCTCCAGGCACAGCCCTGGTCGGCATTCTTTCTGTGCTGAACTTTGCACACTTGCATAACCAGAACTTGAAGTAATGGGCAATGCTGTCATAGACCCTTCGCGCTTTCCCCAGTCTCGGCCAACATGGACTGTGAACGGTGCGGGACAGCGGGCATAGAATTCACAGTCCTGCTGCACGAAACAGGAATGGACGTCTGCTGATGCCCTAAAAAGCACTGTGTTCTAACAGGCCGGGACAGTTCCATTTACACTTGGACAACACCCATCCCAGCAGCATTTTTCATTGAGAGTTTTGGGGCAAATTTATTGAGTTATTATATGAAAATGACTGATTAAAATCAAATCTGGTACATTTTAGTCCCTTAAAAAAAATCTGTTTTGCAATTTTTATTACTCATCCCCTACATGTGGCCTTGGTCTTTGATGGCAGGTGACAGGCGTAAAGCCCTAGAAAAGGTTCTCCAAGCCCGGGATAAAGATGCCAGGCTGCATTTTACTACCAGGGGCTTGATGATCTACCGAAGGTGAGCATCTTGTTGATGAAGGGTGTATGCTGTCGACATGAGTTGGGGACAATGCTGTGCGGGAAATAAAATGTATCCTTTACGTGTAAGTATCGTGAATAGTGAAGTAATGTTCTACTGTGGAAAGTAATCAAAGACAGTGTCCCAAAGGGGCATTGTGACAGTCAGACCCCTCAGATCTGTCTCTGCCTGGACACCAAGGTCAAAAATGATGTTGTGCTTGAAGCCTTAAGGTGCAAACTTGGAATACCGTTACCAAAAATCTTCATGAGGTGACTCAGTGTTTTGAAAAGGAGGGGAGTGGCCGGCTATGATGGAGTGTTGGCATAGCAGTGCATGTTGGTGAAGACTCTCTTAATGAGATAAACAGTTTCCAAGCCCCTGCTGTGGGCAGGACTTCTCAGGCTGTCCTTCTGGAACCTTGGCCAGAATCTCAGCTCCAGCGTCTGCCCCTGCTCTCAGTTGGCCTTTCCTAGCTGGATGGTCTCAGTGGCCCTGAGCAGCAGAATTCTCAGGTGCCTGCTTCCCTCTGTCCCCTGAAACCCAGCTATCAGGGGTCAACCCAGCACTTACAGCCCACCACCTGGGAGACGGGGCTTGCAGAGTAAATGCACCCAAACAAAGCAGCCCGTCCACCTGCCTGCACTGCGCTTCCGCGCCTGCCTCTGCCGCTGCTTCGGGATGCGACTCTTGGAGCGAGTCATGAATTCAAGCCCCTCCCCAGGGAAAGGGTACCAGGTAGGTAGGTGGCCTTGATGATGAGACTCTCTCTCTGAGAAATGGGGCTCACTGGGCTCGGCGGGACTGCTTGCTGAAGAAGTAGGTACCGTTTGCTCTCTGTCACCCCCACAGTGCGCGGTAGAGGCGGGTGTGTCCCTGCCAGCCTGGGAATCTCAGGCACAGTTACTCTCTCGGGAGCCAGCAGGCCTCTGAACTTTATTTCGCTCTGTGATGGAGAGCAGTTCAAAAGAGCAGCTGGGAAAGGGGCAGAGTGGGGGGTGCTGGATGCCTGGGATTGGGGACAAACTCCATCTCCTCCAGCTGCAGACAAGGAGCTCAGGAGTGGGGAGCTGGATGCTCCCAACCTGCAGAGGTCCTGTGGGGGGTGGGGGTGGGGAGCGTGTACTCTATGTCTAGCAGCTGCTGCAGAGTAACCAAGGGCGGGACACCGCCACGCTGCAGGATGGCATCAACGTCTAGGGCCTCCCCTACAGAGGCTCTGGGTGTATCGTATCCACGGGGCAACTGCAGTCACAGGGCCAGCATCACGGGGCGAGGGGCTGGAGTGGAACACCGGGCCCCACACTTGGAATTAGGCCCTCTCTTGGGATTAAAAAAAATCAGAACATTTAGTTTAGTACAATTTATTTGGGAGACAGGCAATTAGGCTTGTTTATTTAATGGAGGTACTGGTGATTGAACCCAGGACCTCATGCATGCTAAGCACAGCCTCAGCCACTGAGCTCTACCTTGCCATCCACCTGCCTTGGGATTTAACGCCCTACTGTTGCCTCCTTGAAATTCTTAGAGAGTTAGTTTTGAATTTGTGTTTGTAAGTGACAACTTGATGGGGTCAGGGGCTTAACTCCTCAGCTCACACAGAATCCCACCACTGACTGGCTCCCACGATGCTGCCTTCCCACTCACCCAGAAGGGTCTTGGGCCACCCTGTCCGGCCACCTGCTGCTGCCCCGCCCGGCCCCAGAGGGGACTGAGTACAGGCACAGCACAGGCTGAGGTCAGGCACGTGAGGGCCCCGCCGGCATTCACACCCCAGGAATGGGACATTAAAGAGCCGATGAAACCCACGCCAACAGGTGGGGAGCTATCTGTGGACCATAGAGAAAAGGGAAGAGCATCCTTTTTGCTTTTGAGGGTGGGGCACATTGTCATCTTGCGTTAATGATTCTGAGCGCTGGAACTTACCACTTCCTCACACTGTCACTGTGACCAAGTGCAACCGGGCCCCCAGTGTGCTGTCTGGTCTCCAGCTCATCCACGTGTGCACGGGGTCCCGACATGGGTCCTCATTGTGGAATTAGGAACATTAACCACAATGGGGCAGCCACCGGTAGGGATCCACAGATGACTCAGATCACCAGACAGCAGAGAAAAACAGCTTTCCTTAATCCTGTCTAGCTCCCAGTTCGACAAACTGCCACCGATGTTCCGAAGGCAATGACAGCTAAGCAGAACGTTGCAGGAGTTTCTGAGAAATTACAGGGGATGGACATTCTAAGGAGAGCTGTTCATTTTCATGACTGAGGCCAGGTTCTCAATGTCTTCTTTACTGTGTGTTATTTTCTGTTGCATTTATAAAGTGTGTGGTGTATGCGTTTCTGTACTGGCGTTTGCATGTTACATGAACTACCACATGTGGGTGTACAGTGTCTGAGCTTATGTCTTTATTTCTCCAATTAAAATGAAGGCCTCTTAAGTCAAAACAATTATTCCAATTTTCTTAGGAAATTAATAAATTGATTTCCACCCCTTTCTCCCACTTTTCCTCTCTCTGAGTACTTCCACTTAAGTTTATGTGCATATTTAAATTTTAAAACTTACAAGATGATATCACTCATATGTGGAGTCTAAAAAAAAGGAAAGAAAGAAAAAAGAAGACACCGATGAACTTATTTACAAAATGGAAACAGACTCACATAGAGAACAAACTTATGGTTACCAGGGGGAAGGGGATGGAACAGGATACACTGGGATTTTGAGAATTGTTAATATTAACTACTATACATAAAATAGATAAAAAATCAAATTTCTTCTATAGAGCACAAGGAACTCTATTCAATATCCTGTAATAACCCATAATGAAATAGAATACGAAAAGGAATGTATGTGTGTATATGTATGACTGAGACATAATGCTGTGCACCAGAAATGGACACAACATTGCAAATTGACTATACTTTAATTTAAAAAGTTTAAAAATAAATTGTCAAAAAACTTCCAAGACCACTGTGAAGTCTGACAACACTGCCATGGCAAGAGTCTTTGATGTGCTTTCCTGGTTTATGTTTAAATGACATTTTAAAAAAAATCATGTATCCCACCCAGACCCTCACGACAACCTTGTGCCAGGGCGTCTACAGTGTAACAGTGTAGGTGTCAACCATTGTAAGGTGGGGCCAGCTGTGTGTGTGTGTGTGTGTGTGTGTGTGTGTTTTATGTGTGTACGTGTGTCTATATTTATGTACACAAAACAGATGAAATACTTGTGAGTCTGTTTCACTAGTGTGTTTAGTGAGATACATCTTGGAAATAAAATGCACTGTGTAAGTAATTAATGATGTGACCATATGTTTAAAATGCAGCAGTAAATGCCAAAATCAGAATACGAAACAGTATATATAATATTATCTTATCTTATTAATGAATACGGGTATGTATATGTGCAAGAAAAAAATAGATGAATCATACTGAGTAGCATTTTAAGAGTTATTTGTGAATGGCAGAATTGTGGATGATTTTTCCATGTTTTTGTTTGTCTACTTTATAAAGTTCTCTCATTAATGTAATTTTATTTTATATTTATAAAAATAAAACGACACAAAATAAATATTTTTTTCCTGATTTGCTCTTGGACAAAGCAACTGAGGTTTTGGCAGCAAGAAGAACGGGCTGTAATTCACATGGTGGGGATACTTGCACTTTCAATGTGATAGGTCAACAGATGTTGCTACTTATGGATTCCTCTTTGTGACACTAAGCAGATTGGCTTCAAGATCACGACTTTGCCAGCGTGATTTGCCTTTAAGAAAACTCCATCCCCAGCCATATACACTACTATGCCCCTCCTTGAACAAAATATTCATCTCTCATGGACATTTAAAAAATTATTCAATATGAAAAAGGTCGGCTCATGAGATATAAAAATAAAATTACAAGACGGTTGTTGATAAGGCATTTAATATCAAAAAATGAGCACTGAATATTTACTATTATATTCTTGGCTGACTCAAGATCCTCTCATAAAGGGTTTTTTAGATTAGCACCATGTTTACATGTTGAAATAATTCCACTTTGGTTTATTTATGAGACTGTAAACAGAGAGTTCTTTAGATCCTCCCTCCCCCTTTTCTCAGTGACATACACACTTCAGAAAACCCAGACGACCATGAAGACGTCAACTTTGGACTTGAATCCCACTCATTAGGGTGAGAAAACGAGGGGACAGAGGTGCATGGCTCCACCCTGCTTTCACAACAGCTCACGGCGTCCCAGCTTGACAACTTCTCTCCTTCCATCTGTACAGTGGCAGCCTCCACAGCTGCTTCAGGATGACTTTCTCTCCAAATGTTTAGAAGTGCCGTGAAGAAATGAAGACTCCGTTTGCAACAACACAGATGAACCTGGAAAATGTTCTGCTGAGTGAAACAAGCCAGAGCCAGAAGGGCCGATGCCGTGTGATCTCACTGATACGTCAGACTCATAGAGCCAGATAGTAGACGGTGCTTGCCAAGGGCTGGGGGTGGGGAATGGGAAACTGTTAGTCCCATGGTGCAGACTTACAGTTATAAGATGAATAATTTCTGAGCCAGGAACAGCATGGTGACTAGAGTAAACAATACTGTGTTGTTTGCTTGCAATTTCTTAGGAGAGCAGATCTTAAATACTCTCAGCAAACACACAAACACACACACACACACACACACACACACACACACACACACACGAGTTACTATGTCACGTGATGGATGCTTCAATTAACTTGACTGTTGTAATTATTTGATGCTGCGTACGCACTTACATCATCACCATATCCACCTAAAAATCCATTGTGAAACCTAAATATATGTGATTTTCACTTGCCAATCATACCGCCATAAAACTGGAACAAATAATAAAACAAAACATGAAGAGTCAAGGATTTCACCAAGCACGATGGGGACCCTTGCGGATGGGAGCTGTGTGTGTAGAGGGTGAAAGGCGGGGAACGCAAGGACGTCTTTTGGAGTTCTGTTCTTCATGTTTCCTTGTCTGGATGTGTTAGTTTATGAAAATGCAGCAACCTTCTGACTCTTCTAATTGTGCCACAAGTTTTATACAGTGATAGTCACATGAACATTGCTCTAGGTTCCACAAAAACTAATTATTTGTTCTATTTGCAGCCTAATGTTTTCTTAGGAATAACTTTTTTAAAACCAATAGAAAACATACAGTTATTTTACAGGCTTCGTTTGCTCCATTTTTATCACTGTGAAGCCCAAGTGCTCTGGTGAATGTTGATACAACCTTGTTAGATATGAGCTTTGTATGTTTGGGGGAAAATATCCCACAAACACTAAAAGAATGCCAAGATCATGTTGTCAATTCATTCAAATAGATTTGAAAAAATCTTATTTTAAATGCCTCTGAAGTTGGCAGAATTCATCGAACTAGATTTGCCACAATCTTGGGACTCATGTTTCCTTTCCAGTGTGAAGTTACTAAATGCAAATAAAATAACCATATCACGTAACATAAAAACAACAGAAGATATTGACAAAGTATCAGCAAAACGGTTTTTGATGTGTGAAATTAGTATCCCCAAACTGCTTCAGACAGGGCAGAAACAAAAAAGAATCAAAGATACCTCTTCTAGGAGTAGGGAGGGCAAGAATAAAGCAATGGGAATAGTCCCAAAGGCGTCAGATGCCTGCTGTCCCAGGGACTGGGCACCCTGGACACAGGGCATAGAATCATCCACTGGGCTTCAGCCTCGTCGGGGAAGATGCCAGGTGAGCAGAGTCTTAAATTAACTGAGTTAGCTCGGGAAGGCTCCCAGTATTCCCTGAGCCTCAATTTCCTTGTCTGTGGAATGGGGATCCTAACAGTAGCCTCTGGTTTGTTCGGGATTAGAGAAAGTGTATATAGTACACCTGGCAGACAGCCGTCCTACAAACTCATGGCACTACGAGGGACAAGAGCTCGCAGGATGAGAGACGAGCCCTTGACAAAGCATAACTGCTGTCCAAATGCTATTTATTATCCTCGTTTTATTTAAATAGATAAGTAAGAAACCATTCTACGCAGATGGATCATTTTAACTCATGTCCATGATTTCTTATTTCCTAACATGACTTTTTTTCCCAACTTTTTAAAAATAGACTTTATTATTTAGAGCAGGTTTTGCTTCACAGAAAAGTATTAGTACAGAGACTTCCTGTATAGCCCCTGCCCCCTCCAACTTTTCTTTTACAATAGAAAGGTCTGGAAAGATCTGGCAGCAGATCTTATAGTGAACTTTAAAATTATGTATATCAAACTATCCCATTAATTAAATGAATTTTAATTTTTAAAATTTTATTTTTTATTGAAGTGTAGTTGATTTATAATGTTAGTTTCAGGTGTACAGCAAAAGCAATCCACTTATGCATGTGCATACATATATACATATATTTTCAGGTTCTTTTCCATTATATGTTATTACGGGATATTGAATATACCTCCCTGTGCTGTACAGTAGGTCCTTGCTGTTTATCTACTTTGTACATAGTAGTGTGGGAAATATGAAATGTCTTAATCACATCCTAATTTGTGGGATCAATGTGAAATGCTGTTGACATTGTTTCTCATCACTAGTCTGAATGTTCAAATGATTCAATATAGCATTACGATGTAGCCCTATTTTCCTACGTCAGTTCTTTTAAAAGTAAATATTCTCCCAGCCCTGCAACTGATTTGACCTTTTATGCTGTGGCCTATAACCCATTCACTCAACAAATGTTTTTGAGTAATAACTGTGTGCCAGATTGTTCTACATGCCCAGAATAAGAGTGAGCAAGACCCCATCCCTCATAAAGCTTATATAATGGCAGGGAGACCGGAAATTCACAGTAACTGTAATAAATAGTTCAGTGGAGTGGTTGGCGATGTGTTATAAGACTACAACAGAGCTGGGTAAGGGGGAGTTGGAGTGGGGGGAGTAGGTCTCATCGAGAAAGCGACATTTAACACTTGAAGCAGGTTAGAGATTTAGCCCTGGAAGAGCATTCCAAGCAGAGGGAACAGCCAGGGCAAAGGCCAGAGTGCGTGGAAGGAGGCTGTGTGAGGCAGGACAGAGGGCAGCTCACCCAGGACTCCAGCTCTCTCCCAGTGAAGAGCCCTGTTTAAGACCCCGAGTCACATGATGTAACGCCCTGCTTTTTTAAAAATGCATTTCAGATTTTAAAAGGATCAGAGGATCTGCCTATCTGCTGTGTTGAGGGGGCATGTTAGGAAGATGGAGGGCAAAGCAGAGACCAGTTGGGAGGGGATTATCCAGATGAGATTCTGGGGGCTCCAAGGAGGCTGTCACAGCGGGGGTGGTCAGAGGTGGCTGGATGTGTGATGATCCTGGAATCAACAGGCATTCTGACAGGTGTGTACGGGACAGGACGAGACAGAAGCTCATGCTTGTGTCACAGAAAATTATTATTAAGGGAAGCGTTCCATTGTTAATGGTAAAATCATATACACTTTTGTTTGCTCTGAGTATATTCTTTCTGTTGAATTGTACATACTGAAATTACCTGTGAGAGAAATGAAAGCTTTGTTAACACATTTTCCACAAAGTTACACTGTGAGTCTTGCGGAGAGCGGGCTGTGCTGGGAGGAGAGCGGGCTCTGCTGGGAAGCCTTGGGTGCCTGGCGGGCTTGCCTGCCCCGCCCTGCGCTCTGCCCTCCGGACCTGGATGCAGTCAGTTGATTTCATTTCCATCAACCTGGGTCCAAGTGGCATTTCACGGTTTCATTAACTGAACTTCTGCTGGCTCTTGACCTTGGGATTTCCAAACCTGTGACTTCTGAGTCTTCCTTGCCATCTCCACGAAGCTGTCTTAAGAGGAATTTCATATGACTGTCAAGAGAAAATTACTTCCATTTCTTTTTCATGTCAAAAGCTTGTCATCGCTGCAGGTGTGGCTCATTGTGACTCAGGATGTGAGGTGAGGCTTTTATTTTACTGTCACTGTCTTTTCTTTTAACCATCCAAGAGCGTGCCTCCCTCTGCTCCTCTCTGCACCCGCGTGTGACAGTGGGTATTGTTGCATAATTGCTTGAAGCAGACCCGGAGCCGCTTTATCCTCTTAGGTTCTACTTGTCAGAAAGATGATTCTGCAACAAAACCTTTTCAGTCCCTAAAGGTTTTCTCTGACATCCTCATAAATGGTGGAATATGTGAAATGCTTATTAAAAATAAATAAACAGATGTTAAGTGGTTGATGATTGATTCATTAGTGAGAAGCTGAGTCTCTTTTTCTTAGACTTCCGGGACTGTTTAAAAAAAAAATTAGTTAAGGGGGAAATATATGAATCTTCCAGAATTCAGTGAATATAAGGTTATCGCTTACCCTTTCACAGTGTCTCTATTTTGAACGCTGTTTTCTTTGTTCTTCATAAAGACAATTTGCTGTGCCTCCTTGGAGAGCCATGGAAATCATTCTCAGATACTTCAAGGCACGCTTGCTTGTGTCGGCCTGCGTTACTTATTTGACTCACTTTACATGCCTTAACGTTTTATAGGTGTCAGTTTGGAAAATAAAGCTATTTTCTTTCCCCACAGGCAAAGCCATCTCTTATCTCTGCATGTGGGGGCGGCACGAACTCTCCCGCACGGGAAATGCTGCTCTTAGAAGAAGCCCTGATGCCCACCCGTGCCCGGAGCTCTGCAGCTGTGGCACGACGGGGCGGTCTGCACGCAGCACTCGGCGGGCCTTACGCACAGGCCAGGAAGGGAAGCCGCGTGCACCTCTGTGAAGTTCCAGACGCTTCTGGATCACTCCTTGCTCAGAGCACGAGGTCACGTTAGCCTGTTAATGCAGCTCAGCTTAGCACACTTTTAAGAACCACGTGGCAGGTTCTTGAATAGGGCTGGTTAGATCTTAGTTGGCACAACTTTTCTAGAACCCACGTTCGTGTCCGCCGTGGGAGGATGTAAAGAACATCACTGGACTGCGTGTCCAGAGATCCCAGCTCTGCCGTTACCTGGGAAGGCAACTCCTCCCTGGAGGGAGCAGCACCTCATCAATGAGAGGGCCCCAAAGGCGTTCTTAGGTGAGTCTGTTGATTTTTCGGAAGCAACTTTAACCAGATAAAGGTACTATTATAAAAGGAATGCATTGTGTTCCAGGGCCTTCTATGATATTAATCTTTTTTCTCTCTCTCTTTTAAACTTCATGTTTAAGGCAGGTTTAGGATCACCACAAAGCTGAAGGGGGGGGTACAGAGATGTCCCCTACAGCCCCTGCTCCCTCTCACGCATATCCTGCCCCAGCCCAGCATCCCTCACCAGAACGGAACCACGAATGAGCCTGCACTGATACATTACAGTTGCCCCAAACCCCTAGTTGATCTTAGGATCCACTCGTGGTGCTGAATCTTCTTTGGGGTTAGACAACGTATCATGACATGTGTCCATCATCATAATCACACAAGGTATTTTCACTGCCCTAAAATGCCCCTGAATTTTTGCCCATTCAGCTCACCCCTCCACCACCCCTGGGGACCAAGGACCTTTTCATTACCTCCGTAGCTTTGCCTTTTCCACAACGTTCTACATTTAGAATCATTAACAACGTCGCCCCTTCTGTTGGGCTTCTTCACGGTGTAATATGTGTTTAGGGCTCCTCCCTTTCTTTTCATGGCTCAATAGCTCATTAGCTCATTTCTTTTTAGCGCTGAATAATATTCCATTGCCTGGCTGTGCCAATTTATTCATCCATTGTCCCACTGAAGGACATCTAAGCTGCTTCCAAGTTTTGGCAATTATGAATAAATGTTCTATAAACACTTAAAATATTTACATGATGAACATGTGTGTGCAGGTTTTTGTGTGGACATCAGCTTTCAACTCCTTTGAGTAAACACCAAGGAATGTAATTGCTGAGTCACGTGTTGAAGAATTACTAGTTTTGTAAGAAACTGCCCCCAACGTCTTCCAAAGTGACTGGACCAGCCGTGAGTGGGGGTTCCTGTTGCTCCCCATCCTTGCCAGCACTTTGTGCTGTCAGTGTTCTGGATTTTGGCCAACCTAATAAGTACATTGTGGCATCTCGTTGTTTTCATTTGCATCTCACTGATGACACACAATCTGGAGCATCTTTCCACGTGCACTTTTTGCCATCTGTACATCTTTTCTGGTGAGGTGTCTTCTACAATTTGGGGCCCATGTTTTACTTGCATTGTTTGTTTTCTTGTTGATTTTTAAGAGTTTTTTGTATAGAGTTGGGACAACACTTATTTATCAGATGTGTCTTTTGCAAATATTTTCTCCCAGTCTACTCTTCTAATTGTCTTGATGTTGTCTTTCACTGAGCAGGGTTTTTAACTTTAATGAAGTCCAGCTTATGGATGACTTTGTTCTTGGGTCAGATCTTCAATATTGTATAGCATCCATGCGTTTTAACCTTCCCTCCTAGATTTGTGTCTCCTTTTCACTGCCAAGACTCACAGGTTTGACCAGGATGTTCTATGAACATGTGCATCACGAAGTCACGGCTCCCAAACTCACTGTCTGTGTGAGAAACACGCTATACAAGAAGAACAATCTTATATTTGGAAAAAAAAATAACTTCAGCCAAAGCTTTAAATTTCCTGTGTCCCTTCATACTCAAAAAGTCAAAGAAACATTGTTATAGCCAGCAAAACAATTACATCCATCCAGAAAAAGAAGGAAATGTAGGGACAGTGGCAACAATTGCATCTTTGTCAAAAAACAAGAAGTGGAAAAGGAATTGCTGACTAACATCAAGACAATGGAAACAGAGCTCATTACTGCCAGAATGTGAAGGAACATTCCCTGGAGGAGGGCAGGGAGACTTTTTGCAACTGAGATTTTCCTAAATAACACGTAGCACTATGGAGGGATAAAGCTTCACTATCATTTTCCGAGATCCTCTAGTTGTGGGGTGGAAAGATAGCAAATGTGGTTTGGGTTCTGACCATTTCTTCCTACAAGGAGAATCTCCCTTGGGTTCTTTTTTGGACAGGAAAATAATAGTGATTTTTTCTTCTAAGTGTGTGCCCCAAACCAATGTTTTACTGGGACTCAACTACACTGATTCAAGATCGCCCATTAAGTGCGTGTACCGCAGACTCCCTTTTCAGTTCCATCACATCGGTACCTTAGATCAGCCAAGGTGGGGAAGCAGTTATGCAGCAGAAACTGGCGAACACTTAAGTCAGCCCTCCCACGACAGTCCATTGTCGATGATTTACTGGCACACCATTGGCCTGACCCCGCACCCTGACACCCTGTACGCTACCCACTCCATCTTCACACAGAGACGGCATCTCCTTGGTGATGATGCATGCAGTGACTGGACCACTAACCTTTCACAGGATGAGAATCATAAGGTCTTTTCTACCACGCAGGTACGTTTCTTCTGTACACTAAAGTAGTTTGTGTGTTCCTTCACAGTTTACAAAACACATTAACCTTTATGGTCTCACTCCCATTTTTTTTTTCACAACCTTCCCAGGTACAGTAGTTATTATTCTATTTACTATATGAAGAAAATACAGATTAGAGAGGTTGTTAGCTGACCAAAGTCACAGGGCTTAGTCAGTTGGCTTTTGATCAGTCTTCTTTTCCCCTGTATTGTCATCGTATAGAAGGGCAGAAAAATGATTCACATGTAGACATTTTTCATATATTGATTATAATCTTGATCTTTATGGAAATTTATCTTGATAATGTTTTGAAATGCAAACTATTTGCTATTATTATAGCATTTTAAAAAATGTGGACATGACGGTAATAATAACTACCATTGAACGCTTATTAAAACTGTAAGCATTTTACCTGCATAATCTCATTCAACGCTCCTAGGGTACCATGAACACTGATATGTACGTTAAGGAGAATCTGCCCAGATCACGTGCCGGCAGGCAGCAGTTTGCAGTGTGGCTCCGACGCTGTGGGTTTATTGTGTATAAATACAGCCTCACCTGTTGCTAAGTGCTTGCCCTTCCCGGTCTTCACTTCAAGAGCTTTTTCTTACCCATATTAGCTTAAATGCATTCTAATTTGTGACCAAACATCTTTCAAACAATTCATTGCTCTTAACTTTAACAATCTTCCTTTTTTTCCATGGATTTTGTCATTTATTAATTCATTAAATTATTAAGTATTAATTCAATATTTATTCAGTGAAAAAAGGCAATGTCTGGTCCTTGTTAAGTGCACTGACTCAAAGTCAGTCTGAGTGGGACTGAATAAAATGGGACTATTAATATTCAGTTCAAAGGATTGCCTAGAAGATTCCATCTCAACCTTTTACAAGTCGGAACTAGTGTGGTGAGCAGTCAGGTCTGAGCGGCTCACCGGGGGAAGAGGCAAGGCTGCTTCAACCGCGAGCCCCCGCCCAGCCCCCTCCCAGCCCGCGGGGGAGGCGCTGGCTGTGTCCTGGATGCCAGGAAGCCCTGTGCACAGACGACCCCACATTAGTTCCACTTGGTTAGCTCAGGTTAATGAGACTGATTGCATCTGATGAAAGCTCATTAATGTTAGAGAGCCTGGGTGGTGTCCGCTGTGGGTGATTTTTGTCCCTGTGTTTCCTTGTGACATGACTCTTTACCCCATTACCTCCCTCCCACCCACCATTTATTTTTCTATCTCCAGGAAATCCACTTACGGAGGGTGTGAACTTATGTCAAAAATCGAGTCAGGCTAAGCCTGGAGCGCTTCCATCAGGAAGACACAGGAAACAGTGGTCTGAGGGGCAGGAATCACAAGACACAAAGCCCCCCATGGGTCTTTCTCCCAGGTACCCAAGGTGCTCCTGACCTTTCCTGGGCCCTCTCACAGTGAAAAGGCCTTCAGCCGCTTTGCTGTCATGAGCAGACTCTGTTTAGTACCGACAACGTCTGCCAGGTGTGACGGTCTCAGCTTGAGGGATGACTGACAGGCGAAGGTCTCTCTCAATCCTGGCGCTGCTCCAGACACCTGCGGTGGGGAGGGGCTGCCATTGCTTTCCCCTTTGATTCAGTGAATCCAGGCGCCTTCTCCCTGGAGCCATTACAGACATCCCCCCACCTCCTGTGACTACGAGCTGTGTTTTCCAGGTGACATTTGTGACCCCTTTTCCAGCCCCTACTGACACAGGGAAAATGTGGGGTGAGAGGATGGCTGTGTCCCAGGTCCCAGGCGCGTCCCTGGGACGTCCCCTGACAAGTGTGGGTCCTTGGCTTCACAAAGAGAAGACTTCTAGAGTGAGCCACAGCTGAGTGAAGGTAGATTTATTCAGAGATGTGCACCCCAGAGACAGAACATGGGCTGTCTTCCTGGAACGAAGAGCTGTGGCCTCCGAGCACGGGGTCAGCAAGGAAGGTGGGATCGGCCACGAGGGGCGGGGCTGTTAGTTTTTATGGGCTTGATAACTTCATGTGCCAACAGGTGGAAGGACTTTTCCAACTATTTTTGGGAAGGGGTGGGGGGTTCCCAGGAAGTGGGCCACTCCCCACTTTGGACATTTTATGATCAAGCTTGAAACTGTGAGAGGACCATTTACCACGTTACTGTATCACATGGGGTGTAACTGAAGCTCAAGGCCTGCTGGGAGTTGACTCTTCTGCCATCTTGGTGCCACTGGCCACATCAGTCCTTGGATGGCTGTGCCCCACCCCCTTCCCTCCTGTCTCACGGCCATACATTCTGAGTGTCCTTCTCAGGGGGGCTTTCTGCCCCTTCCCGTGACCCTCCCACACAAGACGTCCATCACAGAACCCCTCCCGCCCCCCTCGAGTGCGGCCCACAGGCCCGCAGGAGCACACACGTCTTAGAAGTGTCCTCAGATTCAGTGCAGCTTCTCTCCAAAACACAACACCAGCACTGCTATGAAAGGTCACTTCCAGGAGCTTCGGACAATTGAGATCCTTGGGTATCAGCCACCAGCTCACATTGTCCCCCAAGTGCAGGGCCCAGAGTAAGTTCTCGGGGGTCAATAGAGACTCCTCGCCAGTCTTGACATGAACACGGAGCTCTGATCCCTTCCTGCTGCTGCAGGGTGTGCTGGGAGGCGGGCACGGGGCACAATTCTCACCGGCCTCACCTTCCCCAGCCACTTCAGTTTCAAGCCGCGTGCACTTCCAGCGAGCACCTCAGCTTACACAGAGGTTCTGGAACCCCTTCTGTGTGCTCTGCGTGGCTGGCCTCGTACCTTACACAGGATGTCAGACTGGTGGAACAGTTATAATCTTAAACCCACTACTAAACCAAATCGGAATTACTAGTTATATTTAGATAATTTGTCTAGATATGTGACTTTATACAGGTGAAATATAATTGTCTTAAGACCAGGAAAACTTCCTTTTTAAAAAAAGTCATGGTTCATGTAGAAACTCTCCCAGGACTGATATTGTAATTGGGGGTAAATTCATCAATAGATTAACTCATTAGCACACAGACTTTTAAATTATCCTAAAGAACATAATTACATTTTGGATGATGTGAAATTGGAAATAGTGTTTACAATTTTAGCGTGTGAGACCTTAAGTCAGGGCAACCCTGACAGATATTAGAGGACAGATGAATAATTACTCCTGTTACTCTAATCCTGGGAGGTTTGCCAGATTCCAGCTGATTATGCTGCAATCAGGACATCCTGGTGCCTCGGTTGCCTGGCAACCATTCTCCTCCCAATTTTTTCCCTTCCAGAGGTGCAGAATACAATGCCACTCAGGATTGAAGTCGGCAGATAAGAAATTCAATTTCATTACATCAGGAAGGGCTTGTTTTCTGTGGACACAGCCTGAGCTTTAATGTCAGGCAAATCCAAATTCAAACGTTGACCTTGGAAAAGATCATTAACCTCTTTGAGTTTACTTTAAACTGAATGCAGGTTTCCCTTGCTGTCCTGAAGTTGGTCATACCCCAGGAAATCTTCCGCAAGCTGAAATGGCGTACAGCGAAGGAGCAGTTACCCCAGGACACCTCTTGCTAACGGAGGCACAAGACAGATCACACTGCTCGCAACACAGGTCACAGCTGTGGGGCCTGACGCCGAGATGCTGAGGTCATTCCCGGGAAGGAGGTTGGCGGGTCCCTCTGACTGCGTGGGCTGAGTCTGTAACAGCTCAGCTCACTGCCAAACAAACACCGAACACTGTTTTCACATTCTGCTCTTTTTTTCATAAAAGCAAAATTCCTTTTCAGATATCTTTCCATGCAAAAGCACGTGCTAATGCAGATCTTTGCTAAAAGCAGGTGGCATAAAGCGAACTTTTGGAAAAGGGGGGAGGGTGTCCGTAGTTAGCCAATTAGTTGATTCATTTTTTTCATTCAAAAAAGTTACAGAGCGCATTGTTGTGGTCTGTCAGTTTTGCTGGGCAGTGGGATTAAATAGTGAAGAACAAGCAGTTTCCGGTCTGATGGGACTGAGGACAACTCAGGACGAGTAACAAGATGTTCACGGGCTGGACCACTGTCAGGAGCGGCGCCGGCAGGGAGGGCGGAGGGGGTTAGAGACCAAACTCGGGTGGTGAAACCAGAGGTGGTTTCTTGAAGAAGGGACGTTGAAGGTGAGGGCCCAAGCTGCCTTCCAAGAAGAGGCTCTGAGCTGCAGAGAAGCCAGAGTCGCGGGGGGCATTAAAGCAAGAGGAGGGATGAGGCTGTGCCTCCAGGGATTTCCGTATTGGGCAGATTGCGGGGAAAACAGCGAGACGTGGAGGACTCAGCCGGCTGAGGACCGCCGAACACCGAGTCCCAGGAGTCCCCGCTGTGAGTGGAGCTGGGCAGCTCAGGTCTCTGAAGCCCTGGCCTGTCTGGAGACGGCTTTGATGGGCAGGACCACCCTGGGGGATCCTGCACTTTCTATTTCTTTCCAGAGCAACCCGTGTAAAGCCCCACAGGTGTGTGCATGGATGTGCTAAACACCAAGGATGCTCGCTCGCAGTGTAAACTGTGTGAATGTGAATCGGAATCCTCAAGTCCTTAAGAGCTTGGCTTACGAGTAACTGTTCCCTGCTAAACCTCAACACGGTGTTGGGAACATACAGTAGGTGCTCATTAAATATGCATAAAAATCTGTAGGACATGAATAAATGAATGGCTGAGGCACTAAAGAATGGCAGAACAGGAAGCTGTTTACCAAATCCACCGCAACTCTGAACTGATTATTGTTTAAAATGACTTCATGAAGCCAGGAAGAAAGATTCCATGAAAATAGTAACTCTTGTTACAATGTCTACAGACTTCTATAAACACATATCCAGTCTCTTGCTCTGAAGGCCTTAATTCTCTTCTTAAAATATTTATTTTTCCATTGTTATTTCAAACTTCTTTATAATAAGCAAAATATGACAGTTTATCATTGTTTGTAAAAGGGGAGAAAACTTCCTGTAAACCATGCCTGTCATTAACTCTACGACCCCTACAGCACAGAGGGCATCCTCGTGACAAATTAGGATGCCTGTCGCTCGGAGGAGGCAAATAAAATTGCACAGACCACGCAGCCGATCCCTGGGCATGGAGCGTTAGCTTCTAGGAAAGGGTGGACTTGCCCCAGTGGATGCAGGTAGAGGATATTTCTCAAATCCTGGTAATCTTTTTCTTTCTTACAATCTAGAGCCCACGTACACAAAGGTATGGCAGCCCCATGTCACAGCCCCACCACCCACAGTTAATTGAGTATTCACAGCCGTAAGTAAATTGATTGAATGTACAAATCTTTTTCAAACTCTCTTGATAATAACATACTTTAATACTTATGTTTTAAATTTAAAATCATTTCCAAAGCAACCCAAGCTAACAAAAGTAAACACAGGATGATAGTAATTGAATGAAAGAAATGAAAAACGCATTGTCAGCCCACTCTCCAAGGGATAAACGCAGTGTTACCTTTGAGGGCATGTTTTAGACTTTGCTTCATTTTGTTTGCATGTTTACGTATTTCACATTTTTTTATTGTGGTATGCCATCCATGGTGTTCATCAGCCATTTTTAAGTATAACTTATCCACATGTAGATAAAATTATTTTGTGTTATTTTAAGTACATAAAAACATACGTAACCACATAATTTATACAGAACACGCATACACAGTGTATAAAACATCTATGAGAATTTTGTCAGTTTCTGTTTCTTCACTTAGAACTAGCTTTCAGCTTTGAACCCTTATAAATAAAATCAAGGTAAACGACACTAAAGTAAATTTTGCACGTATTTCTGACTATTTCTTTACCATACAGAAATGGAACATATTAACCAAGATTTTACACATTTTTTTGCATGTGATACCACTGCAGGATGCCCTCCAAAAATGTAAAAATGCGTGCTCTCACTTACACCCAATCACATAGCCATATTCTGAAACTAAACTAAGGAGAAGATGTCCTGTAATGTGCAAAATTAAACTGAGTTAAAATTATGTGTTAATTTCCATTGATGTGCTAGTAACAATAATAATCATTGAATTACATGCTGAGATTGAGGAAGAATAATGTCTCAGAATCGCCTTAGGGAAACGGGCATCTCTGCCTGGACAGGGGCCACACCTGGCAGGAGTTTAAATCCGACTTGCTTTGGAGGATGTCTGATCACAAGGCGGCTTGAGTGGGAAGCGCAGATGGCTGTCAAGGGTGTTCCGCTGGGTATCAAGCACAGACGACAGGCAGGAAATGACCCAGCACAGGACACTCTGGCTGACAGACGACAGTCGGCGAGACCGTGCAGCAGCTGGTACTGCTCGGTGCCCCTCCAGGGTGGGAGCCCGCAGAAAAGGTGAGCTAGAACACGTAGGTGTTTCCTACCCTCCAGAATCTTACTCATCTAAGAGGAAAGACGCAGACAATGGGAAAATTCCACTGCCACACCAGGCAATATTTGAAAAATAACAATTGAGTTGCACAAGTCAGTATAAGTTATAGCACTCTGGGGTAAGATGAAAACCATGTGCAGTTTAATTAGGAAGTTATGGGGGAAAAGTGAAATTTGAACTGGATTTTGAAGGACAGGCAGAATGGCGACAGGAAGACAAGCAACCCAAACAGTCAGAAATGAACGTGAAGGTCACCAGGTCTCCCCGGACCCTTTGCTTGGAATGGAGTGAGGCATCGGATTCTGGGACAAGGAAATTCCACTTTAACTTATGAATCAAAGTGAGTCATTTGCAGGCATCTGTGTGGGGAAATAAAATAAATGAAATGAAATGAAAGTCACAGTTCAGCTGTTCACGCAGGCGTGCATAATAAGGATATACTGAAGACCTCCCGTGAGCTGCAGGTTTTGTTTATTGTTTGTTTATTTGTTTGTTTGTTTAAGTTGCTGTACTTGTAAAGGCTACAGTTTGGGCAGAACGAGTCACTGAAATATTAAGTTACCTTTGGCTTTGCTGCCACAGACAAATCAGAGCTCATGCTGGGAGAGTGCTTTTCCTCTGTCCCATGTTCCCCTGTGCAGGGACTTGGGCTACAGAAATGCTTCTGGGCCCCTCCCTCCTATGTGGATGCGAGCTCACAGAGGGGCCGGTGCGGAGAGGGAATTTATCAGCAGCGCAGGATCCGAGCCCCTCTCAGGCTCTGTCTCCTGGAAACAGCCCGTCACATCCTCCCCTCCCTCCTGCTGTGCCCGTTCTGCGTGGGCTCTGCCCCTGCTGACGAGACCTGAGGTTGTCCAACTCCCAATGACTAAGTGGGTCAGTGATTACCAGGAGGTAGTGTTTATAAGCCCACTTGACCACACATCTGAAACCACTCTCCCCAGTCAGCTTTGCCAGGAACGAAGCTGGCCTTCGGCTCTCTCCCGGTACCTCTGCCCACCTCCCGACTGGTCCTGAAACAATGCGGGGAAGAAAGGAACCGTTTGCCCCTTCCCACGACAGAGCTAAACTGTGATGTGAGCAAAACATAAGAAATGCCTAAAGATGTTTTCTTTCAGGCTTTTGGGTTCTGAAAGCCCGAACTCTGGAGGAGGTTTTGTGCATAAGGTTGAAAGAATCCACACTTTGAAGGACCATAAATTGTGAAGTCACCCTTAAGATTTTTAGGAGACCAGACAGGGTTGTGCAGTAACGGTTCTGGTGGTGAGCAGTGTGGACAGCAGTGAATCAACAAGAAATCCTTCAACCGAACCCCTGTCAATGGAAGCACCTTGCGGCCACCGTGGCTGTCCCTTCCCAGGGGCTGGAGTTGGAGCACTTCCTTCTCCAGCTTCCAGACCTGCACCTCTCAGTCTGTGATGTCAGTCACGCTTCACATTCTTCCAAAATATCCTGGACAGATTTCTCACCAGGTCCCACAAGATCAATAAAACCAAGGAATGCCTGGTATTATCGACTGAATGTCTGTGTTCCCTCCAAGTTCCTATGTTGAAATCCTATGTCCAAATGGAATTAGAAGGGGGGCTTTTGAGGGATGCTTAGGTCATAAGGGTAGAGCCCTGAGGACTGGGACTGGTGCCCTTGTAGGAAGAGACACAGAGACCTGCTGCGTCTCCCTGCCCCCTGCCGTGTGAGGACATGACGCGAAGCTGGCTGTCTGCAAACCAGGAGAGGGGCTCTCATCAGAGCCCAGCTGCCCTGGTGTCTGACCTTGGACTACCAGCCAACTGTGAGAAATGTTTGTTGTTGAAGCCGCCCAGTGCATGGTATTTTGTTCTTGCAGCTCAAACTGATTAAGATGCCTAGGGATTTATGTTCAAAGAAGATCACAGGACTGCTTTATCCAAGAGCATGTTCCACCACCGGCCCCTTGTCCGCTTCCCGTTAGCCACGCTGGCCTCCTCAGTGGTCCTTGAACTTGTCAGCCAGGCCCCTCCCTCAGGCATTTAGCCTATGATGTTTCCTCTTCCCATGGACCTTTTCCCAGACTTTTGCAGGTGCTGCTCCCTCACCTCAATCAGGTCTCTGCCGGGATGTCTGCTCACCAAGAGCTGTCTCCTCCACTCCAGGGAACAGCGTCGCATGGTCCCTTCCCCTCCCTCTGCGTGGTCTACCCCTTGTTAGCTTTATTTTTCCCCACAGTCTTTCTTTTCCTTTTTTTAAAATGTGAACATCATGATGTCTTAACTCTGGGGGAAAGTTTCTATCTTCTTTTCTAACAGCTGTGACTTTCCCCACAGCTGTTAACAATTTGGGGCACATGTTATCTTCACCTGTATGTCTGATTAGTGACTGTGCCGTCTCCCTGTAAGTTAGGCTCCAAGAGGTCAGGGACTGGCTTTCCTGCCTGTATCCTCAGGTCCATGCACAGCGCTTGGCATGCAGCTGGGACTCAATCAATATGAAGAGGACAAGCTCCAGTTAAAGGAAAAATGGGAAAAAAAATGGCGAAGAGAGTCATGGAAACCTGATCACTGGGTAGGGTGACACAGAGCTATTGGTCTCATTCATAAAAACACGCTTTGCATCTTTCTTGTTTATACTTTTTCCCTTTGCAGTAACTTGAAATTATTCCTTAGTGGTTCCAGGAATGATACTTTTATCTACTCTAGTCTTGAGGGTCCTCCCCACATGTCATCCACAAGTCTTTTTGTTAGTATCATCTTTCTAAAGGAGGAAAGAAACCCAATATCCATAGTTAGCCGTTTTCCCCAAGCCCATCCTAACTGCCAGGGTTTCAGACTTTTACACGGAGATACCAAGATCTTGGCATGAGATTTGTCAGCCTATGACCCACAGGTCTTTGCAATTTCTTAAGGACACTGTGTTTATGGGGTTTTTGTGTGTGTGTGTTTTGTCCCTGGGAAAGGTTGTCTCAGTCAAGTCATCTTTAACTTGCTTGCTAAATAAATCTAGTAACACTGGCAATACATCTCCCTGTCTTCCGTGGCCTACATTGTTAAAACGCAACCTGCAAACAAGCCCGGGTACTGAGGGAGATCTTGATGCTGGGGCCTGACTGCTCACTGACACGAGAAGCCTCAGGCAGGACTTTCTGCCTGGCCGCTTACGTGGCAGGCCACCCACAGACATCAGCGACGACCAATGAGACGAAAGGGCTTCTGCTGACGCGGCTCAAGTGAGTGGCCCACGCCGTCCGGGTCAAGAAAGGCTGCCGGTTATAAGCACTACTCTCACCTGTTTCTCGCATCTTCTTGCACAGCTTTATGGTTTTATTTTGATTTTCGAAAAGTACAAACAAGAAGCAGAACTTTATCATGACTAGATTAAAATTCCCGTGCCAAGAAAGATATGATAATGATCAACGTTTTCCCTTAGAAGAGCAACTCATTTTTTTTAATTGACGTGCAGTAGATTTACAGTGTTAGTTTCAGGTGTACAGGAAAGTGATTCAGTGATACATGTACAGACACACATATTTTCCTTTCAGATTCTTTTCCATTTTATGTTATTATAAGAAATTGAATATAGCTCCCTGTGCTCTACAGTAGGTCTTTGTTGTTTATCTGTTTTATGTACAGTAGTGTGTATCTGTTAATCCCAAACTCCTAATTTACCCCTGCCTTTGGTAACCATAGTTAGTGGATCATTCTCTAACTTGACTGTGGTCCTGTATTTTTAGTCTCTTCTGTAAAGGAGCACCCCCAAAGGCCATTTGGTGGAGCCTCTCCCTGGTGTTGCTGCAAGGCAGCTGTCACAATGGGCTGCTCTGGTCTCCTGCAAAGCAGAGCTGGGCCATCCATCACCATGGCTGCTCCCAGCTGTGACTGCATGTGGGGTGCTCAGGCAGACCACTCCAGGGAGACCTGAGATCTTCCAGTGGGCCCTTCTGGTCCTGGACTCCCCACTGGCCCAGTCAAACGTTCTTTGGAGCCATTTTATGGTCTGGCATCCTCTGTCCAGTGCCCTCCCTCCCCTCTCCTGCAGAAGTCAGACCGTGGGCGTCACAGCCTGAGGGCTCTCCCCACTTCCTCTGGCCCCTTCACACGTAACGTCCTGTGTGACTCATCCCACCTCAGTGTCTGCCTCTCCCCAGACCTCCACCAGGGCACCGCTGCAACTCCCAGAGCCCCCTGACCAGACTCTGCATCTGATGTGAGACATACCCTTCAACAGTCTAACGGCAGGAGGAACAGCATGTAAGGTGGTGGGGCAACAATCCTCCCAGGTTTACTTGCTCCTAAAATACCACTCTTGAGCCCGTATTTACAGACTTCCAGAGGAAGCACTCAGGTGTCTGGCTGACGTTTCAAATAAAAATGTACCTGTATAATTCAGATCTATCATGAAAACACCCGTGTCACCATTACCCAGCATGGCTATTTCCATGCATTCTATTGATGTGAATTTTCTGAAGGTCTTCTCGACCTCTGATAATTGTTAATGAGAAGGAAAAGAATGTTCAGCAAAAGGACAATAACACTTATTGAAGGCCTCTCGCTAGGCCAGCCTCCAGGCAGAATACTGCATTCTGTCTACCTATCTATTTATCTACCTGTCTATCCGTCCACCTGTCCATCTGATCTAGCCTACCACACATCACACATGTAAAATCTCACCTAATAAACAGCTAGAGAATTAAGGAAAGGTAATTTTTCACATGAATTATCCAAAGACTTGCCTCTATTTAGGTTGACTCTAATGTCTGTTAAGAGAAGATCTTTGAATATATTCAATTAAGTGTTATTTAAAATAGCACCTAAACGCGGTCCCCTCAAAGTGCTGGTATCACACGTTTTGCTAAGCGTAGTGATGAATCTGTCATCTTCATCTGCCTTCTCTACCATTAGCTATAATGCAATTAGGGTAACAATGCTGTTGCTAAATAAGGTAGACTCATTTTACATTAGTCTAAATGTTAAGGAAAATTATATCTTCCTTCAAGAAAGTTATTGAAGTATAAGTAGAGTATAATAGTGCCTGAATACCTTTCAGAGAACGTCAAGGGAACTGTTTTTTAAATAGAAAGAGGTCACTGAGGACGTATGTGAATAACCCAGCATATCATAATATGTAAAACGTGCCCAGTAATACTATGGAAATTGATGATTCTGAGTAATAGAATAAGTCAAGATGGGACTTTCAGGGGGTCATTGACTTTAGAATTCTGGTGTATCTCAATTTCAGTCGAAGTCCAAGATCACTGGAGAGTTGAAATAACTCAGGTTTGTCAGAGAGACAGTGGGGCCCAGGCAGCCATGATGAGGTGGCAAGGATGCTTCAAGCCCCTCTCTCTCCTCCAGATCCCTTCCACCCTCTTCACATAGCAGGGAATCCACATATTTGGATAACTGCTGGAATTTATGCCCATTACTTTGATCTAAATTGGGGGTCCTCATAAAAAGGGACACAGAAGAACTGACAAAACAGAAACAGACTTGCAGACACATAAAACAAACATGGTTACTAGGGAGGAAGCGGGTGGGGGGATAAATTAGGAGTTCGGGATTTGCAGATACACACTACTGTATATAAAGCAGATAAACAACAAGGCCCTACTGTGTAGCACAGGGAACTATATTCAGTAGCTTGCAATAACTTATAATGGAAAAGAATAGGCATATATACATATATGTATAACTGAATCACTATGCTGTACACCAGAAATTAACACAACATTGTAAACCAACTACACTTCAATTAAAAAAATAAAAATAAAAATAAGTAAGTCAGAGGTCAGCAAACTAAAACCAGATAATTATTAAGGATTTTCTTGCCAGGAGTTTCTGTCCCAAGCAACCCTGTTGCAGAGGAAAAGCAGCCTTAGACAGAAGTAAGTGAACAAGAGTGGCTGTTGATACCACCAGAGGAATTGCTTCACTTTTATGGCTTCAGACCCTAAAATGTGAAGAAGGCTGAGTTGGGAGTGGCAGGCAAGCAACTCCAGGCATCATAACATATCTATGTTCTTCTGTTTGGATTTAAGAAGCCCAGACGAGTTTTCCCCCTGAAACATAATGGTCCATTTCCCAGAAAGCGCTGGGAAAGAACTCTCCACCATTTCCTGGGAATATACTTTTGCCACAGAGAAGTAAAGTGTGTTCTCCTTATCTCTTCATGGCAGATGCAAATGTGAGGAAAGGTTTCCTGCTGATTTACCGCATCCAGATGGAGAAATCCCGGGAGATGCTGGTAAGCCACACACAAAGCCGCCTCTGTGGGAAGCACGAAGGAGCAGATTGCTTTGTCAAAAGGGCCCTTACTGGTAATGTTAAGTAATCAGAGTTCACACCCCTGTGAAAATTCTCCCCCGAAAGGCCAATGCAATCATAAGAGAACCACATCTGGAGCAGGGAAGGAGCCCAGCTGGTCACCCTGGTAAGGCCTTTTCATCTTCCCGAGTGCATTTTTGGTTTTCTAAATGTTGCGTGTTTGGACACGACACTGTTTTCTGAATTAATGACACATGAATGAAACATGAAGTCAGTGACATGCGGACATCTGGTCAGTCCTTTGATCCTTGAGAATATGTTGTCAGGAAAACACTTCTGCTACTTAGAGCAGTGGTCGGAAGCTCTGCTCTGTACCATTGTATCTCTGATGAGGTGAGGCTGCTCATCTGGAAGAGATGCAAAGCCAACCGATGCGAGGACCCAACCAGAGATGTCACCCTGGAAATGCACAGACAGCACCATGGACTCCAAGCCCATCCTGCAGACATGACCAGTCAGCAGCCTTCACAGCCTATGCACAATTTAGACCCGTCCTGGGCAGAGGTGGCTTAATGCTGTCATCTCGGAATCTTCACTTCGCAATTCCCCTAATACGCATGGACTTCGTTTTATAGAAAATCTACACTTTCATTATTTCTGTTCACCCCCTCAGAACTACACTGACTCCTATATAAACTCTTCAAAAAGGCATTTTGTTAAGGCTTTGTTTCTGTTAGAAGGTTTAGCAAAATCATGTTCAGCAGGAAAGCTGTAGCAATTTATAACTTCGTGACTAATTCTATGTCAGCTTTTTTTTTGTTCCAGGACCCTCTTCTTTTCCATAGTTACCTGCAGTCTCACTGTCTTTCTCTGGTAATTCTTTACTCAGTGTTATATTAGATAATATACATGAGAAAGCATTCTCAACTCAGATTTAGTTTAAGTCTTTGACTAAAGATTTAACTTTAAGAATATCTTTAAGGAGGGGCAGGGTGTAGCTCAGTGGTAAAGCACTGCATTGCATGAGGTCCTGGGTTCAATCCTCAGTGCCTCCATTAAAAAGGAAATTAAAAGAAATAAACAAATCTAATTACTTCCCTCAAAGAAATAAGTAAAAAAATTTTTGTAATTAAAAAAAGGAATATTGTTAAGTTTCACTGTCTTAGTAATCAAATCAGGCTGTACTTCACTGTGTGATTTTAGATTGCTATTCATTCAAATTTAACTAAAATTTTCAGAGAATTATTAGGGCTCTTTTAAAGCAGTTTTTTCTTTTTGGTGATATGTGACCTCATCCACGCACACAACTGTGTGCCACATCTCAGGTCACCCAGATCCACACACAAAATGGCTTGTAAATGGCCTCAGGCCTCCTGTCTCCCTGCTCATGAACCCAAATGCCTCGTCCCTCCCTCTGCATGTGTGTCAGTCAGACTCCCAGCTGGAAACAGACGGCGACCTCAAGCTGCCTAATGGAGGAGCAAGTGCTTCCTAGGGCTATCTCAAAAGATGTGGGCAGTTCTTAGGAAGACAACGGGCACGATGACCTCTCCAGCATGGGAATGACAGCGGGAGCCCTGTTACTCTCACCCTGGAAGGGCAAGGAGAGGAGGCCATCCCTGGGGCCCAGAGAGCGAGAGAGCTGTGCGGAGAAGGAAGGTCCCTGGACAGGGGTGTGTCTTCGGTTGAGGGATGGAGCCCACTCACGGCCACACTGACCGAGGACCCAGGGAGACCTACACCAGGACTTCACGCTTCCCCATCCTCTGATCTAGCCTCACTGCCCCCCATTGATGAACCCACCAGAAACCGGACAAGGGAAACCGATGCATCAGAGAAGACCGGGGACCACAGAGCATGGGTCTCAAGGGGCAAACGGAGCATTTCCAGCACAACTTCCAAACCAAGTTCACTGTCCGCCTGGACGGCAGGCCACGGCATGCAGGCAAGCTGGATGGTCCACCGGGGGGACTAGAAAGGGTTCTTACTGAAATCCCACAGTGGCTGAATTTACCTGGGTTCCTTCAGAAGGCGGAGATTCGTGGCCAATCAACGCCTGCAGTCAGCGCGCCCACGGCGGTCGGCATGCTGCTGTTGGGATTATTTGCATTTTTTCAGGTTTAAGTGGCCAGTTGGCACTTCCTCTCCATTTAGAGCTACTCAGGCATTGACAGGGGCTCACAGCAGAAGCCCGAAGGGACTCGATGCAAATAAGAGAGACTAAGCTGACGACGTGGCCCTGTTCAAACTTCACCATATTCAGTAGGAGAGATTTCGGAACGTCATTAAATTTTAACCTCACTTTGGGGGATTTTATTAATTCTCTTTGGAACAAAGTGCACCGTTTGCTCTCTGGGCACGAAGCTCTGACAGGCGCCATGACTCTGCAGTCCTGGGGCGGGAGGGGGGTTGCTGGCCGATCACGCCCGGGGGCCACCTGGTGCCTTTCTGAGCCACGTGTAGCTGTGGGCAGGTGCCCACTGTTTGAAGCGCAGATGGGGGCTTGGTTGGATTGTTTGCATTTGGGGGCTTGTTTTTGTTTGTCCATTTTTAATTAGAGCATGTTCAAGTGTGTTGCGGCCTCTCAAATTCAACGTAGTCTGCTACCTGCTAACATCTGCTAGGATTCGAGTTCATGACCCTTGGTCTATGCGCAGAAACAAAGCTCTGGCCTTGTGAACGAATGAAGATGAGAAGGAAAGCGTCTTCAGCCAAACAGCACCAGCACTGCTCTAAACTTTAACATTGGACGCAGAGCCATCTGATCTTGGTTCCACTCGTGAAAACCGTCTCAGCCATGAGGACGGGTCCAGTTTACTGACTGATTTTGCCATATACTAAAGTTGAGGGGTATTTTTCCATTGTTCTGTGTTATGTGGCTTAGCAGGCTGTATGACGGTGAGTTCTTCCAGATGGCACACCGGGTGCTACTCCTTAATCATCTGGGGCAGACTGGGCGCATCTCGTGTCACCAAGCCCCCTGAGGTTTCAGAGGAGATGATGATTCTTAGTTTGACTCAAAAACAGCACAAGGACCTCAGGGCAAAACACAACTCTCCTTAGAGCTGGGTTCCTTTTTAATAAGGTCGAACTGTCAGAATTTTCTTGGCTTTTTCATTCCAAGGCTGTATGGCTGATTGTCTTCTCAGAATGTACGTGTATATATTCATTTATTTATTTAACGTTTGCTGGCCTTTTTCAATTTCTTAAATCTCTTCTATGAATCTCTTCTCCTCTCCTGGCTGTTCTGCATTTTTGCAGGGCAAAGATGTCTAGGATTTCCATTTCCGTGTAACAATAGGTCCATTTTGAGTAACTACAGTGTCCTTACTTGAGTAAAATGAATAAACATTCTTGTCCAATGTAGTCTTCTAGCAAACTGAGTAAAGGAAAACGGACTGGATATTTGCTGCTAGAATGAAATGCGTGTTTCCAGAAAGCCCTAGATAGAGATAATTTTTCTTTCTTCCAGAGTTAAGTTGGTTTGGGGTAGAAATACTTCTCTCCACTGAGCATTGTCCATTTTGCTGCTTTCACAGAGGAGCAGGGAGGCCCCTTTTGGACATAAGCTGGCTGGTCTATGTCTCTGGAGCAAGGGTTTGGGGGGCAAGGGTTTGGACAGCCGAGGTGTGCTGCCTCGGCTGTCCGCCTGGTGTCCACCATGAGTCAGAACCCAACTCGAGATGGGATGATTTTCTCCAGTGAAGAGCTTTTAACTAATCTGTAATAACAACAACAACAAAACCCCAACAACATATTTTTCTAAAAATTCAGGCTTGGACTGGTGAGTATCCAGGATGTGTTGGTTGGCCTTGCAAGCCGGGTAACGGGCAGCCCGGCCACGTGCAAGAGTTACTCGCATGTATTGAACTTAAGAGTTCGCAGAAGAAAATTCGGGTTTCATGGAATAAGATAGGAAGCTTTTAAAACCAGCCTACATCTAATGGATAAAAGGAAGGAAAAGATCCAATGACAGCCACACCCATAGAGATTCTTGTACCAACTCTATGGTAGTTTTTTTTCCCCTCACAATATACAAGCAAATAATTGTTTATGAACCAGGGAACAATCACTTTTTCCCAATCAAGAAGGTCCATGTGAAAGAATATTATCATTTCCCATCCTTACAATATAATTTCCAACCATCTCAAGTATAGAAACCAAATTCAGGTTTAAGATGCATACTTTTCTCAATCCCTATTGTCAAGATTTGTTTTATTTAAATGGATTTTTCTGTGTGTGAATTTATATAGTTCAAAAAACTGCAGACCCGGGATTCCTCCTCCGAGGGTGCGCTGCAGCAGGAAACGCCTCGTGGCAAATGGCTGTGGGCAGACGCGCTGCTGACTCTGCACGTGCAGAGTCGTGTGCAGCCGTGAAGGGGGGGGGGCTGCTAGTAGCCTCCTCCATTTGTGCATAAATGGAATCACAGAAACACTTGCTCTACCGTGATCTACTAATAGTCGAACAGCTAAAAGTAAATCTGTTGCTTAACAGATGAGAACAAGTAAGCATTTAGTTTGTGCTGTGTGGTGAGCATTTTGTCACTAGTAGTTGAAAAATTGATGAAGGCAGGAAATTGGAGTGATAAGTGAGCTGCAGAAATATAATACTCAGGCAAAAAAATAGTAAACTAATTGATGAGTTAATTCTTGAAGATACTGTGAAAAGGGAAAGGTGCAGGGCTTCCCACTACATATGGAAGGAAGGCTCCAACTCCTTCCCGCCTACCTGTGTGTGTGTGTGTGTGTGTGTGTGTGTTATCTAAAAGACAGGAGGAATTTGGAAACATCTGGGCTGTAGATATTATTGCTGCTTTTTAAATCTTAGAAGAAATATTTAGGTTTATTGGACTCTGATGGTGGTCTGGTGGCTGGATTTGGCCGAGCAGGGATGGAATATGTTATCAGCATGTGTAGGGCAGTGATTGACACTTCCTTCAGGGTTAGGTCCTGGAGAAAGTAAAGCACAGAGTCTCAGTTCTCTGGGATTCAGTGTCTTTCGTTATAGTAGGATGAGTACTCAAAGAAGAAATTAAGTTAACTTACAGAAATGCTAGAAAAATTAAATCTCTTGAAAACTTGTATCCAGGACTAAGATTTAGGGCCTCTTCACAATATTTACAGGTCATTTATTCCATCAGATTGAATAGCTGTTACCAATGGACGTGGGTTACATCACTGACACCCAGAATAGACGCATTTGTACATGAGCCTGAAAGAGAGTCAGTGATTTCTGAACCTTAATATTTTAAAGATTTTGAACACCAACACTGGTCCAAATTTTTAGTCTGGATAAATATGTAGGATTAAAAAGTATGAAAAAGAACTGTTTGCCACAGAAATACAGGTCTATATCTCCTTTCAAAAAAGCCTTGTCCAATATTCATGTCCTTTACATAAGATTCCATCTGGTTAATGCTATTTAGAGGCTGGAAAATCTGTTTTCGTAGCCTGCAGAGGAGATAAGCAACACAAATTAAATAACACATTGAGTTGCCACTTTCCCCTTGATTTAGAACTGTATTAAGTGGTTTACTATATCCAGAGTGGTCTTGGTTACCATCTTAAGAATTTCACCTAAAAGGGCGGGAATGAATAGTTCGTCCTACAGAGGTCCGCCACCGCGAGAACTCGGCGTTTGTGAGATTTATCCCAAAGTGGCTCTTGGTGCAGAACCATGTTTTTAGGTCAGTGTTTCTCATTGTTCTGAACTCACCTCTTGCTTCTAATTGTTGGCCTCCTGCCTTTTTTGGCATCATGAAGGCATGATTTTTCAAGATCATCATCTTCCGCTTCGTTTGTCACTGTAAACTTTCCTTTCAGTCCTTGGCACGGGATTTATTTCAAGATTGTGTCTCTGGAAATGGCTCCTCTGAGACATGCCTCAGGGAACCAGCCTGATGTGTCTCCCTGCTGGGTTCTGTCTCCCACCCCCGACTCTGGGCTGTGAGGTCCCCAGATGGATGCCTGTCGCTCTGTTGGCATGGATTTCAACGTCGTATTTTTTCAAGTCATCATTATCTTTATTTTAGTCATCTCACTATGGATATGTCCTTTTTTATAAGCTCTCTTAAATCCCTTATTAAAAAACATGGGTTTTACAGATTACAATAATGATTATGGTAGGAGTTTATTTTCTAAAATTGAATGTTAATAAGCTCAGAATCTGTAATTTCTCTGAAGATTTCAAATTGATTATTATAAGAGCTATAAAGGTAAGTATGAATATTCAGCTTATCTGCTTTAGACCATTAAACTATGCTGCAAAAGGCATATATGTGTTGGTGTGTGTGCAAGGTATTTTTTGAGACTTTCTGTTTTAGAACCATTTTAGATTCACAGTAAAAATGAGTAAAGTGCAGAGATTTCTCATCTACCTCTCCCCCTCACACATGCATAAATTTTTATTATCAACATCTTCCAGCAGTGGTACCTTTGTTACAGCTGATGAACGTATATGGACACATCAGTATCCCTAAAGCCCACAGTTCGCACTAGGCTCCCTTTTGGTGGTGTGCATTCTGTGGGTTTGGACAAATGTCGAATGACACGTATCCATCATCATTTTTTCCCCAAAAACCTTTTTTTCCAGCTTGTTTCAGTTACTTTAGGTCCTTGCATGTCTGTCTCTATCTGTCAGTCTACAAATAGAGAGTGAAAACAATTCTCAAAGTGTACAACTTGCTCAAGCTTACCAAAATTACAAACTAGTCACACTAACGAACTTTTACAGTCGTTAAGAAACTCATATAATAATGAGGCTTGGCCTGTCTGGTTGCATGACAGAAAATTTATTTGCTGTAACAAAAGCAACGGAAATTCGGACATAATCAGGAGACATTATAGTGACTAGGATAATGTGGATACAGTCTTGGGGACGTTGGGTTCAAATCTCAAAATCTTGATTTAAAGCAAGTAAGAACTATATTATTGTAGTAACTATATTATTTAAAGCAAGTCATTTAAAAAAATTATTATCAGTTCTTCACTTATAAGACTAACTCACCTAGCCTGTATAAATATAAACCAGAGTATACGTTGCTACTTGGCTTTTTGGTTATATAGATCACAAAATATGTAATGACAGCTTATAGCTTTGTATTACAGAATAATATTCCATTCTGCAGGTAAGCTACAATTCCTTTTACTAGTCACTACTTGATGGCCACTTGAGTTGATTCTATTTGAGGGCTATTGCAAACAAAGACATAGACGTCTTTGTGAGAATTGCTTCATTTCTAGGTGTTGAATGATATTTTACTTTGTAAGAAATGTCTAAATTATGTAAGAAAGTAATCACACCATTTTGTGTTTCCACCAGCAACTACGGCAGCTCCAATGACTCCACATCCTCACCAACACTTGGTATAGCAAGTCTTCCATTTTAGATGTTATATCTTACATGCAGTGGTAGAATCAGTATGATTTTATTTTGCATTTACTGATGACTTTGAGAATCTTACTATTTTTGTTTCCTTTTTTATACTTTGTGGGGTTTGTGTGTTTTTAAAGAAATCATTGCCAAACTCAGAACTCAAAGTTTTTTTCCTCATGTAGTATCTAGAAGTTATACAGTTTTCATCTCTTACATTTAGATGGATCTGTTGTCCCTCTATTTTGTTCCATTGGTCTCCTTATCTCTCCTTGCATTGAAACCACAGGGTCCTAATCCTTGTACACTTATAAGCCTTGGAATCACATTGCATATTTGTATAAACTTTAGAATCAGATTATCCATTTCTATTTTTTTAAAAAACCTGCTATAATTTTGATTGGGATCATAATGAACCTACAGATAAAACTGGGGAAAATTGACATGTTAATGATACTGATTTTTCAGTCTCACGTCCACACAGTATCTCTCCATTAGTTTACACCTTTAATTTTCTTCAGCAATATTTTTTTAGTTTTAGTGTTTAGTTCTTCTACATCTTTTCTTAAAGTTATCCCTAAATTATTTATATTTTGGGTGCTACTGTAAATAGCACTGCTGTTTTTTATTTAACTTTAATAAATATCATCGCTACTCTGTAGTAATGCAATTGATGATTACATAGTGACTTGTGTCCAGCAAACTTGCATTCTGCAAACCTTACTATAAACCGATTCATTAGTTCTAGTAGCTTTTTTGTAGATTCTGTAGGATATTCTATGTAGATGATGACGTCTCCTATGAATAAAGACAATGTACTTTCTTCTTTCCAATCTGGATGGCTATTAATTATTTTCTAGCCTTAAGGCATTGGCTAGAACTTCAGTACAGTGTTGAGTACAGTCTGTAAGAGAGCACATTATTACCTTCTTCTTGATCACAGGGTGAGAAGTATTGTCTTTAACAACCGTGTGTCATGTGACCTGTAAGATCGTCATAGCTTCCTTTTACCAAATGTAGGACTTTCCTTCTACTACTAGTTTTCTGAAAGCTTTGAGACACAGATGGATGATATATTTGGTTTCCCCCCACATTTATTAAGATGATCACATGTATTTCTTAAGATTAGAATCTTTCAGAATTTACTGATACTAGTTTTATGTTCCAGAATATAAAATCTATATTGATATTAATCCACGTATACTTGAGAAGAATGTGCCTTTGCTACTATTGGTTGGAGAATTCTGTAAATGCTAAGTAGATCAAGTTGGACAACAGTATTGTTTAAGTCTTTACTGGTGTTCTGTCTATGTGCTTCATCACTAACTGAGAAAAGGGGTGTTTTTATCTCTGATTAAAATTTTCGGTTTCTTTATTTGTCCATTCTATTCTGTCTAGTTTTGCTTCAAGTATTTTGAAGCTCTAATATTAGGCACATAAACATTTAAGATTATGTCCTCTTGATGAACTGACAATTTTATGATTATCAAATGATCCAGTGTATTCCTGATAAAATTCTTTTACTGAAATCTTTGATATCTGTGTATGTGTGTGTGTGTGTATGGAAAGCTGGAGTGGCTATATATATATAGCTTTCCCTTGATTTACATTAGCAGGACATATATTTTTCATCCTTTTATTCTGAACTTATCTGTGTCTTTGTATTAGAATTGAGTTCTTGTTGGCAGTGTTTACTTGCATTTTTCTTTTTTATGCCATTTGAAAATCTCTACCTTTTAATTCAGATTTTAATCACTCTGGCAATTCTATGTAATGGTATTATTGACAAGTTTCGGTCTAAATCTACCATTTTGTTATTTGGCTTCTCTTTGTCACATTGTTCTCTGTTTCCCTTTCCTTTCTTTCTGCGTCCCTGTGGACTGATAGATTTTATTATTATTATTATGAACTTAATTACCTTTGTTGGCTTCTTAACTATAACTCTTTTTTTTTTAAAGTAGGGGCTTTAGAGTCTATATCAGAGGTCAGCAAACTACAGCCCACAGGCCTAATTTAACTCACTCTGTTTTTGTAAGGAAAGTTCCTGTGGGGCCAGACACATTTATGTACTGGCTTTGCTACAGTGGCAGAGTGGAGTACTTGAAACTGACACAAGCCAGAAAGCCTAGAAGACGCGCAGTGTGGCCCTTTACAAAAGCCTGTCCAACCCTCCTGTATACTGTGCACCCTTAACTTACCACAGTCTGCCTTCACTTAAACTCTTGTAAAAAAAAAAAAACAAAAACCCTTCTATTTCTCCTCCCAACTCTGGGCTAATAGTGTTATACATTTTATTTCTGCATGTGTTATAAAGCTCCCAATGCATAACTATTATTTTTGCTTTGAACAGTCAACTGTATCTTAAAGAGACTTAGACGTAAGAAAAATGTTTTATTTGTATCCACATATTAACCATTTCCTCTGCTCTTCATTCCTCAGTGTGGCTCAAGATTCCATCTGATATCATTTCCTTTGGCCCGAAGGACTTCCTTTAACATTTCTCTTTGTGATAGTGCATGTCTAATGTGACAAATTTGTTAGACTTTTATACACCCAGAAAAGTCAGCTCTGGGGCATTCGTCTTCTAAAGGTGTTTCTGATGGATGTGGAAAGCTAGCTTGACAGTTCGGGGCTTTTGTCCCTGTGGACTCTGAAGACACCGTGCTGCTGCTCTGAACATGGCCTCCGATGGAACACGCTGCTGTGCGTTGGTCTTCTGGATTTAATTTCCTCTTTTCACTGAAAGCTTTTGTTTTTCTTTTAATGACTGTTTTAAGCCATTTGATTATGATGTTCCTTGAGATGATTTTCTTCATGTTTCTTGTACTTGGTATTCTGAACTTCTCAGACCTGTGTTTTTATAGTTTTCATTACATTTTGAAAATGTTCTGTCCCTATTTCTCTCCCCACCCCCCCTCCCCTTTCCTTTGGGGACTGTGATTACATATATTTGAGACCAAGTGTATTTTCATCTCTCATGTTGTTTTTTTCCTCTCTAGAAGTTTTATTTGGGTGGTTTTTTTTGTGGGTTTTTAAGATTGTACATGTTCCCTCTACCTTCCTGAATGTATGAAATAGAATTACGAGTCCATATCTGTGAATTCCATCATCTGGGCAGTTCTCAGTTTATTTTCATTGATTGATTTTTGTCTTAGCTATGGCTCTTATTGTCCTGTTACTTTGTATGTCTCCTACTTTTTTGATGCCATAAGTTGTTAAGTAGACCATTTTCTGTGCTAGATATTGTTGTGTTCCTAGTGACACTCTGGAGATACATTCTGTATTGCAGAAAATTATTTTATGCTTTCAGTGTTGTTAGGTGGGCCCAGAGTAGCCTGTAGTCTAAGACAGGCTCTCCTCTCCCAAGTAATATATTCTGTGAATTCGAAAGCCTCTCCACTCCGGTTGCTGAGAACACAAACGACCCGCAGCTCTTTGAGAGCCCTAAGACTTAGAAGTGCTTATGCCCCCGTATCCAGTAAGGCCCTCACACGTGTAACCTGGTCAGTTCTCAGCTGACAATGAGAAGGAGCCCCCTCCGGTCTCTGTAATTCTCTCTCTACATGCGATTTTCTCCTTCCAGGTCCTCCAAGAGAACAGAGTTTCCTAGCCATTCCCAGACACACAGCGTGTCTCCTCACCTCAGGGAGATCCCAAGACTCACCTCCCTTCCAGGAGCAATCACAGGGCTACTGCGTTTGTGTCCCTTCCTCCAGAGACCAGTCCCTTGTGCTGCCCGACGTCAGTCTCTGAGCTCAGTATCTCACCCGGCGTGTTCTGTGGATTAGTTGCCTCTGATGGGAGAGCGAATCGGAACTGTCTTCCTTCAACTTGACCAGACCGTGTATGGCTCTCGGCGTGTGTCTGTAACATTTCAAAGTAACCTCCCTACATTTTACCTTATAGGCCTCTGTAAGGTGTTTAAGGGAGCATGCTTATATTCACATTTAACCTTTGAGGAAATCCGTACCTGCCTAGCTCACCCGACTCTTTGGTGGAAGCTCCTGCCCCAGAACCCAGTGCCCTGCATCCAACCACGGGTTGTTTCTCTGGACAACTGTGTCCAAAAATAGCACTTTCACTTTGAAAGTGAATTGTTGAGGATTTTAAAAAATCACTTATGAGGTGATTAATTGCATAACCTTTTCCTTAATGCTCTTGTTAAATTATTTCTTCTAAACACAGTTCCCATTTTCTTTTCATATCAAAGATTGAATTGCTTTCATCCGGAGCTAAAAATTTCCAAATGAGTTGGAAGATATATGAATATAGAATTGACAGGATATTATTAATGTCACCTTATCAAACACATCTCTCACTCTGAACTTTTTGCAGCGGATTTGTGGTGTATAAATTTACTGTGAAGTTTGATGTACAAATATCAGGCAAAACTGCCAAGGTCAATTTTAAAAGAGGAATTGAAAAGTAAGTTGGCAAAAATACTATCTTCAGTTGCGTTTCAGGAAATGCAAGTGATTTTTTTCAACAAAATTTAAAAAAGTATTATAAATATAATGCACCTTGTTAAGAAGACAAATACAAAATAAAAAGGAGAAAAAAGTAAAATTACTCATAATTTCAGAATCAGAAAATTACTACTAACATTTTGGTCTATTTCCTTCCAGTCTTTATTTTTCTCTATCATATAGGTAGGTCATTATGTATTTACTTTTATTACAAAATAATGTAATTAAATTGCACATATTTTGTAAACCTTTTTTTGTTTGTTTTCTTTAACTTGGCTCATAGGCTTCTAACACCTTCAGCTCTCCCTGTTTGTAATTTAATATTAGCATTATACTTGTGTAAACATCTCTTCTGCTTAAAACTCAGTTGTGCCTCACTTGCAGATATTAATGAACGTAACACTAAAAGGAGCAATTCAGAAGTTTAATAAGTAGAAAAGTAATTTTTATTTATAAAGGGAAAAAAAAGGGGCTTGCTCAATATCCACAGTTTTAGCCTGTATTCCAAATAAAGCATTCAGAAGGAACATTTACCTTGGGTTAATCAGTTCCTTCTTGGGGGTGAACAATTTTTCTAAAGCTTTGTTTCAGGAAGTTGCCTTTTGGATTTCTCATGAGGGACTGGTAACGTGCTTGGCATGCCGAGCCCCTGAGCAGTGTTACTCACGTAATAATGGCCGAACATCCTTTTCTCTCCCAGCAGGTGCCAGATGGTAGATGTTACAACGATGGGGCGGAGTCAAGGTGGCAGCAGCAGCCGGGCAGAACCCGTGAGTTTTCCAACTTTGTAAGAATGAAGAAAACTCCCATTGCTCAATAATGCAGGAAAAGAAGTCAGCATTAATGACATGTTTTCCAACATAGATGGAAAATGAGATATTCTAATAAATAGAAATATACTTTTGTTTGCTTCTGTGTTTCCCAGTCGGCACCTAAAGGATTAGCTGGCACGATTGTTAACAATTCCGACCCCTCTCTACCCCAGAACCACTGAATCCAAGTCTCCAGGGAAGACTCTACTTGTAACAGATTCTTCTTCCCCATGCAGTTCTAAAGATGGGGCAAGTTTGGGGCGGAAAGTTATAAATTTCAGCAAATAATGTCATCCTACAGCTGTCTGAATGCCTTCATCTCTGCTGACTCAGAAAAGGCGTTTCACATCCTTGCTGGACCCTCAGAGCAACACTAGGAACACACATTACAAAATTGTCAGAAGAATGACTTTTATGTTTTGTGTCTTTTTGCCATAATTAACAAAAAGATGTACATTATGATGGAATTCTGTAGGTTACAAGAAATAGAGTGTCCTGCTTGACAGATAATTTTCATAGAAATTCCACTTTTGGTCGCTGTTGGGGTCATTCCGGGGTTTTCTGCAGTAGTTGTGCTTGGCTGGTGCTGATTTGAGGATGGCTGTCACCAGCCCTAAGTTATTGGGTATAAATTTATTTGCTGCAATGATGTGAATCACCTATCTTGTTTTACCATCTCAATCATTTGTGTCATTTCTTATGAAATGACTCATTACTTTCCTGCTAAATTGAGCCAAAACTCCTTCAGGGAAAAGTCAAGTTCTCTTTTGTGGGGTTCCAGGACAAGGAAGAGGCCCCACAGAGAGCCAAGGGGGCTCCGGTCACAGGATGCCTGCCTGCGCCCTAGTCACTCACGTCATGAAGACATTGACCAGAAAACACAGAGAACATGTCATTGTTTTAGCCCAACTGACAGCCCTCAGTTACAGCCTAACAACCCCCCTCCCCAGTATTCCTCAAGCACACCAGGCCGCCTACCTCCTCCTAAAGATGGACTGCACCTGCCCCAGGATCATCAACCTAAGCGCTTCGATAAAGATTAACGAACGTCTGGAAACCTTCAACACGACACCTTCCTTAAAGCATGTAGATGGTCAGGCCCTTCTTTATGACAGACCCTAAGCACCTGCCCTGCGGATGCACAGACACCTCTAGCCTGCCTGCTGTTGCCAGTAGCAGCACACCTAATAAATGTTTCTTTCACTTTTCTTTGTTTCTGGTGAATTCTTTTACTTCCTGCGGTACCAGCCCATCCTATCCCATAACATCTGTCAAATAAGTGAGCCCCTTAAGAGAGCACATAGCAGGCTTAGCAGGGGCTGAGGGCAGTGGAAGCTAAACGTAAAGAGGCTTTACCCATTGGGGTGGGGAAGGGACAGAGACGCGCACCGTGAGGCACATGCCTCGCAATAGCGAGTGTGTGAAGTAAGACGGCAAGACACTCTCTCACGAGAAATCTGCCTTCCAGGTTCCCACGTGGTGTCCTGGGAACATCACGCACTGGTGGCTGTAAATCTTGACGAGCTTGTTGCTATTTTGTCTGGTTACTAACAATTCAGGCAAGCCCAGTAATTACTGATTGCAATTCACTACTTTTCCTGTTTGAGGTTTTGTTTTGGTTTTGGGTTTTTTTCCCCCTTTGACAACCTTACCCATGTCTTCATTTGAGTCCTTCTGTAAAACTGTTTTCCATTCCAATGCCTTTAATAACTAGGTAAGTCAATATGTGCCATAGTGATGAGTAAGTGGTTAGTAATATGTTTTTGTTGACATTTGCTCCCAATTATCTTTTCAAGTACATTTGATTTCTTAATAGTGAAAGACATGAGCATGGCCCATGGACTGAATCCTCTTCCAGGAAGGAAGTAGCAGGAAGGATTACAGAATTGGGGGGAGGCAGGGCAGAGTGTGATGTGTGTGATGCACAATGTGTCACCACCTTTGGGGACACAGGCTTTGAGCGTTTGTATCTTTGGCTTTCCTTCCTCTCATCAGTAAACTGACTAAAAGCAAGGTGTATACATTGTCCTCAAGATAAGGCACGTGCCTTGCAACGCTGCATAAGAACAAGGAACACACGTGCCCTGGATGTCATTTCTTTCAGTCTGGCCAACAGGTGGTTAAGATTCCTGTTTTCATGAACTTGAAAGCCCCAGTCCTGCTCTTGGTTTGGGGAGTCTTGAACAGTCAATGCTTTATCTCCCTGAGCCCAAATTCATCCTTATCCTAACTGCTTATGAAAATAGCTACTTTCATTATCTGTTTACTTTCTTGTATGAATTTTTTAAGCATAATGACCTCAATGATCTCGGCAGCTGCTTTCCTCAACGTGCCACACTACATGTTATACTTACTGCGTATATCGATACATGGTGCATTCTCTCCCATTACTTTGTGGGTATATATTTGTGATATTGTGGCTTGTAATAAGAAATAGATATTTGGTTTTCTGGCACAAAACATGTGGAATTTCCTAGGTGATGAGCCCCACAAAGGTGCCTTTTGTATGTTAATGAGGTGGTTTTTGGAAAGTCCTTAGATAAGCTAAGGGTCAGGGCTGGTTGCCAAGGGAACCAATCTTGTGATTAGAGGATTGGAAACTTTCAGTCCCAACCCAGACCTCCAGGGAGGAGAGGGGGCTTGTCATGGAGGTTGATCACCAAAGGCCGATGATTCAATCAATTGTACCTATTTAATAAAGCCTCCAAAACCCAAAAGGATGGAGTTCAGAGAGCTCCCAGTTTGGTGAATGCATGGAGATTCCAGGCAAGCGGCGCCCAGAGCGGGCATGAGAGCCCCAACCCCTTTCCCCATGCCTTGCCTTGGTGCGTCTTTTCCACTGGTTGTCCCCAAGTTGTATCCTTTTACAACGAACCAGTAATCTAGTGAGCAGAGCCTTTCACTGAGCTCTGCACCAGGAAACTGGCTGAACCCAATGAAGAGGCCGTAGGAAGCTCTAGTTTACAGCCAGTCAGAAGAACAGGTCACAACGTGGGCTTGCAGTTGACAACCTGAGCTGAGGGGGTTGTTGTAGATGGCTGTGCGGAAAACAGGTGGTAACCTGGGCTTGTGATCGGTGTCTGAACTGCGTGCGTGTTGGGGCAGGAGTAGGGCGGTGGTCTGGTAGGACTGAGCCCTTAACCTGTGGAATTTGCTGTCATCTCTAGGCAGATAGTGTCAGAATTGAGCTGAATTGTAGCTGGTGTCCAGAACATTGCTTGTTGGAAGTGTGGGGAACCCTCTCACCTCTCCACCACATGTTGGCATTTGGGTGCAGAACCAATTTTAGTATTAAACTGGGCTAAAGTTTTCAAGGAATCCTTACTTTGTCAGGTGGAGGACAAACTCTAATATTTTTCAACTCGATATCACCTCAGCAAAGCCATCCCTAACTCACAGCCTAGAGGATCTCCCTCTTATTGGTGCTACGTTGTTCAGTTGTTTCACAGTATTTTCCGGGAGGACCAAACAGTCATGATAATGTCACAAAACATGAGAGTTGGAAGACCTTGCCTATATCAAAGACCTGAGTTGCATATCAGGAAACTGAAAGTCCTGGAAGTATAAATGGACTGTCCAACGTCACTCTGTTGGTTGGTGTCAGAGTCACTCAGACACCTGCACCAACCTGATGCCTCATCTTTGGGTATAGAAGGGGCCAGAGACACTGAATGTTGCCACCTACAGGGAAAGAAAGGACCCACATGGGTCATTGTGTGCAAGTCTGCCCTGGAACAGTGGGGAGGGACAGCCTCTGGTATAAACTCTGCTTTTTCTCTGGTGGGTGGGTTGACACTTAGAACACCCACGCCTAAGCTCTTCAGAACCTAGGGACCACCTAACCCACGGGCAGCCAGGGGAAAGGGAGAAATCAAAACCCTCAGAAGTGTTCAGAACTACAGCTCATGCCAATGGTATCAAGAGCAAAGAGAGGATGAGAAACCTTAAACAACCAGCTGGTCCAGATCTGAGGGTTCACACACGTTCAAGATTTCAGGAGCTGCAGATCTCCGTCAGTGTCAGGCAGGAGGAAGAATGAAAGGGTTGGGACCAAGAGAGGTGAGAATGTTCCTTCCTCCTCATCAATAACCAACCAAATATTACCTTTAATCAATTGAGTTATCAAGTCACAGAAGAAAATGTATTTTTGGACGTATATTACGTTTATGGACGTATATTGAGCATCTTAATCACATCTATAGTTTCAAGCTTTCAGGAAACTAAAACTCAGAAAGGGTGCCCAGGGTACCAACGGTGTCCTCCTCCTGCCATTCGATACTTTTCTGCCTAATTAGGCTAAACTGGAGCAGCTGGATGAAATTGCATTTTTCCTTTTACTTAGCTCTTGCGTTTTCTTCGGTTGGCTGATGGGTGATGTAAGGGGCTATGGGTGATTAAAAAGGGGCAGCTCAGGCAGAGTTTTGACAGGGAGGGCCAGGCCCCAGGTCCCAGGGGAGCAGAAGGATGCAAACTGGAGTGGGAGACTCACAGGTGCAGGTGCGGGTGCAGAGGGGGGCAGGAAAGGTAGTGAAACTGTAACAACAAAGAATAAACCTGACTCCATATTAGACCTATTTCTTTGGCTTTAACCCTGTGCCCTGTTTTCCAGGCTCGGTCTTGCCAGCTCTGCACCTTTTGGGAAACAGTGTTGACTTTAGCCTGAAATCTACAGGAGAGCCTATTCTCGGGGCTCTGACCTTTAAGGATGTTACCACTTCTGTACTTATGTAGAGAATGCAAGTTGCAAACTAGAGAATAACCTTTGTTTTGTTGGAGGTTTACAGGGACACCATGACCTGGCCCAAGTGGACGCCTGCAAGGACAAAGAATGCCTGCAGCAAGAAGTTTGCACAACCAACCACACCTTCTCCCCTTTTTAGAATCAAAGGACCCTGAATTCTGACTGGAGCAGGATGGTTCTCCAAGATACTAGTCTGCCATCCTCATGGTCTGCCAGCTTTCCAAATAAAGTCACTATATTCCTTGCCCCAACACCTCGTCCCCTGATTTATTGGCCTGTCCTGTGGCGAGCAGAAGGAGTTTGGACTCGGTCACAAACTCACCATTCTCCAGCGCTCACTGCATGCTGGGGGTTTGCCAGAGCTTTGCAGTTCTCTGTCATTTATCCCTGCGACTGGGAGAAGCGTCAGACTCAAGCTCAGACAACTTCTGTCACGTGTTTGAACTCCCACAGCTTAAACGTGAGAGGACGGATCGTGCCCCGGGGTCTCCTGCTTGTCTCTCTGTTCAACACTGTCGGTCGAGAACAAAACAAAGAATGGAGGTTGGATTTTAACATCCCCAATGCCAGTTCCAGTGTGGCCTCAATAAGCAGTTAGCCGAGGAGGGAGGGAGGACGGGGGGGGCACAAGGACTATGCGGGGAAGAGTTTCATGAGCCAGTGGGGGGCACCAGAGCAGCAAGCCCACGGCGGAACCACGCCGAGGGCCAGCCTAGGGCTTCCGTTCCCCTGGTCTCAGGGCCCTTTCTGGGGCAGGTGCCAAGCCATCAGCCCCTGTCACGGCAAAGAAGATGTCTCCATCTCCAAAGCTATCTCGTGCAGGATGTTAGCCCGTAGCCACTCGTAGAGATTTACATCTAAATTAATTAAAATTTAATAAAATTAAACACTCAGTGCTTGGGTCACAGCAGCCTCATTTCACGGGCTCAACGTCTTGCCTCTGTGGTTATGCCTCTGTGATCCGTTCGGTCTTACGAAAAGCTGACCAGACCCTGCATCTGGTATTGGGGCTCAGGTGCGGTTGTGAAGGAAATGGGGATACCTACCTGCGTGGTCTGTTCTCGGCATTAATGGGAAACACCGAAGGAGCGCATGTTGTTAGCTGATCTCACTTTTCTGTGTCCGTAAGTGCGTGCAGGTAAGAGTGTTGATGGTGGAGGCACATGTTTGCAGGACAGACAGAGCAGCAAGTCAAAAGTGGGCAGTAAAATGATTTGAAGGGAAATGCTTTCAGGGAGACTTATATGTCTGAAGAAATACATAGTGCAGGAGACACAGACAAAAGTCTTCCTAATACGAGTGGTCCATGAAATCCGGACGCAGGCACAGACCAATTTCAACTGCCGTGTATAAGCCCTTGCTTTTTTCTTTTTAAATATACACATTCTTTAATTTTCCCCATATTATTTGCTTAAGATTGATTAATTTTAAAAAGACCCCATGTGTGATGGCTATCATTTAATGTCATTTAAAAATTTTTTTCCCTGATAAGACCTAATTCGTGTGAGAAAGCTTTTCCTAATGCTTATCAGTAAATCAGATTAGAAGAAAATGTCCTCTTTTTTTGGCCAGTGCCAAAGTTCTGCATCACAGACACATGACAACTGTTACGTGCTTATGCCAGAGTTTGAAAATATTCTGTTTATTTGTTGGCTCAGACTGATCAAGACCAAGTTCTTTACAGAGGAATAAAGGCAACTTGTCAGTGATGATTTTGGACTTGTTTTGAGTGTTTTCCTAAATTCAGAAAGATCTTTTATGGACAATGCAATGCCTGTAGGCTAGCACAACTGTGGCTCTTCAACACTCTGCTTCTGGTTTTTCACTGTTCCGTCCTCCTAAGAAGGTTATGAATATGACCCCAAACCACAGCAAAAGATGAGATCTTCTCATGCTCATCTGCTATTGCCTCCCTGTCCTTTTTTCAACTTTACTTTTAATGGAGGTACCGGGGATCGAACCCCAGGCTTTGCGTCAACTTTACTTTTAATGGAGGTACCGGGGATCGAACCCAGGCTTTGCGCATGCTGAGCACATGCTCCACCACTGCACTCTACCCCCATCCCTACCCCAGTCCCATCCCCATCCTCTCCGTTATTGGGAACAGGACGCCTGATGTCAGAAGGCAGACCAGGGGCTGGGGGCTCAGCTTGTGGTCTCCTTAGCTGTAGGGGAGCTTTCCTTCTCAGAGGAGCAATGTTCCTGGCATCAGAGCCACAACCTCATAGTAGCATTTTGTGTGAAACACACCTGTTAGGCAGGTGCCCAGACCCAAGCAGCCGGGACAGGAGGCACGGCCCCCAGCCTCCCCTCGGGGTGTCCACGCCGCTCACACGAAGGGCACCTGCCCGGGGGGAGACGAGAGCAGTTTCAGTGTCTGGACCAGCCCCAGCTCTCTTCTGATCTGATCCCTCCTCTCTTCTTTATCCTTTGTCTTCCTCTCCTTCCTTTCCTCTTTTCCTGTCTCTTCAGTCTATTTTCTTCTTTGATTTTCCTTCCTCTTTTCTCACTAATGGTTCTTTTTCTCCTGTCTTCTCTTTTCTCACATCTCCTTAGGTCTACTTCTGTTTTCTGCGTCTATTCCAGATTGTCTTTCTCCTTCACCTCCAACTTCCCTTTTCCTCTGCTGCTCCTCTTACTTCAACCTCTGCAGAGAAGCACATGCCATCAAGAGCCCTGTGGGTCTGCCTTGTGTGCAGTGCAGTGGCCCCAAAGATGGTACTTGGAGAATTCTAACATTTCGGTGGTGGTTACTAAGAATTAAAGATGTATCAGAGGATGGAAGGGGCTGAGTGGTAACTGCTATGTTCTACTAGGAGTTCGCTTAGTCCTCCATACTCCAGTAAGGGAATTTAAGTTCTCTCCACCTAATGCTGTGGAAACTTCACAGTGGGAGCAAACTTGAAAGGCGTTGACCATGATTGTATCTGACCTACTTGAGACCTTCCGCCAACAGAGCAATCCCGGAGACCTGTCCAGTCGGAGGAAGAGGTGACAATATGGTTAGCTTTAAATTCCACATTGTCAAGGATATCTTGGCTTAACAGGTTGATGCAGCAGTGCATTGGAAAATTAAACTACATTTGACCCTTGAATAACATGGGCTTTAATTGTGGGGTCCACTCACATGTAGATTTTTTTCAATAAATATAGTTACCTGTGTTTTCATCTTACAGATCTCTAGGTTAACAAAGTGTTGGGAAAAGTTTGTGTTCGATTAGAGATCACAGTCTGTAGAGTCAAAAGAACTAAGTTTTGAGCCCTGATTCTCTCCAGACTGTCTCAGCTTCCTGCCCTGGGGTGAATCATTTATTAGCTTTTTGGTTTTTGAGGCACAGGCATCAATATGCACACTTTCCCCTGTGAGGGAGTCAGAGCCCCCAGTCCCCGTTTTGATCAAGGACCCGCTGTAGGTTAATTCTATCTTGCACTGACATTGGGAAGAGGATGTGTGTGTCTGTCAGAAATGAGACTCGGAGCCTGCCAGTTCAAAGCTACTAGTTAAATAGTTTCTTTATCTGCTTCTGTGTATTTAAGAAGGGCAAGATAACAGCTTCATGCTAGCCTAAAATTTTCCATTTAAGGAATATTCCATTTTAGTATCATTACCTGCCTCTATATAAGCACTTACTTTGTGCTGTTACAACGTTTTTTGATTAAAGTTAATGTTTACTAACTCTGTTTTCATGGCAAGGATTTTAATGAGGAACAGACACTGTGTAATAGGGAAGAAACTTTCTATTCTGTCTATAGACTAATCACTGAAGGGCTGTTTCTTACAAGCTTAAATGGTACACAGTGGCCCGTCTCTGGAAACCCTGCCTCCCAGATCATGAGCGTGAAAATACCTTTGTTGAGCTCACAGGAAACACCCTGCCCAGGCCCACCTGGGAATGGCTGCAGGAAGGAAGAAGTTAGCACCTCCCTTCCAGAGTCAGACTCGAACCAGGACTTCACCCCTCCCCTTTTAGTATAAAAGAAGCCCGAATTCAAACTCAGGGAGGATGGTTCTTTCAGACACTAGCCCCCACCTTCTCAGTCTGCTGGCTTTCCAGACAACATTGCTATTCCTTGTCCCAACACCTCGTGTCTTGATTCATTGGCCTGTCGTGTGGCAAGCAGTACGAGCTTGGACTCAGTAACAGTTACTCAGGTGACAAGAGTAGCTGACACCTCCTTCTAGAGAAACTCTATCTTCACCAGAAGGAAGTAAGAATGCAAGCCATATAAACTCACTTGATTTTCTTTTACTGTCATTCAAAGCACACTTTGTCTTCTGAGGCTTGAATTTCTACACTGACTGAAGATTATTACTGTTTTCTATCTTTTCAAATTGACAAAATTAGAAGTCCATTATCTTTTAAGCCCTATATATGAAGTGTACAGAAGTGAATTGTATAAATTCAACACAAGAAGAGAATTGCCCATCAGACTCTCCTGTGCACTTCATACCTGCTGGATGCCCAGCCGCCTGCTTTTAGAACGAAAACTGTCCCAACTTACCCAGTTTTTTATTTCATGAGAGAAAAGCTGATTCTAGACAGTTAACTATAGGATCCATCACTGATTAATTTTCTTCTCTCCACCTAACAGAAATTTTGTTTCTTCCATTTCTCTTAACTGAGGTCATTAATTTTGTCTAAAAACCATCTTTATACCAGAGTCAATGAGTCAAACCTGAAATTGCATGGTTTCAATGAGGCTAATGCATATTGTAAAGACCACAGCCTTCTGCACCTTGTCCAGAGAAGGGACATGTGAAGCCAAAATAAAATACATTAGAGGATGATTTTTCAGTAATAAAATGTGTATGGCCTGTTCATTCTCGTGAAACTGTTGATTTGGGGGTCTGATTTTAACTCCACATCCACTGGCATTTCTGTTCACTCACTGTTAGAGGACAAACATCAGTCCCTTCTAAGCAAGGAAAGAAAACATGTCCAGCCCTTTCCAGAAACATCCTGAACTTCCTCAAACAGGGTGAGTGGGCCGTGGGGAAAATTATTTGCTCTCGGTCAAAGGAAAAATTAATTCAAAGCAGATTTAAATCCAGGCAGACATAAGGCGCTGGGTTGAAAAGAGGAGAAGGAAAAGAAAAAAAAAACGTTTTGTGTTTCAAGAGAGTTTAGGAGATTACTTTCAAGTCTAAAAATCATAACCCAAAGAACTTAAAGCTTAACCAAAAATAATATGATTCTTGGAAAAGAATCAAGACTTTTTTCAATAAAACAGTCAGTACATCTGAGACATCTACTATACCAGCAATCCTATAATATTTATATTGATGTTGCAATATAGTATCTGCGGGACCAGAGTTGTGCTAAAACAAGGCAGCACAGCACGTGGTTGGCCACAGAGGGGCTATTTTACAGCATAAGCTTCCATTAATGACAGCGTACACTCGTGCCATCAGACTGACACTCGATTTAAGATGGAGCAATCATTCCCACAGTTTGGTTTCAGTAATTTACATGATTAAGTGATTCCATTTTAAGTCAATTTCCTAATACACAAGAGTATCAAATCAATGTAATTTTACATTTCAGCTGAAGAACACACCACATCTTTTATACGGTGTACTTCGCTAAGAATCTTCTCTAAAGAGTCAGTGGAACCCTGATACTGTGTGTGTGTAAAAATGCATTAGGGGCTATTTGCATATTATATTTCACCTGAAAAATATGATGTCTATGAAACCATACAAATGTAGGTGAAAATATACTATAATATTAACTTTTTATTTACTCTCTAAGTATCTAAACCATTTGTAAGATGGAAGAGACCACTTCTTTGTGTTTGGATAATAATCTATATCAGAATATCCAAATTAATGGAACAAAATGGAAAAAAAAAAGACTTGAAGCCATAAGTTATATTTAGAGATTTGTCAAGAAGCCAGATTCCATGGGTTTTGACTATCTGACCCTTTGGCATCTTCCCACATAATCAACCCTTTAACCCAGACTTGGAGTAAAGGGAATAACAGTATTTTTTTCCCTTCTCTATTTAACTTGGCTTCGCTTTCTGTAGAAACTCCTCTTTCCCACAGCCTAATTCCAAGCAAATTGTAATGCTAACAATACCCTCACCGTGGCTAATTCGGTCATTTTGCCAGTTAACCTGATAAAAGGCCAACATTAGATGGTTTCCTTTTTAGGTGAGAAAATAATTAGGAATTTCAACCTAAGATTGACTTGCATTCTTATTAGTGAATTTCCTTTTATGTTTTTTTTTCCCCCTTTCAGTGCTCTTGAGCAAAAATTTCCAGTCATGGAGAGATCTTAACAACAACAACAACAAAAAACAACAAAAAACGAGAGAGATAATATCAAATAATCTAGAAAAAAGTACCTTTTCCCTACGTGGGTAACAAGTAAGTAACAGAATGCTAGAAAATGGGCCACAGACAAAGCTTTGAAACTGTCATTTTTCCAGGGTAAATCTGAGAGGGTCAAATGTCTTGTTGCTTTTTTGTAGGCCTGAGAGAGAAGTATCTGGACTTGAGAAATAATTAAGTTTCCTCAATCAGGAGAGAACACAGTGAAAATCATGTCTGTGATGCTTTTGACAGAAATTATGTAACTAGGGGTTGAAGAACAAGACAGTTGAATCCTGTGTGAGTGGCTGAACGTGACGATGTGACACGATCAGGAGGAGACTATTTCAGCTTTGTTCGGGGCTTGCTTAGTTCATATGACAGAATAGCAGAAACCAGGAAATATGTCAAAAGTCTGCCTTCACGAGGCGCAGGGGGCTCAGGGCTGCAGGGCTGTGGACCCCTCACTGGGCAAGCAGCTGGCTGCTCTCTGCATCAGCATTTTCTAGGTGGGGGGGTCAGCAGAACCCTCGACTCCCACAAGCATTTACACAATGTCCATAGTGATGCGGGCGGGAGTTCGGGGTAACTGGTAGTGATTCTATATGATTGCAAAATGCTATTAATTTTTCAGTGGTTCGAAAATCTAGTGTTAAACCAATGCCTTAACTTTTGTTTAGTCCAATGCTTCCCATGTTTATTTCAACAAGGAGCTTTCCTCTCTGCCCGTCCCCACATATACACACGCACACACCCATCAAATCTTTAACAGCCTATAGGACGGAGGTGTCCTACAATAATGCATTTTGGTAAATGACGATCTCCCTGCTGGCCAGGTGTCTGGACCAGGAACTGGGTGCATTGATGAAGAAGGGGGAAAACACCCAGGACTTTGGAACTCCCAGGGTCTACAGTCAGACCTCCTGACCACAGGTTCCTCATCCACAGATCCAACCAGCTGTGGATGGAAAAGATTTGAAAACAAATTCCAGAAAGTTCCAACAAGCAAAACTTGAATAACCTTGCACTCGGCAACTACTTACACAGCATTTGCATTGTGTTTGGTGTTATAGGTGATCTAGAGATGGTTGAAATGCACAGGAGGGCGTGTGTGGGTTATATGCAGATATGACATCACTTCATATGAGGGACTTGAGCATCCAAGGATTTGGTATCTCAGGGGGTCCTGGAATCAATCCCCCATGCTTACCGAGGGATGACTATATTCAGTGGTCTAGCACTATTGATGAAGGCTAAGGAAAGCTCAAAGGACCTAAAAATGAACTGTGTAAGGGATTAACATCCAACCATTTAGAGTGCTCTGTGCTGACTGGCAGAACAGTGGAATCCTTTCCGCCGTTCAGTGCATCCCGTGCGGGACCTAACATTCTTACCCGAGGTTGAGTAGACATAGGGACCAGTATTTAAAGGCTTTCCTTCCTTTCTTTGTTTTTATAGTTAATTGACTTTAAGAGATCCTCCAGGGTATTAGGTATTTTTCTAAAACTGTAGTTTCCCCTTCTTTCCCATAGAAAATTATTTTTTTTCAATTCAGATAGGATCATAGAGCAAAATACATGACCTTTATTTCAGTCATGAATATTCTTGAATGCAACTGATGTAAGTGGCATTTTTGTTTAATATAGCACATAAAAATGAAAACCAGACCCTAGAGAGGTTATTTGGTCAGCCTTGCCTCTCCCAGTGCACTGTACGATAGAATAAATGTCCGAAGGGGGAAGACTTGGAAGGGTATTGGAGGCAACACGTAGGGAAAGTGTAACCCTCAAAAATCTTTTGAAAGACTCCTCTGAACTTGAAATTAAAGTATTTTATTGCCCAATTCTGTAACTTCCAACAGTTATAAAAGAGCATTCTCCAAAGCTATTTTATTTTGGGGTCATTTTATTTTTTACGTTATCCCTATACTCTGAAGACCCAGTGTGTCTGGGAGAGAGACAATCCTGTTAGTAACAAAAATACCCACTTTCTGTTGCTGTTGGGGAAACCAGGAGAAACATATTTAAATAAAACCTTTCTACACTTAACATCCTGACCTGAATGAAGCATTTAACGATGCTGTTAAAATTACATTCACGTCAAACAGGAGAATCCTCACCCGCATGGCTGGAAGATGCTAAGAGCCCACACAGTATAAAAGAAGAACATAAGGTGCATATAATAGGCATTCTCTTCGGAGGAGCCCTGAGAACTAGCCCCTGTTGTTTCATTAGCTCTGCACCTGCAATGTCAGGGCGTTCATCCTTTTGACATGCTGATGCTTCCTTTGGAGGCTAGAGAGAACCCTTCCCCTCTTATGACATGTGGTGTTGTGGAAATTTTATCATGATGGAACATACCTTGAAAAATGCAAGTTTCTGCATTTCTTAAGATAGTGTAAAACCATAGCTCATTCACCAGTTTACAACCACATGAAATGGCACCTTTTCCTTTTTCCCCTCATTGTATCCACTTGACTTAGTTTGGTCAAATAATAGCATAATTTTAAAAATATTCAGTTCTCAGGGGGAAAAAAACCCTTTTAAAGGAGGTAAAGAAATGTGCTCAGTCGCAAAAGTCTTCAAAGTCACATGTTCCTATACATATAGTGTCCTGAGTCATTAGATGGTAATTGTCATGTACAAAAATAATTTGCTATTATAAAAATTAGACTTATTCTAGACTATCAGAAAGAAAAAGCATGGCTAGTCTTAGTATGAGCTTACAAGATTCTTAAGCAAGTTTCTTTGGCTGCAAATATATTTATAATTGGTGTGTGTATATACAAATATATACACATAATATATATAATAGATTAGTAATTAACTAATTAATATGTATGTGTATGTATATCTCTCACACACACAGTAATCTACTGCCAAAAAGTGTCCAGCTAAAAGGTTAGCATTCCACGCTAGATGCAGAGATTCTTAATGTTAGTCTGTTTGGTAAACAAATTTCATAATTTTGTAGAGATAAAAAGATGACTACTTACTCCAACCCTGGAATTTTTGTGTAGTTGAGTTGAAATTACAGAAACTAATAAGATAGATAAAAAATAAGTTTATACTGTAAAGCTCAGGAACTATATTCAATACCTCGTGGCAACCTATAATGAACAAAAATATGAAAATGAATCTATGTATGTATATGGATGACTCAAACATGATGCTGTACATCAGAAACTGACACAACATGGTAAACTGACTATACCTCAATAAAAAATAAATTAAAGAAATTTTTAAAAGAAACTATTTACATACATACAAGTCATATAATCAAGATACTTTCTAAAGCTACCATCCATCCCTTCATTTATTGGCTTACTCCCCAGTACTTACTGAGTACTTGACATGTGCTGAGGATGGAACAGTGAAACCATCAGACAGACTGGGGGTGCCATGAAGCCATGAAATCTACTCTGTGTATATGTCCACATAGGTTGACCATTCCCATCAAGAAACTAACTAAAAGAATTAATGCTCCCTTTTACTGTTTGCTTTATTTTCGATTCTACAATTTGATGACTTTCATCTTTATATTCTTTGGACTTTAGCACTTCCTTACTTCAAATTAAATCAAAATACATTTGAAACATAAAAGCAATCAACCAGCCTTTTTATGGAATTGCTAAAGGCAACGGTTTATAAATTTGTTGACAACCGTGAAGTTTGCCCACCATCCCCCACACAATATGGCTGGTTTCTCTGCCGTCATGGCAAAGGGAGAAAAATAAAGCTGTTCTAGATTTAATCATATTACCTCTAACACTGTATGTGACTAAAATATGGTTTCTGATGGACAAATGAATGAGGTCAGCTAAAATATGTCAAGAAATCTAATGAGTACATGAAGTAATAATTTTCATATATTAGATGGGCACACCTAGTTGGGGGTGGGAGAAAGAGGTGAAGGGGGTCAAAACTCATATTATTGAAATAATAATGAGTTGAACAGATAAATCATTCATATTCACTATTTGTAATCCACCTCAGAACTTACAGAGAAAAACCAGAATATTAAGTAGCACTGAAGGATATAGAGAACTAGTTAATACAAAACTCAGATTATTATTAGTCTTACCCTAAGGAAAAAAAGTTTACTCCAAAAACAAAAATAAAGAGAACTTTTAGCTGATGAGATGGGTGGGGGGGTCTCAGGGGCAATGAGAATCTGAGGACTGGCCAGGAAGCTGATGGGGACAAAGGGTCCCCACGCTGCGCATTCTCACGGCTGGAGCAGTGGGTGTCCTCACGCTCAGGGCACTTTGCCCAGTTCAGACTCTGAGCATCTTCCTGAGAAGGTCAAAGTCTGACTTCTTCAAATAAGAGTGACCCTCTCCCACTCCACATCTTTTACTGACCTTGACATATCTTCCCCTTCTTCATCTTTTTTTTTTTTCCTTTCCACGGCCTGCTGCATATTTCCACTTGGATGAATTACTGCCTTCCCAAATTCAAAGTTTCAACCCCAGTGTACCCTCTTCGCTCTCCTCTTTCCTAAAAAAACCTTCTTGCTGCATTATCCCAGCCACACACATACTGGCAGCCTTTTAGCAGGCTGAAAACCTTGAGTTATTTTTAACTGCTGCTCTGGTCCCTATGTAACCTTCCAACTTGTCCATCCGAGATATCAGTTTATTTAATTTACTGTCCATTAGTGACCCCGTGTGCAGAATGCTGGGCCTTGCGACAGGTCCACTGCCAGGCTTCACTTAAAATGTCAACAACAGTGAGTCAGTCCAGTGAGGTCCAGAAACTATTTGAGAAATAGTCACTGTTAATAGAAAAGAAAGGAGGAGGGAAGGAAACATGGAAGGGAGGGAGGGAGGGAAGGAAAGATGAGATGGTGTGAATAAGAGAGAATGCAATAAAAAATCTGGGAGACCTCGGTTCTACGTCTATCCTTCTCACTAATTAGCGCTATTAAACCCTTCAACATGCCTTGGCTTCCAGTGTCTTCATCTGTAAAGTGAGGTATTAGTCTGTGTGGCATGAGATCTGCTCTAGTTCTAAGACTTTAAGACTTTTCTTCAGAAATCCCTGTTTTCCAGATTGTAACATTCAAGCTATGTTGTCAGAGACTCCCCAGAGTCAAGGAGAGTTCCCTCAAGTTTGCTGGAGGAGCACCACAGAGCACGATTCTCCGATGTCCCTTCCTAACTAAGAAACCGGGGTCTGAAGTGCTGGGCCAGGGTAGGGTGCATTATCCGGGAGCCGGGGTCAGTCACAGGCTAGGGTACCTCTCGCCCATGGCCACAGGGGGTGGGACAGAGAGGTAGCCCGAGACATCATTTGCAAGAATCTGAATCAAATCAAGCAAATTGACCAACTGAAGGGCTTCAGCAGAGAGATTCTAGAAAATTCATCTTAGTAGAAATTTGTCGTAGGATCATCATAGCCTCAGGCTAACATTTTTGACCTGGCTCCTTGTGTGTGTGTGTCTGTGTGTGTGTGTGTGTGTGTGTGTGTGTCTGTCTGTCTCAGCGTGTCTGGGTGGGTATGTCACTTTGAAGGGAGGGTTGAAGGTAAAGAAAAAGAGTAATGGGCTAAAATGTGAGTGAGATGTTAGAAAATGAATGTGAACATATATAAATTATTCTTTGTTAGAGAAGGAGAAATGTAAGTAACAGGATGAAGAGGGTATAGGTTGGAAATTCATATTTATTGAGCACCTACTGCATGGATGTCACTAACCTATTCAGCAACATAGAATACAAACTTGGACCTAAAACCATGCAGTGAGCTATACCACAAGATCTTGTATACATTTCCCTGTGCTATACAGTATAATCTTGTTTATCTATTCTGCATAAGCCTGTCAGTATCTACAAATTTTGAACTCCCAGTCTAAAAAAAATGTGACAGTGAATATATGTATGTTCATGCATAACTGAAAAATTGTGCTTTACACTGGAATTTGACACAACATTGTAAACTGACTATAACTCAATTAAAAAAGATTTAAAAAATAAAACCATGCAGTGATTTTAATGTAAAACTAAAATAGCACATTTCTAGATTAAAATTACACTGCCTCACATCTTTGATGAAACACATGTGATAAAGAGGGAAGTGTGTACATCGCCCAAATTAAGGAAGACGGATTTGCCAAGCCCCCTGGTGAAACTTGTGCGAGTCGCCGGCCTGGGGTTGGATGACCCCCTCACTTGTGATGGGAGGGTAAGCTGCCCGTCAGGGCTGCTGTGCTGTGAGCAGTCATGACTGCACTGAGGACACTGGATACATTCAAGGGACTCATAGGACGAGAGTGGATTCGAGCCTGTATTTTATGACTGACTTTTCTCGGAGGTTGTAGTTTGCACATGAGTGAGAACAGAAAGTGAGACCAGTACGTGGCAGAGGTCAACTATGACCCACTTTCCATTTAGAGTTCCATCTGTCGCCACCACAAGAAACCTCCCAAGTGTCACTGTCACTTGGGAAGCCCTGAAGCTGAAAACCTCCCACAATATTTGGATGTGAGACCGGGTGTACTCTCTACTACTTTTCTTCATTTGTGCCTTTGTGATTCATTCACACGGCATAGCTGTTGTGTAACACATGTGCATTTGGTCCTCAGAGACAGAAGTGACAGGAGAAGGGAAGGAAGGAGGTGGTGCCCACAGAGGTGACCATCTGGTGGGGCACAAACAGCAGCCAGTCACTGCAGGGCAGTGCGGGGAGTGTTACGGGAAGCACGGGGTGATGCAGGAAGGCAGGAGCTGCACCCAGCCAAGGAGCTGGAAGGAGATTATGGAGAGAATGAAACTGCAGATGAGACAATGAATAGGGGTTAACTGAGCCAAGAGCAAGATCTTCCAAGAGTCTTCTGGAGCCAAGTCACGCCAGGATCATAAGAAAGGTCCTCCGGTCTCAGCGGGAGTGTAACAACAAAGTCCCCCTTCCCTTGCACCTGTGTGTCCATCATGGCTACAGCTCTGCTGTGCCCCGTGTCTTTTTTTCTTTTCTTTTCTCCAGGACACGAGGTGATCCTCACTCTTCACCGGGGACGTTGCTGGTCTTGCGGCAGAAGGCAGATGTCATGTGCGAGCACATCCTGGCTCTCAGAGCTATTGCCCAAGAGTGACACATGCCACTTCTGTTCACATGTCACTGGGCAAAGCAAATCACATGGCCAAGTCCACAGGGCAAGGGTGTATAACCTCCCAGTGGGCAGGAGGGGCTTCAGGTTGTGAACTGCACTGGATGGCAGAAGAAAGCACCCATCCATCAATGATCTGCTGATGTTGTGAACAAGAAGATGGAGCTATCATAGAAGCTGGTGTAGACTTGGGGTGGTGGTGGTGTAGGTTGGTGAAATCAGACTTACACCAGTCAATGTTGAAGGACCTTAGAAGAAGAAATGGAAGGTGATAAGGCCTGAAGCTGTGTCAGTGAGCACCAGCCAGACCAGGCAGGCTCTCCAGGCCCCGTTAAGGACTGAGATTTTATCATAAATGTTTTGGGAAGCCTTGAAGGCCAAATGCAGTGTGGAAACTGGATTGGAGAGAAGCCAGATTGAAAGGGGAGCGATAGGAAAGTGCCAACCTTAATGCAGGTGACAATTTCTGAGACCCAAATAAGGACAGTAGGACTGGAAAGGACAGTAGGGGTGTAAGGGGTGTTTGGAAAATCCAGTCAGTGGTGGGGGGAGGAGTCCTGCAGAGGAGGGCTGACAGGGGAAGGAGTGAGGAGGTACTGCATCAGCCCCAGCACGGAAATGCCGACAGCATCAGGCTCAGGAACAAGGCAGTAAGTTCCATTTGGAGATTCGGAGTCTGGCTCTCAGCGGGGGCGTTCCAGCCAAGGCTTCCATTCAGTAAGTGTACGTTTAGGTCTAAATTTACGGAACAGGGGAATGTGAGCTGGAGAGAGATGCATGGGGTCCTCAGGGCTAAGGTGGAAACTAAGCTGAAAGGCCTAGTGATGGAGGCCTTCGGGTGATGGAGGGAAAGGACCAGAGGGGCCGAGGGGACGGCTCAGAAGACACGGCAGCATCACCCGGCCGTCCTTCCTGAGGGCCATCCCCGCTGTCCCTGGAGCACATCCCCTCACACGTGTGTTACTCTGCGGTGGAGGAAGGGCTTCTGTCCCAGGAGAAGTCACTCCTGGCCCTCCTCGGATGGCCCACAGCCCTCAACCTAACAAGGTCAGAACATTAAACCCACAAATCAGGCAAGTTTGGGTTTCAGTTGCCAGCTTGGCTCAGAGCAGCCCTGCGTCCGTGGCAAAGCTGTCAATCAGCCACGTCTTAACTTTCTTGTTGTGAAACAGGGCAGGGCTGACACCGCGGCTGCATCCCCAGTGAGCCTGGAAGGGCTGCAGGCCTGCTTGCGGAGGCAGGGGCCCTCTGAGGCCTGCAAGTGTCTTTCCAGCGCAAGCTGGTAGTGTAGCCTTCAGTCTGGGAGGGGGATTCCAAAATCTATTTTGAGGTCTCATAAAATATAAGGAAAAGAGAAAGGCCTCTGCCAAATCTCATAAAAGCAAAATCGACAACATTTTTTGACATGACTCATTCTTCCTTTGAACACCATCTGTTAGATAAGGGTCAGCTCCTTTTAAATAGAAACTTAAGGAAAACAAAACCTTTAAGAAGTCTTGGTGGAGTGAGACCATTGTTTTTCACGCGGTTCATTGTGGAGGTGTCTACTATTTATATGTGAGTTAGCCTGCGGTCCTAACCCCGACCCTAATATTCGTGTTTTTCCCTTCAAGCAGGTACATTTCACTGGTGGCAAAATCGTTAAATTGCCCAATTATGTCACCAGATTGTCAGTGATCTTTTTTGTGGCGCTCTCAGTGTTAACCAAAAGCTTTGAGCATCCTTATACTTATAAAAACATTAATTCTGGAAGACTTGTCTAGACATGAGAAGCAAAAAATTAGACTTAACACCACCAATGATCCAGTGAGTGTGTTTTTTGTTTTGTTTTGTTTTGTTTTTTATTATATTTTATTAAGATACAATTGACATACAGCGCCGTATACTTTTTGAGGGGTGGAGGGAGGTAATTAGGTTTTATCTATTTATTTAATGGAGGTGCTGGGGCTTGAACCCAGCTCTACCACAGAGCCACACCCACACCCCTGAATGTGTTTTCTATAACTTAACATTCTTAAGCAACAATTATGATCTCCTTTCCAACAATTTTTACTTATTTAGATTAGCGCCAACCTTCATGATCATTGCTTATGTGTTTTGGTCTTACAAACTCCAATTTAAAAACACGCCAGTGCCCACTATCCAAGCAGTTTATGGGACACTTCAGACTCTTGGTTGGTATCAAGTGTTAGTTTAAGTACTCTGTCAGGAGGAGGACTGGGGCTTTCTTACTATAATCTTTTCACTTTATTTTCATTTTATTTTATTGATGCCCTAAACATCAAAACACGGTGAAATTCATCATCTATCACAGAAAGCACCAGCTGTGACTCAGAGGGAAAGAAACCAAACCTTCACTACCCACTTAACTAAATTTCTTTGAGTTTCGTAGAATAAAATGTTAAATATATATTCAGGGCTCTATAAATAATAGAATTTTCTTTGTCTTTGAGTTAATTTCTAAGCTATATATGCTCTAGCGATAAGAAATATTAGGTATATGGGCCATCACTCACCCTCTTCACCCCCAGCATCACCCACAATGACACGTTTATCACCGCGTGCTTTCTCAGTTAGTCCTCAGAATCTTTCTCAACACAATGCCCCCGGGAGCCACTTCCAATCACTTACCTGTCTGCCTCCCTGAGGCTAACAGTTTACGTGGGTGATAATTACTGATAATCAAATGTACTTCTTCCTACTTTATCCACAGTAGCTAGATCTTGTCAACAAATTTTATCTTTGAATGTCAACAAACCTTCCTTGGAACTTAATTTATGCTACAAGCACTGAAGTCACAGACAATGACCCATTTTTTACAGATATTAACACCACTTACAGAGTAATACATTACTATTGTCCCCACCAGTGCTCTCTGGCCCCCTTCCCTCCCATCCCAAAATAATGAAGTGCTTGCTAAATGTTAATTACTAAATGCTTATTTAACAAGTATTCCTAGACTCATTTCAAATAAACTGTTCATTTGGAAAGGAAAGAGTCAGTTGACTTTAAATCTCACGCAGGCTTGGTTTTACCACTTCCATGACCATAGTCTGTTTTCCCGTGTCTCAGCTAACCCTTTTATTACAGTCTGTACAGCAATAACAAAGTGGACATTTATTGTGCACTAATGCGGAAAGTTACCATTATTCTTCCAGAACATGTCCTTTGCCTCTTTTTCACATTCTTTTGGACTCTTCTGAATGAAACTCTACTAACTGCATCGTGAAAATCTCACCACGTAGCTGCTGAGATCGTGCAGGTGTGTGTTGATAAAAGAACTCTTCCAAACTTTGTGCATGGGCTTGAAAAAAGTGCTTTAATGCCTAGTAAAGGAGATTTGTTCAAGAAAACAAGCTGATGGTAAGCAGTTGTTTCTGTTGTAAACCTTCCATCTGTTGGACCACATTATCTGTTCCCTTTTCAAATCAAATCTGCAACAGATTTGTCCAAGTCACTCACTTAACAGTAAATGTCTGGTAGGAGACAGTTCTGATATTTGTCATAAGCTGGTTGGTGGCTGTTATATTGGACACCTGGCTGGGTGTTCTTAATTGACAGCATGAAATCAATTCCTAACTGCTGTGGGAAAATGCAGTAACAGCTCATTGTGTATAGCACTACAATGTGAGATCTTAAAAACACCGTTCCTGTAAAAACATGTCTGAAAATATTGGCTTCAGAATTGTGTTTGGTACTCGTCCACGACTTGTCTCTGCAGAGAGTCCACATTTAAAACTCGCTTTCAGTCAACTTAATAAGTCTTTTATGGTTACTTATAAAAGGCTCTTTATGTAAAAAAAAATCTACCATAAATTGTTTTTTGTTGATTTCTTATTGTGCATGTGGCATAACTGTGATAGTATAATCATCAATATCTATTAGACTGTTTCCACAAATCACTACTTACACATCTTGGAAAGACTGATACATTCACTAATTCACTCAATATTAAGTGATTTCTGTTAACAACATTTCTCGAAAACACACGTGCCTGTTCTCACATATACCCAACACTGGAACCACCTGACCTACCTCATCTCCCGCCAGGCTCAGAGATGCAAAGACAGTAAGATGCACGGTTCCTATTTTCAATGAGTTGTTTGTTGACAAAACAATTGAATAAACCAACCCACTGTAAAGCAGTTGAGCAGAGATAACCTGATAGATTTTACTATAGGAAAGGGTCTGCTACCCCAGAAAGGCTCATAATTCAGGGGCTACAGCATAGCACTATCAATCTCTCTTGAATAATCGCATATCTCAAATGAGAATTAAAATGCCTTATGCTATATTTGTGTGGCCTTGATAATCACCAGAGAGCTAAAGAGGTCTAATTTCTGTGATTCAAGCTTATTAGTGGGAGAAATCTCTATTCGGTCTCCTAGAGCCACAAATCAATGACTTGAGATTTCCTAAATTAATCCCAGGACATGCTGTTAAGATTTGACAACAATAGAACTGGTGAAAAGTCAGTCCACAGCAATCATTGAAACAAAGAACTATTTAGGATTTAAGTGAAATGTTTTAATATGTTCACAGAAACACACGAGTAGACTGCAGTCAATAATTTGATTCTTCTCAAATAATATTGTCACCAAAAAAGTCATAGAAGACTAATGTAATGAATGAACTTAGAACCATCTGGAACCCAATGTTGGTAAGTCGATGATAACATGGTGTTGACACCACGTAATACCCCAGAAGGGCCCACAGAGCCTCTGTTTACAACTATGCGGTAAACTGTACCTTGAGTGGTGCACATGACCTGTGGTCCTGGGCTGTGCAACGTGACATGCACATTACCTGGCAGCCCTGATAGCCTGGCAGTGGCTTGATATTGTTTTGAGCAATAGTTTTGATGATAGAGAATGGGGCAGTATGACCATGCTATGACTCTGAACTTTATGTCAAGACTGGCCCTAGAGTAAGATGTCCCTAAGTTTGCTAAGAGAAGAGGGTCTCTGTCCCATGTCTGTCCCATGCAAAGTGACTGCATTAAATGAGACAGAACCTCTAAATTGTGCTTTGTCAAGATCAGCTTGGAAATGTGTTCAGAATTTTACTTTTCAGCAAAACACTCAAGTAGGTGCAGGATTTGCTTGAAAAACAAGTTCCAGTAGAATCAAGAGTCGGGGTTCTCCCTACAACAGTGTCCCTTTCATTTGCATCGCAAAGTGTTTTCTTGAGTAGGAGATAAGGAACGACCCCACGGGAAGCACCCTGAAGGCTCCCTGAGCCTGTGACCTCTCTTGTCAGTGCCGCCTTCCGTAACAGACCCACGGGGGTGTGTGGCTCGGGGTTAGCACACCGTCTTCTGTGCTAGGCAGACGAAGGAAAAGCACCTCCACTCTGAAGAATGAACTGGACTCTCGAATGCAGACTACTCACGGGAGTTCAGACCTCAAGGAACCTGTAGTCAAGTAGTGCAGACAGGTGTAAAGAAAATGCTGCAATATACTAAGTAAGTCCTAGATGCACACATGAGCAAAACAGGCAAGAGGCACGCTCAACTGTTGTTCAGGCTTCGGGCGTCAAAAGGGAAGCCCTCACACACGGGAGGGAGCTAGAGCAGGCAAGGGGAGCAGGGTCCGGAATGACGGCACCACCACTCTCGGCCTCACCCGTCCCTGGAGGGGAAGAAGAAAGCCCCCTAGAAGGCCCTGCGCGGCGCTGAGGCTGGGGCAGTGACTTCTGGGGAGAAGTAAGGATGGATAAGAGGGTAGAGTTCTACCGGGCTCCAGGTGGATGAGGCGGTAACAGAACATGGTCTCAGATTTCTCTCTGGGCAACTGTGCTTTTGAACACAGATCAAAGTCAGAGGAAGTTGTTCTTGTACATTTTTCTTCCAACACGCTGTGCTTCCTGTCCCCAGGGCTCCTGCACAGACTGCTCCTTCTGCCAGAAACATTCTTCCTTCCCAACACACCATTCCAGTCACGCATACCGCACATCGCGCATCTCAGCTTCAGCGTCACTCGCTCTGGGATGTTCCCTGACCACATCTCCCCTCCACCTGCAAAGACCAGACTCTCCTTGTCAGTGCTCTGACGTCTCTGTGCTGTCCTTCCAGGGCACTTAGGCTGCTTTCAATTGTCCGGCTCCTGTTTCCCATCTCACTGACTATGGAGCGGTGGGCAAGACAGTAGCTTTTCACTTGCCACTGTATTTTATTAGTGTGTATTCAGTCTTCATTTACTTAATCAATAAAAATTATCATTAAATCACTCTGAAAAGGTTATCTTTGACACACTCCTTTGTGTCTACCTCAGTGACGCCGTCCATTTCTGAATCTCAATACGGAATACTCAAACCAGATGTTCTGGTCCTTTTCCATCATATCCTGTATTCTAAAATCTCAAATACCCAGAGGAAAATGATTTTTGCTTTTTTGGGAGTAAGACTTAAGGGAAAAATCCTTAGTGTCCACTTCTTCATCTTTGCTGTTCTTTTGACATATCTAACTTGACAGGTATGACAATTTTCTCCTGAGAAAGAGAAGACCTCTGAGCCACAGGCCCTTCAAACGTGGGACGTAGGAAATTTGTTATAAACAGAGGAAGTCAGGCAGTTCCTTTTCCATAACTTCTAAGAAAATTATTGTTGCTAACATCTATTTCCTTCTAGGAACAAAAGCAATTTAATACACATCCAAGAAAATTCCTCATCACAGAAACTAACTTGCTGCATCTTGAGAAACAGATGTTAAACGACATTCTCATCAACTTCACTGGAACATCTACAGTTTGTACATGAAACAGATGCATGTACGTTAGTTACTGACAAGTTAGTTATCACCATTTGCTGATAATGCAAGGCCATGATTTTATGTTCATCAACTATGTGAATCATGGAACAGTAACTGGAGAGTGAGTCTCTGTTGATAAAATAAAGACATTAAAGTTAAACACTTGTCTGGGGCTTTATAACTCTAGTAGGCTGAGCCTTCCCGTATTACTTATGATCCAAGTCAAGCACTTTAGAGACTGCAAGAGGATACCAAAGTAATTGAAGTTATATAACCTTTGAAATGTGTATTTTTTCTAATAAGGCAGCTTTACTATATAATGGAGATTATATATATATAATATATTTTAAACTGCGTCTATTTTCAAAAGCATTTCTTCTTACATTAAAAGTAACCTATCTGGACAAATTATAGAAAAATAAATTTTGCTTTTTTTTTATATTGACTCTTCAATAAGCAGAACTTTCAGGTTCAGCTCTGACATGTGAAGAACTTGGAAGTTGTCACCCCTTCTTTTCAAGAAGAAAATGCAGAACAAACTGAAAATCAGCTGATCTGGGGTGAGTCCACAGTTTTCAAAGGATCCTCACACTTTTGTAGATTTTACCTCGAGAATCCTGTCAGGTTCTTACGGTGAAGATCCAAGAAAAATGCCCTCTAAGCTGTGGTGGGGCAGAGACAGAGAAACCACGTGATACAACTGCAGTGTCTTCCCCACAACAAAAGCTTATTTTTCCAGCACCTTATCTTACCTGGAGGAAGGGCATTCCTTGGACTCCAATCTTCCTGCATAACCGAGGGAGGAACAAAAGCTAGGCTATGGGAGAAACACTTGTGAAACACCCAATGAACGGCTGAGATGTGATCATAAGATACAGAACACATCTCCTCCCATACACCTGCCACCACACCAGCAGGGCTCTTGTGCAGCAAGAGTGGATCACAGCTGAAATTTTCTGCAAAATGCAGGCTCTTTCTAAAGAGTTACACCTAGGGAAGCCCAGAATCCAGTGGGGAGTTAACACTAACAAGGACAAGAAAGCTAGAGGACTGAAACCTCTGGCAGCTTCAGCTAAAGCAAGTGTCAGAACAGTCCAATACTTAGCATAACACAATTCCTCACAGTGAAGACCTACTTTCTTCAGGTTCTGTTTCTCAATACAACATGTCCAGCTTTCTCCAAAAATTTACAGGGCATGCCAAAGGCAAGGAAAAACATAGTCTGAAGAAACAAAAGAAGATCAGAAGCAGACTCAGATATGACACAGATCTTGGAATCATCAGACCAGGAATTTAAAATGACCAAAATTAGTACGTTAAGTCCTTTATTGGAAAGTTAAGAGATGGGAAGTCTAAGAAAGAATCAAAAGAAAGTGATACAAATAAAAAATAGTGTAACAGAATGAAGAATGCTTTGGACTGACTTTTGGTAGAAGATGACTCAACCAAAGAAAGAATCTGGGAACTTGAAGACAGGTCAACAGAATCTTTACAAGTAGAAATTTAAAGACAAAAAAGAATAAACAAAAAGAGTAGATCATTTAAGAACTATGGGGAAATTTCAAAATGTATAACATATGTATAATTGGGAACACCAGAAGGAAAAGAGAGAGAGAACAGAGCAGAAGAAATATTTGCTGTAATAATGGTTGAGAACTTTTGAAAACTAATGACAGATACCAAACCACTGATACAGGAAGTTTGGGGAACATCAAGCAGAATAAATTCCAAAAACCTGACACCTAGGCATATAATAATCAAGCTCCAAAAATACAAAGACAAAGAGAAAATCTTTAAAGAAACTGGAGGGAGGGAGGAAGAGATACCGTCTGTAGAAGAATCACACTGGACTTCTCATCAGAAACTGTGCAAGAAAAGTATGGAGTAAAATAGCAAATGTGTTCACAGGAAAAATCCACCAACCTACAGTTATATATTCAGCAAAAATGATCTTCATCACTGAAGGAGAAATAAAGACATTCTCAGACAAACCGAAACTGAAGAGATTCACTGTCAATTGACTCATCCAGTAAGAAACAGGGAAAGAAGTTTTTCAGAAAGAAAGAAAATAATCTAGACTCCATAAATAGACTTGACTACATAAATAAAGGAAGTGCTGGAGAAAGAATAAAAGTATCTTTTTCTTTTTCTTTTTCTTATTTTAATTTATTTAAACTATAAGTTTTTAAAGTAATAATAGTGAAATAGTATACTGAGTTATCATAGCACATGAATAAGTGATGGATGGGGTGGTTGGAAATATTTGTTATAAGTCACCTACACTGCATGGGAAACAGTGCAGTGTTACTTGAAGGATAACCGATCAGTTAAAAATTAGTTTAAAATAACTCTAGGGCAAGCACTAATTTTTTTAAGACAAGTGCAACAGATACGCCAAGATAGGAGATAATAGGAAATCACATAAATGCCCATTAAAACCAGAGAAGACGGAAAACAGGAGGGCAAAAGAAATAACGAATAAATGCGATGACTAGAAGCCAGTTAACAGATATGGTGGATATTAATTGATCCAACTATATCAATAAACACCTTAAGTACACTAATTGAAAGAAAGAGATTGCATGAGTGGATAAAAAAACACTCAATTATATGTTGTCTACAAGAAAGCCATTTTAAATATAAAGAGGCAGTTGTTAAGTGCAAAGCAGTGGGGATAGAGATACCCTGGTAATGCTAATGAGAAGAAAGCTGTAGCAGCTGAGTGAATCTCAGACCAAGGGGCTTCAGCATGAGGAAAATTATCAGGTATACAGAGGGGCCTTTGACAAGCAGAAGAAAAGAAATTTCAAAAATTAGTGCAGACTGCAATGAACTTGAAAGTAGGAAAAGTAGAGAAATCCAAACCAGAAGCTGGTCATTTAAAAGTATAAATGAAAGTGATAAATCTCTCAGCCAAGCTAATGAAGAAGAAAAATAGAGAAGACATAAAGTACTGTTATCAGAAATGAAGAGTAGGACTCTCGTTTCCGATCTCATGGACACTAAAGAATGATGAAACATTATCATGGACAACTCTATGCCCACGAATTTGATAACAGATGAAATGGACCGATTCCTTGAAAGATACAAATTACCAAAACTCATACAAGGAAAAAATAGACAATCTGAAAAGACTTATATCTATCAAAGAAGTTAAATAAAAAATTAACCACCTTCTGGAAAAGAAGTCACCAGGCCCAGATGGTTTCACTGCTGAATCCCACTAAACACTTAGGAATACATGACAGCAATTCCCTACAATTTCTCTCAGTAAATAGAAGCAGAAGGAACATCTCCTCATTCATTCAATGAAACCAACATCACCCTAATATTAAAACCAAGTAGACATTACAACAAAAACTACAGACCAAAGGCAGGGAGATGCCAGATGATGGAATTCTGGGGGGAAAAAATAGGATATCTTGTAAAAAAAAATAAGGGAATATGAATACTTTATGGAATTTAGTTAATAATTTATCAACATTGGCTTACTCATTGCACCAAATGTACAATATTAATGTAAGATGTTAGTAACAGGAAAAACTGAATGTGGGGTATATGGGAACTCTCTGTACTCATTTTTTTTTATAATTATAAAACTGTTTTAAAAAATAAAGTTTATTTAAAAATGAAGTTTAGCTCTACAGAAACACTATTAACTGAAGAAACAGATGAATCAAACTGGAAGAAATTACTTGCAAATCATATGTAAGATAAAGAACTGTACCCAAAATATACAGGAACCCTTAAAACCCAACAATAAGAAAACACATAACCTAATTTTAAAAAGGTAAAATACTGGGTTTTCAAAATTGTAGAATAGATAAACAAGATTACACTGTATAGCACAGGGAAATATACACAAAATGTTATGATAAATCACAGAGAAAAAAATGTGACAATGAGTGTGTATATGTCCATGAATGACTGAAAAATTGTGCTGAACACTGGAATTTGACACAACATTGTAAAATGATTATAAATCAATAAAAAATGTTAAAAAATAAAATAAAATAAAATAAAAATAAAAAGGTAAAATATTTAGGTAAACACTTTACCAAAGAAGATATGCGGAAGGCACATTATCATATGAAAAGATGCTAAATATGGTTTGTCATTAAGGAATTGAAAGTTAAAACAACAACAGGATATTATGACACGTATTATAAAGGGTGAAATCCAAAAATCTGCCAATACCAGTTTCTGGCAAGAACGAAGAGCAGTATAAATTCTCATTTATTGCTGATTGGAATTCAAAATGGTTCATCCACTTAGGAGACTTAAACAGAAACAAATAGACAGTAAAAAGCCAAGAAACTCCTAATAATGTGCAAATTTTACTCAGTAAGCATGTATCAATATTAATCAATTGTGTCAAAGATACTATATTGACATAGGATGTTAGTAACGGGGAAATGTGATGTGGGGTATATCAGAACTCTGCTACCTTTGCTACTTTCTGGAAATCTAGAATTGTTTTAAAATAAAAAGTTTATTTAGAAGAATAACATAAGCAATATGCAATATAAATGTAACATAAATTCACAAGCTTTAATTAATCTTTTGTTCATCTCTGTTTCTATTATCATGTTATTGGATGGTTCTTGAATAATTTGTCCTTCCAATATGCTGTTATTACATTTGATTCTTTATAAAATTGCCACCAACCTTTTCTAAAGTAGCAATTTATAGTCTGGGCACAGGTCTCTAGCAGCTAGTGGCCCCTCGGTGCTCTCCTTAGTGGGAAGACTCCAGTGGTATGCACCTGAAAAGGGAGATGAGCGATCACTGATGGTCATTCAGATTACCTGCATGTTAAAGTTTACTGAATAGGACACACGATACTATAGGACAATGCAGAAGAAACTGTCAACACAAAGTCATGCCTAGCAAACCCACTCCTGATCGTTACAATGCGGTTATTAACAAAAATATTGCACCTTAAAACATGAGAAATCCAGACTAATGCCAAACCAGTTGTGACAGAGGGATTATAGGTATAAACAACAAAGGTCATAGGTCATAGGGGTAAACCTGTACTGTGGTCTCCCTACTTCTTAATTAGCATAAGTAGTGCTGGAAGTGGACTCTCACTGGCACTGGATGAGGGAGATACCCACACAGTTACAGGGGCATTTTTCACTCCTGCCTGAGCAAACCCTAGACTCTTTGGGGGTGGTGCTGAGGGCTTGCTCTCTAAACGGTTTTGTTTCCAGCACAGGGGGGGTGTTCTGGTTGCCTGATGCCGGCTGTACGGGGAAGGGAATTCTGCCTGTAGAATATTTCACAAATGCCTCAAGGGAAATGGTCATGCACCATGTGGTAATAGCCCCTAAGAAGGAAGAGAGGCAAAATTTTATCAAGCTTATATACCGGTCCATTTAAAAAGCCCCACTACTTCCATGCTTGTTAGCTAATAACTGTTTGTTTAATAAGTATACATTTATGTAACAGAATTTGGATGAGATCTGACTTCATTATAATCTGTGGTAAGGTTGTGGAAAATGGCCAACCTCCACCTACTTCAAAAAAGAACCTGCAGGGTGTTCACGATCAAGGTGGTTTAGGTGGTTTACAACAATGCTTTTTAATGGCATTTCCCATCTGCATAAATTAACATATCAATACAGCTGAATATTCGTAGGCCGAACCTGAGTGCTAGTGCTGTTAAAGTGCATTATATACAGTTTCAGTAATAGAATGAAAAATATCATTGGAATATAATCTCACCTACTCAGAATGTAGTGTCTCAAATCTGAATAAAGCACTAACACTTTACTTACAATGTAAATGTGCAACTCATTTTTTTGCACTAACTACAGTGGAACACATTTGATTTATCCTTTGAAATAGATGCCATGATGGTCTCCACTTTCTATGTGGAGAAACAGAGGCTCAGTGGTGACTGGTCCATGGACTGCGAGGTTGAAGGATCATTATCTAAAAAGAGGCATTTAGCTTGTTCTCCTTTCAAATATCTAAAGCAAGAGGATGTTTTAAAGAAGACTTCCAATTATCTTAAGGCTAATGCTCATCTGATTAAATTTGGTTGACAAGGATGGATGGAGGAGATCAGTGTGGCTCTGTTTTGCACCCTGGGCAGCCTTTGTGTAATTGTGACATCTCCCCCTTCATTAATTTTGAGTAAACTTTGCCTCTCATTATGATAAAATTTGGGTCTCATTAAATTAAAAGAAGAGTTAAAGCATCCTGATCATTGTTTTATCGCCATAAAAGTATACTCAGTGCCAAGCACTCACCCAAATCTTCCACAATAAACATGGGCATTCATATAGATACTTTTATATTTTTACTAGTAAATTTCTGACTGTAGGAAGGGAAACTTGAGGGGACTGGAAATTTGGAAGAAAACACTAGAAAACCTGAGCAGTGGCCTTCCTGAAAATAACAGAAAACCTTTCTTTCCTTATAGCAGTTAGACATCAGTGGAAGATAAATTTCAATGCTTTGTATGACTATTCAATTTACTCAAATTTAAATTATCCCTAAGAGAGTCCAGCTATAAGAAAATGTGATGTCTTTAAAAGTTCATTTCACTTGTTTATGAACAAAAACCAAAATAAAATAAGCCAAAATAAACGAAAATAAACCAAAACTTAAATAAAGCAAGTTCTAAAAATAAAGTTTATACTGAAAGCTGGAAAAGAAATTTAGAACTAAATCTAGTCTTCTTTGAGTTAATGTCTTACTAATTCAAGTAATAGTTGACCCTTGTTCTTTTACTGGAGTATTGCATTGTTACATAAAATTAAAGAAGGGAATTTAAAACATGTCCCTTTTGAATTACCTAATGTTCATAATAATTGCTGTTATTTGAATTGCTTTCCCCTCTGAAAGAGGAGCATTCGAGAAGGTGTAAAAACGCTCTCCTGGACTGTTGAGAGAGTAGCTGGTGGAAGGATTACCTACACCTGAAGTGACTGGACCACAGAGCAAGTTTCACACCAACCACCTTAACCATCCTGGTACCCTGCTACCAACCTGTCACAGAAGTTTGAGATCCCATAGTCTCTTCTAAGGTTCATGGGACAGAGTCACATTTATTTTCTAATAAAACTTCTTTTTAACTAGGAAAATTAGTGCTCAATATTTGTCCTCCTTCTAAAGAACTCTGTACAGTCTTTTTATGCTGGTTGAGTTAATTAAAATGGGATCAGTGAGTTAACAATCAGTATGTTAATTGCCACAAAGTTGGTGAGTAAAATTTACTTCTTATGACAAACATGGTTTATAACTGTAAGTGAATAAGCAAACTTTTCTGAAAAAAATTATATTCATCACAGAGTCCAGGAAAATGGAAAAACAGAGAAATATGTTCCAAATGAAAGAACAAGATAAAACCTCTGAAAAAGACATTAGTAAAGTGGAGATAAATGATTTATCTGATAAAAAGCTCAAAAGATACCAGCATGTAGTAGTTATGAAATAAACAACTGAAGTCACAATGTACAGCATGGTGATTATAGTTAATAATGCTGTATTTTATATTTGTAAGATGCTAAGGGAGTAGAATTTAAAAATTTTCATCACAAGAAAAAATGTAATTATGTATTTTGATGGATGTTAACTAGACTTATTATGATGTTCATTTCATAACATGCAAAATATCAAGACATCATGTTGTGCACCTGAAACTGATATACCGCTGTATGTCAGTTACATCTCAATTGAATAATTAAAAAGTTCAATGTAATAGTTATACAGATTCTCACCAAGTTCAGGAGAACAATGGATGAACAAAGTGAGAATTTCAGCAGAGGTAAAAAATAAAAGACAGTACCAAACTGAAGTCCCAGAGCTGAACTTAAAAGTACAGTAGAGGGTCCAGCAGCAGACTGGGTGAAAACAGAAGGAAGGGTCGGTGAGCTAAAACACAGGGCAGCGGAACTCAAAACCCTTGAGAATATTGAAAAAAAAAAAAACTCATACGGTAGGAATGTCCTTTGCCTCTTTTAGGAAACAGTGAAAATAAAACAGCTTTTTGATATTAAATACAGAATAAATATAAATTAAACTTGTTCTATGCACACAGGTATATTATATAGTCTTTTCTAAACTAAAGGCAATGTTTATGCAGTGCTTTCTTTACTTGTTCTCAAAGAACTAGCACCAATAACTCTGATCTCCTGTTAAAAGTGCCTGTTTTTGAAGCTTTATCTTCTTATTTCAACCTAACTTTAATCAAGGTTAAACTACAGGTATTTGAACCTAGAATTTTAAATTTCTACTTAATAGATGATTCCTTCTTTAGGCTTATGCAAGCATATTTCCAGTACGCGAGGGAGAAATGAAAGACGGTGTTCTTTATCTGAATCTTATTCTGTAATAGAGAACAAATCTGACCCTCTATTGGGTCTGTTCCTTTAGTTTTAACCACTGTGCCCTGCTTTCTAGGCTTAGTCTCACCAGCTCTGCACCTTTTGTGAAACAATGTTGCCTTTAGCCTGAAATCTACAGGAGAGCCTGTTCTCCGGCTCTGACCTTTAAGGATGTTAGCTCTTCTGCACTTATGCAGAGATGGCAAGTTGCAAATTAGAGAATAACATTTGTTTTGTTGGAGGTTTACAGGGGCACCATGAGCTGGCCCACATGGACAGCTGTAAGAACAAAGGATTCCTGCATCAAGAAGTTTGCAACAACCAACCACACACCCTCCCCTTTTTAGAATCAAAGGAGCCTGAATTCTGACTTGAGTAGGATGGTTTTCCAAGACACTAGTCTGCCATCCTCTTGGTCTGCCAGCTTTCTGAATAAAGTCGCTATTCCTTGCCCCAACACCTCATATCCCGATTTATTGGCCTGTCGTGTGGTGAGCAGGACGAGACTGGACTTGGTAGCAATGCCACCCCCTTGACATCCCCTCAAAACTCACACGAGTAAAGGCTGTAACAGCGAGAACTGCAGTGGTAATGCAGTCCTACTGTCTCCTCCTTTGAAAGGAGAGTTAAACCACTGAGTGCTGGAAAGCTAATTTGCCAGCAGTTAGTCTCCTTGGCAAATTGATTTGACTGCCCTCTGTCAAGCTGCTAACCATAAAATAGTTTCAATAAAGGCTGATGAGGAAAATGTAAAAGTGTTTGAAAAGTAACTGATCAGCTCAACAAAAAGCACACATTATTTCTTGGAAATAAATGAGTATCCGAGGACGATCACACCCAGCAGCGTTCTAGATTAGAGCAGTCTCACTAGGAAGCAGCGGAAGGTAAAACTTGCAATCAAATAAAAGACGTAAACTAGAACTATCGATGATGTGTTGACAGTTGGCCTCCTGCATTGTGATTCTCCTGGACTGGAAAGAAGTCTTACGTCAGAGTCTCCTGTTCCACTCACACAACCATGAGGACAATTAGTCCTTCACTTTCTCTTACATTGTTCCTCTTGTATCTACAGAGATAACTAATATCGACACCTTTCCTTCCTTAATATCTGGGGAAAATCCAATATGCTGTCAGTCTCTCTCACTGACTCACAGCTGTGGCTTCAAACAGAAAACCCTGTTCTCCGAAGGTGATTGTTCCCTGTCCCTCCTTGTTCCCTTTGCTCAGACCCCAGGACCCCCAAGCCCCAAACCCCTGTGCCCAGACTCAGGTAGCACATCGGGCAGCAGAACCCAGGAATAGAACTACGACTAATGGTTTACACGACTCTGACATTGCAAAGATGGGGGAGGCAACTAATAAAATGTTATCAAATCAAGGGAATTAATTAACTGAAGCATTAACATTATAAATGGCCTACGTTGGTCTCATGAAATGCTAGAATGATTGTTTAATGTGTGGAATTAGTTAATAAATAGGAAAATAATTGATTAACGTTCCTATCCCCCTTGACCCCTTACACTTTCTCTACCAAACAGCTCACGAAGGGGCAGCCACGGAGCTGCCTCTCCTCTCAGCCTCTACACCCCACTCCACAATGTCCTTCTCTGACCTGCTCTTTCTAATCCTGTCTTTCTGTGCACCAAATTCCTGTCCCATTAACTCAAAACTGGTGAGTTTATTTACAATTTAGAGGAGCAAGCTCAATATCCTGTAATAAATACATTGTACATGCTGATTGGCCAAAAACATGCTTTTGCAGTATCTGCAATAATTTTCAAGCCTTGTTGCCATCCCAGGTTGTCTGTTATCACCTAAGTATCATCCCTGGCCCGTTCTGTGGTCTCTGTTGCATCCCGAGCAGGGAGCATGAAAACTGCAGCTCCCGGAATCCTTCACCAGCGGGGTTTAGACTGGACTCTGAATCACGTGAGGTGTGGATGGCAGACAAGGAGAAGCACTAACCCCTCGCAGGGGCTGACACCTGCCTGGATGGGGGTTTGTGTCACCCAGGTGCACCCTGCAGGCAGCTGGCATCATCAATAACATTTCTCTGCTCCTCCCGCCTCCCTCCCCAAGGCCCTCCAATGGTTTTGTGAACCCTTCTTTCTCTTTAAAATGAGTAAGTGATTTCTGTTTCGCTAGGGGAAATACAAGCTGATGAGTGGTCCTAATAGAACAAATACTGTCCACCTTAGGAACTAAAAACAACACCATGTTGGTTAAAGGGAGACACAGGGAACGCCTCCTGTCTTCCTTTCCACCCACGTCCATCACGCCCTGCTTCAGTTTTCTCCACACCACACCCTCTGACATCCTGTACTTTTATTTGTTCCTATTTTTGATTGTCCATCAGAATGGAAGTAGCATAGCAACAAAGATCTTTTGTTTTATCACACTGTTGAGTCTCCAAACAGTAACTAGTGAGTGCATGTCATTCAATACAAGTATTTTCATGAATGAGTGAATCTCAGGAAATTGTGTTTATCTGCTGAGAATTTATGTTTGTTTCTGCCAGGCTCCTGCAGCGTCCCCAACACAAGACCACTTTACTTACTTTTTAAATTTAATTTTATGTATTTTGGTGGGAAGGAGGGGTCATTAGATTTATTTGTTTTACTATTATTATTTTATTTAATGGAGGTGCTGGGGATCGAACCCGGGACTTCATGCATGCTAAGCACGCAATTTACCACTGAACTCCACCCTCCCTCCAAGAGCATGTTCAAATCAAGTATCTGCCTGCGGATTTTCAAGCCACTGAATTTGCAAGAACTTCTGAGTCAAACTTGTGGAGGTGAGGGCTTGAGGGCAGGGATAATCAGGAGAGACCATTCTCCCCACGCTGAGCCTGGTCCTAAAGAGAGAGGTTCCCTGGTGTGACAGCCCTTCCTCCAGGATTTCTGTCGTGTTATCACTTCCTAATTGTTTGCTCTGTCTCCTGCCTCCTTGCCACGTTCCCAGTGTCCCTGGCTCCCGCCCACCAGTTACAGGTGGATGGCCTCCCAGTCCCTGCCAGTGCCAATGAAGCCCTTCCTCCTCATTCTTCCTGGTTTTAGCTTGTTCCCCTTTCTGGGAAGCCAGCCTGATTAAGCACTAGAATTGTGTTTACAGTTTATCCAGTGTTGTCAGGTGTCCGGTGCTGGGAAGGGTTCCTCTGCATATCCACCACGGTGTTGGGAAGGGACGGCCCCTTTTATTGCTTGCATTATTTTATAATCAAGCCAAAATAGAGTACTCTCAAGAACAAGAAGAGTTTGGTAAGATGCTACTTCCCCTAGGTAATAGTCTCAACCACTTAAACCAAGTATTTTATAAATATTAAGAGCAGCAGCCATAACTGTCATTTTCAGAAAATGAGATTTCTGCAAGTCTGCTCCAGCATAATTTGCCTTTTCTTTATGTCAAAACAGAGCTCTCTTTACTTGGAGACTTGAATCAGTTTCTTTCTTCCTTTCTTTTTTTTAAACAAAGGCTCAGAATATGCTTTTTGGCCCCGACTGGTGAGACCACCACTTAAGAGCATCCTAGTGTTCTTGGTGGCGTTTTGTAGTTTTGGGAGCTAAGTGCCTCCTGTTTCTCAGAAGGAGGTGCATGCTTGAAACACTTACCAGCAAGACTCAAAGGAAACATCTTGTCTTTGGAAGTAAAGTGAAAACCAAAGGCAACACTGACTGCTGTTTGTTAGATGTTTCTGACGAAGACGCCCTGGCTCCGTGCACCCCATCCCCATTTGGTGAGTGTCCTGTGTTAAAATAATGAACATGACGTAGACCTTTCTCCCATTGGACTGTCCACTGAGAGGCATATTATTTTTCTCATACCATATTGTGCAGCATTAAATTATAAAAGTATAATTACAGGAAGCAGAACAAGTTTTGTTTGCTACAATAGCTAGAAGGGGAGAGGACAGTTCACTGACTTTTCAAGCCTGTCACCGGGACTGGAGAAGTTACAAACATGTCTCTCCACGCAGATGGCTCCCTTTGCTATGGGTCAGGTCAGTAGGTCGTGTTGCTTTGGAATGTTTCTCTTAAAACTTAAGGGCTCATAGATCTTGCCATATTTATGTTCACACGTAAAAAACTTCTCATTTGGATTAAATGCATTCCTCTAGAATAGGTATTCTTTTAAGGCTGTGATTTTTTTACCTCTTCCAATGAAAATGCCCTGAAATAGTGGACTGGCCCCCTGCTGAGGAAGGTGCCCAGGGCTTCACCTGTGGGGACTCGGATTGTTTGAATTCCAGTGACTAGAAATGGAAGGTGATAAAGAAGTTTCAACTCTTCATAAAAGACACACATTTAATCAATGCTTCTTTTTCTTTTCTTTTTTTTTTAACTCAAGTACAGTCTGTTACAATGTGTCAATTTCTGGTGTACAGCATAGTGTCCCAGTCATGCATACACTTATATTAAACTTCATATTCTTTTTCATTAAAGGTTATTACAAGATACTGAACATAGTTCCCTGTGTTATACAGAAGAAACCTTTTTTTAAAATCTATTTTTATACATAATTGCTAACATTTGTAAATCTTAAACTCCCAGATTTATCCCTTCCCACCTGCTTTCCCCAGTGGTTACAGGGAAATAAAATAAACAAAATAAAATAACAAAATAAATTGTTTACTATGTCTGTGAGTCTGTTTCCGTTCTGTTTTGTAGATGAGTTCATAGTGTCCTTTTTCCTTTCCTTTACTTTTTTTAAGATTCCACATATGAGTGATATCATATCGTATTTTTCTTTCTCCGTCTGGCTCACTTCACTTTGTCAATAGTTTCTTTCATAAGCAGCTTTATCGACTATACTTCCAGTGCTTTGCCTGCCTGTTCAGTGACCTTCCTTCTTTTCTTCCTTTCTTCCTCCTCTGTCTCTGTCTCTGCCCCAGTCTCTCTCCCTCTCTTTCCTTCTATAAATGCATAAATAAATGGAGACACACTTGCTGCGATGTAGTTAACCATTCCTGTTAGGAAATAAAGCTGTTGAAACTCGTATTCTCTGCTGTTCACATGGAACTTAAACTAATGTCAAACAAAGAAATTTAAAGAACATCCAAACAGTTTGAAGTACAAGTGTTGAAAACCCTATGACTTAATGGCATCAGGAATGTGTACCAGCCCAGAGACTTCTGCAATAAGACAACTTTACTACTGTGAAATATTTAGTGTCTCTGAGTCCATCTTCAACCACCAGAATGAGCTACGGATGCTTGTTAAAATGTAAATTCCTGGGGCCTGGCAGTGCCCAAAGATGTGGATACAATCAGGCTGAGTGGAGCTCTTTGTTTTGCATAATTAACAAGCTATTGGCAGGGAGACCAGAGGGATTCACACCGCAGGGTCCGGAGCCAGACCACCTGAGTCTGAGTCCTGCTTCTGCTGCTTGCTCGCTGTGTGATTTGGGGAAAGTTGCTTAATTTCCTTATACCTCATTTTTCTTGTTTGTAAAACAGACATAATCTCAGTGCTCACCTGAAAGGCTCACTGGAGGAAACAAATGACCTAATGCATGTGGTGCTGAGAAGATTGTCTGACGCACAGTTTGCATCGCACAGTGCAAACTATACTATGATCCTTTTTTGACAATTAACATTTTGGAACCCCAGGAGAGATTTCATTTGTCCTTCTTCTAATAACTTTGTTGTTTTCAGCTCTCGTTTTAAAGACAACTTTATTGAGATAAATGTACATACAATAAAATATACCCATTTTAAGTGTACAATTCTATGAGTTTTGATAAACGCATATACCCTCGTCACCACCACCATGAGCATGAGATAGAGTATTTCCATCAGCCAGAAAGTCCCCGGTACCCTTTCCCAGCAGTTCCCCACCCTGGTCCAGGCAACCACTGATCTGTCCTCTGTCATTACAGATCAGTCTTGCCCTCTCTAGAGGTTCACATAAAGGAAGACGTGCACTATGTAATCTTTTGCGTCTTGTTTTTCTTTTTCCTCAGCGTAGTGGTTCTTAGCTCCACCCATGTGGCTGTGTGTCAGTAATTTCCCCTTTTCCAATGCGGAGCAGTATCCCATCGTACGGTTCTACTGCAATTTGCTCATCCGCTCATCTGTTGGTGGACACTTGGGTTGTTTCCAACTTCGGGCTGTTACAAATAACTCAGATAACGTCTTTGTTGGCAGCTAGCATTAGTTTTTCTATTTAAAAAAAGAGTGAAGTCAAGGACTCAGAAAATAGACTCTCTCTTTCTATGATCAATTATTTTGAAAAGCCAAGGAGTAAGAGTGGGGAGCGGGGAGGCTAAGCTGGAGAAAAAGCAGCGTCAAGAACTGTGTGTTTTAACTAAGTCAGAAAGAGAGCTTAACCTCAGCTGTGGATCCTTTTCCTTACAGGCAACATAGCTTTGTATGGCTGAACTGTTCTTTTTAGACTTGTCAACTTTTATTCACGTGAAATAATCTTTTACTAGATGGAGTAAACATAGTTACATTCAATAAATACCTTAGAACAAGTGTGTCAGACGTTTATTTTGCAGTATCCATTAACCCCTTCATCTTAGGAACTTTTCACATCACTGTTTCTACCTTATGTTTTTCTTTCAGTTTCCTGAACTCAGTGCAATTGTAAGCTGTTTCTGCGGGGGAGCATTTTAAAAGCAGCATGAAATACATTGAGATATATAGATGTTATTTTGACCTTTTTTTCTGAAACACAATTTATAAGTACCAGTGTTGTTATCAGGGCTAAAAGAGTGAATATAATTATTACTTTAGGACATAAGATTAAAATATGGGGGTGTCACCTGAAATAAAATGCACAGCCTAAAAGTTGAGAGTTCTGTTTGACTTGGCGGACCTTCTGAGGACTTAAGCCTGGAAGGCAGCCTCTCAGATGCTCTAAGAGACTGTTCCACTGAGGCTGGATAGGGGCCAGGATTTACAGGAGATTTTGCAGCAAAGACCAGGTAGTCAGAGCATCAAAAGATTACTGTTAATGAAAGAAAACCAGACACCTCAAGTTAAGGACTTTAGCGCTTTTCTGTGCATGGGAAGGTGCAAAGGTCTGGGTCCATTGAAATCATTCCTTTGATGTGCTGGCTGTCTTGGGCCAGTGTCCTGTGCTTTTTCATCCTGAGTCCCCTCAGGGGGGACCGCTGGGGGTGGCAGCAGAGGCCACGCTGCCTGCTTGTCTGCAACCTGAGCTTCCTCCGCTCACCGTCAGGGGTGGCGGTAGCGGCTGATGACTTGATGGTCACAGCATCCTTTGTTTACTGATATGGCTGCAATGTTTTCATTCACAGGGGTCTACTGTATAAATACATTCAGCAGATTTTTCAAATATGAGCATTAACAAAACCTCTCAGGATGGCCAAAGTCCAAGAACATCACGTTTACCCAGAAAAGTTCGGCAGGGCACACTCACTCAAGCATCCGGAGAAGCCGAAGATCCCCCATGTCACCAGTCCTGGTTCCTTCGTGCTTCGCAGTTCCTCCTTCAACCCACCCCTTTCCCCTCACATTTTACAATAAGCATCAAAAAGAAACCAGCCCATGCCTGCGACACTTTGCTTAGAAATTGCCTTGGCTAAGTGTCCCAATTCACCATTTCCAGATACCCGCAGACTACGGTTCTGTTCAGTTCCTGCCCTTCCCCACTTTTCCCTTAATGGCCGCCTCATTTCCATCTGTGCCTCCAGCGGCAGGAGTTTCCCATCCACACTTCCGCCGGCAGAGCACAGGCCACACGTCAGGAATCTCTAAGATGATGGAGGCTGTGAATGAAACATTGCAGCCGTATCAGTAAACAAAGGATGCTGTGGCCATCAAGTCATCAGCCGCTACCGCCACCCCTGACGGTGAGCGGAGGGGGCTCAGGATGCAGACAAGCAGGCAGTCCGGCCTCTGCTGCCACCCCCAACAGTGCCCCCTGAGGGGACTCAGGATGGGAAAGCACAGGACACTGACCCTAGACAGCTAGGTGCACATCCAAGGAATGATTTCAGTGAACCCAGATTCTAGTATCTTCCCACACACACAAAAGCGCTAAATTCATTAACTTGAGACATCTGGCTTTCTTTCATTAACAGTAATCTTTAATTACAGATATTCCCACTACCTGGTCTTTGCTGCAAAAACTCCTATAAATGCTGGCTCCTCCCTTCCCTCTTCGGAGCTGAGCGATCTGGGAGGCCACCTCCCAGGCTTGATGTTCTCAGGAAGTCCAGCAAATAAAACATAATTACCAACTTTCAAGTAGTGCATTTGTTTTTGGTTGACAAGGTTTTTCCCTGCTGCGGGTCCGGGTCCTCACTGGCAGAGCTAACAGCTATGTTTTCACTAATAGTACATGCAACCGAGGCATTTTGAAAAATCAGGCCCCACAAAATTCTTCCTGCCTTTGCCAGTGCCCCACTCCAGTTTGGGGTCTCTGTTCCAACAGCACCCTGCTTCCCAGGACTGAAGTCGGAATTCCTTTCCATTGCTGCCACAATAAATAACCACAAAGCTGCTCCTTAAAGCAATGCAGGTGAACCACCTTCCATTCTAGGCGTCGGAGGTTTGAATGAGCCTCACTGGCCTGGAACCCAAGTGTCCATGAGGCTGCTTCTCTTCCAGAGGATCTGGGGGATAGGTTTTCCTTGTCCAGGTCCAGCAGCTGCACACATCCCTTGGCTACTGACGCTTTCCTGTCTGCAAAACCAGTGACTGCTCGTCCACTCTTTCTTTTTTTTATGTGCTTTTTAAATTGTATTTTTCATTGAAGTGTAGTTGACTTACAATGTTAGTTTCTGGAGTACAGCAAAGTGATTCAGTTATACATATACATACATACACATACATATATTTTCTCAGATTCTTTTCCATTATATCTTACTACACGATATTGAATATAGTTCTCTGTAATAGACAGTAAGTCCTTGTAGTTCATCACTTTTATAGAGTCATGTGTATCTGCTAATCCCAAACTCCTAGTTTATCCGTCCCCATCCCTTCCTCTTGGGTAACCACAGTTCGTCAGTCTTTCTCACACTGCATCAGTCTGACTGTCTCTGACTCTGACCTTGACTCTCTCACCTGCATCTTCCACTTATTAGGACCCTTGTGATATCACACTGGGCCACACAGGTAACCTGGGATCATGGTCATCTCAAGGTCAGTTGCTTACAACCCTGCTTCTGTGTGCAGCCTGAACGCCCCCGTGCCACATGCCAGGTAACATAACCCGGTCACAGGTCTCTGGATAAGGACATCTTCTCCTGGGGCTGAAGTCAGGGGGCTGGTGCATCATTCTGCCAACCACTCTATTTAATGCTGACAAACACCATCTGTTCTGAGAAGACATAATGACAAACATTTCTGTCACTGTCAGTCTCTCTTAAAGTCCAAGGTGCTTCATGAATGCTGGGACCAAGAATTTAGGGACTCCAACCTCAACCTTCTCTTTTCCTCAACTGAAATGGGACATCCGGATGCTAACATGGTCTCAGCAATCGCCAAGTTGCCAGTGTAAAATGTATCTTAACTACGTGTGTTTTAGACAAATGGAAAACCAATGATCTTAAGGAGGGGAAACAGAATAATAAAAAGAAAAAAAAAGATACTGAAGTTTACTCTTATGTTTCTTGTGTTTGACAAGTTACTTTGATTTGATAGACAGGACAGGCAGCAATTTGCTTGCTAAAAAACTAAAGTTCTGCTTTGGACACAGAAAAAAAGTATGGCTGCAGTATTGTGCAACGTTCCTCACGTTTCTCCCTTCCTGCCTAACTGCTCCCCCCCCTCCCCTCTGAATTCCCCTTGGTTTGGGAACTTGTGGTTTTAGTCTATGAACTTGACCAAGAGGCCAATAAAGATGAATCCATTAGTCCCATTACTTTAGTTGAACTGATATGGTGCTACTATCCCAGCTGGTTCTCCAGCTCCCCAGGGATGAACAGATTCCTGAAGCCCATTTCCAGGTCCAGCATCCTTAACGAGCTGACTGCAGATCTGTGCTTGGAAAACTTTCATATGCATGTGAGTTAACCGAGGATTTTGCTAAACGGAAATTCTGGTTCAGGAGGTTTGGAGGAGGCATTTCTGACAGGATCACAGGTCTTAGCCTTGCTGCTGATACACAGACTGTCTGAGCAGCAAGGTGGTGGATGGCATCTATGATTACCACTGTCATTTGCTAGTGTGAAAAGAATGCACATTTGAATGCTTTTGTGCTGTTGTCCGTCATGCATACGGAAAAACAAAGCATCCTGAGAAGAAAAACTCGAACCTTTCTACCTTAGAGACAGAGACACAGAAGACTGCTTTAAACTGAATACTTGCCCTTGTTGACATTTTCATTAAGTTGCCCTGACAACTTCCCTATTCTCAATAAAGTGGAGGCAGGTAGGTTTAACCACACCATCTATAAGACAGAACAGACCTCAAAGATAATGAGATATTCAGGTGCTCATGTATCCACTCGATCATTTTACTGAATCCCTTCTGTGGGACATACCCATGGCTAGACACTAAGGCTGGAAAAATGATTTCCCTAACATCGAAGAACTTTTTTTTTTTAATTCTTTTCCTATGGCCATTTTTTTTAATGTTTGTTTTTTGGGGGGAGGTGGTGGTGGGGATTAGGTTTATTTACTTATTTATTTAATGGAGGTACTGGGGATTGAACCCAGGACCTTGTGCTTGGTAAGCATGCAATCTACCACTGAGCTCCACCCTCCCCACAAGGAATTCTCACTACCTTTCCAGGGCACATCAATCATCTAGGTAAGAGAAGTTTTTCACAATCACCTTCTGGTGGCCCCAGCATCCTAGACTGGCTGCTTTTCCCACACACCCCACAAAGAATGGGAGAAGCATACAGGCAGACCTCTTTTCACTGTACTTCCTCTTACTGTATTTTTTACAAATTGAAGGTTTGTGACAACCCCTGCGTCAGCATACAGGCAGACCTCTTTTCACTGTACTTCCTCTTACTGTATTTTTTACAAATTGAAGGTTTGTGACAACCCCTGCGTCGAACAAGTCTATCGGCACCGTTTTTCCAATGTCATTTTCTCACTTCATGTCTGTGTCAGATTTTGCTAATTCGTGAAATATTTCAAACTTTTTCATTATTATTAAATTAGTTATCGTGATCTGGGATCAGTGATCTTTGATGTTAATACTGAGACTCGCCAAAGGCTCACATGATGGTTAGGACTTTTTAGCAACAATGTAGTTTTCAGCCAAAGTAGATACATTTTTTTTTAAGACAAATGCTACTGCACACTTAGACTGCAGCATAGTGTAAACGTAAGTTTTACACGAGCTGGGAACAAAAAATTCATGTGACTCGATTTATTGTGATACTTGCTTTATCTTGGTGGTCTGGAACTGAACCTGCAGTATCTCTGACGAATGCCTGTACGAGACTCTGCAGCTGAGGGCTTACCCTTGGTAAAGCTGAGCAAGCCCTGGTAGAAATTACTGAGGTTAAAAGCCGTCCTTATTGAATTTGAAGATGAATATATGTATGTTCATGTATGACTGAAGCCTTGTACCGTACACCAGAAATTGACACATTTGTAAACTGACTACACTTCAATTAAAAAAAAGTGGTCATTATCGAGGAGTTTGGCGTGCCTCAGAATTTGAGGATGGTTAAGGCAGAGATGAACGGGTTAAGCAGGTCGCCATCGAAGCCAAGAGCGATATTGACAAGAGTAATGCCAAAGCCAAAAAACCAGGTTTGATACAAACCTACGATGTGTGGCAGCTGGAGGACAGGCCAAGTGAGGCCACTGAAATTACCTTCCTAGCTCAGCTTCCTGGACTTTTATTGGTGCACTTTGCAAAGGACACCACCTCCAGGCCTTTGCTCACAAGTCTGCCTCTGCCTGAAAAGCACAACACAAAAGAAAAGATAAAAACTTCCTTATTTTATCTTTTCCAAAATCTGAACTACCTTTTAAGGCCTAACTCTCATGCTGTTCCCTCATGAAGTAGATACCTCTTCTTTCTCTGCAATTTCATACCACTACATTTTTTTAATAGTGTAAGATTCTCTTCCAATTATGCATTACTGGCAGTTTCTTTTTCTTTTCTTTCTTTCTTTTTTTTTGAGGCCTTAAATTCTAAGTACTCTGAGGACAAACGACCTTTTGATCTAACAGATTATCAAGTGCTGGGAGGAGAGAAAGAGAAGGTTCCTGAGAGGGCAGAACCAAAAATGCAAATTCGTAGCTCTGCACTTTTGCCTGATACTAAGGCAATGCTTAGTTAAACACCTTTTTTTTTTTTTAATTTAAATGTCTTTTTTTCTGCTTCTTCTGACATATGCAGAGCACAGTTGTCAAGGCTGGGAGAAAAATGTGCAGATGTGATGATTCTAAAATAGAATGGGATTATGTGGAAGGTTTGGGGAGAAATACAAGAATTGGAGATAACCATGAACATTTTGTCTAAAAGTCCCTGGGCTTGAAGAGAGAGCACGTAACACTCATGATTAGTTATGAATTCACAATGAAAGAGAATAACGCATGTGTTTTTTTTTGCTTCCAAACATATCAGAACTTACTTCTCTGTTTCTACACACACACACACACACACACACACACACACACCCGCACACTCAACCACAGAGCTAAATGCACTGAACCAAGTGACAGAATCAGGACCTTACTGGGAAGACGTAACTGCCCTGCAACCACACAACTGCATTTGCAAAGGAGTAGATTGGAAACCAGGAGAAGAAAACCATCCATGCATACATCAGTTTCCCGTTTCTCCCAGGTGACGTTTTTAACCACGGAAAACTAGCTTTTCCGGACCAGTGTATACTGGAAAACTTTTTTTTTTAAGTGGGTCAAATTTTCGTTGAGTTCCCTCCCTTTTTTTTTTTTTTTTCCCGCTTTCTCTTCCTTTGTCCCCGTCTCCCGTCTGACTGTACACAGTCACGGCGGTCGGGCGGGCGGCTGGAGGACTGGGTACCCTGCCCTGGTCGGGTCGTCGTGGCGGGGACTCGGCGCCAAGCTGCTTTTCCACGCGCAGGTTTCCACTTTGCGCCAGAAAGCGGGGAGCCGCCCCGGGAGACCGACACCTGCTGGGGAGGGCGCGCTGCGAGCTGCCCCCAGTGACCTCCCCACGGTGCGCTTCAGCAGCTACTTTCTTTTTCAGTCTTTGTTGCAGGGGAGGGAGGGGTTCCGAGGAGAAGTCGAAGGCATCAGGGAGAGGCGCTGCAAGGGATCCTCCGGGCCATGACAGAGAGAGAGATCCGGAGGCACAGGCAGAGCCCGGGCAGAGCTGATTGAGCGCTGGGGCACAGCGCGGGGAATCCGGTTTGCTGTGCGCCCCGCCCCGCCTGTTGAGCCAGGAGACCGGACTTAAGCGCCGCGGCCGCGCAAGCGGTGGGTGCATCGGCGCAGGGACCCGCAGGTGCCACGGCAGGGTCCCCTCTCCCGCCCCCGACGCCCACTCTTTGTGCGCTCGCGGTGCGGCTGTGCGAGGCGCGCCCCGGAGCTGCCGGCGATCCGGGAACGAAGCCCCGAGGTCCGGGAAGCCACCGAGTAAGTGGTCGCCGTGTCCCCGCCCGGGTCGGGTCCCCCGGCTGAGCGCCCCTGGTCCTGGGCCGGTCCTCCTCCCTCCCCGCACCGGAAGCCTTCCTGCGCTCCCAGCTGCCCAGCCCCGGGGGCCGGGCCCGGTTCCCACGCCGGGGAGGAGCGAGGGAGCAAAGCAGACGGCGCCCGGGGCAGCTCACGGCCTGGGGGCCCCGCGGCGGCCGAGGGCGGAGGGCAGCATCGCCTCCTCGGGAGGTCGGGGCGCCGGGGTCGCCTGGACCTCAGAGCCCGCGGGGACAGCGGCCGCGCCGGCTCCTCCGCAACTTCGTGCCGCCGGCGGCTCTTGGGTGAGCGATTCTCCCTCCTCTGGAGCAGAGGGCTGCGATCACAGGGTCGCTCAGCGCCGGCAGCCTTCCGGGGGCGCCGCCCGGGGTTTGCCCGAGGCGTGAGAGTGAGTGTGCACGCGTGTGCGGGTGTGCAGGCGGGTGCGCGCGCGCGTTAATTACCGCTTGGCGGTCTGACTTCCGTCCCCCCAGGACTGCAGCACTTTGAGGATCGGTGAGCCGGGGGTCGCCGCGGTCTCTGCGGGCCGGGTGGGTGCCCGGAGCCGCCCTGCGAGGGCTCGGCAGCCTCGCGGTGGCCTCTGTGTGGGGGCTGCGTTGCCATGCGGTCGTGCGATTTCAGGAGTCTTTCTTTTGCTCGCTTGTTTCACACGGTGGTTCCTTCATTTTGCACTTGATAAACAGTTTATATCTTCTGAAGTAAACCTGAAGGTGGAAGGCGTCAATTGTGGCTGAGGCATCTTGGTTTCCAACAGACTGCAAATCCCTCTGAATTTTAAATAGCACAGGTCATATGTATAGTTTTAAATTAGACCTTCCCTTAAAACATATTGGTGGTGATTTTTCAAGGTCAGTCCTAAGGTGATTTCACTGAAGGTTTGCCTACTTACTGGAGCTGGTCTTGACAAGAGTATCTTTAACCCTCTGGTCAGGCGTAGGTAAACGCTGGAGCGTTCAGTAATGGTATAGGTTTTCACATCTTGGTTCCTAGTGTAGAAATAATCTGTTGCTTTTCTTAAAATGGCTATGCTATTTTTTTTTTCTGCAGAAGTCATTTCAGGTACTTTATATGAAGGTATATTACGAAGAGTGGTGAAAATCAATAGCAGCAATGTAACAAAATATGAATGTCTAAAATTTCAAAGCAAACATTAATGTGTCAAAAAGGCAGGTAAATTTTATGCTTTTCAATGGCAGTAGTCTGTACTCTCGGTTCGGATTAAACAGCTGTCTGTGGATTGCTTCAGGGGGTCCCTGAAATTGTGTCTAAACATTTGAGTCACTGCATTTTTAAGGAGCTGGCCCAGGGTCCTCAGATATCCAGTATCTTTGACCCAACAGAAAAATAAGAACCGCAGAGTTAAAATATATCCTTTTCCAAGTCAAAACAGTAAGCTTTTTACTTAAATAGTAGAAAAATTCTAAAATGATTACATACTGTTACAGTAATTAAACATCTCACATAAAACAGACCCACTTGTATGTTTTTAAATGTATCAGTCAGGAAACTCAAGGTGTTGAAGTTTATTTAATAGAAATCTGTAATGAATAGATGGGTACCTCTTTTCTCTTCTTGCGCCGTAAGATCTATGGCATACAAAATAAGGATTTTACCTTTCTCTCTTTGAAACCCAACACAAATAGAAAGTACTTACGCTTTGTGTGATGTTTCACAGTGTATGAATATAAATGGCCCCTCAAAGGCCCTCTTTCTAGATATCCAGGTATAAAATAACATGTCCAAGATAGATTTCTGACATTTATGAGAATGCAGGGGGTACTGTAGTTTCACAAGATTTGGTCCTCATATTTCTTATAACTATGGCTTACTAAGTGATAATGCTGTAAGGCATTATTTGGAAAAAAAACTTTTAAAATTATCATCATACTAATAAAAACTCAAATTGTTATTTTCATTATAAATGTCAGATTTGCCAGGAAGTTGCTCAGTTTTCTATTTGCTAGGATGTATAACTTTTATGTCATTGATTTTTTTATCCCACTTAATTAGAAGTATTTACCCAGGTGATTTAACCTTGAACATTGCTCTTGATTACTTCTCTATATATTTGTAGAAGCAGATACGCTTCCTTCTAAAATATCAGTAATTCCAATGGTTTTTTAGTTTCTAGGCCATCTAGAACTATATGCTAAGCATTCGTTAGGTGTCTGTTTTGGTTGGGTACCTCCATCTTGATCCAGGAAGAGCTTTTGGCAGTAGTTAGGTCTTTAGATGATATATTTGTTGCCCATAGATTAGTTGACTTCTTTGGCACTGGAGTCATTTTGGGCTATCCCGAATTCCGTTTGCTTTTGTTTTTCTCAAGCAGTTTGGACGTGTCTGACCTATTTCATCTTTCTCTTTCCTGAGTGCAGGCCTGCAGGCTCATCCTCCTTACATAAGCCTTGAGGCTTACAGGGTCTGATTGGAATCATTCACCAGGAGTGAGGAGCTTCAGGCCGGGACAGCAGTGGGAGAGAGGGACCACCTTACACACCCCGAGGGGGCCCCGGGGCCTGACTCCCCACCATGACAGTGTGACCCTCTACTGCTTGGAGTTGCCCACCTGGAATGCTTGCTGGCCATCCGTAATCTGCATTAAAATGAACCCTCCCTCAGAAAAATCAAGGCAACTCAGGTTAAGTGACACATCCCAACTCCTCCTCCCCACCCCAGGAGGAATCGACAAGAAGACACAGAACACCTGGCCTTTGGGAGGGAGCACCCTGGGAAGGGACTTAGGCTTTTGGAACGAAGGAGAGCTTCCTAGTCCTGACTTTTTGCAGGTCTGATATGACTGCATGTCCCCTTTCACCCTGCCACTGCAGTTAGAAACGCACACTCAGGTGTCTGTGCTGCCACCACACTCAGATGTCCCTCGGGGGTCAGCGTCGGCTGCTCGGGGCCTGGCGCCTCGTGGGCTTCTGGGGAGCCTCACTGTGCTGTCTCCGGAATTATTGACGTGTTTTTTTAAAAAATGTTTTTTCTTCCTTTTTTAAAAAAAATGGCTTATATTTTTTAAAATTAAAAAAATTATTTTTTTTCCTCTTTTGATGGGTGAAGTAATTAAGTTTGTTTGTTTATTTACTTACTGGAGGTACCGGGGATTGAACCCAGGACTTCATGCATGCTAAGCACATGCTCTTCCAGCGAGCCCCACCCTCCCTCCTTGACTTAAGTTTGGATGTCTTGGTGCTGCAGGTTATTCTGTTCAAGAACACCATCTCCAGTGATGGGCCTGCCATGAGCCTCCGGAGACAGCTGCAGCCTTTGTAGCACACAGACACTTCTGTGCCTTTTCCCATAAGGCTTGCAGCCTGTTCAGAGCTGCTTCCAACTTTTGCTTCCTTCAGCATCCCCCAGTGACCCTTTGTCTTTCTAGGTCTACACCCTGCACTCACGTTCCCTGTCCCTGTTACCAGTGCCCGTCCACCTCCTGAATAGTCCACTTTCCCTGGGAGTGTGACCGGGTGGAGGACTTTCTGTCTGCACTTTGATCAGCTGTCCCTGTTCGGGACCTCATTCAGCATCAGCCCGTGGGCTCCCGAGGACCTTAGCCTGCCTTCTCCCCTAGGGGAATCCACTGCCATTCACCCAGCTGGCCTTCTGAAAAGCTGAGACTCGCATGTTCCCTTTCTGACCCCAACCTCCTGTCCTGCCGGTAAGCCCCTCACTGGGCACCGCTGCACCCGTCCTCTCCTTCTGTTGCTCCTGGGCCCGGATTGTCTCTGTCTCCCTCTCTTGCTCGCCACGCTTACTCTGCAGGGCAGCACCGGCTCTGCTCCAACCCCGCCATCTCTTCCCAGAACCTGATGCACTCTGACTTCAGCTCCAGGGCCGTGAGCAGGGCTCCGAGGCTACTTTATTTCCTCTTGGATAATCTCTCTCAAATTCTCCGCAATCCACGTTCCAGATTTTTTCCGGATTTTCCAGTCCACATTATCTTCCATCTTTTCATTCCTAGCAGATGACCTTATGTCCACATTCAAAGAGAATATTGAGGTCAATTTAGGCAAGTTATTCATCAACATTTAGCTTGAATGTAGGAGACATTTGTTGATTTGACCTGATCTGAGCATAAGAATCTTTTCTCATATTGAACTATGCTATTTGTTTCTAGAATATTCATATCCCAATTTTTACCTCTTAGAGGATGTATACAGAAGGCTTTTTTTTATAGGACAGCAGTATGCCTATGGTCTTGGTGGTCATATTCAGTCCTTTTATAACCCATCCTTTGTTGACATAGTTTCAAACTCTCTCAGCAGGGCATTTCTCCCATGGATGTCCTCCCGGGTTTCTGAAAGTGTGGTCCTCAAGGCTGAGCAAAGATGGGTGGGCGCAGGTCACTGGACAGGCTACGTGAGCTCCTCTGGGTGCCAGGTGGTGAGTCATCCTGAAATCTAACCTGTCCCCCCAATGCTTTTTGCATCCATTGAACACGCACCTTTTTGCATACTCTTCTGCAAATATACTCCTCTATTTGTGCATTGGATCACTAGATTCGGGACTTTTAAAAAATACTTACTGCCATTAAGTTTAATTTTTACCTTTAGCTCGCCTGCTGTTCCAGAAGGTCAGGGTATTTTGGGATTCTGATTTCCTGATATGGATTAGGCATTCTTCCCCATCGAGGGGCATTAGCGGATTGGATCAGGATACAATCACTATCTTCATCCAGATCGCGGTGCAGAATTGTGAACCAGAGGGACGTCTGGCGTCACCCTAGACGCCTTGCCCTTGCTCTGCCCGAGCCCGTGAGTTAGTCCTCTTTCCAGGGCTGTTCCTAGCCAAGTAGCTCTCTCTCCTCGGAGTTTACATTCCTCCGTGTGGCCCGGGAGGATACTGTGACAGGCTTGGTCACATTCCTTGCTGAAATGCACTTCCGCTTTTCTGCAGAATGGCTATCAGGAACCCTGCAAAAACAGAAGGAAGTAACAGTAGGTTAGATTGGAGGGGTCGGTTCCTGGTGACCTTGCATAGCTTGGAGGCAGCAGCACGTCGCATGTTAGAGCTTGGGTACCATCACTGTAGCAGTCTCTTGGGGACCGTGCCTGGAATCAGTGTCAAGCTCTCTAGGCTAAAGCTGGTGGAATCCACCTTCTCTTTTTTGAAAAATTGAGACCATGGTGGGAGTCCTTGTTCTCTATCAACACCTCTCTTCATTGTAGTATTTTAATGATTATACCTCTGCCTTTATCTCATCCAGAAATGCTTTCAGTCCTTGGTGATGAAATGTAGCCAAATTGATGGATTTAAACTCATTTAAAAGATTTAACCTCATGCTTTATCTTGGGCCTTAAATCTGCTGTTTTGATGTTCGTCTTGCTTTTGCCAGTTTAGTCCTATTCTTCTGAGGAGCTGAGAAGAAACAGGGCAGGAGCAGGGTGGTTCTGCGGGTCCAGCCACGTACTTGCCATTGAACTTCTTCCTCCCCCAGCAGTCAGCGTGCTGTTCCCACACCGAATAAAAATGCTGTTATCGCTGCCGTTTCTGGCAGTAATACCAAGAATTACAGGAACATGTTTTGGAATTTGTGATTTTTTGAAAGCTTCGGGTTACTTTGTATTCTATGAGACTCTTTTCAGAGGGTACTCAATTTTTCTAGTTCTCACAGCGAGGCTTATCATGAATCATGCTAGTCACTGAGGAAGAGACAAAAAGTTCATGGCTTTCCCTCCCTCGGGGGAGTTTAAAGCCTGTGTGTGGAGATAGCAGGACCCAGAAATAGTCTCAGAGTTACACACGCCAGCCCTTAACAATGAGCTTAATATCCGTGGTGCAGGTTTTTACTAAGTTCTCAAGAGCCTGAGGCCAGGGCCGCAGGAGGGCCGCGCTGGAGAAGGCTTTCTTAGCACTGAGCTCAGGTCTGAGACAGGACCAGAACGCTGGACTTTGCAGAAGCTGTAGCATTTAAGCACAGAGAATAGTGGAAAGAATGCTCTAGGTGGAGAGAAGGAAAGGGGCAGGGTAGGAAGCAGGTGAGTGTGTGAGTGTGTATGAGTGTGAGTGTATATGTGTGTGCACGTGTGTAGTGCATATGGGTGTATGTGTGTGAGTGTGCATGTGTCAGTGAGTGTGTGAATGTGTATGTGTGTTTGTATGAGTGTGTGAGTGTGAATGTGCATATGTCTGTGTGTATGTGTGAGTATGTATATGTGAGAAAGTGTATGAATGTATGTGACTGTAGGTGTGTAAGAGTGAGTGTGTGAGTGTGAATGTTTGTATTGTGAGTGCACGAGTGTTATGTGTGAGTGTGTATACATGTACGTGATTGTGCATGTGTCAGTGTGTGAGTGTGTATTTGTGGGGGTGTGTGTGTATGAGTATGTAAGTGTGTCTGAGTGTGTGCGAGAGTGTGCGCATGACCAGCACATGGAGCTGAAAGGGCAGCACCAGTTCCTCTCCAGCCGCGGTTTGCTCTGTTCTTTGTGGGATCACCACGCCCCCCCTTGTCAGGATGACCCCCCCATCTCCATCCTTGCGAGGCGCGAACCTGCGCCTCCTCACAGCAACACACTGGGCTCCACTTCTCAGAACCCGCCTCATACTCCTCGGCTGTCCCTGCTCACTGAATTGTCTGTTGTCCCCTGGGGACGACATTCTGTTCCTGTTCAGTCCCCAGTCTGTTCACCAGAACTGCTCCACGGGTCGTGAGCGCTCAGGACCCGTGTCATGTGATCCAGCCGCTGGGAGCAGCCGGCGGTGGTGGGGAAGGGAGCGTTTATAAAAAGATTTAAGGTAAAAGGGGTTAGATCACAAGGCCAGGGCGTCAGCTGAGCCTTTCTTTATCAGGTGATGAGCAGCCCTTTTGTTTTTTTTGAGTTTGGGGGAAAGGCTGTGTGGGGTCTGCATCACTTTTAATTAGACCTTCGTGAGTCGGTTCAGACCACTCAGAGTTTCACATGCATTTCCAGACTCAACAAGGGCATCGCTTGACTCTTTACTTTAGGGCCAGTGTTTCCATCCATGCTGTTGACAAACCCTGGAACATTAATACCGTGCATTTTCATTAGAGGAGTTTTGTTATGTTGCTGGTCCAATATTATATGTCTGCACTGAAATTGTGAAATTGAGCTGCTTATGCTCAATGTTTAGTCATTTTGCAGCTTAATGTGTGCTCTAAGTAGTTAAATTATTTTTTAAAGTTTGTACTAAGTCAATTAAACATAGGACAAAAAATTCCAGTGTTTCATTATTATAATATGAACTTTTTAGGTTGTATATTTGTGAATATAAAACTTAATCAGTACAGCTTTCAGAGAATTACAGATGTCACGTGGGAAATACTTGGATAAACACTAACACTGTCAAGACTTGATGTGTCCAGAGTTGAAGCAGGATACTCTTGTCCTGGATTCTCAGTGCACATTTCCAAATGTGATTAGCAAAAGCTGTCTTCCCAGTGAACACTCTGGGTAAAATTTCATTTTTTCCTATGTCTTAAAATATTTGCAGCCCCTAATGATGATTAATTAACTTTCCTCTTTGTTCATCTCTACTCCAAGGAACAATTTAATGTGCTGCAGGATCTATTTCTGGTTCTTCTTGGTGGTGACTGCTCAGAGTAATATTCTTAAGCTCCTGATGTGTCGTCTCATGCTAAAAGGTTTTCAGTGGAGGTATGTGAGAGCCGTGCTGTTTCTTGATAGTCTGTTGGGTAGCATGTCACCCTACCGGAAGTGCTGTCTCCCCCCATCTTTTCCCCTTGCCCTTTGAGGCTGTCAGACCTTCCCCTGGCTTAGGCCGGGGTGTCACCTGCAGCTCACCTGCTGGCTTGCCCAGGAGCAGGGAGGTCATACATCACGGCCATCGCAAGGACGCCCTCCACTGAAGTTCCTCTCCCCCGGTCCTGCCCCCCGGCCAGCATTTTGGGGGTGGTGCAGCCCTCTGGACGGCATCTCTGGGAGGCCACGGGATAACTGTTTCACCCAGAATCACAGCACAGCCTGTGTGTCCATTGCGAAAGTCACTTTTATTAGGTTGCCTCTGCTTTCAGTGCTACAAGCAGGGTGCCCTGGGCAGCAACGTCGTGCTCAGAGAGGAAGACGAAGGTCAAAAGAAGAGAGAGAAGGTCCCAGACAGAGCTGTTTGTTCGCACTTTCTGTGCCTGGTTAGTTTTCTTCATCGCTAAAGGAGAAACTCAGGGGTGGTCAGGCCATTTTCCCTCACCAGCGTGTTGTGGCCTTCTTTATCTTAGGCCGTCAAACCCGAGCAAAATCTGTTTATTTACTTATTTTTATCGATAATTACTTTTAAAAATTGAAGTCTAGTTGATTGACAATGTTGTATTAGTTTCTGGTGTACAGCATAATGATCCAGTTATACAGATACATTCTTTTTCATTACAGGCTATTATAAGAGATTGAATGTAGTTCCCTCTGCTCTACAGTAGGACCTGGTTTGTTTATTTTGCATACAGTAGTTTGTATCTGCTGATTCCAAACTTCTAATTTATCCCTCCCCCTCCCCTTTCCCTTGGTAACCATAAGGTTCTTTTCTGTGTCTGTGAGTCTGTTTCTGTTTTGTAAATAAGTTCGTTTGTGTCATATTTTAGATTCTACACGTGAGTGATGTCATACGATACTTGGCTTTCTGCGCCTGACCTCCCTCCCTTAGCGTGATCACCTCCAGGTCCGTCTGCATTGCTGCAGGTGGACAGCCGCACTGCGTGGTTCCCAGAGCATGAGTGCACACAGCACACATCACATCTGAGTACCGTTAGGAAAATGGTTCTTACCTGCTCGTCCCGTGGAAGGGTCTCAGGGCACATCCCCAGGAGTGTGTGGGCCTTTGCACACTTAGACACCTACTGTTTTGCTGACCAAGCCTTGAGCAAACCAACATTAAGATGCTGGAATAATTTACACCCAGTTTCAGGTAATGATAGCATCCATTCAGGACGTGCTGTGTTCCAAGCCTTGTTAAAACTGAGCTGCCTCTACTGAACAGCTTGAGAAGTGTCACGCCCTTGTCATTTAATCTGAAGATGAGAAACAAAGTCAAGGGTGGAAAAGTAAACTGCCTCAGTGTCATCCACTGCGTTATTGGAGGAACCAGTGTTCTGAGCCCGCAGGGTCCATCTACTTAAAAACTGTGCTTTACCGCCTTTTTGGCTTATATACACATTTTTGTGAAGGTTTGTAAAAGACTTTGCATGTGACTCATAGCGTTTGTTTTTACAACAGTCAAGTTAGACTCTAGAGCATAATGAGTTTTTAGAGTTAGGTTTCAGTGGTCTCTAAGCTTCCAAATAAAATACATAAAGCAAGAAAAAATTAATACTTTCAATACAGATGATAGATATTCAGTTAAATTAAAATAAACAAAGTATCTTTAAATTTTCCGCCGGTCTACAGTCGTCGTGATTGTAATGTTTAGGAATGTTTTCTTTGCATTTATCGTGGGTGGGGCTTAAGGAACACTTGGATATGTGTGCGATGCTCTCATCAAATACGGAATCTTCGGAGCCGTTATCAGTTCAAATGTCTTTCTGCTTCCATTTCCTCTTTTTGTCTGAGCTCTAAATACGTGCATGTGAGACCTTTTGACGTTCTGCAGTTTTCAGATGCTTTTCTATTTACCACTTTTTATTCACTTTGTGTTTTTGCTGAGGTTATTTCGGTTAACCCGACCTAATGTTCACTGAGCCTTTCCTCTGATGTTAAATGGAGCTCCTTTCTTATTTCTGATACTGCATTTTCTGTGTCTCCAGTTGTTCCTTTTTTTTTTTCACATGCTATTTCATCATGGAAGCTTACTACTTAGGCCTGCTATTCAACGATGCACTAGTTTCTTTACTGTGTTTGACCACAGCTGTTTTCACATTCCCGTCCGATAGCAACATCTGGGCCATTCCTTGGTCTTTTTCTGTTGACGGTTTTCTCTTGCCCCTGGGTCCCTTTCTTGTTCCCTTCCACGTGTCCCCTGTCAGGTGGGTGCTGTGGAGCACACCCCTGCATTGGGCTGCAAGCCTGGAAGGTGAGTCCGTCTCAGCCGAGGGGCTCCCCAGGCGGGGTGCTCCTCTCTCACGCAGCAGCTAGAAGCTCGACACATGCTCATCCGGCCTCCCGTGACCCGACTGTGGGCGACTGTCTCCTGCCTCCACTTCATCTGGGATGCAAATGCCCACGTCTCTTCTCTCCTAGGGCTCGTTATTTATTTGTCTCTTGGAATTTAGGGTTCATTTAGCCCTCCACTGAGGGTTTTTTTTTTTTAATGACTTGGCTAAGGCATAATGTTGTGTACAATAAACCTCAAATACATAAAATATGCAATTGGGGAAGATGTGACAGGTGTGTTCACCTGTGAAACCACCACGGTCGAGAGAAAGACCATCCCCATCTCCCCTAGAAGTTTTCCTGTGTCCATTTCCAGTCAGTGTCCCTCCTCTGTCCCCGGGTGTTTGCCATTCTGCCATCTGGGCTCGCAGACTTGTGTCTAGGCTTTAGATAAAAGTAACGTCACGGTGTGGACTCTAGTATGTGGTCCCGTTCCCTCTGATGATGACTTTGAGGGTTATCCTCTTGGTTGCCCACACCTGCTGGATAACGGTCCTTCCATGTAAGGCTAACAACATCTTTCTCATTCATTCACATGATCAAAGACATTTGAATAGTTTCCAGGTTTCAGTAATTACAAGTAAAGCTGCTATGCGTGTTTGCATTCAGGTCTTTGTCTGACCTTTCTCTTGGGTATTTACCTAGAAGTGGAACGCTGGGCAGCATAACAGGATGTTCACATTTTAAGAAACTACCAGACTGCTTTCCAGAAGGGGTTGTTCCTTTTTACTTTCTCATCAACAGTTTATGGAAAATTCTGGTTGTTCCCCATCCTCATCAAATCTCAGCATTGTTGGACTTAAATTTTAGGCATTCTAATGTCTCATGACTAATTCTATGGAACACAAAGGGAGTTTTTTTGGGAAATACTCTGTTTAGGTGAGGTCACAAGGGTGGGGCCCTCAGGATGGGATTAGGGCCCTTATGGAAGGAGACAGCAGAAAGCTAAAGGCTGTCTCTCTCTCTCTCTCTCTCTCTGCAGTGTGAGGGCACCAGAAGAAGGTAGCCATCTGCAAACCTATGATATTGTTTAAATGTGGAATCTAAAAAATGACACAAGTGAACTTATTTACAAAACAGAAACAGACTCACAGACATAGAAAACAAAGTTATGGTTACCAGGGGAGTAAAGGGGGTGGAAAGGGATAAATTGGAAATTCAAAATTTGCACCTCTTGGGAAGTGATGGAAATGTTGGCTATCTTCATTGTGGTGGTGATTTCATGGGTGCAGACATCTATCAAAATCCATCAAATGGTACATCTGAAATACGTGTAGTTTACTGTACAGGAGCCATGCCACAATGAAGGTGTTACAAATAAAAAGAGAGAGCTTTCACCAAAACTCGCTCATGCCGCCCCCCGACACGGGACCTGCAGCTCCAGGGCTGGGAGAAAACGAGCCCCCGCCGTTAGGCCCCTGGTTTCTGGTGCAGTGTGGCGGCAGCCCCAGCCGACAGGCACACCCCTGTACCCTCTTCAGACCCGCAGAAAAACCATGCCGTCTTCTGTTTGCATTCCCCTCGTGTTTTCGTGACGTCTGCCTCTCCATCTGAGTCATGCGGCCCTTTTTCAGTCTCAGTGAAGGACGTCCCCCCGGGGCGCTCGGTCGGCCCATCTTCCCTCTTGGCTCCAGCCCTTCGACACCAGGCAGCTTGAATTAAGCTCCTGGATTTAATGGCTTGCAGTGTGGGGGCCCAGGAGTGCACGTCTCTAGTCTGCTTTATGCTCCTGCATTGCGAACTCCAGTGGTCAGATGCGTCCCTGCCTGGCTGTCCGGCCAGCAGTCCCAGAGATGTGTACACAGCACAGAAGTCAGCGTCCTTCCCCAGACTCACATCTTCCCAGCGAGGCCGTGTTATCCTTCCAGGCAGAGCTCAGCAAAATCTTGCTCCCGATGCCCGGTCAGTTGCCCGTGACGCCGGCTGTAATTCTGGAATATCTCAGGCACCACCCTTTCCTGCCTGCCCCACAACTTTCCATCCCTCCATCCGCTTGCACGGCTCTTCCCCTCGGGCAAGACCTTGCGCTGAAGACTTCACGTCCAATCTTAGCCATTTTCAGATGACCTTGGGGAACCTCGTCCATTTCTGGGTCAAGTGAGAGTTTTCCCTTCCAAAAAAGGCTGAAGAATGATAAAACAGGAAGGGAAAAAAATAATTGACAAAAATAATAAAAGTGGGACAGCCAATACGAAATAATAAAACAGAAAAGAGGAAACTATATGGGAAAACGTTTGAAAATGACTTTGTTCCCCAGCTCTGTGCTGTTTGCATCTGTGTCTGGGCTGCACGTGCAGAAGCTTCGGGGGAGATAAAGGGGTAAGAGTGAACTGTGTAGTGAGGACTTAATACCTCTGCATCGCCTGCGTTTGCACCAGATGGCTGCAAGCCGGGAGTCCTGTCTTCCCATTTCGGTGTAAAACTGCACTCTGGAGGTCTAAAGTCGGATAGCTTGTGATCTGTGTGGCTGGTTAGGTTAAGGCTGGAAACGTCCGTAACTTTTCGATTAAGTGGCAAAGACAGGCTGATGAGTAAGGCTATTCAGAAAAGACGTTTAGAGAATTAAGTAAAGGACTAAAGATAACTTCTTGAGAAAGTACAAAAGGTGATGAGCAAATCATGCAAAAGAGCCTGGAGAAATAGTCTGGAAACCGAAGACGGCCGAGGCAGTTTTGCCGTGTGTGTCAGTGTTGGTGTGATACGTCCATGGAACGTAAGCCTCTGATCAGACTGAAACCCAGTGTGTGTGGTAACTCCCAACTGATCACGTGCGGACCTGGAACCCGGGGAACTAGTTGTGACCTGCTGGTCAAAGCAGAGTCAGCAGTCTGGGGGGGTGGGCCCACAGAAGGAGAGGGGCTTCTCTGCGTTTCGGTTGAGGGGGTGATGAGAGTGTAGGGGTGAGCTCTGGGCCAAGGTCAAGTTGCCCACGTTGACCGCCACGCCACAGGAGCTCTGGGGCTTGGGCCAAGTCACAAAAATCTGGATTTTTGTTTCCACCAGCTGTAAATAAGCTCTGACATCTCTTCTGCTTGTAAACGCCTGAGCCTTAGCATTGACGTTTACATGAGGGATGCGGAAACGAAGAAGAAAACGTGTTTGGGTTTACTGTGAGCAGGCACGTTTCTTTAACCTTGTCTGTTTTCAGCCAGTCAGAGACGAGGAGGCACCGGAAGGATATGGTTGTGGTCTCAGGTCCAACGGGGACAAACTCAGCCTTCTCAGCCCATGCTTTGTGCAGATCCAAATACACACCTGTGAAGTCCACGTTTAGAGGCCAAATCTCGTTTCTGGTCGTGGCGTCTCCTGAACTACTTGTAATGTGAAAAATCAGAATGCATTGTCTTGGAATTTGCTTTTTTTTTTTTTTTTTTTTGGCTGGACTTGGCTCAAAGTAAAATTTTGCAGAAGGGGTTCCCAAGAGGGTCTCCCACACCTGGTGTTCCGGGAACGTCTAGACTTTCCCTCAGTCCCCAGGCCCAACAGTCTGACCTTCTATTTTAGCTGATAAATTTAATCTTTGTTTTCCCAGGTTGTATTTATTGGTAGAGGAATTTCAGGAGTAATCACGATGGTATGTACAAGGCCCCCCATTTCTCAGAGTCGCCCCAGAACACTGGCTTTATAGCCAGATAAGCCTGGTTTCATTGCCTGTTTCTGCCACTCGTAAGCAGTGACCGCAGACAAGTTTCTGAATCTGTGTTTTAGATTCTTCTTGTGTAAAACACACACGCGCAGACTCCCTGTAGGATTGCTGCAAAGATTAAGTGAGGTAATGCATGTGCCGTCTTAGACGGTCAGCAAGCTGAGTCTGTGAAGGACAAGACAGTAAGTGATTTCGGCTTTGCTGGCCTGGTCTGTCTCATTGGCCTTCCATCTCAGTAGCCTTCGGTAAGTGAACGAGCCTGGAAACGTAAAAACCTGGCTTCCCTCTATGGCAGCATTTAACACCTGACACCAGATGTGTGGTTTCCCTCACCAAGCAGCTCCCCGCCTCCAGCCGGGCATCTGCCACTGAGTTCAGTTCTGAGACAATATTCCTAGAGTCACAGATGAAGGGGTCAGCCCCACAGGACAGCCCCCCACCTCGGACCCTAATCCCTGGTCCATGCCTGGTCCTTCCCACAGCCAGCTGTGAGCTGAAGGTACCCACGGCCCCTCCCTGGGCTCAGGGATGTGCCAGAGGAGCTCACAGAACTCAGGAGAACAGTTTACTTACCATCCTACCTGTTTATTACAAAAGGATGCAATTCGAGAACAGCCAGATGGAAGAGACGCATGGGGCAAGGTTTGGGGGGAAGGATGCGGCCCCAACGCCCACCCCCAAGCCCACTCTGGGGGCACCACTCTCCTGGCACCTTCGTGTGTTCAGCACTCCAGGAGGTCCCTGAAATCCCTCTGGTCAGAGTTTTCTATAGAGGCCTCATTAGGTCAGCACTACTGATTACATTTTGACCATTAGTGTTCAGTGCAACTCCAGCCCCCTCCCTCCCCGGAGACTTGCTGGGACTCAGGATTCCAACCCTCTAACCCCAGCTCGGGCCACCAGGGAGCCCCCAGCCCCCAGCCCCCTCAATGGCACACAAAAAGACACGTCACTGGAGACTCCCAGGGTGCTAGGGAACTAGGAAAGGGAGCGGGTGGGCAGAGACCAAGTATATATATATATATATATATGTATATACACATATATACATATATACACACACATTTCTTATCATGGTATAACTTGGCTGTGTCCCAGTGAGGCCTTATTTGTGGGCACTGAAACTCGAGTTTCATGTGGTGCTCCTGCATCGGGAAACATTCTTTGCATTTTTCTCCAGCCTTTCATCCTGGAAAGACCATTCTTAGCACAAAGGCTGGAAGGAAGCAGGCAGTAGGCGGGCTTCGGCCCACGGGCCATGGTTTGCCCACCCGTGCGTGTCCAGTGTCCTTCCAGGGGTGGTGTGGCTTCGTCTGAGCCTCCCCGTTGGCCCCGTGCCCAGCTCCTCCCTGCCCGGGCCTTCATCGGCACATTTCTCCGCTCTCCTGGGCTTCCTCTGCCTTTCTGTGTGGCCAGGCCAACGTGTCTTGATTCATTGGTTCTTGAGCAGGTTGGATGGGGTTCCGTCTCCAGCAGTGGTGACAAGCCTTCATGATTCTTAGTTGGGGGTCATTTTTTTTCCCTCAAGGATCTTGGGAAAAGCTCCAAGGGCTGGATTAGGAGACTCTGGGATCACTTCACTCTTGCGTCTTCTCCCAGAATCTTCCTTCCAAATATGACAGGTTAGAGCCCAGATCATTTGGCTTTCCTCCACCAGTCTCCTCAGTGTTCAGCGTGTGACTTCAGGTGCTGCACGGATGTGACAGTCAGTCCCAGGACCTACCTTAATTACTCTTGTTAGAAACCCGATTCTACTCAGACTCTGGGTGCTTCACCTGGATTGCACAAATATCCTGAAATTAACATTCCAGTAAGTGTCTCATCTCTCCCTCCTCATCACCTAAACCCTTCTACAAAGATCAATAAACTTTGAGAAAGTGAGTCCATGGAAGGGTTAACACTGACTCGACCTTGAGGAGAACAGGTAATTACAAAAGCAGTGACTAGAGATAAGAGTCTTTGTATAACACATACTAATCATTTGTCAACCTCTCATTTTAGGAAAAGAAAATCAGATAGCAAAGAATTTCTCTTTCAGCTTGGTGGTTAAAAGTTTATTTGGTTCCAAAAATTTTCCACATTGGGGATAATGTGGATTTATAGAAAACAGTACGCATTCAGGTGACATAAGACTTCCTTGATATAACACGTTTGGTTTAATGAGTGGAAAAAGAGATTTAGAATCTAGAATAGTTCTTCAATTTTTTATTCTAATATTTTATTAAAGAAATTTGGCATGTAGCTTATTAGCTAATCGAATTACATAAGATGAAACCAAAATAGAATGTCAGTGCTCTGGGCTGTGCTGTAAACACTATTATTCCATAATTCAATAAAAGGAACCCTAACTATTGACAGGCATTCCTTTCTGGGTGTGTTGTCATGCTCTTCAGGTGGAGAACATTTTCTGTACCAAGCACCTGCCGTGTATCAGCTCCCTTGGCTTTGAAAAGTGATGGAAAGAGAGTGTCACAGGTTTCAGACGTTCCCAGATCTTCCTGGGAAGGCAGAATAATCTTGTCAGTCATTTATTTAGTGACTTCTGTGAGCGTGATGGCCTTTGCGTATTATTTTCTCTGATCCCTCATGTATCCCCATTTCACCACCGTTTTCCCCTTTCGTGGGTGAGGAAACAGAAGCTCAATGAAGTGTAGGAGCCTGGTCGACGTCCCTGAACTGCTGAGGAGGGACTGTAATGGCTGACATTTACTCACCGCAGACGGGCGACAGCTACTTTCCTAAGTGCTTTACGTTTATCGACTTTTCCCATCACAACACGTACGTGAAATAGTTGCTGTTGGCATCCCTGTTTCCAGGTGCGGAAAGTTCAGGTGAAGTCAGGCTGAGACGTCACAGAGCTGGGACACGGTAGGGGCGAGAGGCAGACACAGACCTGCGGTCCTGGGGCCTGACAGAGCTCTTCCCTGCTGGTCCAACTCCACGACTTCAGAGCGCAGCTGCGTTTGCGTGAGCTGGTCCCCGCAGACCACGAGGGCTCTGTCGTACTGTGCCAACCGTCACGTGTCTGCCAGATGCATCCTTGCAGAAGAGGGAAGGAAGTGGGGACGCGTGGCTGCGGGCACATCAAGTCAGGGATGTGCTTCCGGGACTTTGTGGCTGGCTAAAATGAAAAAGAAGAGAAAATGAAAAGGTTACGGTGTCATTATGCCACTTACCTGAAATCTACCAGCCCAGTTGTTTCCCCATCATGGATTTGCTTCCATTTTGCAAGTCTCATCAGGGTATACTAACTAAGTCGTAATAAAATCCATAAAGTCTAAGATAATGTGACCTTCTTGGGTGTTTTTCCAGATAGTTAGTAGGTTTTTCACCTTACTTGTAAATTTAAGTCAAACATCGTGATACAGGCATTTCTGATACAGCACGATATACGTGTCCCTTAAAAGCCACGTGTGCTCTGCTACTCAACTCTGTGCTAGAAATAAAAGGACTTATGGGAAGAAAGTGTGTTGGGGTGAAACCAGTCAACACAAGCAGAAACAAAAGTTGTAACAATCCTAAAAAATACACACGCTTAGTTAAAAAGACAGGCTGTAGTGTAGGGAATATGGCACTACAGTAATTATGGGACTGATGTAGGGGGGAAAAGGTGGCTTGATTGGAAGAGACTCGAGGACAGCGCTGGACCTGCTGAGTTGTGGAGACACAATAGACAAAGGAAAGTGTGTGATAAGTCCTCCCAGGGCACGGTGTACGTGCAGACTGAGGGAGAGCGTGGGGCGGGGACCTAGCATGACTGCTACTTTATCCCAAAATATCCCCCTATTTGTAATTGAGGACGAGCCACATCCCATTACAGAAATACCCAGTATTCACCGGAAAACAGGAAAAACGGAATGGCTTTTTATAGGGTAACAGAGCTAATTTCTCCCTTCATAGTAATTATTACATTTTCAGTACATATATTGGTAAATGGCTAGGTCTCTGGAAGGAACTATTTGAGCTGTATACTGTGATGGGAATGGTAGGAAAAGCCCAGGAAGTTATTTCATACATTTCAGGAGCAAAATTTTGAGACATTCATCTGGTTTCCTCATGATCTCCATGACCTGCTCTAAGTGGTCATGATACGTAATTTGAAGAGATAGTAACTGCATGTATTCAAATTTCACTGATAATCCTACTGGAGAGTTTTAAAAACATAGATGGTTAGGATTTATAGTCTCAAAGGTTTTGCTCCTTATTGAGTTACAAGACATTCTGCAAACATTTTGCTGTACAATTTGACAATCAAACAAATGATAATCCTTAAGAGTTAAAATCTCCCTACCATGGAGTGTACTAAACTTTGCTATTATGACAAAGTTGTCCCTGAATTGCCCCCTAAATCCCACAAGAAAGGCGTGGATCACACTGCCTCATTTTCAATAATGACTTAGTGTCATGTGTTAGACGTAATTTAATTCGTGTCTGATCCTGTGGCTTCAGTAAGGCAGTTGTTTTCAGGGGGATGGGGGTTCCTGGCATTTTGGTCCGTAGATCTGAGGTTTCCACTGCTTTAGAGGTGACCTCCTTGTTTTGGGAGGATTATCAGTCTAGGCTCTTAATAACAAAAAGTAGGCACCCCCCCCACTGTTCTTGAAGGGAGCTAGAGACACTGACACTCATGTACAAGTGCAGTCTGTTGCGAATTGGTGATGTACATTTTTTTTAAATGGCAGTATAATCAGTTACAACATGTCACTTTCTGGTGTACAGCAGTGTCCCAGTCACGCATATACATACATATATTTGTTTTCATATTCTTTTTCATTAAAGGCCATTACAAGATATTGAATATAGTTTCCTGTGCTATACAGAAGAAATTTGTTTTTTATATATTGATGTAAATTGCAATTCCCGTGTCTGGGCTTTGGGAAGAGGAGAAACGCCTTCCCCGAGGAGATTTCAGTAGGAGAGGTGGAGCGTCCCCTCCTACAAGGTGTCGGGTCACACTGAGAGCCTGCATCTGGGCTGAGTGACCACGACTAGCCCCAGGCCTGGGGGGTGCACCGCGGACCATTTTAGTTGCCCTCCATGGCCCCAGACTTGTGCCTTGGCTGTGGTGTTGAGACAGAGAGTCCTCAGGTCCCCTCTGGTCCCCTCAGGAGCCAAAGCCTGTGGCTTCTCCCTGGGAAGAGAGCCAGAAATGACCCACTCTGTCGTCCCCTGGGTCACTGTTATCACCCATCCAAGGCCAGCCCCCTGTCCAGCTCCAACCACCTCTCATTCTGCGTCCCAGTCTGCTCTACTCAGACCCACTTCTTCATCACTCAGTTGGTGGCCCATGGCCTAGAGCTTGGGCATGTTGAGCCTGGTCTGCAGGGCCCTCCTGCCAGGGACGCCCTGGCCTCTGCCTGTGCCGCCCCTCACCACTGTCCACACGCCCCAGCCAGGCCGGGGGGATTCCACCCCCTGGACCACGACTGGTCTGTCCCCACCTCCGAGCACGTCAGCCTCTCTGGGACTGTCTTCTGAGGCTCCCGGCCACCATGCAGCTGGATGTCTCTTCCTCCTGGGACTGATTTCAGCCCCTACTTGCCCTCCTAGAGCTACGCGCCACTGCTGTTGCACGTGTCACACCACGAACTGTGCGTCGGAAATAGCTTTCCTGCTGGACCATCCTCTCCACGAGGGATGTGATGCCCGTTGCACGCTGCTCTGCCCTTGACGTCTGGCAGGATGGCCCACACGTTGCAGACCATCCTAGATACCTACTGAACAGAGTGAAACGTGAACAAGCAAAGGAATGAATGGCATCAAGTGTGTTCAGTGCCGAAGGATTCTTGAGCTTTAACTTCCAGGAGCTCATCCTGGAATTTACCAAGGAGGTTGGGGGTGACACCAGGGAAGCAAAAACCAGAGCCTTGGAGACGCAGGAATAAATTTTGTCCAAGGACTTGAACACAGCACAGAAGGGGAAGCAGGGAGGAGTGATGCCTGGAGGCACTGGAACTGCGTCCTTTCCCTCCACTTAGTGCTGGAGAGACTTGGACCTTCGCACCAGCTCCTCCACTGCTTCATCCCGCTTTCCTGATGTATTGAAGGGGCAAGTTCTATAAGTACCCTTTACTGCCAAGTGAAAAGAACACAATTTATAAGCCTGACTTAGGGACTTGTACTGAACATTTGTGCAGCTTTTGAGGAATGAAAGTGTTCAGCTTGCAGTCTACCGGGGACGTCAAGCTGTCCTCTTGACATCTGTTTATGAAAATGGTCGGTAGGTGTGTGCTGGAGTGTGGACACTCTGCCTTTCCTGAGGCTGTCTGTTTTGAAGTTCCCTCTTCTGTCAGCTCCTCTCAAAAAATCTGCACTTTGGAATTGAATCTTAAAGCACTCATACTTCTTTAGTCACAGATTTCGGTCTGGCTGGGTGCTGGGTCTGGGGTAAGGACCTCTGTTGTGAAACAGAGACAGAGGACCTAGTGGGTGCTTCCCTCAGGTTTGTTTTTTTTTTAAACATATGAAAAACAAGGCTTTTGTGCTTAATTCCCTCCTGGAGTTTAATGATGGAGCCACATTTCCTGAGCAGTAGGGTATCCTGGTTGTTAATTTGAGGCCAGTAGATGGGCCCTTATTCTCAGTGCAGCAGAGTTAATCACTTACCAGTGAAAGGAGAGAGCAGTCAGAACATTTGGAGGTTGTTTAATCATCAACTGTGGATGACAAGCACCTCTCCGAGTTTCTGAGAATATACATCCCACTGCCTGCCAAGGCCTGGTCGCGAAATGTATCACTTTAATTAATTTGTTTTTTCCTTGCCATGTTTTTTACTGCCATCTCTACACCCGACTCTGGACTGAATTTGGGAGCGATCAAACCATTCCTGAAGTCACTGCTAAGGCTGCACGTACAGATCATCCCTCGTGCAGCCCAAGGGCGCGTTCTGTCTTCCCGGCAGGACCACGCCAGGCAAACACGGACTTCCAAGGTGCCCGATCTGCACGCATCTGTTCTCGGTGCAAGTTCTTCAGCGGAACAGACGGCGACTGCTAATGAGTTTGTTTACACATGTGTGATTTAATGAGACTAAACACTTAACTGATCGTGAAGTCAGCCTTGTTTCCTGCTGCTGTTTTTGCTTTAATTAAAAACAATGTTGGGCACATTTTCTGGGAATTACAGCACTGTGACAGAGGAGATTTCCAGGAAGGGTTGGCTGTTCAGTTGTGGGACTGAAGAGGAAGATGAGAATACAGTGTTGGGTTTGGGGGCCAAGGGCTGAAATCTGGTTTAATTGACAAGAGTAGGTGTAATGAAGGAATTTTTCATGAAGTATGTCATGTCAGACTCTTTAGTACAATGCTAAAATTAGAATATGTCCCAGACTAACTTATTTTAGGAAGTTCTAGACCTGAATGGGCTCCACCATAAAATCTTTTTTTTTTATTGAAGTATAGTCAGTTTCCAATGTTGTGTTAATTTCTCATGCACAGCATAGTGATTCAGTTATACATATGTATATTTTCATATTTTTTCATTATAGGATATTACAAGATATTGAATATAGTTCCCTGTCCTATATCAATTTTATATGTAATCTGTTGTATGGCCTTCCTTTTTTTTGAGTGAACTCTTTCCTAGCTATTGGCTTATATTTTGATATAACTGAAATCATGACATTCAATTAAGACAGTTCTTCCTAAAAATTCATATAAAATAATGGTGATGTAATTTTTATAAATAAATATTTATGTAAGGTTATCTGATACACTCTCCCCCTTTATTACTTTGAAATTCTGCAAAACCGATCCCACACAGGCTCACTTTGAGGTGGAGGAGATGAGGCAGGAACTCTAACCCCTGACCCACAGGCCAAATCCAGTCTGGTTTTTCAAGTTTTCTCCAGACCCATCTTGCATCCCTCTGCGGGTGTGGGCTGGGGAGTGGCGGAGCTGAGTCTCCGACTGCAGAGTGGGAGTGACCCACTCCGGCCCTGCACGCGGAGGTTTCTCACCACTGATCATCTCCCTGCTGGGTCCGCGATCTCACTGTACCTTCCCGAAGATTCCTAAATTCCACCTGACCACAGGTGTGGGTGTGGCTTTGAGTAGCTCAGGGTCTGGCTGCTGCTTCTGGCCTGTCCTCATCCCTTCCCCAACCCTGGGCACCCTGAGCACCCGGAGGGCTGGCAAATGCGACTTCACCTGCCTTGTTTGTCCCAGTTTGGGAAATGAGTAGTCCCTTGTTCTCGACGTACTAGATAAGTTGTGACAAATTACAAGCTGTTGCTTATACATATTAGGAATACATGGAGAGCATTGAGGTGCATAGAAAAGAAAATAATACATAAATTTTATTATTAAATACACTAATTTTTTTTGTAAGTTAATTATTTTCTTTTTTTTGCCTTTTTTTTTTTAACTGAAGCATAGTCAGTTACAGTGTGTCAATTTCTGGTGTACAGCCCAATGTCCCAGGCATGCATGTACGTGCATATACATGCCTATACATTTTCATATTCTTTTTCATTAAAGGTAACTACAGGATATTGAATATGGTTCCCTGTGCTATACAGAAGAAATCTGTTACTTACCCGTTTTTATATACAGTGGCTAACATTTGCAATTCTCAAACTCTCAAATTCATCCCTTCCCCCTCCTTCTGCCAGTAACCATAAGATTGTTTACTATGTCAGTGTGTCTGTTCTTTATTTGTAGATGAGTTCATAGTGTCCTCTTTTTTCTTTCTTTCTTTCTTTTTTTAGATTCCACATATAAATGATATGTGAAATGTTAGACTTTAGCCTGGACGATTGAAGTTCCACCAGCTAAGGAGGTTTTTATGTTCTTGTTCACTTTCTAAGGTAAACTTATAAACCACATCTTTAAGATAAACTAATCCAACTGGATAAACCTGATTATTTAGAAACTCATCTCATTAGGTAATCAGTTTGGGTTCACAGAAAATGCACTCGCTGTGGGGTCAGCTGGACCTGCGTTTCAGCCCGAGCTCTGTCACTTTCTAGCATTTCAGATGGAAGAAAATGTCCTCAACTTGGAGCCTCTGGCCCACTGGGGATAATAATGCCTGTTTCACATGTTCGCCGCGAGGCCCAACTGTAAACACAGAGTTCCCGGCACTGTTCCAGGCACGACACGGCCTCTTTTTCATGCTTTCGTGCCTTTTGACTTTCCAAGCATGGAAAGTTGGTGGACCCAGGTAGTCAAGATCGTTGGTACTGCTGATCAGAATTTACAAGCAGACAGTTCCGCTGAAAAGTAGCTAGTGAGAAATGGGTGGTGAATCGTGTGGAGATTCATGGTCACAGCATCAACACAAATAAAAGCAGGAGGGAACACAGGCCAGGATGGCCCAGCGTGTGATGTTCGTGGACCCCCAGGGAGAGAGGCCTTCTGGGTTTACTCCAGTGTCTTCCAGAGTCAGATCCACACACCCCTGCAAATCCAATGGCATGTTCTCAAGGAATCAGGAGTTCTTTGAAAAAAATACTACTTGCTTTTCATTTTGATGCCATTTTAAAATTACTGCACTATTGATAGAAAAAAAATCTTTTGCAGTAATCATTTCAATTAATTTTTTCACGTGAAAGTCAGTGTTTCAGATCTAACAACATACACTTGGGCATCATAATGTATTTTTTTTCTTCAGGTGTGTTTAGGAGACGTTAGTTATGCTGTTGTGACTTTTCAGAAGAGATCATAGTGGGAGTGTAGTAGTTCCCACACTTGTATGACCTAGACTGAGACTTGACTTCTGTTCTAAAACCAACCATTGTCTTCCACTCTTGGGGAATCAAACTAGGCCAAATGGACTGGGGGAAAAAAGGGGAAATCAGTAGTTTGTTCTAAAGGCATTTTGGAGAAAATTATATTCCACTGGAAAATATTAAAATACTAATAGCTGGTCTAGCAACTTGCGAGACATAGATGACAATTTTGGGAGTTTCTCAAATGTGTGTGCAGATGTTGGTAAATACCACTCTTTTGTAATTAATTCATGTACAGCCTCATCCTGTGCAGTTTAACAGTGAATGTGCAGGGTCCCAGCCAGGGATCCTTTGTGGTTCCTGGGTACGCAGGTATTTTACCAGAATGCTCACCAGTGTTCCACCCATTTTAGGCTCGACATCTCCACCAGAATTTTTGTTTTGCTTGGAAATGACCGATGACAGTAGGGTCTTTGCTTTCTCATGCCTGGCTTTTTCTGTATTCGCAGGAACAGGAGGTGCCTCCTCTGTCTGTTCTGAGCTGCTCCTGCCCGTAGACGCGCGGGTCACGAGGGTCCCTGGTCTGTCGTGGCTTCTGTGTGTCTGTCCCACCTGCGAGCAGCTCCCCGGGGGGCCACCCAGGTGCGGCCGCCAGCACCATGTTCTGCACGAAGCTGAAGGACCTGCAGATCACGGGGGACTGCCCCTTCTCTCTGCTGGCGCCGGGACCCGCGGCCAAGGAGCCAGCGGAGGCGGCGGCGGCCGGATGCTCGGAGGCCGGGACCGCAGCCCCGCGCGCGCGCAGGGACGTCCCCGAGGGGCGCGCGCGCGGGGGGCTTCCCCGCAGGAAGACCAGCCGCAGTCGCGTCTATCTTCAGACTTTGGCCGAGAGCATTTGCAAACTGATTTTCCCGGAGGTGAGCGCTTGCCCTTTCGAGATGGCACTGATATTTTGAAGATGCTAAAAGAATGTTTTTCTAAGGAAAATGCGAACACTTGCTTTCTCATTTTCAGGGCTGTGGTGGATGTAGAGTATTTTCCAGAAACATACAAAAACATTCCTCTACAGGCATCGTATTCTTGAATTGTGTTTCATCTTAAAATGTTTAAGATCTTGCACTCTGTCCTGCACTCGGGTGAGCTTGATGACTTGCTTAGTCTGTTGGCCTCAGCATCCTTATCTGTAAAATGGGAATGGTGACACCACCCACTCCATAGAGTCTCAACGTGCATGAAGTAAAATAATCCATAGCTCCGGCCATCCATAAGGACCCATCCATTGTTAGCTGGTTTTTAGAGCTAAATTCCTCAAAGAATAACTGATTTTCTGCTGGGCTGTCCTGGTCTGTGTCCAAAGAGCATCACACATTCCCTGCCAATTTGCTGAGGTGTCCTGCTGGCTCTGAGTTTGAAGTCTCTGCTCACGCCAGGCTCGACCTCACCCCTAAGTCGGGGTCTAGGACCCGCACCTGCCAGTACCTACCAGCCGGCAGCTGGGACATGCCTTGTTATAGTGAGCAGCCTAGAGCCGAGCTGGGATCTGGAGCCCCGCCCTTAAGAGACCTCTGGAAAGACAGCTACTGTGTCATCTCACTTACATGTGGCATCTTAAACAACACCACCAAGTCCCAAAGAGAAAGAGATCAGACTGGTGGTTCCCAGAGGCAGAGGGTTGGGGAGGGGAATTAGAGGAAGGTGGCCAAGGTGGTCAGAAGAGACCCACCTTCAGTTCGGAGATGGCTTGGGTACCAGGGACGCAAGGACAGCGAGATGGCTGTAGCCAGCACCGCTGAATGATGTATGGGAAAAGTCTCCATGAAGAAAGCCTATGAGTTCTCATCGCAGCGAGAAATGTCTTCTCTTTGCTTTTTATTGTACCTACATAAGAAGATGGGTGTTGGCCGAACCCAACCTATTGTGGTCATCATTTCACATTCTGTGTAAATCAAGCCATCATGCTGCAGTGATGGATGTCAATTATTTCTCAATAAAACTGCAGGGAAGGGAGCTCTGGGGACAAGGCATGTACCTAATTAAGCCAAGTATCTTTGGAATAGAAGACATGCGAGGAGCTCCTCTCCCTCGTGGGGTGGAAGAAAAGAGAGGCTGAGAGTCTTCACGGTGTGTCTTCCTCAGTCTGTCAGAGTTCGCAGGCTTACATAAATTCACTAAGCTGGGAGATCGGGCACTGATGTCATCAGACTCCAGCCGTCAGGATCCACTGATGGCTTGTCAGTGACTCAGCACCGACCCTGTGCATTGTGCGAAGCACTGCGGAACCAGACTGCTGACTTCTAGGGCTGAGGGAGCTTCAGAGGCCATCTTGATTCACTCCCAAGAAGGACTAGAGAGGTTAAATGACTTGACCAAAGTCACACAACTTTCGAAGGGGAGAGCAGTTACTGCTCTCAACAATATGGGCTCCAGTGAGAAAGAAGAGACCTGAAGCTCGGAGGATGAATGGGTTAGAGTTAGCTGGAAGTCGAGGGAACTTATTTCAGATGTAATGCTAGCACAGTAGCCCTTTGGGTAGTGGCCTTTGAAATGGAAATACTGACTTACTCTCCCCAAGTGAGGCCCTTCTCAGGCAGCTGGTGGGCATCACAGCCTGGGAAGCAGGTGGCGCTCTCAGGTTCAAGGACAGAGCGAGACACACAGAGGAACAGAGGGTGGGGGAGGGGAAGCTGGCGAGCATCCCTGCTTCCTTGACTCCAGCCTGTTACTGTCCCGTTGGCGTCATTATTTTGTCTGATAAATTTTGAGTCCCTATGATAGAAGTCATGTACATGTTGGAATTTCTTCAACAAAATTTTGAATTCCAACTAAAAATGACGTTTGCCTTTTTTCTTTTTCTGTATTTAGAATAACCTGTCGTTTGCTTGCAAACTCCCAGGAATAAGGATCAGGATTTGACTACAGGGTTATGCAGTGGAGAAGGCAAGGCTGTCGGGTCTGGGAGGCAGGGGTGACGGAGGGTACAGTGGGAGTCAATGACTAGGTCTCCTTTCCCACAGCTGAGGCCATTGGCCTTCGAGCAGTGACTGTCCAGTGTTGGTATAACTGGACTGTATAGTAACCAGCCTAGGTTACATCATTAACTGTCCAAACATCGGAATGTCTTTGATTAAAGAAGGTGTTTTTCTTTAAACTGCTTCTATTTGAGTGGACAGAGGTAGCACTTCTCCTACTGTTCACTTTCGGTTCTATCAGTAACTCAAAGGAGGAGACTCCAGCCAGCATTTGACAACATCATAGTTCTTGTTTTAGAGAATCAGATTTAATTCCCCAATTATATTTTATTGGGGGGGGGCAAGAATTATAGTTCATTATGCAGAGCAAATTTAGAGTGGGAGCTGGCATTCCAGAGCCATGGAATAGTAGGACTTAGAAAAGGCTTATGGCTTATCTAATGCAAACTTTTCATGCGTCTGGAAAGATTGAAGCACATAAAGTCAGGCCACTTGCTTTAAGTAAGAGATAACGGGGGGAGGTGAAAAGGTCTCTGCCTCTTCACTCGTAACACATTGCTCTTTCTGATGTAACATCGTTAGGTCATTTTTCATGGCTGTGTATCCCAGTACTCCTGGAAGCCCCTCGGACATAGTGTCTTTAAGAAACTTGCAGTACAGTGTCAACCACCCTTGTAGCAAATCAGATCCCACTTATTGAATCGAATCAGCTGAGTCAGATCTGCTTGTGTAAACAATACTCTCCCAAACCAAAGACCTCGTGAGACTAAGGAGGGTCCGAGGGACTCCTGAAGTCTCTAAATGTGCTCCAGAATACTGCGTTGCAAGAAGGAGGAAAAGAAGCAGTGCCACAATTTACCCTTATGAGTTGAAATATCCTTGGTCTAGAAAAACATTAAAAACTGTAGAAAAGTGGAAAATCAACTGAAATAGCACAGCTTATCCAAAAACCCTACCAATGAAATTCCATCCAGAGTGTTGGCAGCAAAAGTGCATCGAACAGCAGTTGTACCTAAGTACTGCTGTGTGCTGTGTTTGTGAGAAAATGCTCGTTTTAACAACAGAATACGTATCTATCTTTATCAAGTCAAAAGAGAGCTGTTAAGTAAAGAGAAACAAACTTCAGAGCAGCACTATATTTACTTTTGGGGATGGGCAATCCCCTCTGTCCATCAGAAATCCCATGATCCACAGCACCTCAGGGTCCAAGGCTTGGGGGTATGAGTGAGCCTGTTCCTCCAAAACTCAAAACGGATGCTTCCTGGGTAAAAGGGAGATTGAGGGCCAGGAACTGAGAATCTTCAGAAGACTGTGGTGCAGTATTGATGTGCATTGAATTGCAGGGACTTAATTTAGAAGGAGATACTGGACTTGGTCCTCAAATACCGTAGTAAACTGAAAGTCACTCTATATAGCTGTCGGGATGTGGAGTACCTGACCTTCCACAGCGGTTGGCTCTGAATCTCAGGTCTCACTTCAAGCTCAGTCCTGCTTAATGGCTTCGCTGTGAACGGTGTCATCTCGGGCTCCAGGCTCAGGAGGACTGTGGGCGCCATGGTGGGACATCCTGCGCCCCAGCAGCCTTTAGCAGTAAATGTTTTGCTTGGGAAGCTTGTGGGTTTTGCCTTGTCTTGTTTTGAATTTGTAACAATTTTCCAGGGGAGCAGTGGTATATGATGAAAGCAGGTGCAAAATCCTGTTAACCTGTATTATCACTAAAGTATGCTGTTAAAACGTGGCCAGGAAAAAAAGTTCTTTAGAAAAAAAATAGTTTCGATTCAATGTGGAAAGTCAGGAAGACCTCTGCTCCGCGGGCCCCAGCACGGGGAGGGACCGTTTCTCCTCCGTTACCGTGGCAGCGCATGTGTTAGTGGGGGCAGACTAGAAAGAGAAGCTCCGGGTGGCAGTGGGAAGGAAGTGAAGGACCAAGGAGGATACTGATTGAAAAGGGTATGAACATGCACTTGACGGTTTAACCAGAAGGTTGAGAGGAGAGAGAACGGTGATGTCCCCTGACCGGGGCGAGGAAGGAAAAACGTCTTCAGAGGCAGGATTGGATGGGTTGTCTTTCCTCATCGCCCGTCAGAAGTTCCTAGTCACAGCAGTGATTCGTATATAAACAAATATAATTCAAATCGTTTTAAATTGGAAACAATCTGAAGGGATTCATGAGCAAGCTGAAAGGGCAGCAGCTCTGTCCTGGGCTGTGTTGCTTCACAGATGCGAAGGTTATAGACGAAGCCTTCAAGACTTGAATTAACTGATGGGGGCACATGGTGTTCGTTCATTCATTCGTTTGTTCACTCCATCATTACGTAGTGAGCATCCCTCTGGCCAGGTACTGTCTCGGTGCCGGGCATGGCTTGGTGAGCGAAGCAGGTCCTCCCTGCCCTGTCGGAGCCTCTGTTCTAGAGGAGAGGACAGGTAGTAAGAAAAAAAGTCGGGTAGCAAGTGCCTGCAAGATGATTGAGAGCATGCGCAGAGGCAGTGCCCTCGTTTCACTCGTGACTCTCTTCCCCAAGAACAGCCAGAAAGGTGGAGCGTGGTTTTACGGGTTTTAATCCACACTAACATGCTGGCGTTAGGAATCCCAGAGTAGCTTGAGAAATGGAAGCTGCTTGAGGACCCCGGCTGATCTGCCTATTTACAGTCTCCAATTTAATGTTCCCTTCCTCTTTCCCTGATATCAAAGACGGCCAAGAAACAGGCCCACGTTTCCCTTCCCAAACACGGTCGTCGCCTGCCAGGCATCACAGAGATCGCCGGGCCCTTGCTCCGAATCTGCCCAGGGCTCCGTCTCCTTCCAGCCCCCGCTCTCCTCCCGAGGCAGGTGTGCCCCCTCTTCTCACCTGAACAGTCAGAAAAACTGCTCTAAATGGTGAACTGAAGTTTTCTTTTATTTCTTCCCATCTCTTGCATTTTCTTTCAATGAACTTCACGTTTCTTTTCTCAGCTCTGTGTGCACTTTAAAAACCAAAAGTTCTTTTCATAACTCATTTCCTTGAAACAGAAGCTTGGTGTGTTTTGCTTAACTCTGCTGTCCCACTTGACCAGTGGAAACTCCGGGAGAGATATAAATAGTTCCTAAGGAAAAAGGAATTTCACAACTTGGGACGTAGCCAGAGAATCGTTCACTGTCCTCTGGGTAAACCACAGAGAGACTCCATGGCTATGTACACACATATGATTTTTTTGGGGGGAGGAGGGAGGGATGCAGAAAACTTGGCAGCACTGGTAACCAGGGTTTTACTTTGCACTTAGCAACTAGTTAGGGAGAAGGAGCTGTTACAAGAGATGAAGAGATAGTCGACCAGTATCTAAAACTCCGGAGGCTTATGTACAAATACTTTGCCATAGAAGAAAAACTGTGACACACTCAGAAATCAATAAAAGAAGAAACCTGTAAGTATTTGGTGAAGATTATTACTTCAAAGAGAGGAAATGAGTACAAGTTACAGGAAATCCAAGATTTGTTCCAAATCAATGATCAGCTGACCTTGATGACAGGGTGGGTTTAAGGGCTCAGAGAGGAAAGACAGGAGGTCTGGAGTTTTCTGGAGCAGAAGTAAGTGATGCATGAGACATGAATGTGTGTTTGGAGCGAAGCGCGGAGGTCCCTGCTGGGGCTGGGGTAGTGTCTGTGCCAGGAATGTGAGTTTGCAGATTCCTGAGATTTCTCCAGGAAGACCCAACTTTACCAAACTGGAGTCTCTGGTGGGGACTGGAGCTTGTTCTGTGGCTGCAGGGAACACCCACCCAGGGCAGGGCCTGAGGGCCACAGCCCAGGTCCAGACTCCAATTAGCCTGAGCTCCTTGCTGCTTCCCAAGTTTACAAAGCGCACAAGAAACTGAGTTCCCCACACTTAAACCATTAAAGGAATGTTTCCGCTTTTTCCTAAGAGAATTTTTGCACATGTATCTTCAAGGAAATGATTACTTAAGGGAATGTTTGAAACTTTTCTTTTCCATCTTCAGTTTGAGCGGCTGAACCTTGCCCTCCAGAGAACACTGGCAAAACTCCAAATACAGGAAAGCAGGTAAGTTGAACCAGTTCTGTCGTGTGAGTGTCCTGGTCCAGTCACCATTGCCAGGAACCGGCGCTCAGTGATGCGTCAGCGTGTGGGCATCATTTTGGCACACCTGGCTCTGGGCTGCGGGTCTCAGCTGCCACGAGTCTGCACGCTGCACACTCATATTCCATGCTGTCTCTATCGCCAGGCAAGCTCGGGTGTATATAAAATGTTTAGGATTCTGCAGCTGTTGAGGAAAAGGCAGAACTGGTTTCAAGCCGGGATTCTTCAGAGCCCCTGATGTGAGCCATCTTGCCTGTGCTGCTGCTTTTGATAAGCTCCCAGAAGGCCTGTTCTTTCCTACTAAGGCGCAATTCCTGAAATATTTAACAAAGGTGCCTCGTGGATCGGAGTGGACTCCTTGCTCGAAGATTAAGGCAGGGTCCCAGGGCCGCCTGCCTCCTCCTATTGTCAACCTTCTCCCAACTTCAACCACAGGTTAAACTTTTTAGTGGGGGTAGCTCAGTGGTGGAGCGTGTGCTTAGCATGCGGGAGGTCCTGGATTCAGTCACCGGTACCGCCATTAAATGAACACATAATGAAATAAACCTAATGACCTCCCCTCCCCCCCCAAAGAATCAATAAAAATTATTAAAAGAAAAACACTTAGCTGCTGCATCAGGAGGAGGAGGAGGGCTGGGGGACTGAGAGGGGGGCAGCTCGGGGGTGGGGCAGCAGCAGTTGCCACTCTGTAGGGAGGTGGTTTGGTATTTCCACGGCTAGTTTGGCTGTACCGGTGTGCACTGGCTGAGTAGCAGTTCTCTTTACACTTTTCCTTCTACTCTGTGTTTGAAATTTTCTTGAAGAGAGTTTTCTGTAGAGGTTTAATTAATATGTAAGGTGGTTTAAAAAAAACAACCTGACTCCTACAGTTAATTTTTAAAGAGACCCTGGCACCTGACTGCTGATGGGGAGCTTGATTTGGCCTCGTGTTTTTTTCCCTGCAGTCAAAGGGCTATTTCACTGGTGAATCATAACACAAACACTTGAGTTCCAATTTTCAGAATCAGACTTCGATGTTTTGCAAACCAGTGCTGTTATCGGGAATGGTCCATAAATCCATCCATCTGTCCACTGCTGGAGAGTGGGTAATCTGCTCTGGGGATTATCTGTGCTGGTCTCCCTTGCTGGCGAGCTAGTCCCCTGCTGCAGGCGGCAGGCGCGCCAAGAAGGGGTCACAGGCCAGTCCAGTGGGAGAGAGTGTGAATCTCTGAGTCTGACGGAGCTGTGTTTACAGAGTGATATGCCAGAGGCCTCGGTCCTTCCTCCTCAGTCAAGCTGATAAGATATCTGACAAGTCCTGGAGCTGCTACCGTCCATCCGTCTGTCTGCCTGAGCCCTTGGCAGGCAGCTCCCCTACTCCGAGTAGGGCTCAGGGCTTGTGCACGCAAGTTTTCCTAAGTTGCCTGCAGCTATGCTGGCAGGATGCGTTCCCAGAGAAGTATCTTTTTAAAAATCTCAAAACTTACAAAAATTATTTTATTTGGAAAGCTTGAAACATCTTTTACCACTTCCCTGATGTCTGAAAGAGTGGGTCATAGTTTTAAATTGTCCGAATGATTATTCTGTTGTTGAAATAAGATCAGGGAACTTTTTTTTCTTAGAAGACGGCCTGCTGATTATGCTAAGTGGCTTCTCTGTGCTTTTTTGGCCCTTAGGGTACTGAGTTCATCCCCCGTGTGTTTGGTGGGTCAGTCTCCGTTTCTACTGCTGTCAATTTGCCAACTGCTGAACATACCTTAATAACTCTGTTTTGTGCACTGCTTATTACCTTATGTGACTTAAAAAGCAAAATCTCTCTCTCTATATAAAACAGTACACTGCTTCTAAACAAAGCGCTAGACCCCCTTCCTAAGTGAGTGAGTCCCAGCCCAGTCCGTACGATGCTTCTCTCAGCTGTTTGCACAAAGAGCTTCTGCTTCGTTTCTTTTTCCAGGACCTTTGTTCACATCACGGCATCCCACGTATGAACTCATGGCTGGGGTGTGTGGCCGTGTGTGTACAACACACACGCTTGCTGGTGTAATGCAGGCTTACACCTTCTTCTTTCTGAATTTTTTTTTTTTGAAGGTGAAGATAGGGAACTTATTTTGAATTGCACCGTGTGTTGTTTGGATTGGCTGAGCTTTGCTGGGAATTGGCAGGAGTCGAGTTCTCCGAGCAGATTTGCTCTCATTCTTCAGAAAAAAAATAGACGTTGCTTAAATGAGAAAAAAGATGTGGATCTAAAGATGGATTAATGTAACATATGTGACAAGGAGGTGGGGAGCTCTTGATTCAAATTAGATATCATATAGTGGCCCTCAATCTATTTAGATAAGAATAATTTTCTACCTAGCGTTTTAAAATAAGTGTAAGCAGTGTACCTGTATGTGATAAAGTAGCCAGCTGGCAATTTTCCTGCTCAAAAATGTTTCCCTTTGAAACCTCTCTATATGTAGCGTGCTTTACTGAAGTCTGTCTAGTAGTTTAAATTTGTGTGTTTGCCATCTTGGCAAGCTGAACCACAAATAGAACTTGGGTGTCTTTTAAAAGACTTTAGCAGTGTGGCACATTTGGTCATAATTAGTCATCACTCTTGGAAATCATTAAAAAACAAATAGGCAAATATTTCTAGCCATCAAAATATATGCTATTACGTTATTGGCTTCTGTGCTATGTGCAGTAATTGAATAAGGAATAGACTTCTGCAGTCACGAACTCTTATATAAGACCAAGGATGAAAGTTTAATGTAATGAAATCTGAGACTTAAATACATAGAGCCTAAAACTTGAAAGCAGGGTATACCACGTATTTGCTTTAGCAAATAAATAAGGATACTTTAAAGTGGAATCCATCAGTATGTGGATGTTTCTTCTTGGTTGTGTGTTCAGAGAACCCCAGTCTGATTTATTACCATCCTTTCTTGGAAATTTCATGCCACTGGTTTTCCACCAGTGCAAACACCCACACTCTTAGCCTATGTAAAGTTAGATTAAAAGGTAAATATACTTCGTAAAATATGATGAAACACTCTAGATCAGGTACATTTTGGGATTTTTTTTCCCCAACATTATTTGGGGTCTGTACATGTCTTGCTCCTTTCCTGCAAACTGAACAGTGAAGTTTTGCCTCAAAGAAAAGGTAATTTAAATTATTTTCTGTCATCATTTCTGTATGTTATAGCCTGAAATTTTATCATTCATTCGTCAGTTTGTAATTTAAAATATTGAAATCATTTCAGGAAATCTTTGGAAAGAGAAGACTTTGAAAAAATAATTGGGGACCAAGCAATTGCAGCAGGTAATAAAATATGAGCAATTAGGAAATAATTATACTTGTGGAACTAATATTTTGCCTGTAGACTAAGGTTGTCCATTCCTAGAAAATACTTACCTGTAGAACTAATATTTTTGTCTAAAATATTCCTGTTTATTTGTTGGTAACTTCCAGTGTGAAATGTTCAACATCATATTTTGTGTTAACATAAAGAATGTCTTTTTCAAACTACATAATATCTTTGTTTGACCTGCAACATTTCCTCTTCTTACAAGTTTATTTGCTGAGAAGCATCTAAAGCTGCCTGTGAGGCTGACTTATAGACATTCACATGCTTCTATCTTCAACTCAACTAAGTGTTCCTCATTTATGCATAAAAATTCTACTCAGCAATGTAAAATGAATAATTTTTTTAAACATTGGAAGCAATCATGGGGAAAAAGGAGAGCAATGCTCTCAGTAATACTTGGTTTGAGGGAAACAAGGAGACGGGTAACTGTCACACTGTCCCTTTCAAGGACCACGAGTCCATGGACTAACAGGTTAAATTTTTCTAAAAGTACAAGATATTAAGAATTTAATAATGATGATGATGATGATGATGATGATGATGATGAAGGCTGGCTCACACTGAGTCCTGCCTCTGAGTCTGGCACTATTTTAGTGTAGTCCCCAGCACCACAGCAGTCTGGCAACAAGGCACTCTTGTTTTCCCTGAGTTTCACATGAGAAAAACGTGGTACTCAGAATTTAAAGACTAAAGGAGACTAGAGAAGGAGAAGCTATAGAAATTAAATAGTGTGTTCCCAACACATATTCATTCAGTAGCATTGAACAACAAGAATGCTATTTAACTCAGAAAAAAAAATTATATTATCTCTAAGAAAGAATGACAAAATAGTGTTTCACCATAGGTGATTTCAAAATAATTCTTGTATCTGATGCTTATTTTCTGGGAGGTCCTTTGAGGGGGTACAGTACCCCTTCACCAACATGTACTACAGTTTTTGTTGTTAACAAGGTGGGAGAGCTTTTTCTAAAATGGACTTGATCCTGTATTTCCAATTGTTTTTTTTTTAAGCTTGTATTTATTTATTTATTTTTGAAGTCTAGCCAGTTTACAATGTCATGTCAATATCTGGTGGACAGCATAATATTTCAGTCATACAAACACATACATAGATTCGTTTTCATATTTTTTCATTATAGGTTACTACAAGATATTGAATATAGTTCCCTGTGCTCTACAGAAGAAACATGTTGTATATCTTTTATATATAGTAGTTAGCGTCTACAAATTTCAAACTCCTGATTTATCCCTTCCCACCCCCTTTCCCCTCCAGTAACCACAAGTGTTCTTTTATAGTTAAGTTTCAGGAAGATAAAAAGTCATACATTATACTCAGTTGATCATTCTGTTGTAATCAGCTGATTTGGGATTTGTATTGAGAGTTCTCAGAATTTTGGAGGCTAATCTATGTAGACACTTTGAATATAGGTGGTTAACTTTGGTGGGAACTCTTATGACTAGCAGATACAAGGCAAACTCAATCATCAGATACAACAATATTAGAAACAGTAGAACCAGCGCCATCTGCCAAGATGACGCGTTTGCTGCGGCAGACAGTGTGCTATGTGCTTTCAGGAGTTCCGGTGGAGATCATCAGAGAGTCCCTGGGTGAAGAGCTTTTTAAAATATGTTACGAGGAGGATGAATACATCCTAGGTGTGGTCGGAGGAACCCTCAAAGATTTCCTGAACAGCTTCAGCACGCTCCTGAAACAGAGCAGCCACTGCCAAGAAGCAGAGAAGCGGGGCGGGATTGAGGACGGGTCCATCCTCTGCCTGGATAAGGACGAGGACTTCCTCAGTGTCTACTACTTCTTCCCCAAGAGAACCACGTCCCTGATTCTGCCCGGCATCATTAAGGCGGCGGCCCACACGCTGTACGAGACCGAGGTGGAGGTGTCCTCCATGCCCCCCTGCTTCCACGCGGAGGGCGGCGACGCCCTGCAGCAGCCCTGCCTGCTCTACTCCGTCCGCGTCACCAGCGCCAGGCCCGCCCCGTCGCCGGCCCCGGGCAAGCCGCCGTCCTCGCTGGTGATCCCCGTGTCGCTCTTCTGCAAGACCTTCCCGTTCCACTTCATGTTTGACAGAGACATGGCGATTCTGCAGTTCGGCAACGGCATCCGGAGGCTGATGAGCAGGAGGGACTTCCAGGCGAAGCCCCGCTTTGAGGAGTACTTCGAGATCCTGACTCCCAAAATCAGCCAGACGTTCAGCGGAATCCTGACCATGCTGAACATGCAGTTCGTGGTGCGAGTGAGGCGGTGGGACAGCTCCGTGAAGAAGGCTTCCAGGGTAAGGAGAACCTAATACTGCTGCTAATATGAAATCAGCGATTTCACCTTTAAAGTATAGGAAGCGAAAAAGGTAAAAAAAGATGCGTTGCTTCAGATGTCAATTAAACAGTTCTCTTTACAATGATTCTCAAATACTTTCAGGCTGGATGGAATCAATTGAAAATAAGATCTTGCTGCATTCATTTCTTGCTTACCTAACCCCTCACTTCACAGATGCACGTCGCATGCAGTGTAGCTTTTAAAATCCTTATGGAGTATTTTATAACTGAATTAGAAACGTGTTTATATAAAATATATTTTCAATCATCATCAAATAGCTGACTTAATTTAGAATAGTAAGAGGTATTGTTCGACAGCCAACAAAAACGGCTTCTTTCTTACAGTAGGCAGCCAAATGGATTTTAAATCAGTATTTAATAGACATGGAAAACAATCAATAATAATATATTGCATTAATTGTTAGAAAACGTGGGAAAAACTGTTTTGCTCACATCTCATGATTGAGAACCACGGTGATTATTTAGAAAGGACGTTTGTGAAGTGGTAGCTGACGGTACAGGCAAAGCTCACAGAGAGGCTTGGGACACATCTGACTTTTCGACACGCGTAACCTGGCAGACACACTGTTCCCACAGGAAGACAGCTTTGCTGCTTTCTTATCATAAAAGTAATATAGCCAAGTGTTTAAAAAATAGGTAATACTTAAAGGTGTTTATTGCAAAATCAAAAGCATTAATTATATACATTTCTGTTTAAAACAAAAAGTACTATTTGCAACTTTTTTAAAAATCACTAAACAGTATATTTTGAGCATCTTTCCATTCCATTATATCCCCGTCTGTTTCACTTTTTTCCAAGGCTGGGTAGTATCTCATTGTACTGTTGTCTTCCATTTTATTTTATTTTATTTTTTATTGACGTGTAGTTGATTTACAATGTTAGTTTCAGGTGTACAGCAAAGTGATTCAGTTACACATATACATACATACATATATTTTCTTTTCAGATTCTTTTCCATTACATGTTATTACAAGAAACTGAGTATAGTTCCCTGGCCTTCACTTTATTTAACTCCCCACTGTGGAAGGACGTCTGGGTGGCTGTCAACCCTTTGCTGTGGTGAACACACATATGCAGGTCTGTCCCACTCACACGAGTAGACCCTGTGATGCTGGGTGATCGCATGAACCCTCCCCTGGCTTGGGGCTCCCTTGGTGTAGCCCCTTCTGCAGCTGTAGAAACGGAAGCATCAGCCTGCCTCATAGTGAGAAGGCCCGAAGCAAGTATTTTTTGCATTGCTGATGGAAAATTATGATTTCCATGTAGAGTTTAATCCCCAAATATTCTCCAAGTGTCTGCATGCATCTTAGAATGCATAGTAAATTACACTATGAGAAAGTGTATCATTTGCTGGCAACAAGTAGAAAAACATCAAGCTGAAAAACTAAGGGATTATCTCTGTATCCACATCTTCACTTTGTCTCCAGAAGGTGCTGGAGATCTGAATAAACCGCCACGCGGGTTCTCCTTGGCTCCACAGGTCATGGACCTCAAGGGCCAGATGATCTACGTGGTGGAGTCCAGCGCTGTCCTGTTCCTGGGGTCGCCCTGCGTGGACCGGCTGGAGGACTTCACGGGGCGCGGGCTCTACCTGTCGGACATCCCGATCCACAACGCGCTGAGGGACGTGGTCCTGATCGGGGAGCAGGCGCGCGCGCAGGACGGCCTGAAGAAGCGGCTGGGCAAGCTGAAGGCCACGCTGGAGCAGGCGCACCAGGCGCTGGAGGAGGAGAAGAGGAAGACGGTGGACCTGCTCTGCTCCATCTTCCCCGGCGAGGTGGCGCAGCAGCTGTGGCAGGGCCAGGTGGTGCAGGCCAAGAAGTTCAGCGACGTCACCATGCTCTTCTCGGACATCGTGGGCTTCACGGCCATCTGCTCCCAGTGCTCGCCGCTGCAGGTCATCACCATGCTCAACGCGCTCTACACGCGCTTCGACCGGCAGTGCGGGGAGCTGGACGTCTACAAGGTAGCGGGGGAGGGGGTCTTCCCTGGGCGGGGGAGCCGCTTTCCCCGCCCGCCCGTGCGGCCCGTCAGGTCTGGGTGGGGGGCGGCCCATCGCGACCTCAGCGCGTGGCTGCCCGCTGTCCAGCCTGGAATCGCTCGGAATCTCTGCAGAAACCAATGATTCCGTGCAAGGACCGCCACCGCGCCCTCCCCAGAGAGTAAGTGGGTGGGGGTGGGGCCCCGAGGAAAAGGGGTGTTTCGAGGTCAGTGAACTGACACTTGACCATGAACACTGAGTTGATTCAGCATGAGACGGACCAAAGTATAACTCGTCCGGGGAGGATGTATCCTTCCATCTGAATGTTTGGTTTTGTTTATTGGAGGGGGGAGGTAATTAGGTTTGTTTATTTATTTAATGGAGGTACCGGGGATTGAACCCGGGACCTTGTGCCTTCTAGGCAGGTGTTCTGCCGCTGAGCTCTACCCTCCGCCCATCCGTAAAAGCAAAGGAGTGTGAGGAGTATACAGATTGCCTTGTGCCAGGTGAATTCAGTATAGAGTCAATGTGATACTTTTCATGGCCAGTAACAGACACCAGACCACCTGCTTAAGGTGTCCTTGTACAGAGGCCAAGGGCAGAGACATCGAGACAGGGAAGTCTGTCTTCAAATCATCTCTTCTACCTTACTTGCCTTGTAAGTGGAGAACGTTAAATAACCTTTCTCATTTCTAGAGCAGAGAAAATAATATGCACCTACAGAATTTATACCTGTGGTCCATCAGTCAGCGGGTTTGTTGAGTGCCTGCGAGGTACCAGCCATCATTCTAGGCACTGGGGATGTACAGAGAGCTAATGAAGAGATCTCATGTTCTTCCTGTTTCTTTAGAAGTGAAACTTTTTTTTTTTACTGATTTAAAAGTATTTTGCATTATTCTCAATATTGGTGTTGAGAATAAAGCATGCTTCTTATATATGTGGTTTGAATCATCTTTTAATTGGCCACATAAAAATCTGGCATTTCAGAGCTTAAGCCAACATGAAATAAATAGATTATTGAAGAACAAACAAAAATTATTTACGGGAATAATATAAGCCCCAATCTAGATGCTCAAAGTAAAACTTCCCTTTTTAAAAATTTCTAACAGGAAATTCCAGGCAGAGCTATGATTCCCTTGGGGGGAAAAAAAAGAAGGCCTTGTATAATTACAGATAAAATAATTGGCTTCAGTTAGGTTCAGCTTGGTGGCCTCTTGTGGAATTCACTGTATTTATTTGTAGACAGTTTACGCCTCGAGGATGTCTCCTCGCTGGGAACTGTGGTTAGGAAGTCTTACTGTCTTTGGCCGACTGCTATGATTGCCGGCACAAGCAGCCACTTCTAGAAGTTTCACCTTGCTGACACTTTAAAAAGCGCGGTCATTCCTCTCAAGTGTTTGGAATCTGTGCTCCTTGCTGCGAGGCTGGGAGCCCCAGAATCCGCAGGTTGGCCCGGCATCCGGAGCGGGCGCGTCTGACTGTCCGCATCTCACCCACTCTGCTCTCTGACTTTGCAGAACACTTGGAGCGGTTGTAGGTAAACGAGGATGGGTCTTAACCTTGGAATAAACAAACTCAAGATACAAGGAATGTTCACCATAGGCTGACCTGTGGGGGTGATGGCTTCCAAGGAGCAGTCAGTTTCTTGTTTCTTCCAGTACCTCGTGGTACCGGGACTTTGTTCCATTTCATTTTTTTTTTCTGTCTTTCAATCTTTTGGTCATTTTTTCTGCTTATTTCCGTATTTACTTATCTGTTGTTTTAGCAAATACCTACCGGTCGTCCAGCATTTGCCCGCATGGTGGGTACAGTCCCTGTGAGGCGGGTTCACATGTCCACATGTCAGGGGAGGGGGGGCACCTGGACAGGTGCACAGGACAGTTTCCTGTGACATGGTGGACATGCGATTCCTTTCCGGCGTGTGTGTGTGTGGGGTACAGCAGCACAGGGAACAGGCTCCCAGCACCACGGAGGCGTGGGGGCGCCCCTCTCCTGACTAGTTCCACCCACTGAGCACCTGTGATGTGTCAGCTGTTGTGCTGAGCGCTTCTTCCGTCTGCACTGGAGGAAAAGCTTCTGGAGACACTGCTGCCTGGTTCCTCCATGGGTGGCTGTTCTGGGCACGGGGGAGACAGGAGGTGATAAGCAGAGAGCTTGCGCTCCACGGGGCAAAGAAGGACAGAGAACAAGTGCGTAAGGTTACAGCGTTCCGGTCGCTGGGCTGTTCTGGCGGGGAAATGGGGCAGGTGTCGGGGGAGACAGTGTAAGGTCAGGGGCGAGCACTGTTCTCAGATGCCGTTGGCCTGGGGAAGTGAGGGACCAGGAGGGGTGCTCCTGGCAGGGGGAGGGGAGAGCAGGTGGAGGCACGTGTGGTACGTTTGAGGGACAATCAGAGATGCTGGGACAGAGGGAACAAGAGGGAGGATGAGGAGGCGGAGTCAGGGAGCAGCAGAAAGGCGGGCGAGAACTTCAGGGCATTTTAACGGCTTCAGCATTTATTCCAAGTGAAATTGGGAATTGCCAACTTAGCCTCCCTTTCTCACCTCCATCCTTCCATACTGGGGGCTTAGGATAAGAGTGGCGATATGATCTGATAAGTTACAGTAAATATTTAGAGGGGAAGAAAAACGCACCTGTCACTATTTGGTGGCCTATTTGTGGATTTAAATTAACCATTAGCTTTGTACTTAGAGTCCCAGATAAAAATCGCTGGTAATATGACATAATACTAATGTACATGAATTTGTATTACAGCTTGACTTCCAGTAGCTTTCCAAACACCATGGTTTCTGCCTCCTGGTTTGACATTTTGGTTTCCATACTTTGTGATTAATACTCATGTAAACAATTTATCATGGCTGTGAGGACCCCCCAAAATCCTTTTGAAAACCTCTAACCTCGTTAACCTTGCACATCTTTACTAAATTTATCTGACATTGACTGAATAGTGGCTTTCTTCAAAACACTGTATTTTATGCTGAGATGCTGTAAAATCATCCAATAACTTTAAGCAATTTATTATTAATCCAAAGTACATCATTTGTTTCTACAAAGTCATTTTACATGGCGGGGAAAGAAAGGTGAAATGGCATGGTGAGTGAGTGGCAGGTCTGGGAGCTGGAACCCTTCCTGATCCTGAGTTCATGGGGCTGTGGTGTCTCTCAGCGCAGCCCGTGGTGCAAGGCTCAGAGACCTGTGACTTCCCTGAAGAGGAAAGCCTGTTCTTGGAGTACATGATTTACTCTCATGTTCTGCTGGCCCAAACCCTGAGATTTCTGCTGGGTGCTTCTGAGTGCCCGCTCTCTGATGTGCACGGTGGTGCTTCCCAAGCGCCTGTTTTAACGCGGAAAATCTCTCGTGTGCAGGTGGAGACCATTGGCGATGCGTACTGTGTGGCTGGGGGGTTACACAAAGAAAGCGACACTCACGCCGTCCAGATCGCGCTGATGGCCCTGAAGATGATGGAGCTCTCTGACGAAGTCATGTCGCCCCACGGGGAGCCCATCAAGGTGAGGCAGTCTCGTCCTGTTGTGAGAGTCCGTGTGGTTGGTCAGTGATCAGGTGGGTGGTGCCCAGCGCGGGCTTGGTGGCAGAGAGCAGCGTCTCCGGCTCGGTCAAGCAGGAAGGTGTTTACCACGTGGTATTAAGTGGCTTACAGAATCGCGGAGAGGACCAAGAGTCCGCCTACACCTCGCTCGCTCAAAAAATGGGTCCCAGAGTAACACTTCGGAACCACTGCTTTCTCTGTGATCTGGTAGCTGGCTCCACAGCTCCACAGCCACAGTCGGGAAACCCTTGTGCTCAGAAAGCTGCTGTCTGTGCTGCTGGTTTCCAGGACAGAAGGGCCCCTCCTATGATTTCAACCAGCAACTCGGAGATCCTGCATCATGACTCTCACAAGATGAGTGACTGGAGTCTGGGCTCCCTGCTAAGCTTGTGAGAGAAAACCCGGAGGCTTCCACAGCTGGGCTCCCATGTAACCAGCGGAAGGGCAGGCACGGCAGAAATCCAGCTTCCAAATGTCACACAGGGTATCTGAGTCACCAACCCTAAGTACATGGAGCAGCCTCGAGGGAGTTGGGAAAATGAATTTTTAATTTTCCAATCCCAGCAGGGGAGGAATCACAGTAGGATAGAGGTGACTGCTAGCCCACCAGTGGTTTCTAGGGCACATGAAATCCCACAATTTCGGGATGAGCCAGATCCCAGAATAATGATATCTCCTGCAGATGAGAAAGTCAAACTCACATGCCGGCCATTGGTTTGCTAGGTATTACATGTGCAGAGTATTTTGATTCATCCCACACTTAGTGAATCTGCCACTTAATTTTTATAAAATAGCCTCCATTGATAAACCTTCAGAAATGGGCCTTGGGAGTGATGTGGAATCCTATCTGGGGTGCTGTAAAACATAGAGAAGAAGGGAAAATGAGACGTTTAGTCCTGGTGCTCTCCAGTGTTAGTAGAAGCCTCATGTTTGAGCCTTCAGGACTGTTTCTAAGTCAGCTGTCGTCCCACTATGTGCTGACGTGTGACACACTCCCCTGCATTTCGAGGTGTGCGACCGCAGGCCTGTGCACTGATTCTGTCCATTGGAATTTGGATGAAGAACAGCGGGGATGCCTTTTCATTCCTCACGAGACCTGGTAACTGGGCTGAGAGCAGTCAGATGGATGAGGCCATGTGGCATGGCTGGATGGTACCCCTTGGACCAGCGACCCCTTCCGAGGTGCCTGCTTCACTCACCTGCCTGAGTCTGGGGCTGGGGGTGGCTGAGGACGGGCTCAGCTGGACTGTTGGCCCAGGTCCTTACACGTGTGCTCAGGCCCCGCAACCTCAGAGCAGTCACACTCCTTACCTGGTGACTCACATCCCAGGGAACCAGGTTGGTGTCAGCCACACGACCTTTTATGACCTCACCTAGGAGATACCCAGTGACATGTCCATTATATTCTGTTGGTCAGAGCAGTCACACACTTGCCCAACAGGAAGAGTGTGAAATAATTCTCAACTGTTTTAAAAGCATCACAGCATCTGACTTGCTTAGACGCTTGATTTCTGTAATTTTTTTAGAGGAGAATTATGTTCGTTTGTTTGTTTTTTGGTGAGGAGACTCATAACATCAAAGTAAATGCTTAGAGTATCCAGATTAAGAATCAAGTCAGGGATTTCCACATAAATGGATTTCGTTACTAAGATGTGTATGTTTGGGGCAGGGGGATTAGTGACGTGATTTTTGATCTTTTCAGAAATGTACTTTTAGAGTTGGCAATTGCAAGAATTATTCATAGCGAATTCCCGAGATACTTACCTGGGTGATAATAATTCAGCTTTACTGACCTGTAAAGGGAGATGTTAAACATACCTTTTAAAAAATTTATTTATTATCATATTTTTTAATTATTTTATTTTGGCATGGGGAGACAGGTAAAATTAGGTTATTTTTAGAGAGGGTACTGGGGATTGAACCCAGGACCTTGTGAATGCTAAGCATATGCTCTACCACTTGAGCTACACCCTTTCCCCACTAAATACACCTTTTTATTTGTTCTGCCCTGCAGTCCTAGGGCATCTCTGAGATCCTTGGGGGGCTGTCCCTGACACGTCACAGAGACAGAAGTGCAGAGTACTTTTAGGAGAGAGAGAAACACTAATGTGTATTGTGGGGAGCAGACTGTGACTTAAACGTTGTCTTCTTTAAAATCTTTATAACAACATTAAAAGAGGAACCCACAGTTCAGATGAGAGTAGCCACGTCCCTCCTGAATCCAGACTTGGGGTCGTGTGTTTCCGGCTCCAAAGCCCAGCCTTTCACTGCTTATTACCCTCCTGCCCCATGGAATGGAGTCAAGGTGAAAGACTAGGAAGTATTTCCGTTTTTTCTTTTCAAACTCTGTGTTTCCCAGCCTGTCATCTGTACAGACCATCTGCCCACTTACTCCGGCTGATCCCTCACTCACATCCCCCCTGAGGCTTAGAAACCCCCAGGTGGACTCGTGCTGGAGACCAGGGGGCGAGGACAGCAGAGCGAGTCAGGGAGCTTGGAAAGGCACTCGGGGCCCTCCTCCCGTTCCCCAAAGCCTGCCATGAGGAGGGGGTTATGTCGAAAGTGGCCCCCAAGTGTCCATTCAAGGCATGATGTGTATCTTAAACTTTGCACCATTTGCATGCTTGTAAATCTGAACGGTTCCCTGATAAGAACGCTTTGAGTTGAGAGTGAACCTCAAGACTGGGAAAGGATGGCGGGGTGGGGATGAGAGGAACCAGAGGGGCACTGGCTTTGCCTGCATTGTTGTTCGCGTGTTTACGAGGAGGACGTATTTCTGTATTAATCATGCAGTAGAAACATTAAAATGTTACGACAAATTTGTCAAATTCAAAGGTGGAATAGCTAAGTGTGAAGAGAGAAACTGGTTTAACCAGAAGAGTGCCAAAGAGAGTAAAATCTCCTAAAATTGTGCCGGATATTTATAAGCAGAAGATAGCCTTTGGTCATCATTCTTGTTCATTTGTTTCTATTGTTTGTTATATTGTTTACATATAAAACCATATTCTCCTAAGGAAGGAGAAGCCAGATGTCATAAAACAGCTGTGTTTTTGTGCTTGGCGTAAAGCTTTGGTGAAGGAGGGAGTTGGAAATTATCCATTCCTGCGCTTTATAGACGAGGAAAGAGCACTAGGGAAATGAAGGAACGTACAGACAGTCAGACTCACAGATGCAGAGAACAAATCAGTGGCCGCCAGAGGGAAGGGCTGACGGGGGAGGAGTCAGGGTAGGCGGGTAAGAGGCCTAAACCCCTAGGTATGAAATATAAATAAGTTACAGGGATGTGACGCACAGCACAGGAAATAGCTAATGTTCTGTAAGAACTGTAGGTGGAGTACAGAATATAAACTATTGAATAACTATGCTGTACCCCTGAAACTCATATAATATCGTAAGTCAAGTGTCCTTCCACTTAAAACAAGGCGGACTGCCGGTTATTCCTAACACAACTCTCCTGATTCACTGTCTAGCGCTTCTGTTGGAAAGTTTCGCAGGATTCATGATTTGACGTGTTACAAGCAAATGATTCTCAAAAGTTTCTAGAAGAGCTCTGAAATCAACTGAAAAACCAAGGAGGCTGCAGTTTTCGGAATTCTAAGTCACATCTAAGCTCCTGAGTACTTAGCCTTTGTTCAAAATATACATCTCTAATAAAATTTTTAAAAACATGGTCAACTGAACATGGAACTCGGAAATAACGAACATGGTGTCCGGTGGTTGTTTAAAACATCCCCGCTTTCACTTGCTTTGTTGTAGCAGGAATTTAGCAGCTAGTGCATCCTCTCGGATCCTCAAGCGCTCAGATCTTCTAGGAGATCCCGGTTGAAAACAGTCTGCCTTGACTGCTCTGCAGGTCGTTGGTAATTTCCAGGATCCCTACACCGCAGTGTATCCTGGCTGCCTGTCGCACCCGGCCCCGGCCCGACTGTGCTTTCCGTGGGTCTGGACTTTCTTAGCTCACATGTACAGTCACTGAAGGCCAGGCCTCGGCAACCCCAGCTTTCTGCTGCTTCCTGAAATACTACAATACTCTTTCTCCGCTTGTTGGTCATTTAAATAGGGAGGAAGTTTGGCATAAAGTTCTTTGAAAGCAAGATACCTAAAAGCCCCATTCTCTGTTTCGCAAGAGCTAGCTCGTTACCCGCCTCTGACGGTGTTTCAGGAATAACTTCTGGGCTCCAGAAGTCTTGTCTCCCTCACCTGAGGAACAGAAGAGTTTACAGAAACGGTCCATGGACGCGGTGTCTGGTTGCTATGGTGACTGTGATGGGTGTGTGGGATTTTGGGTCAGATGCTGAAGACAGTGGAGAGAGAGCCGCCCTGGGTAACAAACCTAAGGACATACACAGAGAAGGGTTACAGGTGTGACTGACCCTCACTAGTCACTGCTGATGGGAAGTGAGGAGGAGCGGAGGTGCGAGCGAGGAGTCCGTCAGTCAGACAGGGCACTCACACAGCTGCGACGAGGGGGCGTGTGTTACCAGTGACCAGGAACACTCTGCTCCTTTTTTGCTTTCAGATGCGAATCGGACTGCATTCCGGGTCAGTTTTTGCTGGAGTTGTTGGGGTTAAAATGCCCCGTTACTGTCTCTTCGGGAACAATGTCACCTTGGCGAACAAATTCGAGTCGTGCAGTGTGCCGCGGAAAATCAACGTGAGCCCCACCACCTACAGGTACTGCAGCCCCCAGCGCCCGAGATCTGCTCATCTCATTTATCTCTGCTTGTCGCTGTCCCAGCAGTTTGTTTCACTCTTCGTACCGTCCTCGCTTATAACCTTAAAGGAAAAGAGAAGCAGTAACCCTTATCATCTTGGCTTTAACCTTTTGTCAACTATTCATTTGCCTCGGGAGAACGCCTCTCCTGAGGTGCCTGTCGCCAGGCTGTGACCCCTGATGCACATCCTGCCTTCCCCGTTTCAAGGCGTGTTACTTCTCACGCTGCCCGGACAGGTGTTCTGACACCAGCCGTGTCCTGCGGTACAACTCTGGCACTCACTTCCCAGAGTTAGCACCCACCTGTTAGAGGGCGTGGTCCCCCATAAGAATGCCCTTAATTCAGGTGCCGGCTGTGGAAACTTCATCTGGTTTTAAAAATCCAGCTGTCATGGAAATCCTTGAAGGGCAAAAAGACTGTTCCAGATCGATACGGTCACTGACTTACATCAGGCAAGTTCACCTTTCTGTTCTCAGAGGTGCCAGTCCTAGAGCATCTTCTTTCTCATTAAAGCCCCAACCACCTTTCCTGTCCGGCCCCGACTGTAAGTTGAAGATCTCACTTTCTATTCCCCAGCAGAAAGAGATTACCATCTGCTAAGAACCACGCCACCTTCACCCTCAGATCCCATAGACAGAGCTGCCTGCACTGTCTTAGGTCCTGATACCTGTTTCGGGGGCTGCGCCCCCCTGGTTTTGCTCCAAGTGCCGTTTCCTCTCACCTCCTTGGAAACCTGTTCTTCTGAAAGTATCAGCCTCCTCCATGACCAGTTTCTCCAATGAAATGATTATTCCCATCAAAATATGGACGCATCTGACTATTACACCTCCTTAAAGACGGTGTCTGCTTTGTCTCCAGCTCTGTCTCAGGCATCTCCCTATGTGCCCGCTCCTTTTCCAGCAAAACTTCCAAGGTTTGGTTATGCTCAGTGCTTCTCCTTGCGCACCCCACTTAAGAGTTTGTCCGTACACTTCACTGATGTGGTTCCTACCAGGGTCATCCATGTTCCTTGCTGAAATCAGGGCCAATTCTCTGTCTTATCTTCCTCAGCATCTCAGAATCTGTTGACCTGATGTGAAGGTCCTCCTGCGAACATTTTCTTCTCCAGGCTTTTGTGACCACCTAACCTGGTTTCCTCGTTATCCCATGGCTGCACCTTCTCGGTGTCTCCTGTTAGCTCCCTGTCCACACCAGACCTTTGAAGGTTGTCCTGTCGAGAGCTCAGTCCCTGTTCTCACCTGGGTCTGAACTTTTTGTTGGTTCACCGGTTTTTTCTCTAACCCATTCTGTAATTCTCCACTGAGTTTCAGACTCATGTTTTCTGTTCTGTCCTTGCGCTCTGGTGACTAACTGATGAGTTACAATCGATGTGACCATGTTAGAACAAGTGATTCCCACACTCACCCTGACAGAATCCACTTCCCACCAGCCAAACTTTATCCTCTCCAGCATCAGTCTCAGACCGTAAACCTCGGCACCATCATCCCTTCCTCCCCCTCACGTCCAACCCCCTCCACCTACAACTGATACCCTGCATGCAGCATTTCCCACCTCCTTCAGTGCCACACCCAAGCCACCCTTCGCTCTCCAGCCTGAGCCTCTCAGCCTCACCTCAGTCTGAGCCCCCCTTGCTTCCTCAAAAGCCTTGTCCCCGCCGTTCACCCTCCACTCAAGAGCCAGGGGAGCTTCCTAAAGGATGTCAGATCTCGTCACCCGCGCAGTAATAGCCCTCCAGCGGCGTCCCATTGCCACCAGAATGAAATTAAACCTGTAACCACAGACCAAAGAGTCTGCTTTTATCAGGATCCCACGACCCTCTGATGTCCTGTAACCCTGGCCTCAGTTTTCCCATCAGACTTGGTAAACCAGTTCCTGAATCAGAGATACTTGCTGTCTCTTTACCTGTTTCCCTTTGTCACCCTCTCCACTCATACCTGAGTCGAAATGGTTCGTCAAGTCAGCAAGTTCAGAATCCCATGAGACGTTGTACAAATACTAAAGGGAATTCTTTCTTTGGACAGCTTTATGGGTAATATGCTGAATCCTGGGATGGCATTTCTCAGTAACATGACATTTGGATGTGTCACTCCCTTCATATGTTTATAATGTTACCGGGTCCAAACTTGTTTTGCTCGCTGCACGACAGGCCAGTAAATTAGGAGACAAGGTGTTGGGGCAAGGAATAGCGACTTTATTCAGAAAGCCGGCAGACTGAGAGGATGGCAGACTAGTGTCTTGCAGAACCATCCTGCTACAGCCAGAATAAGGGCTCCTTTTATTAAAAAAACAAAAACAAAAAACAAAAAACGGGAGGGGGTGTGGTTAGTTGTTGGAAACCTCTTGGTGTGGGAATTCTTTGTTCCTGCAGCCATCCTCAGGGGTCAGGCCATGGTGCTCCTGCAAAACCTCCAGCAAAACAAAGGCCACCCTCTATTCTGCAACTTGTTATCCTTATATAAGTGCAGAAAGTGTTAATATCCTGAAAGGTCAGAGCCTTGAGAAAAGGCTCTCCTGTTTACCAGACAGGCTAAAGGCAACATTCTTTTACAAAAGGTGCAGAGCTAGCAAGACTAAACCCAGAAAAAAGGGCTCAGTGGTTAAAATCAAAGGAACAGATCCAATAGAGTCAGATCTGTTCTGCTCTATTACAATGAGACACGTGTTAATTTAGGACGGGTACCCACACCAAAAATACCCAGACCTTCAAAGTCCATGTCCAAATTCTCATCGGTAATTTAGAACGTAGCAGGTGTAATGACAGCTACACGTTCCTTTCTTTTCAGTGTCATGAGGGGTTTTAGTTTAGGGGACAGTTTTCTGCATTTTTGTTACTGAGGGGCGGAAAACTCACAAGAGACTAGGTTCTGTGTTGCGTGAGTTTCGAGTCAGTGGGTTAACGAGAGGTTTGGGTGGTGAGCGATCAGGAGAGACAACATTGGCAGGTGAGGGCGTAAATGGAGGCTGCCTGGTGGGCGCTGACCTAGAACTCCTTTCTCTGAGGACATAGCCACCCAGAGGCAGGGCCTGGATTCCTTAGGGGAACAAGGAGAATGAAGGGCCCAAAGGAGAGCAGGTGCAGGCGTTTGGGGAAAATGGTGCCCGGTCATGAGCGGGTAAGGAGAAACCGCCCACCACACGTGAGCATTTGCAGCGGCACTGCCGTCAGGCTTTCGTCAAAATGGTTTCATTTTTCTGACCTGTTACTCTTCCAAATCCACATCTTCTTTAGAAGCTGATTTAATGAACAGGCTTTGTGGTGAAGGGTGTAGCTGAGTGGTAGAGTGCCTGCTTAGCATGTGTGAGGTGCTGTGTTCAACCCCCAGTGCCTCCACTAAAAATAAATGAACCTAATTACCCCCACCTACTCTCACCAAAATACAAGAATTAAATAATACAATGGCAAATAAATAAATACTTTTAAAAATTAGAAAATAAAAGCAGAAGTGTGTCCTGCAGTATGAAATACAGGGCTTACCAGATGTGCAGTTCCAAGCAAGGCATTTAATAAATTCAGAGGGGTAGTTTTAAAGTCACTGGTAAGATCTCCAGATAGAAAAATAAAACCAGAGAAAAATAGATTCCCACTCAGACTTCCTGTATCCTTTTGCAACTTGCCTTGAATCCACTCGATATTATGGTTTTGAGATTTTTTTTTCCTTAATGAAATGTAAATCTTGTTTATTTATTTAAACTATTCCGAGTGCAGTGGTATGCTGGGAAGGCAGCTTTGGGGAGTGAAGTGGATAATCTCCAATTTCTCGCATTTACCAGTTTTTAAAGTGTAGATACACTCACCGTGGCAGGTTTCAGGCTCCCAATGGTTTTCGTGGCTTGCCAGATTACCAGTGTTTTGACAGTTGTCACGGGCCAGTATGAGACAAATCCAGCAAGTCACATGTGCATGCCAGGTAAGGTGTATTCCAGGGTATAAATAAGACTGTCTTCAGTCCATGCTTACTGGAGGATATCCGGCTATTAGTTGTTACAAAATGTGATTGGGTAAATATACATGTGTCTCTAGATAATATACCTATAAATGGCGTCCCAGGTCCTGGGCTGTCCCCAGTTTCAGCTTTACCAGCCATCAGTTAGCTGTCCGAACAGGTTTTACCAGCCTGCACTCCAACGTCTGAGTTCTGTTTCCCAGTGCCTGCTGTTGTCAGACTTACTAATCGCTCCCCTGTGATGGGTGTTATGTGGTATCCAATTGATGCTTAATAAGGCTTGTTTAATCAATGTATTTAATCTTCATTACTTCCCTAAGAGACGATACGTATTATTGTCATCCCCATTTTAAAGCTAGAAAGCTGACATCTCTATTCAAACTTAGATCCACCAGACGTTGAAGCTTATACTTCCAATGTTGTGGAATTCTGTAATTTTTCATTATATGTTACCAAGCACTGTGCCTTGTAAATAATAGGTACTCTAAGATGCTTATGAATCCAGGACTAAAACTGCCTTTTGTTAGTTTTATTATTTTGCAGGGTACACATTTTGCTGGTGCACAGATAAAAATTAGTCCACCGAATACTCACGTGTTGTACGCTACTCGAGGTCTGTAATTCCTCAGACCTGCATTCCCACCCAGCAGTTTTGTCTGGACCAGGCAGGGTGTCACAGTTCCGACCTCAAACATAGCAGCATCACTCTTGTCACTGAGATGCGACCCTGCAGACTGGGGAGGGGACGCCCACACCCTGACTGGGAAGATATGATGGGCGATTTTCTGCCGAGGGAGGTCTGGAGCCCGTTTCTTCCATGGCCTGAGTAATAGGTCAGAGAGATGCTTATTAAGATTGCATCTGACAGAGAGTGAGAGAGCAGGGAGAGGAACCAGAAACGTAATCAGTGTGGTTAGACTTTAAAATGAGTTTATCAAAGTGGACAAGTGCAGCCGATAATTAAAGCTGGTCAAAGGTCTGAACTGAAGACATTTAATTCTTAAGAAGAATTTGAGAAGAAAATTACTGCAAATGTCAGATAGTAGAGTGTTGCATATCCAGCTAAATCCCACCTTAGTCCTATAACCTAGAATTCACAAAAGTTCTAATGACAGACCCAGAACTTGTTCTCATGTTATTTTATATACAAATGTCTTATATATAGACCTTTCCTGCCACAACTTCTTGTCCATGCTTACTTCCTAGTACTAGTTACAAAATGAATGCACTGATAGACAATGTCTTTATCTCCTTCAGCTTTTTCAATTCTGTAACATTATTTTCATATACTTTTTTTTTTGCTGTTATTAAACTTTTGGATTGTTTTGGGTTTCTCTCCCCACTATTGTGACTTGTGCTCTTATGTAGGCTGTAGACTATATCTTTACAAAAAAAGTTTTATAGTTATTTTTCCTAAGATGAGTGAAATACGTTATTTGGTAGAATTTTCTGCTGTTGTGAATTGTCCTTGGGTGAAGGTGTTTGTAAATATTATTAGGGGTTTTGGGTCAATCAGACTGAAAATGTCTGGCTTATTAACATTCTCAGTAACTTTCATTGAGTTAGATAATCTTTTCTTGAACAGGCAGTTGTGTCAGTACCCAACTTCAGGATTAACATTTTCATTTCCGTCTTTTCAGGCTACTCAAAGACTGTCCTGGTTTTGTGTTTACACCTCGATCCAGGGAGGAACTTCCACCAAACTTCCCCAGTGAAATTCCCGGAATCTGTCATTTTCTGGAAGCTTACCAACAAGGAACCAATTCAAAACTGTGGTTTCAAAAGAGGGATGTTGAAGACGGCAGTGCCAACTTTTTAGGCAAAGCCTCGGGGATAGATTAGCAAAACGCATCCCCGACGGTCAGGCTTCGGGGTTTGACTCCTTGGAGCGTGCGTGGAACCTCTGAAAGCACTTTGCGCTTGCAGGGGCGGAGGGACTAAGCGACCATCTACTTTTCCTTCCTCTTAATGGGACAGAAATACATTCACTTCTGTACTTCAAGTCTTCAGCGAAAAAAAGAAAAAGAAAGAAACCTCGAACAGTGACTTTGGGAGGGGAGGTGTTTCTGTTACATAACAATCAGTTATTACTTGTACTCAGAGTTCAGCGCCTGCACGTCAGGTGATCGCAGGGACCGGGCAGCCTGCTGAGTGACCCGCAGTCGCGCCCGGGTGGGACACCACGGTTGTTAAGGTGTGCTTGTGATAGTATTGTCTTAAAACAGCATTTTGAATAGAAATGATAGTCTTCGATACCTTAAGCTCTTTGAACCTGTCAACTCTGCATTTTGTTACTTTTCCTCATTTCACTGTTGGCATATATAACAAAATAGATTGAGGGTTTTTTCTGCTGCACTTTTCTGTTTCATTTTCTCTTTTTTTAAAGAAAGTAAGCAATTATGGGTTAGCTGCAATATGACTATAAAGTAATTCTTCTGTAAATATCAAAGATTATTTTATAAGAATATTTGCCATAATATCATATGTCATAATAAATGTTTCATTGTTTGATATTTTTAAAATTCTACACATGGCAAAGGCTACAGCAGTTTCATCTTTGTTAATTCATATTTGCGTCATAATATTCAGGATAAAAGAGGATTACAGCCCATATTAAAATGCAGTAATATCGTTCTAATTTAGCTGAACCAGAAGCAACATGGGAGGAAAGGAAGTTTTCAGGGACACACCGTAAACGCAGAAGTGAAACACTGACACACATGTACACAAACACACACACACTCAAACACACACACACTCACACACACGAGTAATTTGGACCTGTTTCAGCAGACATCGTCCATTGCCGTGCTGAGCCCAGTACAGTTCCAGTAAGAACATCTAAGTACAGAAGCGGGAAAGAAGACTTGTTCTTTCTGCTGATAGCTTTTTTCCAAGTATTTGTGCTGAACATTTTGGTGTGTGTACATGCCCTGAGAGTCATTGAGTTTTTAGTCTTAAGTATGCATCTGTGAATTTTTTATTCTGTTGAGATAACTCAATGATACTTTTCAAAGAGAATGGTAGTATTGATGAAGCAGACGATGCTGTGATTTCATTATGGAAATTTCTAAACATGCTTCTGGAGCCTGAACTTTCATTCTTCACAATGTTAGTCTAAGATCCCTGGTGAACTCAGTGACAAGACAGGAGACTGGTTTGAGACAAGGAGATTAAAAAAAAAAAAAAAGCTCCAGAGCGAGAAAAAGGTGAACATTACAGTTTTAAATCAGTATGCGTAGAACTCTTGTTTGGAGTTCTGAGAAGTAACTCAGTTTAAAATTTCTTTAATTATCTCCATCGGTGTCCAGGCTGGTCCCTGGTGACCTCAGGAGTAAAAAGTCCTCACTGGTTGGCCTCCGGGATCCCCTAGAGTGCTTCTATAAATTCTACCATGATTACTCCTTACAGAATGATGCTCCCATGTCTTAAAGTGCTGAATGTGTCTCCTTAAATACCAGTCTTATTACTGGAGAGTGCTATAGGCCTTGGGGAAGTATAGTTATAATCTCACAATTATATGATGTTAATAAAAGTATTTAAAAGGGAAATAAAGACTTAAGTACATGTTTCTTTCTGGAACTACACCTTTATTGCAGGGAAAATATTAGGAATTAAATGAAATTTAAAAGCATAAAATATTTATCAAATATTTAAGCAGACCCAAATTTGGTAATAACTTATGTTCTAAGTTGTAAATTAATTAGAATTCAAAAATATTTTCTAGTGGATGTCTATGTAAACACACACACAAAACCAGTGGAGGAAAATGTAAACAATCTTGGGGTGGGGAGAGTAGAGCTCAGTGGTAGAGCACATGCTTAGCATGCACGAGGTCCTGGGTTCAATCCCCAATATCTCCATCAAAAAAAAAAATTCTGAGTAAAAGCTACACGGAATTCTTTGCACTATTCTTGCAACTTTTCTATAAAATACCAAAAAAATGTATTCTCCCAGAGACATTAAATCATGGGCCAGCCTACAGAGGCTCAAGAATCACGGAATAGACCACAGACCTTAAGCCAGGCAGGCATAGCCACGTCGCCTTGATGGACTGCATTCAAGATCTGCAACTTGGGTGCTAAAAGCACCGAGGACTTCCTTCTCCATCTGTGTCTCATCCACTTTGCAGACATCTCAGATCCAGAGCGCTGATGGTACCCAGCCAGGGACAGGACTCCCAGAAGGCAGGTTCACAGGGAGAGGGAGGGACCAAGATGGGGCCCGAGGTTGGCCCTGCAATCGAGGATGGAGAAAAGAATGGACGAGAGGGTCTATGGCCGGCTGTGGGCCGAGAGTTCTGAATCCTAGTGCTGGTTCATCGTCCTAAATCACCACGTGGGGTCCCAAGACACCCGTCCCCCCTAAGAATCCAAGAGCTGCTCTGTGCTGGTTCTGTTACCCCAAAAGGTAAAGATCCCAGTTCTTGTCACACCTGAAAGACAAGATTATAGTCGGGAGATGGTGCGTTGTGTAGCCGAAGATTTTAAAAGATTTACTTAGAAAAGGGAAAGTACACCCCCAGGAATGGGAGACGGGCTGATCCAAGGGAGGGAAAGTGGCTGTTCTTGTCTCCTCTTCTCTTACACCCTCGCTTGGAGGTGGTCTCTTGATTGACAGCTCGTCCCTGGAGTGCTCAGTCATGTTTGGCCCCTTTGCACATGTCCTTACATAACGTGGTGCACACAGAGAGACCCGTGGGTGGGAGGCTGAACCACAATGTTAATTATATTACAGTGAGCACTGGGTCGTGTCCTGTTAGGTCCTTGTCACTACCGTGTAGTAGTGGCTGTCAGGTTCTAACGGGTTTCTTACTGGTGCTCATTTAGAAGAAGTGAAGCCCTTTTATGCTGGAGGCGGGCACACCACCCTCTTCCAGCCCCTCCTCCCCCTCCCCCTTAGCTGCCCGGTGCCCTGCTTACCTAACTACCTAACAGTTCTACTGTTTCCATGACTTTTTGTCCCATTGTTTGGTGTCCAGTAAGCAAGCACAGAGTTACAGCAGAGTCTTCGAAAGAGAAATGTATTGATTTCAAGTGTCTCTTCCCATTTTGCCTTATCTATTTCCATCTAGACTTCAGAGAAAAAACACAAAGTTTGAACCAATACCAAACAGATTCATTTACTTATTTTTCATGTATTTATTCATCACTTATTGAATGTCTCTGGTATGCCAGGAATAATGCTGTTTTGGGAACTCTGAAGATAGAGTCTGGTCCATTCTATCAGAAAGAAAACTGAATGGTGAACATAAGAGAAAGAGTGACAAGATGCTGTGGGAAGACACTGCGGAGGCTCGGGGTCTGGAGAAGCGTCTAGGCTGTGACGAGCCCATCGGGCAGGATGGGCGACGCGGTCCAGGCAGGCGAACCAGGCACCGGCAGGGACGGCGTCTTGGAGATGGATGGAGATTTCCAGACAACCAGGTGCCTGGGACGAGTCGGGTGAGGAGTGTCAGGACAGAAAGGCCGCTTGTCAGGGTGTGACTCGCCGTTAAGCACCGTTATGATTAATCTCCACGGAGCCCTCGCTCAAAATAAGTCTGCAGAAGGAAAAACAGGAAGCAAAGGGGAAAAAGCAGACCATTGGATTCAGCCTCCCTCCCCAAAGTTTTCAAACTGCCGGGGAAGAAAGCCGGCAAGTGCTGAGGGGGGTTGGTGGGGTCACATGTGTGACTTTGAAAAGCCCTGTCCTGTCCAGCGAAGCCTGGGTGAGGGGGGACGTTTACTTGCACAGATGGCTGTGTCTCAGAGTATAATGGTTCCTGCTCTCTCCTGGGGACCTTCCCATGAGGAGGACCATAAAGCCGAGACGCCTGGCCTGGGGATTTCGCGTTGCTCTCCAAGCCGTTGGCCTCAGAGCCTTTGGTGGGAAGGGAGGAAGGACTGCTTCAGCGTTCTACTAATTTTTCCTCCAAGTTACTCCTCCCTGACGGTCACTCCAAGCCAGACCCTTGTTCGGGGAGGTTAGGAGCTGCTGTGGAGACAGAACAGGAGGGTCTCGGGTGGGTGAGCAAGTGAGACAGGAGGGAAGGGGAGAGCGGCTGGGGGGCAGGGGATAGACTCGGGCCCCCCAGGGGCCACCCAGCTGGGGAAGTGCCTGCCCGCACTGGGCTCTGCCTGCAAAGCCCCGGTGCAGTCTGGGCTGCGTCGAGCTTGCAAGCCACACCCCAGTCCCTGCTAAAGCAACCGTTAGCATCCCAGAGAGATGGCTGTTGGAGTACCGTGATCGTTGTAAGTATGTGGGCCTTACTTGGACAACTCGCTACCCATCAGCGGCAAGGACTCTGAAGTGTGTCTGATGCGGTGGGTGGCGCGGGGAGACCACCGCCCTTCCCTGAACGACAAAGCTGGTCTGGCCTGGCTGGGCTTCGGCCCTCTTTCAGTCTCTGAATGGCTGTGCTTGGGCAGTTCAGTGAAGCAGACTAAAAGGTGGAAATGTGGGGCACAGGACACGGGAGACGTGGGGGGCAGTCCGGAGAGGGGGAGCCCAGCGGTGGTGCAGTTCCTGGAAGGAAGGACTCACCGTCTCCGGAAAACCAACCTCTTTGCTGCGGAGGCGGTGGAAAAGCCCAGTCTCCTTGTCTGAGCACCGGCTAGAGGCGGGCACTGACGTTCACAGCGCTGATGCACACCTTCCGCGGGAATTCTTCTCCAGCCCTAGGAACTCTCCGGATTCTCTCCTGAGGTGGGGGAGTCACTCCTGCTGTGAGAGCCAGGAGCCTCTGGGAGTGACTAGTCCTTCGTCATTTCCTTCTGCTCTGGGTGTGTCTGCTCCCAGATGACGGCGCGGCTCCTCGCAAAGACACCTTTTAGGATGCTGGGGATGGGCACCCGCCCGTGCTCCCACTTCAAGCCACTTCAAACATTTTACACTGTATTGCTGCCTGGATTTCTCCTGAGGCAGCTTTGTTTTTGACCTGTCTTCACACCTGCAACTATCGTGACCAGCTCACACAATCCTCACTCACTCTTTTACCTCGAAAAAGATTCCTTCATGACTACGCTCATTTTTCCTGTATTCAGTGTCTGCCAAAAAACCCCAAAACCAAAAACCAGAAAACCAAAAACAAAAAAAGAGGTTTCATAAATGCATAAATTACAAGTTTTAAAAAACTAAGCAAAAGGGAAAAAAAGGTGATATTCTTAAAGCCATGCTTCTTTTATTATCAGCAAATTCTTTTCCATCATAATAAACTTGGTTTCAGGAAAATGGTAATATTTAAGATTTGAGTATTGGGATAGAAATCAGGACAAAATTTAAATCACAGATCTGGGACTTAATCTCAGCTATTTTGGTAGAAGATTTTTAGATAACGTTGTGCTGCCTTTCAACTTTTTTTCAAACATTTAATGTCAAAATATTAAATTGCAAGTAAACCTTGCAGACTGGGGAGAAGAGAACTCGGCATAAAATGACTTTGCAGCATGCCCAAATCTTAAACTATCAGCGAAGATGTTTGGTCTTGCCAAACCCATCTGAATTGAAGAAAGAACCGTGAGGTAGTCTCAGAGAAAAATACAACAAAACAAAGAGAAACAAAAATGTTGTTACCGAAGTTGGAAAATCTTGTGTATTGCACGCCTGGAATAGGAAGGGTAAAGCGGAGCCTTTTGGGAAGTTACGGTGACAATGGTCAGAGAATTCTGCGGCTTTGAAAACAGCGATGTTCAGTGATGCAGCTTCTGCACCCTGTCCAGTCAGTCAGCTGCCTTCTTCCCAGATAATCTGTATCTTGGAAAATGGAAGTGGATACAAATACATTAGTGTTTGAGGATGTACTGTTCCTTCACTTCCTCTCACACATAAAGATGTCCTGCAAAGTCTTATGACACAACTTGATAATCACTCATCTGGGGCAGTGTTCTCCAGCCTTTTGGATTCTGCAAACCATTAGTAAGATATTTAGTACACCAACAATATATTATAAATATATAAAATAAATTTTATCACCTAAATATTATTAATTAATGTAATAAGCTGCTTTCAATCTGATACACAGCAATATAGGAATAAGGCTTATTTTTAAGTGAGCATGAAAATGAACAGAAATTGTAGTATTTTCTTTACTTCCCCAGCGAGTCATGTTTATACTTTACTCTGAAAACTATTACAACAAGGCCAGTGGGTCTTGGTTTCATTAGTCCCGTATCACTTTGAGAATGGATGAAGGCAGGAGAGACACAGAGCAGCACCCTCCTAAACACAGGCAATACCCCAAGGCTGGCGTGGACCTCCAGAGACTGGGGGTTTCCTGGAATCGACTCCTGGGCCACCCCAGGGAGGCAGCAGGGGCCGTCAGACTTAGAACGAACTGGAAGAGCCAGCAAATCTCATTCAAAATGAGAAAAGAACAAGTAACTAGAAGAGGTCCATGCATTTCGGTTCAGCTGTGATTGCTGGTGATTTCTGGGAATAAAGGCAGCTCATTCTTTTCGCCCTGTCCTGTGGAATAATTCACGGAGCTCCACATACAGACAACTGATGTGTTCTTTTCAGCAAATATTGAACACATGTCTCAATGTATTTTCTCAAGCTTTGGGTAAATGTGCATTGCTCCAGATATCTCAATTCTTTCTTTTAATTTAAGTATTTCTTTTCATTTTTCCTCTTTGTAAAATAGGATAGCTATTGGACCTTGCATTGAAAACCTTCTGGATATTAACAACGCTTCTTTTATGGTGACTTTCCCAGTTGCTTTAAATAACACGTTGATTTTGAGTTCTGCTTCTGGCAGAGTTGCAAAGTCTATCAGAAATACATCCTGTGTCTCAGAATCTTGTTAGATATTGCTGCCACATAAATATTGCAATAAAAGTGTTAAATAAAAGTCTTCCTTGTACTTCAATAAAATATATTTTTAAAAATCTTAACATTTAAAATTTGTTCTGTTGGAAAAGACAGGTGAACCATTGAGTTAGATAAAAACAGTATTTTTCCAAGTCGTACAAGTACATTTGTTCTGTTGTAGGTCTTGCTGTTTTCCATGGAGGAAACTTAGCACAGCTGTGGGAGAAAAAAGACCAACACCGGTTAATTCAGGCTTTTGCTGTGTACAGATATCCAAAATCCCTTAAGTACAGTACTCAGATCACCAAAATACATTTTAGATCTGTAAAACTCCTTTTTCCAATACAACTCACATTCAAGTTTTTCCAATCACAAATAACATCAAAAAATTTTTTTAAACCCTAAATTTAAGAGTAAAACTGTCCTCAGCTTATCCAGGAGTAACAGTGAGTAGCTCTGGGGTCAATCTGTCAGCTGCATGCTACCAGGAGACATTGTCTCCATCACTCTCTTGCATTTTGCAGAGAAATAGGAGTACCAGTGGCCTTCGTTTTACACAATTTTCCAAGAATGTATGCATAGCCAGCAGCCTTAGAAACAGAGGTAATGCCTTCCAGCAGAGCAAAAGGCAGCATGTTTACCACCCATTGTAACAGATCTATGTCCCTAAGCTTAGGGCTTTGACCTAGAATGCAGCCCACTGTGTGTGTGGAGATCACACTGTCCTGTGGAAGCTGGTGCAAGATAAGGCTGACTCTGTGTGTCTGCTCGCTCAGCTGCAAGTCATGAAGTCACTTGTCTCTGACCCAAGGTCTTGTGTCTTCTGCCAGCACTCACGAAACTGTGACGGTTTAACTTGTTAACTTGCAGGTGGAGAAAAGCTCTGTCTTCATAGTTGTTGACAGTTTGGTGGAGAGGGTGGGATGCTGACAGATGGAGACTTGGCTTCCTGGAAGAGGATGGACCAGAGTCTTGTGGGCTGATCATGATCTGGAAGAAAAGTCCATGGGATGTGGTTGCAAACATGGTGACCAAATTGCATGGTCAGCAGTGTGATAACGAACTTCCACTTTATTACCTGCTTGTTACTGAGTACAAACTCGTTCTGCTTGCCACAGAACAGGTCAATAAACTGGAGATGAGGTGCTGGAGCAAGGAATAGCGACTTTATTTGGAAAGCCAGCAGGCCGAGAAGATGGCAGACTAATGTCTTGGCAAACCACCCTGCTCCAGTCTGAATACAGGCTCCATTTATACAAAAGAAAAAAAAAAACAACAACAAACAGGAGACAGGGTGTGGTTAGTTGTTGAAAACTTCTTGCTGCAGGAATCCTTTGTTCTTGCAGCCGTCCATGTGGGTCAGGCCATGGTGTCCCTGTAAACTTCCAACAAAACAAAGGTTATTCTCTGGTTTGCAACTTGCTATCTCTATGTAAGTGCAGAAGAGCTACCGTCCTTAAAGGTCAGAGCCCTGAGAATAGGCTCTCCTATACATTTCAGGCTAAAGGCAACATTGTTTCCCAAAAGGTGCAGAGCTGGCAAGACTGAGCCTAGAGAACAGGGCACAGTGGTTAAAGCTAAAGGAACAGATCCAACGTAGAGTCTGATCTGTTCTCCTCTGTTACATGCTGGTGAGGAAGAACTGTGGAGCGAGGGGTATGTCAAGCACCAGGGAGGAGGTTCAAGTTCAGCCATATGAATAATGGCTTGGTAACTGTTGCTAACACCCCTCTGGGTGAGAATACTTTCTTCCCGATCAGGCTGCCAGTCTCAATTCCATCTCATCATCATAACTAGTACAAAGCACAGCCCTGGACCAGAGGAAAGTTGCAGCCCTCTTCATGCGACAGTTCCAGAAGCCTGTGTTCATCCTCACTGCAGAGGAAGACAACCTGCACGCCCTCTGAGCAGAACAGGCGAATCGCCAAGGCCCTGGCTGGTTCACGGGTGCCCTGAGCCCGCTGAGGGCAGAGCGCTTATTCGGGAAGAATGGCAGCAGCAGGGGCATCAAAGGCTTAGCTCTTCTGAAGACCTCATTCAACCTTCAGTCTGTCCAGAGATGACGGGCAGAGGTGTGGGGGTTTGTTCGTGGCCTTGGCTGCCACGAGGGAGCTGGCTTCTTTGGCGGAGATTTCCATGGGGCAGACCAACTCCCATGGACCTGCAGAGAGGGCCCTGTCACGGGCTGAGCTGTGTTACCCCAAAGCTCCTCTGTTGAAGCTCTGGTCCAGGTACCTCCGAATGTGACCTTATTTGGGAATAAGATCCTAGAAGATGTAATTCATGAAGCTGAGATGAGATGAGGCCGTATGGAGTACACAGACTCCACCCCTCATCCAGTGTGGCTGGTACACCTACAGAAAGGGGACGTTTGGACACAGACACACACAGGGAGGACACTATGTAAAGATGAAGGCAGAGCCGTGATGCTTCTACAAGTCAAAGAACAAGAATTAATGACAGAATCAGCCAGAATTCACGTGGGAGGCACGGGCAAATTTTTTCCCTCACATTCCTCAGAAGGAACCAGACCTGCCAACACCTTGGTTTTGGACTCTTAGTCTCCTGTACCAGGAGACAATAAATGTCTTGCTGTTTAATCACCAGGATACTTTGTTTTGGCAACTCAAGTAAACTAATGTAGGCATTGACCTATATTTGGACCTTTAATGCCCTGAATTGGATTTACAGTGCTGATTAAAATGACTCACTGGAGAATGTAAGACTCACATAGACAAAGTGCTGAAGTCAGACCCACAGCCCTGGAAAACTACCTAGAACTTGCATGTAAATTGGGCAAGACTTTAAGGGTATTTTCTGGGTAGGAGGGCAGCAAGTGCCCCAGATTAAAGCAAACTCCTTCAAAAGAAGTTGCCACTCTGCAGACTTGTAAGTCAGCCCCTCGTCAACTGACCCGACCAAAACCCACGCCCCTGCTGGAATCTGCCTTGTGATTCTGCAGAGTCCAGTGTCCCCAAGTCTGACAGGGACAGTGACGAGGACCTTGCCACCAGCTTGAGTGTGCTGGGCAGATCGAAGACACTGGAAGCCCATTTGATGGAGCCACGAGCTGCCTCCACACCCTCATGACAGTGACACTCCTTGCTTAGTGGCCTGAAGCCACCATCCCCTCCACACTCCTTGACCCGTCCTACTCTGACCTCAGCTGCTTAAAGGAGACATGGGTGAGGTCAAGGTCTCCCTGCCCCCACGTGGAATCACAGGTCACAAGCACCTGTCTGAATATTGTGGGGCGGGGGGTGTTTGGGAAGAGGGAGGGAAAGAGATAAAATTTTTATGACTCTGTTGTTGACAAGTCACCATCCCACCTGGTTCCTTGGAGGGATGGGGCGTGTGAATTAAATTAGTGGGATGTAAGTAAAAACCACAGTGGAAGAAAGAAGGAAGTGTATCTTGTGTTCTGGGCTTTGTAAGCTAACTCTACATAAGTAGTGTCGTTACAGCTACATCTGGATGTGTATTTGGAACTGACCAGCTCTCTGCTCTTGCTGCCTTGAGCTACGAATGCCCCAGGGGGTTCTCGCAGTCAGACCAGCGCTAGCTCCCCTGGGCACCCCCCTACCGCCCTCAGGACGCCTTTGAGCTGCAAGTCGCTGGTTGGATCATTTTGCTAGTGGAAACCCATGGGGAAGGGAGTCAGCCTTCCCCAGAAGTCCTGCTTGAGGTTTGGACCTGTCACCTCCCTGCTGGAGGAAGCGGCTCCAGCTCGTAAGGATGAAGACCTATTGGTGGAGCATTTCCTCTTACTGAGTCTCCATACAGGTGGGGAATAGAATCGATCAACATAATTAATAATTATTATTATAGTTACTGTAATTTGTTTCTCTAAGTTTTATTTAAAATGCACCTGATTTTTCCAGATGAGTGATTTAGGTGAAATTAGGGGAGAACTGGAAAGAAGCTGAGGTCATAGCTGCTGAAATAAGACGCAGACTTGTGGGGGAGGAGGGGCAGAAGTCCCCCACCTCGGTGGGTGGGTGGGGTGGCTCCTTGACCCCCGGAGGGAGGGCGGAGTGAAGAGAATCAGTGATGGTCATCATTCAAAGCCCCCTCCCCACCCCCCAAAAGAAACTGTCCTCTGCATCTCCGCAAACTGTTGTACATGCTTTGCGTTTTAATCTTTTTTTTTTTTTTTGCCTTAAATACTGAAGGCCCTGTCATTTCTTGCCAGGTGACAAGGAACAGGGTCCTCTGCACCCCGCTGACACTTACTGACTTTTTCAGACACAGCAGGCAGAGCTCCAGCACCAGCATCTCCTGCACAAACTGCAGGCTTCCCTTCCCCTCCCTCCCCCCGGAGCAGCGGCCACTCGGTCTCTCGGGGGCCTGACACCTTCATGAGCAAAGACTAGACTGGTTTATGCACACGGGTGGGACCCCTCACGTCTACCAGCTGCAGGGGCTTCCACGTGGGGCCAAGGGTGGGAGGCCACAGCACCTTCCCGGGGCACCGTGTGCAATCTGGGACTGCACTCGTGTGCCAGCCCAGCCCGGATTTTCCTTTCCTCTGAAAACACAGCGACCCGTCCTGTAGCAGCGGGAGGAGGAGGGAGGAAAGAGATATTCAAGGGTTTGAAGGCTCGCCACGGGTGGGTGGTGAGGCCTGGGGGTGACTGCAATGAAGGGGGTGTCTCAACGTGGCTCCCGTCTCATCCTCTGATGTCTGACGCCCCCACCGTCTCCCAGGTCAGGACAACCACGGCGGCACTCTCTGACTGTGTCCATGGTCCGCCGAGCCTGCTGGACCAGAGCCCAGAGCCCTTCTCTCCAGGGGGAATGAAACACACCTGAATTAAGAGCAAATGCATCTTCCCTGTTATAAACCTGGAGGTTCTGGGCAGGGGGAGGAAGGGGGAGACCGCCATCCCCCCCACAAGGACACATCCAACAGAGAGGCTGCCATCACCTGGCAAAGGCAGGGAGGTGTGTGTTACTGCCAGCTGCTTGCTGTGGGTGGGGCTGTCCCCTCTCTGGCTGGCCGTGCAGGCTGAAAAGGGCCCTGGATGGGCTCATGGCTCTACCAGGGGCTGGGACAGGCAGGTCCTGCAGGGCGGTTCCTCCCACCCGGCCAGCCTCCCTCCAGGATGATTTTGCACTGAGCCCGGGAGCTGCTCCCTGCCAGGGGCTGCAGTGTGCACAGAGCTTCCTTGGAGCTGGTGCAGCCTGATTAGGAGTCTTGTCTTCACAGGGACTTCCTGCCACTCATCCTGCAAACTTGGCATCAAGGTAGAGGAGGCAGGGGTACCATGCGTGAGGTGTAACCGGGGGCCCTGGTCCAGGAGGCTCAGCAGACAATGGACATGGTCCAGAGGGCACCATCTGTGGTCATCCTGACCACGGGGACCTCTAAGAGTGGGCCGCCTGCTTCAGAACCGTGGGAGAAAGGGGAGCTTGTTAAAGCTGCAGGTCCCCGGAAACAGCCACAGGCTTGTCAGGTAGAATGGCAGGGTCACAACCCAGGAATCTGCCGGGTAAACAAATGCTTCAACAGATTTTGTTTTTTTTTAAATCAGAACTCTCAATTCCAGATGCCTATTATATACAGTCCCTCTCCAAGGGCTGGGTCACTGTCTGAGTGTTCATCCACTGGACGGCAGAGTCTGCCAGCTGGGAACACCTCTCTAACCCGTGGATTGCTGGGTCAGCATTGCAGCCCGCAGTCCCCCAGATTCCCAGACCACAGCCGGAGGACGCGTTTAGGGAGGCAGAGGAACACCAAGCTTTGCTGGATTCCTTCCAGCACATCCCTGGCTCTTCCAGGCTCAGCAGGGTCGGGGTGGGGGGTGATGGGTGTGGTCCAGCACACTGAGCCTGCAGCAGAAGGACAGACAGACCCAGCGTGCCAGACCAAACGTGATCGGAGTGCTTCCGAGCCCAGGAGTAAGTGACAGTCACTAAGAGTCCCAGCCAAGGAGCAGCCTCTGGGCCGCAGACCAGAAGGTGAAATTGTCGGACTGGGATGGAGAAGTGCCAGCCAGTTGGCCGGTAGGGCTGTTCCTGCATTTACTCTCCATTTATGTGATCAGTGTCTTCAGCGCAAAACCATGAGAAGTCATCACTGTGATTTGTGTTCACAGGCGCATCATGCAACGTGACTCACTTCCTCTGGAGTTTCCTCTACCCGCAAGATGAACGGTTTCATCTGTTGGTCCCCATCCTTTTTCCCAGCCTCTGGCTTCCCTGCTGGCTCTTTCTCAAACCTCATTCTCAGCTCTCAGGGTGAAGCTTTACAGATTCCTGATGTTCAAATGTGATGGATGAAAAGGAACAAAATTCGTTAGTGTTGGGAAACAGACCAAGGCTTTTGACGGGGGTGGAAGGAGGGCTTCGAACTGTGAAAGACAAGCAGGAAAAAACTTTAGACCCTGTAACGCACCTACCAACACAGAGCAAAGACACCTTTTCTAGCTCCTCGTATCAAAAACTATGAAATAATGTTACCTCCTTGTAAAAAGCCCCCCCACCACCCTCATCCACATACTTATATAATATATGCAACATAACTCTTAGAGTCTCTTTTTGGGGTCACTTTTTATGGAGGAAGTTAGTGAGATTCCACATAATTTATGATTTTCCCACAACTTTGCTGGTCTTCCTCATGCTTCTGTGAGTTCCTCAGTGTTCCTTGGAGACATCCAAGGTGGTGGAGTAGAAGGGCGCGTAGCTCACCCTCTCCCACAAACACCCCCAAAATTACAGCTAAATATGGAACAATCCGCACAGATACCTACTGAACTGTGGCAGAATATCTTTCACTTTGGAAATACAAGAAAATCCTCACAAAACCTGATAAGCAGCACGCTTCTTCTTGTTCACAGGGATGTCTATCATTCACAGAGAGCTATATTCCATATCTCGTACTAGCCTACAAGGCAAACGAATATGAAGACAACACAAAAAAATATTCCTAAGATTCTTTTCTGTGTAAGTCAGCCACAGCTAGTTTCTACTGCTTGCAGGGTCAAACTCTGACGGATGGTGGGACAAACCATTCTTGTGACGGTTAATCCTGGGGAAACATCCTTCCTTCAGAGACAGCCGTGGCCCTCCATCGTGTGCGTGTGGGTTCCTACATTGTACGTAAGGTGCATCAGTGTGATGTATGTGTGAAACACAACACGGCCAACAGGAGAACAGGGAGAGGGCCACGCAGAGTAACAGGGTGGGTGGAGCAGAGTGGGAGGCTCTGCTTTTGTTGACATCTCTGGCCGTGACTTGGACACCTTTGCCTCTCTTATAAGGACCTTTGCGATGACACAGGGTCCCTCAGAAAATCCAGGAGACTCTCAAAATTCCTGATTTACTCACACGTGCAAAGTCTCTTTTGTTATATGTGGTAACATACTCACGGGCTCTGGTGATGAGGACACGGACATCTTGGGGTAGGGGTGGGTAGGGGTCTGGATTCTGTCACCACAGCACACCTGATCGCCCACATCACAGCTCAGGACTCCTTAACTAGCTCACAGCTCACAGCACTGTACTGTTTTTTTTTTTTTTAATGTGAAAAAAATCTCTCGGTTTCACTAAAATCACCTTTACCTAGATCAGACTGGAAAAAATCCACAGATTTCCACAGCAGGCCAGAAAAGTCGGTCTGAGCAGCCTTGGAAATTATGGCCAATTACTTGTGGTCTTTTGTATTGGTTTCTTGGCAAGGATGCAAATGAAACAGCAGAGTCCAAGAAGGAAGAAATAAGAGCTTTTCAATAACATGAAGGCAGATTATTCTGGTGGAGAGAACAGAAAAACATACCCCGGGGTGGCTTGAATCTCCTTCACTCAGGACAATAGAGCAGAGCAGACCTGGAGCTGACTCGGGCTCCGGGCTGCGGTGCTGAGCTGATGACCAGGGACCAGCACTGTCACCGGCACAGCGCAGGTCAAAATGGACTGGGACTGTTTTAGAAGCACATTTCTGATCTGCATTATCCAGGCCACGTTCGATGGGTATTCACTGTGTGTCAGGTGCTGTCATACGTCCCTTCATCTCCAGGACGGCCTTACTCTCAGGTTTGGAGAGATCAGTAAGCTGTCCACAGCAGGGCCAAAGGCCAGGGGCCTTAGGAACCCCATTCTCTTATCCTCTTCACGGCGTTTTCTTACACCACGAATGTTCAAAATTTATATAATTCAGACAGAGAATCATGTAATAAAGTCAGCAAGTCCAAAGTGCATTAAATTGTACTGTATGCAAGATGCATTCATGTATGTTAATTCATTTGATCCTTATCAAAACTGCAGAAGGCATAAAATTATTTTATTATTACTGTCATGACTATTATCTCATGACTATTTATAACGTCCTTGTTTTACAGACATGAAAAAAGAAGGGAAATCATGCGAACTCCCCCTGTGTACATGGTGATCAAGTTTCAGACAACTCCTTTTTTGATTTCTATCTACTCTGTTAGTCGTCATAACAAACAAACACAAACTTGATTCTTCAGACGCGTAGAGGGTTACATCAGAAGGAAAGAACTATGGGTTTGGGACCAACCACCTTCAGCAGGGTCAGGTCACACAGTGGAAGGATGCCTGTAAGAGCTTATGAGCTCCTCCCTCCTCCAGCCTCAGGTGCTCACATCCAGAATCAGCAAAGCAGTATCTTCCCTCACAGACAATGAGACGTCTACACCGCAGACAACGTGTGTGCAAACACTTGGTAAAGGGCAAAGGTTACCCAGAGGTAAGACTTTGTTTTTAAACCGAAGAGCATTAGACTCATCCCAGTGGAGCAAATACTGTTCCACATTCTGATCTTTTCAAAATGGCACTGATGCTTCACAAGGGAAACTTCATTTAGGGCTCTTTGCAGCTGGCCAAACCGGTTTAGGGCTTTTTGTTTCTGTATTTCAGGTTGATGTTCTTTGTCATGCGAAGGAAAAAGCCTTAAAAATGCATTCTAAAGGGCATTTTAATAAATATGTATTCTTGATAAACATACTAGTGGGTACATTCAATGCAATTGTTTTTCTTCAAATGTCAATGAAAATGAGTAAAATTTTACTGCATCAGTCTAGAAGAATTTCAGCTTTTTATGTTGCTTATAAAGCACCCCTTCAGAATAAAAGTTCACACTTCTATGTAAGTGCATTGAAGGCCAGTTTTCTTCCTTTTCATTATTTTTAACTCATATTTGTTAGAAAATTGATAATATTATTGTAAGATTTAGTTAGGTTTGGACTTTATTTTATGTTTTCATTGAAGTATAGTCTATTTACCATGTTGTGTTAATTTCTGGTGTACAGCATAGTGATTCATATTATGACTCATTATAGGTCATTACAAGATACTGTATGTAGTTCCCTGTGCTACACAGTAGGACCCTGCTATTTATCTATTTTATATACAGTAGTGTGTATCTGCAAATCCCAAACCCCAATTTGTCCCTCCACCTTCCCCTTTCCCCTGGATTTTATTTTTAACAAAAAGAAAAGTACAGAATTCTGAACATGAAAGGTAGACGCGGCCGAGGAGTTGTCAGGTTGTCACGTGTCACTCAGGGCTTCCTACGTGAGTCCTCGCTGGAGCTCCTAATTCCAGACTGTAAATAACAGTCGGGTGGCTCTTTAAAGCTGATGGGATGCTTTCAAACACGTCTCATGTGATGCTCCTGGTACCTTGGCTGAGCACAGTGGGCCTGGCACTGCCATCACGGTCATAAAATGGGGAGTTAGAGGCTCCAGGAAAGTTGCCCAGCAAGAAGCTGACAAGGCTGAGCTGGACCATCTAACTGCCGCCTTTAAGCTCTTTTTTTTTTTTTTTTCACTCTCTCTTTAAAAAAAAAGTTGAAGTACAATCAATTACAATGTGTCAATCTCTGGTGTACAATCTTATGGTTACTGGGGAAATGGGGTGGGAGGGGATAAGTTTGGGAGTTTGAGATTTACAAGTGTTAGCTCTTTTCACCGTGCTCTCGCCACGAGGGGGACATACACATTTCTGGAAGAGGGGCACACGGAGTTTCGTCAGGTTAGTGGTTGATTCTGAAAACAGCAATCGCAGCGACAACCTGAAAAGTAACATGAGTGATCAGTTTCTGAGCATTCAGAGTGAGCCTTCCGCTGCCGGAGGATCACACACGCACAAAACCACGTGCTGCTCACAACAAACCTGCGAGGGAGGTAATGTGTTTAATCTCCTCAACCCTGGAGTGTATTGATCTGTTATTTTCCCCATGTGGTAAGTGAGAAAAATTGGGAAACTTGTTCAACATCAGTCCTCTATCCAATGGTGAAAAAGAGGCAGTCTGACTCAGGAGTCTATAGGTTAACTCCTACACTGGACTGTCCCCGTAGCTAACTTTGCCCTTTGCTTTTTCAACCAGGAAAAGATAAAAAGAGAGGCATTCAGACAGTTGAATGTGTGGTTCTCATGGTCCTCTATTTCCTTCTCACCAGTGACACTCAGTGTGTAATTGAACGGAGTCACACTTCAATGCAGTACCTAGAGGCTCTTAAGAGTCATGGACCACTTTGAAACCGACATGTGTGAGGCAAGGGCTCGATTCCAACCACCGCTACGTGAGAAAAGAGGAAGGTATATTTAGCCCTGGCTTCCTAGGAATCTTAAAATCTTCCAGGGCTTCTAAGGACAATAATTCATTACTTTACTAATTAATACTTCTTGGCTAAGATTTTAAATGTTCATTGTTCCCCAGCAAAGCAAAGTGCATAGTTTCCTGATAGAGAAAAAGGTTTTTACTAAATGACCTTTAAAAATACCTTTCAGAGTTCAAAGTAGATAAATATTTGAATCTTTGACATATTCATGGTAGATCTATTCTTACTTTTTTTTTTAAGTCTCATTATCTCTCTCAGCCACATGTAAGTGTAGGCTGAGGCCAAAGTAAGAAACTTGTTAGTTTTTATTTTAATCAGTTTGACTCCAGAAGTGTAACATTAGAGCTGAGTCTGGTTTTCATAAGCTTTTCTCAGCAATAAAACATATTTTTCCTTAATTGCATATATTCCAATATACATCTTCGTGATGAGTTGATTTATCTTAAAGCTTCTAATTATTGTAACATGACACTAAGTATCATTTTAAATTCTTTTTAATTTCTTTCAATTCACTTATAGAGTCCAAGCATTATACATATATATATGCTTGAACATATATATGTATATGTATATGTATGTGTATTTTTTGTTTGTTTATAAATTCTGATGGCAAGATAAACATTGAAAGGAATTTGGTACAGAAGAGTAACTTTAGAAAGTGCTTCTCCTAATATTCAGTAATACCTTCTGCATATATATATAGAAGTATAGTTGATTTACAACATTGTGTTAGTTTCTGATGTACATACAGCATAGGGATTCAGTTACACATACACATATATATTCTTTTTCATTGTAGGTTACTACAAGATATTGAATATAGTTCTCTGTGCTGTAAAATAGACTTTGTTGTTTCAGTAATACCTTTTCCCTGTGACTTAAGAATTAATTTGCAAATTAAAAGGAAATCTGAATGTCACCTCTTTAGGAAACTGAATTATTGAATCTCCTTTGCCATCGATCAGAACCACATCACGTAACATGACACTTGGAACGTACTCTTCTCCTTGTTCACGAGCACTTGGAATTCTCTGCTGTTGTCAGGACGGAGGGACTGTAGTAGCGACAATCTCACAGGAGGTGTGACTGGTCTGTGCTTATCCAGCACTGGCAACAGAAGCTTCACGAAGAAACAATAATCGGGCTCTGAGCCACGCAGATTAAAGAAGCGTATGACTATCAAGCAAAACATTGTATAAGGAACTGCTGAAATTAAAGGACACGATGCTCTGTGACGTGGTCCAAAAATAGAAGCCCTAATTCCGCGGTAGGGAGAATCTGGCAAAACACCAAAGCTTTGAAAAGCAACGTGCAGACCTGAGGACAGTCCCCGAATGTTTCCTCTTTAACCCAACCTTGGGTCTGTTATCTTCCCGTCGCTGGAAAAGCCTTGAAAACAATGCTTACTCTACACTTAATGTTTAACGTACCCAACAAATTTCCTCTTATTAGCTGAAAATGTGAGTCATTTCAGCTGGCATTTGGGAAAGCCACATAGTACCTTTCTACTTATTTATTTTTCACACAGTAGGCTGATCTTCAAATAGTTGGCGTTGACTCTGGGGCTGGCTAAGCCCTTCCCCAGGGGCTCTCTTTCCTCTAGCCCTGGTCCTCCTCGGAGGAGAGGCCAACATTACACGGTTTCCAGGAACACCACGTCATCTGCTTATGAACTGGCTGTCCTGCTGACAAAGGTAGGACTCTTGCAAAAGCAAAGAGACACACTTTGGGGCCCTCAGGGCCGGTGGCATCCTCTCTCCCTAAACATCAAATCCCTTATAGTGTCTGTGGGCCCATGAATGTTGGCAAAGTTTCAGCGAACAGAACTTCCTTTAGATTCAGGGAACGGTCAGGTAATTAACAAATAAAACAGTGTAATATATTGACAAATGCAAACACTCTTGGACAAAATGGACTATGAGGGCAGAAGTTTGAATTTCAGAGAGAGAAACAAAGTTGGCAGGGAAGCCCACCATTCCTTTCCTTGTTTTATTGAAGTTAATTTACAGTGTTGTGTTAGGTCCTTGTGGACAGTGTAGTGATTCAGTCATACTTACACATATATATTCTTTTTCATTATAGGTTATGCAGCTGACAAGGGCTTAATTTCCAGAATATACAAATGGCTCATACAACTCAATAGCAAAAAACCCCGAACAACCCAGTGAAAAACAGGCACAAGACCGAAAACGGACGTTTCTCCAATGAGGAAAAGACATACAGTTGGCCGACGGGCACAGGAAAAGATGCTCAGCATCCTTCCTTTCCTTTCACATCCTTCTCCTGGTGGACTTCCCTTCATTTCCATCACCAGAGAGCAACATTCTCTCCCTTTACTTAGAGAATCTGAGTGTGGGGCACAGTGGCACACTCTGGACTGAGACATACCATGGGTCCTACTGCCGTTCAAAGGAAGACAGGTCGAGATACATCAAAAAGTCTTTTCACAAGTTTAAACAAAATTACATCTGTGTAGAAAAAATCACAAAGTAAAAATGTTGGTTCCTCCAGCCACTTGTTCTAATGAGACAGTAGGCATCTCAGAACTGTCCTCTGCATCTTCCCAAAAGCTCACATTTATAACAACGGGTGTGTTGTTGTCCAATTAGCACCTTACCCTACACAAGCACTTCACAGACAAAACACTGGAGGTGATTACATACGCATGCCACTTGTCCATTTAACGCTATCTTCCTCATCACTATGCGCCAGCTTTTTCATGGCTGTTTAGAGTAATGGGCTGTTCTAACAAAATTAATTGTTAACATTCGAGAATGGCTTAATATTTTAATAATTATACAAAGTGTTTCATTGTATGAAAGCCTCAAATTTATTTAAAAATTCCATTAGTAATAGAAATTGTTTTGTTTGTTTGCTATATAATATTTCTGTATCAATCATGTTTCAACAGAAGTGCCTGGGTATAGAAGCCTGTATGGTTTTATTTTACTTTTTTCCAAGTTTCTTATTTTACTCAGCAGTTTTCCCCCTCGACAGACTTGTGATAACCACATCTTTTAAATCTGTACATGTTATCAGAACAACCTACAGTTTTATTGCTTTGACATTTGCTCTGACCCGCCCATCGTGGAAGACCATTGTGGCTTCTCAGTTGCCCTGAGCTGGTGACCTAGAAGCGAAACTTGCCTTTCCCTCCTCACTGTTGACCTACACCAGTCCAGGTATACACACACCCCAGGCACTGGAGTTTTAGTCAACAGACAGGCCCTGCTCTCCCATCGGGTCACGGTGGTGGGGCTCAGGGCATTAACCATTCTAAGAGCCTGGTAGAAAGTAGACTGGGAGGTAGAGTAATTAAAGTCTGCTCGTTTTGTACAGGCCTTTTCCAGTTCAGCAGTTACCTCTGAAACACAGCAACAGAGGCCAAATTGTGGACAGTCGGAGATCCCCTTCTGCAGCGAGTGGTGGCTCCCAGCCCGGGCGCAGGGTCGGGGTCCCCGCTGGATCAAGCCCAGAACCTCACTAGATCTTGCTGGGCAGGCTGGTCACGGGCAGAGCTGGTTTTGACAGGACCCACACCAAAACTCTACCACTGACAGCTTCATCTGGCTCACCCACTGGGCTCAGTGACTAAGAGTGGAGCGTGTGGAGCGCTGTATTAATAGCTTTCAGTTTGCCTTAAACTGTGGAGGGACCAAGCCACAAAGGAAATGTTTATCTGCACCACGACTGTGAACATGAGGATGCTGACCACGAGGGAGGGCGGATTCCTTTTAAGGCTTGTGCGTTGCAAAAGACACACACACACACACACACACACTCCCCTCCCTGGTTTCGCTACCCAAGGGCACCCTCTGTTTAAGAGCACATTGGTGGGTCCCCAGCACTGCCTTCTCCTTGCCCCGGGCCGTGCGGGGCGCTCCGCGGTGGCTCCTCCGCGGTCCCTGTCGCGGCCTCCAGCGCCAGCCGGGTCGGTCACCGGGGCGGGGGTGGGAAGGCCCGAGCGCGGGCCCCGCGCGCATCCGAATTCGCTCCGCTGCGCCGATTGGTGGAAGCCCGGGGGGCGGCGGCCAGGCCTGCGGCTCGCCCGGCGGTTCGCTGCGCGTCGCTGGCAATCAGGGCGCGCGGGGCTGGGCGCCGGGGCCGCTCGACGCTGCGCCGCGGGCTCGTTGCGCGGTCGCCGCCGCAGCCGCCGCCTGGTCCCTCCGCCGAGCCTCGGCGCGGGGCGGCGTCCCCGGCCCGGGGGCGGACACCATGGTGAGTGCTCCCGGCTGGGTCCGGAGACGCTCGCCGGGCCTTCCCGCCGTCGGCCTGCATCCGGAGTGGGGAGACGGGGACGTCGGGGGTCGCGGCGGGGGCGGCCGGTGCCTTTGCTTCCGGAGCTGGGGAGGGGACGTGCGGCCGAGGCGCGGGGCTCCCGGTTCAGGGCGGCCGAGCGGCAGGGGAGGCGTCGGGTTCGGTCCCCTCCGCCACGCTTTCCGGATGCCCGGCCGGCCTCCGCGCGGTGACAGGTGAGCGGGTCCTGGGGTGGGGCGGAAGAGACCGGGAGGGTCTGCCCCTGACTGGGGCAGGGGTGGCGCCCCTGGGCTGCCCGGCCTTACCACCGAGGACCCGTCCGCCCGCCGGAACGGAGCGCAAGCAGGGCGCGGGCCCCGGGGTCCAGCGCAGGGCCCCCGCCCCTTCCCACCCGCAGCTGGCCCCTGACACCCGGTTTCCTGCCCCCGCAGTACGGATTCGTGAATCACGCGCTGGAGCTGCTGGTGATCCGCAATTACGGCCCGGAGGTGTGGGAGGACATCAAGTAAGTGACCGGCTGCCCCGGCCTCGCCCGGCCCGCGACAGCCCCTGCGCCTTGCCGCATCCTCCGCTTCCTGCCCGGTGGCGGGCGCGCATCCTCGGCGCTGCTCCGCCCGCCGCTCCCGCCGCAGCCGCGCTCCCACGCCCCGGAGCGGACCCGGAGGAGGGCCGGCGGGCGGGGCGGCGAGGGTGGAGGCGGGGGTGGGGGCCCGGGGTCACCGCGGCCTCCAGACCCGGCCCGGGCGTGGGAACGCGCCGCCCGCCCGCCGCTCCCGGGCCCGGGGGCCGGCGGCTCCCACGCGGAGGGGCCGGGGGACCAAGAGGCCTCGGCCGTGCTCGGGCTTCCAGAGGCCTTGGAAACCAGCTCGTTTGTCGTTTACACACCTTGCCCACATCAGCAAACACCGTGCGGCCCTTTGGGGATGCTGAAACCCACTTTGCCCGAGACTGTTGGTTGAGTGCATTTATTCATTTGAATAAAATGCCCCCTCCTTTTTTGTTTCTGTTGTGGTGAAGCCTGCCACTTGTGGGAGGGCTTCCTGGTTTCAGTCCAGAGCTGTGAGCCGCGTGCTCTGGGTGTGCGCAGAAAAGCCCACCCACCTGAGAGTCTGAACGTGCTGCAGGGATGGGCCACTCTCCCTGCGAACACACTGAGCATCTCAATCTTGCAAAGTTAGAGGTTTAACAAAGTTGAAATCTCATAGTTTAAATCTCTTTTTTTCTCTCCCACTCTAGTGAAATTTGCGTGTAACTTGTTTAGATGACCACAGCGAAGTAGCTACACCAAAACCTTGTACCGTGTGGATTTTCATATTGGGGCAGTGTAACTGCCACCTTCAAGAGAGGCAGAGGGACTGGTTACCTGGCGGGGCAGAGACCACGTTGTTATTTACTCTCATTTCCTGTACTCACTGATTTCATTTTCTTATATCAAGTAGGTGATGATTTCATACTGTTTTTTCTAAATAGACTACAATTATTAGCAGTCAATTCTAGCAGGCTTTATTAAGCAGTTACATGACAGTGATTTCTTACACAAATCTGTTTCCATGGAAATGACCAGGGTTAAATATTAAGGAGTGGAATGCAGCTTTTCCTTCCTTTGAGTCTGTGTTATTGAGCACTGTTTCTTGTTCCATAAGACGTTTACTTTACCCCCAGGGGCACATCTGCATATTCTTAAGAGAAGTGGAGATTGGGCATTTATGCAGTTCAGTGAAGTGAAAACCTAGGCACTAAAGCTTACTTTGGAATTGGAATTTTTTGTTTATTAATTAACTTTATTATTACAGTTTTTATTTTGTTTGGTAGACAGAGTCACAGAGAAAGCAGGCATCAAGAGCAAGATTTTAAACCACTTTTGTTTATCTTTTTTTATTGAAGTGTAGTCAGTTACAATGTCGGTTTCTGGTATACAGCATAATGTCTCAGTCATACATGTACATACATATATGTACGTTTCATAGTCTTTTTCATTACGGATTATATTGAATATAGTTCCCTGTGCTGTACAGAAGACACTTGTTGTTTATCTGTTTTCTATACAGTAGTTAGTATATGCAAATCTCAAACTCCCAGGTTATCCCTTCCCATCGTCTTTCCCACTGGTACCTAAGATTGTTTACTATATCTGTGAGTCTGTTTCTGTTTTATAGATGAGTTCACTTTTAAACCACTTTCTTTGTGAATTTATGAAAGCATCATATACATCTCCCACATAATATTTTCTCATTGGTAAGATAGAAATTCCCAGATTTCCTGGTGGATAAGCGATGACAGTGAATATGAGTTTTGAGAGCACAATAAAAGATGGCTGTTATGATTAAACGGTCTTATGTATATTACTCGTATTTAGAACGTGTGTCTTACCCATTATGAGTTTAGATCGTTGTCAGGTAAAAAGTGATACATCATAGAGAAATGTTTCAGAAATGTAAAAAGTTGAATTATCAAATGATTTATTTAGATTGGCCAGCTATTCCACACAGAAGGTCAAAATATCTAAAAATTTTACAAATTCCTCTGAGGTGAGAACTTTACCAAACCACACTAAGGATACTGTTGCATTTTACTTTAAAATAATTTATTAATTTTTAATTAAATATCAACATCTTCTAATTCATGAATATATCTTTAAGTAGCCTCAGGCGATGTTCTTAATTCATTTAGGTGCTAATAATTTAAATCATACAACACACTTTTTTTTCCGGTAAAATGAAGCAAATCACATGAATCTTTTTCCTACAGAATTACCACGGGGATTACGTGCTCCTGCAAGGGAAATGCTATTAGTTATAGCAGGGTTTGCAGTCCAGGTGTTGGTCTGATTCGTTTTTGTCTAAGCATCCGTCTTGCTGGAGCCCATCTTGTCTTGGACCCAGTTTATCATCTGGAGGAGAGATGCTCAGCTTTCTGCACTGAGGGTGTTACAACAGCTCCTTGGTTTTCCCCGGTCAGCGTCCCAGAGGGATGGCTGTGTGTTCCCTGGAAGAGCATTTGCTTAGTATGGCAGAGTCTCAGTGCCTGGGGGCAGGGGGGAGAAGTTGGAAGGGTCTCATGTTAAAGTGTTCCTGGGGAGATCTTGACCCCTCCTCCGACCTCCCCATCTCCTCCGAGGTGGAGCACGGTGAACACTGCTCCAAGATACTCTCAGTTCTGCCTTTTTATGAAAACTGAATATATGAAAAACATTTTTTTTGTCTCAGTACATACCAAACTCCTGTTATCTTCCTTTTTGCTCTGTGAGAAACTGTCTGAATTGTTGCTGTTTATAAAATATCGTATACTGCTGTTTTGGTTTGGGAGGAAACGGCCATCCATGGTTCATGAGAAAGGAAGCCACACATTTAGTGACAAAGACAGTCCTAAGTAACAGATTCCAGATGAAAGATTCTGGCTGGTTAGAGCCAGAAATGCTTCACTGTAAACTCCGTACCCACTTTCCCTCCTACCAATAGTATAACCATTTCCCAAGAGCTTTAAATTCCTCTTTTTAAGAAAAAAAATTGTCAAGAGGGACAGTTTCCTTTAAAGGGTCAGAGAGTAAGTATTTTTGGTGCTGCAGGCCAGGATTCAGTATCGTGGATTGTACACGTACCTGTACAGCAGTCAAATGTCAAAAATGCAAAAGCCATTCTTAGCTCCCAAATAGCAAAAAGAGGTGGTGGGTGGGATCTTCTGACGCCTGGGCTGTCCTCTGTCCCTCTGATCTGATTGTGGCCATAAACACATATCAAAAAGCCAGAGAGCCCTCTGAATCGACTTCAGATCCTGTCTTGTTGGTTTCCTTTCTGTTTTCACATGGCCCTTTCTTGATGTCCTGGGTCCTAAGTGAGGATAAACAGCAACCATTTCAGGAAAAAAAAATGAGGTCAGGATATACATATTCAGAAAGCTCCCAAATACTTGGTTTAATCACCTCCTTACCCGGTGGCCCTGACTAAAGCAACTTCACATCAAATTACTGGGCTCAATTTTAGATTTTCTAACTTCACTAGGACATTAAGATGGATTCAAAAAATGAAAAAAATCTAAGATGATTAAAAATCTTACTGCAGATACTACCTGTTATATATGAAATAGATAAACAGCGAGGTCCTGCTGTGCAGCACAGGGAACTATATTCAGTACCTTGGGGTAAACCCTAATGGGAAAGAGTGTGAAAAGGAATATATGTATGTATGTATACACGTATAAATGAATTCCTATGCTGTATACCGGAAACTAACACAACATGGTAAGTTGACTGTATTTCAGTTAAAAAGAGTCTATTAGAAACAAAAAACACCTTCCTGAAAACTCTCTTGCCTAGAGTTGAGCAGGACAAGGGATGAAATAAAAAGAAGAGTCCAGACTCCAGAGCGCGACATGGCGTACAGGTTAGCTCTTCTCTGCTTTACAGAGAGAACTGAGAGAAGAATTTGGATCAAAATCTTCGTATGAGATTTGAAGATGAACTAATGACACTGTTAGTTGGTAAATACTGGAGTAAGTTCCTCGAGGAGGCTGTCCGTAATCTCCCCTGTGCAGAGAAGGCGTAATTGTTCAGCATGGTTTTATCTGACTTCCTCTAGCAGGGCAGCAACCTTTTTCACTCATTGACCTAAACATTCTTTCATTCTCTCATTAAGCTTGTTTTTAATGAGCATAGTCCAGTGTTCAGGCACAGAGGATAGGAAAGCGTGTAATAATAATACTCGCTTTCAGATAAAGTCCAGAGATGTCGGGCTATTTCTACTCTCACTATGGCTGGGTTTTTCTGCCTGTAACTTACACATGGGAACATTGGGCTGTTGGGCAGTATACTCTTATTTTCCAGTTTTGAAAGTAACGCATCTGGTTGAATTTGTTTATCATGAATTAATCATATGCCGTACTCCAGAAATTGACACAATGTTGTAAACGGACTATACTTCAATTAAAAAAATGAATTAATCATTACGGTTCCTATAACGAGGAACCTATAAAAGAGGTTCTTACTCCAGTATTCATCAAACGCTTGGCTGTAATATAAGCTAGCTATGTGACCTCCCCAGGATTGTGAGATGGTGGATGATGATGTAAAGTGCTTCACTCAGGTTGTGAAAGAGAACTGCTTCATAAACGGTAGCTGTTACTAATTTTACTCCAGAATCAAAGTTTCTCAGCTTTTCCCTTTGCCAGCTCCCCTGAAAGATAGGAAAGGCTCCTTTACATGATAGTTGCCCTTGGAAGTCTGGGTGCTACACCCATCTAAGTGTGCCCTCATTGCCTCCCCCCTTACCCATCCCTATTTGTTATTCGAAGGTGCAGCATATGCTTTTTTTAAAAAAAAATTCATTAGTTTGATTTTTTTCAGATCCCATATATATGTGATAACATACAGTATTTGTCTTTCTCTATCAGACATATTTCACTAAGCTTAATACCCTCCTGGTCCATCTATGTTGTGGCAAATGGCAGAATTTTATTCTTTTTCATGACTGAGTAGTATTCCATTGTGTGGAAAACACACACACACACACACAGCACCACTTCTTTATCCAGTCATGTAGATGGACATTTATGTTGCTCCCATATGCTCTTTTTTTTAAGTTCTTTTTTTGAGGGGTAGGTAATTAGGGTTTTATTTATTTTCTTAGTGGAGGTACTAGGGATTGAACCCAGGACCTCCTGCATGCTAGGCATGTACTCTGCCACTAAGCTATACCCTCCCCCGTGCTCCCACATGCTCTTAATATTCATTTTATCAAAACAACTTAAGACCAAATTATGTTCCACATTTTGCCATGTTTTAATCAAATTTTCATATTTATATTCATGAAGCTATATTGTCACATATGTATCATATATATATCATTACATTTCTATGCCTTCCTGTATTCTTGCTCAAGTAGGTTTTAAAATATTAACAGCACTTTTTATTTTAAAAGCTGTCTAAAATTTCCAAAGTCCCTTCCTCTCTGAAATTTCACGAGTGCCACAGCAACCACGTGCAACAGGACAGGCCTTTCCAGCTCGTTTTGTCCCAGCTTTGTTGAGTTAGAATTGGCACATGACGTTGTGTGAATTTAAGGTGTCTGATGTGTGGATGAGATACTTTCGTACATTGCAAGCTGAGTACCATTACATTATCAGCTACCACCTCCGTCCCGTCACACAGTTACAATTTATGTGTGTGTGGTGAGAACACTGAAGACCTGCTCTCCTAGCCACGTTTAAGTATGTGGTCCAGTGTTCTCTATAATTGCCGTGCAGAACATTGGTCCCCAAACTTGTTAGTCTTGTAGCTGGTGATATGTACCCTCCGAGCAACATACTCCCAGCCCCTGGTACCCGCCACTTCCTGTGGTTCTGAGTTTTTCCTTTTCAGTTTTCATATATAAGGGAGCTCAATGCTTTTTTTTCCTTTAATGATGAAGTTGTGTTCCCGAGAGGCTAAAGGACTGTTCTAAGGAATTATATCAGGAAGTTGAATCAGACCTCCAATTCTGCTCTTTATTTCTTTTTAAATTGAGATGTAGTTGATTTACAGTGTTACATTGGTTTCAGGTGTACAGCCAAGTGATTCAGTTATGCATGTGTATTCTTTTTGTGATCCAACCCTGTTCTTCTGATGCCAGAGTTGCTGCTACTTTTGAGAAAGAAATAGGAGCCAATGTAGTTTACATACAAAAGTGAAACCGTATTAATTTTCATTCCCAGAAACTTCCTCAGAAAACAAATAAATGAAGATACAGGTTAAAAAAGTCGGTAAATGAGATAATTGTGAGGATCAGGACCTTTTTCTCTAGGAAGACCTGCCAGTTAGCGTGAAGGACGGGAGGCACAGTGTGTGGGCTGACAAGCTCACTGAGGGTTGACGTCACCTGTGCAGGTGGGGCTTGGTGTCCAGGGCAGACCCCTTCCCGTGACCCGCGGGGCGCTCTGTGCGCAGAACATAGGACACAGAATGCAGCTGTGTGATGAGCAGTGGCTGAGGTGGGGAGCCAGCTCGCAGCCTTGTCTCAGGGCTTGTTTTGATGATCGAAATATCACCCAGAAGCCAAGCCTGGTCTTTGTTTTAACTGAATTCTGTCATCTTTTGAGAGTTTAAAAAAAGAGAAAGATCATAGAAGCATATTATGTAATCAGGTGTCAAAGAAGCTTTGTAGGTTAAAATGGGCACCAGGGATGGGGGGGCGGAATCAGAAAATCCTCATTCTCCCTCCCTCACTCCCAGACCCCCTTAGGGCGAACGCCGACCGTTCTCTGGTCCTGCTCACAGCGGACAGTGTCCTTCTGACCCTGTCACTTCTCTCCAGGATGGGAAACTCAAGTACATCTTTCTCTCCTGTGTGTTGGAAAGCCAGTTAGCAGTCGAGACCATGCAGACATCACTGGGAAAGCGTGTTAGGCAAATCTATAGCCCCGCCCGGCTGGGAGGCTGACAGCCAGCACCTGAGTGAGGACTTGCAGCTTTTCTATTCGCTGCTCTGCCTCTCGGCTCATTAACCAGGAAACAGTGGGGGGAACGTGTCTTTGTTTATGTCCAGCAAGTGGGGCATCTTTTCTATATCAAGAGCTATGAGGTTAGCGGTGTCTTCTCCAGGGGACACATAAACGTTCCCATGGATTTATCCTTCCTTTTTGTTACCGTGTCCTTGGTTGTACTGAGCACTCTGACCGACTTGCCACTGAGTGTTGGATTGCGAAATAGTAAATTGTTCCTTTGTTGAAATTCTTTGTGGTCAGTCTTCAGATCAGCCAGACACAGGAAGCTTTCGTCCACACCCCCACCGGCGCCCAGCACCCAGCCTCGTGGGCAGGCTTTCAGGTCCTGGGCCAGGCTGAGCTTCCCCGTGGGGGTGACACCTGTGCTCAGAAGGGCCTCTCCCCCGTGCTCCCCACCCTTCCTCCGGTGGAAACACTTCTCAGCTTTGAGCTGGCAGGACAGGTCTTACTTCTTAACGGAAGGCTTCTGTCGCCTCCAGAACTATGCTGTTTCCTCACAGTACATGCATGCGTTGATAACTATTTATTTTATTGGGTGATTAACGCCTGTCTTGTCTCCCTTAACTGCAGCTTCTGCAACCAGCAGAAAGTCCCCTCTGCGTATTCATGTATGTATAGGTGAATTATCTTTCACATTTTAGTTTCTGGAGAATAGAGCACAGATATATTCACCACACAAATTTTTTTTTTCTGTAGCCAGGATTTGTTATGTCAGAACGGTGACATCTTCAACTACTATGTAATAAACTAGAAACCCCATTGAAATGGGCATTTCTTACATGAACAAAGGCAGATGATATGGCAATAAATTACAGCATCTCTTTTTGGAAGGGTCAGAGTGCATACGTAGTTGTAAGAAAAGGATTCAGAACGCTGCTGTCAGACCCCTGATCTCATATACTCAAAGACACTTACTGGATTGGGTTCAGGAGAAGACTGGCTCCTTTAGCAGGTGTCTGCAAGGCAGCCATCTGTGGTGCTGTTTAAGGTCAGCGTCACAGACTGCAGATAAAGGTTTGTAAAATGCTGAACTTCAATTTGAAAACTAGATGAGAATGCTCACCCGGCCTCTCTGTTTTGAATGTAGCAGGTTGTAGAAATTGACACTTACCGTGTGGTCCCACAGTCACCAACTCCCCAAGTCCTCACATCCACTGTAGAAAATAGATTTGTTCATTAAGTAAGGGAACTGAGGCTTCAAGACTTTATTCCACCTCTTTTTGTTTGTTTTGGGGAGGAGGTAATTAGATTTACTTATTTTTTAGTGGAGGTACTGGGGATTGAACCCAGGACCTCGTGCATTGCTGAACACATGCTCTGCCACTGAGCTATACCCTCCTTGGGGCTTCAAGACTTTAAATCCCTGCCTCAAACCACTCATTTATTAATCATCAGAGCAGAGGTTTGGACACAGATGTTATGTGATATCCCCACACGAGAAGGACATACTTGTCTCCTTTCCAAAGACAGCGTAGCCTGGAAGCGGGCTTCATACAGGTGTGTTAGCACCGTGCTCTTTGCTTTGGTTTTCCGCTGCTTTTCAAGCTCTTGTCCAGGTGCTTGTGGCTGTTACGTCTTTAAAGGTGGCTTTATTCAGAAACAGAACATCTACTAAAGAGAATCAGAGCCTCAGAAATTAAGAGCAGTGTATTTCTTTCTGGAGGCGCTGTGGCTGATGTGCTGGGGAGGCGAGTTAACGGAGAGGTGGACTCACACCCCGGGCAGAGGGACGTCGTTTGTCCAATGAAGAGACTCCAAAGGCCTCATTGGAGATGTTTGTGGTTGTGTGTCCAGAACTGGGGCGATTTACTAATGAGACTGTCTCATTAGTAAGACAAGCTGGACACAGTCAGAAACAAGTGCAGTTATGTATCAAGAGTGATACTCTGCATAAATGCAGCTCGCTTGGGAGAGCATTCACTGTCACCGTGTACAGTGCTGGGATGAGTGACAACGTGGACCCGGGAAGACGCACCTGAACCACCTGGAAGAGGGTCCTCCCCTCGACGGCTCCCTCCAACTGGAGTCTCTTCTTCCAGGTTCAGACTTCTGGGGAATCCTTGAGTTGGGATCTTGAAAACTGAGAGCCCATTAATGCTTCCAGCTACTCCAAAAAAAGCAATATACATTTTTAATCTTTAGATGTTACTTCTAGTTGTTAACCTGTGTTCATGCTATGTATATGTTCATACTATATACACATTATATATATAATATATATGTTTATATATGTTGATACTGTGTATGTATGTTACCTGTGTTTAGACTGCAGTTGGAGGTTTTAACTTTAATAGTGGTTGGACACACCCCACGACTGTGCCGCCCTGACCTCACTAAAACGAACCGTCCTAGGATTTATCGTCAAGGCGACATCTGCATCCTGTCTCTGAAACAGCCTGGGCTGTGAGCGCAGTTTTCGCAGGAGCAGCTGTCACTGGTCAGGGTGGTGGTTTGATGTGCGCTGACCTCGTGTGCCTGAGACCAGACCTTATTCTGAGGCTCCATTTTCAGGATGCTTGTATTCAGACTCTCCGATCCTAGGATACCGGTTTTCCTACCTCCCCGGGGAGCTTCTTTACCTCACGGCCAGCGCCTTTGCCATGCACCAAGCTTACTTGAGGGGCGCACAGTAGCAGGAGCTGTGTCAGAACGTGAATTCAGTTTTTGCACGCTCACATTTTGCAGCTAAGGAAGATATCTCCCCAGTGTGGAGTTATAAAGAATGCTGCCGACGTATTTCGGACAGCTTGTATACCTACTTTAAAAACTAGATATAATTTTAAAAATTCCTAAGTTTGAAAACAAACTGTGCTTTTTTGGCAGTGATGTTTGAGTGTTTGATTTTTAGTGAGGAAATACACTTAATTAATCCGTTTATGTGTTTTAAAACTTGCACGCATCCACTGAGTGCAGGCTCCATTCCGGGCACCCAGGTGAGGCACCAGTGATCAAAAACACAAAAGGCGAAACCACAAAACCAGAAAATCCCACCCTGATAAAAATGCCAACTGTCCTTTTGGGGAAAGGTAATTAGTGTAAAGAAATGATCAGTTTCAATTCCAGCAAGTAACCATTTCTAAGAGCAAGTGGGAGATGAATTGTCAGTGGGAAAATTGTCCACATCTGCCGCCTCAATTTTTAACACTTATTCTGGCTACAGATATATAGAATAGGATTATTTCTGGTTCTGTCTGTAGATGAAGGTTTGGACTTTGTTTTTAAAGCTCCCAGGAGGGCTAGAACTTGTTTGATTTTGGCTATCTGAATGAATCCTATCAGCGAATCCACAAATTGAGAGCAACTTTAGGTTAATTATTCTGATGCTGAGTGAGAGCCGCCAAGGCTGTGTTGTCCCCTCCCCCTCTTCCTCCACTTACTTCCTGGTCCTCCCCCCCCACCCGCACCTCCACCTCGAATCACTGAGTGATGCGCCAAGTAGAGAACTCTAATGCTTAGCCTCCCCCCTGCCAAACCACATTTATTAAGTATACAGGGGAAGATAACACAAACTACTGTATGTCATACTATCTGGAAATAGTGCAACACTATGTCTGTTTGGGGTTTTCCAAGGGATTTTTATAATAATAATGGGAAACAATGGAATGCGGTCACACCAGCCAAATATATGGTGATGGCTGTTCCATTGGTTACCATTTGGTAGATGAACAGTGTTGAATACACTGTGCTCCGATTTGCTTATGGCTTGATATGGTATTTTTTGTCACCGAAAAAGTGTTGGAAAGAAAACCAAACCTATGTCCAAAGTCGTTTTTTTCTTTTCAGGGAAATTTTAAACTATGTTTCTTGGAGAAGCCTGTGTTCTCCTCCTATGTAAATATAATTTAAATTACAGGAAATTACATAATTTCCTGGTGTGGTACAACAATTTAGACAAAATTGATGCTCAAAAATATGTTCTGAATAATGAATGAGTCTAGAAGATTTGGTTCATGTGCCTGACTGAATTGGGATGGTCTAAGCACAAAAGGAATTCAAGAAAATGATTTCAAGTATTGTTACAAGTGTTACATCTGTATGTTGGATTCATCCTTTACTTTGCTTTTAAGAAAAAAAAGTCCTTGAAAGTTATGGGTTGGGAAAGTGAGGGATGGAGAATTACGCGGTCAGAGTGCCTGAGCTGTGGACATTGTTTTTGTAACCTGAATACCAGCTCCCTTCCCAAACTCTCTTACGTGTGGTGGTCATCCTCTGTGACTTCAGGTCGCTGGTGAGAGACATTTTTAACACTAAGGAGAGAAGAAATTGTGTCACGTTGGAAGGAAGGCTTTAGAGCTTCCCTTAAAGGATGGAGGCAGATGTATGTTAAAAATACATCTGAGAGATTACTGTCATCACGTGTCCGTGCTCTCTGGAGGCTGAACCAGCACAAAGTCTGAACAAACCTAAATTTTCCTGGAAGCTGGAAGAAAAGCAGTATTGAGAATCAAGAGACCCCAAGAAAGCGTTTATTAGCTCAAAATGTCTACTGACATTAATCACAATAATACTGCCTGAAATTAATTTTTTGGCTATTACTTCTCTGCGCTGTTAAGTTCCCCTGCTCAGCTGAATGGAGTGAGCTGATCATTAATAAAGTGTAATATCTCCAATTAGCTTTTACTCTGAAAAGGGAAGAATTGGAGGAATGGGCTACAGAAAGAAGTGAAGTGGATCCAGAGAGATTGGGTCATTTTGCCTCCTGGAGTCTTTGCTCAAACATTAACTCCCTCAGGAAGCCGCCGGCTGTCACTGCATTTAACCTTGCGCCCTGCCTCCCCCTCCAACCCCCTCGTCTCACCCTGTATCCTCCCCTGCTGTCTTTTGTAGCATTTATCATCTTGGAGTAAATTATGCAATTTGCACGTATGTTATGTAAACATAATGATTCATAAACATAATAATATATATTATATATATTAATTATATATATTAATATGCTGTCACTTGTTTCTGCCAGCTAAATTGTAAGTTCTATGAAGGCAGAGATCTTTATTTTGTTCACTGATACAGTAAAAGTACTTAGAAAAGTGCTTGGGGCATAATAGCTGTTCAAGTATTTGCGGCAAAACATCCCCCTCCCGCCAGGAGGAAAAAAAGTATAATTAAAAGGTGACTCAAAAGTTTCCCAAGACAACTGTAAATAAGGAATTCTAAGTCTTTTGAATAATTCATTGGTTTTCAGTGTGAAATTTTTAAGAGAAGATGGTTATTTCCTTTCATGTACTGCTGTTTAATTTCTGTTTCAGCCTCCCTCCAGGAGGTGTGTTGGGCTGAACACTTCAGGAAGTAAAGCTTAAAAGATAAGGGAGCTTATTTTATTAAAGCAGGAGACAGAAAAGAGGGACACACTGACTTATGGTGGGGGGGGAGTCCCTAGGGAGATGGCCATTTCTCTATTTCATGCAGAAGAACTGTGTATTCTGTTTGTAGCTCACTGGTGACTTTCTGAGAAACTGAGTCTGTTACACAAATTTATGTTGTTTGATTTACCCCAGTTGGAAGAAAAAGGATAGGACGCAGCGAGAGCATGAATTAATTTGTACTTCATTATATCTTTAATTAAGATTGGTTTATGTTTTATGAGAATGCCCTAAATCAGAGGCTTCGAAATTAGAATCTGTAGACCAATGCTGTTTCATAATAAAATGTTAGTGACAAAAAGGAGAAAAAAATGAAGCCCTCCAAATCCTGCAACTCAATGATTCCATTTCTAGGAATGTATCCTATTTTTTACATAGAAATATAAATATTAGTTACAGAGGTATTCATCACAACCTTTTGTTTGTGCTTGTGAAAAAGTAAGAGCAATTTAATACCTGTTGAAACTTCAATGTGTGTAACCGAGGCAATTCTATGTAGTCTAGGGATAGAAATCAATTTACTGACATTTACTTCCAGTAGGAAGTCAAGAAAGGAGGTTTCATAGGAGTATGATCTGGTATGTGTAACATATCCAAGTATTTCAAGTATGAGCAACCTGAATATAACATTAGCAGTGTCATCTCAGGACACTGGAGGGTTTTGTAAAGTTTTCCTTTTCCCACACTGTATATTTTTATACAGTTAGAAATTAGAACGTGTAGGATACACACTAGCATTTGTCTTAAGGCAAGTCAGTGTTTTTACATTCTGTCTTCATAATTTGGGGATATTTCACTGACTTTTGGCTTTAAAAAGACTTGAAGTCTTAGAGATGTGTTCCTTTCATTTAACAGCTGTGTCTGTTCAGCCAGAGCGAGAACCTCACACCTACTTGCAGCTCTTTGCGTTTCTGAGTCTGTGAACGTAAGTGCTGTGGGCTTTGGTAATACCCGTCACGCTTAGAACGTGCTTCTGTGCTCTACCTCTTTACAGCTGTGGCAGCTGGGTTATACAATTGCTCCCATTTTAGAAAAGAGGGATTTTAATGCTCACAGGCTCTATGTGACTTGCCCAAGCTCATCGGCTGGTACATCCTGGGCTCTGAAGGTCACATCTCCGTGCCCGCCAAAATCACACTCCTCTTCCCCCCGACGTGCACGCTGGAGCGTCATGGCAGGCAGACAGGTGGCCTGTCCTGAAGGACACAGGCTGTCTGGGAGAAATCTCCATCCCGCCTGCACCTAAGCTGTGCTGCCGCCTGGAGTTGTTCCCTCGAGCAGACGCCGGTGTCCCAGCCCCGGGTGTCCCAGCAGCTGTGACAGCAGTGCCTCCGAGGGGAGAAGGTGGTTGTGTCCGCCTGGGTGGCGGGTAGGGGCTGTTCCGTCACTTGTGTTCGTTCTCCCGGAGCCTCCGGGGGCTTGGATGGCTGGGTTTGGAGTCAGAGGCGGAGATGGACGCTCCTGAAATCGTGGGTCTCAAGCTGGACAAGCGCTCTGGGACCCTGCCCGTCAGTGCTCTTCCGTAGCAGACGGTACTTTGAACAACACAGACACTTGTTGGAGAAAAAGAATCCAGATGCCACTGAAGTAAACATACTCATATAATTGTGGCAGCTATTGAAATGATAACTGTGTTTGCCCCTCTTTAATCCTGTGTGCATTCTGAGCCTTTAATATGCTAAGGATGTGCTGCAAGATTTTACCAGTCCACTCGCGCCTCACACTTAGGACATTTAAACCACAGCTCTGGGGCTGACCCTCTTTCCCAGTTCAGCTCCCGGTGACAGCATCCTTCAGCTGCTCAGGCCAGAACTGCAGTGTCATCCTTGCGTCCTTCCCTCCTCCCACATCCTGTGTCCAGTTCATCAGCAAACCGTGCTGAACTTACCTTCAGGAAACATCCGGACCCGGGCCACTCCCTCCCTCCAACTGCCTCCACCCAGAGTCCATCACCGACAGTTCTCTCCTGGATGTCGCAGTAGCCTCCCCACTGGTCTCCCTGCTCTGCCCTCGCTCTGTCCTCGCTCTGTCCCTGCTCCGTCCTATGCGCCTTTGGTCCATTCTCAGTGTAGCCACAGGCCCATCCTTCACTGAGGTCGGTTCATCTCACCGCTTGTATCACAAGTGCCAGGACCTTCATCTCTTCCAAGTACATGAAAGCATCACCCCGTTCGCACCAGGCCCTGGTTACCTCTGATCCTTCCTCTTACGGCTCCTCTGCTTCCTCCTCTGTTCCTGCCACACTGGCCTTTGCTGTTCCTCCAACACCCGGGCTGCCCTCTCTGCACCTGCTCTTCCTCCGCCCGGAACACGCCTGCCTGGCCTGCCTGGCCGGGTGGCTCAGGGGTCCCGCAGAGCGGCTTCAGACTTGACTCAACTGGCGACTTCTCAGTGATGCTTCCTGCTCCTGTACATGAGATCCCTCCCCCTCCCCAGCTTAATTTTTCTCCAGACCACCCACCCTTACATCTGTATGTATATGACTTAGTTTCATGCCTCTTCAGCCTCCCCTCCTAGAATGCATTTGTTCCAAGAGGTCAGGCACTTAATCTCACTAAAGGCTGAAACCCTCATGCCTAGAAGAGGACCTGGCGCACATAGGGACTCAACAAATGTTTGCTGACTATTCATTTACCAAGTGTTATTTCTTGATTACAGCTGTTACCAGGTATTGCGTTGGGCATTAGAGTACCACACACATTAGTCTTCCTAAGACATACTTAAATGTATCATTTTAATTTGGGGGCGGGGATGTGAAATAAGATGTTCTCAGTCACCAGACTTTTAGGTACATGTCATCAATGTGCACAAATGTGCCAAAAGCATATTCTGTTTCAGATATAAAACCATTTTTGTGTGATCCTTGGAGCTGTAGTCCCTGCTCTTTTATCTCAACTCTTTCCCCTGTCTCTCCTGTTTTTGTTTTCTAGAAAAGAGGCACAGTTAGACGAAGAAGGGCAGTTTCTTGTCCGAATCATATATGATGATTCTAAAACTTATGATTTGGTTGCTGCTGCAAGCAAAGTCCTCAGTAAGTTGAACGTGACTTTCCTTCTCTGGCTGAGCTACAAGTAGGTGTCCAAAACAAAGGGTAATGTTGTATGGTTGTGGAGGATATTCACATATAATGTTAGGCCTAGGCTACCCTGAGTTCTATTTTTCCTCTTACAAACTCTTTAGAGAATAGAGGAGCTCTCTGCCCCTCCCTACAAAAAGCCATGTGTTGAGGAAGGAAAAAAATATTGGTACTTAATGTAATAAGCTAATAATGTGGTAATAACTTAATATTGCAGTGTCAACAGCCTAGGAATTACAAGTGTGGTATACAGAAAGTATTTTCTCCAAATCTTTTCTGTAATCACAAGTTTTCTTGGGTATTGGTAAGAAAAACAAGAACAGAGATCTATATCAGACAAAACTAATGCAAAGAAGGCCAAGTCGTCCACCCTGCAAAAAAAAAAAAGCTTTATGGAAAAAAAGTTGTTCTTAAGGTAGTTAGTATCTCTTATCCTCATAGTGCATCATTTATAACTGGGCTACAGTTTGGATAGAATAGAAAGCAGCTTTTCAGCTTTCTCAGATACACTTGGAAGAGCAAACACCACCTTTTGCAGACTAAACTACAAGAATTATGGAAAAGTATGGTAAATTGTTAATAATAAGAAAAACATCCAGCCTCATTAGTACTCAGCATTGACACAAATGTAAAATAATTTTATATGAATTTGGCAATTAAAAAATGAAATAGTCAAGGGGAGAGTTAAAGGGGAAACTCACACTTTAAAATCTGATGGCAAAATAAGACAACTTTTTTGAAGAATAATTTTGCATCATCAGTCAAAATCTTTTTTAAAAATGTTGAAATCCTTTAGAAATTTTTCCTAAAGAAATTATTAGATTTATGTGCATTAAGATATATGAGTGTTTCCATTTCAGTTACTTACATTTTAAAGAATTGGAAAGAGCCTCTATTTTGAGTAAGCTGACATTTGTGAAATAAGTTGTTGCATACCTGTGTTGAATAAGGTAGTGATTAAAATTGATATTACAGAAAAAAATTTTTAATTTTGGGACATAATAATTGAATATTAAGGAAAAAGCAGGATCTTTGGGTACATACTGTATGCAGCCAAGTTATTACATATGCATGAGGAAAAGCCATTCTGTACCAAAATAGCATGTGTGTTCTTGATGATTTTCAAGATCTTTCTGTAATTTTCAGAAAAAATAACTTCTACCTTAAATATAAGTTTAAAAAAAAGCTCAAAATTTTGTCACGGGAGCTAAGAAACTGATTGCTTTGTTTATAAGTACAAACCTTCATTGGACGTTCTTGGCTAGATGGTCACTCTGCACAAAAACAGGGTATTTAACATTTTTAAATTATATACATACCTTCATTCCTCTCGTTAACAATTTTCCACCTCTAATATGTTTTGTTTTTGTTGTTGTCTCTCAAATCTATAAAACAGATCTCAATGCTGGAGAAATCCTCCAAATGTTTGGGAAGATGTTTTTTGTCTTCTGTCAAGAATCTGGTTACGATACAATCCTGCGAGTCCTGGGATCCAATGTCAGAGAGTTTCTCCAGGTGAGCAATTTGAGGTCCTGTGGCTAAAAATTCTGAGTCTTGGATTCTTACCTGTAGATGCTGGATCCAGCCAGCTGCATGAGTGTCTTTCTGCTGAAATGGAATCACAGTGACATTTTTTCTAATTCACATAAAATAATAATAGTTTTTGGATGGTCTTGAATACATTTTGGCTTTGTTTTCTTTCATTTTTGGTTCCCGACTCTGAATACGCAAGTTGTCATGTTCTCTGAAAAACTCATCCTGGCCTGTTGTGATCTGTTTAACTGCCTTTTTCTAAATGCTTCTTTCTGCTGGTCATTGGCTTTTATGTGTATAATATGGGCGTATTTTCTATTTGTAAGTCATCTGAGTCTGTGTTGTGTTATTAAATCGTGTAGCAGTATCTGTGATGTCCTGCCCGAAGCTCACTATTTTGGCTAAAGCGCCAAGAGTTCAGATTTGGAGATCATTGCTCCGAGTTCTGTGTTAGTTAATCTACTCTGGAAAGAAAAATAGGAAATTCTCCGAAGTTAGTCTCAGGTGAAGTCAAAGATAAATAATGTTGCCAAAGGCCTTTGTCTTCTTTTCTTGTTAAAATTATCTTGCCTTTTTTTTTTTAACTAGTAAATTGCACATTAGATGGGAGACTATTTTTGGATCGACTGTGCTATTTTAAGCACAGGCATTTGTTAGACCCTCTTCTGGAAACGTGTTCACATTGAACATTATGTGAAGGGTATTTCTAAACTGGCCACTGAGAAGAACCAAATCTTGCTGGAAAATGATGTCGGAGCAATACTAGCTGAACTGGGGCCCAGTTTGGTTGGAATGTAAACTACTTTCAGTCCAGCTGCATTATTGATTTAACAGCCAAAATAAGAACTATGGTGTTTAATCAAAATGTCTGTTGTTTACATAGTGACATTTTTTCTTATAAACTTAAAACGGCATTAAATCAAGAGGGAAGCTGGTTTGCAGTCCCCGCTAGCAGTTGACCAAACTCCGGGTCTCCGAAAGAGCGGTCACTTCCAAAGGAAGTAACCCCCAGGAGATATTCAAATTAACCTTTAACTGGTTGCATTTAGATGAATTAAAAAAATTTTACCGAAGTGTAGTTGATTTACAATGTTAGTTTCAGGTGTACAGCAAAGTGATTCAGTTATACATATGCATACATATATATGCATTTTTTTTCAGATTCTTTTTCATTATATGTTATTACAAGCTGTTGAATATAGTTCCCTGTGCTGTACAGTAGGTCCTTGTTTATCTATTTTACATACCGTAGTGTGTATCTGTTAATCCCAACTCCTAATTTACCCCTCCCCAACCCTTTCCCCTTTGGTAACCATAGCTTGTTTTCTATGTCTGTGAGTCTGTTTTTGGTTTGTGAATAACATTTATTATTTTTATTCCTTAGATTCCACATATAAGTGATATCATAGGATATTTGCCTTTCTCTGACATTAATTATTTTAAATGAGTTAAGTTTGAGATTTAAAAGTATTTGGGGATTTGGTTTTTGATTACATGTTCTATTATTAAGTAGTTTTGTTGACTCTTGTCACCTTCTCAGCAACGTGTCAACCCACAGTTCCTCTCTTTTAACGTTCTCTTGATGGTCACATCTATGTAACCAAAACAGTCAGTACAAATGCTTTAAAATGTTTTTAACCTTTACTCATTGTGACCATTGGCTAAGTTTGCAAAGGCACAGAGGGGTGACCGAGCAGGCAGCCTCCTGGTGTGTGGCTCCAGGTTCTAGAGCCGGCTGCCCAGGGGGGTGGCCTCCACATGACAGCCCAACGTTTGAAAGGTGGTGCCGCGGGCATGAAAAACACACCAGGTTTCAAACAGAATGCGGGGTTGCTCATGCAGATTCCGTATTGATCATGTGTTGAAAAGATATTGTTTTGGAGATATGGAGTTATAGCAAATATATCATTAACAGTAATTTCAGCTGTTTGTTTTTCCTTTTTTAAAACATGACTGCTAGAAAATTTAACAGTGTGTATGTGACTGACATCTGTGACTTGCTTTAATGCCAGCATTATCTTAAATAGCTCTTAAGTCTGTTTTCCTCAAGGTCAGCAGGCAGTTTTAGCTAATATGGCTTTAAATTATACACGATTTTATTTTATTTGTCTTTTCATGTGAGTGTGAACAATGAGGAAACTGGAAAGTTAGAATACTGTAAAGTTTTCATCAGTACTGTATATTTTTAATCGAGCTTTTTTTCCCCTGGTTTTGAAATTGCATATATTAATGGCAAACTGAATGTATTAAAATACTGCTTTTCTTAAAAGTACGTATTTATGTTAGGATTAGGCTAATTACAAATACATTAAATGGACTTTTATCCTGTATAAGTGACTCTGACTTAAGCAACTGATCTTCATAAATTGTTTTAAGATCCTGGCTCACATTTTAAAATAGACATTTTTCATTCCATACATTAATCAAATACTCTTAGTGGTGAGCTTCAGCCTTTCATTAAAAAGTAGGATAAAGTAGGCCTTATTGTAAAGATGTTTCACTTTTTTTCTCTCACACCACCTGATTTTACCCAGTCATGAAATCCTTAGTCTGTTCCCTAAATACTGAATTTTCAGAATTCTACCATTTTTCTTCATTTTCCCTGCACTTCTGTGGGAGAGTCTTCCAGTATCTACAGAAAGGATGGGTTTCCCCATCTCTCTTCGAATCCCTCCAATGACTTCTTCATTCTAGAACTAGAGATATTTCTGAAATGTAAATATATCTCATCATATCACTTGCCTAAACCCTTCAGTGATTCCCAATTGCTCACTGAAAGTGTAAAAAGTATTTAAAATAATTGAAACTACTTATGTCTCCATCTTTCTCTCCTCCAGCCCAGCTGAACAGAACTGCTATAGAATCTTTTTTTTTTTTTTTCAGTCTTGCATGCTCTCTCTCTCTCTCCTCTGAGCTTCTGCACCTGCTCTTCCCTTTATTGGAACACTGTTCCTGCTCCTTTTCATCTAGATCAGTCCTCGTCTCCTGCTGGTCAAATTGCTTCTTCCAGGAAGGCTCCACCCCTCTCTGTGTTCTCAGCCCTGTTTGAGTCTGGGGACTGATACGTCTTGTGCTTTCAGAGGACATCCTATTTCCCCAGACACAGTAGTTCTCACGCTGTGTTCATTGCTTGTTTGTTGGGCTGGGCTGTAAGCTTCAAGAGGGCAGAGATCACATGTCGTTTCTTAATGATGCTATCGGCACAGATACAATGTGTGTCTGGAAATGAATGAACATTTTTCTTTTAAATGAAGATTTGTTGTTCATACAAAAATAGGAAGCAAATACTCCACTAGCTCAAGATTAATTCTTTTATTAAGGCCAACAAAAATGCATTTGGAGCGAGATATATATTTAGAGCTGAGTTATAGGTTGAAATGTAGAATAGACACACACTGGACCAATTTCCTTTTCATGCAGACATGGCAAAGTACTGTTTATTGATTCGTATACAAGTGACAGTACTTGAAACTTTTAAAATGTTTACCCTAATGTTTCCACTTGAAGCTCTCGGGCAGCAACCAAATAGCTGCTGAAATGGTGACACAGGAGCCACAGCCTGGGCGCCTCCCACCGCTCGCCGTCCTTCCAGGGAGGACTTCCTGGGGGAGGGGACATGTGTCTCTCCCAGCCTCTCACTGGATACATGATCAAGAATGGCTCTCTGCTGAAAATACATTTTTCTGTTTTTACTTTTCTTGAAATAATTTTTGAAAGTTTTTTAAGAACCAGGCATGGCATGAAACGGGCAATCAATCAATAGTCTTTGAATGATAGAATTAGTTAATTCTGAGTTGTATGTATATATATTTGTTTTGGCCCAAGCTGTTTTATCCACATAATACTTGTGTTTCTTTGTAGACGTTTTATATTAAAGAGATGCTGCATAGTTAGTACCTGTAGTTTAGTTTCAGAAAAATACTTGTTTCTCAAGTGGATTTTGTCATTTCCTTTGATTAGTGAATTTAAACAGTTTAACAATTCAAACAGCTTAAAAAGTGGACAATGTCCCTTTGAAAGGCTTTGCTGCCAGTATTAAATTTCTGGCTCTGAGTAGCCAATCGCTTTCATTTTTTCAAAAGTGGATTTAAAATTGTTTGCATCATGCCTATTATTAATCTACCTCTAGACTTCCACAAAAAGTAGCCAAAAATCCTAAGTTGGTAAAGTAACAAAATATAAGAAACATTTTTAGAGGAAACCTTTTAGAAATATTACTCTCTCTAGATAGTACACAGTTTGGAATTGATTTTTCTTAAATCTCCTATAAAACCATCAATTTGTAGATTATTGATAAAAGTAGATAATCCTTGAAATTTATTATTATCCTTTAGCTGATTTAGTAAGCAGAAACGTGGTTTATCAAAAAGAGATTTACAAAAAGTAGGAAGACATTTTGATGTAGATTTTTGGATTTTATACATTTTATCTGTATTTATTGTCTTCAAGATAAGACCATATTTCAGTCACTTTCTTACTCTTAAATTAGGGATAAAATGTGGTACCATGCTGCTGCTGTAGCTAATTTCTGTCTGAAGCATCCAGAGCAGAGAATGTGTAGGGTTTGAAAACTCATTAAAAGTACAGCTGGTGAGGAGCGTGCGGTCTGACGGGATGTCCTCCGTAGACGCTGCTCACCTCTGCTCTCCAATGTCCTCTTGCGTCCCTGCAGGTGGGTTTTTCCCAGAGTCGCTGCGCTCGCATCCCCCATCTCAACCCTCTTCTGCAGTGTGAGTTTCCGTGTCCTCTGTCGAGGGCCAGAGTCCCCCCCACCCTTGCATCTGGGATGGCTTTGCTGATTACTTGACCAACAGAGTGTGGCAGGAGTAACATTTTGATCCTTCCTAGGCTGGTTCCTAAGAGGTCTTGAGTTTTCCACCCGAGTATCTGGGAGCACTTATTCTTGGGATGGTCCCTCCAGGGACCCCGTCACGTGGACTGGGAAGCCCGTGACGCCCGGAGAGGTCATGTGCGGGCTCTCAGAAGGCTTAGCTGGGCCGGCTGAGCTCTCTGCCGTTAGGGTGACCCTCCTGGGAAGTCGGCCTGGGAAGTCAAAGAATGATGGTGACTCCATTCCCAGCTTCTGACTCCAACAGGAGAACCCCCTGCCTGAGTCCAGGCAACCCCCAAAACCATGCGGAATAGCATTTTGTGTTTTTTTTTTAACATTTTTTGTTGATTTATAATCATTTTACAATGTGTCAAATTCCGGTGTAGAGCACAATTTTTCAGTTATACATGAACATACATATATTCATTGTCACATTCCTTTCTCTGTGAGCTACCATAAGATCTTGTATATATTTCCCTGTGCTATACAGTATAATCTTGTTTATCTATTCTACAATTTTGAAATCCCAGTCTGTCTCTTCCCCCCCAACATTTTGTGTTAAGCCAGTAAGTTTGGGGCACCTTGTTATGCAGCAGTGGATCATGGGAACAGCACTTTGTGTACTGTTTTCCTGTTTTTTGATCTGCATTAGTATGTGCACGTGTGTTCACATATTTATGGGTGAGTCGAGAGCTTTGAGGAGTCCGTGTTGCAGAGGGGAGATGATATATAACCTTTGCAAATGGAACCCAAGTCAGTGCACAGCAGGGTTCTTAGTTCATTTTCAGCGGTATATGTTATTCTTACACTGTGTATTTCTTACCTCCCCAGTAATTGTACAAGGGTGAAATAAAACCTGAAAGAGCATGGGAGGTATTATTGAAAAATAAAGGAGTAATATGCAACCTTAGAGACCAGTCAGGATTTAATGAGGCACCTGCATAAATACGCAGAGAAATGTCAGGGCAGCGATCAAACCTGATACTCTCTCAAGTTTGCTGGAAACTCTGGCTTCTTCCACTGACTTTGGTTTGGTGGAAGTCTCACTCACCCTGTCAGCTCATGGACTGAGTCCTCTACCGGGGTCCCTGCTCAGTCTGCAGTGAGACTTTCTTCAGTTCATGTTGGCTCTCGGTTTTGGCAGCCATTGTAGCTTGGCCAGCCCACCAGGAGCAATCTGGGATTGATGACTGACCTAAAATTCTTCAATGTTTGTGCAAAGTGTTATTTTGGGAAATAATGAGGATTTTCCTGAACAGCTGGGACATTCTAATACTTCTCTAAATTATTTATAATATTTCTTAGAAAAAAATGTACCATTCTTTTTGTGTTTAACTTTTAAATTTCAGAAGGAACTCTTCTCAACCTCTAAAACGCCAATTTCTATAACCTGCGTCTACTTGGGGGAAAAAAAAACCGTGCAGCATCAGAGCTATGAGCTGGGTTTATTCAGGATCTTACTGAGGACTGTAGCCGGTGGGTGGGGGTTGGTACAGCCTCTCAGAAGACCCTGAGGACTTCTGAAGAGGTCAGTTCAGTGGGGGGGGGGTCAGTGTATGTGTGACACTGACAAAGGGGGTGCGTGCACTCAAGGACACGGCTTGGTTGCTGTCAGCACGAGGAGCAGACATCTTAGTTAATGGTTTTATTGCTTTTCTAAGTGTGGGAAGATGCAAGAATCCGGGTTCATAAAACATTTCTCCTGAAAATACCTAATTCCCTGAGGGCCAGCTGTAACAGTTTTCCCTCATTCCTGACCTTCACCCTGAATTCCTTCCTGGCTGTCCTGCAGGTCAAGGTTCTTCTTGTAGAACCAGGTGGCAAGAAACGTTCCTTAGGGGCCCTGCAATTTTAAAATTGACATGTGGGAACTTTTAAAGGAAGATAAGTATTTTAGAATTTTAGGACTTTAAAAAAATAGCTCGTATATATTTTCACAATTTTACAAAATATTGGTTGTCACATGTATATAAGCGAGATTTTTTAAAACACGAATGTAAAAACAGTATGACAAGTGAAACACTTTACACAGGTATTTCTATGACTGTCTTTTTTTTTTAAATTTCTCTTGAGAGGCTGGTAATAACTATAAGCAGTTTTAAAAATACCACCATTTAAATAATTTTAGTGACTCTAGTACACTCTCTTTTTAAATGAGGCCTTTAGTAGTTCTTTTAAAAAGGACACGCTGTATCTTTTCAGTGGGAAGGCTGTTCCCCAAGGAGCAGCTTGAAGAAGGAAAGGCTGGAAAAGCACCGCTAAACACCAGCCCTTACTTCCTCTGACCACCCCCGCCTCCCCGCTCCTCATGCCCTGGCCCTGGCGTTTCTCGTTAGATGGGGCGGAGTTTTCCACTTTGGGTCTTACTTGTTTAAATTTTTTCATATTCAAATTCTACAGTGACTTCTTTCTTGTAAGACTTAAAAAGGGTTTTCAAATCACATGACTCCATCAGTGAATGCTAGTGTCGGTCTTGCTTTTCAGAAACGTGACCAATAAAAAGAAAGGAAATGCGGCAATTTGTCCTCTTTGCTTAAAAGAGAGAGGTTTACAATGACTGACTTAGGACGTTTTCCTGATCTGAACTTCAGTAACGTTCTCAAATAACACACATAGCTCCCTTCTTGCCGTCCACTGCGAAAAGATTCTTGAAGACTGAAAAATCTCTCTCAAAACTTTTGATGCAAGGTCTTACTTTTACCTGTTTATATGGACCGTTTGGGAATTTTTAATTAGATGCTCTGGGAGCAGGGAAATGAGGTTGTTCATTCCTGGAAACTTTGCCTCTGTTATTTCGTTTAAGCCTTTTTTGCCACACATCTTAAGAGAGATTCTGCATTTGTTTTGCAGTCTTTCAAGATCTTGAAAAACGTGGAACTTCAGAGTATTTCTCACAGGATTAACAAATTCTCTTTTGTTTCCCAAATCTGTGTGTGCTAAATCTCGAACTTTAGTTTCCTGAGATGCCAGCACTAGTGTTTCTTCTGTGAATGGTAACGCCTGAGGGAAGGGTAAACTGGGCTACGGATAGCAGAATTCCTGAGAAAAAGCACATTCATCTTGCTTGTAGACAAAGTGGTAAAATGACATCAGAACAATGAAAGGAATGAAATGAAAACCTCAGACTAACCTTTTGGCGTCTTGAGGCAAAATGGATGAGTGGACCTGCCTGTGTCTTAGTGTCCGTAAAGCCAAGAAGAATGAAGCGAAAGCATCTCTGAGCTTTGCTTGACTGTTAATTTACTGTTTCCCGGGAATCTACTTGTGTTTAAAAGTGTTCAATCTATATGTGTTTACATGTGCTATGTTTCTCTGATGTTTGTCATCGTCCATTAGCTCTTCTCTCTGAGTACCAATCTCCAGGGGTCTATTTAGAAACAGAACAGAATACCAGCTTTAACATGAAACTCTAGTTCTCCAGAAGATATTGCTACAACCACATGGATGAATAATTGATTTTGTATAGATGGTTTTATAAAATGCAGACAAGGTTTTCTCCTGGCCCTTTTGAGAATCTTTTTTGTGGCCTTTGAGGTTGCTGCAAACAGTTCTAGTTCATGAAGAAGGCACCTTTTGAGCAGTCTAAATGTACTCCAGTGAAAATAATTTAATTTTCAATCACGAATTCCATGTCTCATGGTAGACAAGCTGTGGTGATCATTTTAATTTTGAGAGTATAAAACCAAGGAGAGAAAGCTGGAACTAAAGAAATCCCAAGAGTGTTTTTTATGGTTAGATACCATCTAAAGAAAATCAATATTACATTAAGTGGTGTTAAATCTTTTCTGCTCCAGGAAAGCACTTTACTTGTCCACTTAATTAATAGCAGACCCAATAAAACAGTCAATCTCTGGGGAGCTGGTGACCACAAAGACTTAAAGGATTAGCATCTGACTTCGTGTGTTTGGTTTCCCACTCGCCTTGACTTGGTGAATTCAGCAGCATTTTATTACTGCTATGAATACTTATGTACTGGCAATACTTTTATTTAAATTAAAGTGGCTCCACATTTAGGATGCAGGTCTGTCTCCGGGTGGCTCATGATGTGGTGGTCTTTGGCATCCTGGCCCGTCTCATCCTCGTCAGCGTCGGTGGTGCAGATCAGGGGGACAATGCTGTTGTCACTGCCTCCCGCCGTCCGTTTAGCTGCTCGTGGAAATGTGCCGATGGAACACGACCCAGGATGGAAAAGATGCATGTGGAAATGAGGTCGGCATGCTGACTTATGCCATCCTGCGTTTGAACACATTACAGAAGACAAATAGAAAAAAAAACATTAAAATACATATTTAAAGTTATTGTTAAACTCAGGTTTACATTTTTTCTTGAAAATGAGCCACAGCGCAGTACCTGGGTCCTGGCATGTTAGGAAATTTCCTAAACGCAGCACCGAGCTGAATTTTGGCTTCAGGGGCGATGGAGACACATGTGAATCTCTTTTAGTGATTTTTTTTTTCTCACCGGATTTTCTCTTACTCCTTTTGCAACATCAGCAGAAGTGTGAAGGGATCCAGGAGGGCTGGGGAGCCACCTTTGTTGTCTTCCTTTCCCGGGAAAGAGTTCCCGGGAAGAGAACTTGTCATAGGAGAGCCGTTGGCACCCCTTACCCTGGACACTTCTAGGCCTCTGGTTGTTTACAGATTTCTCCGGATGGTCCATTCTCAGTGTCTGCCGTGTGGGAGTCCTTGTACCTGCTGACGGCGGCCTCTTGAGACTCTCAGGACCACTTGATATTTTAGTAAAGAACTGGCCTGACTTGAGCGTAAGAGGTGTAATTCGGGGAAAGAAAACAAAATTTCAGCACCAGGCATGAAGGCATCTCTCAGAGAAGCCACATTCACCTGGTTGAGGAAGCTGTCGAAACATTTATCTGAATCAGCGTCACCTCTTGTGGCCTCGCACAGATCCTGGCTGCACACTGACATCTCTGGACCTGTCTTCCTGTCCCTTTATGCGTCAGAAGCCACTCTGCACATTCATTTGTGATTTAAGCTGTGATCAGCTTACAGGCAGGGTCTGTGTCATCAGCCTGTGCCCTGTCCTGTCCCAGCCTGCACTGCACACCGCGGGACGTGTCACCCTCCTGCAATGACTTCACACAGTGCGTGGATGACTGGACGGTGGGACAGAGGATGAAACTGCGGGCTGCAGGGGCCCTAATGGTTCGGTTCCCGAATTTGGGACCCATGCTCCCTCCAGCTCCTTCCCAATGTCTTACTGGATCCTTCTGTTTCCCTAACTGGCCTCCCTGAGACATTTGAACAAGAACTATGGTTCGTTTGGGCCCACAGCGCCCCCAGTTAAGCTGGGTTCTTTAAGCCCACAGCGCTCTAAGACCGGTTTGCTTTCCCCATTCTCTCTGGCAATCATCACCAGGTATCGGTATTGACAGATTACTATTTGATTGCTGAATTTTTTTTTTATTGCTATGGGAACCAGTTACCACAAACATAGGGCTTAAAACAACACAGGTTTATTATCCTACAGTTTTGTAGGTTGCAAGTCAATTTTTGGTCTCACGGGACCAGGACCAGCAGGGCTGAATCCCTTTCCTTTGGCTCTGGGGGTGGGTAACCAGACAGGTGTTGGCAGAATTCAGTTCCATGAGGCCATGGGGCTGTGGATCCTGTGTCCTTCCTGGCTGTCAGCTGGGGCTGGGTCATGCCCTAGAGACCTCTTTCCAGGTCCTTCTCACGCTCCTGTCCCTCCAGTCTTTCACTGTACCCCCCTTCCCCTGTAACCAGGAAAGGTTCTTGGCTTTTAAGGACTCAGTCAGTCCTGTGATCAGGGGGTCCGCCACTACTGCAGGGTAATCTTTCCAACTCGAGAACCATGACCTTAACCCCATCTGCGAATTTTCTTCTGCCGTCTGGGCTAACCTAGTCAAAGGGACCGGGGCCTGGGAACCTGGGGGACACCACGATTCTGCTTCCTGCCCCTGAGGTGCTCAGTGCTTGATAGACAGCATTTCACTTATTTCGATCCTATCAGAAGAAATCAAGTCTTGGAAGAGTTGAGCGAATTGGCTACGTGATCATGAAATGACAGTGTCATCATTTATACTCAAGTCTACTTGGTGCTAAAGCCACCTTGTTCTTCATCCCATGGAGGACCCAGTGAAGGTAGAGCTTGCACCATGTCTTCTGGGAATCTTGAAACAAATCTCTTTTTTTCCTTTGTTTTTAATTAAAGTACTGTCAGTTACAATATGTCAGTTTCTGGTGTACAGCACAATATACACGCATACATTCATTTTCAAATTTTTTTTAATATTAGAGAGTAATACAAGGTAGTGGGGAGTTTGGTATGTTCTAAATTAATAACCAGGCTATAAGAACAGAAAATACTTACTGGCATATTTACTGGTTTTCCAAGACTTCAGTTTCAGAAGTGTCCGTCTCACAGGTGAACGTGAAGCTGTCCCTTGATGGGAGACTACGAATGACCATGAAGAAATGATTATTTAATTCCTGAAGTGATTTTAATTTCTAAAATATTACTTCACTAAAGAAAATGCTTATATTTTCATACGCTTATAGCTCTGATGGAGTCTTTTTTTTCATCAAGAACACACTTTGAGGGTTGCAGTGTAAACACAGGGTAACATGTGTGCACTTTGATCACTCCTCACTGTTTATCGTAACAAACACACAAATGCCCCCAAACTCCCGTAATGATGCACATCTCGGCTTTCCACTCATAACTGTGTGTCTCTATTGCAGGCAACCATTTTACATCCCACTTACTTGTTTACCTTCCTTAAAATGTTTCAACTGTTAATAGTTACAGAAGTTTTTCTTTTTACATTTTACTTTATTTCTATATTTTGGGGGGAGGGTAATTAGGTATTATTGGTTTATCGAATACGGGGGTACCAGGGATTGAACCCAGGACCTCGTGCATGCTGAGCACCCACCCTACCACTGAGCTACACCCTCCCCCCAATGTTTTTCTTAATCACATCATTTTTGCTGCAATCTCCCCAAGGTTCTTGCCTTGCAGACGTCTGGGTGCAGCTGGGAACGGGTGTGTGGTGGAGTATTGGCCCGTCAGCCCCCGAAGCGCAGGCCGGAGGCTTGTTCCCTGAGCTTGGTCTTCCCAGTTCGGCCCATGTGGCTGCCTTGTTCACTCGGCACCGTCTCCTCTTCACTGCAGAATCTCGATGCCCTGCATGACCACCTGGCCACCATCTACCCGGGGATGCGGGCGCCTTCCTTCAGGTGCACCGATGCAGAAAAGGGCAAAGGGCTCATTCTGCACTACTACTCAGAGAGAGAGGGGCTCCAGGACATCGTCATCGGGATCATCAAGACGGTCGCCCAGCAGATACATGGCACTGAAATAGACATGAAGGTAACTGTCTGTCTCGGGGACGCCTGAGCCCAGACCCCCTGCGGAGGGTTAAGGATGCTCAGCGAGTCTACTTCAGCTGTCAGTGCTGCTGCTGGACCTCAGCAGAGGTCCACATAAGCCGTGACGGCAGCAACATCCGCAGGCTTCTATAGTTGGCCCTGAAATGCAACATACAAGATTTTTTTCCTGGTGGGAGCAGATTTTGCTTTCTAATTATACATTGCTCAAGGCACTGTGAAATTTGGTTTGCACTCCCTGTGCGCACACACTCGCTGGGAAGCAGTGGCCCTCAGAATACAGGAAAACCCGTGACATGGCACATGCTAAAATAATGTGATCCGAGGTTTTATCTTACTGTTCATTGTTTCCTTCTGGATTTTTTTTTTTGTCCGTCCCTGAAATGTAGATAGAGTATCTCATTTTATGAGCTAAAAGTTTTGCTTTTTTTAAAAAAAAATTAGATTGCTTGGTAAAAGAAGCCAAGTCTCATACTTGAAAAAAATGTTAGTTTTGAGTGATTATTTCAAGGTATTGATAACACAGCTGTGCCATAGAGAACTCTCGTTTTTCCGTATTTCTGACCCACATGGCCTCTCCCCTGAGCTGCTGTTTGTGTGCTCAGGGTATCAGCCCCCCAGAGCCGTTCTCAGTGGCCCTAAGTTTAAGAAAAGTGGGCAGAGGGATGCCCTATTTCAGTTTTCTTTCCTTATGAGAAAACTAGTGCAGTGCTTTTTTAGATGCCATAGTTACATTCTAACACGTATGGGAAGCCCAAACTGGAAGTACAGTTTTATAGAAATAAAAACTGTAACATTTAAATTGATTCTGTTACAAAAGTATCCCATGTATTTAGTCTAGTCGGTCACATTAGATTTGACGTTTTTGTTTTCTTTCAGGAGTTGGTGTCCGTTCTTCCTTGACCCCCAGGCGCATCCTTAGTTTTCCTGTGTAATATGACATTGTCAAATCCAGAGACATTTAAAAATTAAAACTTGGGTAAAGGATTGAAATTCTCCCATGGTTAGGAGCCTCACTGGATTTCAGTTACAATGATGTGTGCTTTTCACTTCCAGTTTTTCACCCTGACACCCAGCTGACACCACACGTTTAGTGGGGAGCCTGTGTCCAGGGGTCTGTGCATCCTGGCTCGACTCCTGGTCTGCTCTTTCCTTAGCCAAGCCGAGCAGGACGCAGGTGCATAGACACTTCGGGAAAGAAGCATAAATGAGGGCTCCCTTGGAAGCTGCAGTTGCCGTGGTTACCAGAGCTTTGGTGTGGAAGGTTGATGGCAGTAGCATGGGCTGTGGAAAATGCAAGTTTTTACCTAATTGTGTAGTTCCCTTTATATAATTTGGGTTGTCTCGTGGACTTCACTTATCCAGCTAGGCCAGTAGAGACTTCTAAAATACTTGCATTTGGCAATTATACTTTGTTTTCATTTGTTTTTCAAAGGCCCTATTTTAATTTCCTGAGGAATCCTTATGTTGAAGCCATAAGTTTAATAGGTCCAGAGCTACCAGACAATTTAACTGCACAAGAAATATCAGACCATGTCAGGCAGTGATTTATGGAGAAGTTATAAAAATATGATCAGAAAAGCTGTTCGTTCTGCTAATTTAACCAAAGCAGAAGAGCAGAATTGCGGAATTAACTAGTCAATTTAGGTTGCATATAATTCTGTTCCTCTAGCTGAAATGGAAGCACAGCAGAATGTCAGACTTCCAGGATGGATTCTGGTTTGATTTGTTCATGAGACTAGGGGAAATCATTCTTCATGAGGCAAAATTTTCACATCATAAATAAGAATACTAATCTTTAACCAGTTTAGTAGATGAATGTGACAGTTTTAGTAGTAAGATTCTGATTTCACCATGAAACTGTATCTGGGAGAATCTATACAATAGTGGTATTAATTGCAATTTGTTCTTCAGCGTCAGAGAACGCTGCAGTGAACTCCTGAACAAAAAGTGAAAAAGAGGAACATTTTGTCATTTAGCTGTAACTGAAGAAATATTGTCCCCACTGTTTCGTATTTTGATCTGACTGTAGTTGAAATACAGGTTTTCCCTTTGTAAGAGGACGTGTTGGTTGCATTTCTTAAATTCAGAAGAAAAAAATCTTTTTTATACCTTAATAACGCATTTGCCTGTGAATATTCTCTTTGAAACGTAGTTATTTCTTTCAGTTATAGAACTTCACTCACAATTATGATTACTTCCATAGAATGAATTCCCAGATTTGGAATTAAATCCGAGAATATAATTTGGAAGGGGCGGTTGTGCATTCTGTCACTCTGTCCTTCAGAAAGGTTCATTCATCAGAATGCCCTCCCGTTAGCAGTATGTGAAGGGACTCTTTCTGTGTCCTACCCAGTTTGGTGCTGTAATTTTATATACTTGCCAAGTGATGGGTAAAAAATGACATTGCATATATTTTAAAATTTGCATTTCCACCATTTCATTTCCCTCTGTCGGTACTTGTCAGGTTTGATCATGTTAAAGAGTCCCACTTTGTACCATGTAGTTCGCTCAATGAGTGTGGGCTGGGGGGCGCCGAGCCCACCGGGGCAAGGGGGTGCTTGTCTCCAAAGTCTACCAAAGAGGCTGCACGGACGACTAGTGAACTCGGACCAGATTTGCAATTTTATTGCAGTTTATTATTCAGTCTTCAAATTTCATAGATCAGTGTCCAGAAATAGCTTCCAATTTTAAGCTTGCATAGTATTTGCATATATTAAAAATTTGAAGTTAACTTTCTAAAAATGCAGTTCTCCTAACCAATTTCTTAGGTATTTAAGTGTTTTAACTAAGTGGAAGTCCAGACATTTAACGTCATTTCCCCCTTTGGCATCAGGTTATTCAGCAAAGAAATGAAGACTGTGATCACACTCAATTTTTAATTGAAGAAAAGGAATCCAAAGAAGAGGATTTTTATGAAGATCTTGACAGATTTGAGGAGAATGGCACCCAGGAGTCACGCATCAGCCCATTCACCTTCTGCAAAGCTTTCCCTTTTCACATCATATTTGACCGGAACCTGGTGGTCACCCAGTGTGGCAACGCCATATACCGCGTGCTCCCGCAGGTAGCCCCTCACTCGTCTAGCCCCTCGGTTACACGCCAGGCCGTGTGGCGCACACTGGGCAGCACACAAGTTGTGTAATGGAAGCTGAGTGCACTTGTGCCCTAAGAGAGCTGCTCTTTTCCTGTTTTAATCCCAAGGACAGTGGGAAAATTATGTGGGAACTGTATACTTGTTTTAGTGAGAAAGTGAGTGACTTTATGGTAGCAGTCAGCTTTCACTAAATTTATTCACCATTGAGCAAATAGTCATTGGACATCTACTATATGAATATAGCTTTCAAAGCCAACTAATGCCATTTGCAAGGAAAAGAAAGGAGTGTAAAATACACCGAAGAGGAAAGGGGAAGAGATTACCATGAAGTTTAGTAGAAAACGCATCAACGGACAGCAGCGGGTGATGCTGAGTGCACATTTGGCTTGGATCATTCAGACCCATTTGCAAGCTCCTTTCTTCCCACTTCCTCTTTTCTCTCACCTTCTAACGTTATGTCTAGAGATACTTTTTGCTTGTAATTAAGGAGACGTAATAGTTCAGGATTAACTCCAATGGAATCTGACATAAACCTGTAAGTCTGGAAGCAGAATAGTGTGTGGGTGGGGCTCTGTCCCCCAGGCATGACCGCCAACGTGTTTCTTCCCTCTCTTTGCCTGTTTTCCCTTTGTTTTGAATATTTTTGGTTTTGGAAGGGGTAATTAAATTTGTTTGTTTGTTTAGGTATGTGTGTGTGTATGAATGTACTACGTATGTACATGGAGGTACTGGGGGTCCAACCCAGGACCTCCTACATGCTAAGCACGTGCTCTACCACAGAGCTCTGCCCTCCCCCCGCTTTTCCCTTTGCTGTGACGTGAGGAGAGAGGGTGCACGAAGGACATTTAGTCCAGCGCCTGGTCCCGTGAGCAGTTGTTAAGTGTTCTGTTACTGTTGATCAGCCATCTCTTGATAAACTGAGTGTTTCTGGGGGTTTGTGGTATTTAAGTTTCATGTTAAGCCATACACGTTTAACACTTCATGCTGTATTTTGAAAGTCATATTCCCTTCTTTTTTCTTTAAAAAGTCTTTTCTTATTTAGATTAGCTTATATTTGAATATTAGTTGTCTGAAGCCATATTCGGTTTTATGTGTTTTGTTTTTTTAGTTTAGTATATTCATTTTTTTTTATTGGAGTATAGTTAGTTTACAATGCACTGTCAATTTCTGGTATACAGGGTAATGTCTCAGTCATACATAGACATACATATATTTGTTTTCATATTCTTTTTCATTATCACTTACTGTAAGATATTGAATATAGTTCCCTGTGTTCTACAGTAGAAACTTGTTGTTTATGTATTTTGTATATAGTATTGTGTGTCTGCAAATCTCAAACTCCCAATTTATCCTCCACCACCACTCCCTTCCCCGTTCCAGCAACCATGTGTTTATTCTCTATGTCTGTGAGTCTGTTTCTGTTTTGTAAATAAGTTCATTTGTGTCATTTTTTTTTTAGATTCCACGTACAGGTGACAACATATAGTATTTCTCTTTTTCTGTCTGATTTTTTGTTCACACAACCACACGATGTTCGTTTAGTCACTGAGTTGCATAAGTGCAGGTGTGAGTTCATAGTGGAGATAATTTTTCTGCAAATAATTGTGATTTTCTACATTTAAGTATTATTGAGCTGGTTTAATCTAATAATTAATGCCAAATTCCAAGAATTCTTCTGACTCAAAAGTGTCTTTTTCTTTTCATCTGCACCTTAGCTCCAGCCGGGGACCTGCAGCCTCCTGTCTGTCTTCTCCCTGGTCCGCCCTCACATTGACACCAGTTTCCATGGCATCCTGTCACACATTAACACGGTCTTCGTCTTGAGAAGCAAGGTAATCAAGATCTTATTTCTCTAAACGTGGAAAGTAAGGTATGTCACAGATTAGACGTGTTCCAGAGGGGTAGTTAGTAACATTCTGTGAGATGGTAAGGCAGGGAGATCAGAGCCAGCCCTGAAGGACCCTATTTCAAGGGCAACCTTATTGATTTGGGGTTGCCTGAGGGGCCATGGAGCTCAGTCAGCTGATTAGAATTAACAAAAGTAAATTTTGAGAACATCTTGCCAGAACAGCCCAGTTGCACATATGAAAACCAACCTCTTTTACTCCTGGTACAGCCACAGTGTCCTATTTTAGAAATCAGAACTAATAAAGATTTTTTTTTAACTTTACTCAAAGCCACTGGTTTATTGTTCCCTAAATTGTCTGTTATTCTTTCTACCACTTTGAGGGGGGAGGGAATAAAAGTGGTAACATTTTCATTCAGTTGATAATGTAGGTAGCACCCAGATCTCATAGTTTCTGTTCTTGATACTGATACAGCAGAAGTGCCCCCGAGGATGCATTTCATCCTTCCTCCTGCCTCCCAGAGTCATACCCACACGCTTCACGCATTTGGAACTAACTGCTTCCAGCTGCTCTGTGAATGCGGGGGTGGGGAGTGGAGAGGCTTGGTCGGGTCTTTGCTGGAGCCTGCCTGGGATTAGGTGCTGGAGCCAGACTGGAAAATCAGAAGTAAGATTCCTAGATGCTTTAAATAAAAATGTGAATGTAGGCATCTGGGATTAGCAGATACACACTACTGTATATAAAATAGATAAACAACAAGGTCCTCCTGTACAGCACAGGGAACTATATTCAATATTTTTATAGTAACATATAATGGAAAATAATCAAAAAAAGATAATACATGTGTAACTAAATCACTTTGCAGTACACCCAAAACTAACACAACCCTGTGAATCGACTAGACTTCAATTAAAAAAATTATAAAACATTTATTGAAGGACACTTGGCTTGCAGTTTCCTGTTAGTTTCAGGTGTGCAGCATAGTGACTCGGTAACTTTGAGATTCCACGCTGTATGGATGATCCCTGTCTTTGATCTCTGTGCCGAGCAGTTTTGTTTTTTAATTTTTTAATTTTTTTTAACATTTTTTATTGAGTTATAGTCATTTTACAATGTTGTGTCAAATTCCAGTGTAGAGCACAAGTTTTCAGTTATACATGAACATACATATAGTCATTGTCACATTCTTTTTTTGCTATGAGCTGCCACAAGATCTTGTATATATTTCCCTGTTCTGTACAGTGTAATCTTGTTTACCTATTCTGCATATGCCTGTCAGTATCTACAGATTTGGAAATCCCAGTCTGTCCCTTCCCACCCCTTGCCCCAAAGAAAGCTTTTGTATTGTTAAAGAACTGCTTCTCAATAAATCGGTCTTGAATTCATTATTTGGTATTTCTGGTTGATGTTACCAGTATTGTAGCTTTCAAATGATGGAGCTGGATTTCTGGAGTAAAAGTGCCCAGGTCCAAACCCTGGCTCTTCCATTTTCTCTAAAAACAAGTGTGAAAGTAGCTCTTCTGGGTTCAGAGGAGGAGGTCAGCTGGCCTTTCTCAGTGACATGAGGGTGCCTGCTGCCTGGCGGAACGCTGGTGGCCTGCCTTTCCTGGTCTAACTGGTGCCCTGGGTTTGGTGGGAAGCGGGGTCGGCATGTCCTTCTTTGCTGACCTGTCAGGTGGGGAGAAGGGCAGGAGTTAATGACTGTGTCTTGCCCTTTCAAGGAAGGATTGCTGGATGTAGAGAAATTAGAGTGTGAGGATGAGCTGACCGGCACCGAGATCAGCTGCTTACGTCTCAAGGGTCAGATGATCTACCTGCCTGAAGCGGACAGCATTCTCTTCCTGTGTTCACCAAGGTAATCCTTTTTAGATTAATTATAATGGCTGCCAGTACCCACCGTTAGCTGACAAAGGAATTCGGTGACATTTTATTCAGTCGGGTGCACAAAGCGTAACTAGATTTTACAGCTCTGTTAAACTTCTCTCCATAATGAGGATACTTTCATTTAACGTTTGTGATAAACTCCGAAGAAATCGTGAATTCTGTTTTATCTGCCATGTCTTAGCAATATGCTGAGTGTTTATGCTATTAGATCAGGGGATACCTGATCTGAAGTTAGTTAATTCTGTGGCTCCGTACCTCCCAGAGAGATGTCACGTAGACAAGTGATTCTATAAAGGATCTCCTACGATAGGTGAATATGTGGGTGTATTTGGCACCCAAGAGATTGCTTTTCTAATTATTTCTGGATTTAAACTTTTATATTAAAAATATTTAGCTACTTTAACAGAGATACACTATGCAAAATACACTATTAAGTTAAAATTTATTTAAATTATATTATTTATGATAAACTCCAGAGGGAAATAAAACTGTAAGTTGGTAGTTTCCCAATTTGACAAAGCATTTTATTGAAAGATGTGTAAGAATTCAGAATTAGAAACCTGTATCGAAATTTGCTTTAGGACAGCAGCAATACATAATTGTAAAACTCGGTGTTTGGTGATATTTTGTGTATTTATTACTTTGTATAACCAAAATCTAGGCACATTGTTCAGTAAACACTCGAGAAAGCATGTTTTGGTGGGCTAGTGATTAAAAATTTAAAGTCCAAATGATCACTTTTTATTTGAAGATACTGTCTTAAAATTTCTGAAAAGTCTAATAAATTTTAAAGCAACCTTCTTTAAAATTATAAATATAGTACTAATGATGGGTTTTTTTCCCCCCTGAGAATATATATAATGGAAATAAAAGAGACAAAATTAGGGGATCCAAACTCTTTATGGTTTTTAAGCAGTAACCTACGTGGCTCTCACTACATCTTCATCTGCTGTGTTTTTTCCTTCTGCCTCTTTGTTAGTTGAGCATCAGTAGAATGACAGCTTCTCAACAGGGACATTTTCTGTTCATGGAGAAAAAAGATTTCTTTAGAAACATAAGCAGGGAATCTGGAGTCTGTCTGCTAATCACCACATGCAGAAATCGATTTCATAGAGACACACTCACAGCTTGATACATGCATGGGGCCTGCTCATGTGTATAGAAAATTTATACTCAAATTAAATAAGACAGCAGCTAAAAGCAGTTTTACTTATAAAATAAATAATTCCAAGGTGATAGTTTAAATATAGGAGAAAAGTTAATAGCTCATTAAAATAATAAATAATACATAAATTTTGAGAACAATGAGACTTATAATTTGATTAAGTTTTCTGTCTCCATATGAGCATATTTAACCATTCATTTTCATTTTAAGCTCATAATCATTTTTCCTCTGCTGCTGTCAGGTCTTGTGTACCATTTGGTGGGTGATCTGGACTCTTTCCCGAGGGGTGTGTGTCAATTATAAACTCTTGGCTCATTTTATTTTTCTTCATTGGCATGCTAATTTTTGCCTTGATTTATGCACATTCTTGCTGAGAATGCATCACACGGAGACATTTTATTAATCCAAAATTCTCAAGTAAAGTCACAACTCCATTATGTTGCTTTAGAGAAATGATTATTGCTAATGACCAGACGTAATGACTTTGCATTTAACAAATTCAAGCCAGTCATGTAACCGGAAGCCATTTTAGCCAAAGAATACATTTTTAGAAAGCAGTCAACTTTTCACTCGCCAGATCTTCACTGAATCAATAAATACCATGTTCTAAAAATGACATAAGTTGCAAAAACACATACAATTCAGCCAGAACAAATAATCTTTCCAATAAATGAGAAAAATTAGTCAAAAAAAAATAAATAAAGAGAGCAGCAGAAGACATCAGAGTCCGAAATGAGAAACACAGAAAAATACACGTTAGGAAGTCCTATGTAACGTCCCGTGGGAGACGGGCCACAGATCGCAACGTTTTAATCACTGTCTGAAGGAGAAAAGAGTCACAGAACCCATGAGGCAACAGTAAACGAGTTTCTCAAAACAAACTTGTTATCGTCCCTATTAAAGAGAGTAAAGATGGCTTTTCCTCCATCTCTCTGTAATGAGGGGAAAATGTGGCAACAGCAAATGACAGCCTTGTGTTAAAACCTGAGCAGATTCCACAGGGCAGTTTTTCACAGTATCTTTTGTTTTCTTTTTTTCTTTTTGATTGAAGTAGTCAGCTTACAGTCAGTTTCTCACAGCATCTTTCAGTTTCGGCTGAGGGCATCAGAAAGTGCAGCTTGGCCAGGGTGCAGGTCAAGTTCACTGCTCTCTTTAGACATTCAAAAGAAGGGAGTCGCATTCCTGCTGCTTCCCTCCAGTGTCTGGCTCCCTTTCAGCCCCGCCCTTTGACGGGTGGGGGACAGGGGTAGGCTCCATGGCAGGCAGGAGTCGGTGCTGCCCGGGGACACCAAGGACTGACTCTGCCTGCTTCTCCGTGGACAGCGTGATGAACCTGGACGACCTGACGCGGAGGGGGCTGTACCTGAGCGACATCCCCCTGCACGACGCCACGCGCGACCTCGTGCTGCTGGGGGAGCAGTTCCGAGAGGAGTACAAGCTGACCCAGGAACTGGAGATCCTCACAGACAGGCTGCAGCTCACCTTGCGGGCCCTGGAGGACGAGAAGAAGAAGACAGACACGTAAGAATGTCCCCTCGCGGGGAGGAAGTGCGTGGCTCTTACCCCCGTAGCCGCCGGCTCTGCTGCTGGTGAGCGCAGGGTCAGACTCCTAACCCTGTGTGTCTGGGCAGCAGGGGTCTCTTCCACATCACTTAACAGGGACTTTGTCCACAGGGATAAGCCAGTCTCAGTGATGAAAGGGCAAGGCTTCTAGTGTGACAAACCAAGTGGAAAGAACACACACCAGAGCATCCCTCTGAAAGCCACTGGGACAGTTCAGATGCACAGATCAAGTCCAGCTCTCTGTGCACTCGCGTCTCACACGAGCAGGGTGTCCTGAGCATCCTCTTTGTGCCCGGGGCTGGCCAGTGCTGAGGGGGGGGCCACTGAACGCGGAGCTTAGTTCAGATTGGCCGTTATATTATAAAAGATTGATTTTCCTGGACTTGCAGGCCATTTTAGGGTTTGGCAGATGTGAATCTGACAGGCTGTAATGTCACCTGTGATGACAACAACTCCATTTATAATGTGATAAAAGAGCAAAAGTACTAAGATACAGAGCTATTGTTTGTCTCTGAATGGTGGAGTCAATTGTGAAATATCGGGCAAGGAACATTTAAGACAACATTTTATTTTCAAGTAACTCATTTAAACAAGTACACATCCTTGGCCTCCTTGAGTATATTAATTAAAAGCACTGAATCTCTGACTTTGATGGGAGGATCTTACCCAGGGCCTTGTGTGTTCATTTCTAACATTTCTGTAATAGGAAGTCGCCTTGTTGGCGAGGTGAGCTGATGTCTCTTCCTGTAAGAACTGTGTCGCAGCTTGAACACCAGAACTTCGGGACCAGCTTCGTTTTCTGCGCTGTTCTTGCTTAGATACGTGTGTTGCTGCCCCTGGGTGGGGGAACATACACCTGTCAGCTGTTATCGGGAGCCTGGATGAAACCTGACCTGGCTTGCCCTGCCTTTGTATAATGCAGCTGGAATCTGTGGTTACTTTGAGGCCACTTGACTTTTTCTCATGACCTGAACCGAACCCCTTCATCTTTCCACGTGTTTTGCAAATTCCCAAAAGGATATGGGATGGGGGCGGGCAACTCACATTCCTCCTACTTGTGAAAAACAACAGAAAATGTGTATTATGTTAGTATGTGGTATAGCTCCATCCGTGAAGAATAACACATATTATGGAGCTCATCAGGTAGTGTGACTAAGGCTCACAGGCACATGGATTTGGAAGGCTGAGTTACTCAGTAACCTGCTCGGGCTGTTATATTAAAAACCACCTCGGTTTCATTTTTTGTTGGTATTTGGTCTTCAAGGTCTTCTAAACACTGACTCATCATTTTTGTTGAAACGGAATTGTTCTACTGCCCACATTTAATATTCAAATACAGCTCCCAAGTCTTTCATAAAATGTTCTCTGTTTGAAAGTTAGAAATGGACTGGAGACAAGCCACTGAAGCTAGGAACCACAGGCGTTCAGCTCCGTTGGGCACATTGAAAACCGGCACTGGATGCTTGGGCTCAGGGAGGGAGGGGCTGCGGGGAGGGAGGGGGCGCAGGGTGGGAGGGGACTGGGGGGAGGGGGCGCAGTGAGGGAGAGGTTGTGGGAGGGAGGGGGCTCGAGGAGGGAGAGGTGCGGAGAAGGGAAGAGGTGCAGGGAGGGAGGGGCCCTGGGGTGTCATTTGTCCCTAGGGGTCATCTGGTCCGGGGTCGTCTGGTCTGAAGCCCGTGGTTTCTGTCCAGCGCCCACCCTCGCCCTGCGGTGCCGCCTCTCTGGTCCCCTCGGCACAGCCCTGGTGCCGTCGGCCTGGTCCCGGGTTGTCAGTGGAAACGGCTGTCTGGTCTAGGCCGTCTGCACCTGCCTTCTCCGTGTCCTGCCTGGGGTTGAGGCACGAGGGACCCAGGGGGTGGGGAGGGGACCTGCGTCTGTTAGTGTCGGATGAAGGACACGCGAAGGATCCTGGCCCCAGAGAGGCCGCGCGCTCCGGCCGGTGGTTCACGCAGCCCACGTGGGGCTGTGCGGACAGAGACGCTCCCGCCCGCGCGCGTCGCGGTGGGAGGGCCCAAGTCCGGGACCGCAGACGCAGCTTTGACTTCTGCTGTCCGTCCTTTATCTCGTCTCGCGGCTTGTTGGCTTCCTCTGATTCGGCTTGAATGCGTTGGGATTTGGGGCCGTTTCCTGTGATTCAAACCGAGTATTCTTTTTCACATTTTCTGTCCCCGACTCACACATGTGGCTGCTCGGGCGTCCTCGGGGCGCAGGGCGTGGCCGGCCCTCGGCCCCCTCACGGCCTGTCCTGCCCCCGACAGGCTGCTGTACTCCGTCCTGCCTCCGTCCGTGGCCAACGAGCTGCGACACAAGCGCCCCGTGCCTGCCAAGAGGTACGACAACGTGACCATCCTCTTCAGCGGCATCGTGGGCTTCAACGCCTTCTGCAGCAAGCACGCGTCCGGGGAAGGCGCCATGAAGATCGTCAACCTTCTCAACGACCTCTACACCCGCTTCGACACCCTGACGGATTCCCGGAAAAACCCCTTCGTTTACAAGGCAAGTGAGGTCCCCGCCCGCCCTCCGCGCGCCCTTCTGGATTCTGGGTTTTCAGGCCCGGCTCCCAGGCGCTGCCCGGAGCCCCGCAGTCTCGCTGCAGTCATCTCGCAGGCCATGGCTATTTACCATTTTCTTAAATAATTACCTCTTGTTCTAAAACACTCCCTTCCTCGTAACCAAGACGGATGGCGCAGACGCTTCCCTGGTTAAAATAAAATGTTCAGCAGCTTACGTGCAATGACACGAGTAAATCCGTGCAGGTGGTTTATCCCACGTAACATAAACATAGCACTGGCTTCGGTGCTCTGCGAAAGACGTTTTTACTGAAATCTATAAATGATTTGGACGGTAAAGAAGTTGGGGAGCCTGAGGAAGGTCCCGGGGACTCAGACCTGCTTTCATGTAGCATCAGCTTGAAGACAAACAGTTCTAAGGCCTCTCTGCCCTTTGTTTCAATTAGAAACAAATATAATCTTGGAAAAATGAAGTCAGTGGAATATAGCCTCATAAAGGCAATAGGGCACGCTGCAACACCCCCAGGCATCTGGAAGCATGTGAGCGCCACGGGGCGTATTTATTTCATAGACCTCTTCTGAGCTCCAGTGTCACATTTGGTGAGCACATCATATAAATAAACGGCTAATGACCAGGATAAATCACTGAACTTCAGGCAGTGGCTCTTGGACCCTTCAAACCATCCCTGTTTTAAGGGGAAATAGGGTCATAAATTGTTCTACTGGATTGGAAGGGTATCTGAGGTGAGAAACCAGGGCTTCCTGGAGGAGAAGTAATGCTGTGTCTGCATCTGCCTGTAATCAAGGATCTCGAGTGCCAGGTGTGAAATTTCAAATAAGGACGAGGTTGCTTCCTGTTGGAGCTGAATTATCAGATTCACGGGAGGGGAGTTTATAAAGTTATGGATAGCATTGGAAAGATGCTCTGTGTTTCAGGATAGCAAATGAAGCCGTCCTGTTGATAACTAACTGATGCATGTGTAAGTGTCTGTGCTCTTAGGTGGAGACCGTTGGTGACAAGTACATGACGGTGAGTGGTTTACCAGAGCCCTGCATACACCACGCTAGGTCCATCTGCCACCTGGCTTTGGACATGATGGAAATCGCTGGCCAGGTTCAAGTAGATGGTGAATCTGTTCAGGTTAGTACGAAATAGACATGATAACGGTGGTGGTAGACCTTGTTAGACAACTGATTTATATCCTTGATCAGATAATCGTTAATGATGTACAAGGAAGAGCATCTTGCCAATGAAGACTGATGTTTTATTGAACCCACTGTATTGTGTTCTTCCATAGAAATGGAAAATCTTTCCACCTATTTGAAATTATGTAGTTTATTTCATGTGCTGAAAGTCATGAGGATGAGATAAAACTTCCTATAGCTTCTGGTTTTTTTTTTAATTTCTTCTCTGTATCTCATATTAAGTTACCAGATTCTTATCTTTGAAAGCTTCAAACTTTACAGAAAGTCTTGAAAGACAGATTTCGTGAGGGTCTTTGATTCTGTCTGTAATATACGTGGAATTCTTGCAATTTTCATATGATGACATTGTTCCATAATATAAAGTAAGCAAAGAATTTGTGTCGCTGGCGTCACTGAAGCAAAGCTTTGGTCTCGACAGATAACAATCGGGATTCACACGGGGGAGGTGGTCACCGGCGTCATCGGGCAGAGGATGCCACGGTACTGTCTTTTCGGAAATACTGTCAACCTCACGAGCAGAACAGAAACCACTGGAGAAAAAGGAAAAATAAATGTGTCTGAATATACATACAGGTAAGAGAAACACATCCTCGGATTTACTGACTTGAAAAATGCCCTGTTGCCCATGGTTTGACCCCCTGAGGGGTTTTATTTCCTCTAACAATGATCACCTCTGCTCCTAGGATGACATTTCTTATTTGAGAAGATTGTGCCATTACTTCCATTTTAAATGGTTCTACATTGTCTTAGGAATCTCTGATATGATCATTGTTACTCAAAACTTGAGGTCCCTTCAGATAACTTCAGTGGGTGTCCTGACCGTCTCAGTTTATAACTTCGGTAGATGTCACTTCCCCATAAGCCACACTCCACCCACCTCTCCCTGCCCCTGTCCCCTGTCTTTCAGATGTCTTATGACACCAGAGAATTCAGACCCACAGTTCCACTTGGAGCACAGAGGCCCAGTGTCCATGAAGGGCAAAAAGGAGCCAATGCAAGTTTGGTTTCTTTCGAGAAAAAACACAGGACCAAAGGTATGACTAATCAGAGGGTAATTCCTTCTTTGAGGGCAGAGTATAAATATGGGTCGCTAAATCTTAATCACTGAAAATATGTTGCCTTTGAAAAGAGTTCTTGCTTCCACGAACCCTTAAGTGAAGCAGAAGCACTGATTCATTAATGAGCTGGTGAGAACAATGCAGAGTTCCCAGGGGATTCTTGGTGGGTGCCCGCTTTTGTCTGCTAATGAATTAGAACCCAGAGCACTAGATGGAGAAGACCTGTTTTCTGTTCTGAAGACTCAGATCCTTCCAGGGGCCAAGTTGTCCCCCGGTGGAATGTTTGGGGGTCTTGGACATGCTAGTCCCTCGTGTGTTTTTCCTCGAGAGACAAGTGATGTGTACTGTTTCAGAGTCCACGTGATTTCCGTAGGGAAGCTCTCGGTTCGTGCTAGAGCTGACCCCGGCCAGAACACATGCGCTCGAGGGGCTGGGAACACTGGGGCTCCACCTGAAGTCCTGGGACCACAGTGGGTGGCTCCGGACCCTGAGGTCCTGCCCTGCCTGGTTCCCATCACCCTGGGTTGGGTCAGAAAGAAGTTTTATACTTTGTCCCCAGGTTGATGTATTGGTTCCGTAGAGGCAGTGGGGCTGCTTGATTTTCTCTCTTTTCCTGGATATATGCATTCCCTCAGAATGCTTTCAGGGTAGAAATCCTAAAAGGAATGGAATGCCAAGTTTTAAAATATTTACTTTATCTTCTTTTCGCTGTTTTCCCTTTAAATAGCAGTCCTGGCGTGCTTACTGGTGTCCTTCTAGGTTAAACCCCATCTCAAGTGCCGCTCTTTCACTTGGTGCCTGTTTCCTCCAGTGTCAGGGTGGGAATGACCTAGAAGAACCTTAGATAGGAATGCAGATCACACTTGTTTAGAAAGGAAATATTTTTGGGGAGTTCGAGGAGCTTTATCATCACTAGAAATTAATCGCGTGTTTCTTCCACTTTTTAAAGGAGACAGAGCAGGATGACGACTGAATCTTGGACCATGGGGCGAAGAGGACGGAGGTGGGGTTATCCCCAAACAACACACGCCAGTCCTAGGGACAGCCATCCCCTCTGTCCTTCTCAGTTTTCCCAAGCCTTTCCCCTGGATGTATCTTTCACTGTTCATTATTCAATTTTAGCTCTGCTTTTGAGCATTTTCAAGGTTTAGTATATTACGCCTTTAGATGTGGACGATGTGAGCTTCACTACAGGTATCACCTGCCGTGGTGATTTGCAAGTTGTAGGCACCCAATAGATAATCGATGAATTTAATGACGTGAAACTGAACAGTATTTGGCCATGAGTAGTTACACCGTGGTTTTTCCAAATCTGTTGAGTGCTGTCTCTAGATATGTATATGTAAATTTTAATGACAATAACATATAAAAAAGTTTTGTCATGTCAGTGTGTATCATTAGAGAAATCATTTTCTAAAAGAATGAATTCACAATTTTAGGGAAAAAAGTGGTTTATTTTCAGACTTCTCAAGTAAGAATGAATGTAACTGTGCTGAGAACATGGGGACTGTTTTGAATTGTGCAGACTTTGCTTCAGACAGAGACAGCACACTTCTCTGGGACTAAGCTGTTTGGTTACTCACTCAGATCACGTGGTGATTATCATCGCTCTAGAATGCTGTCATTTGCATCGTGTCCCTTGTATTATGACTCTCAGTAAACCACACACAGCTGTTACAGGGAGCGGCGCTATTTCACAATGAGCTGTTACGGCAGTTTGGGATACGCTTTAGGGCTCCAACCACAGCCAGGGATAGCTCTGGGAAGAATGCTGGGTTTCCCTGGCCTTTTATTTCCAGAAATGAGCTCTTTTCCCTTCGCTTATAGATTATGAATGTGATTATATCCAGGGCATCAGGTTCAGAAAAGTGACTTTAATTTTGACCTAGAATGCATTCCTGTTGGAATCATTGGCCCATTGTCCTTTCTCTCTCTGATAATTTATTCATAGCCATCCTTCTGAAATCAAGTACAGCTACTTTTGTGCAAAGATGTCTGTCTTGAATTTGAGTATCTCCCATCAGCACACTGACATGTGTGTACATGTTCCGTGTTCATGTGTAAGAGAACCTGCAATAAATTATTTTTTCCACTTGTCTCTGGATGGTTTTTAATTCAATACAAATGATATTCAAGTTCTCATTGAGCATTTGATCAGTGCCATTTTTGTAAGTCCATTTTATAATTTTAGCAAGTGTCAACTTTAATGTTGCTTCCCCGCTGCTGTTGATATAGTTGAACGCCGCCTCTTCACCCGGCATCTTCTGAAGCGTTTTTCTTTGGTACCAACAAAGTGACAGGAGGAGACTGGACCTGGAGTGGTGGACACGCGGATAAACGTAAAGTGACGCCAGCTCCTGAAAAGTGCCTAGTCTTTTAGGAGTGGAAGACCTGTATAGAGATAACTAAAGTGTCTGGTATGATGATAAAACATTCTCCAGACACAGAAAAAAGATGTAGAGAATGAGGACCAGGTGGGATGGGAAGGAGGCAGCAGGGGGACCCCTGGATTTTATGATGGGTTAGTTTAAAGGTGAATTAATGGAGGGGAAGCAGTCTAGAAGCCTGCACTCTGTGTCTGGGGAGTGTGCATCGCTCTAAATAAACTTGCTTTCCCTTTCCTGTGCCTGACTTTTGAGTTCGTTCCGACAAGAATCTACTCTCTGGCAACATTTCTGCCAATGGGGCAGGTTCAGTGGTGCCTAATGTGGATACATGGTGCTCACTGCCAGGAGAGGAGCCCAAAGGGCAGAGAAAGCTTTTCATGGTTAAATTTTTCGTGTCTTGCCATAAAATACGGGTTTTATCTCACAGGTAGGAGTTTATCAGGTTGAATTGATAGATGTACATGTTTTTTTAGATTTCACAGTAGAATAGCAATTTATACATGAACACAGATGTATTTCGGAACCAATTTCTTATTTCATCTGATTAGAATCTGTGATTGTTTAACCAGATGACATGTTCTGTTGGCCACTGAAAGGTGTGATGCTGCGATTTAGAATGAGAAATACATAGATTTGGTCTTAGTCTGCATCTTCAGTTCCAGCTCAGGGCTCCTAAAACCCTAGGAATTTCCTCAGTGATGAAAATGACAGTGTCTTTTGCGTTGATGAGGTGGTTCGGGGGCTGTACCTGGGGATGCGGGTTCCCAGGAGAACCCACCTTGAGATTAGAGGGTTGGAACTTTCAGTCCCACTCTCACCTCTGATCTCTGGGAGGGAAGAGGGTCTGGAGGTCAAATTGTTGCCAATAGCCAATGATTTAATCAAACGGGCTTCTGTAGTGAGGCTTCCATAAACCCTGGAAGGTTGGGAGAGCTTTCGGGGTGGGGAACACGTGGAGATGCAGGGACAGAGGTGTGCCCAGGGGGCGGGGCCACGAGCTTCCTCCCTTGGCTTTCCTTTTATGACAAGCTGATCATCTAGTAAGCCAAAGGGCTCTTTGCATTGATGATCCGCTCTAGCAATTTAATTGGCCCCAAACAGGGAGTTGGGGGAACCTTAGCTCTATTGCCAGCTGGTCAGAAGCACAGGTGACAACCTGGCCTTGCCACTGAGCTCGGACAGCCTTGTAGGACTGAGCCCCACCCCGAGGAATCAGGAGCTAGCTTTGCATAGATGGTGTCAGAATGGAGCTGAACTGGAGGACACCCAGGTGGGGTCCTGAGAATTGCTTTGTGGTGGTGGGGGGAACACTCTACATAATACATGGGTGCAGAATTCTTAAAGGGGAAAAATAATCCCTTACCTGCTTCCCTTTAAGTAGAGGTCTCTTTGCAGCCTCCGACGAGTGGCTCTGGGAGCCTCTAGAGGGCAGCAGAGAACGCTGCTTACTCTCTATGGGGTGGGGGGAGCGGGGAACGGGGAACAGGGTCTCCCCTGGAGTTGCAGCTCAGCACCCTGGCTGTCAGCTGAAGACCCTTCTGTCCTTCCTGTGTGCAGTCTGGAGTTTATCCCTCCACTCTCCCCTATGTTCGAAGAACTGTCAGGAAAATAGTTGTTTCTAACCTGATAGACATTAAACATTTGCATACTGCAAAATCTGTTCACACATATCCTGTTCAGAAATGTCACCCAGATTTGTCCTGCTAATTCTGGAGGAGCTGTGTACATTGGTTAAAACAGATAATTGGTAACAGAAGCTGTAATTCTGTGCAGAACTATTATAGACAAATGAAGTTGCATCTAGCTCTTGCTGAAAGCTGTCAAATACACGTGAGAAAGCACTGCTTATTCACAAGGAGAAAACTGGAAACCCCCTTGTTTTGCATTAATAAAAAATGCACTTGAGTGATTCGTTCTTGTGACTTCTACTCTATTGAAGAGAGGAAATAGTATAGGATAAATTAACAAAACAAAAAAATCACTGTACAGTCGGGAACTGGAATCCAGTACCAGCCAAAAACCCAAACTCGCGTCCTGACAAGTCATTGAACCCTTTAGGATCCAGTTTCCTAATCAGTGAAAAGGAGCAGGACCCGACGATTATCTAAAGTTAATCCTTGCTCTCAAATTCCATCATTTCTTGGGTGAGCATTTCAGGCCAGGGATACTATGACTTTGGCCTGGTCTTTGGGAATTCTGAGACAATCTGAAGTCTCCGCTGGGCTGTTAACAGTCGAGGAACAATGAGTGGACGAGCTGAGAGATTTTAAAGCGAATGCCTACGAAATACACCACTCCGAGGCAGACCCCTGGTGAGGAATTTACTTAAGCTAAAATCAGAATGACTAGGTCGTATTAGGGTGTAAGAGTCTTGCTGTATGTGTTTGTATTCAACATCAGCCCTGTAACATTTACCTAAGTATGTTACTCACATTCAAATCCTCGAATAAAGAGCTGCGTTTTTGATGCTCAAAAAATAAGGGGAGAAAATGTACCTCTCTTTCGAGCAGTAATTCTTTTGAAGCGAAAATAACCCCTTAAACACGGAAGACAGCAAGTTTCAGTGAGTGTGACATATAAGTGCTTTTATTATTTAATTAAAAAAATTTTGGTGTAAGGGGGGAGCAGGGAGGTAATTGAGTTTATTTGTTTCTGGAGGAGGTGCTGGGGGTTGAACCCAGGATCTTGTGTGTGCTGAGCATACGCTCTACCACTTGAGCTACACTGTCTCCCCTAATGCTTTTATTATTACTAATAAAACGTATTGCCCACTTTGTGTCAACTTACAAAATATTTCCCATGAAGTAAAGAACTCCGTAACAAGACATGGAAACAACCTATCCATCAGTGGATAAATGGACAAAGAAAACATGGCATTGCGGGAGGGGATGGTTCAGGGGTCGAGCGTGTGCTTAGCACGCACAAGGTCCTGGGTTCAACCCCCAGTACCTCCGTTTAAAAAAAGAAAAAATATATATATGTATATATACATATATATATATACAATGAAATGTTATGTAGTTTATAAAAAGAAGGAAACCCTGCCATTTCCAACAACAGCAACGGACCTTGAGGACCTTACGGGAAGTGAAATTAGCCAGACATAGAAAGACACCTGCTGCATGATCTCACTTCCGGGTAGAATCTAAGAAAGTCGGACTCACAGAAACAGAGTGGAAGAGTGGTCACCAGGGGACAGGAGTTGGAAGAAGGGTACAGATTCTCCGTCATAGGATGAATAAGTTCCGGAGACTGAATATACAGCACGATGTCTACAGTGAATGACGAATACGAGAAATAACAGTGTGCAAACTGACAGACATGCTAATTAGCTTGATTGTGGTGCTCGTTTCACAAGGTGTACATACACCAAAGCAGCCCAGTGTACACCTCAAATAGGTATAAAATTTCCCTTTCGTGGTTTTCTGCATCACATGAATAAACTTCAATGTAACTTTTATGTTTAAATAGCTTTTAAAAAAGAATTTTTACATAATTTATTTTCCTTAAATAATAATTTGCTATAATCTTGTTGCAAATTTTTAAGAATTTTAACACTGTATTAACAAAGGTAGAATTCTTTAGGACAATCAAAATCATGGTGTACTCATATTAACATCAAATTGTGTTTATATTCAGATAATCTGATCCTCTCCTTTAAAATGACACAGAAACCATTGTAACTAAGAGCGAATGCACACATTTGTTCCTCTGTACAGAGACTCATTATATAAGCACAACTGTAATTTGAATCAAGTTAGGATTCCTGAGAAACACTTACCCGTGGACACACACACACAACAGACACACACATTCACAGGCAATTTTTATTTGCCATTTATACCTAATAAAGCTGAGAAAAAATATTTTTACCAACTTTAAAAGTAAAATTTTAAAAATCTCTAAATACTTCCCCTTTTGTGGTTCTCCATATCACATGAATAACCTTCAATATAATTTATATAGACCCATGATTACAATACAATCATAAAGTTCTGGCAACCATAGCACCGGAACTTGACACCGTGACCTCACATAGCTTTGACTGTATTAGAACAAATAATGTCACCAAAGGGTTTTCCGTTATCTTGATGCAAAGACCGTTACAGTGAAGGCCCAGGCTGAGTCAGAGACTGATTCCTCTGCCTCTGTGCAGGCCAGGGCCCTGAGTGGGGTGGGCAGGGTCTGTGTCCTGGAGCAGAGACACAGGAAAGTGTCAGTCTCCCAAAGCAGGCAGAATTCAGATTGAGGTCTGAGCAGAAAGCCTGGAGGGCTGTCAAAGGAGCCCCGTGGGGAAGGAGCTCTGTGCAGGACAGACTGGGAGGGAGACGTGTCTGGAGCCCAAGGCCTCTTGCTGGTGCCCAGTGTGTGTGCAATGACGTTTTGCAACATATATGTTTAATAGTTTTATATCTTCAATTTCAAGTACAGAACAAGATTTACATAAGAGGGTGGTTGCAATTCCTGGATGGACTAATACATCTGTTTTTAACTCCAAAGCACAATTTTTTAAGCCTCTTTAGAAAACAGCAAGGGTGATCTCTCTCAGCAGCATGGAGCAGCAATAGAATTGTCCGACAGAGATGCAAGTCACCTATGATGTGAACTTTTAAATTTAAAAATGTCTAGTAGCCACACTTAAAAAAGTAGAAAGAAACGGGGACATTGGTTTTAATTATATATTTCATTTAACACAATATATCCAAAATACTATTATTTCATCAGGTAGTTCATACAAAAAATTATTAATGAAACATTTATATTCTGTGTTTCATCCTAAGATATGCATTTTCTATCTGCAGCACATGTCAGCATAGACTAATGTAAAAGATAAACTGAGGCCTGTCAAAAATTCTAAGGTTTATTTGAGCAAAAATGCAGCACCGACCGGAAGTGGTTAGAAGACCTCTTCCTAGCTCGGGAGAGAATTTCATGGAGGAAAGGTGGAAGCAAAGTAAAGAAATTGTTGATAGGATGCAGGTTAAAGGCTAGTTGGCCGACTGTGACTGGCTGTCCTCACATTTCAGTGTTCTAACCATGAGGATTTGCCGTGTCGGAGTTTGGGTTGTTTACGTCGACCACCTCCTTGTTTAATTAATGTAACACCAGCCACTTCTCAAGTGCCGGCTGATTACAGGAAGTCAGTGGTTGTCGTTGATACACAGGATGCTCGTGGATACAACTGGAAAAAAACTGTAAAAAGCGAATCACCATTTTAGGTATTTGTTTTGTTTCCTCCTTGCCAGCACATTGAGTCCTACTTCGTTATTTATAAAAACGAAACAAGAAAAGTAGATGAATAGTTGAAAGTGGTCACTGAATAAAGGAAAAAAGTGTATTTTTTTATTTTTCAACATTACACTTTCCAATTTTAATTTATAACATGCAGTTTTGAAAAGAGCATTTCTTTTGAACTTAAACACAGTTTAAATGGTGATCAGCAGAGTAATAAAGAAAAATGAGTTCTGTCTGAGAGATTTTTAGAAAAATATTTCAGGAAAAAGATATTGGACCTTTTTGTAAGTCGCTAACATTAGCAGCCTAAGGTTTTGAGATGACACAGGACCTTACATTGTCACTTGGCAGTTCTTTTGCAATTTCTGCATAAGAAGCAATTACAAAGCACCAGCAGCACCGATTATCTTCTGACAAAGCGAGACCCTTTCTAAAGACCTAGCTCCGCATCAGCACCCACGCCCCTTTCTCCTTTTCATCTGTATTCTTGCTGAAGCTTGTTCTTTCCCTCGACCCAACCTGCTATTTTTGCACTTTGACAAGAATATTACCAAAGCATTAACTAAAAATGAATACTGCAGAAGGCTACCACTAGAAGTTTTGCACACGTATATACATGCAGGATTCTGGAGGGGGAGGGTATAGTTCAGTGCTTAGCATGCATGAGGGCCTGGGTTCAACCCGCGGTACCCCCATTAAAAATAAATAAACAAATAAATAAAACTAATTACTGGTCCCACCAAAATAAAAATAATAACTTAAAAAGTCTTAATATTTTAAAAATTTGTGCTCAACAAAATGTCCCAGAACTGCAGGAACTCATCAGACTAGCCACAAGACTTTCTCTGTGATTTTACCAAAAAGTTGCTCCTGATGTATGAATTTCTGAGATTTGAAACTCTTTAAATCCAGGTCCTTTCATTTCTTAACACATAAAGCCTTTTTAAAAAGGAGTTCTTTTTAAAAACAATGTTAACACTACAATAAAAGTTACAAACCCCTTTTTTAAAATGTACACTTCTTTAGATGCTGTCTGTGCTGTAACTGCTAATGTGAACAGGTTCAGACAAGGGGTGATCAGAACCCCCGCTTTCCCTGAAGCTTATGCCAAAACCCACTCCTCCAGGCGGCAACCAGGGGGCAATACTACAGTCACTACAGCATGCCCCCATTGCCCAGCATTGTTTGAAACATTCTTCATGTGTTTAATCCTTGTAGTAACCCATTGAGAAAATATTCTTATCACCTACATTTTACTTAAAAGGAAACTGGAGCACAGAAAGGTTGGGTTACTTTCCTAAGGTCAAACAGGGGCTGAGTGGAACAGCCAATGATTATATGTGGTAACTGGATGCAAGGTCTGCACTTCCAACCAGCCTGCTTGGCAGCCTCTCAGATTACAGGTACGTACACAGAGCGATTGGCCAGTGAGGAACTTCTGCTGTGTGTCTTGATACCAGAAGACTGTCAGTTTTAGCTGGACAGGTGGAGAAGGAGTGAGGGAGGGTGATATGACAGATGATTTTGGCCCCGAATCTTATGACCAACGCTGGAGAATAGGGTTTGGAGGCTTGGGGCACAGCCGGGGACCAGAGTAGGACTAGAGAAGGACATAAGGCAGCAGTCATGAGGATGGCACCCACGTGGAGGCATGTCCTACTGGTAACTGGCCCCATTATGCAGAAAACCAAATTGGCCTTAGGGTTTCAGGTTGTGAGTTTGCTTAATCCAAGAGTGGCCTCTGATGGGCTGGAAAAGTAGAAAAAGAAAGTCATTGTTCTGTTCCAAGAGGCATAGCTGTACTAAATACAAAAAAAAAAAAAAAAAAAGAAAGATTAAAGCTTATTGTCCTCAGGGTTCTACATTCCACTGGCAGTGCTCCACCGCAGCGAGCCCCGGGCCCCAGATCCCTCCTGGCCCACCGGCTGGGGCCATCAGTTTCCCTTAACCCGTGGTCTCCAGAAAAAAATGACAATTTATCATGAACTTAAAGGAAGAAGTTTTAAACTGTTAGCAATTATTCTTAAAATCAGATCAAATACTGTGTATGCATGTGAACAGACTTCAGCACTCAGGAGCATGTGTGCACTTTCTTTTAAATGGTGTTCTCAAAAAAGAACTTGATTAGCAACATATACATACATACATATATATATATATATATATATATATATGATGAGTTCATTTTTATATAGTTTCAATATATGTACTCAGTTTGCCTGCTGTAGTAAAATGCTGTCATTTGAGCATAATGATTTTACAATGTTTTTTTATTTAAATTCACCTGGATTTCCTCGTAAATACCTTCCACCCACCCACCAGCACAAGTGTGGATGAAAGTGTGCATATGTATGAGTGAATGTATTTTAGAGAACTTATATGATGTTACTAACCAGATTCAAGATGACAACTGTGTGTACATGAAGAAACCCAAATCACACTTGGATACAGAGATCTGAATTTTAAAGTCTTGAAAATTTAAGGAGACTCAAAAGCTGGATTTTCCTTTGCTTTTTATTTTTCCTTAAATAGAACTAAAATTAATAACAACCTGATTTGTTTGACTGTTAACTAAGTGATAATATATGGACTGGACTTTACTTTTTCATAGAGTTATAAAAGCTGAAAAAGAGATGCTAACGTTCCTTGATCTCTGGGCTCCAAATAAGCAAGTCCAAGGCAGTCCTGCACATACTGCTGTCTGGTGCTGACCCCGGGGTCACAAGTTCTTGGCGACACCCTTGGGACCCCCAGTAAACTAGTGGGCGTGAACACAGACCTCACTGCTCAGCACCTGCTGTGGTGTCGAGTTAAAGGCTTGCTCAATTTTTGTTGTTATATTTTCCCTCTTCGTTTTAAAGGTACTTGATTAGGAACAATTTGCACTGCATCAGAAATCTGTATTTAACATAGAGAGCAAGGGACTAAAAGGCAAAGTGATGTCTTGTCCCCAGCATTTCATTACCTTTAAAAATATGAGATTCACTAGGCTATCTGCTACCTGGATGGCAGTTCAATGAATATTTTGTATATGTTGAATATTTTATACTATTCAGCCTCTTCTTTTTGTCCAAAGCAAAACACCAACCAAACAGAAACCAACCCAAAAAAGCCAAAACCCCAAATTATGCTGACTTTCATTCTAAAACTAAAATGCATATTAAAATATCTCAGACATTTAAGTTATCCATTGTTTATCTCAAAATTTAAAAATGTGATGAACTGAGTTTGCCAATTTACTTTTTCTTTCCTTGGCAATTTTTACAGATTTTTGCCACAAGCAGCCATCAGTTTAAGTGAGAAGATAAAGCCTGTCACCCTCCCAGGTCTCACTGAGTAGTTTAGAAATTACGCATTATTTACATGGCACTGTTGATCTTTATCTACATCTTAATTACTGACTTAAATCAATTATTAGATGACTACCTACTGTATTATGTTAATTGTTCAAAAAATCATCAAATTGTTAAAAATCATTTTTAAAGTTTTGCTACATTTCAGATTAAATCATGAGTTAATCTAGATGACAATAAAAACAAAAGTATCAACTTTTAAACATTTCTACCTTGAATAATATTATTTCCATAACAGGAAAGTTCTGTTTTTTTTCACCATAAGTTATTTATGCTGCCAAACTGGACTAAAAACAAATATCTCCATGACACCAAAATATAAAATCTTCACTCATCCTTGGGGTGTTTTCCAAGAAAAGGAGGGCCCTGACTTCTCCAGTGTTTCTTATTATGAATCTGATTTGAGCAACAAAATAAATAATGATAATATTAGATTATAACCCAAAGTATCAAAAAAAAAACCTTTCTGAATCCATGTTGATTTAAATAAATGGTTAAAAATTGTTAAATATATGAGGGATTTAGGACAAGTCTTCCTTATGGAATAATTTTGACAGGAATAATTATGAATGAATTAACTCCTTGGGGATAAAAGGGAGAAATCTGGAGAGTCGGAGTAATAGATCTAAAATGAAATCCAATTAACTAACAAGTACCTGAAACTAACCTATTGCGTATTTTCTGCTAGGAGATTTGTTTGCTGTACTAAGTAGCTGGAGCACTTCAGAATAACAGTGTTACACTCTGTTTAGCATAACAGGAAAGCTACTTTTTTTCCTCAAAATATGCTCAGGGAACAACCCCACACTACACGTGTATTCATAGTATATTTCCCCGTTTATTGACTTTGTTGTATTAGATTGTACACAATTTTATATTCTCCCCCTTTGGCTCAATATCACATGTAAGCATTTTCCCGCGTCTTTGAAGGCTTCACCGAGTGGCTGTCCAACTGGTGGGAAACGTCATCTGGTGGGGACGCCCGTGTTGTTCTCACCCAGGCGAGCAGAGCCGGGAGCCCCACTCAGCTAGACGCGGGGCGGGCTGAGCGGAGAGCCGGCGCCCGGGGGCCTGGCGGGTGTGCGCACCCGCGGGGGCCGCCCTGCTCGGCGGGGACCGGCCCATCCACGCCCCGGGAGCCCGCAGTCCAGCCGAGGGAGACGGTAAGCCCCACGTTTAAGATGAAAGTAAGTTAAATGACGGAAGGTGATGTGTTCTGTGGGGGAAAAGAAAAACAAACAAACAACAGAATGAGGGGGAACTGGTGTGCAGAAATGGGGGTGGTGTTGCTTGCAGTCTGCAAACGGGTCAGTGAGAGGTGAGTGAGCAAATCCGTGAATGGTGCCAGATGATCAGTGCACATATTTAGGGGAGTGCAGCCCAGGGAGGGCACCGACAGCCCTGAACCCAGGGCGGGTTCGCGTGACACGCGTTTCAGAAACCGGAAGGATGCTGTGCCCCGAGCAACCAAGCCTTCGGACACAGCCTACTTTCTTTAGAGAAAGAACTGTCTGTCCCAGGAAGTCTGAGACGGTTCGTAATTATTCCTTAGGTCAACGTGATGGACAGAAACGTAAAGCACCCAGCATACACTGCTACCCTCAAGCATGAACTTTGGGTGCTTTCTGCAGCTGCCTGTTCCCAATTTCCTGGGCATGGTCTTTAAAGATTAATTATTATTTCATTATGTAGCTGATCCACAATTTATTCATAATCCTTCTCTTGCCAGACATTTAGTTTAATTCCAATTTCCATTATAAATAATGCTGCAGTCCTTGCTTATAAATCATTGTCTTTGTCGTATCTGTGGCAGATTTTTTCCCCAGTTTCTTGCTTGTTATTGAGTGATCTTTATCATATTTTTGACCTACACAATTTTTATGTTGTGAAATATAATATTTTTACCTCTATTATGATTTCTTCTTTGCCTCTCTCTATAAAAAGCTTTTAAGCGTCTGAGGACTGTAGACATATTTTCCTGTCTTGCCTTTTACGTTTCATGGTTTCTGCTCTTCTATTCATCTTAATTCCTGCTGAGTTTATAATGGTTTGTGGTGAGAAATAAAAAATGAGCTTGTGAAATGCAAATAACTGCCTTTAAAATCAAAGAGCATTTACTCTCCCAATGCTGTGTAATGCTAATTCATTCCACGTTGATTTTTCACACATAGTGGGGTTTCTTTTAGGGTCATCGAGCTGTGCCATGTGCCTGTTGGTCATTTGTTGACCTAGAACTGAGGTGTTTTTTATTATAATATATTCTTTATAATAATTTTTTAATATTCGGTAAAAATATTAATTAATACATATTAATTACTATGCATAGTGTTCCCCCCCCTAATTTTTATTTCCATTCCTTTTGTAATGTTTATTTTGGTTGAACATTTACTGTTAGTATAGGAACCCAAGAGGTGGGTTTCTCTTTCTTGTTTTTAATTACTATGCATAGTGTTCCCCCCCCTAATTTTTATTTCCATTCCTTTTGTAATGTTTATTTTGGTTGAACATTTACTGTTAGTATAGGAACCCAAGAGGTGGGTTTCTCTTTCTTGTTTTTAGACCTTCCAACAACCTCTGACCATGGAGAGTCATACATCTGTACAGACGTATTTTATGTGCATTTTTATTTTATTTTATTTGACCGGGATGCCCAGGTCACAGAGATTTATTTCTTTTACAGCTGCCTGCATCATACCTGTAAGAACGTGCATCCCCTGTACAGCATGCAGCTGTGTGTCCTTTCTTTCTCTGAGTCATGTTTAAAAATGCCTGTTGTACACGTCTTTAAATGAGTCATGTATGCAATGACAATCATGCTGCTCCCATGTAGTGGGGGGTAGTTACCTCTTTCTTTCCTTCCTCTTTCTCTCTCTCTCTTTGTCTCAAAACAAGAACAATAAAGTGCATTTTATTTAAGAAAGCTCCTTTTTGGACTCAGGAGGTTAAGGGGACTAGCTTCAAGGTGATTTTGATTTGCTCTTAGTAGAGGCAGAAATCTTGCCAGGGCTTTAGAAAGATGTACTGATTTATTCAGACCATTGGAATGGTCACTGACAAAAGTCATGTTTAATTGCATGGTGCACTATGGTTTGTTAGCATATGAAAAATCTGAACGTCATTTAAAGTTGACCTTTGAATCATCTAAGCTGCTCCTTCCTCTTCCTATGGGGTATTTACTTAATGCAGATGCGTAAGAACTGTTAGTTAGAATAATGGATTTGCATGAAAGTTGCCAGATATTATTGTATGGATAGTAACTGACCATATTGTAGAAATTTTTGAGCAACTTTTGTGGGGCTTAATCTTCTTTCTTATTTTCTCATAACCTCAAATTCTGGGAAAAATCTGTCTCAGTTGATTCTAATTGGATTTGCAGATTTGAATCCCTTTTTGTGTGACTTGTGATTCCTGCCATTCTCCAGTTTTTATTCTGATTTTGGATACAGGCGTTCCATTTAGATCACTTTCATTCTTGCTAAGTCTTAGAAGAAAATTTTCTAGCACCTCAAATCTAAAAGTAATTACTCACATGCCGACAATCACTTTGCCATCAGAGCTACAAAAGCTGCAGGAAGCTTTCAGAATTTTAGTAATGAGATGACTTAGCAGAAGAAGTAACAAAGTCCTTACAGTAGATACGTTTTCCCAAAGTCAACCAACCATTCATTTTTTGCTGGCTAAATGAATTTACTTGTTTTCTGAATGATTTAAAATAACTTTTCTTTCTTTCTTTTTTTTTTTCTAAACAGAGTTTTTCATTTACTTTCTTCATGACAAGATAAATTGTAATTAACCTTGGGGGGGTGACTGCTCACAGAAGAATGGTCAGAACATAAAACATTGGCCAACAATGTGGGGGAGTAAATTCTCATTTAGAACAGGTTTTCCCCCAGGAAGTGTCACACTCACCCTGATTACTCACCACGCCGGAACAACCCAACATTGGCCAGTACGTGTACTGACTTTAACCTGAGCACCAAGCAGCACGTGCTCCATCGTGTTAAGAGGCGCGGAGCTTAGGTGGGACTCCCGCCCATCCTGCTGACGCTTTGGGCATCACTAGCTCCCCAGCAGCTGACTTTAATTCTCAGGTCCAATCAAAGCTGCACAGGCACCTAATCCCATTTCTGCTGCCACCTCTCCTTAGTGTTCCATAATTTCCTGTTCTCTGGTGCGTCTCAACTTCCATCCTGCAAAAATGAGATACTTATGCATATATGTCAGATTGGTCAAAAAAAACCCCACAAAAATCTCACATTATAATTTGGTGGGAAATAAAGTATAATGGGGAACTCAATTCTCTTGCTACTGTTTTCTGTATAAAATGCTAGTTTATGTCAGAGACCAATTTGGCAACAGTCAAGGGGGAAAGCATATTCCAAACAATTCCATGAGTTTCACTTCTAATAACCAAAGGAAATGTACACAGAGTTTCACTGCAATATCTTTGCTATAGATAAAATATTGAAATTATGTAAACACAGATTTGTTGGGGGAAAAATCAGTCAATCATGGTGCATTTATTGATGTAATTTTGTGTAACAAATCAGCTGGATCTTCATGTTTTAACATGAATACACAGTAAACATGTGACATAAAAAAGCAGGTTTTAGATTAACATATGTAGCATGATTAAATACATGTAAAATCTGAGGGAAATAGGACAAAATATAGTATTAGTTAAATATGAATGGTAGACATATGACTTTTATTATTTTCTTAAATTTCAATTTTTCATTATACTTAATAATCAGACAAAAAGAAAAGTGTCAATTGCATGTACCTCATTTTCTATGTTAACTTCTGTGTGAAGTGTTTATCTTCTTTAACTACTGATTTATTGTGATGTTTAAGTAATTAAAATGTGTGCTGAATAAACGTTTTACTGTATTTAGACAAAAAGGGACTAAGTAGAGACTGAAAAATCTGGGAGAAACTAAACAAAGAAGGCATAACCTTGAAGAAGGTTTCAGAATCTCCCTGAAAAGGAAGGATATTGCTGTTAAAGAGGAGAAGACGGTGGGGCGTTACTGAGGAACAAATCCTCATGGCAAAGCTGTGGGTCAGAGAAAGAACTGCCCGGATTAGCACGAGGGAAGGAAGTTTAAAAATGATGCTGAATTTGCAAGATGAGTGGATAGCTTACAGAAGGCAAGGGGAAAATAGAAACTCTGAAATCATTTGGGATGAGAGAATGTCACAATATAAGAAATAGGTAAGAGACATCATTGTGCTGTAAGTTGTTGAGAGATGAATTCCAGGAGACGCTTGTCCAGTTTCAGGAATGAAGGCAGGGTTTGGGGACAAATGACAGAGTTTGAAAGAAGAGCAAATGTCCAAGGAGAAATGCCAGGATTCTGTGGTTAGGGGTGGAACACTTACTTGGCAGCAACAGCATTGTCAGAAATCCAGAAATAGCAAAATTAAAACCACCAACACAGTATATAGTATTTAGTGAGTGTTCAGTGTACAGAGAAGGACAGGTCAAGAACAAGGAGCTTGGGGGGAGGGCACAGCTCCGTGGTAGGGCGGGTGCTTAGCATGCACAAGGTCATGGGTTCAATCCCCAGTGCCTCCATTAAAAAAAGGTTAAACAAATAAACCTGATGACCTGCCCCACCCCCGCCTCAAAAAAAAGAACTGGGAGCTTTACAAGAAATAAGCAAAGTTTCACTTTTGTTCATGAAATAAACCAGCTGAGTTTTGGTTACCTAGTTTAAATGGTTTTGTCTGTTCAGCGAATTCTCCAGTTTCGTTTCCATCTCGTATTTAATGTTAGCAGTGTTCATGCTAACGGCATTGAAGACATCTCGCGACCGCCAGGAATAGTTTCTCATGTGCCCCAGTCTCTCTGCACTCAGGATGTGCACAGTCACACAGGACACTGTGGACCCCGCAGTTCTGTGGTTTCGCCCACATTTACACTTCACGGGTCATGGAGGGTCTCAGGTGAGTGAGTGCCTGGCCCTAATTCTGGTGCAGCTCTGCCTTATATACTGTTTCTTGTTGCTCAAAAAACCATCCCAAGTGGAGGTGCAGGTGCTTGCTATGATTCACAGTACTTGCCATAATTCTCAGTTACCTTGGGCTGCGCTAAGGATACTCCCATATACTTCTTGAGTTTTCAAAGTAATGTGTCCCTGAGGCTGGAGGAGAGGGTATGAAATCAAGACTGAGTCCTTATTCATTCTTTGTCAGAATTCCTACAGAGATTTCTAAAATTGCATTCCTCATAGAGAGATATTCTGACTGTCCAGTTATTGGCAGCCCATTTGATTGGCCATAGAGCGAGGCCTTTGGCGAATCCCATTAGTCCATAAATTTCCAAACAGTAGTCTGGAGGTGGATTTCCAAGCGTCAGTGTTCCCAGACATGCCCTCTAGAATGTCCATTGTGTGAATGCAACCTTACCTGTGCAACCAAAGTGTTACCATTTGCAGGGTGAAGGGTGGCTGGTTTCCAAACTGACTCACCTTTAATTTCTTTTTCTTTCTTTTTTGTCTGTTTATTGAAGTACATAGTTTCAATGTTGTGTCAGTTTCTGGTGTAAAGCATCATGTTTCAGTCATACATATACATACATATACTTGTTTTTATATTATTTTTCATTACAGACTACTACAAGATATTGAATATAGTTCCCTGTGCTACACAATAGGACCTTGTTGTTTATCTGTTTTATATGTATTAGATGGTACCTGCACACCTCGAATTCCCAATTTATCCCTTCCTACCTCCTACCCCCATAACCATAAGTCTGTTTTCTGTGTCTGTGAGTCTGTTTCTGTTTTGTAAATAAGTTCATTTGTGTCTTTTTTTTTTTTAGATTCCACATATAAGTGATATCATATGGCATTTTTCTTTCTCTTTATGACTGACTTCATTTAGTATGACCATCTTCAGGTCCATCCACATTGCTGCAAATGGTGTTGTTTTATTCTTTTTTATGGCTGAGTAGTCCATTGTATAAATATACCACAATTTCTTTATCCAGTCATCTGTTGATGGACAGTTAGGTTGCTTCCATGTCTTGGCTATTGTAAATAGTGCTGCTGTGAACATTGGGGTGCATGTGTCTTTTTGAATTAGAGTCCCCTCTGGATATATGCCTAGGAGTGGGCCTGCTGGGTCACAGGATATGACTTACACCTCTCAGTGTATCAGCAACTTGCTTTGCTACAGTAGAGAGAGCCATGGCATTTAGACTGATCAGCGATTTTGTCATTGGTTTTAAATGAACAGCTACTACCTGTTTTTGCATTTAATTTTCTTCCTCCCTCCTCCTCCTCCAGAGCTGCCATCAAGTATGCTCCCACAAGAACCATTTCCATTTTCTCAGTTTTCTCAGGATTTCTACTGAGTTGCTCTGTCTTTGCTGGAAAGTCTCTCTGCTACTGTAGTTATTTTGGGGAGTTTCAATTATTTGATGTCTTAGCGGCAGGATCTGTCTTCATTGAAGCTCGGTAACAAATAATTCATTCCTTAAAGGATTAGATGTAGTTGCTGCCCCCAGTGACTTCCAGTCCTCAATGTCCAGTACTTTGTGCCGAGGTGCAATGTTAGATTTCTGCCAGACAGTCTAATCTGCATACATTCACTTGACGATCTATCCAAAATGATTTGTGCTTTAATTAAAGTTAAAATATTCAGCGTGGGTGGAAAGTGGGCAATCCTAGAGGTTCTCATTTAGCAGGACAAATTACAATTGAGTGAAAGGTGAAACTGACCTAGAAAGCTATCAGCCAATGATGGCTATCAGCCAAAGCCATAAATGCACTGCACTTACGGGCTCAGGTGCACATGGGGTCACGACAACAGGTCTTCCCTGCTTTCTCTCCCATCTGCAGCTCCTTGCTAACCCTAATGGCTCCCCTGCAGCCGGGCTGTAGCCTCCAAGTTGTCCGTCTGGTTGTCCGACATGGCCTTCTGCAGCTCCTGGTTCTCATATGGCCCCATCCCTCCGCAACAGGAGATTTATACCAGAGACCCAAACCTTTATTGGCACCTGCTGTGACTTGCCTCAGTGTCATGTCACTTGAGAGTGACCCACTGCTGGCTTTCATGTCACAAGCCTAGGGCTGCTTGGACCCTCAAGATTCAAATCCCTCAGAAGGATGATTCCATTTTTCTGCAGGTGACAGAAACTCTGTCTTCCTACCTTGGTTGATCCCAGATGAAGTAGCACGCCTACCTTTAACATTCTGGGGAATTGGAGGCTGAATATGGCAACAAAGTGAAGATTAATGCTCATCCTGAGCATCTTCTCCATTGCCTTGTGTTTACCATCCAATTTTCCGCCCTTTGATCATTTATGCAAAGAAACGAAGACAAACATTCACAGGCAGTTGATGGTCTTTTCAGCCAAGTCCAGCTCTTCCCTGGTCTGTCTGTCACCATCTGTGGTATTTAGACGGTGCATTTAGTAATAAGGAATCAAAAGAAGTAGCCTCATGAGGGAACACGCTATCTTTCCAAGTTCCCAAGAGAACTTTTGGCGAAAAGACATCCATTTCATCTGTTTCATATTTGTCTCAATTTTACCTTGTTTTGTGTTTCGTTTTCTTTCCGGGAAGTGTCACTAGCACTTGTGTATAATTAAGCTTGAAAACAACATCTTCAGATTTTCAGAAGTTAGTCTCATGTGGCCGAGAAGGGAATGAGACCCAGTGATGCTAGACAGAATGAATTTGGGGTTAGAATTCTGTGACTTGATGGTTATTTCTTCAACGTGTTTGATAGAATTTCTGGACAATTCATCCTTGATTGAGTATTCTCAGAGACTGAAAGTAGGCTGATTGCCTGAGGGGTAATGAGAACATTTCAAGTCTGGAATTTCCTCTCTGGATTAAATAAGTACGTAGAGGTATCAGAAAAGATGATAAACACTGTGTACTCTCAGTATACCACAGATTTATCTTTGCTTTTACATTGATTTAAGTATCCACCTGTCTAGGAAATGGATACAGATCCTACCCTTCCAAAAGTCGGTTACATAATAGAACTTTCTAGACAAAAGAAAATAAGTCACATTGAATTTTCCTGGAAATAAAAATTCTCAGAAATTTTCTAACGCACAAATTCTATGTATTATTTCCTGCATAGAACAGTATCTTGTCTCCTCAAATACAGTTCATTGATCAGGTCTAATTTATACAGTTAGTCATAAAGAATGTCTTTTACTATTATGCAAATATTCATTTATTAAAGAATAGTTCTGCAATGCCTTCTGTGTGAGCTCTACTGTCTTAGGGGCTGGGAATTCCATGGTGAAAAAAAAAAACAAGACAGTGCTTTTTTCTTTTTTATATATAAATTAATATATATAGATATACACTTGATACAGACACAGACAAGATACCTATGAAGAGATACATATCCACAATGGATTTTATTGAGTCCCCAAAGCTACAATGTAAAGTTACTTAACAGTGAGTTAGTCATGAGTAAATCTGTGGGTATTGTGCAGAGAAAATCAGAAGCCTTTGTTCCTAGTGGACCTCAGCATTCCTCTATGCCATTTTTATTTCCCAGACAATTCTGAGGTGGAGAAGCCCCCTGGGTCATGTCCAGTATCTTCAGCAGGATCAAAATGCAAAGCCAGTAGACATTGGTGAATATATACTCGATAATTTCTATGATCGTAATCACACTGGCCCCACAAAATAGGCCCAGCTGGCCACCAACATCTGCTGTAATAAAGCCAATAAAGAAAGTGAATAAATCGTGTTTTTTCCTAAAAAGGAAATTAAATGTTATTAGATTTTAAACTGTAAGCTAATGAGTTAGTAACAATGGGTATTATACGAATATGAGTTAATGGTATTATTTTAAGTTTGGTGTAACGGTGTGACAGCAATTAATACCTTAAATATCTTAAAATAATATTCACATAAATTATCTCAAAAAATGAGAGGCAAAAAACGTAACATTTATTTTCAAAAATGTACCTCAAAGACTTTGGGGGATATTAAAGCTAGGCAAAATCATAAAACATCCTATAAATTCATTTCTAAGTGTTGCATGTAGATCAGAAATTGTACAACAGGATGGCATTATTAAGTAATTATGTTTTCCACAAACGAATTTCCAAGCAATTTGTGGCTTCAGGTGTCCAAACCGTATCTTTTTTAAGCATTTGCAATATTTCATTAAACTAAAATATAGCACTGCCTTTTTTATAAAGAAGTTTTAAAAATCTACATGCCTTTATTGTTTGCGCCTTTTTGTGGTAAAATGTACATAACATAACATTTCCCATTTTCACCAATTTTAAGCATGCCGTTCTGCGGCATTAAGTACATTACGTTGTTGTGCAACTGTCACCACCACCTCCCGTGCCCAGAACTTTCTCATCTTCCCAAACTGAAACTCTGTCCCCATCAAACACTAACCCTTTACTGCCCCCTCCCCTTGCAACCTCTATCCTACTTTTTGTCTCTATCAATTTGACTCCTGAATCACTCGCTCTGTAGATAGATAATGTTATTAATCCTTTTCTCCCCACCCAAGGCCATTCTTAGGACGATGCTATTTTTGTAACTCATGGCAACGGAGTTCAGGCTTCTGCAAGAACTTTGAGGAATGTGTATGTTTCCTCCCTGATCAAGGGCTCAGCTGCCAGCGTATGATGGTGGTCAAGTTGCCTGACTCTGGTACCCGCTCCTGTCTCCAACATGCCCTGCTCTAAGATGCAGTCAGAACTGGGAAATCGGCGATGACGTTTGCTAAGGACCGAGTGATGGAGGAGCGCTAGCAGGTAGTGGTCCCATCGCCAGTGCCAGATTTTGCTTGCCTGGGCTCTTTCAACCCATGGGTGGAGCTCTGGGTGGAGTCTGAGAAACCGACGCCAGAACTTCGACCCAGAAAGTGCAACATGCGACAATAGTCCCTTGCCGGGCGGTGTCGGAGGGGAGGCGGAATGCTAAGTGTGAGTATGACGGACACAGCCTATTCTCTGTGGGTGCTTCTGCGAGTTTGCTGGAGGGTGCCCAGGGAGCGGAAAAGTGTCAGATTTAAATGGCAGGCGGATGACAATCTCTACTGATTCTTTTCCTCCACTGATAAGCTAAACCTTACAGATGAAAATAAAAAATCTGATAGAATATTTTTTAAATTGTGGAACGACTTACCAAGTAGCTCAGACACACTGACTGCTTTCTGCTGTTGGGTAATCTTATAGTTTAAGTCACCATAGTTTATTTCAATGTTCACAAGATTCTCCCTGGGGGTAAAAACAGAGTTAATCTAGCTCAAGATTGTCCGCACTCCTTTCAATTCCTCTTTGGCAAAAGTAGCATTTATTTTTGGTTCAGATGCTGTTTAACATCAGATTTGAGAAACATCCTTGTATTCAGTACTAATCACAAGAGCTTCGTTTGGAAGCCGTTGGTGTTATGTTGGCATTTAGGGAAAAGAATTTTTCCTCTGAGCCAATCATTTTTCTATGCCTCATTCCTGAGAAATTGGAAAAAGACATTAAATGTAAATATCTCCTGAGTATATTAGAATATTTACAAGCATCTGAGTGTGTGTCTAATTTTAATTCAAATCTTGGTCTTGTCCCGTGTTACTTCTGTGACTCCTGCAGAAACCAGGGGGATCTCCTGGGTATCAGCTGTCTCATCTGTAGTCAGGATTTTAGAGCTGTGGCAAGACGAAATTAAATAATATATGAAAAGAACTGGCATAGTGCCTGGCAAATATTGAGTGTTCAATAAATGGTAGTCATTTATCTCAAATCATTACTATACTACTTAGGGCAGAGTCTGCTTTCTTACTGTGACCAGAAGAGCTAACCACTGTTTTAAAATGATAACTCTCTATGCCATCTCATGCACCCTCACAGGAGCCCAGAGTTCCACCCTGCACTTCACTGATACATTGAATTGCCTCTGGTTAGTTCTACTTGGATGTTCAATAGGTATTTCAAATTGGACATATTCTAAGTCAAACTCTTGACATTTCCCCACGTATAATGCAGTAACACTGCACAGCCAACCCATCCGTCAGTGAATATTTGCTTTACCTTCAAAATATACCAGAATCCAAGCTCCTCTCACCCCACCCACCGCTACCACCTTTGCCTAAGCTTCCGTCACCTCTCACTGGATTCCGCAGTAGCTTTCCAGTTGGTCTTCCTGCTTCTGACTTTAAGGTAATCCACCCCACAGATACACACCCTTTGTTCTTCACACAAAAACCAAAATAATACTCATACAACTTGCAAATCACCTTACTCACCTGCTCAAAACTCCCCAGAGATTTCCCATTATTTGCCAGTGAAACCCCTCCATGGCCCTTATGGGGTTTCCATCAGCCACCACCTCTTCCCAGTGACTCACACCCAGGCAGTCTTGGCCATCACTTCCTCTGCCTCCTGACACACCAACTTCATCCTCAATGAAGAAGGCAGAATGGCAGCTTCAGTGCTCCTCTAGCCACGCATGGGGCGTGCTGTTGGCCTACGATCTCCCTCTGCGTTTGGTTTTCCCTCCTTCTGAAATGTTCTTTCCTCGTGGAGTAGTGAGGCCCCCTTTAGGGAAGCAGTGTTCACAGTGTGGTCGCAGGACCCTAGGGGCCCCATCATCCTTTCTGGAGGGTCACAGGGTCAACGTCATTCTCATAAAATACTAACACGTTATTTGAGATTTTCACTAGGCTTGTCATTTCACGGAAACTGCAGGAGCCACTTGTTAGACGGAACAGCCTTTCCACAAGAATGAATGAATGACAAACTGTGGTTATTCAGACTGGGGTATCTGGCAGACATTTGCAGCAAAAATGAGCAAAACAGCTCTGTGGCATTGAGGAAAACAACAGATAATACTTGTAGTCAATGACAAATGTCAAGCTTTGATTTTACACTGCATTTAGAATTTTGGAAAATTTGTGTTTGCTATAATGAACTCAGCTCCCCACTTTTTAAGGGCTTTTATGATAGGGTAAGTAATATTATTAAAATGAAGTGTATATTATATAACAAAGTGGACTGATATTTGGAAAATGTGCCGTAGCTCAGAGAATTTTTCGAATGGCCAATAAATGATGCTCTGCACCACATGTTCGAAATGCAAGATCAATCAATACAAATACAGTCGCGTCTGAACAGTTCACTGATAGGCTTTGACATTCCAGGGCGGACAGCTTGCAAGTGCCCCCCTTCCCTCTCCTCGTCCCCCAAAGAGTTTGGCTGATAAGAAAGCCCAGAGTTTCTCCTTTGATACTCGCGAAGATTCCAACCACACGAACACTGGTCCTCATCCGGGACCACTCACCCAAGCCCTGCCTTATAACCACATGGAAAGGCAAAGCCATCGTCTCTTCCTCTCAAATCCACAGAGGTTCTACTTGGGAGCGTGCCCTACTCTTCCCAGAAAGTGTCATTACGGGAGCAATAAATAAAATTTTCATATCCTCTTGATGCACCTTTGGCATCATAAATCTCACTAGTCTAATCAAATTTTGAGTGGAGAGTTGGTCCCAGTCCCCGTGGGACAGCTGTAAGAAACAAACTGCATTGAACACTGAAGGGAGCACACTCAAGGTTGGATGTGTCATCGAGGAAAAAAATCAGTTATCCGTAAAGGCTATTAAAACATACCTCCCCTTTCCAGCTACACATCTGTTTGACACAAGCAACTGTTCTCCAACCAAGTAACATAAACCAACAGGTTAAATGCACAAATGAGAATCCAGCTTGCTTCTACTAATTGAGCCAGACTCTGAAGCAGTCTTCTGAACCAATACCCCTTCTCTTCCAACATGGATTTTGCCTCGGAAAATGTTACTGTTTGTAAAAAGCTTTCACTTATGCTACCATGCAGTACACGTGCTATTGCTGTTTTCAGTGAATTAGTCAAGAAAAGAATTTCACAGCTTAAATTTCGAAAATGGCAGTTACTGCCACTTACGTCTCACACGAAGGAAAGCTCAGTTGGACTCAGTGATTTTTTTAAGAGTACAAAGTGACCTTGAAGCTAAAAAGCGTGCGAGTATAAATACAGTTGAGTCTGAACAATTCACTGACGTGTTTTGGCATTCCAGGGCTGACAGCTTTCAAATGCCACCTTTCCCTCTCCTCATCCCCGAAGAGTTAGGCTGATAAGAAAGCCCAGGGCTTCCCCCTCAGGCACCTGGTTTAGGTCTTTGCTCGGCTGTCACCTCCCAGGAAGACCTCGCTCGATCAAGCTCCTTGGTGCCAAGGACCACCTCCGCCCTCTGCGTGACCCGCCTGTACACGCTCACCGTCCATCCTCACCCCGGGGGGAATTGTACCAGGGCAGGGCTTGTGTTTTACGCTGATGTGTCTCTAGCTTTGAGAACACCCTGGAGCCCTGACACACAGTAGGCCCTCCCTGCATATTTGTAAAATGGACAAGTAAGGGAACATGTTGAAGATGAAACCAATGAATCAATAAATATTAATCTGTCTTATAAGCCGAGGTGGAAACCAACCAGCTGATGACTTTCAGTGGCAACAATAATTATCATTACAAATAGATCCTATTAGCAAAGTTTCCTGGAATTAGGTGGTGTCAAAATACATCTCAGAAGCATGGCTGCAAATCACTGTCTTGATTATTTACCATTTCAGAAATCAATATCCGCAAATAGAATTAATTCAGAATATATCATTAATGTGTTTACTTAATTTCCATTGGTTTAACCCTGGGCAACAGGAGAATGTCCTGTCTTTAAGTAGATAATTGGGGGGTATTGTAATATTTGCAAATAATAAAACAGTTTGCCAAAGTGGAAGAACTAATAAAGTTGTCTTAGGAGCCCAGAAATTTTAGTAATATTGCGATCTTTTTGTCCTCCGCTGTGCTCCTAATTTGCATGTAAACTGATAATTCTGTTTGATTTCCCTAGCACAAAACTTGTAGCCATTTCCAAGCATTAGTCATTTGTGTTTTTGAGAGAAGAGAATTTCATTCTCTACAAAAACACTGTGACGTGTATTTTCTCAGGCAGGTTACTTGTCCAATCTACACCTCATGGTGATAGTGAAACTGTTCAGGGTTTTAGTCCAAGAATATTTGTTTATGTCAGGAGAGGCACAATTATGAAATAAATCTGGATTTTAATAAGGATGAGAAAATCAAAGAAAAATAGTTCACTGCATTTACAAAACAAAAATACTTCTGGGTGCTTGAGTGTAAGTGCTGTATTTAGGGGAATAAATTTGTTTTGCATAAAGTAAATAATTTTATACAAATTTTACCTAAAAATGTGTTAAATTAAGGCCAAAATTTTTTAAATTCATTTGTTTTGCTAATGAAATTGACCTAAATTCAGCCACAACTGACCATTCCATTCACTCCCACGTGGCCTGCTTCCGTCAGGCTAAATTCTTATCTTCGTCTTAATGGAATTCAGTCACCGCTGTGTGGGGCTCCAGACTGGTCCTGGTCTGGTGTTGCTTTGTTTCAAATGTTCGCAATGCTAAGGTTTTATATCTGCTTTCCTGACAAACTAATTGTATTTTCTGATTTACCATTCTTTGATTTCTGGTCCCCGTGTACAAACTGGTGTTTTAATTTACATGTGATTTCTAACCACCGGCTCTGACTAGGATCTGGTCACCCTTGAGTCCAGCTGCGCCGATCAACCACCTGCCTAGTGGCTTCTCCTATCCCAACCATGTATGGGCCACACATGTCAGTTACATGATGAGATTAACCAGATAACTACTTACAATAAAAGTTTTAGGAAAAAAAAACTATGTTCTCTAGGACCATCTTGTTCACAATGGATTTCTTTTCTGATTCACCAAAACGTCTCCAACATCACGCCTACATTCTCTGCATGCTGAGTATGAAACTCAGGGGCTCTCTCAGCCAAAAATCACACAACGTGCTCTTCTCAGTCACAGTTAAATAAGGAGTCATACTGTAATAGAGGAGAAGAAACCTGACTATATGGGATCTGTTCCTTTAGCTTTAACCACTGTGCCCTGCTTCCTAGGCTTAGCTCTGCGCCTTCTGTGAAACAGTGTTGCCTTTAGCCTGAAACGTCCAGGAGAGCCTATTCTCAGGGCTCTGAGCTTTAAGGGTGTTAGGTCTTAAGCACTTATGTAGCAATGGCAAGTTGCGAAATAGAATAACCTCTGTTTTGTTGGAAGTTTACAGGGACATCATGATCTGGCCCACATGGAGGGCTGCAAGAACAAAGAATGCCTGCAGCAAGAAGTTTGCACAACCAACCACTTGTATTTTTGTATAGAAGGAGCCCATATTCTGACTGGAGCAGGATGGTTCTCCAAGACATTAGTCTGCCATCCTGCCAGTCTGTAAGCTTTCCGAATAAAGTCACTATTCCTTGCCCCGACACCTCGTCTCCTGATTTATTGGCCTGTCGTGCGGCGAGCAGAACGACTTTGGACTTGGCAACAATACTTGAAGTACACCAGTTTCCATATTAAAGTGAAATACAAATAGATATCTGTACTGGAGATCAAAGTGTTAACAAAGATATAATTGTGATTTTTCTACTTTCCATCTTTTTATCTGCTAAGTGTTTGAAATGATACCTTAGCAACCTTGTCTTGATGAAAATACTTTTTCTTCCTGATTTGAAAGAATGCTTTACTGTCTAGGCATTTACCCAGGAGAGCGTTTTTAGTTTGTTTGTTTGTCTCATTAAAATAAATACCAGCTTAAAACTGGAATCAAAGCATGCTTTCAGAGTTGGAGCCTTGACTGCAGAAAAGTAAATCAGCTTTTAATTAGTTAATATACTTTATTATAATAGCTATAAGTACAAACACCAAGCGTACTGTGCTGCTATTTCAGGTTTTCAGCTTGAAAATATAAATAAAATACAAAGAGAAATGTTAAGGTTGCTCCCTGACTTAAAAATAGAGAGTTCTTTATGGTGTTTGGTTTGTAATTTCTAAGAGGCATGGTGTAGCAGAAAGAAACCTAACAGAGTCCTCAGTTCAACGAAACTGCCATTTAACTCGGTGGAAATATATGGAGTCGTGGGCTTTGGGCATAAATTCCTTGTGTGAACTACCTTCACAGGATGGTTACTCGAAATGCCACGGTCCTCAGTCCCCTCGTCTGTAAAATGAGGCTACTCTGAGCTCCGTCTACCTTAAACAGTTCTTAGAAGACTCAACTATAATGATAGACAAGAAAGAGATTTCATGTTTACACACGTGAACTGAGATTAGTCAGCATTATTTGCCGGTTGGGCCAAAAAAGGGTAAGATCATAAGCAAATTACTCAGACTGGCCTCATTTTACCTTTCGCTCAATTCAATTAATTCAATTTTCTACTTTTAGAATTCTAGGCTTCCACTGATCATTCATTAATGTAAGTCATAGCTTCCTTTGGTTGATCAGAATTTCATCTCCCGAGTCTTCGAAAATAAAGAAAGTATGTTAATTACAAATAATTTACCAGACTGAAAAAGGTTACCTGACGTAGTCCCAGCTTCGATTCAACTTTTTGGAAAGATGTTTCAAAGCTTGGTGACTTGGAAACATTGAGTAAGAAACAGTAGCAGGGTACTCCGTTTCTTCACAGGGGACAGGGCAGCTGGAATTATGTGTTCCCTTTGTACACAGTCCCTTAACTTCAATGTGGTCTGAAATGAAAATTAACCCAGGAACTCAGAGAAGAGGACTATTCTATTCACAGTGGGCGGGAAAGAGCTTTTTAATAGTTTGCCATTTCACTTTCAATGCTTAAAACTGTGGTTAACAAGTTCTATCACTACTTTAACAAATGATATTCATATTTTATTTATATTTTAACTTAATACAGCAAAACCTGATTAATGACCAACTTCAGGCTTGTTTTCCAGACTGATTCTCCTTCAGGCCCTGACTTTTGTATGTATCCTCTAGTTAGACTACTGGCAAAACCCACCACGCTTTACTACACACACACACACACACACACACATACATGTATACATGCACACACATGTACGCACACATGTACACAATACATTATATACACGTACACACACAAACGTACATACATGTACACACATATACGCACATACATGTACACACATGTACACACACATAGACACATGTACACATTCACATGCATACACACACAAGTACACACATACATGTATACACACGTACAAACATACACACTTTCCTGAGCCCACTATTCCATAGTACGTGCATGATTTGTTTCCCCAAACTTCCCCCCACAGCCCCCGGAGGGGGTATGAAATTACAAGAAATTGACAATGTGACTTTACGTCAGTGGTCGGTGATAGGACTTACGCGTATTCAGATTGCGAGCTATTAAAAACATAAGGTCTCTCCCACCCACACCCGTTCCATGAAGTATTTTACCACCCTTGAAAAGAGCCTGTAAGTCTATTCCTGTGGTCCTGGAGACGTTTTCACGGTGCGTTAGAGCAGCAGGTTTCATAGAAGGGGATATAATATGATTCCATCTTAATGAAATAACCAGTGACCTGAAGTCATAAATATGAAGCTGCATTTGTGGAGAAAATTAGGGCAGAGTATTCTAGAGTGTTAACATTGGTTGAAAGTTAAGAGAGATACAAGCAAAAAAATGCTGTTTAAGAAGGTAAAGGTGGCATGTATGGTTGTGACTCCACTTATGTAAAATTATATCTATGCGCTTAATTATAAAGCACATGTAATGAAATGAAGAGTAAAAGAACAGTCACCTAAGCTGTGACAGTAACTCTCAAAGCGGTGCTACGTCTGCTGACTCCCACGTGACTCTTTCCTATTCTGTGATGTCTGCACTAGCCACAACAAGCATGCTTTATTTATGTGATGAGAAAAATCAATGAAGCTATTTTGATTGTAAAGTTTAAATTAAAAAAAATTAGAAATAAAACCCAGAGGTCTCTTGCTGTTACTTTGTCACTGCGTAACTTTAATTCAGATGTATCTTGAAATCACAGGGTTTCCTGTTTTGTTTCACTGTCTGTTTCTATGTAAGCTATAGTTGCTAATTTTAAGAACGTTGAAAAATTACCCCTTATAGCCTCTCCTGTTTCATTTCTGAACTATCCACAGTATGATGTAGAGTCTTGTATTGCTCTGAGCAACTTTCATATAAATCCTGAAAATAAAGGAAGAAATGAAGCCACTTACCGAGTACGGGCGACACACAGTTGTAAAACTTTTGCAGGTCACACTCTACCCCGTTTCCTTAAAAATAATAAGTGTAAATATAGACTCTACATTTTATGAAATAAGTGGCATAATGACAAAATACCTCCCATCCATCCATCCATCCATTTATTCTTTTGCAAAAAAACCCCCGTGAAAACATAACACCTCACAGAAATACACACTGAGAGGAAGGATAACCGTGTTATTTTTTTCACTTCCACGTTTCTTTCCATCTGTATCATTCTAAAATCTTCTTAAGTAATAATAATAATTTTAAACTGCCCCTAGTTCTGAAATTTAAAATTGCTTTCGAATTTATCATCCCATTCTTTTTCTACTGTAGTCCAATGATGTGGAAATCATCATTTTACAAATGAAGAAACCCAGGTTCAGAAAGTGGCCTGAGCAGTTAGGGACAAATGTCCTGTTCATTCTGTTCACCTTCCACCCCACGCCCTCTGCTCACTGATTTAAATTGATACGCACTCGCACATCCGGTCGGCTGCGTTTCCAGTGGCAGGGTGGGCCGGGGAAGTACCAACAGTTGTTAAGCACCTGCTGTGGACCTTGAGACAAAATCAGTATGTACCAGAGCTGGGTTTAATCCCGGGCTGACTTTAAAGACTTAGCCTCTGCATCTTTTTATTGATTTTGGGGGTGGGGTGGGAGAGAGGAGGTAATTAGGTTTACTTATTTTTCTGTGGAGGTACTGGGGACTGAACCCAGGACCTCGTGCTTACTAAGCACATGCTCTACCTCTGAACTATACCTGCCCGCCGCATCTTAATACAGTATTTGTCCATTGCTATAACCCATGTATCACAGGTTAGCCTCAGTGTGTAGTTAATGGCCCTGAAGATGACCAAAAGAGATGGTCCACTTACAACTTGTGAGTAAGCTCAGTGGACTATGAGGATGTGTGCTTTGTGAAGAAGTGAAAAATGAAAAAAATCTACCTCCACCATTGTTGGTAAATAGCTCTCTTTTCCAAAATGTTCCTTCTTTCTTGTAATGGTATTTCCCCCACTACAAAGAAGGATGGAATTCAGGAAATGACCCATAGCTGACAGGCTGGCTTTGACGATGTCCTCTACAACGTGTTGGTGGAGATTCTGTAGCCAGTTCATGTAATAGCTGTAACTCTCAGTTTCCTCACCGGTAAGTTGACTTAGACGGATGCGTGAGGACCAAACCAAATGGCACATTGTCCTGAAAACACTTGATCGACCCTGAAGTTTGTGCAAATGTCATGCCTTGTGTTTCATATTTCCTCTTGCCTAGTTTCTGGACCATATTACTCAGTTTTTGTTTTGTAAGAAAGGAGACATTTTAAAAATATAATATCATTTTCCATCTACCAGTTCAGCCTTTTCCCCAGTAACTTCGGAAGGATAATTAGGAATGAGGTCACATTGAGGAAACCTTGATAAGCAGCTTTAGCTACTCCAGAGCTCCCAGCTGAAAATGTGGAAAATGAGACCTGGGACCAGCTCAGACAACACAGCGCTCTTTCCTTTTCCAGAAATCTCTACTATGAGTCCGTGATGTACAGTCTGCCGGCTGCCATTTGTCAAGTGGGTGACTTTGCAGCGTAGACTTTCTTAAGCATGGAAAAGAGTTCCATGACACGTTTATCTCCGCGTCTCAGATTAAGCACCTAGAAGTCAAGAGGGGACGCAGCCCTTGTCTATTTACCAGGAAGCAGGAAGGGGACGCATCCACACAGCTGCTCTATGTGCCGAGCTTTGCATTCCTTCAGGCACCCACAGGTGCTGTACGTCCTGAAATTCTGCAGCTGGATGTGAGGGTTGCATTCTCCCCAAGGGTATTCTTGATGCACTGTCTTAAGACAAAGTCAACACGTGGTTGAGGAGATTATTCTGAGCTCACTCACGCACCTCCACCCCAAGAAGAGATACACATCTTCACTTTTCTCTCGAAGGTCGGTGACTTTTTTTTCCAGTTGGCTGCATTTGTGTATTTTGCCTACTCTGTTAACCTGAAAATTCCTGGAAGTGAGTCTAATTGTTGGCCTTTAACATACATCCCAACTGCTGTGTACCTGCAGTGAGTCGATAAAATCAGACCGACTGCTCTAAAAATTAACTCCCACCAGGAAAAGTAGTATCCTTTATGGAAATGATATTTTAGCATCTCACTCAACCCATGCACAAACCAGCAACCAAAATCACACAGAAAACCCTGCGCTGAGGACCTACTGTGTGCCATTTCAGTTGAATTTCCTGATAGCTGTGAAAGGAAATACCCCCCACCTCCCAGTGTGCAAATAAATGTCCCCCCCTCCGCAGTCCCCAGTATGCAAAGAGGAGATGGAAATTTGGGAGGTGAATGAAGGAAGTTACAGGGCAGGGATCTGCCAAGTGGAAACCAGCCAGACACTTCTGACCCCAGAAACCCTGCTCCTCCCGCAGACTTTCTCCTTCTCGAATGCCCTGCTGAGAAAACGCACAGTTCAGCCCCCTGGGCATTTCCTCAGACACTGTCCCTTCCAACTGGAATGACAGTCAAAGTGTAGCTGGACTTGGTGAGGCTGCCGGCGTTCAGTTATATTGTGCATGTGAATTCACTGTTTCATGACATGTGAGTCTCCCTGTAAGGGATCTGAATGGAACTATGGAATTTCTGGGGTGTCAGAAGGCCTGGGAGAAGGGTGTGTCCACACAGAGGCATTAGGGATGTCCCTCGGGCACTGCATCTGCAGACGCTCACCTTCACCTGGCGGATGGTCACCCGCGCGTGCGTCCCCACTGGCGACAACAAGCCTAAGCTGTCCAGCTGTGGCACCTTCACGGGCGAATGGATCGCAAAGACGATCCCAGCATCCACAAAACCAAGGGTGGGGTCATCCGTGAATTCCTCCTGAAACCAAAACGTGCTTCTTGTCAAACTGCAATTAGTCATCAACGCTGCATGAGTTTAAGATTGCATGTGGTCATCTCAGGAGAGCACTTGCCTTGTTTAAAATCAGGTATCTCGTAACAGGGTGCCATTTCTTTTTACAGGAAAGCGGCGAAAGTTGAACACCCAAGACATACTTTCAAGGCTGATTCCCACCTCTAAGCCTGGAAGGTTTCACACGGATGTTTGCCACCTTAGGGGACAGTCACAATGGACATCACGGCTGCTCCTCGCCTGATGTCCCTGGGCCTCTCCTCCCCTGCTTGCCTGCAGTTGCTTCCTCCTTGGCTGTTCTCTTTGCTTCATTTGCTTTACAAAATTATTCACCCCACATCTTCTCTTTGCAACCAAAATATCTGGTCTCACTTAAAAGGCAATTCATTTTCCCACAAAAGTGAAGACTTACACTACTTCCTTAATGCTTTTATGGGAAAATGAATTTAAGTTTTACAAAACAATTTTTAAAATCATTTTTTAGTTGAAGTATAGTTGATTTACAATGTTGTTAGTTTCTGATGTACAGCACAGTGATTCAGTCATACATACATATCAATTCTTTTTCAGCTTCTTTTCCATTATACGTTATTACAGGTCACTGAATGTAGTTCCCTGTGCTGTACAGTAGGGTCTTGTAGTTTATCTAGTTTATCTACAGTAGTGTGTCTGCAAACCCCAACGTCCTAATCTCTCCCTCCCCTCCCATTGCCCCTGGGGAGCCATAAGTTGGTTTTCTATGTCTGCGTATCTGTCTCTGTTTTGTAAATAAATTCATTTGTGCCATTTTTTAGACTCCACATATAAGTGAAATTATTTGATTTTTTTTTCTCTGACTTAACTTCATGTAGTATGATAATCTCTAGGTCCATCCACACTGCTACAAATAGCATTATTTCATTCTTTTTATGATTGAGTAGTATTCCATTACACACACACACACACACACACATATATCACATCTTCTTTATCCAGTCATCTGTTGATGGACATTTGGGTTGTTTCCATTCCTTTTATGCCCAGGAGTGGGATTGCTGGATCACATGGTAGGTCTATTTTCAGTTTTTTAAGGAACCTCCATACTGTCCTCCACAGTGGCTGCACCAATTTACTATTTACATATACCAAGATTTTCTATAAACCTTCTGTCAGATGAGCCAATTTAAGACTAAACTTCTGGTGCCTTTGCTATTAGCTGTGATTTCAGGCCACAAGGAGAGGGAGAGGCCTTGCGAATGAGGTGGTTTTTCTTGTCAATGAGTCAACTGCACACGAGATTGCATTCATCTTGCATCTGAAACTCCGGACCCTATTTCCCCTGGTCCTGTCATGACCCTCCAAGGAACACTTAACTGGCTAGTCTGGATAAACATTTCAGTTCTATTTACTTGTGGAATGTTGCGTTGAATTTGTGGATTTTAATTGTATTCTAAAAATATTTGAGACACTTCAGCTTGTAAAAGTAATCATATAATATTCAAAGTGACCATCTGGCTAATTCTTAAATAACATGAAAATATTGATGAGGTAGACACAGGAGCAGGGTACCTGCACTGCTTCCGAACATGAAAGAAAGTGTCTTGAATGGACGCAGGTGGCAGTTACGAAGCACACCTTAAGAGAAATTCCTGGCATGTAACCAGTGGCTTTGTTCACTTGGATTGGGGAGGTGGGTACTTTGCTGGAATTCAGGGAGGCTAGTTTTATTTCTCATCTTTGCCATCAATTTCTTGTGATTTTGGATAGTTCATTCAACAGCATTTCAGACTTTGTGTTTACAAAACCGAATACTTCTAAGTGTGTAATGCTAGAAATGATTGTGCAAGACAGAAGGTAAGAATTAACCTTGGGTGAGAGCTCTACCAGGAACTCCTGAAGCGAACACCACTGCATTCTCAGGTGTCTGGACACATGCCTCCTTAGAACTTCCTGGACCAACGACACACAGAGCTAGGCAAAGTCCACTAATACAACGCTTTTGTAAAGCAAGTTTGTCATCAGCGTTTTGGAGTATGGATCCTAGGACTTGCCAAATGTCTGTGTATGGCTTCTTTCTAAAACATATTACCTAAAACCTAAAAATTATTTTTAAAATGCATAGGGTTGTCTTAAATGAACTATGTGCATTCTGATTTAGAAATCTCTAGTTTCCTTGTTTTGTGGCATGAACATTTCCAGAGTCATAACGATGATAGTAAGTATACAGCTAAAACTATCCAGGTTCTGCCTCTCAGTTGTGCCTTTTTAATCTCTAAGCCAGTAGTTTGTTCATCCATAAGACTCTTGGCTAAACCAACAAAAAATGAACTCTTGAGAACAATCTCCCAAGGCAAACGGTTCTGAAACTCCCACACATTGTTCCTGTCCTGAACCCTGGTTCAGTTTAAGAAAATTCAATACCTGATTGACGTTGAAGAGCAAGCTTAAGCCTCTTCCAGAAACACCCACTTTTCCCTTTGCTTGGAGATTGTCGCCATGATTAAAAGTAAAACAGTTTCCATATTCAGTGAAGACGTGCACAAAGTCCTCAAATACGGAAAAAAAAACCGAAGAAACCACAATCAGCAGGGTACTCTGGCCACTTTGGAAGTTTGCATTGTTCTAAAATTCTTTTCTTAATCACAGGGCCTGAAGTGAGAATGCAGAAACAGCAGGAAGAACGGCTCACCTGGCACTTTGGGTTTGTATCCAGTAACAGTTGTTGGGTTTTGTAATCCACACTTGTCAATTTGTGCAGGAGTATCTAACTGAGACATTTTCATGCACAGATGGCTCCTGAGCAACAGGGGAGTGACCTGCATGGGTCCCTTGTTTTCAATAAATGTGCACCAAGTACTCCCCGATCTGGGGTTGGTTGACTCCTTGGCAGGATATAGACAAATGGATAAGGTTTTCCTTCTAGAAGGACTATCACCAGAGATGTCTGTTCCCTATTTTTTCCTATCAAACTGCTTGAAAAAGGCAATATGTCTCATGTGTATGCCATACCCCTGGTATCATAAGGCTGAACTAATGAAATATAATGAAATATAATCTTTGATTGATCAAATGTAGACTGATTCCCCATAGGAGTAAACTTTATCTCAATGTGAAATGGTGCAATGAAGTAGCTTATTATATTGATGGTATTTGAAGAAATATGGAATCCTTACCTCTGGGCCACATGGCTTTCCAAAAAAGTCGCATTCTAACAAAGTGCTCCTGTTGAGATAAAAACCTTTTTTCTTGACGAACTCCGTAATGCTGAAGTTTTGGTGACTTGTGAGAAAATCAATAGCCTCTTTAGAGCCAGTGGAATTGGTACTGACTTCTTGAAGATGAAGGACTTTGGATACAATGTGCCATAAGAAAAAAATAATGCCAAATTTGGTGGCAGCTTCTGTCTGGAACCTATTAGTGGAGATAAAGGCGGTATTTAGAGGAATCTAGCAGACCATGCCTGGACCCCGTCATCTCTTCCATCTTATCTCCTACAGCCCCCTCATTTATAATACTGTGATAAAAAACAGGTCCCTAAGAGGTCTTTGTCGCCTTCTGTAAACTACCTTGTGTTTCCACACATCGTTTCATTTGCCTAGGATGCCTCCCAGCCCTTGATCTGGGTACATCTAAAGGGACCTTCAGGACCCAACATCAAGAGTGGTGGGAATGGGTCACTGCTAAGAATGCGGACTTAGGAGCGGACTTCTAGGTTCAAATCCAAGCTGGACCGGAGGTGGTGACACACATCTACCTTCCTTCTAATCGCCAGTCCTGCTGACTTCGGTCCAGCCCCAGAAACAGAGGCAGCAGATCTACAAGGACTTCTTCGCAGCCCCTGTGCTTTAGTGGGGCTCAACCCCCATGATACATCCTTTATGCTTTGTACCTCATGGTGGTTCTGCTTGTCTGATCAAGGCCTGATTTTTACAGCCACTTCACGGGGTGACTTAGTACATATTTTCGTTTCACTGTGACTCAGGGTTCTCATGTGTAAATCTAGTGTATGTTAATATACGGTACACGTCAATCCACTGGTAGGTTTTAATATATCCCATCTCAAAATGTTATTTGTATGGTCAAATTATTTTTTTCCAAAACATTTAGAAGAGTGCCTGGAATATGGTGAGTGTAAGGCAAATATTTATTCAATAAATGCCTCTTTATTGTCAAAGTGATTTCTTGGCAGTTAAAGTAGAAGTAGTCCGTTTGCTTAATAAGTACTTTGTTATTTTATTTTGCTGAGCAATTTCTGCCTTGCATTATGTATGGTTCTTTATTTTCATAACTTACATTTCTTTTATTTCTTTTTTATTTTTTTAATTGAAGTGTATAGTCAGTTACAGTGTGTCAGTTTCCGGTGTACAGCATAATGTTTCAGTCATCCATATACATACCTGTATTCCTCTTCATACTCTTTTTCATTATAGGTTATTACAAGATATTGAATATAGTTCTCTGTGCTATACAGAAGAGGTTTGGTTTCTTAAATCTATTTTTATATATAGTGGTTAACATTTGCAAATCTCAAACTCCCAAATTTATCCCTTCCCATCCCCTTTCCCCCACTAACCATAAGATTGTTTCCCATGTCTGTGAGTCTGTTTCTGTTTTGTAGATGAGTTCAGTACTGTCCTCTTTTTTCTTATTTTAAATTTCACATATGAGTGATATCATATATTTTTCTTTCTCTATCTGACTTAACTTCACTTAGAATGATGGTCTCCAGCTCCATCCATGTTGCTGCAAATGGCATTATTTTATTCTTTGTTATGGCTGAGTAGTATTCCATTGTATAAATACACCACAACTTCTTTATCCATTTGCAAACATTTTCTCCCACTCCATAGGCTGTCTTTTTTGTTTTGTTTATGGTTTCCTTTGCCGAGCAAAAGCATATAAGTTTATTTAGGTCCCATTTGCTTATTTTTGCTTTTATTTCTATTGCCTAGGTAGACTGCCCTAGGGAAACATTGCTAAGATTTGTGTCAGAAAATGTTTCACCTCTATTTTCTTCTAGGAGGTTTAGTGTCTTGCCTTATGTTTATGTCTTTAAGCCATTTTGAGTTTATGTAAATCAATGAAGTTAGAACACTCTCTCACACCATACACAAAAATAAACTCAAAAAGGCCCATTTTTAAATCAAGTTGTTTCTTTTCTAATTCTTAAGGTTTAATCACTCTTTTTGTGTTCTTGATGAGTCCTTTACCAGATACGTCTTTTGCAAATATTTTTCTCATTCTGTGAGTTGTCTTTTCATTCTCTTCAATTCTGTTGTCTTTAATAATATCCTGGGGCATAAATTGTTCCAGCGTGTAAGCTAGTTAAACTTGGGCCTTTTCACAGCAGATTTTCAGACCAGTCTTCGAACATTCTTCTGACCCCAGGAGGACTCCTCTTTCTTGGATTCCCACTGTAAAACTAGCTAGGCTGTGGTTTATCTTGTTATTTTTATGGACTTACTAGCCTCATTTTGGTTGTTTACCACCAATATCTATGGTGTTTTTGAGAGCACCCTTGGACTTGAACTTTACAAGTTCTCTGTTACAGGCCAAGGCGAACTTCGCCACGCTCTGTTCCAAGCGGAATTCCCTTAGGGAGAGCCTCATGGCCTGCCTTTCCCTCCAGGCAAAATATTTACAAGGAGGGTTCTGAGCAGCGGTGTGGCATATGGTCTTCTGACTTTGTCTCTCTCAGTGCAGAACCTCCATCCTTGGGCAGGTGGAGATGAGGGTGATTATTTCAACCTACCGCACCCTAGATAGAGCTTCTGCCTCATAAGTAGGGGTCCCATAAGGAAGGGAGCCCCCAGCCTCCTAACTGTACTCATCTGGAACTCAGCCTCTGCGACACAGAGAGGGATTGGATGGGGAATGTTGACAGCCTGCATCCGCCAAGGCACAGGGAGCCCTCGACTGGAAACTGGGAGGAGAAAGAGCCCCGTCTTCCTGGTCAAACCCACCTGGAGTGGAGCTTCTGTCACACTGAGACAGAAACGGGGAAGGAAGGAGTGGTTTGTGACTCAGGTTCTGTAGACTCTGCATGTCTTGTTGCAATTTCATGCACTTTCTTGAGTAAGTATTTCTGCATTTGCTGTATCCCCTGAGGACAATTTCCAGATACTTTAAGTGATTGTGTATATGTGCACACACATATATATATGTACACTTTATTATATTCTAATTATTGTAGTAGATATAGTAATTTTCTCTTTTTTCTGCTAAACTTTAAAAAGAGTTACCTCCTGTGGTAAGAATACTTAGCAGATCAGTCCTCCTAACATCGGAGGTGTGCAGTGCAGTGAAGCTGAGTGTGGGTGCAGTGCTGTACAGCGCATCTCTAGAACTCATGCGTCCTAATTAACTGAAACTCAGTGCCCTTTCACCAGAAACTCCTTGCTTCCATTACCCTCGCCCCCAGGCCCTGGCAGCCACATTCCACTCTGTGGCTCTATGAATCTGACTATATCCAACACCTCACATAAGTGCAGTCACGCAGTGTGTGCCTTTCTGTGGCTGGCTTATTTAACTTAGCGTAACATCCTGAAGCTTGATGCACATGGTCTCATTTTACAGGATTTCCTTCGTTCTAACAGCTGAATACTATTCCACTTTGTGCACATTCGACGTTTCTTTTGTCCATTTGTCTGCCAGTGTGCATGTAGGTTGTGTCTAGATCTTAGGCAATGCGTATGGGAGTGTTAATGTCTTTTCAAGATCCTGATTTTAATTCTTCTGGATAAAGACTTAGGAGTGAGATTGCTAGATCATATGGTAGATTTATGTTTAATTTCCTGAGGAACCTCCATCCCGCTTTCCGTAGCAGATGTACCATTTTGCATTCCCACCAACAGTGTGCAAGGGTTCCAAGTTTTTTACATCCTCCTCAACATTTGTTGTCCTTTCGTTTTTTGATAATGGCCGTCTGATAGGTGTGAGGTGATATCTGATTGTGGTGTTGATTTGCATTTTTCGGATGCTTTGTGACCCTGAGCATTTTTCCATATACCTGCTGGCCATTTGTAAGCCTTCTTTGGAACAGTGTCTATTCAAGTCTTGAGTACATTTTAAATTGAGATCTTAGGAGTTTTGTTTTTGTTTTGTGCTATTGAGTTGTAGGAACTCCTTCTATATTTTGGTGATTAACTTCTAAATGGTTGATTTTTTTAAATAAAATTCACCAATTATGGTTGTTTCTCTGGGAAAAGACCTGTGAGGGTCCTCATACCGCCATTCACAAATAACACAGGCCTTTCCCTTTAATGAAGGATATTTTCAATGAATCTTTGCTTTTTTTAATGGCTATGGATTCTTTTTTTTCTAACACCTTTATTGTGGTATGGTTCCTGTAAACTACACATATTTCAGATGTATAATCTGATGGATTTTGATAGGTGTATATACACCAATGAAACCACTACCACAATCAAGATAGCTAACTATCTTGATTCACTCTAACCAACCTTTGCTTTTGTTAGAACACATGCCATTTAAAATACCATGGGGCAATAGTATTGAAAATCTTTAGGGAGGCATTTGATTGACTCTTTGGGACCTTGATATATACCTTGATACATCTCTAACGACCACACAAACAAGCTATAGTATCTAATGCATATTGAACACCCGTCCAAAGAATGCCCAGGATGGCACAAGTGGTGTCTGTATCACCTCATCTCACGGAACAGCAAACGTGTAATGTAGATGACATCAGGTCATTTCTTACCTACACAAATTGACGCTTAAAAAGCTGTAATGACTGGCCGATGGTCAAAATAGCCCATTAGTGGTGGATCTGAAGGAAACCACGTCCCTGCTCCAAGGTGCACCTCCTACCTGTGGTTGTTCAAGTTGACCACAGGCGGTTACAAGGCTCTTCATGGAAGATCTCTTGTGGGAAGGCTGCCCTCCCCACAGGAGACCTGGCGCACAGGCAGCAAACTGCACTCTTCTGGAGGGAGCTGTGGTCAAGGCCCCCCAAACAGCAGAGCACTGAACCAAGTGCATGCACAGGCCACACACCCTGGGAGCTGGCTGTGCTTCTCTTCGAGTAAGTACCTTGTCCTGAACACATCAGAGATCTCATGTCTCCATCCTTTGCACAGTGGTTCCCTCTTGGTACCCCCCTACACACTGGCCATCCTTTGACACCCAGACTTCCAGGACACAGACAGAGACTGTCCCCTGTCCTCTGTTCTCTCAGAGCCCCTGCACACACCTTGAGTGTAATGAACAGTTACCACACATATCGCCTTGTGATTACTGATGTTTCTTTCCTTTTTACTAATTAACAAACTTTTTAAATGCAAGGGGAAAGACTTATACATCTGTGTAACCACAGGGCTTGGTGCTTTGCCTAGCATATAATTGTGGAAGGAAAGAAAGAAGGAAAGAGGGAAAATAAAGAAGAAATCACTCAGCTTCTTTGCCCCTAAATGTGTGTTTTTAAGGACAATATAAGAACTTCAATAGTCTTGTGTATATTGAATATCACATAATAAACTCTATTTCAGTCATCCAAGAAAGGTTATACTAGCGAAGTTTTGGAGACTTGTTATTATTGAAAGAGTAGTTTTTACCTGTTTAAATTGCAAAACGTCACAGCCGGGAACTCTATATTTTCCACGTACTGAACCTCCACGGACGTCGTGGTGGGCCAGGAGAAATAGTTGATCAGGCGACCGTAGATCTGCCAGACCAGCAGCAAGACCGAGCCCAGGACCACCGCCAACCAGACCACCTTGCGAATTCTGCTCCGGTTGCGAACAATGTTGTGTACACCGTGGAAGGAAGTGGAGGTGGCGAAATCGTGGTCCAGCTTCTCTCGGTCCCTGGGAGATGGCAGAGATTTCTCTGAAAGGTAGAGCTTTATCTTTTCCAAGAGTCCTGAGATTTAAAAATAATAAAACAAACAAAAAGGTAAGGAGTTAGGAAACCCTAATGCTACATGTGAAAAACAAGACCCACGTCAGTTTAAACACGTTACCCTTTTTTGTGCCTGCATAAGGACCCAGAATTCACCTTGCGTTGCATGGCTCATTTGGGGTCAAGAAATAGAAGTGCTGACTGCAGGGGTCTAATGAGAACATGCCGATGCTCTTCAGAGGATGCTTCTTGCTGATGCAAACCTCTTGGCGCCAGCGTCTTAATGTGCTGGTGTTTTCGGTTTCAATCAATCCACCCTGAATGGGTTGCTTTCGACAGCTCTTAATCTTTAAAAACTTAGCTTCTGGTCCAGGCACAGTGACATGTGCTACTTTAGCCAATTTTTCAGTCTTCCTAAGACTCCGTTTCTCTTCTGTCAGATGGAAGTAACAGCCTCTGCCTCACGAGTTTGTTGTGAATATTAAATGAATGGGTGAGTGGCTTAGCAGGTTACCTGGGCCAGGACAGATCCTCAATTCCTATTAGATATTTTTGTCACTCTGCTCATTTAGTAGTGATGTGATAAATGGCAAAATACTCAAGGATTTTTAAACACTGTCTAAAATTCTCATCTAAGAGTTGAGTTCTTAATGGTCTCACAAATGCTGGTAACTTGGTGAATTAACTTGTATATCCTTTACTTCAGAAAGTATTGTTTCTGTCAACTGCTCAGCATGAATGCACTTCTAAAGGGTTTCATTAAATCATCACCTAATATTTCAGAAGTCTAATCAATTAGCTAAAGTTAAGTCATGAGATATATAGTGATACATACAAGATATATACGTTTTCTAAGGGACTCCGTTTCATCTGCAAAATGCTAGGACGCAGTTACAAATTACATTCTGATTATTTTATAGAGACTGTACACCAAGCAGGAAATTGTGTATTAATCTGGTTAGCTTGACTTTGAACTAAGATTTTATACTTGCTCCCCATACTGGGTTCTTAAAAATTTAATTTTTATTTTTTATTGAAGTGTAGTCCATTTACAATGCTAGCTTCAGGTGTACAGCAAAGCGACTCAGTTGTACATGTACATACATATGTATTTTTCATATTCTTTTGTATTACCTGTTATTACAAAAAACTGAATACAGTTCCCTGTGCTATAAAATAGGTCTTTGTTGTTTATCTATTTTATATACAGTAGTGTGCGTCTGCTAATCGCAAACTCCTAACCTATCCCTCTCAGCTCCTTTCCCTCTTGGGAACCACAGTTTTTCTTCTTCGTCTGTGAGTCTGGTTCTGGTTTGTAAATAAAATTTGCATATACTGATTTTTTTTAAAAAAAATTGAATTAAGAGATATATATGTATAAAGTAACTGCACAGTCCCAGAGCAAAATCAGAAATGTAAGAAAAGTTATGGTTATTATCCATAAGCAAAACAAATTTAATAATGCTCTTTTATGTATAATTTAGCCACTGGCTACAAAGACCTGTGAAGAACTGAGCCTGACGGAAGGCCAACCCGGCCCCTCGCTGTCTGACACCCTTCCCACCACAGGGGAAGAGTAACTGAGTCATCAGTAATTGATCAGCCAAAGTGTGGCTGGTTGGAAGCATTACCCTGAAAATATAAATTTCAAGTTGATCTGTCAAGACTCAGCTCCTTGAATATAAATTTACTCCTTGACGATTACCTTGGCTTTCCCAGCATGTTCTCAATCACTTGCTAAGGGTTTCGAAAGAGTCCTTAAAACAATATTGTTTTAGGTGAAAAGTAAAGAGACAAGGTGATGTGCTGTGGGGGAGATCAGAATTGGTGTAACGCAGAGCCTGCCAGCCTGCGAGCGGGCGACGCCTCACCCTCCCGCCTGGAAGTGCGTGCTATGTAATCACAGCCAGTGCTCTCGAACTGAACCCTCATCTTCACAAAAGCACTTCGAGGAACATGAAACAAGTTTTGCTGTATTTTAAACCGAAAACTGTAGGCACATGATAAATAGAAACCAACAAAACGCAACAAAATAAAACCAAAAGGCAGCCTAGCATGGAGTAACACTGTGAAACTACATACACGCGACTCCCTCGTACACATTGCTCTCCTCCTGAGTAACAGAACTTCTGTGACTCATACTATACCCGAGCAATATCAGAAATCAAATTTCCACAGTGACAAATAGAAGTCCCCTTTCTGTTGCTAATTTCTAGCTTTTAGGGATGCAAATTGTAACTGTTCTGGGGATTTTACCCTTTACCCACCTTTTCCAACATGAGCTTTTGAGTTCTCAGTCTGCTCCATTTCCAGTTTCAGCAAGCGGGAGTCCTGGTGGTGTAACCAATTTTCATCAGTAACTGTATTCATTTTGTGACCTTTATATAAAAGACAGCAGTTGAGGTTGTAAAACTGGGGCAATTTAAATGTTTGTGTTGCTGTGTCTTACCTCATAAAACACGTAATTGGCAAACCAAAAATGCGGGCTGAACCAGCTATGGGCATTTATTGACCGAGGAGAAGCTATCACGGAGGGAAATCAAAAAAACGTAATTAAGGAAACTGGTTTCTCAGAATTAAAGGGATGATTCTTACAAATAATTGTGGTTCTAGAATCACCTCTAATTGACACTAAGCTAACTCACCTGGCAGAAAGTCTCCTTGGTTTTTATTTCTCCTCTCGCTTTGTATCACTTTGAATCAAAATGCAGTTGGAATGGAATTTGGGAGGTAGAGACGTCTTGTCTTTGTTGAAGTTTCTAAATGGCAGATGAAGCTGTTTTAAACAGAAATGATAATCGATGAAAATGACAAAATAAAACACCAGAAAATATCTCCTGGTGAAGAAATGATTGCTGCAAGGATTCAAATTCAATAAAGCACAAATGCTAACCATTTATTCACAGGAACAACTTCTGAGAAATTACTAGAATTCATTGTATTAACTAATAAACTGGAGAATGTACATTATGGTGTCTGAAGGGCGCCATCTCTTGACCTGATTGAGGAATTACATGTATCTCTGCTTGGAGCCTTTTAGAGTTGCTGTGGTCATGTTTTATAGATAACATCGCTACTAACTAGTAACATGGTTAGATGTGTGTTGCATACATTTTCTTGGAAACTCAGGACTCTGAGTTGAAACTAGTCTTATATGGAAGCAAACTAAGAGACTTCAAGGGATGTAAGTGAAGGTCTGGAAAGACGTCCCCAGCCATCAAGTCACAGATTTCAGGAAGAAGGTCAGTCCTACGATGGATGAATTTCTCCCGTAATAAAGATCTCTTCTTCAGGGTTAATTACAACCTTGGTAACAGTCTGAAAACCCGGCATCCTCTCACTCATCTGTTCTTCCTTCCTTCCCTTGTTGTTCCTCCCTTCATTCTTCTCAGCATCTTTCTGCAGCATTGTGCAGGTGACATAACACTGTCCTGTCCTGTCACTTACTCACTATTAGAACTTCCTGGGTGGAGTCCTTAGCAGAGTTCAGAGCAGGGCAGGTAGGGACAGGGGTGCCCTGGGGGGAACATTCGGGGAGGGAAATCAAGACAAAGACAGAGAGCCTCGAAAGCTGTATTTTATCCACATCCCAATTTAACCGAGGCTCAGGCGTAAGTAGAAATTTTCTTACCAATGACGTCATGTTTTCTCTTCTTCTCTCTTCTTGACTGTATTACTTCCATATTAGTGCAAAGAGGGGAAAGAGTGGAACAGGTAGAAAGGAAAGACCGCTCCTTCCTTGTTGGCCTCAGCTAGACAGAGAATGATATTAAACAACACCTTGTCTTTGCTCAGTTTTCCTCTCTTCTGTGACTTTCAAACATGGTGCTTGTAGCCCGGGTGCTGGCCCTGTTCTGATACCCACCACCTCTCTTCTACTTTGGAATGAACGTCCCGACATCTCTTCTTTTTCTCCTTCTCTCCTCAGTTTCAAGCATGCTTCCTGGTCAGCTCTACCCCATTGGTGACTTCTAGTAAATTCAAGCTGCGTTTTTCTCTAGCAAGGACGCCCCGCCCCGCGTTTGCCTTCCTCGTCCCCGCTGGGACTCAGAGCCCTGCATCCTTGTCATCTCAAGCCCCTAAGATTTCTCATTAAGGACCACATCCTCCCACCTCTTCCTTGTGCCTCCCCCGCCCACAGCCCTGGATTTGCACAGCGAGTGCACTTGGCAAAAGACAGATCATCAGATTTCTCCCTTCACCACTCCTTAATGTGCACACAAACATAAAGGCTGGGGATTCCGTGACAAAACCAAATCCAGTGAGCATCTAGAGAGTTCTGGACTATTGTCACCTACCACCCTTGCCCAAGTAGCACCCACCACAGAAAGACACTCATGAGTCCTGATTAAATGCAAAAGAGGAAGGACAGAGAGCAGATGGGGAAAACATTTTCTCTGACTTTGCTTTTGAATCCAGAGCATGAGCAACATTAAGAATTTTATGCGGTGTCTAGAGACATATATTCTGGTCCAGTGTCAGTTGTACAAACACATTTTTATTCTGTTCTTCAAAAAATCTTATGTTTTTAATAAAAATTTTGATCTGATTCAATTGGCATGTATCTAAAGATATAAAAAAGGTCCTCTTTAGCTACAACTTTTAAATTCAGCTTTGAATTAAAACTTAAGAAATTCTTTCTATTTGGGGCAATGCATTAACTGTTAATAGCGATGCAATTTCTTTTTGATTTAGACGGATTTGATAGAGAGTACAGGCTCTGCAAAGAAGACAGCGTGAAGGATACTTCTGCTTTCATTGGAGGTAGACATTTTTCTTAATCATCTTGGAAAGAAAAACAAAGCAGACTCACAACTTAATAAATAAATAATTAGTAATAAATAATAAGTAATTCAGTGCTCTTATTAAATAATTCAGTGCTGCCTTACTTTGGGTTTGTAAGAACACAAAATCAGAACTTTTTCTGTTATGTCATAACGATTTTTTGTTATGCTTTGTGGATTAGTGCTGTGTATTCATGACAATATATAAAATACTTTTTAATAAAATACTGAGTGGAAGAAATTAGCCACTGCATCATATCTGTATGAAGCAAATGGTTCACAGATCTGAAATGACAGCATTTAGTGCAGAAAGGGAGCTTGTGTTACTAGAAGTCCGGCCCTTCTGCCACCCCCACTTCACCCATTTAACAGCAGAGGAGGCTCAGACAGGAGGAGAAAGAGCATAAATTCCACGAAGGCAGGGCTCTGCCTGTTTTTGGTTGATCTACGCATCTGGGTAGAAAAATATTTGGCAGATTAGAGGCAGTCAATAAATATTTGTTGATTGAATGAAAAGTTTGTCCTAACCTTGTATTTTTTCATTATGCACACTCTATCATGACGTAATAAAATTACTGTAATTTTTCCAAACTTGTATTTTGAAAAGTGCAAACTTACAGAAAGTTGACAAAACTGAGCGATGAACCCCTATGTACGCCATACTGTGATTCTCTAATTTTTATTGTTTTCCCACATTTCCTTTGTCTTCATGTCTAAATGAACCATCCTCATATTGCTTAAGGAAAAGGTTGTCCTCTTATGGAAACATATAAAAATCTCACTCAGAAAACTTAGCTTTGATACAACACCTTTATTTAGCATATATTCCGTACTGAATATTTCCAGATTCTCCTCAGTCAAACCTTATGTTTTATGTCCCAATCCAAAATCCCATCAAGGATGGTGGACTACACACCCCTGTCTTTTCTGTTTATTCACTTTAAATCCAGAACAGTTCCCTAGCCATTAAATTATTCTTGGTTTTTTGTCTTCTCATTACACTGCTATTTTTGAAGACTCCCTGTCAGACGTCTTGCAGAATGCTTCTCGATTTGGGGTTGTCCGGTTCCTGCATCATAATCAGGCTCAGGTCAAGTGTCTGAGGTCCCTGGAGAACCATGTAGGCGATGTGTGTCCTCAAGAGGCTGTGACCTCAGTTTCCCCTACTGTTGGTAACAGTTAAGTCTTATCTCCTGGCTTAGGTAGTCAGTCTGAGTTTCCTTTGTAAATGTGCCTTTTCCCTTTTGTAATTAATAAGTAATCATTGTGATTAGAGTATCTTTTTCCCAACCTTTCACCCAGTGATTTTAGCATAAATCACTGAATCCCATCTGAATCAGTAATTGTTATGACCTTCACAAAAGCATGCTCTTCTCCATCCTTCCTTCTGTATTTTTGTTGGCACTCTTCTGTACAGAAGAGCTTAACTTCTGATCTCTCTTATTTTTTAAATTAATGAATTATTTTATTAATCTGTACATTAAAACCTAACACTGTGATTGCTATTTTAAACAGTTCTTTAAATTGGCACCCTTTCTGCAAGGACTAATTGAAATAAGTTTACTGTTTCTACTACTGTCAGATTTTTCACAGTTAGCTATTAAAAGTTCGTAACTCAAAACATGAATCTTAGAGGAAAAGCATTGTTACTCTGAGGATACAAATTTGCAATGCTTTCCACTCAAATCAATCAATTCCAAGCACTAAAATACTCAGCTGTGGAAGAGAAGGTTGGGTTTACGATCATTTTAGTGATCAGTTATTTGGGTGGTTATTTATAAAAAGTGGAGATGCAACATGCAGACATGCTAACTTTTGGATTTTCCCTTTAAATAACTCAATTTCCTTCACTATGTTTATTTCATACTGTTTTAGCAGATAATCTAGAAACAAAACTTCTTGAGTCAACACGAAGGTGACTCCCAGACTTTCTGTTTATCCTGTTTCTGAGTGTCTTCAATAAGGTGTTGGACTTGTTAGCCAAACAGAATCGCTCTGACTTGTGTTTTCATGGACTCACTGAATGAATGCTCATCCTTGGACCTTTAAGTACAGGAAGCAACTGTCTGCTAATGCACATGGGAGAAATATACACAGGAAAATGTACATATCTGTAACACCCTCATTAGCGGACGTATATTAAATGAACATCGGATATAGCCTAACTGTCTACACATTCAAAAAGCCCACCCCAGCTGGTGTGTTCAGCCTTCTGAGGACGAAAGCCCTGGGGACCTGCCTGCGTGCTCCCCGCTCCAGTCTCTGCTGGAACCGGCTATTGGCCGGGGCTGTGGGAGGTTTCTGTTTGCCCTCCTGCTGCCACGCCATCAGGGAAACAGCCTCTGTTTAAACACCTCTGCGGTCTTCCTCATGGTATTGAAAATGTTCCTGTAATTGGCCTAGGTAGGGGGAAGGACTCCACTAATGCTTAACCTGCAGGCCCCGGAGGTTGCAAAATCCTGTGTCTGCACCGTACATGACACAGTGGGTCAAGGTTGCCGGGAAAGGGTCAAGTTACCCAAACATTCTACTGGCACTTTTACGTTCCTGTCTGTTTTCTCAGCTCTGATCTCTTATCTGTTTGTGCCACAGGACATTTAGGGGAAATGGGCCTGCCTTCCAACTACTTAGAACTTGATTTGTCATCATTTTCCTACCTCTGGGGACTACACTGAGGAAGAATTAGAAGTTGTGTGCTCAGTGCATCTTCCAAAAAGAAAGCAAAGTGAACTCCAAGGTGGCACATGTTTAAGGTGGAACATTCCAGAGGCACAGACCGTCAGAGATCATGTAACGTAAATGACTGAGTTTTCCCATGTGGATTTCACATGCTGCAGTGGGATGAGCAGTGTTCCCCCACCCTCAGGTCCCCCCACAGGACCTCAGATGTGACCTTATTTGGAAGCAGAGTCTCTGGCAACGTGATTAGTGAAGTATCTCAAGGTGAAGTAGTCTTGGATTTGGGGTGGGTCCCAAGTCCAGTGACTGCTGTCTTTACAGAGAACAGAGAAGGAGATTTGGACATGGACTTGCAGAAAACACAGCTGTGTGGAGATGGAGGAGCACCCGGAGTGATGCTCTCATTAGTCAGGGAGCTCCAGGAGCCACCAGATGCTGGAAGAAGCCGGGAGAACCTTCCCTGGAGCCTGGGGGAGTGTGGTCCCGGCAACGCCCGCATTTAGGACTTTGGGAGAACCGGAGGAGAATACATTTATTTCTGCTGTTGTAAGCCGTCACACTTGGGGTAAATCACTATAGCAGGAAACGAGGAAACGAGGCCACACACTGGAGGGAAATCAGGTGTATTTTTAACTGAGGGTTTGCTAAAAGCTGTGGGTTTCCTTGGCAACAAAAAGGAATCTGAAGCCTGATGGCAGAGTCTAGTTGTCAAAAGTGAGTTTCTGTGGGAGATGGAATTTTTCCGCAGCTCTGTGCAGAATACATATGACCATGAGGAAGAGTTCCAGCACAGAGGCAGAAGGTGGAAGAAATAATTCATGAAATCTGTGTCACCACGTAAGGCCCAAATCTTTGTCATGTTTACAGCAGGTCAAAAATCATGGGCAATATTTTTACGCTGTACTTGGGTTTAGTGTTAAATACCTGTCTTCATCCACTGAAGACAGAGTACCTCATGTGGTCCAGATGTGTTTCCAGCTGAATAGGCTGCATCCATGAGCAAGACAGAGATGCTGATTTTGTGGACCTGCTAGTTTGGCAGGAGGGGACAATAAACCTACTCAGCAAGCAGTTACCTGATGCGTTACAGAGTGAAATGTGCTAGAAAAAGAAAAGGAAGTAAAACGTGGCAAGAGAGGTCAAGGGTGCTCAGTCTGAGGAGACGGCATGGATTATGGTAATGAATGGGGTGATCAGTGCAGGCGTCCTTGGGAAGGTGAAATGCAAACAGAGTCTGGAAGGCAGGAAAGGAGTTACTCAAGGAGAGAAGGATGTTCCAGCCACTGCGTAGCTACAGCCAAGGTCCCGGGTGGAAGCTCCTTGCTCCAGGGAGAAAGCAGAGATCAGAAGGCTGGTGGCGGACATATAACGCTGTGCTTGTAGGCCATTGTCAGGATTTCGTCTTTTATGTTTATGAGATAGAGAATTTTCACAAGTCTTTTAAAAAATGAGAGGCGTGGTCTAATTCGCATTAACTCTCCCTTAAGGTACAGAGACTATGTGAGGAGAGGAACGGGTGGTGAGTGGGTGATGGAAAATGTGCAAGATGTTATTAGATTCTTCATACATATTTGAAGGTAGAGCCGAGAGGGTTTCCTTGTGAATTGCACGTGAGTTGTAAGAAAGAGATCAGAGTTGAGGATGATGTGAGGATTTTTGACCTGAGCAACTAGAAGGATGGAATTGCTCCCAGTGAGATCAAGAAGTCTTCCTGTAGAGAAGATTTTGTGGACAGGGAAAGCCCAGCTGTGTTCTGGATCTGCTGAGTTTGCAATGTCTGTGAGACATCCATGTAGAGATGTTGAGTAGGCATTTGAGGACTGGAGTCTGGAGTTCAGAAAGGAGGTCTGGGCTGGAGATAGACATCGGCAATCAGTGGCAGATGGGTGGTATTTAAGGCCATGAGAATGAGTCACCCAGGCAGGGAGCTTCTCTAGAGAAGACAGGGTGGCCCCCAAATCTCCAATTTTAAAATTTGTGGGAAAAGGAAAGGCCATCAGGGGTGACCAGTGAGAGGGAGATAATCTTGATGCCAAATGAGGAAAGCCAGTCCTGCAGCGAGAGTGACACACCGTGTCAGATGCTGCTGATGGTTCCGGCAAGACGAGGCGTGAGCACTGACCCCTGAGTTCAGCAATGCGGCAGCCCTAGAGAAGCGATGGGGCTACCATTCCAGTAGCGACAAGAGAATTCAAGGAGAGAAGTTGAGACAGTGCACATCACCAACTCTCTTGGGAACTTTTAGTTTCAGGTGTCAAGAATAATGAAAACAGTGCTGACACGCAAGGTGTGATGGATAAAAATTCTCATAAGTTTCAGAAATAATAGCACGCTTGAATGCTTACAGGTACCACACACAGGAGTGAGAACGTGAAGATGTGGGAGAAAGAGGGCTTGATGGCTGGAGCAAAGTTTGTGAGGAGTCAGGATGGATGACGACAGAACATGCACGTGGAGAGTCTGGTAGGACTCTGGTCTGGGCAGCAAGGGGCGGGGACAGAGTGCGTGGGAAGACATGTCAGGAGGGATGGAAGTCCAAACGGAAATACTCTTCCAAGTGTTTCAGATTTCTCAGTGAACATGTGATTAAAATCATCAGCTGAGATTATAAATGAAGCAGGAGAGAGAGGGGCAGACGGCTGAGAGAGAGGGGTAGAGCAGATGGTCTGGGAATGCATGGTCTGACTTCCCCGCAGTGTGCACAGACCACCTGAGGTTCAGGGCTGTGATTTTGAAGTGAATCCAGTGGTATGGCACTAGTACTGTAACCCCCAAAAGAAGAGGAAAGACCCCAGCTCTTGTCACACTTGAAAGATACAATTACAGTCAGGAGCCGGTGCCTTGTGTAGCGAAAGATTTTGAAAGATTTATTCAGGAAAGGAAAAGTGCACCTGGAAGAATGGGAGGCGGGCTGATCTGAGGGGAGAAAGGGTGGTTTCTGTCCCCCCTCCTCTCATACCCTGGCTTAGAGGGGGTCTCTTGCTTGATTGGCAGCTCTTGCCCCTGGAGTGCTCAGCCGTGTTTGCCCCTTGGCGCTTGTCCTTACCCATGGTGCACGCAGAGAAGCCCGTGGAGGGGGTGGGGCCAAACCGCGGTGTTCACTATAATACAGTGAGCACTGGGTCATGCCTGCTCAGGTCCTTGTCACCACCATACAGTTGTGACTGTCGGGTTCTAACCGGTTTCTTGCTGGCACTCGTTTCTTGCTGGAGGCTGGAATAACACCATCTTCTGGACCCTCCTCCCTCTCCTCCTCCTGTCTGCCCAGTGCCCCACTCATCTAACTACCTAAAGTACGAGACACAGTTGTCATTTTAAGTTCTTATGTAGATGTATAAAAGGAGAAAGAGGTGAAATTAATTTTAATAATCGATCTTATGAAACAAAATAGTTTAAAGAGTTATTTGGACTGGTAATCAACGTAAGAAGTATTAAGGAGACATTTTTCCATTTTTCTACCAGATTTGGTGTATGTTTCACATTCACATCTCCGTTTGGACCAAACACATTTCACGTGTCCAGTAGCCACAAGTGTCTAACAGCGACTGTGTTGGTGCTGCAGGCGTAGTGACGACTGCAGGAGAGGCTGACTGTGGGAGTGGGTTCAAGATCGTGAGACAGGAAGGAGAGGCTGGGGAACTGGACCACCAGGCTGCTGGTGGGATCCACAGAGTATTCTGAGAGCACACAGAGGAGGGCTTTTGACGAGAATGACAGTAGTCAGGTAGGTGAAATCACTGAGAAACAGGAGAGGGTAGAGCAAGATTCTGAGCAAAGAGCCACTTGAGGAGAAAGGAGGCTTTTAGGAAGAAAGGAAGAAGGGTCTGAAAACAGGAATAAGAAGTGAGTGGACTGTCTCTCGCTCCCCGTGGTACAGAGCTCGGGGGAGAAAGAGCGGCATGTTGGAGAGGACTCCTTTGGGGTGAGTGTCCTGGGGGAGGTTTTCAGCAGCGTGAAAACGACCAGTCCAGTGAGACTTACCGGTTTGCTTACAGCTCTTCGGAAGGGATGTGTCTTTGCTGGGGGGGGGATTGCATAATAGAAATTGACAAATATACACGTATTTACATTTTTCAGTGGAAGTAAAGAAAGATTTGCCTAAATTTACAATATTAAAGACAACTGATTTCTAGACATGGGAAAATCGAGGGCACATAAGACCCAGTGACTGGTTCTTTCTGGGAAGTGGAGCCCTGGTAACTTTCATTCTTGACTTGGTGCCTGTTTGTGCTGATACTGTGTTACAACATGACGTTCTTGTTTGAAGAACGAAAAAGGCAGAGACCTATTCTTTCCTGGAGGTCTTTTAATTTGATAGATCCTCTGTCCTGAAGAAAACATTGGATTTTCAAAAGAATCGCTAAGTGAACGAGATTGTTCTTTGTGTGTGTGTGTGTGTGTGTGTGTGTGTGTGTGTTATGTTAAATGTTGAGTTAGGTGATAAACAAATTTGGACAACCAAGGTGATCAAATAGTCAATAATGAAGGAAAGTCCAGACTGTATATCACCTCAAATATGCTGCTTTGATATAAAAAATTACATAAATGTAAAAAAGCTCCCCATTTTCTGTCTTGAGGCAGGAAATAAATTCTCCTTTTCCTGCAGTCAGATCCTTATCAGCCCAGAGAAGTCACCAGAGGAGTCTGAAAACAAGCCTGATTCCACTCCCCCTTACTTTCCCAGTTACTGCTTCACCGTTACTACCGCCAACCCCTTGGTCTTGTCATTTCTTCACACACGACTTGTTTCTTGGTCTAAAAAATGTAAGAGCTTCCTGCTCTGGTTTCTTCAAGGCTTCATTCTCTGATGAAGTCTCCCATGTACATGTACAAATCCAGCAACATCTGCGCACTTTTCTCCTCTTGGTCTTTGTCAGTTTCATTTTCAGACACAGCCAGGGACCCTTAGAGGGTCGAGGGACACGTTTTCCTCCCCAAGGACATTGTCCTGAGTGCTCACTGAACACAAAGCTGAAACCAGCCTCCACCAGGACAAACACATTTCTCAGCCCAGACACCAACGCAGGCGGCTGACGCTGCTGGACTCTGCTGGTGTAAGGTGTTCACTCCCTCAAGTCAGATATAATTCAACTTAACCAAAAGCTTATAATTGCTGTTCTTTTTCGGTCTGTTTTTACAGAACTGGCCATGATTATAATTCATCAGGTTGGTTACACTCCGTCCACCAGTTTGAACAAATATCGAGATAATAATCTCTCATAGGAGCCAAAGTTAGTTTATTAACGGAAGGCAGGGTGACAGAGTAGAAACAACATGGTGCTGGCAATGGACCCGCTCAACCACTAACTGGGCGCGTAGCCAGGAGAGGTCGCAAAGGTATGGCTTCTCCTTCCCTACGGTCAGTGCAATGGTATTTCATAAAGTCGTCCACGAGTTAAACCAGATAACGCGTCTGCTGCAGGGTGAACTCTATACATGTTAACAATTACCGTTATGGATTAGCCCATGTTGTCAATTAGAAATTACTTGTACAAGTTTTTTTTTTTTTTTTGCTGGAAGATTGACAATGATTATAATTACAAGCATATGCTCCTAATTGTTGGATAGAAAGATGTCTTCAATTTTCAAAGTCGTATACAGTCTTTAGTCTTTTTGTTTGTATGTTTGTTTGCTTGCTTTTTAGGGTCATTAAGAAAACCTATTTTTTTAGTGATCAAATCCATCCTGTAATAATATCATTAAACCAAATTCATAGAACTCATAGGGTCCCTCTTGAGTAAGATGAGTAAGTAAGTATCTGCTCCTTGGAGGATGTGAAATCTGCTCTCTGACGCAGAGAGAAAGCAAACACCTGTCAGAGGAATCTTGTAAGTAACAGAGGGTCTGAAGTCACAAGGAATCAGTTCCCTGTGGGCTGACAGCGCTGCGAGAAGCCATCACGATAAAGGGAGGATGTCAGTCAGCTTCGAGAACAAAGGACCGCGTTCAGAGATGGTCCATGTCATTTTGCACCATGTGATGACTTCCTGCGAAGCTGGGTGTTTTACTCGCTGCTGCAAAGGAAACGACAAACGATGAACTCAGATTTTCCTTCCACGAACATGAGAGACTCCCACTCCTCCAGCGAAGACCCCGGACCCACATGGTCCTCCTGCCTCTGGATGAAAACCCCGCTACCCCATCACCCGTCCAGGAACGCTGTTTAATCACAGCACGTCTCCTCCCTGTATTTCCTTGTTTTACACGTTTGACACAGAAAAATTCTTCCACCCAAGATTTCCCAGGTGAGATGTCAAGACTCTGATGAGAGGAAAGCAGTATTTTGGATTTTCAGTACCCGATTCCCCAAATCGGTTCTATTTCATACTAATCCTTTGATGTATTTCTGTGGCTTTTTAAAAAGACACTCCAGTCATCCAGCAAATTACAGGGTTTCAGGGGCTGTGTCAGGAGCTGGGGTCAAACACCAGATATTAGGACAAAAGCTGCTCTGAGTACTCTTGTTTTTTGATTTTTTTGTTTGTTTGTTTACTTTTGTTTTCATTTTTCTTTATTGAAGTACAGTCAGTTTCCAATGTGGCATCAATTTCTGGTGCACAGCATCACATCATGTACCAGTCAGACATACACACACCTAGATTCACTTCCATATTCTTTTTCATTATAAGTTACGACAAGGTATTGAATCTAGTTCCCTGGGCTGTACAGTGGGTCCTTGTTGTTAATCCATTTTACCTAGTACTCTTGTCACTTAAGAATTATAAGGATGTCGAGAGCTCTGGGCAGAGACCAACATATATTTTCTCCTATCTCACAGAATGTTGTTAAAGTCTAAGGGCTGGGAGTTCCAAGGCAGCTGGTACAGGAGAAAGAGGAAACAGAGAGTCTTTGGTTTGCGTTTGGCTCTGTCAGTGGCCCGCAGACGCATGCCCGGCTCTCAGGGGACTGACATGCCTGAAACAGCCCCCGCGGTGTCTGGCTCAGAGAAGGCGTCACAAACGTCACATACTTATTCTCTCTTTCCCCTTAGGGAATTTTCTCCCTCCATGTGTGCAAGTCATTTCCCAAATACTCGTCAGTTATTTGAGAATGAGCAATTCAATCTCGGACACAGCAGCATTCAAAATGCACAGAAGATACTCAACTGCACCTGAACAACTTTTATTGAGACGGTGCCCAGTTGTTGACTTCATGACCTGCCCGTGTGCAAGTATGAGCTATAAATGGGCAATCCACAGGGCCTGGGCTTCAGAATTTTACAACAAAGCTCATTGACTTTCTTCATAGGTTATCCCTGTTCATCCCCACGTTTCTAAGCTACCAATAGGCTCCTTCTCTGCCAAATACTGAAGTTTTAAACTTCGTCTTTGACTCTGCTGAACAAAGCATTGTGGGAAGAGGAGGCTGGCTTTTGCTGAAACATCCGTTGCGTCCATGTTTCCCTGGGGGTGCTGGGTACAGAAGATTCCAGGAGGTGGACCGCAGTACTTGCCTGGAGGAAATACAGCCTAGTGAGAGTGTCAGGCAGAAAACCCAGGGGTAACAAACAAACCCAATGAGCCTAGGAGTTTGAATACAAAGGCTTGTTGACTCACCGGGGAGAAGGAAGACAGTGCTCCACCTGGGGTTATTCCGGAAGGATGGAAAGAAGCCAGAAGTGCTAATTTGAAGAACCAGGAAGACATCAGTTTGGAGAGGCCGGGAGATCACACCAAGCACCGAGAGTTTGGGAGATTCCAGAATTTCGCCACCATGGTTCAGATTTATTAAGAGATACTTGGGCTGGAAGTGATGGAAATGATAACTGAAAATTACACAACCTGTTGTTCAAGGTGTGGAATCTTGGGTTCTCTGCAAATAATTATTATGCAGATTTTGTTGAATATTTGAAGATATAGGTTTATCCTGGAAGCATCAGAATTTGCTTCCCTCTTCCTTTTGAAAGAACAGAACAGACTTATTATCTATTTGAGCATTTTGCAAATTTTCCTCACTCACAAGCCGCCTTTAATAATATTTTATTACTATTAAGTATTACTGTAATAGTAGTAAGATGAAGCATATGAAATTGCTGATATTCAACCATTCTGACTTACAAAGCAATCATTTCATATGATTCAGACTATTAAATTTCTAAACTTTTTATCATTGATTTTAGATGATTGATTATGAAGTTGCTTTAAAAATTATGTAACACATAAAAATTATATACAGTTTTTTTTATACAATTCATACTATATAGATGATTTTAACAATTTCTCACTTACAAATACCATATTAATAAAAAAATTCTATTAAGTTATATATGAAAACCATGATTTGGGGACATTTAAAATGACAATATATCATGTTTGACCTAGGGCAAGAGTGAATATTAAAACATTTATTGGAGTTTCATGACAAATTACACCACCGATAGTGGGCAAAAGTAATTTTTTATAACCTTGTGTTTGAAATTGCTACAACTTACATTTAAAATATCAATGAAAATATTTTTATAAAGTTCATGCTTGTTAATAAATAAGAAAAGTAAAGGAGAAAATATGAACTTATCTGTAATCATTTCTCCACAAATACTGCATTCTGTGGACTTGGGTTAAAAAATTTCCCCTCATCCCTGGCTCCTTCCTGATACTTCTGCTGTGTGAGCCTTGACAGCTCTTTACCTACAAAATGGGTTATTCTGAACTCTTACACAGAGAGACTAAAAATATTGGGTATATGAGTAAATATGTATATTTTATGCCTTATTAAAGGGTTGTACTATAAAGTAACATATATTTCTAAAAATTATAAAATGTTTTATAAGTTCACCAAGTCACGTAACAGTTCACAATTGTTTACTTCTTTATTTCTACTAAAAAGTAGGATTTCAAAATATTAAGAATTCTAATTAATATATGTAATTAAAACTCCTAAAATTAATAAATAAAACATCTTTTTATGCAAAGAAATTTTTTAAAAAGTTATAAAGAATGGAAATGCAGTTTGTTAAGGGAAATAAAGTGATTTTGACTTAAAACTGATTATTTCTAAATAAGCAAGAAAACAAGGGACAAATAAAATGGACGTAGAAAGTTGTAAAAGGTTTGGGGAAAAAGGAATCTTTAGAAAGGAATTTTATGTGTGGCCAATCTGGATAAAATTGGAATAATTTTAATTTAGTAAATGAATTTTAATATCAAGAGTAATCTGGTGCAAAATTAAAATTTGTTTTTCTCTGTGAAAAGAAAGTTTTCTTAGATAATTGGTCTGGTCTTAGTAAGAAATTGTAAACAAAGGTTTTCTTTACCTTTATTGCAATCTGTCTAGAAAAACAAAGGTTTTTACAACTATATAAGCTTCTATATTTGCCTAGGAAGTCTTAATTGTTCTGCTGGTTAAACGGATAGGTAAGCAATGCTTCACAGTGACCTATGATCTTATTTTACCAAGTGTTTTAAACATTTTTGATACTTTTGACAAACTTCCCCAAATCAAATTCTACTGTCTTTGACTCAGAACTAACTTTGAGATATGTTTCAGAGGGCCTCTGAAATATCTCAAAGATTTGCTCTCTCTACTTATGAAAAGGAGACGTTAACTAGGTTTATTTGCTATGTTAAATTACACGGGCATAATGATCAAATAAGTAGTGCTACGCCTTCTCTAGGTGTACACGTGTTTCAGAAATTGTGAAATTCCTAGAAATCTGATATGTTCTGGTAAAACTATTATCAGTCTTCATTCTATTTATTATCTTAAAATGTTGTATATCACAGAAGTAATAGCCCAGTTTCCTTTGTCAATTGCATTGTAATCAGCTCTTTAATGACGTTATTTTAAGTCTTTTGTTACTTATAGTCAGTTATGGTTTTACATTGATTCTTTTACAAATATGCTTCATCTTCAAAGAGATTCACGGAAGGGACTCTGGTACTTACTGTAGAGTACAGTTTTCTGATAAACTTTCAGATCATACCATTGAATTGGGTAAGAATCTACAGAACTCTAACGAAGAAACAGATGGCTTAATACAACTGCTAACAAAAGCTAAAGATCAATAATGAATTTCATAGGACTGAATGGACTGATGAGGATGATTGTAATATTTATGAATTTTCAACGTAAACCTTGCCAGTCCATTTGTGCTTTGCTTTTCCAGATTTAAGGAAATCCCTCAAGCTTTCTGTGACTTGCAGCAATTTGATAAAGTATACCTTTGTAAACAAAGATGACACGTTTATCTTTTTCTCCCTAACAGATACCTTCAGAATTCAGAAACTCTTAGTGATCATTCTTATTTTCATGGCAATATAGCTATTTGCATAAGTTCAATAAAAATCTGTTCTCCTTATAACAGAACACAACTAGAAATATTATATTAGCGAGGCTTTGACTGCAGTGTCATATTTGAAAGAGACACGCATAGACTCAGATATGGCCAGACAGCTTTAAGGAACTAAGATCGACTTTATGGAGCCAGTAAAGACTCTTGGAAATATCCACCTGCTACTTTCCTAGCAGCCTAACGAAGTAAGAAAGGTAACTTCCTAGCAGGTGCAGAAAACTCAAGATATTTTGGGGACCTCAAGAAAAGAGTTCACCCAGATCTGTAGGTATTGCAAGTGAAGTCTGATAGTAGGAACTTGAGTTGTCTTTCCAGCCCTGAGAGGGCTCTAAAATTTCAATCTGAGATTCTTTATGAAAAGTTCCAGCAAAGCAGATTTTAAAAAGCCTATATGGTCAATCATTATTGTTGTTATACATACGTAACTAATCAGGCCAAGCTTTTCTAAGCCAGACTTACTTTGCAAAAAAAATTAGCCTTAATCTGACTATATTTGGTAGAAATGAGGATGATTTGAGAGAGAAAAAGTATGTTTCAGTAATATACCTTTGTGAGTATTACTTGCTATGACTCTTAATTGTCTTTGAGGTTTTGTTGCTCACTTGTAAACTGGAATAGATCCTGATTCTTCCAGTTTCCTCCAATATCTGGCTGTGATTCTCCAAACCAAACTTTTTTTTTTTACATTTTTTAATTGAGTTATAGTCGTTTTACAATGTTGTGTCAAATTCCAGTGTAAAGCACAATTTTTCAGTTATACATGAACATTTTTTTTAGCTGTGAGCCACCACCAGATCTTGTATATATTTCCCTGTGCTATACAATATAATCTTGTTTATCTATTCTGCTGTCCCTTCCCACCCCCCACCCCCTTGGCAACCACAAGTTTGTATTCTATGTTTATGAGTCTGTTTCTGTTTTGTATTTATGTTCTTTTTTTTTTTTTTTTTTTAGATTCCACATATGAGCGATCTCATATGGTATTTTTCTTTCTCTTTCTGGCTTACTTCACTTAGAATGACAATCTCCAGAGACATCCATGTTGCAGCAAATGGCATGTTGTTGTTGTTGTTTTATGGCTGAATAGTATTCTATTGTATAAATATACCACATCAAAGTAACATTTTAAGTTTCTCTCCGTTTTTTTGTAAACTTGGAATCCCTGAGAACTAAAACTGCCATTTTCCCAAAGCCATGCAAACTAAAATTGGGCAATGTGATATAAACTTCAGAGAAATCACCATAACATCTCATGTACAGACAACCTTCCTGCCTCTTGCTGTCTGAGCCCCTCAGAAAGTTTACCTAAACACCCAATGATATCATCAGAGACATTGCAAGAGATGCTTTGACCCTGACATCTAGAAATCTTCATCCAGCTCCCCTCTTGGTGCCTAATTGTGTTCAATTACAACTAGTTATACTAATCTTTGTTCTATTTTATTCTCTCTTTGTTGTTTTTAAACTGTTTGTGCTTTGTATCTTTTGCTGTTGTGTCATGATGCCCTCCACAGGGGTAATGGTAGTTTGGGGTCTGGAGGTGGCTAACCGCTCCTGTAAGATTCCCCCTGATGAAGCATCGTGCCTTTTGAACACCACCTGAGACTCACTTCCTACGTGGCTCCTTGCTGCTCAGTTGTGGGCATAAACTCTCTAAAGGCGTCCCTCTCACACAACCACCTCCTTCCTCCTCTGTGGGACATGACTCTCTGGAAATGAGCCTTCCCAGTGCCAAGGGAGTTGGTACCAATGACAAATAACCAAATGGTTGATCATCAATGCTTTGTAATGAAAGACCTTGATCAAAAGAAGGAAATATGGAGGGGAAATCAAAACGGAGCTGGTATTGCTAAGAGAGAGCTCTAAAACGGGGCCAGGAAGCCATCAAGGAAGTATGAATTATGCACAGTATCCTGGATGGGATCTGACCTTTTGACCACTTATTGTCCTAAGGAAGGCATCCAGAACATCTGCCAGAAACTCAAGATAATTATCAGACACTTACCCTAAAATATCTTGTGACAGTCTGTCTTCTTATCTGGTCCCTGCCCTGAAACAACTCGTGATTCCTTAAGAACAAGCATTTCCTCACTCAAGTCAGAGTCAGTCACCTTCTCACCAGGAAACATTAGCAACTTCAAGGCTTTTTAGTTTTATAAGCCCTTGACACTTCCTCCTTCCCAGAACGCTCTCAGTTTTACCCAGAACTATGTCTCCCAGATTGCAGTCCTTAAGACCCCAAATAAACTCTTTTCTCAATTACAGCCTTGTGCATTGTTTTTGGTAGACACTAGTTACCTTAAACCCACACAGAGGAAAGAAACAAACCCTTAATTGATCCATAATTAGCAACATGAGTACCCCTTCCCTTGAAGTCAGTGTCTTTTCTTGGGTCCGGCCATGATAATTACAACTGAGCAAACATTACTTGTTGACGGCTGTTCCAGTCTTCTCAAAAAGACTGCGAAGCTCCTGGTTGTATGACAAGTTTAAATGCCAGCTAAAGTGTTTATCCCCATCTATGGGAGTGAAGCAAAACATCATCAACAACAAAACAGCAACAAATTACTACTTTATACAACAAATGGCAACTCATCACATCAAATAAATGAAGGAAAATGGATTATTGAATGGCTGCTGTGTTTGGAGAACTTCCTTTGCTTGGAGAGGAAAAATATTTTGAAAAACAAAAAAGTAACTATTTAGCTCCTAAATGTTTTACATCTCATGATGAACAAGACCTCGATGTATTATTTTGACTTTCTCCAAAGCAGATCCTGAGACAAGGGTTTGAGCAGAGGGAACTTAGTTGGGAAATAAGCAGGAAATAGTGAGGAGGTAGGGAGTGTGAGTCAGGAAGGGAAGGGGGAAAAGCCAAAATTGGACTCGTTTTCGAGATCAATGCTGTAGACAACTGGGGATTCCTCCCAGAGATTTGGAGAAGGGTGCAGGGTGCCTTCAGAATTATCTTCTGAAAAATAGGATGCTGGGCCATTTATCCATGAGAACTCCCCTCTTGGGTTCGTGTTTCTGTGTCTGCGACAGTCTTTCACCGTTGAGTAAGAACAACTGGGTTGCAGGGTGGGGTGGGGGACTGCAGCAGTTCCGAGCTTTGAGGGTTATGTGAAGGGCGGAATGGAACATTCCACAACAGATTACAGGTGCTTCTGTTAGAAATCAACACTGCAATGGCTGAAAGAATGAAGTAAACCCCCATCGCTTTGTAAATCTAGCCCACCCCCACTTCTTGCTAATTCTCTTTTCTTGCTCTATCTCATGGGTTCACTTCTCTATCTCCTAGTCTTAGAAATCACAAAGAGCTAGAAACATAGGTTTTTATTTGAAAAAAAATCTTAATTTATTTTGGATGTTCTTTTAATACTCTTTTATGACACATCTGAGGGAAAAAAAGGTCATTGTGTCTCCCAGGTTTTCAGTGTCTTTACTTCTAAAACAGATTAGATGTTTTCTAGGGTTTCTTTCAGAATTGGGCATGATTTGTGTCTTCTAAGCACGCTCATCCACCAGCTCTGCCTGCCGAGTATTCCTTCTGTAATCTGCGTGTACGCAGAGTTGTGTGCGTAAAGAGACATAATGACTCTACAGGATTACCACCAGCCATGCATGTACTCATACATTCTCCCCTTTTTATCTTCTGTAGTGCCTGAGGTCTCACCCTGAGCTTTGATTCTTTGATTTTAAGTATACTTCTAGAAGGTCCATATAAAATATCTAGTAGCTAAAATGTATTGGGAGCAGTGAACACTATATTGGTTAAAGAAACTTTTAATCTGTTTTTACTGTATAGCACAGGGAAATATATTCAAGATCTTGTAGTAGCTCATGGTGAAAAAGAATATGAAAACAAATATATGTATATTTATGTATGACTGAGGAATGGTGCTGTACACCAGAAATAGACACAACATTGTAAACTGACTGTAACTCAATTTAAAAAAAAAAGAAATTTTAAATTTGATAATGAAGAAGAAATTTTCAATATGAGGGGAACATCCGATTGACAAATTGGTGCCCAAGAGGCAACATGTAAGCATCGGCAAGATACTGACCAGACTATCACCAGTCATACATTTCATAATACTTTCTATTGCAAAAATTCATGGGAATACATGTGTTTGAGGGGTTGCGATTGTTACTTATTGTCCTGGCTGAAGGAACCAAGTTTTTCCTCATTAACTTATAATTTCCCTGATGCTCTGAATTCAAACCTTTGAGTAATCAGTTCTGGTGTTGCTCAGGCAAGCCAAGGAATTGACAGTACTTAGGAGATCCAAGTGGAATGCTATTAAAAAGAAAAGAAAGAAAATCTTTGTATCTTAAATATTTAATTTTTCTAATTCATAGTCAAAAAACATTTCCTTATTTCTTCCACTAGTATGTGGACCATTAAGTGAAGAACAATTCTCACTTGAAAGGCTTAATGAGAATAGAATAAAGTATTTAGCTTTATTCTTGTAAACACTTGCTGCATTGAATAACCAAGTGGAGAAAGAGGAGCTATTAAATATTTGCTCTTTCTTAAGGCTCTGGGCCAGGGCACTGCTTCTCCTGCTGACAAACCCCTGTCCTGGGTAGAAGCAACTGCCAGAGGGATCTGTAAAGAGCCAAAAGGAATATGAGGGATCTAGGATGTGGCTTAGACGATTTCCTAGGCTTCTTGCGACATTTGCACGTTGTTTATCCTGCTGCAAGACTGCATGTACACTACAACTTATTGTAGAGTCATAAAAATCAGAATTGTAGGTTGGATCAAGATTTTCGAAATTACAGTCCATCTTGAATACGTTCATTTCTTTTGATGAAGAAGTCTATTTGTATAGAAGTTAAATTAATTTTCCCACATCCCACAACTAGCCAGTGGTAGAGTCAAGACTCGAAATGAAGCTTCTGACTTCTAATGACTTCGGTAAATTAGACACAGCTCAACAACTCTGGAGCGTGAAATATGCAGAAGTGCCGTCCCCCCGGTGGTTCCTAAGGCATCACAGGGTGGACCTAGGATGAGGGGTGGCGCTTCTGTCCTGGCCGCCTGGTCCTCAAAGCAACAGGTCAGAACTTAGACCAATAAATAATGCTTTCTGGGAAGACTATGTTAGCACTGACATTGTTTGGAACTGTGGGTGTATTATTATTGCTTTCAAATTATCTGCAGACAAAGTAGGATGCCTCCCACTGCCCTGTGAGCAGTACACCACAGGGGGCCAGTAAAATGTTCATGTCTGTGGAAGTTCCAACGCAACAATTAACTGCCGCTAATTATTAGATGAAACTTAGGCCAGAAGAACTGGGAAGATGGGATGGAAATGGGGTTTAAGCACAAATCCTGCCTGTCATATAATGAATTTCTTTCCCCAGAGACATTCAAGTTCAATGATTGCCTTTGGAGTCATAAGAATATCCAAATCTGAGACGGAGAGAATAATTATTTATTTTTTACAAGCTCATCCTCTTATATATGCTAACATTTTGCTACAGGTGTTCTTGGAATAGAATAGTTAACATTTTTTCTATTGATTTAGTTAATGTTTGTTACTTTGCATATGAAAGCAGAACTTGGCAAGTCAACTATTCAGTTTGGCAGAATGCTCATGTTTTTAGCAAACAGACTGTCCCAAACACAAATGTGCTCTAAAGTTTACCGAAGTTCAGCCTCTATACCATTTGCAAATGGGCTAACAGACACAGAAGGCTGATTGGCTGGGGCGGGTCTGCAGGTGCATAAAAGGCAGCTGAGAACATCTGGGAAGGTCAGTGCTGTCACAGTGTCAGAGCTCAGGGCTCCTCTGACTGCGCTGTCACCATGAGTGGCTGCCCATTTTTAGGAAACAACTTTGGGTGAGTATTGCCCTCTGTTTGAAGTATGGCTAAGCTCTTGGGACTGCCAAGAACGAATGCTTTAATTTCTGAATTTCAAGTGCATGGAAAACGGTCACCCTTCTTCCCGTGTTTAATAAGCTACTTTAAGAACTTACCAAAGGGGAATTTTTGTGTCTCATCTCGTTAGTTACTGTGCTTTGTCCAGCTTTACTTTTTCCTCCTCACTTCTCTCATCTGCAGATATGCTTTGAAAAAACTGTCTGTAGAAGGCAGTGAAGATGACCAATCACAAGGCGGTGTGAACAGAGCCAGTAAAGGAGGGCTTATCTATGGGAACTACCTGCATGTAAGTGGCGGCGTCCTCGCCAGGCTAACCTGGCCTTGTAGGCGCTAAATTCAGCTAAATGACATTTTCATATTAGGTGGGTGTTTTTTTTCCCCCCTCAGTCACCAAGTAGTTCTCTGGTCCTAAAGATACCTCTTTTCATACAAATTTATGCTTTCTCAAGTTCTGCTAGAACAACCCAAGAGGCTCACATGGGAAGGGTCACCTGTCCGACAGAAGCACAATAAAGGTGGAGAGTGTGGGATCCGGGCAAGGTGTACTCGTGATAAGATAAAGCGCAGATTACTGGCAGGCGTTGCACAACTTGTTTAAGTAAGACATGGTTGCTAAATCCCAGGCTACAAAATGGCAAATGTATCTAGAAAATCTCTTTTTAATTCTTTATCATATAGTAGAAATGTGGAAGGCACATGCTTTCTTGAAATCATTAGGAGATGAAAGGATGTTACAAAGAGGTATTTGGAGATTATTTTTAAGACGTGAAATGATTAGAGCTCTTGATGTCCTTATTGATGGGTTTCTAAGGATGAGTTGAGAAGCAGTGTTAAGATCTCCCAAGAAGGGACTCTTGCAGAGAAGAAAAGAACAGCAGATACACCGGAGGCTAAACAATTTATCAAGATTTCATGATAACCTCATGAGATAGAAGGGATGTATGTGATTTCTCAGTGAGTTCACTAGCCTTTGCTAGGGTAGAATCCTCCCAAATATAATTTCTTCTGAAAAGAATAAAAATCATAAAGCCAACTGACGCTTTATGAGGGGACATTCATTGTTTAAAAGACTACAGATGGGTTCCTGAGAATTTGGGATTCAGGAGACTTTTTCAGTATTGTATTCTACTTATTAAAGTTGGCGAAAATCAAGTCGTGCAGTTTTAAAATCAGCCCTTTTTGTAATCTTTTTTTCCAGATTTATTGAGCTATAATGGACATATAACATTGCATAAGTTTAAGGTGCATGCATGTTGATTTGATGCAAAGCGATCACCACTGTTGCATTAACTAACATCTGCATCACGTCACGTAATTACCATTTATTTGTGTGTGTGTGTGTGTGTGTGGTGAGAACATTTAAGATGATTAAGAAAGATTAGCAACTTTCAAGTAGATAATACATCGGCATTAGCTGTAATCACTATGCTGTACGTTAGATCCGCATAACTGATTCCTCTTGTAACTGGAAGTTTCTACACAACTGGTCTTTCTCTTTTCTTGTTTAAAGCTGGAAAAAGTTCTGAATGCACAAGAACTTCAAAGTGAAATAAAAGGAAATAAAATCCACGATGAACATCTTTTTATCATAACTCATCAAGGTAAGTGGCCCAAAAGGTTAGGCGGTAAGTGCTTGGCGGGGACTTCCCGTCAATAATGAGGGAAGTTCCAGCCCTTTTAACCACCAAGATGCTGGTGGAGCAAGGGCTCGCTTTTGTTAGCAGCCCTTGAGAATGAACAGTGTGCTGTCAGATAAATTCTCATAGGCCCTCCTTCTGGGATTTAGAACAGTCTTCTTTCTGTTAACTCAATGCTAATTGGATCAGGTAGGACTTTAGTTTTGTCCTAAATCCAAGGGGACTTTCCATCACTCGGAATTCACAAGAATTTGGAAGCTAAGATGTTATTATTTTTCAACTTGGAACTTTAACAAACTATTTTTAAAAACTAGATCACTCAGATTTAGTATAATTGCCACATGGCCTGTATAAACCTGGTACTAAACAGAAATATAAATTTTGTCTAAAATGTGTGCTTATACTCCCCAGACTTCTAACCTCTGGGTAGTGGTTTTTAAAGGAGGCGTCCATGACTTTGGAGGTTTAGGAAGTCCCTGAACTCTTTGAAATTGTGTGCAGAATTTCATGAATATCTATCTTACAAAGGTGACCCCCCAAAACATTAAGATTTACTCTAAGATTGTTCGTGTCAGAAGCGGAAAGTTTGGGGGCCAAGGGCTGCCTTCCTCCTGCTGCTCAAAATTAAAAAAAAAAAAAAGCTTGTTTGTGTCATAGCACCGTGATCTGAGGCCCAAGGACTCATGCTAGTCAATGCTCCATTTGTAGATGCTGCTTCTCTTTCCCAATTCTTTGTGTCTTTTCGTCAAATGATTGTTTTCCTTACTGTCTGGCTGAAATGATCAACACCTTTGTGTTAAAAAAAATTTTTTAATGGAAAATGATTAGCTTCATGTGTTACTTCTTTCGTTTTTTTTTTAAATTTATTTTATTTTATTTTATTTTTTTGTTGGTGACTCACACCAAGACAAAATTAACAGGGGAGGAATCACAGCAGGGCAGCACAGATTTGGAATTAGAAAAGGGTTTAAAATCCCATTTCTACCATTAAAGTTCGTGTAACCTTGGTGAGATTTCTGGACCAGAAATGCTCTCCATTTCCCGATCTATAAAATGGAAAGAATGACTGTACCCCCTCATTCATGGAGTCCTTGTGAAGACGACGTGAGACAACGTGCATGAAACCCTTAGCCCAGGCAGAGCAGGCACTAAGCACACAAGGAATGGCAGCTGTCTTCACTTGATGGGGGCTTTCCTTCCATCCTTCCGTCAGACACGCGCCAGTGGGTCTTGGGACTTAGCCACACAGAGTTAAACCTGAAAAATGGATGCATAAACTGATCAGGAAATATTGGATTGGCTCTTTGTCCAAATATGAAAATTAGATCCCCCGAAGTCTCCTTAACTGTAATTTAAAGGCATAGTTTGACTCCCCTAATTAGTACAGAAGCCCGAATAGAATGTGCTGGCCATCGCTAAGATGACTGATCTTCCATGCTCCTCTAATGACTACATTAGCCATTTAATTCCTCTATTTATAAAATCATCACCCAGTGTTTATGTTACACCAGACACTGTGCTGGGAACCAAGGGGAACAGATGAATATGACAGAGTTTTAGACTCTTCAGAAGCTTGTCCCCCTCGTGATAGTCTAAGTCTCTAGAATCAAGAACCTGTCCTCTTCGTTAGAGTAATGAATGCTGACGTCTTGTCTTCCAGACGAAGCTGAGCATCACTTCTGCCCTCGGCACAGCCCCAGCCTGGGCAGTCAGAATCAGTTCATGGGGCGTAACCTACAAGACACAAACAATATTTTGTTGAGAGAAATCAACACGATAATAACTAAAGCCTGGAGGTCACGTGCCTGGCGTATTAAACCCGTCAACAAAGGCAGGCTTTTATAATGTTAGTACTAATATTTGCTTGTAGCATAAAATGGGGCTACAGTGGCCGTTACTGATTTTTAAATTGCAGTTTTATTTCTCTTTTGATGTGTTAACCATGTCTTTCCTCTCATTGTAGTCAAAAGGCTCCCGTAACTTCCCAGTTGACAATGATTCTCTCATTCCAGCCTATGAGCTCTGGTTTAAGCAGATCCTCTGGGAGCTGGATTCTGTCCGTGAGATCTTTCAGAATGGCCATGTGAGTTGTTATGTCACCATATTCTTTTCATGCTTTTTTGGGGAGAATGTGGAAAATATTATTAATAGGAAACGTTTAATACCAAATGGGGGAGTTATTACTTAATGAGAAAATAAAAAAACCACATTCATGATTACCTTACCCTTGCTTTCAGGTTCCTTTCAAATTTTTGCTTCAAGCCCCTGGATTAAGACTCAACCTTTTCCCTTTCAAAGAAGTTCTTACGAATGACGGTAGATTTCTGGGACAGCTAGTGCAGATTCTCTAATGAACAGGAACCAGATTGTATTGCTAGGAATGTTTGCTGTGGGAAGCTGGGAGCAAGGATGAGGAAAGCGAAACAGGAGGAGGAGGTGGAGGAGGGAAGAGACAAGACATGAGGGGCAGAGGAGGGGCCAGAAAGGACCATCAGGAAGGGAGGAAGGCAGAGCCGAGGGCCCGGGGAGGCTCCCACACCGCCCCTCCCAAGCCCGCCTCCTGCTCCCACCCGTCCCATCCTTGGAGGACACAGGACACAGGTTGGGTCGTTCCACCTGGAACCCCTGCTCCACATGCGCGGCTGGGAGAGAGAACGTGGGTCCACAGACCATCCTCCTGGATCTGTGGACGGAGTCCCCACTTAGGCCGATGGCAACTTGCAGCCTCAGTAGAGAGCAGACCTCCTCAGAGTTAATCTCACCCCGGAGACCCCACGTGACCTTTATTCCTTAAAGCAAAACTAAGAGACACCTTTACTTTGAAATCAGCAGGAGGCATGTGCCACAATTTCCTTGCTTCCATGTAGTTTTCTATTTTTAAAGGAAAACATGATTTCGACTTTGCAGACATCCCTTGCACACAACTCAGAGTTGCTCTGAGTTCAACATGCATTTAAGGCACATTTTAGTCCCAATGTTCCTCTTTAAAAGAGAGAGAAAATCAGTAGGGAGGCACCGTCGTTTACAGCCTAGTTTGCGTCTTCTAGAATTGGGGCTTGATCACTCAGCGCTTCGTGTCTTAACCACCAGGTCAGGGACGAAAGGAACATGCTGAAGGTTGTCACCCGAATGCAACGAGTGGTGGTGATTCTCAAACTCCTGGTCCAGCAGTTCTCCGTCCTGGAGACCATGACTGCCCTGGACTTCAATGACTTCAGGTGTGCACGTGGCTTCGTAAACAGGTGGGGGGTCACCACTCCTTTCTGGGCGTGAGAAGCCTGTCCTTCTGACACTCTGTCACTAGGAGCACCTGGGAGAGACCATCGGAGCACTGGAGCAGCTGTTGAAGATATTTTATTCCTCCATTTTACCTATGCACATAACAAGTTCCATTAATTTCAGTTTATCGTGTGTGCCCTAATTTTACCCCAAAAGGATCTTAGACAACTTATGAAAATGGCTAAAAAGGCTGATAGAATACACACAACTAAATTTAAATGATTCCAAACTGAAAATGAAAGAGAAACAGGAATGATATTTAAAGAAGCATGTCAGCAAAACTGTCAGTATAAGTTATGGGTCAAGTAGAAATTTTAGCTGTATATTTCCAGAATGAGATACACACACACACACACACACACACACACACATATACATATAAAAGCTTTTTTCATACCAAAGTCTGAGAAGAAATGTTAAGACCGTCAGGTGCTTTTAACAATGTCACAGGCCGGGTCTTCTACACGGTTGAAAATCGAACAGAGAGCAGTCGAATTCCTTTGTAGCGTATTTAACAGAGGGACGTCTCAGTGGCAGTGAGAGGAAGGATGTTTACAAGGGTGTGGGCCCGGGGGCTGGGGGGACAGTCACACCTATTGAGGGCCTGTTTTGTGCTGGGCCACATCCCACTCGCTGTGCTTGTAGGATCTCACGGGTGCTCATAACAATTCTAGGTGGTGAAATTAATGGCTTGAACTTTTAGGATAAATTGAATAATATTTCTAAAGACGCTTTCAGCACTATCGAATAAAAAATATTGCTCAGTGTTCACCTGCCTTTATCTTAGGAGGCAGTTTAGTTCACACAGGTGCATATATGTTTATGTGTGTGTATATACATACATGTAAACACACACACACACACACATAACCTTTGGCAAACTATACAAACATTCCAACTTTAAGTTGCCGGCAGTCGTGGTGATATTCCAGTAGCTCACTGTCCTCATCTGGGTGAGGTCCCAGCCATGGGGCCAGCTCTACGGACACACGCCTAGGAGAGCAAAACCCACCAGCTCTCCCAACAGAAAGGACTGCTCCAGCGACTAACATACAATATCCACCATCTCTCCCTGCTTCTGTCCCCTCCCCGCCTGTTCGCACAGAGAGTACTTGTCCCCGGCGTCCGGCTTCCAGAGTCTGCAGTTCCGACTGCTAGAGAACAAGATGGGGGTTCTCCAGAGTCTGAGAGTTCCCTACAACAGGCGACATTACCGCGACAACTTCAGAGGCGCAGACAACGAGCTCCTGCTCAAGTCCGAGCAGGAGCAAACGCTCCTACAGCTGGTGGAGGTACACCTCTGAGGCTTTTTCTTTTATTTATATTTGGGTGGGGGAGGTAATTAGGTTTATTTATTTACCTATTTATTTTTAAAGGAGGTTCTGGGATTGAACCCAGGACCGGACCTCGTGCATGCTAAGCACACGCTCTACCACTGGGCTACGCACTCCCTCTATTTCTAAGGTCTGGTTCGATACCTCAGGTTCACTTAGTTTCTGCTGGACCAGAATTTTAAAGCCCATATCAGAACTGGGTTGCATTCACTGTCATTAAGAATGAATTTATAGAAATTCTTAAACTTGTAAATACAACTAATTAAAATTTTAAGAACTCCCTTGAGAACTCCAGAAACATTTATATAATAACATGTTTGCTAATATTTAATAACCTCATTATGTTATTAAAATAATCCTTTTAAACATTCTCGCTAAGCAACATTTAATTAGCTGATTTTTAAATTGGGTATGCTTATTTATTTAATGAACTTTATTTCTTTAAAATAGTCCATGATTGAAAAGTTCCACAAGTTGTGCATTTTTCTTAATGAAACTAAATTACTAAGATTCTATTCTTTAGAATTTTCCCCTTTTGTGTCTTAATTCTCTCTGGGTCTATAAATAGTCTTGAGGGTTTGTTAATTTGCTTCTACATAAGTAGATTATTAAAGAAGGATTTTAGAATCTTGATCCTTCACAAAGACTTCCTTTGCAAGTTAATTTTTTTTTTATTTTAGTGAATTATACTCTGCTCATGAATCCCCTGGCTATGGTAAATGCAGATTTAGGTGAAGAGAGGTAATATCGTTTAATGACTTACAAAAATAAGGAAAGAAAAAAATCACAAAGCTGATTTCAAAACAAAAATAGGCTAAATAAGAACCCACAGAGATGCATGAATTTGGTTTTATTTTTAGATTAAAAATCTTGTGGAATCTTAAAATAATTGAAAAGGTCATTCATTTCAACATTGCTGCATATACAATGTCCCTGCATGTGGAAGAGATCACAGCTTCTACATGTCATAATTCCTTCAACTCCTAAGACATAAACTATTTTGAGAGTAAACCAGTATAAAACAGTATTATAAAACCAGTATTAAAACAATGTATAGATATGTCCATAGATTTTCAGGACAAAATTGGGATTTCTGTAATAATATATTTCCTAATAAAGAGTAAATATTATTAATATGCTTGAAAGGAAAGAGAAAATATTTACACACAAAAAATCCTTACTGACATATTTCTCAAAACTATGAAAATTTCCTGTTCCAAGTTCATAAATGTTAGTTACAAAGTGTCTTATATATTTTAAATTTTACAATGTATTCACTTGAAAAATATTTATTTAAGGCATGGCTGGAAAGAACTCCAGGTTTAGAGCCACATGGATTTAACTTCTGGGGAAAGTTTGAAAGAAACATTGTCAAAGGCCTGGAAGAAGAACTCACCAGGATTCAGGTAATTATGACACCAAAGTAAACTCGGCTTCCTTCAGAAGTAGTCCTGGGAATTTTATTTTAGCAATTTCCTCTTAATCTGTCATTTTCCTTATAGCATTTTTCTTTTACAAATACACCTGCTTGGTATATATTACATGCTTGATTTAATTTTATTTATGAACACTACAAATAAATTAAGGAGTTCATTGTCAACAAGATTTTTTCTTTGAGGAACAGATGAGATTAATAGACCTCTTTTCATTTCTATTGAGACTTTCACCTCATGACCAATTCAAGATAGAAGCGGGCTCACAGAGGACCAGTCAACCCGATGTATTTAGTCCTACAGCTTCCCTTCACTGGTCTGCCTTTGCTGGGTACTTCTTTTTGGCTCTCAGACAATGTCAAGTTTCTCTCACTTAAAAAAAAGTACTGTTGATACCTCATTTCCCTCAAGTCACGGCCCCTCACCTTTCTTCACGACTATATTTCTTGAAAGGGTTGTTTCAGTGCTGTCTCTCGGGAGGCTGTATGGGGCAGCATCTAAGGCGCGGACTTGGAAGTCACCCTGCTGGGCTCCAGCCCCACCTTCACTTCCTGACGACCCTGTGACACTGAACGCCCTTCACTTCACTTCCATCACTGGCAAAATAGGAAATAAGAGCGTCTACCTCACATGATTATTACGGACATCCCATTGGGCTCGCATCTGTAGAGCGTTTAGGACAGCAGTTGGCATGATTATTCCTTTTGCGTCCCATCGGATTCTCACCTTGACGCAGGCTCACCCCATCATTACAAGCAGCCTCCATGTGCACAAACTCAGTGGCCATCTTTCATCTCCATTTTACGTCTCTTCTCCTGGCGTTCAGCATTAACGGCTACTTACACTTCTTGAACCCTTTCCCTCGAGGTTTTGGTACCAGTGTGACGTCTTCATTGAGCTTTCTGTCTCCCTCATGGGCTTATTTTTCTCTCTCAAACCAGTAAGCGTCGGGGATTCACAGCACGTGGGCTCAGAGCCTCCGTTTTCTCCCTCTGCCCACTTCCACTGTGTGAGCTCATCTGTACCCACTGCTTCAGCGTCTGCTTGGACACCAGTGACTCACAAAGGTTTACCTCTAGCTTAGAGAGCTCCTTGAATTTCAGATCATATATGTCACACCTTATTTTCATTGCCTCTTGCTATGCTCAAAAGCACACTGAAAATAACCAGACTTTCAGTTTCCCCTTCCACCCAATCTTTTTTTCTCTCCTTTCTTTTAAATTGACATATAGTCAGTTACAATGTGTCAGTTTCTGGTGTACAGCAGCACCCATTCTTGAATCAACTTGGTCTTCTCCAGGTTGAAGAACTTTTTCTCCTATCAACCATTTAGTTTAAGACAGACACCCACTTGATCCTTGACACTTCCATCTCTCTCAGCCACCTCTTCAAGCTAGCACCAAGTCCTACTGATTTTACCTACGAAATGGCTCTCGAGTCCCCCCCTTTTCTACCCACCCCCATCAAGGGCCACTCGCCATTGTTGTTTACCTGGACTAGAGTCCCAGCCCCTCATCTGTTCTGTGCACCTCCCAGTTCAGCTCCGTTCCAATTTATTCTCTGCCCCAAAGTTTGAGTAATATTTTCAAAATGCAAACCTAATCACAATTGCCTTTTGCATAAAACTCTTTGATGGTTTCCCGTTGTTTTCAGGATAAAGATAAAAATTCTTACCATAGTCTACAAGGTGTTTCATGGTCTTGTGTGGTCCAGGTATAATGAATTTCCTTTAAGCTGAATTTAGTTCCTTGAATTTATTACCATTGAGTCTTTTTTTGTGTCATCCTTTGGGCTTGGAGTACTCTTCCCCAAGTAACTTCCTCCCAGTCTTCAAGTCTTGGCTCAAGGAAGACTTCAGGAAGGTCTTTGCTGACCTTCTGCTACTGTAAGTTATTAGGACGCTACGCTGCTCCTTTACAACACTGTCCGTGGTTGCAATTTGGTTTAATTTTTCAATGTTTTATTCCCACTGGGCGGAGATCTGGGAAACTCATTTTTGCTCACAACTGTATCTCTATCACATTATGGATAGTGTGATAAGTTGATAATGAATAAATGGATAATGAGTTGGCCGTAGCATCCTTACACATCCTTACTTACCATGCAGCATGGCTGTTCTGATAAACTGAAAACAGCTGGGGTGGCTGATTTTTGCTCCCGCCCAGATAAGTGGGTTGTAAGGAGAGCACATGTTTAGGCAGGCAAGTAAGAGTTTCCTTAAATGAATCGATAGGGGTCAAATGAATAAAAACATAATAGTGAAAAATATCTAAGAAATTGTATTCACAGAACACTCTACTGAATATAGAATTTCAACAGAATGATTAGTTTCTCTGACTAGGAATTCTTAACTTTCCCCACATGGAATGTCTTTATGTTCTTATATTAAATAATCACTGTCTAAAGGTAGATCTTGACTGATCACTTGTTATTACCTTCAGTTTCGCTCACGAGTCCATTTCTCATGATATTTATGGAGAATATTTGAGTTTAACAGATCACATAACCTTAAACAAAAGGACAGAACCAGTGGATATGAGGAAGAGCCTGTCTCGTAAGCCATCATCTCCCAGTTGTAGGGTTAGCTGATGCAGTAAATATTCGAAGTACTCCCTGTTTGCCTCCGGCTGGTCCATTCCTCACAAGCAATGTTGCCTAAAAGGAGAATCTATTCACTCTTGGGAATGCTAATGCAGTGCTTCCCCCTCTCCCCCAAGGCTAAGGAAGAGTCAGAAGACAAAGAGGAACAAATGGCTGAATTTCAGAAACAGAAAGAGGTGTTACTGTCCTTATTCGATGAGAAACGTCATGAGCATCTTCTTAGTAAAGGTAGGTGTTCTTATTCCAAGGATCCTCCCCTGGAATGTTACTGTATCAAACCTTCCACGGGGGAAGTAAAATGAACGTTACGTCCCCTGAGAGGATCTGGAAATTTTTTATTGATTATGGAAGTTAAATGTATTCTATATCAGGCTTTCCTAACAAGACATTTAAAGATTTGGAGAATTTGAAGTATATATATGTAATGATAGTTTCCTGAATTCAAGCTAAGGGATAAAATACTGAAAGTAACATTTGCATTACTTTCTAAAAACATGGCACACTTAATTATTTAAGGTGATGATGCCACATTAGTCAGAGTACCTTAATTTACCTGTTAAATGAGCACTTGCTACATGTCTTGCAGGGGAAAGACGGCTGTCCTACAGAGCACTTCAGGGGGCTTTGATGATCTACTTCTACAGGTAAAAGCAAATCAAAAGAGGGGAAGTCGAAGTCAAAACTGAGGAGTAGATGCAGATAATGCATCACGTGTAAGGCTTATAAGTTGCAGTCGTAGTTTAAAGAAACTCGTTTAGATTGGGGGAAAGCTTAGAAAAAGCTGACATTTCATGAGGGTTTTCTTTTACTTTAAATAACAAAAGTTCAGTTTTATCCTTGTAGTTGGCAAAAAAAAAATACACACAAAATGTTACGATAACTCACAGAGAAAAAAATGTGACAATGAGTGTGTATATGTCCATGAATGACTGAAAAATGGTGCTGAACACTGGAATTGGACACAACACTGTAAAGTGATTATGAATCAATAAAAAATGTAAAAAAAAATACACACAAATCAATCAAATATCCTTCTGATTAAATTCCGCGAAGTGTCGTGTGACACTGAATGTCCTGTAGGGCCAAAGTTTAATCAGTCTCAGAAACTCAGTCGTGAAATGTGTTCTGTCATTTGACAATGTTGTTACTCCTGTTTTATAAGATGAAAAAGAATGGATGAATAAAAGCTGTTGTTTTACTTATTTGGCAATTTCAAGTCAAATCGCTTCACTGTCTCAAGTGTCTGAGGTGTCCATATACGTCCTCCTCCTCCACGTGTAGATCCCATCTTTGTGTTCCAAAAATTAAATGTGTCAAAGCAACAGATAGCATGCTAGTAAAAAGGAACCCCCCCAAAAACAACAAACAAAAACACCCACCAAAACAAACCCCAAACCCTATCTTTATTAGATGTCTTACTTGTATTTAATTTTTTATTTAACTTTTTATTTAATTTTTTAAAGATTTAATTTTTTTTATTGAGGTACAGTTTACAATGTTGTGTCAATTTCGATTTAACTTTTAAATCCTCTCAGATCTGTTTTTCAGAATGGCAGCATAAAAAACCTTTTGATGCTTTTCCTAAACTCTTAGTAAATATATGCCATTCAAGCTCGTGTGTCCTCAGCAGAAGGACTGAGTGTTGAAGGCTTAGATGAAAAAGGGAAAACAGCTGTATTAGAGGACACTTTAAGGAGCAGTCTTTGTTTTTATGCTTTACTATCTTTGTCTGGAAGGAGTTTTTGGCTCTTATCAACCAGAAACTCTGAGATAGTGTTCAAGTCTGCCTTTTAATGAGAATGAATGTCAGGTGTGACTCTGGCTAGCTGCTTCCTATAAGTCAAGGAATGTTCGAGACTCCTTAATCACGTGCTATAAGGTGTGTGGTATCCTCCTGGTCTTTGAGGTGAGGAAAGGGAGACTGAGGAGTGAGCCGGAGCTGCTGCAGCCCCTCAGAGGCAAAGGGGACATTTGTTTCCCTTCCAACAGATGATAAAATGCACTATCTTCCTAACACACTGAATTTTCAGGTCTCTTATTGTTATTATTATGATGATTATGATTGTTTCTCCTCCAGGGAAGAGCCCAGGTTCCAGGTCCCCTTCCAGCTGCTGACCTCCCTCATGGATGTGGACTCCCTCATGACCAAGTGGAGATGTAAGTCCCCCCTCCTTCCTGACCCCACCATCCTTCTCCCCCACCCAGCCTTCCCTCCCTCATCCCTTCTCCACCTCTGTGTGTCTGTTGATTGCTTTGTGCAAAATCAGCTCAGCGACTTCTCTCAGGGCTGACCCATCCCGCACACGCAGCCGGCCCAGCCCTCAGGGTTCATGGGACTTTGAGGTCCATGAAAATGTTTTGTCAGATAATCAGAAGAAAACAATAAACCTTAGGTCAAAGCAAATGCTTTAATAGATCATAGAGATTTATTCATTTTGTGTCAGTACAATTTTAAAATGTATTTTCAATAGTTTGGGCTTTTTTTTTTTTTAAATGGAGGAAGTGTCTCCTAAAGACAGAGTAAGGTGGGGCTCATGAAAGTCGCGGTGTTCAGACTAATGTGAGGGTGGCTGGAGTCACGGGCAGGCAGCCTGCGCACCTGCGGGGCCCTCGGGGCGCCACCGCACTCCCACGCGGCGGGGCGATGAGGTGCGAGCCTGCTCTCGGAAGCAGCAATCACCGCCAGCCCTCGGGTTCAGAGCCACGTGGAACGTCCGGCAGAAAACGTCCAGGGACTTAGTCTGTGTGTCTGTCTAGACAACCACGTGTGCATGGTGCACCGGATGCTGGGCAGCAAAGCCGGCACCGGGGGGTCCTCGGGCTACCAGTACCTGCGCTCCACAGTCAGGTAAGCGGGGGGTTCACCTCCGGATCTGGGGGGGCGTCACCCACTCGTGTTTCTCCGCGTCCACATGCGTCGTCGGGGAACCTCATTTACACTTGCTCCGGCCTGAGCTGCTGGGACTCACTTCTCGTTGGGTTAAGTATTCCTGTTGGAGCCTTCGGAGGTCATGGTAAAGATCCTTCGCTCAGACGTCATCGTTTTGGTCCTGTGAGGAAAGGCAGGCATGGGCCCGAAGGCCGCAGGATCTACGCGGATGCGAACGAGTTACTCCAAGCAGAACCGCTCTCAGCTCGTTCTGGCTCAAGTCTGGGCGAGAGTAAGACAGCTGTCGCTGATTCCACTCATGTCCTCCTGGCCAGACGAATGACACAGCTGAAAAACTGTCCCTTGTTTGCCAATATGACTCTACGTCAGAGCATAAAATCTGCTCCCGTCCACTCCGGACCAGGTCCACGTGGGCTGAGCCCTTAACATGTGCCGGAGAGATTTCTAGGACATCCGTGTCCTTATTTTACGTAGGATTCACAATGTTATGAAAATAGATGGATATAGGAGCAGGCAGACACAGTCGAAAACTGGGAAAACTGCAAGGCCCCCTGGGAAAGGGGACTCGGCTCCGGAATAAATTAGATGCGCACATTCGGCCCCCGAATTCTTTACGGTGCACTGTTTTCATCCCTGCTCTTACTACCGGGTTGACCACGTTATGCGCAGGCGGCATTCTCATCACTTTGATACACTGTCACTTTCCCTGGATATGCTCTGCAAGCGTGAGACGTAGATGACCGTTGGCACAAAAAGCCACGCCTCTGGGCGGTGGGGGTGATGGGCACAGACCGCGTCCCTAGGGTGTCTCCGCCTCGCTAAATCTCCCCGGAGGCCTGGCCGGAGGAAGGGACCGTAGATGTTATTTGCCAGAGTCAGAAACCCAAACACACACTGCGGTTTAGTCAACTTGTCCGGGTGACGTCAGGTGAGGTGTAAGGGGCAGAGCGAAATTTGAACCCAGATTTGACTCCAAAGACAAGTGTTCTTCCGCTATGAAACTGCCAAGCGTTGACTGACAAAGACAAAAGCAACTTTAAATGTGACTCTTTTTATAAATCTAAGATGGCACTTCAGTTTTTTAATGCCTTTGCATTATTAATAAACAGCTTCTTTACAGGTGGGACACATTTTCCAACAAACAACTAGGCACACGGATGCTTTACATTTAATTTTTTTGGCACACCATCCTTTAAAAGTGAGAAATTGAGGACACACCTTTATCTTTACGAAGGTGGCATGATAATAAAACAACTCTGGGTTCTAATCTGGAACAGCCTGACCCAGCTCACTGAAACATGTAATATTGCTTTATGAGTGTGACCTTTGGATGTGGACTAAAAATGAAGCAAATTAAAACTAATACTATTTAATATACACAACATGTAACATATAATACAGAATGTAACATTGAATGTTAGAGCAAAATAATAATTATCTGAGAAATTTTACCATATTCCATGTCAATAAGTCTAAAACATCTGTATACATGTGTTTTTCCAGTGACAGGTACAAGGTATTTGTAGATTTATTTAATCTTTCAACGTATCTGGTTCCCCGACACTGGATTCCGAAGATGAACCCAATTGTTCATAAGTTCCTTTACATGGCTGAGTACTGTGACAGCTCCTACTTCAGCAGCGATGAATCAGACTAAAACCACCTGCAGAAATCTATGAAGAACACGGATTTCTCAGTCTGTGTTTTTTTTTCACTTTCTATGAATTTTCGTGAATATAGACTCCTACTGTGATATATGTACATACATAGTTGATCACTGTGGCGCTCTGATTCAATCCTAGGAATAATTTTATCGCCTCCTGTTTGTGAGGATATGAGACTAAGCATTAAGATAAGAAATTAACCCAGGTAAATTGTAACTTATACACAGAGTGTTTCCCTGTTAAAAACTTAATGGCTCAGATACTCACTTTAATGTAACCGTTTAATGTAATCATCATCTCATTATTTCACACTTTATAAGCTTGTAAACTTCAGCTATTTCAAATATTTCATGCAATAAAATATGCATTCTGTACAGAGGCTTATTCAATCAAAAGTTTTAAATAATAAAAATTAGCCTTTTGACATATGATCTTTTGGAAACATTGCTTGTGTATGTTAGGACTTGATGCTCACAACAGAAATCTATCTGAAACTAACCTGGGGGCGGGGGGAGGGATTTACCGGACAATGACGCCACCAGCTCCGAGAACTGGGAGGCCCCTGGGGAGCTCTGAGCCCACAGGGATGGACTCAGTTCCTGGAGAATGGCACTCCTGGAACTTTGAGGACCCTCTGTCTCCCCTCTTCTTTTCTGCAGGTGTTGGCTTTCTTCTTCCCTGTGGTACACGGGCTCCTCCCTCAGGCTGGGTGCCCGCTCCCAGCACCTCCGGACCCCCACAAGGGAAAGGTGCTTTTCCCAGCTCCAGGGCTCAGGGTCTGGGAGGCAGAGCCACCCTAATGCACAGCAGAATTGAGGGAGCAAGGAATGTTTTTTTCCCAGAAGAACGGAGAGGTAGACAGACTAGACAACGACCCAGTTCATTTGTAGTAAGGAGGGTTAGACTGAGATTTTAGATCAGACATGAGTTTAATTCTTCTCTTTCTAGCTTGGTCTGGCAATCCTTAGTTAAATTTCTGTTATGAGGGGAGTACAAAATCTCATCAAAAATGCTGGAGTGTTCGCCAGCCTTGCTCTGGGGCGATTATCTAGGGCGAGCAGCAAGCTCTTGGTGGAACCGAGCTATTCTTTGGTCTCAATCACAAGTTTTTCTTATGGGTCACATTGTCTAATTCGTCTCTAAATGATATATAATTGCTTTTGCCTACATGGCTTTGGGGGGTGTCTCTGTGTGTGTGTGTGTGTGTGTGTGTGTGTGTATGTACATGTACAAAGAGTGCAATGGGGGTTAAGCTGGAAAAATACAGGGACAAGTAACATGGGGGCTAAAGGCACTCACTTTGAAATAAGTCAGCAAACTTGAGAGCAAACCATCTATTAATTTCTTGCTTTGGTACAAATCACCAACTTAAGCCCCAGTCTCCTACCAGTATAATGAGAATAAACATACTTATCTCATCATCTTTGTTTTTACTGCATTCTGTTGATATTTATTTTGTAGTTGGCTTTATTCCTTTGATAACGTAAGTTTAAAAAGCTAAAGATAGAATCTGTTCTTAGAAACAATTAGTACCTATATGAAAACTAAAAAAATGTGCAGTATGCTGTGTATATGTATTTACATGCAATATAATGTGTATGTGCAGTTGCACTGTAATAATTCTACATAATAAAACTGGAAAAAAGATAGAAAGACAGACACATATATGTCTATATTTATAATCTATTATTTCATACTATAGTTTTATAATTTGCCTTTGTTTTAAAATAAACTTAGCTAACACACACACAGAAAAGAAATAATGAAGAAATATGTTAATGGATGTTCTGTCACTAAGATGCCTTGAGATCTTGGAATAAATGCTATTTTTCAAGGCTTATTCTTTTAATAATTAAGACTAAATAATTTGATTTAGTTATTTTTATCTATATTTCTTGGTGCAACTAAACTATATAGTTGCAAGAGTTTTTTTTCCCCCCAAATGATGTAGCAGTGATTCTTAATGTAAATGTCAAAACAATTTATATCCCAGTTAGTAATCTTGCCCCCATTTAATTTTGCTTCTGATCCTGGCAATCGACTTCAGATAATTCTTAAGTGACTCACAGCACCACTGTAAGGCTGCCTACCTCAGGACTCACTTGGAGACGCCTGTGAAATCACACCCAGGAACATCTTGGTTATCTTCATTCTTACTCCCAATCATTACTGGATGATTTCACTGCTTTCCTCTTAGCCTCGCTGGGTGAACGTCACACGCCTTCTGTGGCTGGAGCACAGCGTATGCCCACAGCGAACACTATCGCTACTGAGGCTGGGGAAGAGGGCAGAGCTTCTTCCTGAAAGCTCCTTTAAAGAGTTGCTACTTTCGGGCATGGGAGCTGCTGAATGGTCTAAAACAGAGGAATAACCGTGATAATGGTGTCTTTTAGAAATGCAAGTCCAGGGGACATCTAGCAGATGGGAGTGTAACCTGGAATCACCTGGAGGGCTTACAAAACAAAGAGCTCTCAGTGCTCTCAGTCCTGGTCTGGGGGCTGTGCCTGGAGACCTTCTGGACTGAGGGACACGGGTTTAGCGGGGAGAATACAGAGCAGCGGAGCTGAAAGGCACTGAAGAAGGAACATGCCCCGGGAAAGGGACAGGAGAGACAGAAAGGGGGCAGGTGACTGAGGGGTGGCTGAGGTACGGCTGACCTGACACGGTATCGAAGAGTTCCCTCAATTTTACCGATTCAGTGATGACATCACGTTGATACTGTTAGACTAGATGGAGACACCAGGAGGTGCAGGAGTTTTTGTTGTTGTTGTTTATTTGTTTGTTTGTTTTGTGGAAGTTAAGGGAGAAGGGAAGGTTAAGGTGTCTATGGAGAAAACCAAAAATTAAATATATGGATTCGGAGCTGAGAAAACTCTTGTGTGAATGTAAAGCACATTAACACTGTGTTCACGAAATGTCAGCGCTACACTTGTGGACAGAGGCTTCTTAATCCAACGTCAAATGCAGGTTGTTTTATTATAAACGTCATCAGAATCCAGAAGAGCTGAGAGGTAGGGCACACCTTGTAATTAAAAATATCTATCGTTTGTAAAAGACTACCAGAAAAGAGTTCATATTTTACAGAAATCAGTAAATTAACACAAACTAGACCAACCAAGACATAGTTCCTTTCTGGCATACTTGGATAAGGAGAGCATTCACCAAATTGTATATCAATTTGTCATTCTGGAACATTTCCAAACCCGAGTCAACACACGCTCTTTTTAAACTGCTTTCAGTTGGTGTAAAGAAAAGAAAGAAATACAGTGTTTGCTTTTGCTTTTCTTTCTCTAATAAGAGGTTTGATAAATAAAGGCCAACAGTGAGAGAAAAAATGGGATGTTCTCAATTGTTTTTTCAGCGGTTGTTGCAACCTTCACAACTTTGCTTCTGTTAAGATGGTCTACATTGGAACGCAACCATGAGTTTTAGAGGAGAGATACGTGTACGTGTATTACTTGATACAACTTTCTTACAGTTGCGCACATGGTACCATTGAACCTATAGTCCAGAAGAGAGCTTTTCATGCTCTGGGTTCTTACACAGCCACACAGGTGACAGAGAAGCGACAGATGGACATCAGGAACCCAGGACCAGGGGACAGCCAAAGGGAGCATCAAAAGCTCCTTTGGGATAGGAGTCTGGGGATAACTGGGAAAACAGAGGCTGGGAAACTCACATGTTGGCTGACATCCCAGATTAATGAGATTGAACTCTGAAAAGGGTGGTGCCTCCAAGTGGTGGAGGAACAACTGAGTGAGGTCCTGAGGTGGACAAAGGCTTAGAGAAATGGAGCCAAATAAATGGTTATGAAATGGAAATGGAAAGTAAACAATGATCCCTCTTTCCTGGTGGCCAGGGGGGCCAGACCACCAGGAAAATTGAGAGGTTTCACAGTCAAGAGCAAGAGAAAGAGTGAGAAATACGGGCAGACACGTTGTTCTTCAATCCAGGGAGAACAAAGGCGGAAATAAGATCTATTGGACTCCTACTGGCAGGGAAAGTTCCAAACAGCAATCTGTCTCCGAGGCAAAGCTACGCAAGACTTTCCTGTCTCGTGGCGGCCATATCGGTCATCTAATTTCAGTCGGGCTGGCTGCTTCTCTTCAAAGTGGCTTTGTCTTTTGCTTCTTTCTACGTGATCTCTGCACAGGCCAAGGGGTAAGCATCGTCTGTTGGGGTAAAGCAACTGGCACTTGAAAATTCTTACGAGAGTTCACCTCGGAGGGCCGCACATCCAACTGTGAGAGGCGCACATCCTTCAAGGCTGGCTGTTCTCATGTACACGGGCGGCTGGGGCTGGCCATTATATTCCATGAGGAAAAGAAGTTCTTGTCACCTCTCCAATCCTACCGCAAGTATGCCACTAAAAATAAACGAACAGCCAACCAAAGCAATCGTCAAACGAAACCAGGTAACAGCCCCTTCAAAGCGAGGAGACCTAAAATATCCCCAGTCTGACCTTCCTCTGAGGAGGGAACCTTCCCACAGACTTGCTCCCAGGACGAGATGCTGGCGTTCTCCCTACCAACCCGGGATGTCCCTCTCTCCGTGAGAAGAGAACACCCTACAAGTCAGTTTGAATACTGCGAGGTTCTAGAACCTTCGGTGGGTAGCTGTTAAGCCCAGGAGGCCAAAAATGCCAAGAATGAAGCACCACACCTCATTATGAACCTTCAGGTTGGCAGCCGTCTCTCGACCTCACACGAACACAGCAGAAACAGAATCCGCAATGCCTAAGAGAAGAAGAAATGGTCAGTACCGCCCTGTTCTTCCTTACCTGCCTTTCAAACAGCAAATTGAAACCACTTTCATTTAGGTTCAGAAAGAGTTAATATCTATCAAGAAAGTAATTTGCTGGTTACAACCACCTGTCAGTGTAAACACGGCAACCTCAGAAGCAGGTATTAGAAGAGATGCCTCATATTTTTGTTTCAAGAAACTACCAAAGAAACAAACAAACAACTTATTAACTGAACAGGTGAATGTATCTGAAATGTATCGCACTATATATATATATTGCTTAGAGGCAGTAAAATTATTTTTAGGATTATTTTAAATACAATTTGAAGATTTAAATTCTAAGATTTGGAGTCTAATAAACTTTCAATAAGTTACCAGCCTGCTACCATTTTCTTAGCACAAAAGAACACAGACCTCAGCATCACGGTGGAAGTGATTAAACATCCAGTTTGAAGACAGGATTTCACTGTGATTAGCTGTGTCTTTGAAATCTCTCAGGGCCATTGTATATAAGAGTAATGTGATCACCATCAGGGATTTAACTTTCAGGAAAGGATTTGAGTTCCTTTATAAGTACTAGTCAACCAGGCAGGAGATGGAGACTGAAACTGGGAAATGGGTGGAGAGGAGAAATTATCTGAACTCACCCTTTATGGCTGGGGACTGGGGAAGAGGCTGTGGACTTAACTGAGGCGATAATGAGCCTGTAACTGAATTATATTCTTGCAACTCTCCTGCCAGGGCTGTAAAGGTGGCTGCCCTCAGCCCAGAACCGGCACTGCAGGTGCACGGGAGATAACTGTAACCCAGACCCCGCTCCAACCACAGCTTCGGTCCTCGACCGTGATCACATCACTTTTATGGACAGTGGCGCAAGGCAGATGGGCTTCCATGGCCTCAAGAGATTTCAAAGACACAGCCAATCACAGTGAAGTCCTGTCTTGGAGAAGGATGCTGATCGCTTCCGCCCTGCTGCTGGGGTCTGTGTCCTTTCGTGCTGAGGTAAGTTGTGGCTAGTGGCAGGGGGTTCAAGGAGTGGCAGCATCAATTCATCTGCATTTTCTGATGATGTCAACCCCCCAGTGATGCTGAAAAGTCGAGGCCTGATTGGGTTGCTGGCTGAAAGATTCCTAGGATGTTGACTCCTTTCAATACATAGTTTATGGAACATGTTTTACTGGGGTGATGGGACAGGCCATGTATTAAATTGCATGGATTCCACTTTATGGAACAATTGGGCAGTCCTCACCTGACTGAATCAAAACATAAACTCTCAAATTTTTCCATAAGTCTCTTCTATCATAAATATCGCCATCTGGATTGTTGTAAAGTTTTTAAAAGTTGTATATATGTAAGAGCTAACAAGAAATTAAATGATTTCTCTCATACACAATATAGTTTTGAGTCCAGCCTGATTTGGAAAATATGCTATTTTCTAGATCAAAAGTTTTAGAATACAGTTTGAGTACAGATTTTAGAATATGGTGAAAAGACATAAATAGCTATTTTTAACTTGGCTTGTTAATTAACAAAAAAATGTTGTTATTCAATAAAAGAGCATGTGTGCTATTGGCTTAAGCCTCTCTATTCCAGTGGGTGCTTGGCTAGAAGGTTGTAGGTGACAAGGGGCATATTAAACCAGAAACAATCTGAATGTTCGGATTTGCATCCATTTTGATACCAAGAAAAGGTGATTCCTGATGATCCTAACTAGGTGTTATCATACATAAAAGAATGGAAGACCGTACAGCTATACGAAGCAAATTTGGAACTCGGAGACAGTTTTGGGGAAGTTCAGCCCCCCAAGTCGAGTACTTTTCTGGTTTTCAAAGTAGTTCACTTGGGTAAACTATTACTATATCTTGCAGTGGTTTGCTCATTATATTGGTTTTTTACTACAGTCCCTTCCCTCTTTGAAAACAGGGTTATGTGCAGCAGTGTCTTTTTTTTAAACATGATTTTAGTTTTATCAGTTGGCTAAAGGATGAAGGTTATTACTGTAAAGGTGACTTGGGTACCCTGGGCACACAAGACGGACTGGACAGGTTTGTGATTTTCATACACTCCAAGTCCCTTCCTTGACACTCAGCCTGGAGTGTACCATGTAAATTCATGACTCACCACAAACGTTACCTCCCATTTTAACGTGGGCATAGCCGTCAACTCCCCACGAACTTCCCCATGAGTTCCGCACAATCCAATATGGAGGACTTCCTACAAAACATAGAATGGTAACAAACCCCAGAGAATATATTTGTGGTAAAAGAATGCTTATTTAAAGTTTGGTTTTGGAAAAGTATAGTGGCTCTAAAAAAAAGATTAAAAAAATGTAACTTATGCCAAATTTAGCTAAGTAAACATGAGCTGTGTCACAAGCCAATCAATGGAAAATATGTTTGAATTTGCTTCCTTGATATGGTTACTGCACAAAATAAACACACACACACATTTCCAGGGAATTTGAAAAAGGAAAAAAATTAATCATTAGATAAATATGATACCATGCACTTTATTTTCCCAACAGTTATTCTAAATACTCCAGATTGAGAAGGCACATTATTTACATCAGAGTTTAGGAGCAGTTTAACAAGGCATCCGCCAAAGGGAACCCACAGGTGTTTTTTCCTGCAGGTCTAGTGAAAAGCTGCACCTGCTAATCCCAAACTCCTAATTTATCCCTCCCTGCCCTTTTCCCCTTGGTAACCATTACTATATATAAAACACACTACTGAATATAAAATAGATAAACAACAAGGACCTACTGTACAACACAGGGAACTGTATTCAATTTCTTGTAATAAGCTATAATGAAAAGAATCTGAAAAGAAAACATATATGTATGTATATGTATAACTGAATTGCTTTGCTGTACACCTGAAACTAACATTGTAAATCAACTACACTTCAATAAAAATTTTTTTAAAGAAATAAAAAAAAAGAAAACAGAAAAAAGAAAAACTGTAAGGTTATGAGGACTTAGCGATAACAGGACCAATTTCAGCATTTTAAAGACTAGCAACCACTTGTCAAACTGCAGGTCAAGCTGGAAAGCAGCCATCAAGTCTTGTTAGCACTCACCTGTTCGGTCAAAGCCGGTCACGAGAACGGCGTGATTTGCCTCCCCGCTGGAGCAGTGATGCTGTATGATGCCGCCCAGGTAATCCTGCCAGCTCACTGCATCCACTATCACTATCAGGGGGCCTGAGGTAAGGAGCACTTTTGCCATTTCGTCTTCTTGGTCACTACCAAAAGAGGAAATGTTGGGTTAAGAAGTTTCATTTTCAAGGTAAAAATATCTTATCAAAGTGATCTATTTAATCTGAACATGGTTAGGGGTAGGTTTGGTGGCAATTACCAAGACCTAAGTGATGGAGGCTAAAAAAAGTCTGTAAGGTTGGCAGTCCAGGGTGGCTGTGGGAGTCCAGAACACCAGAAACCCAGCTGGTTGTATATGAGGTTTCCATTCTCCAGGTCAATTCATGGTCCACAATGGCTGCTGGAGCTCCAGCCATTTCACATGTATTTCAGACAGCAGAAAGTGGAAAAGGAAGTGCTGCATCCCTGCTGAGATCCCAGAAGCGATCCCACTTTCTGTATGTATCTGCATGGGTCTCAGTGGCTACGACTCAGACAGATGGCCACGTCTAGCTTCAAGGAAGATGGGAAACAAAGTTTTGGCTACAAAGTACCCAGCTGCAACATGGGGATTCTTTAATAAGGAAAATGGAAAGCCTGGATGTGTGGAGATATCTCGCCATCTCTGCCACACCAGGAAGAATTGCGAGACCAGCCAACTTAAGTTAGTGAACATCAAATAAAGAAATTACAGGGAAGGGCTACCCAAAAGAGGTGAATAAAATCTTGGGGTAGAGAATGTTAAGATGCCACAGAACTAGGAGCAAATTGTGAAGACGGCAAGAGATAGTTACTGCTTTCGCACGCGGACTTGTACTGATAAAGTCTGACATTACACAGTACTCCGCCTTCATGGATCTTACAAGGACATGATTAGACCATTAATTTACATTTTTAAAGTTCAGCTATGTGGGTGCAGGACACTGAAGCCAAGTGACTGATATTTCAGGCCATTAAGATAGCATTTGGGAATTTATGGCTGCAGCAAACCACGGTGAATTAGTGGCTTGAAGAATGAGTAATCCCTCATCATGCCAGCCAGAGATCAGCTTCCATCAAGGGGATATTCTGTGCACAGATGAGGAAAAAAACACGAGTGCAAAACAGTGGAATTTATTGAAATAGAAACCACACATTCACTCGAAACATTTACTCATGTTACCTGTTAACGTAAAGATCTGTTTTGAAGATCTGTAAGCAGGCATTTCTAACTGTCTTGTTACTACAAGGTAGTGAATAGAGTTCCCTGTGCTGTACGGTAGGGCCTTGTTGTTTAGCTACTTTATACACAGTAGTGTGTGTCTGTTAATCCCGAACTCCAAACTTATCCCTTCCCAGCCAAACATGGGGACTTTTTAGGGGCCTCTCCTGTCTAACCAAAGGCCGGGTGACTCCTGTTTCAAGCCCAGTGCAGCGACTGCTGCCTTGTCTCCCACCTCCTTCCCTCCCTCTCTCACTGTCTCTCTAACTCACACCAATCCCTTTTCTCTTGTTTCTTCCTAATATTTTCCAATTTGCTTCTCAGGACAAGGGACTCCCTGAGTCTTTTCTCATGACATTTTGAAGATCTGGCTCCTTTGTCTGCACACGCCTCACCTAGATTCTCCAGGAACTCACTTTCCCGTTTAGAAAGTGCGTTATCTTCACCCTCAAAGGAGGTGTGGACCAGTGTGCTCAGTGACTGCACGTCCATCATGCGTTCTGTGTGTCCTGCCCTCTCAGAACCGAGGTGCCTGGTACATGGTCCCTAGTCTCCCTGAAAGCCCCTCCTGCAGACGGGAGCCGTGTGGACCAATAGCCCGTCCCCTGACTCACAGATGGTTATCAGAGGGTCCATTTTGGACAAGGACCCAATCTCACCCTGGACTTCTTTCAGACCCACGGGGAGACACCAACTGGACCAAGAGTACATTCAGTGAGCATCAGGGCAGTCTGTCACCTTAGATGGATTTAATTTAATCTTTCTATTTTCTCTGTTTTAAAAGACTGTGCAAAGCTCTGTTCATTTTTTTTTTTTAAGAGAAGCCAGAAGTTGGGCGAATCTTCCTCTGTCCTTGTCACCCTGAGCACCTATTTTGCACCACATGCAATGGTCATAAAGGACCCCTAGGCACTTGGAGTTCTCATGTGCTGTTAAAGCATTTTCTAATGTTTATTTTCCCTGAGCCTGTCCAGAGTCACCGTGACCTTCAGGTTCCCACCCCGGTCCCCTTCCTCTCCAGTCCCCCTGACCCCTGCATCCTCTCACGCTTCTGGGTGCATGACCTCGTTGACCCCTCAGCATGCTCTCCCCTCTCGGCCCTGGGAGGAGAACTTCAGTTTACGCCTTCCTCCCAGCTGGTGACTTGAAAGATGCCAGCAATACAGAGGGTTCTTGGTAAGGAGACTGCCTGGCATTAGCCAGAGTGTCCACACAAAGTGATTTTTGTTGATTCAAGAGTAAGATTGAAACATGCTAAGGGTAACCGGGACACTTAAATTTGGAAAGAGATGTAAATGTCAATTATACCTTAAACTGGATTTAAATGTGTGACTTTAAGTTTGCTATTTCTATTTGTAATGACCCATGGGAAAATAATTAGATCGCATTTAAGAAACGGCATCTCTAGAACTCTATGGTGATCACCAATTCGTCTCCAGTAAAAAGTCGGTTTTAAAACAATTAAGGGTACGCAGTGATGTAGTCAATCAAGTTATTAATTCCAAACAGTCCACAGAAAGTAAATTAAGAAACACGGAGAACACAACAGAAGAAGACACATACCTGAAGTCGTACGCGGAATAACCTTTGATTGAAAATCCAGAATGTGAAGCTGGAAAGTAGCGGCACAGGCCGTTCTGGGCTGTAAACGGGTATTCCGAGTCGCTCACCAGCTTCACTTGCATCTAAAGGAAAACAATCACCCCACATATTCTCCGTCACAAGGCTGCTTTAAAAATGAAATAGAACTTGTTACAATGTGTGAAGTAAGATTCCGCTTGGCCACCTTCGTCATGTGGGTATTCCTGGAGTTATTAACATCTTATAAAGTCAAGCTTTTGGTGTTTTTTGTGGACGTCCTAGGTAATTAACCTCGATGTCTTTCTTTGTCCTTTGCTCCTGTTTCTCCTGAGCCTCGTTTTCCTAGGACCTCCGATCTACTGATCAGGTGCAACAGTGTCACTCACGCTCACCGGCCACCACTGAGGCTCACTCCACCTCACAAGCATCCTTCTCTCCACTTCCCTCTGCCCCTGCATCTGGCGTGGACCACGAAGTTCAGAGCTGTCCAGCCAGCATCCTCCCCTCCAAACGCTGGGCTTCCGGGAGTGAGGGGCACGCTACGCACTGTCGCGTGTGACACACAGAGCAGCTCCTGGTGTGTGGGGACGTGAACACGGTGGGTGCGTGGGGAAGGATGTTAGTGTGGAGGACCGTGTCTACACATCCTGCTAGCACCCTCTCTGGCTGGTCTCGCCCAGTTGACGCTGAATCCAGGAGGATGTCAGAGAGTGTACCTGGGTAAAGCCCCCGGAGACGAGGAGGGGAGAGGGCCAGGGTGCATTTCCATCTCAGCTACTGGCTTGGCAACAGGACCTCACCTCTCAGGGCTCATTTCCGCATCTCCATAAAGAGCTGCACGTTTTGCTGATCTCCAGTGTCCCTTTTAACCTCAATTTTCAGAACCTTAACCTTAACATTAACCTTAATCAGAAATCCTATGGAACTGAATAATCATACACCCTCATCTTTCTGGGTCATTATGCATTATTATATATCTGCAAAAAAGCATTTATTAAGCAATGTTAAATAATTTTCTGAAAACAGACTTCAGGTAAGTTTTTCACATTTTGATTTCTCCATGGCTGACCTGCCCGGAAGTGATTCTTTTTTTTTTTTTTTCATTTTTTTCCTGCTGTAGAATATCATAATCTAATGTTCTTATGTGTTTTTAAAATTAAAAAAATTATTTATTTTATTTTTTTGCAGGAGAGAGGGAGGTAATTAGGTTTATTTATTTACTTATTTTTAGAGGAGGTACTAGGGATTGAACACAGGACCTCGTGCATGCTAAGCATCTGCTCTACCACTGAGGTATACCCTCCCCGTTTTTAAAATTTTTAAAATTGAAGTATAGTCAATTTACAGTGTTGTGTTAGTTTCTGGTGTACAGCATAGTGACTCAGTTATACATATATATTTCTTTTCATATTCTTTTTCATTATAAGCTATTACAAGGTATCAAATATAGTTCCCTGTGCTGTACAGTAGGACCTTGTTTATTTTATATATAGTAGTGTGTATGTGCTAATCCCAAACTCACACTTACATGTGGAGAACTATGAAACGCTGATTAAGGAAATCAGAGAAAACTTAAAGACATGGAAGGATATCCCACACTGTTGGGTTGGAACAATCAATATTGTTAAAATGGCCACACTGCCACTGCAGATTTAACACGATCCCCATCAAATCACCCAGGACAACTTTCACAGAACTAGGACACGTGATCCTAAAATTTACATGGAATCGCACAAGACCCAGAACCACCAAAGCGACTTATCCTTAAACCTTGTGATGGACTCCAGCTTGGCTCACCTACGTTTCCGAACCTGAAAACACTACTTTGTATGTGAGAGTGAACTGTCTTGAGTTCTGAGCAGACGTGCAACAGGCAGTTTAAAAAAAGCAGGCACCTTACTGAGCCAGTTCAAGGCGCTGAGCGTGGACCCTCCGCTGCAGCCGTAGTTGTTGTAGGAACAGTCGATGACCTGCTGGACACTCAGGGCCTCCAGAGGCTGCCCCGCCCTGGCGCGCGCGGACTCGGCGGCCGCCACCACGCTGAAAGCCCAGCAGCCGCCGCACTGCGGCCGGGGAGACAGAGCGGTGCCCGTCAGCCAGGGCCCCCACACCCAGCTCACCGCGCCTCTAGACGTCCCGCGCGAGCGAGCCGGGTCAAGTGAGCAGGGTCCGGAGGCCGGCAGAGCACAGACGCTGACCCTGGAGATTTTCCAATGGAAAAGAGAAAAGACAACCAAATCTCTTAGAAGCATCAAAATCTAGTCACAGATGCAAGGTACATGGGCGGTGTCGCTACTGTAAGTTGGACAACGCAAAATCAAAGTGAGTTTTAGAGACTGGGGAGACGCTTGGACTGAAGGCCTTTTCAAAAGTGAATCAGGTCACTGAACAGGTGGCCTCTGTCCTGAAGAAGTGTACCCCCCACCGCCCCCTCCAGGCGTCACCCCGACACTGCTGCTGTGCGGTTCACCAGCTCCCCCGGGGGCGGCAGGACAGCGAGGCGGGGGTGAGGCTGCAGGTGCCCGCGGGGCAGTCCTTATCTGACGGACACAGGGCTCCGTGAACGAGTTTCCAGTCTATCCGGTTGCCAGCGCGGGCACATCATGAATGCATCGAAACGTCTCACAGTGGAAACCCATACGGATCCTTCCTCCCTGAAATACTGGCTGACGAGTTTCCTGATGTTGGATCTGGTAATTCGGACAAACAAGACCAGAAGAATAAAGTGCTGGTCCTGGAAGCAAGGGGGGAGGTGGAGGAAACGTCCTTGGGATTTCACACAAGAATGAAGGGTCACAGAGAAGGCAGGGATGAGAGCAGGGCTGAGGCTGGGCAGAACCGACTGGGCCCCACGTGCTGCAGGAAAGGAGGGGCACCTGGCCGTCTCTGTGGAGTGAAGTTCTGAGCGGCTTCAAGCGGTCTTACCTACTGCGTGTCTGTCCCCAGAGCAGAGCAAGACCTCCACTCAGGGACTCCACTGCAGGGTCTCCGCCCCTTGAGCAATGTCAGTGCAGACCCTGACACTAAAGTGATGGCTAGCGTTAGGTCACCTCCCCAGAGCCACCCAGGAGGGCCTTCCTCTAGTAAAGGGATTTCTAGTTAAAAGTTCCCCTTTCACACAATATAGGCACTTCCTGGATGGTTTCAGACTCCCACACATTTGATTATGGATCCAATAATAAAGCAAAGGATTTGGTGGTGGCATTGAATGCACAACATTCAGTACAGAACCTGAGACATAAAAAAGGATCATCCCAACAAGACGGAAGCGCCGGCTTCAGGACACGGGCCTCACGAGAGGAGGCTGAACGGCCCGTTGAGGTTCCCAATGCAGACGAGTTGAGACCACGTCCCTGTGTCCAGGGACCGACTTCCCGCAGCACTAGACACTCCGTGTGCCTGGCGGGGGCGCAGAGCACGCACACCTGCCCTCCACCAGCTGCCAGCGCAGGGGGCTCACCACCGGGGAGGTGCACACCCACCTACACCCTTTTTTTCTTCCATTTTTAAAAAACAGAAGTATAGTCAGTTACAATGTGTCAGTTTCTGGTGCACAGCATCCTGATTCAGTCATATGTGTACATGCATATATTCTTTTTCATTATAGGTTACTGTAAGATGCTGAATCTAGTTCCCTGTGCTACACAGTATAAACTTGTTGCTTATCTATTTTATATGTAGTAGTTAGTATCTGCAAATCTCAAACTCCTGATTTTACACTCTTTACAAGGACTCACAAGCTGCAGCCCCTCCCGCCTCCACCCCCACAGGCTCGCTCAGGGTAAAAGGCTGCATTTATTGCTGTGCTGATTCACTTCTTTATCACTTACCACGTGTAAAACTGTCCTGACACTTGGATTACTTTCCTGTGTTTTCTTTAAAGCGTCACGCACTTTTTTAGTGCTGTACCCTGACTTCACTTCTCCTGCAATCCTTATTGCAGGATTTTGTACAGTGGGCGATTTTTAAGGAACATTTATGTCACATTATAGCAGGGCTGACTGCATCTTTAAAGATCACAGATAAAATGTGTGTGATCCTGCCCGGGTGGGGCTGGGGCTAAGTTTTCTGATGGCGCTCAAGGAATGAGCACCCAAGGGCTCAGGGCACTCTGGTGGTGAAGGTATCTGATTCCAGGTGACTTTTTCGGTGTGGTTCTCTTTTTGAACTACTTGTGCATTTAGCAGTCAAGTCTGCCTCCCCCAGCCCTCTGTCGGAGGGTCTGCAGAAGGCTCGGTGGCCTGGCACAGCTACGGGGCAGTGTCCCTGTGTCAGTGTGGGAAGCAGCCAGCAAGGCTCGCCTCAGAATACAGGTAGGACTTTTACATCTGCTCCTTCCAGCAGGATTCTCCTTTCACTGTCACTTTTTGCTGATGGGGTGTGATTTTACCTACAGAAATGCAAGTCTCATTGAACTTGACCTCAAAGGTGACCTCCCATGCTGAGATGATTAGAAAAGAAAAAAAAAATCTTAAAACATACCGCCTGCTGGTTTCTCACTTGCGTTACAACATGCTTGTCCCTCCAGTCAAATCTTAGCGGCAAAGACACGTTAGGGATGGCTTTCTGCATGTCCGCTGGGTATCTGGGAAATCTGGAAGGTCTGCTTCTTAAATAAATGGCTGGATATAAACATGGAACATGTATATAAACATATAAACATGGAAAAGACAATCAACATTATATTATAGAGGTTCTTTCTGGAGGAACTTTTCTACAGAAGCAATAAAGTTGCTAATGAAATCTGCCATGTGTGTTTTTCTATAACATGAGATGGATTAGCTGAAAACTACAAGAAATACAAATTTCCATAATAGGATTGGAGCTGTCACATGAAACGACTTGTTTGATAGAAACAGGTCAATATAAAACTGACTATAATTGACATTAGCTGCTTCATCATAACCCATGGAACCATGGTGTCTTGAGTAGAAATAGCAGGGAAACCTGGGGAAGGGATAAGCTGTTGTCCCTCAGAGCCACAGGGAAGTGTCCGTATTTATACTATTTAGATCTGGAGCAGGAATTTGAAGAGTGTGGCCATGAATTTATTTTCCTGTCAGCACCTGTACATGCTTGACACTTAGTGTTTAATAAATGTTAATGTTACTCAATTCACCAGATTCACAACTGAACAATTCTCAAAAACTAAGGGCATAAGTTAAAATCAGGAACCCAACCAGCTAATAGCACCACATCGCACCACACCTTTAAACTCTTCAGGAAACAAATAAGAAAACTGGTTTATTCCGTAGACGGCAGTGGAGTTTTCACGAGGAAATAAAGAATTCAAATATCGATGTCTGTTAAGACTTTCCTAAAAGGGGGAAAAAAAAACACGCTGATTTATATCACCTGTTAACTTTCCAGAGCCATTTGTGTGTAACTGACTTGGAGATACTTTTCAGATGTAAAAGTCAAAACCTGATTTATTTCCTGCAAGTCAGAGTAAAAGATTATATAAAATAATCAGATTACATTTATAAATGTTTTGTATTAAAAATACTGTCTGATTTCAGGAATAATTTTTGAGGCTGGGAAAGGTATGTCTTAACCATTTATAATTCTCTTCACCAAGCATGCTGAAACATTAAATATATATTTATTTAATGTAGTGAGAAAAATAAAATAAACTGCAAATAAACACTAGACACTAATGGAAGTTGTCCCCAGTGGACACTCCTGTGATCAAACAATTATGAACCTGGAACAGGTTGCCATTTTTATCTTTGGGTTTCCCAGCACAATGAATAAAGTATGAAAAAAAAAAAGAATGAATAAATAAATCTGATTCCACCTGAGCTGTATAGTGCTCCCTAGTTCATTTATGGTAAAAAGGCTTGGGGAAAGACACTCATCCTTGAAATGGCCCAGAAAGATCGTCTGGTTTGTCTGTCCCAAGGGAAAAATTGGATCATTGTTTATGGATTTCTCAGCTTTGAGTTCTCTGACAATTCCCTTAGCTTGTGTTTTATACAGATGTGTCCCAATGTCCTAACACTGACCAACTGCGTGGGTCAGTGAACCTTCAGGGCACCCCTGCTGTGTGAGTTCCAACCCCAGCTCTTCCGCGTTGGCTTGTGCACCTGTGTGTCGGTCTCAGAAACCTGTGAGCAGAATGAGGGCCAGGCGGGTGTGTCTCATCACCACTGCGCTCCCTGCACTCACTGCATCCCGGCGTGGAACAGACACTTAGTAATACATACATGATTGCACTGTGTAAGCCTCGTGCCCTTGATAGCTTTAAGCTGGTTTTTTTTTTTACATATGTATATACATTCTTTTGCACATTATTTTCCATTGTAGGTAATTACAAGATACTGAATACAGTTCCCTGAGCTCTACAGTAGGTCTTTGTTGCTTATTTATTTTATAGACAGTAGTGTGTATCTGTTAATCCCAAACTCCTAATTTATCCCTCCCCCAATCTCCTTTCTCCTTTGGGAACCATAAATTTGTTTTGTATGTCTATAAGTCTATTTCCAGTCTGTAAATAAGTTCATTTGTATCATTTTTTTTAGATTCCACATATAAGTGATATCATATGGTGTTTGTCTTTCTCTGTCTGACTTCACTTAGAATGATGATCTCCAGGTCCATCTATTTTGCTGCAAATGACAATAAGCTGTTTATTTTTAAGTAAATTATTAATGAGGCTTGTCATAATCTTATGCTAATTGATGAAATAATCAATAGTTATCGAGTTTTCCACATTTAAAAATAACCTTGATGAAGCAAGGCTTTGAATATAATTTGGAAAGGAGATGTATACATATAAAAATAGAGCTGGTGTGAGGAGGCCACGTTGACAGACAAAAGCCAGTGACGGCAAACTGTTGAGGATTTCAGAGGATTCATTCATTCTGTAGTATTTACTGGCATCTTTGTGAGTGGAGTGATGGGGGAGGCACTGGGAATGCAGGGCCTTGATGATGCACAGGGGAGCACATGGAGTCAGGAGAATGGGCTCCCAGGCCTCCACCCGCAGGGGCTTAACCACTGTGTCTGAATCACACGACTGCACGAAGCGGGCTGGGGTCCCCACCCGCTGCACCCAGCCCGTGACTAAGCGCTGAGCCTGGCCTGTTCGGAGAAACGCAGGTTTGTGACCAGTGAGCTCCCATCGTCTCTCCTCTTCCTGCAGCTCGGAGCAGCCCTGCACCCAGACACTCTCCCCACTACTCCTGTGATGCAGAAAAAAGGAAGGAAAAAGAAAGAGACATGTCAAGGACCAGTATCAGGGATGGGAGAAGGGGCTACTGCAGATGCTTCTGGCACTAGAAGAATAATCTTTTGACAACTTTATGCCAATAAGATTGATAACCTGTATGAAATGGACCAAGTCCCTGGAAGACCCAAATGACCAGATCTGGATACCCAAGAAACAGGAAACTTGAACAGCTTTTTAGCAACGAGAGGCACTACATTCCTCGTTGAAAATCATCCCACAAAGAAAACTCCAGGCCCTGATGTTTTCGTGAGTGAATGTTACCCAATTAAAAAAGAAATAATGCCAATCATACACACTTTGAGAAAATAAGAAGAGAATCCTTTGCAACTTACTTTATGCGATTAGTATAATCCTGATTTCAAAACCAGACCAGGACATCTCAGTGAAGGAGAATGACACCTCAGTGGCCCTCATGACTACAGATGTAAAATCCTTAGCAAAATAATAGCAAATCAAATGCAACAACTTATAAAAAGACAATACATCACGGCCCAGAGAGGTCCATTAAAAAATCTACGTAGGTTTAACATCTGAAAATCACCAACATCATACACTATGTTGATGGAATAAAAGAGGGAGAAAAACCATATGATATTTTCAATAGATGCAGAAAAAGGCACTTGACGTAATTCACAATCCTTTCATGATAAAATGTCAGCAGTGAATGAAAGGACAGTCCTTCAGTCTGACTGAGGGAATCTGTGAAATGCCTGTTTCAACCAGAAGCCGGCTCTCAGAAGAATCCCATTTGTGAACTTCCATGTGACTCAGGTGCAGTGACTTCTGTCATTTTACGGCTGTCACCAGCCTGTGCCAAGACTGCTTGCTATTTACAATGTCACTTGTTGGCAAGAGCAAAATCCTCTGAACTCCTAGGGGCTCTACCCACCTGTCTCCCCACCTCTCAGCTCTACCTCCTTCTTTCAACTCTGCAAGACCATTAATAACATTTAAAGTACTCCCTCGAAGAATTCTGAGCAAAGCATAATTCTCTCATATGTCTACACACACACACACGGTAGATTTCTTTATTCTCTTAAGTTTGTAACTAACCAAAACGTCTTACCACATAAACAGATACCATATTGCTGTGTGATCTTTGGCTGTATACTCAACCTCTCTGGGCTTTATTGTCTTTGTCTGCAAATGGGGCAATACTGACCTGGCAGAGTGTGAGTATTAAATAAGATAATGTTTGGAAAACACATATGACAGTGTCTAATATAAAAATGCTCAATTAAATACTGTCACGTTCTACCTTTTCCCTCTTTAAACACAGAACTTTTGGATGATAGAAAATGTCATTCATAGATGATGTTTTCACATTTTCTTAGGTTAATGTGGAGCAAATCTGTCTGATGGAATCAGATATTACCAGGGATCTACTGAAAGTAATAGACTGCTTTCATAGTAAAATAAAATTATCAGGATATCCAAGAACATTTCGTCTCCTATTTGCTGTGACAACAGGACTCTAGTTATGTCTCCATAACGGTGGTTTTGGATCACTTAAATCCCAAAAAGTCCTGTATCTCACTTCTGGAAATCACTATTCTTTCGAGTGACTTCCTGGTCTAATTCCATTCTAGTGGCGAGGACAGGTTTTCACAGACACACCGCACCCCGTCCATCTAGGCTGAGATCCTGCTAACATCCTCGGTCACAGAACCAATCAGCGCATGCGCTCAACACAAGGCAACGGAGGCTGGAACACCAGTCAACTACACAGGAAACAATCCTAAGGCCAAACAAGATTTTAAATAAGAAACTGACCCTTCATTTTGTTTATGAAAAAAAAGTGTACGGTTTTGAGGGATATACAGGAAACCTATCATTTGCTAGCTTTGAAAGGCACAGACGAGTGAAAAACAGGTGGCTCACTTAGAACTGATAAATCAAAACAAACTTTCAATAGATCTGTGAACAAATAATCATCTTCACATATTTTTGTTTGGTTTGGTCTTAACCGGATGAGTTACAGTAAGACACACCAGATTCCTGCCTGGAAGGGGAGTCAGGGCCAAAGAACCTAAGGAAATTATCCTAGGATTGTAAAATGAGAGAAAAAGTGTCCTTCTGACACCTTAGGGTGTACCGTACACCCTAAGTCTCTCTAATCAAAACCATACCTTAAGGCCCTGCACCTAAAGCTACCTTTATCATGCCTTCTAAAGCCAGCCCTCCTTCTGAAGCTGGAATCTCGTCATGTACTCAGAGTTGCCTCTGTGTGTGCGTGTGTGCGTGTGTCTGTGTGCACACACGCACACACACACACACGCTTAAGGAGTCACATATTCCAACTAATGATTAAATGTCAGATGTTTCTGAGCGGTCTCTCCTGCATCTAATCTGCTGCTTTGCTGGCCCAGCTGGGATATTTCATTAATTCTCTACAATTCTTACAAATCCATAAACAGAAAGGAGGGACCTTGTTTGCTCAAAACAAGAAACCAAGAGAACTGTTTCATTCTAAGAAGGATAAATGGTAACTCAGTAAGAGACCTGGCCAATCTCACAGAGAGATCGGGCGGGAGTTTTAAAATTCCTGAGAAACTAACCTTTTTCCCAGAGGATTGGAAAGCTCCTCCTCTTTCCTGGGCATCTTAATTTCCCTAACTTTCCAATTATTGGTAACAATAATCAGGAGTTGTTCTCTGTGTTGGGTGAGTTGAGAGGAAAATGACCATCCTCAAAACGAAGTAAGAGTAAAATCCCCCCCCCCCCGGGGTGGGTAGGAGGTGGGGGGGGTCTCAGCTATCTGTTGGTCCTTAACACCACCTCTTGAAGAAGAACCAGTTCAGTCTTATTCACAGACTGCCAATAAGTGAGAGTAAATTAAACAGTGCATTTTCTTCTTGCAGGTGCTCAGCTGTTTCTAAAGGAATAAGCAAATCCTTTAAGACCAAATTACCTTTGGCTCTAAAATGAAAATTTTCAACTGTTGGGTACCCTAAATATGCAGGATTGAAGGGATTGCTAAACTGAATGCGAGCAGTTTTCTTAGGTGCTTTATATGAATTAAGTTAACCCCGTACCAGGCAGTTGCTAATATTGCTCCATTTCACAGATGCCTGAACTGAGGCATGGATAGGTAATGTGTCTTAGGTTGCCCAGCTGGGATCTGGAGGAAGGTGTGGTTATTCAGCCAGCAGGAAATCCTTAGACGAGATAGAAACTTTCCTGGGCTGCACATCAGTATTTTTGAGCCGAGAAGGCAGTGGGAATTTGATTTATCTTCCCCTCTGGTATCTGGGTTTTCTTCTATCAGTGGTGATTTGCTATGTACTTAGCAAATGGTGTGCGCCTGGGATGTGCCCCAGGTACGGACGGGATAAGCTGCATATTGAAATCACCAAGAAGCAAGTGTGGTTTCTAAGATCACTTCCTGCCTGGCACGCTCAGCCCAAAATCTCTCACTTCTGCTTCTCAGGCTTTCTCTTAGAGTCCTCAGTAGCAGGTTCCGAGGTTTGGTGGAGGAGAAATCATACATTTTACAAACAGATTTAAAGATACAAAATGTTCTCCTGGTCGCTGCTTTTAGTTCCTGGAAGTTGCGGGTAAGTCCAGGAATGAGCAAAAAGTAAAAAGTTTGTGTTGGAGCGCTGCTGAGACGTTCTTAGGAGTCTTGGGAGCCGTAAACCTTAGATGTTCATCTGACCACACGGCAGTGCGCTGGCCAGCACTCCTGGGCAGTTGATAATCCAAATATCATAGGCTGCCGTTGGGGAAAACAGTATTAGAATAAAAAAATGTTTTTCAAAGGATGTACTTCTATAAATTACCGCTTTGGAAAAGCTCCCTAGACAAAGCATTTTTTATATGTTCTGCTGGAATCTGTATAAAAATAGTGTGCACACATATTTAACATGCAAAGTAAAATAAGAAAAGTACAGTCATTTAGTATTTGTGTGTGTGCGTGCAAATAAAGATTGAATTAAAAAGTTGCCCTTTGGCGAACTGCCTGAAACAGCCTGGTTTGCTAGTACCAGTCTTCACATTCTCCTGTTTGCTGGAAAATGGATTATAGTTCCGTGTTTAAACATAACGATCTCCATATACAAGGCTATAACTTCTTCGAGGTTAGCACATGCCTTATTCTCCACTGAATCAGTCAGGAAACCTAGCCCATCTCCTTATACAGAGTAAATGTCAAAGTAATAGATAAACGGTGGACAGGTGAGCAAATGAATGATAAATTCTGGCCCGAGACCTCAAGGCTATGATGCATTTTCATTTTGGGAGAGTGCGCGTGAAGCTAGAGCCAAGAGAAATCACCACTTGAACAGCAGTACCTTACGTCACATTCACCTCTTAATCTTTCTGGTAGATAGAAATGGCGCTTTCAAGCATCCTTGGATAAAGTCTTTTTGGAGGAAACCACCACGACTGTAAGGCGCTGTGTCTAGCAAGCACCTGTGGCCCATTAGTTACGCTCATTCACTGTAAAACGCTATCATCTTCTATTGAGACCTAAAGAAACGTGCCTAGAAGTTTTTCTTTTTGAAAAAAATGTAGCATGTAACATCACGGCGAGAATTTGTAAGATGAAACTCCTGAAACGTTATGCAGAGTCACACGTGTATTAGCACGTAGACACTTCACCTTTTATGGCCCCATTGTTGGGTCTGTGGTCTCCAAAGGGATAAGAGGTGGTCCAGCCATGAGCATCTCTGAGCATCTGTGCACACCGAGGTTGTACCACAAAGGGAAACAGGCCTGATCCAACAGCTCTGGTCACTTCCAAGGAGTAAAGAGCAGAGGGAGGGGCCGCTGTCCCTCCTGCCACATCGGGTATCCTGTGAGGCAGCCCACAATCATCCAGGAGGAGCCTCGGCTTCACCCCACAACAATGTGATGGTGGTTTGTGGGCAAGTGTAACAGATGCCACCCAACTTCCAAGGTAAGGGCTCTTCCTGGGGAACTTAGGAAAATACAGAAGCCACGGAGGACAAAACCTGCCACCAATCTCTGAACCCAGGGCCAGGAGAAACAGGCTGATCAATCATACACTTGCTCCAACTGTGTCCGCAGTGCAATTCCCGGAATACTGTTTTCCACACCTTGCTTCAGACAGCCGCTGCTCACCCACCCACCTGCACAGCTGACGGGAGCTCTCAGCCATCCCGAAATAGGTCACCGACATCCGAGGGCGACAGCGCCCGGCCCTCAGTATGTGTCTACTCTCTCCCTGTTGCTGGTCGATTCTCGCCCGCTCCACACAGATCACTTTATAACTCTGCTTTAAGTTTTAAACTTCTTTTTTTTTTCCATTTTAACTTGACTGTGGAGCAAATTTTCTAGATTCTGTTCATCGTTTTCCCCGGATAGGTAAATAGCCTCAACCTAACCGATTCATAATCTGACATTATGAGTTAAAGAGACCTTAACTTGTAGAGTTACAACGAGTTTCAGGCTCAGCGCGCTTTAGTGCATCCTGCCAGGAAGATGCTCGTGGGTTCCCAGCAAGCATCACTCTTTCTGTCTTGACCCATGACCAGCTTTCCCACCTAGGTCCAAACAGCCATCGAGGTACAAACTCAAGTTTCCAGTGACTGCAGACAAGAACCCTAAAAACTCTCCTTTCCTGGGGCCTCCTTCTGGTGAAGCAAACTCCCACTAGAAGCAAATGCTTTGAACACCTTTTCAGACTCTTTCAACTCGAGGTTTTTCAATGTACGGAGAACCCCTGACCCTCTGTCCTCCTCCACTTAAAACCTCCCATCCCCCCACATGTACCCTGAATTTCTCCTGAGAAGACTTGTCTTTCTAGACACTCATCTCCTGGGACTGGCCTCCTCACAGGCCCAGTACGAGTAATTACCGAATACAAGTACCTACATATACATTTATAAATAGTATAAATTATATACATTTAAAATATACATTCACTACACTGGCCTCCAATCCTCAAACATTTTTGTGAGGCGCGTGGCGTGCTTTCATTTCTGCAGTCAATGAACACACCACCAGTGCAGGTGAGAGCATTCTCCCCCTGAGGGCTTTGGTTCACCACCATCTGCAACCAGGCTCAAGGCAGGAGTAGAGTCCAGGATAGAAACTGTTCTCCAGCAATTGTACCAGTGCTTCTGGTTTTGAAAGCTACTGGAACACAAGACCAATAAAATGGAGATGAAAATACACAGCTTGGTTTAAAGAAGAGGAGATGGGATCAGGGAAGGCTGGCCCCTTCTAACCACTGGAGCTGCAGGACAGAGCAGGGGGCTCGAGGGTCCCATGAGAAAGTTCATGAACATACTAGGAAAAGTAATAACTACAATTCCGATAAGTTGCAGTGTTCTGGATTAGGCATGAATGGATTTTCCCTGATAACGAATGAAACCACAATCACGACATCTCATGAGTTAAAAAATTATTAAATAGTACCAGAGACACAGAACACAGGACTCTAAATCACGATCTTTTGCAGTTTCCTTGGTTTCAGGAAAAGCCTTATATTTATACCCAGCTAACTGGTCTGTTCCTGGGTCTTAAAACTGGGTGGAATCTGAAATGATGAATGAAGCCTTTTAAAAATGATCTGAGAAGGAGATGAAACTCCTCTGCCTTCTGTAAGTCAGTCCCCACCGGGTCAGGTGAGCTTGGAAGGTGGTGCACTAATTCCCGGAGCCCGCGTTCAGGAAAATCACCAATGGGTAGGATTCTCCGAGTTTGCTAAATGCACGCTTCGTTGATACAATTCGGATTACATAAGGTTACCAGCGCCCCCTTCCGGGAGAAGGACGCCAGGTGTCCTCCGCCCGTTTCTGGTTCCTGTAACCGCAAGGTGGACAGTTCAGGAGGGCGGGGAGGACGCCTAGCGGTGTGTCCTCCCATCAGGAACACCCGGGACGCATCCAGTGCTCGCCTGGGGCGCATCACGCAAACCCACAGCCACACGTCTCTCCAGGACCGATCTGCGGGCCGGCACAGGCCTGGGCGGAGGGGGAAGTTCGCGCGTCCACCCAGTCCAGAAACCCGGGTGCGTCCCCGGACTGCGTTCGGGGACCCTCCGCCCCGCCCCGCCCGGCCCGTACAGGAAGGGACAGGCGACCCCTGGGGGTGGCGCTCGGGGACCCTCCGCCCCGCCCAGCCCAGACGGGACAGGCAGATGACCCTTGCCCCCTCCACCCCCCAGCCCAGACCCCGGACAGGGCTGCGCGGTACCCGGAAGGCGGCCGGAGGGTGGCGGCCCCGCGGCGGGGTCGGGGTCGCGGTCGGGGCGCCGGGGCCGCAGCAGCAGCAGCAGCAGCAGCAGCAGAGCAACCAGAGGTGCCTCAGCTCCATCCCGCCTCAGCCATTTCCTCTTTCGGTTCCCGGGCTCCTCCCCGCGGCGGGGCGGGGCGCGGGGCCGGGGACTGGGGGGTTGTGGGGGCTCGGGCCGGGGGCGGGTCCGGGGGCGGGTCCGGGGCGGGGCGGGGCGGGACGGGGGGCGGGCCCGGGGTGGCGGGGCCGGGGATGGGGTGGAGTCCGGTTCTGCGTCGGGGGTCCGGGGGTCCGGGGGTCCGGGGGCTGGGCCGGATAAACACTCGTATTGATGATTTTCTCAGCATTGTTCTAAGCACCTTACAAGTATTATTACCTTTATTCAATCCTCGGTAACAAATCCTGCAGTGGATAGTATTATCGTTATTTCCATTGTACACATGGGGAAACTGAGACACAGAAAAGGTAAGGTGCGCGCTCAAGGCCGTGCATCTGACAATGGTGGGTCTTGGGTTTGGACTGAGATGGAGTCTGGCTCCAGTCTGGGCTTGCGGCCTCTCCAGGTCTGCATCCTTACTTTTATATGCTTTATGAAATTCTGCAGTTTCTGAAAAAGGCATTATTAATTCATTATCAGTGAGCAGTAGGATTGCATGAGATGTAAACTTTAAACAACCAGCTAAAGATAGTCAAATAACCTGGAACGTGCGCTGAGAAAGATGCTAGTGTTAAACTGGGGAAGTATTTGAATGGCTGTTAATTTTATAAGAGGGTTAGTTCTTTAATGATTGCTTTTTACAATACGAAGAATTTTCTGCCCTGACATAACCTCATGACTGCAGGATTTCACACTTGTCCCTCACCTCTGATCCTTACAACAACTCTCGAGGCAGAATCAACATCCTTACTCTGCAGTTGAAGAAACTGACTTGTGGTGATTAAGGAGCGCACTTGAGAGCCTACATAGTCAGACTTCAGAGCCCAGACTGGGATCAGTCACTCCAAGGAACACCTGTGGTTGTTTCTTCTCATTATTTTTATTTTGTGTTGGCTCTTCTTTATCAACAATATCATTTGTAGTCCACTGTGAGCTTTCTATGTTCTGATACGATTTACAGGAAAGTGTGACACTCAGTAACGCAGCTGAGTCATTGTGCTACCTCCAAATGGAAGAGCTTTTTTTTTTCCTTTTAATATGTTTCTCTCTATATTATGGGAGAGAATCCTATTCCTCCAGGTAATTAATCAGCTAGTGTCTGGACTGGAATATTTGATTATCTTTGGTTTTGGATATTACAGGGAAATTTTTATTACTGCCACAAAATCCACCTCTCATCTCCTTTGTGAATGTTGTTGTTAACTGGATTCATGTTGGTGTTGAAGTCATCTTGACTTCTTATATTGGCCACATGTCATCAGAACTACATAAATCCTGAATGAGAAAATATGTTACATACATTTCTGGGTACAAGACTTTCCAATTCCCTCTAAGGCTGAAGAGGAGAAATGCTGTCTAACAGCCACTGCTGATGGCAGGATTTGTGAGGCTTTAGAAGTAGCTCATTCCAGTTTCCAAGCTGGAGGGTGGTGCATCAGGGGCCGCCAGATATGCACAAAACGAAGAACTAGGTGGTGCCTCCACCAGCCAGCTTCCAACCAGGAGGGAAAATGTCAGCGGTGAAAAGCCCTGCCTTACACCTCCTTTCTCCAACAGGCACTGGGACAAGATGCCCCCAGAAACACCTGAAACCAGACTGGTTTCTGTAGAAACCTCGATCCATTTCTGTTCTGCTGACATTTGAATAAATGTGAACAGAGGGATGCACACACTGTGGATGGAGACAGCTGGTAAGTTTATCTGAGAACCATTACTAACCACTCATAGCAAAACAGTAGTTCTCTACTCACAGACTTAGATTATTCCAGTCAAGTACTTCAGAAATCTGGGATTTGTAGGCAAAAACAACACATTTCACATGGCAATAGTATTTTGCAGGAGCCTGAAACTCCCTTTCTGTCTCATGTAATCATTTTAAATAGCATAGATATGCCCTTTTCGGGATCTAAGAAAATAATTCCAGTGTCCTTTATTCTCAGAATGTCACTAATTCTAATGTAAATTCTGTTTTAATACCACTCCATTCCCTTAAGTCAGATGGAGCCTGAAACAATTACATGCCTTTTGACTTCTACTGCCTGTGCAAAAAAATCACATTACCTCAAAGATGAGATGTAAGAAAAAAGGAAGACTTGCAGGAAGAGGCAGGCATATAAAAAGACCCATCTTCAAGTGGAATTTGCATAAATGAGGGTGACTCATCCTGGTTATGAATCTAACTTTACACGCAACAATTACAGGGAACTCTATAACTCAGGAACCCTATGAAAATGAGAACTACTTACAGAATGATTTCATTTCATTGCTTTGAAGGATTGCTTGGTTTAAATGATTTTTAATTGATCACTGTTTTGTTTTACAAATTAATAATATATTAATGACATATGATATCGAATATTTTTATATGTTCTTTGCCATCTATTTATCTTCTTTGGTGAGGTGTCTGTTAAAGTCTTTGGTCCATTTTCTATGTGGGTTGTTTATATTCTTATTGCTGAGTTTTAAGAGCTCTTTGTATATTTTGAATAGCAGTTCTTTATCAGGTGTGTCTTTTTCAAATACTTTCTTCCGGTCCGTGTCTTGTCTTCTCATTCTCTTGCCAGAGTCTTTTACATTTTAATGAAGACCAGCTTACGATTTCTTTCTTTCATAGTTTGTGCATTTTGGTATTGTGTTTTAAAACGTCACAACCACACTGGGGTCATGTAGATTTTCTCCTATGCAGTCTTTTAGGAGTTTTACAGTTTTACTTTTTACATTCAGGTCTATACCCACCTTGTGAAGGATGTAAGTTCTGTGTCGAAATTCATTATGTTATACATGGATGTCCAGCTGTTCCAGCATCATTGGCTGCAGAGATTATCTTTGCTCCATTGTGTCGCCTTTGCTTATTTGTCAGAGATCAGTTCATTATATCTATGTGAATCTGTTTCTGGGGTTTCTATTCTGTTCCATTAAGCTATCTGTCTGTTCCTTCACTGATACCTCACTGTCCTGATTACTGCAACTGCACTCTAAGTCTTAAAGTCAGGCCGGGTGGGTCTGGGGCTTTTTTTCTCTCCTTCAATATCATGAGGGCTCTTCCGCGTCTTCTGCCTCTCTGTCTAAACTCTAGAATCAGGTTGTCAGTATCCACAAATTAACTTGCTGGGCTTTTGATTGGGATTCTGTTGAATTCACAGATCAAGTTGGGAAGAACTGACATCTTGACCATACTGAGTCTTCCTGTCCATCAACATGGAATATTTTCACATTTATTTAGTTCTTCTTTGTTATCTTTCATCAGAGTTTTGTGGTTTTCCTTATACAGATCGTATATTTCCTTATACAGATCGAACTTTCTTGGACTTCGATTGCTAAGTACTTCTTTGGGGGTTGCTGATGTCAATGACATTATGTTTTTAAATTCCACTTGGTCATGATTGGTATCTAGAAAAGAGACTGACTTTATTATATTAACCTTATATCTTGCAACCTCAATATGATCACTCCCTAGTTCCAGGAGTTTTTTGGTTGATTCTTTCTGATTTTCTGCATTGATGAATCTGTCATATGTGAACAAAGACAGTTTATGTCTTCTCTCCCAATCTCCATAACTTTCATTCCCTTTTCTTGTCTTATTGCATTAGCTAGGACTTCATGTACAACGTCGAAGAGCAGTGCTGAGAAGGAATATCTTTACCTTATTCCTGATGATCACTATTTTTATACCATATTTGTGCACTGCAGTCTTTTAGGTCATCCTTGGACTAAGACCCTAAATAATGCCACAGTGGGTGTGACATACATAGTGGAGAACACACAGCCTTGGATTTGGATAAACATGGGTTCTGACACTTGTTTGCTTATTGTCTGTGTGACCTTAAGAAACTATGTATCTTTCTCGATTATATTGTGTATAAATTAGAAATAATTTCTAGTTCTGGTGTCATTATGAGGATTAGAGATAATGGATAAAACATGCTTGAGCCACAGAAGTTGACTCATCTTAGTGGCTGTAATTGCTTGGCTGTAAAATCTCCCTTTGGGACAAGATTCAGAACCAACATTTGTAGACTGTACTGTCTTTATGTTAAGTCCTTAGGGAAAAATCACTTCACATTTGAAGACAGTAGCTCTCCACTGTCTGTTTTGCATCTTAATGACCTTCCTTACTGATCTCAACAGTGGACTCACAGTCATATAATTTAAGAGCTACTGTCATCATCATCAGGGGAATAAGGTAATTTCCTAATGACTAACTTGTTTAGGTTTTGTAAATACAGCTGTAACTTCAGCTTAGATATTCCCCCTGACCCAGCACATTTGGAGAATTTTTGTTTAAGTTTCTATTTCTTCACTTAGAGATGTTTACGGAAATAGAGTTGTTGGAATTTGAAATAGAAAATCGAGGTAATGTGATTTCTGCGTGGACTGTGGGAAGAGGGAATGTTATGTGAAGTTCAATCACTAGCTTGCTCTGTCTGTGCGATGCATTAAAAGGATCTAACGGCACCTGATCTGTCATTGAGTTATTCTGGACCAAGATAACACTGTTAACCTCAGGCCTTAGGCAGGTGGTTGAGAAATAACTGAAGAAGTTAAATGAAGCTTAAACACATATCCTCCTACCGTGGGGCTTTCTGAAACTCAACCCACACAGTCAAGGAGTGACTATATTATTAAACAAAGCAGGCCGAAGATGAAGATGATTTGAACCCAAGACATTTTAGGATCACTAGGTTCATGGGATGTACAGCACATACATATCTAGAGTCTAATCTCTTTAGTTTGCAGAAGAGACATTTCCTAATGAGATGGAGAGCTCCTAAAATTTACATAGCCAGCCCCTGGAGAGCAGAGCTTAACATGTCGACTGCTTCTGTCATTCTTCTAAGATCCTGTGCTGCTGCTCTGAGTGGACGTGCCCTCCCACTTTTAAACTGTGCTTTTTTCTTTTTTGCAACTTGAAACACACCCACTGATGATCTGCCTTATGCAGTCATAAAATAGAGCTATAAACCTGAAAAAAAAAAAAACGCTTCTGCACAGAATTCTTAACAGATCATTTTGCACTTGCCAAGGATAAGGTTTGAATTGTTGAGAAAATCAGTATTCAATGGTGGGTGTAAGATGTTCAGTGTCTATTGATTCACATCACAGTTGGTTAGTATTGAATGTTAGCTATTAAAGCGGTATTGTACCACTAGCAATAGGCTACGTAATTCAAAAATAAGTTAACATTTTTGAGTTGTTATTTTCATATTAGGCAATGCATTTCTAGTTTCCATCCATATTACCTCATCATATTTTCAAGAATTCTTTGTCCATTTCCTTATGAATGTCCCCTGAAATAACAGAAGGTTAGAAAATTAGCTTTTGTAAATATAAAACGATCGGATAAAGAGTGAATGATGAAATGGTGAAACGGTTTGAGCTAGCAGACAGACCAATACCCATTTATTTACTGTGACACCCTGGCATTTCCCCCGAGGGTGTTTTAGGGTCTATATCTGAAAAATACTATATCAAAGCAACCCATCTTTGAAAACCTTACATGAGATGAGGTACGTGAAGCACCATCCTGCCTGGCACTTAGCTAGTGCTGGTTAACGTGAACTCACATTAGTATTTGTGTCATTATTCCTACATGAGAATTTTGCATCACGGTGAATGGATAAGACCTTGACACTTTCACTGGATAGGTGATCCAAACTGATTTTGTTTTTATTTATGAATTTTAACTTCAAGTGTAGGATTTCACTTGCCGTTCATTAAAACAAAAATGTGCTTACTGGTTTTAGTAAGTGTGTGACAGTTCGAGTCTGACCACATGAGGGCAGCATGGCACCTTTTAAGACAGGGATGGAGTCATTGGGGGTGAAAGCAGTATTAAAGCTATGGAAATCACAGGTACAAAATTAAAGAAGACTAGAAGACTCCATAATGATTCTCTAATCCAGACTTCCATCTTACAGTTAGGGGAACTGGGGTTTGAAGAGGCCAGTTAGCAAGTCCCCCGTTACACAATGATGTCTGTGGATAGTGGCAGAGAACCACCCCACAGCACCAACAGCAGAACGGTTACAGCATCACCAGAGCACCTAAGTGCTCTGAGACTTTGTATTATGCACTAGTCGTGTGTGTGGCAGCATCGTAGAGGAAACTGAATATTTCTGTTAATGAATTAGCCTCAGGAATGGTCCTTCCTGGAGAAATAGAAAAATAAAAAGGAAGAGTCTCATTTCCAGAAGACGTGTGTGCTTGGAGGCAGGAGACTGAACCGTGTGACTTCTCAAGGTTGTCATTAACATTTTGCTCACAGCCTCGTGCCTGTGCGTTGCCTTGGAACTGCATCATCGACTCCACGAAGCAGGAGCTAGCCAAGGAAGGGTACTCTTCTGTTTTGCCTAGGAAATTTCCCCCTTTTTTTAACCCAGTTTTTCTCCATACCCCACTTCCAGCCACAGAGTCACACAAACACACACAAACAGCCAGAAACATGCAAAAAATCCATCCCTGTGGCCTTATTATCATGGGGACACCTGTAGGGGGAGAGTTGCTTTACCTTGGCACCCACAGTCTTCATCACACTTACCTCCTTTCCCAGCCTAGTGAGTAAGCACACGTCCTGCTGTCCCCATGACCCTGTCCTCCCTTATATCCGTACCTCTTTGCAATTCTTTCCTTCTCTCCTGCCTCACTACCATGCCACGGCATTAACCCGTCAGCCTTGAACTTTGCATGCTGTGATGCTTAATTTTATGCATCAGCTTGCCTGGGCCACAGGGGTCCCGGATACCTGGTGAAACATGGTTCTGGGTGTTTCAATGAGGGTGTTTTTGGGTGACATTAACATTTACATCAGTAGGCTGGGGAAAGCAGATTGTCCTCCGTGATGTGGGTGGGCCCCATGCAATCAGTTGAAGGCTGAACAACAAGATCAGAACAAAATATCTCATCCTCCCAAGTAGAGAAGAATTCCTCATGCCCGATCTTCTTCAACCTGGGATGATGGCTTTCTTTCAACTCAGGCTCAGCCTGAAACCCTGGCCCCCCCCGGACCTGAAGCCAGACAGCCTTCAGAACAGAACGTCACCAGCAGCTCTCCTGGGTCTCAGGTCTTTGGATTTCAGTGGACTTACCCTGCAGATCTTGGGAGTTTCGTGTGAGTCAGTTCCTTGTAATCAATCAATCAATCCATGAGTATGTTACATTGGTTCTGTTTCTCCGGAGAACCTTGAATAGTACAGACACTTTGGTTCTCTTCGATATATTTTCAGATGAAACCAGAATATCATATGTACAACAATTTGCTCATTAGGATTATTCACTAACTTAATAAATTATCTGTTAAACATGAAATCCCGACCTTACGCTGGCACTAACCTTGAGTCCTCAGTAAGTGTCACAGATTTTTGGCATTTAGTGGGATTTAACAAGAATGTGTTGATGAATGAATATGTAAATTCAATTACTTATCTTTTGAAGAGATTTTTGATTCTGTCAGAGAGCTGGCATTTTTCTTTCCATCTACATGTGGGCGTCTCACAGCACAAAGGAAGTACTTATATTTTGGTTGCTAGGATACTTCTTTGTCCAGCCACAAGCTGTGCATATTATAGGTCTGGGCTGAAGGACGGAACAGATGCCAAGAATGATTCACTCAGAATAAAGAGGCTTAAGATAACAGTGTCAGTTGTCAGTCAATGTTAGATCATTAGATTTTTAATTTAATGTCTTAAAGTCTATAATGGGACCTTGACAGCATAGACTCTGACATGATACAGGTAAGACAAATAAGACCCTTAAGAGTGGTTCATGCGGCAAATTGGTGTGGTTAGTAAATGAGAGGGTGATTACTGGAAATAAGATCCCCAAAGGCCCAGTCCTTGCTGCTCCTTCACAAGCAAACAGCTTCTCTATTGGCCTGTATCCAGCAACCCCTGGAAATCACCGCCCCCCCAGCAAACCACCACCATCTGTGTCAAAGCTCCCCTGGTGACCTGCCCCCCATGAGGAGCCCGCCGGGCACCATGCTCCCCCTTGCTCACTGGGCATCAGCATCTTTTCCTTCTGTTCCTGGGTCTCGCGGACCCACACGTCTGTCCACACACTGGGATCCTGTCTTCTCCTCTGAGCCTAGAATTCTCTCCTCCTCAACCCCCACATTGCTGGAGATCCACAGTGTTTGTCCCTTTCTCCCTTTAGACTTCAGCTCAGGTGTCTTCCCTGACCTCCGTGATCCAGGCAGCACACATACTGGGGATCATCTTCAACCTCACTTCTCAGCTTATTCTTCATGAAAACATTAAACTCTCCAAAAATATGTTGTCTTTTCAATTAGTTTTGCTCTTTCTCTATATCCCTGGCAGTAAATATCTGCAAACTACAGACAAATCTCCAGGAAGACAGAAATCTATTTTGGTGATTTTTGTGTTTTATAGAGTGTTCAATGCTCTGTACGTGCTAGACCATCAAGGGATGTTCTTTGAAATGATGGACTCTGATTCAGTGAGAAGAGCAATCTGAAAATGTAGTTCATGAACTTGACTCCCGCATCAGAGGCTCACCTGCAAACACGGTTCAAGACTAAATAATCAAGTAAAAGTTCAAAAGTTTAGTGCTGTCTAAATCAGAAACTGCATTATTTGAATGAATTTGTTAAATCTGTATGGAATTTTTACACTTTGAAATGGGAGGGATTGCATGTGTGTGACTTTGGGATTAGTTTTGAATAGAAGATATGTGTGTCTTTAATTAACACAGATAATGTTGGGACCTTGTCTCAGACATTTAGTGTCACCTGAGTAGGATTACATGAGGCACACTCTGCCATTGTTTGAGTGAGGTTCTCAAGAAATCAAATACAGGAATACGCATTGTGTAAGAAGTATGTCCACTGACATATGACTGGATAAAGAAGCTGTGGTAAATTTATACAATGGAATACTACTCAGCCATAAAAAAGAATAAAATAAAGACATTCGCAGCAATATGGATGGACCTGGAGATCATCATTCTAAGTGAAGCCAGGAAAAGAAAGAAAAATACTATGTGATATCACTCATATGTGGAATCTAGAAAAAGAGGACACTAATGAACTTATCTACAAAACAGAAACAGACTCAAAGACATAGTGAACAATCTTATGGTTACTAGGGAAATGGGGGTGGGAAGGGATAAATTTGAGAGTTTGAGATTTGCAAATATTAGCCACTATATATAAAAATAGACTTTAGAAAACCAAATTTGCTCTGTATAACACAGGGACCTATATTCAATATCTTGTAATAATGTTTAATGAAAAAGAATATGAAAATGAGTATAACATTTCTTTAAATGTTATTAGTAGTCTAAATTCATGATGCATTTTGATTGACTGGTGACTCGCCGGCTTTGAGAGTCAACGTCCTCGGTTGGAAGTTGGATGAGCCAAAGGCAGGACGCGCTCGAGGCTGGGGTCGGGTTCTGGGCGCCGGGTGCTGACGCGGGAGGTCGCACAGCGGGAACATGGACCCAGGCTGGGTGAGCAGAAACGGAGGATGTGATAAGAGTGAAGATCGGAGGCAGAGGCCAGATTTAAACCCGCAAGAAATGCTGTTTGGGGAATTGCTGCCAAAAGACTAACCCCGATGGAGGTGGAGCGGGCGAGGCACAGCCGAATCAGGAGCGCATCCCGAATGGTGCGGAGCAGGAGGAATTCGCAGGTGCGGAGCCGCCCGGGGGCTGGGGGCGGGCTGAGTCGTCCTGATTAAGCAGTTAAATTGCCCATTCTGACTTCTCTCCCAAGTTGGGGAGCTGCTGCTTCTTCAGCCTGGATCTTGGAAGGAAGACAGGACCAGTCTGAAGCCTGCGATCCAGTCTGGCTTGGAAAAAAAGGCGAGCCCAGGTGAGGTCAGCCCAGCAGCAGAGCCCCACCAACATGTGAATGTGGAAGAGGATTGTTTTGGGTGTTGCTTGCCCTAGTGTGCTTCCCGCAGAAGCCTGACTGATTACCACTGGTAAATGCTTATGGTTAGTAAAATGGTGCATTTACTGAACAGAGGATACAATGATTAACTGAAAAATGCACCTAGAAATTGAAAAATTATGTCCAATTTAACTGACAAAAAGTGGATCATCACTATTTATTTGTATTTTAAATAGCCTGCTGGATCTCGTTAGGACGACTCCAATAATTTACCTCCAGCTATGTCTACACAGCCCAGTTGTCTGGACTTTGAGCAGTTGTGTCTCTGTCCTCAGGGCAGAAATCAATTGTGGGGCAAGATTCTATTTAGGGAAGGACAGACAGTTAACCTGCACCGGGACCCTGGTGTCTGTACACTGGGAATTTCCAAACAGGATTTTCCCAGTGAGCAGTTCCGACAAACGCCATGTTACCATGTGGACTGAACCGTGTGTCCCGTGTGCAAATGACGCACAGACCTGCTGATCCGGCTCGGGTGGAACGCCTGTGGTTACTCCTCTGCATTGTGACCGAGCGGTCCCATACACTGTGCCCCTGCCTTTCTTTCTAGAAGTGGGTCAGTGACAAACAAGGAAAGAAATGCAGTGACAGTCTCAGCCCTAAGGGCACGTGCGCTCCCAACAAAGCTACGTCTGATGTATTTGTTTGTTTGTAAGTCATTAGCGTATTTATTTATGTATATGGATGCTTTAAAAATTTTTTTTCTTATTTACTTTTAAACATCGTGAAGTTAGGGGCCGTTGCTTTCATGAAGGCTTTTCATGGGGCATCTTAGAAAGTTTTCAACACACATTTTGTCCCAGGAAAGACTGGATTTCTGGTTTAAGAAGTGTCCAGGTTGGGGAGGGGTGAATCTATTTCAGGCATTTTTCTTTTCTGATGCATGTCTGGCATGATGAACTTCCCGATATGAAATTCCAAAGGAAGGACTGAGGCTCAGGGCCTTTTGATTTCATATAAGTGGCCCCCACTCGAGCATCCCGAGACCCTGGCTTTCCTGGTGGACGCCTCTGGCAGACACAGCGTGGTCGGGCTGCCCGCTGTCACCCATGTCCTTGTTGGGAGAGCACCCACGTTGCCCTGGGGTTCCTTCTCCAGGAGCATCCGGGAGGGCCGGCTGCTTCCCATCTCCACGGGGCGAAGGTGCTGACCACCCGCCGATGGTCATCAGCTTGGGCGAGGGCGACCATTCTGGGGGTGAGACCTGAGGGGTGGTCTGCAGGGTTTCTGGCAAAGGGCTTCTTGATCTTAAAAAACTCACAGGATTGCACCCATCCTCTGCCTTAGACACAGTCAGGTGGGGAGGGAATCCCTGCAGCTGCTCTTCCCTCTGGCAGAGGGAGACCGATGGCCTGAGGGTTAAGGAATCGGGCTTTGGAGTGAGTGCCGGCTTCCAGTCCCATCTCTGCCACTGGCTGGCCACGAGGGCTCCTGCCAGGTGGGGAGTCTCTCAGGGCTTCCTTGCCCTTCTCTGGAAAGTGGGCGAGAGTGAATATTTGGAGGATAAATGAGCATCTCAAGTCCCCTCTTATGAAAAACAAGAATAATGAGAGGTCTCCCTCGTAGGACCCTTATGAGGATTACACGAAGTAACACAGGTAAAAGGCGCTTAGACTGAAGCTGGTGTGCAGGTGGTGTTAACAAGCGCTAGCTGGAAGCAAAATGTAAGAGCAGGAGGCAGAACCCAGGCGGACTCCAGCAAGCAGAGCAGAAGCCCACTTGTACTGCATGTGGAGCTGCCATAGCCTTGAGACGCTTTTTCACCAGATTTTTAAAGCTGATGTCATGACCTGGGCCACTACAATCAGGGTGGTCCCTGTCTTCCAGTGAAAATCATCTGGATGACATGTATTGCCCGTCAGTGCAGAGGGAGTGAACCTGGTGTTCCGCCACACCTGAGAGGCTGGTACCATGGGCTTCTCTGTCCACGTCAGTTTAGACCCTGATCAGGAAGAAGGGAGAAACTCTTGCTCATACTGAACACTCTGCTTCCACTGGGGTGAGTTTTAACTCAGCCCCCAACATTTAAATGCTCTTCACCTCAGTGACCGATGGAGCTGATCGCAAGTCCAGGCACAGTTCTGAATGGGGACCCTGTGAATCATCCCAGCATCACACAGGGCTTTAAAGGGCTTCATCTTGGGCTAAAGCAGCAGTGAAAGCTCTGCATGTTGGCTTTCTTCCAAATCCAGTTCCCAAGGCTAAAATTCTCAAGTCCAGAACATGCACTGTTTAATTACCTGACGACTACTGAGTCTCGTTTGAGAAAACACAGTTTGATTGATGGGTCCAGCTGTGGCCCTCGTGCAGCGTGAATTTTCTGATCACTTTAAGATGCTGGCTCCGCAGCTGTCACCTGGAACTTTAACATGCACTAGCACAAAGCTGCTTTACAGGCTCGTCTCCATCCACGAGAGAGGGACGGCGTTTCCCAGGGAAACTTCAATATACAATTTGTTACATATCCTAGCGATGCTGTCATCAGTGTTAATGTTTTTGTTTTTCTTAAATGTCCAGATTTGTGTAATTGAGCAGTTTAAAATGGGGTGATCTCAGGACAGGTTTTGCCCAGTAAAGGACTGTTTGCTGAAGTCCTGTTTTTCTCCTGCTGACACAGTGATGCTTCTGACAGCTAAGATGGTGGAATGGGATTTCAGATTCTTCCATTCCCACAATCTACACAATTGATTAGGGAAACCATCGGAGGAAGGGCCAGTCCACCGTCGTCCTCACCAGGGCTGTCGGAGCAATCAGGATTGTTGAAGGAAGAGCTAGAAGCAGGGAGACTGGCTCCTCCTTGGGTTGGGGAGGTTTGGGGACAATGAGGCAGCAGGTCTAAGCTTGTCTCTGAGCCATCTCTGATTGTGTTTAGGGCATGTTCATTGGGTTCTTACCATCTTCCATCAAACCCACCTGCGCCACCCCTCCGAGATGTAGTAGGAAGAAGATGTAGTTGTGATGGCAACTTTAGTGAGAAGAGGGACCTAGGGTTTTCAAATGGCCAAGCAGAGAATGAGAATAACAAGTGTTTTATACAACATCATTTTCAATAATGCTTTCTTGTCAATTGAAGTATAGTTGATTTACAATGCTGTGTTAATTTCAGGTGTACAGCACAGAAATTCAGTTACATATTTATGTTCTTTTTCATATTCTTTTCCATTATAGGGTATTACAAGGTATTGAATATAGTTCCCTGTGCTATACAGTAGAAACTTGCTGTTTATCTATTTTCAGTAATGCTTTCTCATATCCTTTCTTTGTTGGGCTCCAGTGACCTGCATAATCCCAAAGTCTGCAGGAATAAAGGCAATCTCAGTGTAAGAAGGGCATCTGGATGTCTAACTCTGAGGAAACAGATCATTTATGTGCTTTCAAGGTCACCCTTTCCATTGCCAATCAAAAGGAGAGCAAAATAATCATTTAGTTGGAAATGTCTGTTTTGACATTACAGGGAGGTGAAGAGATTTCTCTCTGAACTCTATAAACGTTAACAACATGGCCCATTCTGTAGAAGTGTTTCTTTCCCTTCTTCTTCCTTTAAGGACATTCTACTCTAAACCCACTCAGGTGCGTTTAGCATGGGAACAACTCATGACCTTGACCTTGACCACCATTAAGTTCCCTGCGAATGCTTCTGCTGGTTTTGATAACACTGAGAAAGAGAAGAATTAAGTATCTGGAAAGTGCAGTAATATACTCCTTATAGGGAGCATTTAGATATTTTTGTTGGGAGATTATTCCACACAAAGTAGAAAATCCTCCACAGCATTCAGAGTTATTTATCCCCATAAAACATACTGACTTTGATTTTCTTCAGCAGAACTGAATTTCCCAAGCGTACTTCCTCCTGTGCAAGGGGGTTTCCACCCCTGCACGTGGCACTAACCAATGATAATTTCAGTTCCTTCGGTTCAGAGAGAATTTTCTTGTTTTTGCTGTTTTTCAGGTCCCAAGTCAAAGATGTGAACTTGTTCGTCTTCTTTATTGGTTTGTGGGAGAGCCACCCAACGGCAGTGTCGCTGAGACTGACCGTGCGAGGAGCCCCGGTCCAGGGGAGAAAGGAATGAATGGTCACCGCTGTAAAGCAAAGGGTCAGGTGGACACCGGGTGACGCAGGCTGCTCGCTCTGAGTTTGGAATCATGGTGATTATTGCGGGACTTATTGCAAGAGTGGATGAACTGGACTTTGCAAAGCTGTATATGTAACTTCCGTTTTATTTCAGGGTGTGTAATGAAGGGGTGGGGAGAATTCTCAAATCTAGGTACAAAATAGCAAAGCTTAGGAGTATTACTGATAATTTCTATTTTTTTTATAAACCTTCTGGCTATGATTCACCATTTTAATGTTAGGATTTTTCTTAACAAACTAAAGGAAAACCACAGGGAATATATATATATATATATATTTTAAACAAAAGAGCACTAATCTACTTCACTCTGACAGTGATTTGCATTTAATGTGCAGGACTGTTTGTTTTTACATTCTTACCTAAGACGCTGAATTTTTTTTTGTCCCTTGCACATGAAAGGAATTTTTCATAATTTGTGTGATATATAAAAGTCTTCCTAGTCTCTATGTATTTAATGGTCAGTTTGTGCTACATTTATTTGTCCTTGTTTATAGCATCTTTTGAAATGTCCTGTGCACCATATAAGAAACCACTTTCTCTTCTAGTTGGTTGATCACAGAAAAAAACAAAAACAAAAACAAAAAAGCAGGGATTGAAAATACAAAAATATTGAGATATCAAAGATAGACTAATAGAGAAGCAACGTTTATCTAGTGAGTTCCAGAAGAAGAGACAAATGGAATAGAGAAGAGACATTAGAAGGAATGATAGATACTTTTTCAGACTGATAAATAAATAATTCCTTAGATTGTAGAAGTAACTTAAGTCCTGATAATCAACTAGGCACTGAGATTCACTATAGAGACTGCAGAACCACAGAGATGAAGAGAAATATTTAAAATGAGCAACAATAAATCACATATTATAAACAATAAACCACAGGAATCGGAATTTGACAGTAAATTTCACATTGGCCAAAATTGAGTGAAGGAAAAAAATATGACCTTGAAAACACTGAGAGGACATAACCATCAACCTAAATTATCCTTCCACAGTGAGGGTAAAATAAAGATATTTAACGTAAGGGTTAATCTTTATCACTCATAGAATTTTGCTGAAATGATAAACGAAGTTTATCAGGAAAGAAATGGGACCCAGAAAAAGGCTAAGTGAAAAAAAATTTAGAAAGAAGATGTGGGTAAATAGATATGAAACATTATATAGTATATGTAATTTCCATATACTATATATGGAAAATATAATAATAATTTAATGATGATAAATAAAAATTGAGGATTTTAAAGATGAGAAGGAAATAATACACCAGGCAAATTTTACCACAGAAGATGGATTAAAATATTTTAATTATTATTAATACAGACATATTAATTAACGCACATGTTTATTAAGAAAAATATGCACATAAAAATTTAAGGGTAACCAATAATGGGTTCTTAAACCTAGCTGGAGAGAAGGTGAGTGGACTGGAAGACACATTCAATGATATTATTTAGAATGCAGTACAAAGACAAAGCCTATGTAAAATGGAAAGAGAATTTAAGATACAGAGAGGTTTTAGAAAGTCTAACACGCCACTAATTGAGATTCCAGAAAAGAACAGGAGAGAAGACTTTGGAAGGTGTACTGAGAGTATATTAGAGGTAATAAAAGGTTACTTTAAGAAGTTACTTAAGAAGTCAAATAAATAAAAGCGTATTTGTATCGTGTGAGGCTGTGTGATCATTCCCAAACGTTTTCCACTCCTTCTTACGGGGTAAAGGTGTTTTCCACCCAGTTATTTATTGAGCTTGATGATGTAGCTTGCTTCAGTTAATGAAACGGAAGTGGCAGTGCCACGGGTCCCTGCCGGGCTGTAGCCCTGAGAGCGAGCATGCGTTTTGTCAGGGTTTCCTTCTCTTCCTGCCATGTTGCTGGGAATGCCCCAAGTCAGGGCTCATCTCTCCGCCTAGATGCAGACAAATGGAGACATGGGGCAGAGCCACGCTCAGCCCACAATGGACACGCAGCACGGATGACACAAACTTCTGTTGTGCTCATCTACGGGTGTGACCCTTTAAGTCTTTCAACGTGCAGTTTAAGCTAGCTGAGCAGCTCTCAGTGGGGAATGATTTTACCCCCGGGGGGGTACTTGTCAATAATGTCTGGGTGCACTTCTGGTTGGAGGAAGGCTGTGGTCATGCCGCTAATCACCGTACAAGCTCCGCAAGACAGCTACCCAACCCAAACGTCAGTGGTGCCCAGCTTGAGAACCCCTGATGAGCCTACCTCCTGGTCATGGTCCCCAGACACACAGCAGGAGACGGCACGTCACCAAAGACACGGCGTCCTTAACGGAAGCCACCGAGAACTGACTGACTACAACCCAAGAACCAACAGTTGGACCATCAGCTGATTTTTGAATGGAAACCAGAAGGCCACGGAACACTACTTCAACTTGCTGAAAGAAAATAACGGTAAACATAGAACGGTGTAATCAGCAAGGCTATATTTTAGACATGAGAGCCAAATAATGGCACTTTTATGTAAACCAAACTAAGACATTTGCTGCCAGCAGACCTTAAGTACAGAGTATACCCCAGCCTCCCACTACCCTAGAAGTCATTCTAGCTGAGATGTCTGACATGCAGAACGCAGTGGGGAAACAAAGAAGCAAATGTGGGGGTGCATTTCCACAGACTGAGTGTATACAACAATATCTCACTGAATCAACAATGAAGATGAAGTTGAAATACTTGATAACTATCAAGTGAAAATCAGAGTTAAATTTCCCATGGTCCGTTTATCATTTGAAGTTTCGTAGAGCTTAGTGTAGAAATTAAAATTGCTAAGGGTCTCCAAGTCTTAAAATATATAAAATTGACTTTGGCAGAAACTTACAAGAGAAACTGACAAATATCCAGTCATCTTGGATTTTTGCTAGCACGTGAGTTCATGCCACTGTTCACATCCAACGTCCTCACTGATGAGAATGCAAAGCAAGGCTTGGAAATACTAAAAAGCAAGGCAGGCTTCTATTCACTTCCATATTACAAGATTTTTCAACCCAGAGACAAAAATTGGACTAACATCTAGATGGAAAACTGTTAAATACATACATACCTGAAAATACAAGAAAGAGGACTTTGCAAATTCACGTGTCTGTATGATCCCTGAGTCAGAGTCTGGCTACAGTGTGGGTTGGTACTGAAACGATTGTCTCTAAGATGAACTGTTTTATTGTATTCAGGGAATGGGCAGTCATAAGATAAAAATAGTATTTTAACTTATTTTCTATTATGCGACCCAATGAATGTAACATCCATTATTTAAAAGCAATGGGAACATTATTAGACATACCAATTACATGCAAAACAAACGGAAATTAAAAACCACTTTTTACATTCATTCACTATATACAACACTCTACACTTCAGCCGAAGGTGAGCAACAGCCAGGCAGAGTTAAAGATTAAACTGAGAATTGTGATGCATAGTTTTTTAATTTTAATACCGAGGTCTGTGGAGAAAAGATAGACAGCAAATTAAAATTGTAGACAGAATATTAAACATGTAATCCCTGCAAGACAAAATTGGTTTCACAGAGCATGTCCGTGCAGAGGTTAATGAGAATTTGTTGGACTGGTTTCATCTGTGAAAGTAAGAGCTTCCATATGTTTCTTTCATGCTTCGTTTATTTTCCCAAGGCACAGATATTGCCTGCCTGCTAAATGGGCACATTAGTAAGTAGCTATTTTTTCTCAGACATGGTCTAAATGAATTTTGTGACTGGTAATAGCTGGACATACTGATCATTATTTTCATGTTTTAGTGCAATATAAACAAACAAACAAAAAAACTGATTTTGTTCCATATCTCGAAAAAATTAAAGTAGAAAAAATTCATGTTATCTGTATTTAACTTAGTCATCACTTTCTGAAATATTCCCCATGTTTTTATAAGTTTCATCTCGGAAGGTGATCTGCACATAACAGGCTCACTCAGTATCATAAATTACTATCTCACAGTTTCTTTTTATACCTAATTTGTGTCAAGTCTTCAAAGTGGACCCTGGATTGCTTCAACAGCTCTAGTTACAGATACTTGCACTTCTAGCGCTGGTCTTCTGAAAATTGAACTGTAAAAGTTTGTTGTTGTCAAAGGGGTAAATGAATGAGGACTGGCAGAAAAAGAAAACGTAATCATAATAATACTTTAAAAAAATTTTTCAGGCTTTACCATGAACTGTACAAGTAATTTACAAGTAATTTAAAACTCATCCAATCCTTGCCAAATCCAACATACCATACTGTGATTAAGCTCACTGTGTAAACTGGGAAATGTGTAATAAAAACTTTGGCTTCAGTCCAAAGAGAAGTCTGGTGACCCCAGTGACGTGGAAGTAATCCCCAAAGCCCTGAAATTTCCTGGGGGACCAGGGTCCTCTCCTGACTCGTGGTGGGTCTTGGAGACCACGCTGGACCGTTATGCTAATGAGGTGACTCTCATTATTCTAATGAGGTGGTTCATTATGCTAATGAGGAAGACCGACCAGGTGACTAGAGGGCTAGGGCTTTGGGCTCACCCTCCTGGAAGAGGGGAACTGGAGACTGAATTTAATCAGCCACGCCCACATCGTGAAACCCCAGTAAAACTGCATACTGAGCTCTGGTGAGGGTCTTGGACTGGAGATGCTCTGTGCACAGCCCTGCGGACAAGGGAGCCTCATAATTGTTACCCCCAGATTCCCACTCAGCACATCTCTTACTTTGGTTTGTCATTTGTGTCCTTTGGCCACAGTAAAACTCCAACAGCAATGGTATATAATAGTAGGAATGTGAATGCTAAGTGTATATGACTTTTCTGAGTTCTGTGAGTTTTCTAACAAATTATCATTCCAGAAGGTGGCTGGGAGAACCCCCAAATTGACGGTCACCTCATCCAGAATGGGAGGGGTCCTGGGGACCCTCAACCTCCCAGCGGGTGTGTGAAGAGAGGGCTGTTCCGTGCGGACTGTTCCCTCAGACTTTGCTGTCTGGCGCCCTCACTGCAGACTTGGGCAGACTCGACCGTCAGGAGGGCTGTGTCTTTAGCCCCAAGTTGGGCTGACTCTGGGTGGGAAACAAAGCCTTCATTTGCTATTTTAGCTAATTTGCTCAAAATCCTGCAGTAAATGTGTGGAGAATTTGGTACCTGGATCCCAGCAGTGTGATCTGATTCCAGGATCCATTCGGCTGGCCTTAAGCTATTTCATAAAACCACTAAGAAGCCAGTCTTAGTTTGGGCTTCCCAGAAGCTGGGAGTCAAGGTCACTGGTACACACGACTGTACATAAAGTAAGCAACAAGGCCTTCTGTGGAGTCTGGGGAACTGTATTCGGTACCTTGTAGTAACCTAGAAGGAAAAAGAACACGAAAAGGAATATATATATGTACACGCATGACTATGGCATTATGCTGTACACCAGAAATTGATGCAACGTGGTAAACTGACTATACTTCAATTGAAAAAGAAAGTGTTCAGCCTAGGAGTGTGACCAAGCTATATGCCCTCTGGCATGAAACTGACGCACGTGTCCTAACACAGTGAATCAGCAAAGACACGCACAGGGAGCTCTGACATCAGCCCCTCCTCGGGGACCTGGTTCTGAGCCTCAGCCATTTTTTTCCCCAGGGATCCGTGTGCATCTTCCGCTGTGTGTCCCGCGACTCGCACCAATCAGGTCATCTTTCATTCCAGGACTCCTATAAACCCATCATAGCATTTGAGATCCAGTGATGTTCTCTGAGTCTTTACCTCTGGATTGCTGAGGAACAATGTGCTTTACTCTCTTTTGTTTATAAAACACAGGCGGTGGTTCGGGGCGGTGACAGCTTTCTCATCTGCGTCCTGAGCACACTTCTCGGTATCTGTGTTCCCTTTTGTGGCTGCATTTTCTCTGCAGAATCTGAGAGCTATTTTTATCATGTGGTAATGAGAAGAGGAACTAAAAGCATCGGGGGCCCTTTATGCTGAAGGTCCCAACAGAAAATAGATTTTCTCCTCATTGTAGGATGAAAACCGTCATGTACAACTACAAAAAATATTTCATAGTTTCTCCACCTGATGACGACTACATTACAGAAGTGTGAGCAGTCCAGCTTCCACCCCGAGGGTGACACTACCATATGAAACGTGGGTGTGGGCGTGTGCATGTGTGGAACGGAATAAAATGCATAATGGTGTTCACCGCAATGCGCTGCAGATTGTAAATGTACTAAATCTGTTTTCTAGATAATCATACATTGCATTTTTTCAATCCACTTGGTCACTCAAATAAAAGTAGTATCTTATAATTTTATGCATTTTCTTAATTTTAAGGTTTTCTCACCATTTTTATTTTAAGTGCTTGTGGTTTGCTCCTCTTTGCTTGATTAGGTTGCTCAGCGGCTTGTTGATTCTGTTTTCTTCCAAGACCTCGATTTTAGACTGTGTGTCTGTTCTATTTATTTGCTTCCAAACTCATTGATTACCGGTTTTAATTTATCAGTTCCTCTCTTCTCCCTCTTTTGGTCTCATTATTGTCTTGTTCTCACTTTTTTACGTGCATGTTTCTCCTTGGAGCGCCCTGCTCAGGTTGGCTCGTTCCTAGGCCCCCAGCTGCTCTCACACCGTGCGTTTCCCCTGCGCTTCCCCAGGAGTCAAGCCGAATTGCAGACTGGGCTGCAGTTTTCAGATTAGCTCCCTGAACTTTCTGTACCAGGTGGAGAGCCCTCAGTCTGAGGATTGCTACTTGTGGGTGGGCTCGCGTCTTAGAACTGTTCGAGGTGCGCTTGCCTTTCCTGCTTCCTTCCCCGTGGTTGCTCACACCCGGCCAGATCTTTGCGGTCTTGCTGGCTCAGCCCGTCCACCTGCATACGGAGGTCCTGGGAGAAACCTTGCTGTTACTCATTTTGCCTGGATGTAACCTGTCTGAAGGATTCAGTCATTTGGTCATTCACTTTCCTTTTTTTTTTTTTTTGTATTTTTGCAGGGGGAGAATTAGGGATCTTCAAAGACTATAAAATTGCCTCCAACTTCTTTTGACTTATTTTTTAAATGACCACTCTGGCTGCTAAACCAGTGAGGATGCAAGTCAGGAATGGCACCTGGGTACCAGTTGCAGGGCTGTCATGGTGGTCCAGGTGGGAGAGGCTGGTGGCTTGGACACTTTGAAGGTTTGTTCAGAGAAAGCCTCTCTCAAGGACCAGCTTTTGAGCTGAAGCCAGAAGGAGGAGAGGAGGCATGTGAAGAGACAGGAAGAGAGCCTCCCAGACATCTGCTGGGCCAGGTGGGAGGGGTGGGTGGGAGCATGAGCTGCAGAGACCGTGATTCAGGGAAGGATGAGAGAAGGAGGGAAAGGCCAGTCCCCACCTTGGAAACCCTCTCAGGGGTTTGAGACGCTAGGAAGTCATCCAGGTCACAGATTGGAGCGCATTGTCTCCTGCGAGACAATGTCATAGGAGCAGAAGGGGAGGAGGGCCGACCGAGGCACCAGGATCTCACCGTTGCATCAGAGGGAAAAAAATGATCTAATCTGATCTGAGGATTAATCTAAGTCTTTTCTGGAAAAAAAATATTTTATACCTTGAAGGAGAAGTGCTATTTCAGTAGATGGGAAGAGAGGGAGCCAGCACTTTCCACACTTTTTCAGACTGAGAAAAACTAGTTCCAATGAAAAGTGTGCTGGTTTATTAAAGTTCACCCTGTAAATACCCTCCCACCCTAAATAATCTCCCCCAAAGTGAAATTAAGGCATGCTAAATTAGCCTCCGCCCGGTTTTATTCTCACGGATGGTATAGGAGCCTCTTAGGAAAACTCTGATGCCAATGGTCCTGTTTTATTTTGAGAACTCACTTGTATGAACAGCAGAGGGGAAATCAGTTAAGTTTTCAAAGAAGCTGAAGTACCATGTTTGCTCTGGGGCCCCGTTCCCCCTTGAGAAGCCCGAGTACTTGGTGGGGGTCTTAACCACGTTTCACTGGCATAGAGTCTAACGATAATTACGGTTCATAGAAAACATCTTCAACTAATACGTGTGCACAGTGCTTTACATACATCGCCTCACACATCACGGCGACCCTTGGAAACAGGTCATATCCTTATGTCCACTTTACAGATGCGTCCACTGAGGCTCAGTGAGGTTCAGGCTACATTCAGCAACGTCCCTCTGTGAAATTCCAGCTGACCCTTGAAGCCAAGGCTCTGGTTCCTGTACCCCACAGAGATGAAGTCTCTGTTTCACTGACATTTCAGAGCACCCTGCCTTGGAAGCTGTGTGCTGTCAGCATTTTTAACCAGATATTTAAAGACCTATTTGACCTCTTTCTTAGGACAAATTTCATTTTCTGGCTCTTTGAAACAGGGCGGAAGTTGCTCCTAAATAAATAAATATAGCATAAACACCACCAGAACTGTGTTTTCAAGGGCTAATTTAAACTTTTTGTAAGTGCGTTTGATTTTAGGACGGATCGTTCTGTGATGCAAATAAAGTTCAGCTCTGCTGTGTCCTTGTTTAAAAGCTAGCCGCGTGCCTTTTTCCCCAAGAGCCTTCACATGGCGGGGTTTGTTTCATCACTTTCAGATTACTTGATCAACAGCCTGCAACACAAAACTCAATTTTATCCCCTGTGAAAATGTTCGGGCTAATGGTTTCAGACTTTGTTGCTCAATTTATCTGCCTGTTAGAAGGAGTCATTAAGTGGAAGAAACTCGCTTTGGGAAATAAGGAGTTTTTCATTTGCTGGTAGAGGCATTTTCTTTATAAAGGCATCATTAATCACATAGTTAAACCACTAATTCAAAATGTTTTACTTTGATTTGCTTTATTTTCCTGAACTACACTAAGCACCAGTCTGTCATGTGTAGGCAGGTAATGACCAAAGGCCTCTGTGTCCCGTCTGTCGTTAAAGATTAATACTAACCCTGCGTTGCATTTCTCTTGTCACATGTGCCTGGTGTGCATCTGTGTGTCTGTGTGTGTGTCTGTGTCTGTCTGTGAGCAAGAAAGAAGCCACTCAAGCACAGGTGTGAGAGATTTTCCACCAACAAAGAAATCACCTGTTCACAATGTATCAACTCTAGAAGCCAGCTGCCTAAATTTATAAAATGTATCAAATGTAGGTATTTACCTTGCAGTTGCTGTGACTTCGGTCTTATTTCTGTTGGTGTCTTTTTCGCTGCTTTCAATGAAAAGAGTTAATTTCTATGCTTTCCATTACACATGGGTAGTGTTTTGAAGGAACGAATATGTTCTAGCTCCTTAAAAAGGATTTACTAAAAGTAAATATTTGGAGCATTACTGAAAGATAAAAAGCAGGATGTTTTGGTGGAAAAGCAATAGATTGGGAAGCAAAGAGTCTTCTGTTTTGTTTCCAGTCTGCCACTAACTTGCTCTATAATGCAGATCCCAGAAACTCTTGGGGCTTGAACTTCCCACAGTTGCAAAATGACAAAGTTAAAGCTCGTGATTTTTTTATTTTCTTCTACATCTTGCGTACCATGATGTCAAACTATCGTTTTGTGTTTAGATGAAGAAACCAAGTTTCTAAGAATACAGAATGTATTTTCTTCCCTCACCTACCTTGCCATTTTACAATCTTTTATATTCTGTTGTTTGATTAGAAGGTTCTGAACCACTGGGTAAAGGTCTTATCTTGAATGAAGAAAATAATAAAAAATGATAAATGCCTTGGTAGTGCCTATTTTTATTTTTTTTCCAAAAGGTAGAAAGCAATTGCGCTGTGTTGAATGTCTTGCATAAGCTAAACCTAAAGACAAAGTCATTACTATTCCCTCCGTGTGGTGTCGCGAGCTGGGGTTGATAAAACTTGGCATTTGCTAGCGTGGTTTATGCACTTCCGGGGAGAATCTTGTTCTTACTCTCTATTTTGCCTGTCAAAACAGAGCAGTGGAGAAATGTAACTGAAAGTATCAGTAGACCACCCACCTTGCTCTAACTTATTTGAAAACGTTTCCTATTTTAAGTGTAGGAGGTTGATAGCTTGCCTGCCATTGGTGGTGCTGATAAAAGAAACCATAGCAACCAGCGCCGCCGGCAGTGAAGCGGGGCATCCTACACCACAATGCACCGCAGTCATTTACCTGGTGGTCTTCCTGTGCTTTTTTCCGTCCTGAGAAAGCCAAATGTAGTGTAACGAGTATGAGTTTTGGACTCGGGCTGGTCCTGGTTGGGCAACTTGGGCGTTATTAAATCCTGGTCATCTAATTGTCACCACTGTGAAATGGGGACAGTAGTGCCTACTTCAAAGGTGCGTGTGATGTTCGGTGAAATGCCATCACTGTTTCCACCGTACCCATCAGCAACTGTTGTTTCCCAGGCGTGGAAGTGAGGACTAAGAAAAGCAGGGTCCTTATCCCAGTGGGTCTTATATTCCTGCAAATTATAAAGAGATACATATACAGTGGCTTGAAGTGAGAGTTACCAGACACACATTGTATTTATTAAAAAAAATTTTTTTTTTTAATAGAAGTACTTGGGACTGAACCCAGGACCTCCTGCATGCTAGGCATGGGCTTTATCACTGAGCTATGTCCTCCCCCCATTTCCTTCTTTCAACCACCAATTTGCTCTCCGTTTCTATAATTTTGTCATTTCCAGACTATTATATTAATGTAATCATACGTGTAACCTTTTGGTACTGGCTGTATTCATTCAGCATATTTCTCTGAAGATTTATTGAGATTGATGTGTATGTCAGCAGATTTTTCCTTTTTGATTGCTAAGTAGTATTCCATGGTATTGACATGCCATAGTGTTTTATCAACCGTTCTCCCACTGAAGATGTTTGTTCCCAGTTTTGGGCTCTTATGAATCAAGCTGCTGTGAACATCTGTGTCAAGGTTTTGTGCACAAAATGTAAGTCTTCATTTCTCTTGATAAATGACCAAGGGTGGGATTGCTGGGTTGCATGGTGGTTGCATGTAACAGTCATTTCCATTTTTACAGACACAGTCCATAAAGTAACACCTCAATGCTGGAGATCACGCAGGGAGGCCTTTTGTAAGTTGAATTACTGTTCATAAATTAAATCACATTTTCGATATAATAGCATGGCTGTGTATTTTGGAAAATGAAGAATGAAGAAAAATGTCTACATTAGTAATAATTATTCTGCAGTTATTAGCTTTATTCCACAGTTCCCTAATTGCTAGCTTTGGTATGTATATTGGATTTTTAATGGACAGCCTCAAATGCGTTTCTACAGCAAGTGTCCCTTTCACAAGAGACAGAGTTAACGATGTGCCCCTCTGTCACTCCTTGACCTTTCTGACAATTGGTTATTATCCTGTCCCCAGGTATAATGTTTTCATAATCCAGTATTTACAATAGGCTTAGATATTTAAGTTTTGCTCTATTTGGATTCCAGCAAAACTTCTCTTTCTTTTTCTCTGCATTGCTTGTCATCAAAGAGCAATAAGCTATTTCAACACTAAGACATTTGGGAAGACGAGGAAGACCAATGAAACACTCACGGTTCTCGGGTGGTCACACTGTTTGCATATTACGACTCCTTGACGCAACTGCAAGGTCACAGACTTAACGTAATTCTTTATACAAAACAAACACTTGACTTACACAAACTTTTTTCCCCCAAAGTTATCTAATAGATAAAGGTTTAAGGAAAGTATTGCTCTGATTCCTTTGACTAAAGGGTTTATGTGTTTTTTTAACTCTCTAGATTGAAGTAGACTTTTCAGTGTGTGCCGCTCAGTTTTTTTCTTTAATATGCAGAAATATATTTCACAGAGTTGCACAAATTTATTCTAATTAGGAAGTCTGACTCAAACACTATTTAAAAATGTGATACATGTTAATGCCTTCAGATAAATTTGATTTATTAACTTCTTACCTTATACTTTTTGAAAAGGACAAATTCATCCATCTGTTGCAAGTTTTATTATAACCTATGAAATCACTGTAATTAGCCATAAAAATCTCTAAAGAAAAGTACACGGAATTAGTGCCTGAGTGAGATTTCCATTATATACAAAATGCTCACAGCACGTCACCCATGAAGTTTCCGCCTGACTCGTGGGTGTGAATGTCTGTGTGCAAGGCTGGAGCAAAACATTTCTGATCTATGATCATATCATTCTAATATAATAGCTCTCTCCTGCGTCAAGGTGTTTGATCCAATGGGAATTACATTAACTGACAGTAGAAACGAAAATCATTATTAGCCAGGCAATCTAAAGAGAACACTTGCATTGTTTTGCTGAGAATGAGTTTTGAACTTAGTAACTATTAATCTTTCGAAAAGTAAGAAATGATCATTGTACTCTGATCAATCAAACACTATTAGGTTTCCCTACTGAATAGGTTTCTAAGGGTCTGTGTGTGGAGAGACTCGAGGAAAAGATGCTTTGGACCACCACTTAAGGGCATTTCCCCCAAATCCTAGCTGGTCAGTTGAGCCATGCGTGATTATCAGGAATACTTTAGCTTAAGACCAAGTGCTAAGCTGGCCAGAACCTCCTCACTCCCTTTCCCCAGACCATCACAGGAGCCACCTTCAGGAGAGGACACCTGGAACATGGAGGAACAAATCTGACTCTGTATTAGATCTGTTCCTCTAGCTCTAACCCTGTGCTCGGTTTCCTGGGCTCAGTCATGCTGGTTCTGCACCTTTTGTAAGAGAATGTTGCCTGGAGCCTGAAATAGACAGGACAGCCCATTCTCAAGGCTCTGACCTTTAAGGATATTAACATTTTTCCATTCATATAGAGATAAAAAGTTGCAGCATAGAGAATAACATTTGTCTTGTTGGAGGTTTATAGGGACATCATGATCTGACCCACATGGACAGCTGCAAGAACAAAGGATTCTGACCTCAAGAAACTTACAACAACCAACCACACCCCCTCCCCTTTTTAGTATTCTGACTTGGGGAAGATGGTTCTCTAGGACATTAGTCCCCCATCTTCTTGGTCTGTCAACTTTCCAAATAAAGTCATTATTCCTTGTCTCAACACCTCATCTCCCGATTGATTGACCTGTTGTGTGGTGAGCAGAATGAGTTTGGACTCAGGAACAATTCTGCAAGTAATCTATATTTTCTCATGAACAGTAAATGCTGCTTTCATTAAGTGTTAAACAATTCAATGATATTTTTAAATAGTGGTCTCTTATCTGATTCTCTGAGATGCTGGTTTGGTGTAGTCAAGTTTGGATTTTATTAGGCAATTAGATCTTTAGGATGACTGTATGCTTAATGAAACCATAATGCATTTGCTGAATAAAATGAATCCTGCCTGTGTCAATCTCTGATATTTAGTACTTGGATTGAAAGGTGCTGGATTTTTTTTTTTGATAGATCTAAAGGACAATTTAAAAATTCATGTGGTGTACTGCAGAAAGACTCATAAAACTGACATTCCCAATTCATTATACAGAGTCTCTGAGTCATATCGTAAACCCGAGTTGTAATTTGATAGTAGAAAATTTCATCACATATTGGGGCCCCACCATATGTGACTAGCATCTCAAGCAATTATTCTGAAAACTGCCTCTTACACTGAAAATATGACAATTTTACAGAATGCTATGTTTATTACTGAGTTTCCAAGGGAATTATTTTGGTTAAAACAGAAAAATAAGGAAAGAAGGAAGGAAGGGAGGGAAGGAGGAAGGAAGGAAGGGAGGGAGGGAGGAAGGAGTGAAGGAAGGAAGGAAGGAAGGAGTGAAGGAAGGAAGGGAAAAGAAAGACGAATAGAATCCACCTGGTTGTCTCTGTGGTTACTACATGGAGGCCCAAGAACAGCAGACTCTGGGACCACATGGCTCAGTATTAACAGTTGTTTAGTCGCTCTTTTGGCAAATTGTTACAATCAAGAAATGCCTTCTGATGAATGGTTTTCAACTCCAGAGAACAGGGACATCACAGTATATTGACAAAAATCAGTATTTTACTAGATTCACTGAATTCTAAATCTATGAATATTTTCATCCTTGGCACTATGTTCTTTAAAAAATGTTTTCAGGGATGAAATAACATAAAAACGTAAGTTTTTGTGTCAGCACCATCTTTCATCTCCTTTTCTTCTCACCTACCTTTCTGTGTGTCCTGAACGAGATGCTGAGTCCAGCGATGTCTTAATTATTATAGCATTTTATGTATCATTGTAGAAAATAACACATTGCCCACTTTTTTTTTAATAAACATATAAACGTATCAGATATGCTAATGTACACATTTTGAATGAGGTCATCCATTTTTGAAAATTAAATAAAGCTTTTTTTTCAGAATTCATAAAACAAGTACACGAGCAAGCCACCCTAAATAAGTAGGTAAAGTAATTTTGAAAAGAGTATTTGTTGTGTTTTATTTTCTAACACTCTAAGAGCCACAATAACCTTTGCTGTATATACTGTTAAATGATTTATTAGTAAACTCATCTCTTTGCCAAACCCAATGACACGGAAAAATCGAGCATCAATTATTACCTGAAATGTTGATTTTTAGTTTGGGAACTGCATGAAGAATGCTACCAAGGGGACAGTCGGCCCCTGTCATCTCGGACCATTCTGGTTTGCCCCTGTCGTCCTGGTGTAATTATTAATGGTGCCTCCTTTCACTCTTAGAGTGAGTGTCCTGGTTTGTGATAATAACTTATATTGTCACCCTAGTCATGACACATTCTTCTGATTTTAAAAGATAAAAATTTTCCAAAGTGACATCTGGATAGATGGCAAAAGAATTTCTTTCCCAGACATTTATAAATATTAGTTGTTTATAGCTGCACAAGACACTGGGAGGGCAATTGACCTTGGTCGTTCTAGAAACCAACAGGATTATAATTGTTAACAAGGCCAAGTTTTCATTCTTAATCACAGGTTTCCTCTGGAAATTCATGTCACCCTCAAAATCACTTAACCATTAAAAGGGCACTTTTGATAATGAAGATCAGTTGAGTCTTACCCTGAAAGGGTGTGAACACACACACACCATCACCTTTGCTTCTGACAGAGGAACTCGAGTTTAGATCCATCGCAGTCCGCTAACAAAGGACCTTAGAGAGGCAATTTCTTCAGAAGTGCTGGGCTCGTTTCCTTATTTCTGAAGAGCTGATCCAGATCGAGGGTCTTCAGAGGTGGGCGTGCTGACCACTGCTGACCAGCACGAGGTGCTCTCCAGTCTGTGGCATCATGCAAGAGAGTAAAATCCTTCTTTCTGGAGTTGAATTTATTCAGTGCAGGCATTCGTGTTTTACTCTGAGATAAGACAAGCTCAGTAGATTTTGATGTGGCGCTAGTGTTAGGAAATCGGTACATTTCTTAGATCCTGTTAACCAATACATTGTATCAAATGTAGCTAAATGGCATGTGCTAACTCAAAGGAAGAGTTACGCAAAACAGATCTGAGGGCTCAGTAAACCTTGTGTGTCAGTGGTTGTCACTAGTGCCATTAGGATGGACAGAGATTGGTCACCCCATCTTTATGCTTTGAATGAACGTATTCCCATTGGTTCTAATTATGTTCCATGGAAATTGATGGCACATGAGAATATCAAACCCCAGTGAATATAAGACCTGGTTATCCATTAGGATGTGTGGAAATTCAATAACTCAGAATGGGAATAGCCATGAACGACTACTGCTCCAACGCTGCCTTGTATTAGAGTTAGAAGCAGAGCCTTGGAAAGGAGATAATAAATGTGTTTTCCACGGGGAAAGGCGTTTCTTTTAGTGAGTGCCCAGGTGTGCTCTTTGAACTCAGAACAAAATTTCCTATGATTTGCTTCCTTTCATCCTATGATTGTTCTTGTAGGACTGTTGGAATAAACAGGGTAGCCCCACAGGAGACCATCTCACTGGCTTTAAAGAGAAAGAAAAGAGGGCTGGAAAAAAAGGAGAAAAGCTTTTATAGAACCAGAGGAAGCAACTTCAATACTCAGCCTGGCATTAAAGCCATGCAAGGCATGAAAGACATAGTATGAGTTCTGTTAATAGTAAATTTGCCGTAGAAAGGTGGGGGAAAATGCCCTGTAGGAAGGAGAATTGGGATATTATGAACATTATCATTAAGTCTATTCCAGTTCTTGATGCTAATTTCTAGTCCAGCATCCATTCTGAAAAGAGAAAAGAGGTTAAAAAGGGGTGGGGGGGATGATCATCCTTTTGTCTGAGAAAAAATGCTGGCAAACAAAGAAAACCAGACAACATGCACATTCTCGGGAGCTCGGCTCACAGCACGTTTACTGACTAAACTATGAATTAATGCACGTTTACTGAGCACCCAGCCTACAAACTGAGAAGCTCTTGATCCCGGATGCTTCTGGGGAAGGTTACTGTCCAGGGACAGACTGAGGAGCAGGGTGGAGCAATGTGAGCTCACGTTACTCGGGTGAGGTCCACATCCTGGGTCCTGAGTAGGGAGAGTGTTTGATTAAATATTCCACAGAGAGGAGTCATTCCTTAGAGAAAATGGCATGGGGGAAGTGGAATTTGAGCTGAGTTATGAACAACAACAGCAAAAAAGGTTTGGACTGAATTCAGGCGGAGGAGGAAAGGCATCTGAAGGAGAAGAAACTGTGAAGTGAGTCCGTGAAGCTGGCGTGAAAACACTGACTCTAGGAGACTGGAAGGAAAGTGGCCCAATTCGAGTAAGTGATGCTCACCTCTAGACAGCCTTTCTTTGTTTGGTAAGTTTATAAATGCAAAAAAAAAAAATCTAGAAAATAAACTTGTGCGCTCTGAAGAGGAAATACTCCCAAACTGTCCTGTCCACGACTTGTTCCCAACTTGTGGCCTGTTTTGAGTTTGCTTGTGAGAAGCTTTCAATGCCTTTATGAGTATTCTCTATGTCTTATATATTTATACACATATCATTGTATTATTTTCTGTTTTTTAACTTTAAAAAAAATAGTTAACAACATGGAATAGTTATATTTTCCCATCGTTTACCTTGTATCTTTTAACAGCTGCCTGATAGTCTTTCCTATCAATATATCATTATCAGGCAACCTGTATCCCATTGATAAACACTCAGCTTGTATCTGAGATTTTCCAGTACAAACAACTTTAGGAGGAGTGAAATAAATGCACTGTGTGTTTACACACAATCAAACCATGTCTGTATACTCTTAGATGTGGAATTGATAAATCAAGGCAAAGTCCATTTACAAACATAACAGATACTGCTGGTCACCCCCTGTATTATTCCAAAGTGTCACCCCATCAATGGCATTGGAGAGGAAGGTGGGTAGAGATTCAGACGAGACCAAGTACAGTCAGGACGTCAGCTGGATAAGAAGCTGGGAGACAGCTGAGAAAATCTCTTCAATCTAATTTCATTGATTCTATTGCTGCAAAACCAGCCTCTGTACCCTGAAAACCGAACTGAGACTCAGAGGCAGAGTCTGGGGAAAATCAGAAAAGAACAGCTTTCCTGTTTCATCAGGCAGAGGCAGGTCACAGCAGGCTCACGCCTTGGGGACTGTGAATCCATCCTGGGGTTGAGGTCCTGAGGTTTTATAGAGAACTGGATGGGACAGAAAAGGTGACAACAACCAGGGTGCTTTCCAGGGTGCTGCTACATTCCCCTTAACCTGGGTGAATCTTTCTGGCATCAGGAGGAACTCCTGAGGGTCTGTGCACTTTTCTGAGATTATTGGTCCATTGCCTCCTTCCTGGAGCACAGCCTCTGGATTGAAGCCATGCTCAGAGAAGAAGGGATGCGAGGGCAGAGTGTGACGGCAGGGAGTCAGTCTGTTAGTTTGTTTTCTACTCCTTTGGACGCGAGTCTGTCATAAGCAACAGCCAATAAGAGCCACGCTGGCATCTCTGGAAGTGTTTTTTCTACTTGCTCATAAACTTGTCCTTGACATGAGAAATTGTGAACCCAAACTGGGCAGAGAGGTGGGGGTCCCTGGATCAGGGGGTGGTCCCGCAGGGATGGTGTTGGTCACGGTGACCTGGGCGCTTGGGTTCACTGACTTCACAGACTTCACACCAGTGATCCAGCCTCACCGGAGGCAAAACTGAGCATCTTCCCCGCTGCTCCGGCCCCAGCCTCTGGCCTCTCAGCTGAGTGTTTTCAGCCGAGTAATCATCCCTCCAGTTTGCAATCTTAAGCAAGTTCTCTAAAATCATCCAAGTGAGAAACCAGAGTGACTGAGAAGGTGCTCTCGTTCTGATTCTGAGGAAATTTTGGTTTGGATAATTTTGAGGCTACATCAATCAACTCACCAACCAAACAGAAGCACCGCCATAGAGGACGTGGAAGGAGGGAAGGAAAGGAGGGGAGCCTTGTAGGTCAGATCTCCTTTTCACTTGGATGAACTTCAAAGAAATGTGGTTTCTATGCGTGAAATAAAAGACTGTTGATAGTTGGCATAAGAGAAAAGGTCAGACTAAACTGTGAAAACAGAATCGGGAATACAGAAGAGGAAAATGACAAAATCTCTCAGAATTCAGAGCAAGAGACAAAGGAGTGTGTTTCACGTGGAGGGAAGGCAACACTGTTGCCAACTGCACGCCTACCCAAACGGTTACTTGGTTTTCAGTAAGAAAAAGTGCAAACTTTCGAACAAGACAAATATTAAAAGACCTAAGCAGCAGGAGGGCAAATTCTGAATATGGACCTCTAGTTACAGATCTAAAGAATTCAAAAGGTACCAGACAAAGAAGAGTTCAAAAGGTACCAAGGCGGTGAGGAAAGAGCATTAAAGGAAAAAAGCTTGACTTATCTTTATAAAAGTCTTTTACTGAAAGAACAATAAATCTCATATGATTTTTGGTAGAAAGATAAGTTAAAGAGAAAAGAAAAATTGTTACAAATGAATAAAATCAGACTATTACCAGACATGATCCTGAGTCTCAGAAGAAACAGCGAAAGCATGAAATGGCAGGACCAAAAAATAAATAAATAAATAAATAAATAAATAAAAGATAAAAAATCCAAACACAGTAACAGCACTTGAGTAAAGGACAGAATTTGTCTTTCTCTGTCTGAATTATTTCAGTTAGCATAGTGCCCTCAAGTGCATCTATGTTTTGCAAATGGCTGGGTTTGTGGGATGGAAAAACCAAAAAATAAAAACCACCGAATTCATAGAAAAAGGGATTAGATTTGTGGTCACCAGAGGTGGGAACTGGTGGCCGAAAGGCACGAATTCCCAGCTCTAAGGTAAACGAGTCCCGGGGCTGTAACATACTGCAAGGTGACCGCGACTAGTGGAGGATACATTTAAAACTTGCTAAGAGAGTAAATCCTAACAATTCTTACCACAAAAAAGAATTTTTTCTCTCTTTTTTTGCAAGGAGCTGTATGAAAAGGTGGATGTTAACTAAACTTATTGTGATGACCCATTTGCCGAGTATGTAAATCAAGTCCTTACGCATTAAACTTATCTGGTGCTGTAGGTCAATTACATCTTAATAAACTGAAAGAAAAGAAATAAAGGGCAGGAAGGGGCAATTTGTAGAAAAATATATGACAGAGAGAAATGCAGACCTCTCAGATAAAGACAGGGCTTCAAACACAGTGCCGACCAAAGTTAAAAAGTACTATTTTCACTACCACGTTGACAATTATTAAGTCTATGGCAGTGTCCAGTGTTTTAAAAACATCACACAACAATCATGCAATGGAAGGGCGCTGTTAGGGTCACACAGATTCACTTCCTCCTCCTTCTGAGGACTGAGCTCTGATGCTCCTTTGGGGAGGCCCCCTCTGCCTCCCCTCAGCCTGTAAATTTGGAGGGAACTGACAGCCCAGAAGGACAGGGCTGGTTCAGAGATTGGCAGAGTCTACGTCAGACCAGGTGAGATTCAAGTGCCAGGACTTCCGTTGACAAACTAAAGGGAAACGGGCCACTCTGCAGTGTTCAGTGCTGCAACAGTGTGGCTCTGAGGTCACCAGGAGCTGGGTGGGGGAGGGTGGATGAGGGGTCAGCACAGGCAGACGGGGGTGCAGCAAACAACTGAGAAATGGCAAAGCCAACCGGTGGCTTGTGGTGGCCTGGTTTTAGCCCAGAACGAAGACACACCTGAAGTCACTAAAAAGTAAAAGCAGGCAGACCTCTAAAACCCCAGAGCCAATGAATTCGCCAATGAGCTTGTTTCTCACTTACAACAGAAAGGGTCTTAATCGATGTGTTTAGGTGCCCTCAACCCAAGAATTCTAGGAATTTATACCCAAGTCTAAGACTAACAGGGGGGTGTGTTTGTGTGTCTGTGTGTGTCTGTGTGTGTCTGTGTGTGTGTGCACACGTGCGTGTGTTCAGCACAGGGGTAGTTTCATGATAAATTAAAATCGGGTTTACTGAAAAGACAGCATAGCCAGAAAGCAGAGGAAAACTTGGTGTTTTAAAGTGACAGCAGAAAGGTATGTGACTGACGACGTGATTGCAAAAGCAGCTCTTTAGGATGTTGTAAATCTAGGACTGACACCTCCAGCTCAGGTCGCCAGGTCACTGGACTTGCTGTATTCAAACTATACCTGGAATGGAGGTAGACAACCAGGTCCTACTGAAGAGCGCAGGGAACTCTGTTCAGTTCCTCGTAGTCGCCCGGAGTGACAAAGAATACGAACATGAACATACATGTGATTGAGTCACTGTGCTGCACACCAGAAGTTAGCACAACATTGTAAACCGACTACACGTCAATAAAAAATAAATAAATTAATAAAAAGTAAACTATACCTGGAGTTTGGGTAGCTTTGAGGCCGACAGCAGATTTTTCCCGCCCTTTCTTTGTCCCCAATGGAAGTGTTGCCCTCTCTGGTCTCTCTGGGTGGGACACAGCTGAGAACAGGTGTGGCGTTTGGACAGAGACCTCGGACCTGTTTAGCTACTTCTATCCTCGGCAGGCGCCTCTGACTAATGGGACTATGGGAGTTTCAATAATTTTCATTTTATTCTCACGTTTTCCACATCTTGTTCAATAAGGATCAGTCAGAGAGACAGCATAAGACCCAAGATGATGGCTTTGTCAGGAGGTTCCCGAAGGTGACGGTCGTGGGGCTCCAAGGAAAGGCTGAGGCATGGAAACGAGGCACACGTCACGTGGGATGAAGCTGAGCGCATCATGGACCCTCCACTGAGTGGATGCTCGGAGAGGAAATTCTAACAGGAGAGGCCGAGCACTCCAGGGAAGGGAGAAACACAGGTGAGGATTTGAAGGTCTGAGTAAAGATTTGAACAGCTGACCTTATAACGAGATGGTGGAACAGTAAGAGACAGGACACACAGTGGTTGCCAGCAAGGCCCCGAGGAAGCTAGATAGCCAGGAGTTTAAGAAAATCTAGTTCTTGGGTTCCTCATCTTAATCTGCTCCTAACTGATCTCTTAAAAGGAAGAACCTCTTATCAAAGCAACTTCCAGTTTTTACAATTACATAGGAAGGGAATTCATAAATGGGTCAAGAATTCATCCCCTGATAAGACAACCGTTGTCCTCGACAGAACATCAAAATTGGTTTCATGAGATTCCTTCAGTGCAAAGAATAATAAAACAGCCAAATGCAAACTGTTCTTTATCCTTGTCTGTAAGAGATTTTTGGCTCTTTCAAAAAAAAAAAAATACAAGTAAGATAATCGCAACTGTCGAATAGCAGGTTTAAAGTTGATTATTCTTCATCATTATCAAGATTTGTCTGTTAGAAAGCAAAACGCTACACTTTGACAGTTTAGTGTGTGCTTTTATGCATTCTTTCTTTACCAGATTGGCAAAGGAAATAAATTTATTGTTTTAGCTGTTTTTGTCATTTCAAAATTATTACTAAAAGATGTTAGTTTAAAGGTCTTTGAATAAAGGAAATGACTTTATGGCTCTTCTTCATTTCAGCAAATTAAATTAAACCCTTATTAGTGAAGGGGCAAAACCCGCAAAGGGAACAGCAAGACCTCCCAGGCAGGGCCATTGCCTTCCCACTTTTGCACTTCTGTAAAACAGCTTGCTTCTAGGAAAATGAAACTTACCTGTAAAATTCTATTGGTTCCCAAAAGCTCACTCCTGATCGGTCCATTTCTTACACTTCATTTGCATATGGTGTGAACTTAATTGAAACCTAAAATCCTATAAAAGCCTGTGTAAACGTACAGATGGGGTCCAGAGCTTGGAGTGTCAACTCTCCTGGGCCTGCTGGCATAGTAAACCTGAGTTCTCCAACCCTCCAAGTGTGAGTGTCTCTTGGTGTCTTGAGGGGATTCAGATTGCTGTAACATTAGTTTGGGAAACAGAGGATTGTGAGAAAGACATGCCAGTGACCATAGCCTCATCAACATTTTGTTTGTGTTCTTATAATTGTTTTTTTTTTCTTTTCCAGTTAATTCATTACTATCTAAAGAAAGAAGGGGGCAAAATAAGAGTTCCTTAAAGCTCAAACTCATGAACTTCTTTTTGTTTCTTTTGTCAAGGTCATTGTCAGTCTCAGACCCACAGATTGTATGAAAGTTCTATAAAAGCAGAGGAATAGATTTTATAAGAAAAAAGAGCATTTTTAGGGTCAGTTTAGTCTTCTTTTAGTTTTGATTTACTATAAATATAAGATGAAACTTTGAGTATGAGTCTTTGAGCCTGAGTCTATAAATGTAGAGAAACAGATCTTAGAAGGAAAATGGCACTTTTAAAGCTCAGCTTAGGCAAAAAAAAGAAGAAAAAAGTTTTGATTTACTATAATTATAAGAGGAAACTTTGAGCTTGAGTCAGTGATGAAACTCAAAGTTCCCCCTGGCAAGTGTCTTTCTGCCCTGTTAGTTTAATACACTTATTTTTTATTTTTCCTATGACTTAAAAAAAACTTTTTTTAAACTGGATTAAAATCTACATAATGTATGGAACCATTTTAAAGGAAACAGTTCAATGGCATTGATATACCCACAATGGTGTACAACCACCATCTCTGTCTAGTCCCAAAATATTTCTATGCCTTCAAAATTGCTCCATGCCCATTAAATTACTCCCCACTCTCTGGTAACCATGGTAACCACCAACCTTCACCTGTCTCTCTGGCTTTAGCTATGTTGGATATTTTGTAATGTTATGTATTGATACTTTGTGTTTGGCTTTCCCCACTTAGTATAGTTTTCTCAAAGCTCACCTACTTGTAGAATGCATTAAGACTTCACTTCTCCTTATAACCAAGCGATATTCCATTGTTTGTGTCTACGACAATCTGTTTATCTTCTAATCCATCCATGTGCATTTGGTTGCTTCCACCTTTTAGCCACTGCAAATAGAGCCACAGTGGACATGTGTGTCTTTTTATCTGTCTAAGTACCTGTTTTAAATTTTTGGCTTACATACCTAGGAGTCGAATGGCTGGGTCACATGGTACTGTGTTTAACTTTTGAGGACTTGCCAACTGTTTTCCACAGCAATTCAACCATTTTATTTTCCTACCAGCCATGTACAAGACTTTTAACTCATCTACATCCTTGCCAAGATTTGTTATTTTTCATTTGATTCCAAATCTCCCGGTGGATGTGAGTGGCACTTCATTGTGGTTTTAGTTTTCCATTTCTGTGATGATTAATGATGTTGAGTCTCTTTCCATATACTTTTTGGCCATTTGTATATTTTATTTGAAGAAATGTCTATTTAGGCCCTTTTGGATCATTGTATTATTTATTTTGACTATTTTAAAAATCAGGTTGCCTTTTTCTTATTGAGCTATAGGAGTTCTTTAGGAGATAAGTGACTTGCAAACATTTTTCCCTTTCTATAGGTTTTATTTTTCTCTTTATCAATAACAGCTTTGATGAACAAGTTTTTAATTTTAATGAAATTTGATGTATCTACTTTTTATTGATCCTAATGCTGTTCTTGACATATCTAAGAATTCACTGCCAAATCCAAGTCACAAAGATTTACTGGTGTATTTTTTCCTAAGAGATTTATGGTTTTAGCTCTTGTATTTAGGTTATTGGTATATTTTGAGTTAATTTTTGTGTATTGTGTATGGTAGGGGTAGCCTAAGGCTATCCATTTGTCCTCGCATCATTTTTTGAATTGTCACTATTCTTCACCATTGATCTTAACACCTTGTCAAAAATCAATTGGCTTTAGACTACTGGTTTTATTTCTGGACTCTCAGTTCTATTCCAGTGTTTCTGAGCTGACACTACATTGCTTTGATTATTGTAGCTTTGTGGTAAGTTTTGAAATGGAGAAGGGTGAGATCTTCAAGTTTGTTCTGTTTTCATTTTTTTTTTGGCTATTTGAGGTTTCTTACAAATTCTGTATGAATTTGGATGACTTTTATTTATTTTTCTTGACTAATTTCTCTGTCTAGAACTTCCAGACAATGTTGAATAGCAGTGGAGTTGAGCATTTTTGTTTTTCTGTGTCAGTTGAAATGAGCATTTATTTCTCCTTCATTTTATTCATGTATCACATTGATTGGTATTCTTATGTTGAACCAACCTTGCATTACTGAGATAAATGCCACTGGCTCATGGTGTATAATCCTTTTAATATGCTGTTGAATTTGTTTTGCTAATATTTTGATGAGGATTTTTGCATCTATATTCATAAGAGATATTGATCTTCTTCAGAAATTAGTTCCATAATTCTTTAAGGTAAATTCTAAGGAATGATTATGAGAATATAAAAAGCCTCATTAAAAACTAGTCAAAGATTATGAACAGACAGTTCACAAAAAAGGAAACAGAAATAAATCTTTAATAAAATCCTACATTAATCCTCAATTATGATGAGGGATGAAAAGTCAGCCTTTATCAAGATACCATTTTTTAACCATCATATTGATATGGTTCTCAAATTGAAATACTCTCTATTGATGAAAGAGGGGAGCAGTTGCACTTTCCACAGACAAGTGACGTTAATAATTTCTTGTGTACAATTCAGAGAATGTATATGCAAAAAATGCAAATGATCTTTTAAAGCAAGTGATATAATGTTATTTACACTAATGTATCTTGCTTTGTCGCTCAGTGTAGGGGATATCCTATTATATAGCAGCATAATTAGATCTAGGTCTTTTTAATGATTGTATCTTAAGTTTTGTATTTATGTATTATAATTTATTTTCTCAGTTCTCATTAATTTCATTTGTGTTTTGAATTAAAAGCAATTTCTTAAAATTAAATTGGATCCTAATTTTATAGTGAAAATGATCTCAGAAATAAAGATAAAAACATATTTTAATAATGCAGAGTTAGTGTATTGATCAAATCTAGGGAAGACTAATACATTTCTCATATTGAAGCTATGGATCAGTCACAAAGAAAAGGTCGACAGATCCAAATTTTATGCAATTCATTATTTTACAAAAAATTTTAAATGACATTAAAAAAAACCCTAACATTGTGGGGTGGATATAGCTCATTGGTAAGAGCGCATTACATCCTAGGTTCAATCCTCAGTGACTCCATTTAAAAAAAAGAGACATTTTAAAAAGTCCAGTATTTCCAAGAATAATTCTTGGATGCATTTAGAAGCATAGTAACATTTGGGCAATGTTATATCAAAATTTTAAGTAAATGAATTAGACCTAGGTTACTTAAATGACTCGGTGACATTTATAAGACATCCAAGTTCCTAAGAGATGAGTGAACAGAGTGCATTTCCCAAAAGAAGAAATACTTACAGTAAACACACATTAACTTTAGTAGCAATGAAAAATACAAATTAAATTATGTCAGACCAACAACAGGAAACAATATGAAGCCAATAAATGTGATTAGTGTCATACTCAGAAACAGTACAACCTCCATGATGCATTACAGAGGAGCTGAATACACAACAACCATCCTCAGTGATAACAAATAAACATATATTCTTACAAGGTTTGGGAGACAAAAGGCAAAAATAAAAGTAGTTATTCTATGATGTGTTTATGGGTAATTATTTTACATCTTTAAGCATTGAAATTGTGTAATTTTAAAAAATAGTAAGAAGAAACACTTAGGAATGAAGTTCTGTCTTCTCTTTAAAGCATCAGCATTCTGTAACAGTGACTTCTCTGTTCTGTCTCTATGTTCTGAGATTTGTCAACGGGCAGTATTCTGTCTGATGTCATGAAGCCTTTCTAAATCATCGTCGTGGTCTCAGCACTTCACAGAGTGCCAGTGTGTGAGAAATTCAAAATACACAGGTACTAAACACAGGGAAACTGACCAACTTGCCAGTTGAAAAAAGAATCTGTTAATCCTTTGGTCCCTAAGTGCTGTGAGGAATATTTAGGGAGAATAAATTAAATGTAGAGCTTTTCAGAGGCTGAGTAATTTCCATTTTGGAAAAATCCTTGAATATTAATAGAAAGTAAAGAAAAACCAAAACAGAAGACCCTAAGTGTTTTATGGTGTGTTCGTTGGCTAGGGCTGCCAAAACAAAATACCACAGGCTGCTTCATTTTAAACAGTTAAAATCGTTTAATTGTACTGAACAATCTGAGTTTATTTTCCTGCAGCAGTGGAGGCCAGAAGGCCAAGATCAAGGTGTCTTCAGATTTCATATCACCTGAGGCCTCTCTCCTTGGCTTGCAGGCGGCCACCTTCTCACTGTGCCCACACGGCCTTTTCACTGTGGCCGCACATCCCTGCTGTCTCTTCCTTGTCTTATAAGGACACTAGCTGTGCTGGTCTAGGGTTCCATCCTTCCGACCTCACTTAGCCTTAATTACCACCTTAAACACCCTATCTCCAAATACAGTCACATTGGGGCCAGGCCTTCAACGTATGCTTTTTGTGGGGAACACAATTCTGACCATAACATGCAGCATATTTAAATCTGACATTGAAGAAACGATCATTTTCAGTAGCCCATTTTCTAAAGCTGTAACAAACATTTATTTATTATAACTTTGCTTGAAGTCATAGATCTCAAGCTAACGTCTCAGGATCTTTGTGAACAGAAGTCCAGGCCAAATGGCCATGCTGCTCCCCCACTCTCCTTGGATCTCCCTGGATGAGTGGTACCCAGCCTCCGAAGTTCCACTGAGGAGGCCGGGGGACACACTCAGGACGTGGGGAGGAGGACCTGGCGTCTTTTGATGGAACGTGGGCGATGGGAGACAGGAGGTGGGGGGGACCCGAGCAGATAAGTGGCCCTCCATTTTCTCTTTGGTGAACCACACTCAGAGAGCAGCACCCCAGGGCTCTCTGGGAAGTCCTACTAGGGGTTTCATGTTGCACAATGTCGAGTCAATGCCTCTCTGTCCCTGGAGCTTCATGGCTGGTCGTTGGCGCAGCCAGTGCGGTAACTCGTTGCCTCCCTTTGCTTCACTCGTGTTTTTGTTCCCTTTGTTTCTCCTTGTCTTTTCTCCTCCGGCTTGGGCTTCCCAAATAAAGTGTCAGCGTTTTAATCCCTCCCTCGGGTTCTGCTTCTAACTCAGAAAACATGGGTTAGTTTAACACAAGTCGTACATGACGTGGCTCCGGAGCTGGACTGCTCGACTGTCTGAAGTCATCCACTGAGGACGGTAATGGGGTGGTAATGACTCTTGGAAGGCAGTTGCACCATAAGGACTTAAACTTTCACGTTGGTTTAATTGAAAGAAAGTGTAACTGGAGGGCAAGACTAGGGAGCGGAAATGGTTGTGTATTTAATTTACATGGGGACACTTCAGAGAATTGTGAAATAACCTGAATGCCTTGGTGCCAATGGAAAAAGTACAAAAAGAGAATGACAGGCTGGGGACGGTCAGTTTCCATCTTAAGCCAGTTTCTGAAGCCGAAGGCCTCCTGGCAGCTGTAGAGGACTGCTCATTCTGGGAGCTTCTGGCAGACTTTACTGAGAATCTGGCCAAGGATCTGATTCTAAGGGAGACAGGTCTGCAGAGAGGACTGAAATGTGAAGACTTAGCACCTCTCCTGCGTCAAGTCAGGGCTGTGGTAGGGAAGAGTAGGGCCCCACAGTCCGGGATGAACACTTGTAGGAAGACAAATCTGACTCTTGATCTCCTAAATGATCCTGAATCCTGCTTTTCACCAGAAGCAGCTCCATCTCACTTTATGAACCCTTTTCCCCAATCTGAGAGTCAAGACTTGGCACTGCCCAGCCCAAGTCTGGGAAGAGATATGTACAAGGACCTGCAGGACCTGACCCTTACATATGAGTAAGGACCGGGGTGGGCGTGTGCACAAGTGGGTCCTGACAGCGTGGGCAGAGAACAAACAGCAGGCTGGACAGGGGGAAACGCATGGGGACTCTGCACCCAGCACCATCTCTGGTGACCCCGTCCCGTTCTGATTCCACAGAAGCAGAGACATTGAGGTAGAGATGTTTTGCTTTGTTTTGTGCAGCGGAAGCACAGCAGGGACCTGAAGAGAGCCAAGCAAGAATGTGATCTGGGGGAGAGTCCAGACTTGGCCTGATCCATTTAAATCACCCCAGGGTGCCTTCCCTTTTAGGATTAGGGGGCCCGTCTTCTGTACACTCTGCTGGTCTCTGCTGTGGGCTATTCCCAAGGGAAGGAAAGGAGGAGGTTGACCTTCACAGAGAAGGGGTCTTGTCAGCCAGGGTACAGCCTCAGAGATGGAGGATGGGTTTTCCCTGAGAGCTGCCCTTGCTCACGGCTGCGAGGTGATGGGTGGGTCTGGGGGAGAGCCCCAGCATCCGTCACAGCATCTGCTTGTGTGTCCCCAGCACAGGGCAGGATGCTGTACCATGGATGTTTCTTTTGTGCTGTAATCCCCACCAAGAAACACACCAATGAGGGAAAACCGAATGTAGGACAAAACAGCACTGATACAGGAAAATGTGGGGCCAGAGGATGGCTGTGCCCCAGGTCTTGCTTGAGTCCCTGGGACGTGTCCCGCCAAATGTGAGTCCTTGGCTTAGCACAGGGAAGAATTCAGGAGCGAGCCACAGTTCAGTAAAGGTAGATTTACTCAGAGAGATACATACTCCATAGACAGAGTGCAGACTGTTTCAGAAGGCAAGAGAAAGGCCATGAGGTGTGGGGGTTGGGTGCTCAGTTTAAACTAAAAGTAGATAGTCCTTAGACAGATTGCGGGCCGTCTCCGATGACGAGAGTGAGAGGCCACGAGGTGCGGGGCTGTGAGTTTTTATGGGCTGGGTAACTTCACATGCTGACAAGTGGGAGGGTTATTCCAACCACTCTGAAGAGGGGGCTGGGAGGCCTAGGACCCGGGCCATCACTTACCCTTTGACCATTTATGGTCAGCTTGGAGCTGTCCTGGCACCTGTGGGAGGGCCATTTAGTAGCTGTGGTATTTCAATGAGCCTATATTGAAGTTCAAGGTCCACTGGGCGTTGACTCTTCCGCCATCTTGGTGCTAATTGCCGAGTCACTCTTTCAGTGACTGAGCCCTGCCTGCTCCCCTCCTGTCTCAGTACTGTTAAGTTTTCAATATATCAAGTCTCGATTCTGACCTAATTTTATAAAAATATGACAGAGATTTCAGAAATAAATGCATTAATTTGTTTCTGTAATTTATATCCAAAATTGGAGAAGGGCTATCCTTAAAATGATGCAATTTAATTTGTAGTTTCAAGAAATGCCACGAGCCAGTCAGGATTTACCATATAATGTAAAGACTTTCAGGTTTGGACTCTGAGCCTTCAAAATGAGGTACTCATTTTGTGTCTATAACCCAAAATGTCATTAATATTCAGAAGCTATCTAATCTTAAATGATCAAAAAGTATATGTGACATAAATTTTGAATATTATTTGTATAAGTACTAAAAGCTATTGAAGTCAAAGAAGATATGCATTTGTCAAATTAACATTTATGACTTTCATGATATTCATTTTCTGATAACTAAATTGTGTTTTCTCAGTTCACTGAGATAAATTTCTCTGGATTCCTCTGAAGGATGATTTCTGTCTCAGATTTCATAATTTTTTGCAACCTTTCCTGGAAGCAGCAATGGGTGGGGAGTGGCTTTTCTATAAAAGGGTAAATTTTGGTATTATGTTTTTGTAATATATTTTATTTTTTAATAAATATCTGCAAGCATACTGATACATGAAAATATATAGCATCAGATCAAATAAAGTAGAGGGCATCAGGGCATTTAGTCATGTCAGTATTTTTTTTAGACCTTTCCTATCTTGAAATACCTGCTAAAATGAGAAAATGAAAAAAAAAATACATAGTCGCTGCCTTAAATCAGCTCATATGATGTGGTTGCAGAGATGAGATGAATTAAAAGATATAATTCAGTAAGATAATATTATGGGCCATGAGAGATAAAGATACGTTGTTGCTGATCTAACAATCTAAACTGTCATGAGAATTCAAAAAAGGAAGTCATTTTATGCAGCTGAAATGGATCAGGGGAGCTTATTGTTTCAAATGTTTTTATTTTTAATACCGTTTGAACCAATTTACAAATAAGTATCTTAACAAAGAAGGCGCTCTCCACTAAGCATTATAAGTCATTCAGTTTATCAATTTATTGAAATGATTACTTTGGTTAATTATTGGTAGCATTCATTATTATGTCTAATGAACAGAAACTCATAAAACTAAGTGATAGGAATGTCGACTGAAACAAATGCACAACCTAAAGGTCGACAGTTATGTTTTATTCAGTGGACAATTCCGAGGACTTGAGCCGCGATGCCAGCCTCCCAGATGGCTCTGAGGGGCTGCTCGGAAGAGGTAGGGGAGGGGCCAGGATATATAGGAGCTTTACAACAAAGACCAGGTAGTTGGAACATCAAAAGATCACTTGTTAACTAAAGAAAACCAGGCATCTTAAGTTAAAGACTTTAGTGCTTTTCTATGTATGGGAGGGAGCAAACATTTGGGCTCACTGAATTCATCCCTTTGACAAGCACCTAGCTGCCTAGGGCCAGGATCCTGTCCTTTCTTACTCTGAGTCCCCTCAGAGGGCACCACTGTGAGTGGCTGAGAGGCCGGGCTGCAGACTTGTCTTCACTGGGAGGTGGCAGCAGCCGCTGATGGCTTGATGGCTTTAGCATTCTTTATTTACTGATATGGTTTGCACTATTTTTTGTTCACAGGAACCAGATAATTATCTCTGACATATTTGTCAAAGTCCGCAGACAATTTGATTTCCAACAAACTCCTTTGGCTATACATTCATACATCTCTTGCTTAATTCCCAAGCGGGATTTCTAATCATTTCGAAGACAAGCAGTGATCAGGCATCAGACACACCTGTGGGATTATGTAGCTACCTTAATGACAGCCCCGCCTCTGGCTGTCATAACCCTTTGATTGTATATATTCTTGACCTTTACAAGTGAGCTCATTTCGTCATTGTCACACGAAAGAATTGTGGCTTTTCTTGGCTACGATATCTCTCCAGTGCAGATCTGTGATAAATGATAAACTATCTTCCTCTTTTCCTCTTTAACACTTTTGAAATAGAATTATTCGCAGTTCACCCTCTATGAGATTTTGGTCTTGTGGTGCACATTATAAAATCTGTTTTCAAAAACCCTCAAAGTCCAAAACCATATTATTGGTAGAATTTAAAGTTTGTACTCTTTCTTCTGGGAGTTTCCAGCCAGCTTTTATTTTGCTATTATTTTACTGGTGCAATTTTTCTTACTGTGTCTCTAACAAGGAAAACCTCTGGGGAAAATACAAACTTCGTATGTATTATGACAATGGTTTCTCTAGCAGCAGGAGCTCTGCAAGATACATTTAGAAAATCTTCTTGTATTTTCTGCTTTTATCTTCACTTTTCTTTGTGAATTTCCAAAGAATAGCTCGTATGTTCCAGTTATATAAGTGACAGAGGGTTCCAGTATTTACTTCACTTGGGAAAAGAGAAATGTGAACAAATGAACACTATGGGGCTCTTTTCCTTGGTGAGAATAGCGTAACTTCTCTGCTACATCCAACTGAGTCCTGGGTCTAAAAGCAGAATCAAAAAATCGACAATGTATCCATTTGATTGTTTAATGAATATTCCAAGACAATTGATGATTGCTCAAATACTAATTTTCATATGTAAAATGTGAAATTTTGTTGCAGTTACATAAAACTGTCAAAGCACATTGTCAATTGTATAATTTCATGGTCGATATATTACTATACAAGTGTACAGAAATAAATTGGACCAATATTTTAAGATAACAGACCATGAATCAGAACTTGCTTTAGTCCTATTATGGACTAATCATTATTTCCACCAATTAGAGACACAGTAACAGCTATTATTCATGCAAGTGCTTTTAAAAATTATTCAAGTCTCTTCGGGGATGATACAGATTCTAAAAAGGCATTATTCTTTATCACAGTGACCAATGTAGTCTTTCTGACAGGCACTAGGGTTAGGGTTAGCACGATCAGTTCTCTTACAATAAAGGAAGATCAGAAGATTTGACATGATGCTAATTTGTCCTTTCTTATGCAACTGTTTTATAAAAGAAATATCTGCACACACTTCACATATATAAAGGGCGTCAGAGAGACAGGAATTATCCCAATTTGTGGATTCTTATATTCCATTTTTGGTCAAGAACAGTTTTTGCATATTCTAAAATCAACCTAGGTGTCACAGAATCACACAAAATATGTTTTAGTAATTCTCATTTTATCATACTATTAGGGCTAAACATGAAACGGATCTAAGAGGAATGTGAAATGAATAATTCTGAATTTCTTATTTGCATCTGGTCAATACGAGTGTCTAGATGGATTTTGCTACCAACATTTTATCAGCCTTTACACTGTTACTAAATTCTGCCAGCAGCACCAATATTCCACTGTCCCAAATACAAATGATATACATTAACTACTAAAAATGTCTCTTGGCCAGTGTTTTATGTCGTGTTGGATTAATGGTAGAGTATACAGGGAAATATTCAATACACTGTGACTTAATAATTATTTTTCCAGGTTTCCTATTGACTTGCAAGGCTATTTTTGGGAAACTTGCCTGGGCAAGAATGATTTCTGCATCCATTAAGATCAAAATTTACTTTAAATCATCAATTCCAATCTGTGTTTCAAGGAGTCTTACAGAAGCCTCAAACCCTGATAAAGATGCTACCATTACCTGTGGGTAGATCCTGGACCTTCAGACCACTTAGCTTTCATTTCCCAATTTCCTTTTGATATGTTACAAACTCCATCTTTGTTTGAACTTTGTAGAAAGAATTCTAAGAGTATAAATAAATATGTAACACTCTAGCATAAAATTTCACGTAAAGTCTATTTGAGCTTGCACATACTCCATGTTTTCTCAATTTGCTAAGTCAAACTCACCTATGCAGTCTTCCCTCAGATCCTTTCTCCAGCTTAAAATATCCAGGTCTACTGAAGTCCCCTGCTTATAGATTCAGTCCCAGATCCTGTGGCACATTCTTTCTGAGGCAGGAAACATGTTGGTGGCTTTGGAGTTTATTTCATTTCCTACTTGTCTTGTTTATTCCTTCCTCTTTTCCCTTCCTGGGGTGTAACACCTTGTTGTGCACATTGCTTGGCATGCTAATCTCCTCTAGAACAGCTGGTTACCTGCCTGACTCCAGATTACTCTGGGGAATGACTTAAAAAAAATAACGTTTTTTTTAAACTGATATACTGCTGTCTGTTTGTGAGATGATTAAACACAATATTTTTTAGTTGTAAAAAACAAAAATGTACTTTTATCTTTTCTCTCTTAATTTCTTTAGAAAATCAGGATGCACATAAAGCAAACTTAGCATGTTTTATTGTTGGGCTTATAACATACACAAAGGTAGTGTATGTAATAATAATAGCAAACGGAGGGAAGAGATGGAACTACATTGGAACAAAGTTGCTATATTATATTGAAATTCAGGTTTAACTTTAAGTAGAGTGTAATGTTAACATTTTTTTTTTTTGTAATCTCTGGAATGACCACTAAGAAAAATAACTCAAAAAGTTAGTTTAAAAATAAGAGAGGAATTAAAATGGTACACTAAAAATGATTAACAGAGATAAGGCTATAAATAAGGCACAAGGATACAATATAGACATAAAATATACAGACAGAGTACCTAAACGTCAAACATAAATTTTCAAAAAATGTAAATGGAATAAACACTATAGAAAAGCAGTGATTTTCAGACTTGATTAAAAAAAGTACTCTGACTTCATGCTGTCCATGGGAGATATGATTTAGATATAGAAATACAAATAGATTCAAAGTAGAAAGATGGAAAAAGGTACTCCATGTAACCACTTACCACAATAGAGCTTGTGTGGCTAACTTGTTATCAGGTGAAACAAACATCAAAACAAGCAACGTTACTAGAGACAGAATCAGTGCGTCATGCAGGTCAGTACATCAGGAATTTATAATAATTATAAATTTAGATGAAACAAACAAAAAGAAACCTATAGAAAAATAAACAATATATTCAGAGATTTCAAGACTTTTTTCTCTTTCTATCTAGTAGGACAGCCAGACATAAAATTAGCAAGGATATTACAGACATGAACAAGACCATCACCCTGATCTAACTATAACCCATAGAACACTCTGCCCAATGACCACAGAAGACACATTATTTTTCAAAAGTACATGGAACATTCTCCGGCATAGAACATATACTAAGCTGTAAAACAAGTCCCAACAAATTTAAAAGGACAGAAATAAAACAAAGTTTGTTTGCTACTATGAAAAAATGGAATCAGGTGTCTATAATACATAGCAATTAGGGAAATGCCCAAATATGTGAAAATACTTAAATGTTCATTTATTTAAAAAAATTGAAATGCTATATAATTGATGGGTCAGAAGAGACACCTGAAGGAAATTAGAAAATATTTTGAGATTAATGAAAATAAAAGCAGAGCATACTAAAATTTATGGAATACAGGCAAAACAATGCTTAAAGGGAAAGTTACAGCTGTAAATACCAAAGTGAGAAAAAAAATCAAATAAAAAACCTAGTCTTCCACTTTAAGAAACTAGAGAAGGAAAAATTACGTGAAACCCAAAGCAAATAGATAGAAAATAATAAAGACAAGCACAGAAATCAGTGAAATATAAAACAGAAATATAGAGAAAATTAATAAAACCAAAAGTAGGTTTTTAAGATCAACATGATTGAAAGACTGTAGTAAAGCTGATCAAGATAAAAAGAAGGAATAAGCAAACTACAAAAATTATAAAGAGAGGGCATTATTCCTGACCTTAAAGGAATCAAAATGATTTTAAGGGAACATTATGAATAATTAAATGTCCAAAAACCTTTGTGTTTGAAACTTGTCTTTTAAATTAGAGAAGATAGATGAAAGGACAAATTTCTACAAAGGCATAATTTACTAAAACTGACCCAAGAAGAATTCAAAACAGGACCTATAACAAGTAAAGACATTGGATTAATAGTCAAAAATTTCCCACAAAGAAAAGCTAAGGTCTAAGTACTTCTACTGGTGAATTTAACCAGATATTTATAGGAGAAATAATACTCATCCTTTGCAAATTCAGAAAATAGATGAGAGAATACTTTCCAACTCATCTATGAGGTCAGAATTATCTTGGTACCAAAACCAAACAAAGACATTACAAGGAAAGAAGACGTTACAAGGCAAGAGCCCATTATACCACATGAATATAGAAGCAAAGCATTCACAAAACATTAGGGGGGTTACGCAGCGTGACAATGGCGTACATACAGAACACATTATGATTAAATGAGGTTTCTCCCAGGTATATAAGGTTGGTTTACATCTGAAAGTCAGTCAATATATCATATTAATAAAGATCAAAAGCAGTACAACCATCTCAACAGATGCAAAAAAGCACAGGAATAGAAGGGAGCTTGTTCAACCTGCTAAAAGGCATCGATTAAAACTTAGTGCTAACATCATACTTAATGATGTAACACTGAACATTTTTCCCATAAGATCAGTAGCAAGGAATAAATGTCCACTCTCACCACTTCTGTTCAACATTGTACTGTATATTCAAGCTAGTGTAATAAGAAAATAAGTCAGGAAAAAGATAGTATACAGATCGGAAAGAGGGAAGTACAGCTTTCTTTATTCACAGATGACCTTATTCTAAATGTATGAAATTACAAAGAATCTACAAAAAAAAAATCTGTGATATCTAAGAACTAATAAATAAGCTTAACAAAGGTGCAAAATCAAGATACTAAAATTAATTGTTTCTATATGGCAGCAACAAATGATGACAAAAACGACTAAAATATTTCAAATCACAGCATAAAAAAATTTATGAATAAATTCAATAAAAGATGTGCAGGACCTGTACCATGAAAACTACCAAATGTGAGGAAAGAAGATTTAAATAGATGGAGAGGCATACCAAGTGCATAGATTGAAAGAAGCAATATTTTGCAAATGACATTTCCCCCAAATTGATCTGTAGATTCAATGCAATGATAATCACAATTCCAGCATAGTTTTATTTTTTAGCTTTAGTCTTTGGAGAAATTGGAAGGGTGATCTTAATATTTACAGAGAAACACGAAGAATTTAGAATGACAAAACCATTTTGATAAAGAAGAACTAAGTTGGTGAATTTACACTACCTGAATTCAAAGCTTGCTGTAAGTTACACTAATCAAGATATCGCAGGGTATGTCTACTATTTACAGACATAAAGAGAAGCAGAGTAGAATTGAGAACCCCCAAAATAAATCTGTTCATTTGTGGTGAACTGATTTTTATCAAAGATGCCAATGGAATTCAGTGGGGAGGGTGGTAGACTTCCCACAAATGATTGCGCGCACACACACACACACACACACACACACTGAACTTGGGCGGATCTCTCACATCATACATACAAATTTAATATAAATGGATCCCTAAATTTAAAGTTGCAACAATAAAACTTGTAGAAGAAAACAATAGAAACATTTTTATGAACTTGGCTTAAGCAATGATTAATTTGATATGACCCCAAAACAGAATCCTTTAAAAACAAACCATAACAACCCCTTACTCAGATTTGAAAACTGGAAGATGAAGCCGTTGATGCTGAATTTGGTTCTGTGTATCGATCCTCGTGCTTCAGGTGATTGGCACAGGCTGCTGCCCTCTTCAGAAAAGGGACTATGCTGGGCTCCTAGAGGCGCAAAAACGTAAAAGGCAAACTTCTATGTTTGCTCAAGAAACGTGGTTTAGGGGGCGTGTCTGTGTTTGTCTTGGGAGGCTGGAGGGTGAGGCGGCGCGGTGCTGAAGGGGGTTGTGGGAACATCCACAAATACGAAGGGGAATATGTCACAGGATCCTACTGAGCATTATTATCAAATTTCATAGATACAAGCATCAAATGTACACAGTACATGCAGCACCAGCGCTCACCTACTGAGCCGGCTCCTTGTTGCGGTTTCTTTGGTTTCTCATTGCTACAGCCAGGCTTATGATCCTCATTAGACTTACTCATCATTCCATCGTATTCTGCAAATTTTCATGTTGGTCTGAATGAACAGATGGTGTGAACATGTGTTGATGGTGGTGATGAAAAGCTAATATTTTTATTTGCTGAAACAATTACCTTCTGGATGTCATGCTTTTAGTTTTTCTAAAAATGACAGTATTTAAATGTGGATTCTTCTGTGAATTCTAAGTAGTCATTAATTATAGCAGGTTGCTAATTATACCAAGGCAATTGCATTGTAATCCTTTATAGCATCTTTCCTTGTACACATCATTTTTGACTTTAAATAAGCACTAGGTATCAATGCTATATTGTCTTTGTATGATCTCAAGAGCCTGACTGGGGGTTTATTTTATTCATGGTACCTCAAAGTCCTTCACTTTTCTTGTTCCCCCTTTAAAATTTAGTTGTTTTAACAAATGTTGTTTTCCATCACATATTTCTGCTCTTATGTAACAATAAGCATAGTTTTCTTTTACTCGCTCTTGTTTTTAAATAAAAAGGGGTAGACAAAAAATTTCTTTGGACTCTGTAAAGTGAACAATAAATAACTACTTTTAGATGTACTTTAAATGAAGATGTAAAAGGTGAATACAATTTCTAAATCTGTATTCTTCGACAAGGTTTGTAGGTTCCAGCCTGAATGCGGAGTGCTTGGGGCTAAGTGTGAACTCACTCGCATACACAAAAGCAGACCTTTTACTTCATGGCAGTTACGGTGCTGCTGTTAAATTCGACCCTCCACCTACGCTGTAGTCGGGCGACTGTGGTTGGAGGAAGCGCACACATGGTACCCGCGCCAGCTGGCCTCGCTTGAAGTTTATTAGCTGATCTTTAGTGAACCCCCTCCTCAACTCTCCAAATTAGCTGCGTTACAGTCTCTCTTCTCTTCTGAAATCTTCACCGCCTCTCTCATCATCTGCACTCTCAGCTGATGAGCTCAGTTTCTATTTCACCAAGAATCAAGCTGCCATCAGAGCCGGTGCAGGAGCGCATCTGGGCGTGCTTGCTTTCTGCTCCCTCCTGGGCGATGAACGCGCTGTCTGCACCCCTAACCAGGACGACACCTCCTTCTGTAATCAGAGCCGGTCCTGTGTGCCTGCTAAGGACATTGTCATTAGCATTTCTTTCCTTCCTCTGGTGCCTCATCGTTTTTCTTCCTGTATTTCCTCTTCCTCACCACACATACAGGCTACTGCTCTCCTTTATTACATCAAGACAAAACAAACAAAAACAACGCTTTTCACTCCTTACCTGTTCCAACGATCACCCTCTTTCCTTTCTTCCATTTACAGCAAAACTCTTCCCCAGAGTAACGTCTAACCCGCATGCCAGTCTCTCTCCTCCCGTGGTCTTTGGAATCTTCTTTACTTGCATTTTCCACCCTTGCCTCTCGCCCAGGTCTTCAGTCACTGCCCACTGCTTACATGGTTCTCAGCCCTCACCGCGCTGGACCAGCTCTCTGGACATACTTGGCCCTTCTCTTGCCATTTAGTGGGTACTTCCCACTCATGTTTGGTGCTGTCTCCTCCTCTACCAAATCTGCTAGTTGTGGTTGGCTCACAGGGCTGAGTTCTTTGACTTCTCATTCTGTTTAAACTCTGCCTCTAAGTGTCAATCTCATGTTTTTAAGTGATGTTAACATGCCAGTGACCCCCAAATGCACACTGCCAGCCAAGACGGGTGACTGTTAGGCATCCAATCTCAACACGTCTCAAACTGAACTCCTCCTGAAGCCAGCTGCCCCTGAGCCAGTAAATGTCAGCACCATTTTCCCAGCTGCTCCGTTCAAAACTGAATTTATCTTTCACTCTTTCTCTCACTCCCCATGTTCAGTTCAGAAACAAATCAAAATGTGTCCAGAATCTGGTTCTATCATAGTTATTTTTCTCTCAGAAGAAGATGATGGCTTTCTGTGAAGCCCATGGGCTCCAAATCAAAGTAATTCTTTTAAGTGCACAAAATAAAATAGTGACATTGAAAGAACAACCAGTTATATTGAAAAATATGTTGTCCAATTACAAAGCTACCAAATTTGTGACATATTAATGTGTCTTTTTTTTTCCTTTGTGAATTAAATACAATATATAGCAGTAGCTTTCAAAATTCTGGAGAAATAATAATCATTAACTCTATTTTAAGATACCTGGGATATGAAAATATCTGTGCTTTCTATTCATAACAAACTCACAAATACTGCTACTACACATGTAGTTTGTAGTCTGCCTTCATGATAGAAGGAAACGCTATATTATAGTTAAAAGTTAGGGAAAAATAAGGGTGTAATTTACCCCGTTCAGGCTCACAGACCCTGCTTCTATCCACGGAACCCTTGGTCCCATGACCCTCAGGTTAGGAAATTGCTGCTTAAGGCATTATAAGAATAGGCACCGCTTTACCTGGGTCCAGGAAGGTCTGAGTTTCCGTAGACCAAAGGGAGAAACACCATTCTGTCCTCTGCTGCGACAAGACTGGATACTCTAGGTCCCTCCTAGAAGTGCAATCATGCAGTATGGGCCTTTTTTTCTTATTTGCTTAACATAACATGCTCTAGGCTCAACCATGTTGTTACCAATGGCAAGATTTCCTTCTTTTTATACTATTCCATTGTATGTATATACCATATTTTCTTCATCCATTCCCCGTCAATGGACACTTGGGTTGTTTCCATAACTCGGCTATTGTGAACAAGGCTGCAATGAACACGTTAAATGTTCTTACCACACACACACACACACACACAAACAAGCAAAATGATAAAACCAAAGGGAAGCAAAGAAACTTTTGCAGGTGGTGGATGTATCTACTGCCTTGACTATGATGATTTTTTTTCATGGGTTTATGCATAAGCCCAAACTCATCAAATTGCACACATTAAATACATACAGGTTTTGGTGTATAAACTACTTCTCAATAAAGCTGTTTCAGAAAAAAGGAGACAAAATAGAAGAAGTCCAACCAATGTGTCAGTTCCCAACAAGAAAGTGGAACATATGACTTTTGGTCACATTTTATTGCTGAAAACTTGGTTCCATCTTTACCTTTAATTTCAAGGATACTTAAGAAATATCTTTAGCAGAGGAACTATTATGCATAGCTTCAGTTCTATTTCTACGGAGGAAAGAAGAAAGCACACATTTGGGTAGATAATCAGCACAACTCTAATACTCTTTTTTGGGTTAAGGAAAAAATCATTTAACCAAATTGGCTAGGATATTATTATGACGATAAAATTGTATGCATGCTTTTTTTGCTTCTATGGAAATGACCGTATGAATATTTCTTCCCTAGTCCATAAGAATTCCATTTGACTAATGTTAATTTTTCCTTGCATTCCAGGAATTAATTAAAATTCATGATTTGTCTATTGACTCCATCCTGAATTCAATTTGCTAAAACATTTTTAGGATTTTTGCATATCTGTTCATCAATGAGACTGAATTTAATTTCCCTTTTCAATGTAGTCTCTATCCAGTCTTAACACTAATGAAATAATATGTGGATCATCAGTAAAGTGATCTGAGGGTCTTGCCAGAGGTTTGTCTGTTTTTCAGTCTTTTCCAAGGTCATCTTTGGCTCGTTGAATTTCTCCTCATTATTAATCTCCTTTTGCCTTTGCATTAATTACGATTCTTATAACTTACCTTTTTTCAAATTATTGCTGGTTTCCTAAGTTCTTAACTTTTTAATTATATGCTCAAATCAATCTTTAGGCCAAATTTTTAACAAATAAGCATTTAATGTTTTCTCTAAATACTGTTTTTATATGTGTTATTATTCTTTGCAGTCAATTCTAAGTATTTACTAGTTTGCATAATATTTCATTCTTTGTCTCCTGGTTTATTTAGAAGTTTATTTAATAAAAATTCTAAACACATAAAATTAATAAATTTATCTTCTTATATTAATTTCCAATACATTTACATTGTGATAAAGAAATATAGTCTTATATTCTCAAGTGTTTGGAATTTTTTAGATTTATTCCAACTCTAAACGTTTTAGAATAAATGTTATAAATGTTATAGGATAACAGGACATGGTTAACCAGCATAAAATGTCAACCCACACAATGGGAGAAAATATTCACTAATCACATATATTTAATAAGGGATTAATATATTATTAATACATTAATATATTAATCAATATATATTAATCTAATAAGGGATTAATATCCAGTGTATGTTGACAACTTCTAAAATTCAACAACATGAAAAACCGGCAACCTAATTCAAAAATGGTCAAAGGACGTGAATAGACATTTCTCCGAGGAAGATATACAGATGGTCAATGAGGACATGAAAAGATACTCGGCATCACTAAGTATTAAGGAAGTACAAATCAAAACTACAATTAGATGCCACCTCACAACCATTAGGATGTCTTCCACCTGAAAAACCAGAAACAAGTATTGGTGAGGATGTGGAGAAATTGGAACTTTGTGCACTGTAGGTGGGAATGTAAAATGGTGCAGCTGCTGCAGAAAACAGCATGGCGCTTCCTCAAAGAATTAAAAATAGAATTATCATATGATGTAGCAATTCTGTTTCTGGGTGTACACTGAGGGAATTATACCCACACTCCTGAAGAGAGATTTGTACACCCTGTCACAGAAGCATTATTCACAGTAGCTGAAACATGGGTGCAACCTAAGTGTCCATCAACATGTGGATGGGAGACAAACTGTGGTGTGTGTATACCGTGTATATATACCGATTATTCAGCCTTAAGAAGAAAGGAAATTCTGACGTGCTACTGCACGGATGAACCTTGAGGACATTATGCTCAGTGTAATAAACCAGTCCCCCAAATACAAACACTATGTAATTCCTCTTATATGAAGTACTTAGGGTACTCAAAAATCAGAGACAGAGAATGGCATGGTGATTGCCCGGAGCTGGGGGGAGGTGGAAATGAAGAGTTACTATTTAATGGATACAGAGTTTCAGTTTTACAAGATGCAGAGTTCTGGTGGTAATGTAGCCCATTGTAAGTATATTTAATATCATTCAACTGTACACATAAGAACAGTTAAGATGCTATGTTTTTTGTATTCTACCACAGCAAAAAAAAGGGAAAAAAATTGCATAAAGAAACTTTAGAACATTCACCATGGACACCTGTATTTTTCTTTTCGTTCATCTGTAATTTATATTGTTAGACAATGTGTTTGTGTTGCTTGTGTAACTTAAAAAATGGAAGTATCCTATTTATTGATTATTTTCACCCAGGTATTTGCCTTTTGGGGAAAGTGGAAGGCAGAGTTGTCATTTTACATGCAAAGAATTCCTTTATAGAGATCCCAGGAAAATCAATCTTTTTACTTTCTTGCTGTTGAAAAATCATAGCCCATGAGATGGATTTATGGCAAGATTATCCATCTTAGATTCAATTAGCATGGAATTTCCCAAACCATTTTGGTTCTTTGAGGCAAAATGAATGTAACAGGAACTGTGCTAATTAAATAAATAGCACCCAGTTAGAGTGAAACGTGAAGGTAGCAGATGGGCTGTGCTTACTTACAGGGGAGCTCAACGGCATTTGGGGCAGAAGTTTCCCAGTTCATTAAAAGCCATCATATGAACTTTGGAAGAGTCAGAGTGCTCCCCCCTCCGCCTGTCATGTCATTGTTGTTAGAAAGACCCGGGGGTCAAGGAGGTGTAAAGGGGTCCCTGGGAAGACAGGCTGTTCCCACTGAAACTGTGGAAGTGTCTCTGGCCAGGTCTTCAGGTCAAAGGGCAGAGGTGAGATCACAGCATGTGCACACAACTCAGGAGGACCACGCCAGGAGAGAGGAAGCAACCGGATCAGGGCAACAAAACACGGCACGAGGCTGCAAGTTTAGGGAAAACAACAGACCAGAGCCAGGGACACAGCAGAGCTGAACACAAACCCGCAAAAGAAATATGTGTTGTAGCAGAGGGCAGGTGGCTGGCTGTTCGTGCCGGGGACCGAGACGTTGAACCCCTCCCTTCTGTCTGCAGTTTGACTTTGAAACATTTATTTAATCTTTTACATTCTCAGCACCTCTGAGAATAATGGGTAAAACATTCCCATTTTTAAGTATGATGGATAAACGGGCAAATACTCATCACTCAGTGGATAATCGAGATCACCATGGCCACACGTGGGGTGTGTGGAACACATGGAGGTGGGAGAGAGTTCTTGTGGACAAACCCCTACTGAACTCTGCAGATGCCTGATGCTACCCCGGCTCCTCTCAGATTCATAAAGCAGTGAGTTCCTTTGGGACAGTCGGATTATTCAGATAAGGGGAATACCAGCAGAAGGGCCACAGAGACCGGAATCTGCAAGTGAGCTGTGGATTAAAAATGACTGAAAACGAATCTATGTGTGTATGTGCATGACTGGGACATGGTGCTGCACACCAGAAATTAACACATTGTAACTGACTATACTTCAATAAAAAAAAAAGGTTGTGATTTATATCAGATTTATCATGGACCATTTATAGATTTATAAATGCTGATTTCTGTAATTTAACCCAGGCAAACGGAAGAAACAGAGAGGAAGAGAGAGAGAAATGCCTAAACAGCCATTTTATCTGACATTATATATTGATGTATGTAATATACACTTCTAGGCTTGCGTACATCTGTATCTGTACAGACTCTGTATGTCTGTAGGTGACTCTCACCCTGCGACCTCCCGCAGGGCAGGCACCGTTATTACCTACATTTCACAGACGATGAGGCTGAGGACAAGAGGACAAGACTGGAAGTCAGCCTTGTTCTAGAATCGAAAGCAGTTAACCTCCCTCGCCTACGGCATCTCAAAGCGGGAACCCATGATGGTGACTGCACTCGAGGAAACTGCCACACTCCACGTGGATCTCCTGCACGTTCATGGTCGTCGCTGTGACGCTGTGAGGGCTGTTTGGAAGTCCTGCAGCTCTGATTCAGTATGAGCCCTGCACTCACATTTCAATAATTCAGTGAATGTTTCCTGGATGTCGATCATGTGCCATATTTTACTCACTATGCATTATTTTGAATCAAATTGAAGCCTCTGACTACAGTAATTGCTGAATTAATAATTAAGCAGCAATTTTCTTCAGAAGTGATTGGACCAAGACAGCTTGAAAGGACTGCTTTAAGAAATCTTGATTTTAAAAAGCAAGAGTGGGGACTGATGTGAATTCAGTTCAAGATTTAAACAACTTTGAGTATAAAAGACAAAAACAGTATTTTCCTGTTGTTAAATAAATACACGTGTGTGTGTGTGTGTGTTTGTGTGTGTGTGGGTGGGTGTGGGTGTGGGTGTGTGTGTAGGGGGTGATATTTACTCAGAACAGGAGAATCCTGACATTACACACTCAGAAATGATGCAAATTTGAATGTAATGCAATTGGCAACTGGCTTTGTGCCCCACTGGCGTTCTCAAATACAGGCAGTCTGAAATTCCTTCCTTCTGGACACTTAGATTAAGGGGAGATTTAGAGAGAATAGCAAGATCTAGACAGAAAAGAGCAGAAAATTCCTTTTTCAAAGCAGGAGGCAGTCAAGTTCCCAGGATTCTCCATCTAGCTTGATATTCAAGCTCACTGCAGTGATCACATTAACCTCACAATAATGCAGTCTTGCCTTCTGTTTGGTTGTAGTTTTGAACCTTATCTATTTTGCAATGGAGGAATTACATTGTGAAGAGTTTATTTATTTTATTCCATGCGAATCTAAACTATGATAAAAACACAGATATGCAAATAATGAAATAGACACACATATACGCTTGGTCTTATTTGCCACTAGATTTCAGTTTTGTGTTGTTTCTGACTTCTTTTGTTACAGCTGGTATAGTTTAGAAATCCTGCATCTGAAAATGCATGAGAAGGAGGCTTTTTGGTGAAGGCAGAAATTAAAAAGAAAATTTCTTAACCTTCATTTATATTCTGAAATAGGGGAAGATAACTCTCACTACTTATGTTAGGATTCTATTTTCTTAATTTGCAATAAAGCAAAATAGAGAACTTCACTTTCCTTTGATTGAGAATCAGAGATTGAATGAATGTAATTAACTAGCATGTAGCAAACTCCCATCTTTCAATTTTATGAAAGGTCAAAAGTTATCTAACACACTTTCTTCTGTTGATAGGAAATTAAATGAAAGTTTGACTGTACTGAGTCAAAGTTTAGAAAAAAGACACAAGACTTGAGCTGAATGTGCTCAACAACTTTGGTGGAAATGGTGTCTGAGGAGCAGGTTGGAAGCAGGAAGAGGTAGACCCACTGTTAGGGGCAGAGAAGAGGAAACCAGGAAAGACAAGTGGTGTGAACTCTGTTCTGCTCATAGATTATCATAAAATTGACCCCACACTTACCCTGTGGTCTGGTAACCCCACTCCTGGGCATATGTTTGAAAGGAACTCTAATTCCAAAACACACATGCACCCCAATGTTCACAGCAGCACTATATACGATAGCCAAGACATGGAAGCAACCTAAATGTCCATTGACAGATGACTGGATAAAGAAGATGTGATATATTTATACAATGGAATACTACTCAGTCATAAAAAGGAATGAAATAATGTAGCAGCAACATGGATTGACCAAGAGACTTTCATACTAAGTGAAGTAAGTCAGAAGGAGAAAGAAAAATACCATATGATATCACTCATATGTGGAATCTAAAGTATGACACAAATTAACATTTACAAAACAGAAACAGACTCACAGACATAGTAAACAATCTTATGGCTACATAGGGAAAGGTGGCAGGAAGGGATAAATTTGGGAGTTTGAGAATTGCAAATGTTAGACACTATATATAAAAATAGATTTAAAAAAATTTCTTCTAGATAGCCCAGAGAACTATATTCAATATCTTGTAATAACCTTTAATGAAAAAGAATATGAAAAGGATTATATGTATGTGTATGCATGACTGGGACATGATGCAATACACCAGAAAATGACACAACATTGTAAACTGACTATACTTCAATAAAAAAGGAAGAAAAATGTACTCCACAAAGAAAGGAACTCTCATTCTGTCTGCTGCGGAGGGTCAGTTGATTTTGAGTCTTCCAAGGTCCCTTGCTAAAAGGAAAGAGAGGGAAGGGGAGGACTGTCAGTCACCATGGAATGATGGATGATAAACTTTTCTTGTTTAAGATGGAACAACATGGTGGACACAACCCAAATATTCATCAACAGGTGAGTGTAAACAAAACGTGGTACATACATCCAATGGAACATTATTCAGCCTTAATGAGCAATGAAATTCTGCCACGTGTTACAACGTGGATGCATCTTGACACAAAAGGACAAATGCAGTGTCATTCCACTTACACGAGGTACCTAGAAAAAGCAAATTCAGAGACAAAAAGTATACTAGCGTTTCCTGGGCACTGGGGGGAGGCGGGGAGGAGGGAAGGGGGAGTTACTGTTTAATGGGTACAGAGTTTCTGTTTGGGAAGATGAGAAAGGTTCCAGAAAAGGACAGCAGTGGTGGTTGCACAATGTTGTGACTGTACTTAATGCCAGAGGGTGGTACACCTAAAAATGGTAAAAATGGTACATTTACATATGTCCAGATACATCACAACCTAAATTGAGGTAGCCCTTAGTCTGCCCAGCCTCCCTCTCTGCTGCATAATTCTTCATTCTTCTCTCTTTCTCTCTCTCTCTCTGTCCCCACCCCACCCCCCACTTAGGGACCTAAGACCCTTACACTCCTGGCACCCTCAGTGTTGAGAGGTCATATACGTGAGTTCAAGATCTTATTAAAATGTGTTTAATGCTCTATGCTTTCCAGAAGGACTTCAGTTTTAAGGAGGGCAAAGGAAACAAGAAGACAGGAAAGGAATGTACCCTTAATAAGACCCCAATATGTGTCTGCCATGAAGGAAAAATACTTTATAAACATTTTACCAAAATCTCGCATCAGTCCTACGAGGAAATGTGTCACACTTGAACCAGAACTAGGAGGCAGGTCTGTCTGGATCCAGCAAACTGTGTATTAAATCTCAATCCCGAAGTGCTTTTAAATCTTGACATTGTAAACCTGAGTTTCAGTTCCAACTGATACTTGCTCATAGCTTGGAATGCTTATCCAATGGGGCGATCTTCCCAGGGTCTCTGAAAAAAAGAAATCAGACATGTTGCTTAGATATTAAATACGTACCTAAGCAATCTCAGATGCTCTGACACCCTTATGCACACGCTGAACCTTCATCGCGGAGCAGGACATGCACGGAATTCAGAGTCAACTGATCTGAGCGTTGTGCCCTTATGCAATGAATTTACCTGTTTTTGGCATCAGTTTCCTCATCTGTGGAGTAAAGACATGAAGGTCAAATGATTGCTAGAGGTTCATTCTGGGTCCGAGATGCTCCCTTTAATGTTTTTTAAATAACAGTTCAATGGAGATATAATTCACGTACCATAAAATTGGCTCTTACAGAGTGCGCAATTTAGTGATTCTCAAACGGACATTCACAGAGTGTGCACTGGCTAGTCTATCACCACTGTCTAAGTCTACAGCATTTCCATTACAGCATTAGCAGTCACACCAGTTCCTCCCTCCCCCTGGCCCCTGGCCCCTGGCCCCTGGCAAGCCTGGCTTGCTTTGTCTCTCTGGATTTGCCTTTTCTGGATATTTCCCATAACTGGAACCATGCACTATGCGGTATTTTGTGCCTGGCTGGTCTCATTTAACAAAACGTTTTCAAGGTTCATCCATGTGGTAGCGTGCATCCATGTTTCATCGTTTTTATTGCCAAAGACGTTTGTTCATTCATTCATGATTTGATAGATATTTGGGGTGTTTCCACTTTTGGGCTATTTAGAATAATGCTGCTATGATCATTTGTGTGCAAGTTTCAAGTGAACATATGGTTTTATTTTTCTTGACTAAAGGTCTAAGACTGGAATCACTGGGTCATAGGGGAACTTTATTTTGAACATTTTGAGGAACCGCCAAAGTGTTTTCCAAAGCAGCTGCTCCCTGTTACGTACCCACTGGTGATGAATAAAAGTTTTATTTTTTTCACGTCCTGACAACACTTGTTATGTTGTCTATCTTTTTTAATTCCAGCCTTCCTTCTGGGTGTGAAATGATATCTCTCTGTGGTTTTTATTTGCATTTTACTAAAACATGAGACTGGGCATCATATCCTGTGCTGATTGGACATTTTCTTAACTTCTTAGAGAAACGTCTATTCAAATCGTTCACCCATTAATTAGTCTCAAGGTGGATACAAATTAAAATTGTGTATCAGGGAAATTACAAAAGAATGGAAAATCGAGGACCTGAAGTTACTTGCAAATAGTGGATCTGCCCCTTTTTGGGAACACCAAGGGTGGAAGCCCACCATTAAAAACAGACACGTGGACAGTAAGTATGTTGCTCAGAATGGAAAAAGCTAGGAAATTACTATGCATAAGGGGTCTTGTAAGAAAGCAGTTACCATAGCAACCGTGGCCTCGTGCACTGTACTGAGCGATGGGCTTTATTTCAGCCTAATCGCACAGTCTTCATGTGTTTCCTTCCTTAGGAGACAGTGTCTACACAGAGACAACTATCCCACACGGAGAGGACTCTCTCTTTAATATATGCTGATTAACGTCTGAATATCAGTATTGGATGTGAAATTGTCTTCGCAGTTCCCCTTTCAGAGACACTGGGCTAAAACAGTCCATATAGAAATCTAAATATAGTCCCTTCTGTCATCTGACTACAAAGAAAAGAAGAGTGAATCTGATGTTAATGGGTACCGTGCTGTTTCTACAAGATCATGAAATTACAACCCCTGGCTTTTCAAGTAAATTAAACTTTGCCACAACTGTTGATTGAATTGTGGTTATTCAATTATCTTTTTTTTTCCCTCCCCACTTTGAGCTTTTCTGAGAGATAGTCACATCACAGCATCCACTGCAGAATGGTCACACTGCTTCCCCTCTAATTAGGCTAATAGCAAACTTGACTATCATAAAACAAAGTGGAAATGCACCTTCCTCTCTGCTTTCATTTTGAAGGAGAAAATGTCTGCTTTCAGGGAGTGAATGAACTTTCTTGATCCCACATGCTAGTTAGCAGGTGCATGTTCCAATCACTGTCCATGGATCATAATCTTATAATTATTCTGCTGGAAGACGTTTTCGTCTCTTGCCAAGAGCGGAACGTGGACGAGCCCATCTCTCTCCTCCGACGTCCCCCAGTGTTTTCTGTCCACAGAAGGAGCTTTCCACGGGACGCTGAAGCTTTCCTTTTTAGTGGAATTTGACTAAGAGTGAGACAGATCTCAGCTCTGATGGTGGGGCCTGCCCTGCCACAGACAATGCCATGAAGTAGGCCAGCTGCTCTGTCACCTACTGGATTCAGCCCCTAAAACTGGTACCCAAGTTGTATATCCTCTTCCTTAACCAAGATGATGCCTGAATTGACACTTACCCTCATAAAATAGGCTTTTCACGTTTAAACTTTCTATTAAATTTAAATGGGACTATTATACTATTAATGAGGCTCACTGTGGACCCCACGAGAAGCCCTTTAATTCTGAACTGTTGAAAATAACAGAAATTAAGCGCAGCACTGTTCGCTGTTATCGTAGTGGGAAACCTGGTGGCTGATTTTTAAACCAACAGGGAGAAATACCAGTAGCACTATCTAGAGAAGGTTTGATTAAATCTTCTTGCCCCAGATCCTGCAGAGTGTTTCTCCTCTGCCCCCCACAGCCCCCAGGAGTGAAAGCTCAGGGTAGAACCAGAGGGAAGGGGGGTTGCTCTGGATGGAGGAGGTGGGACGCCTGGTCCGTGTCCTGAACGAAGCCCATCTTTGTCACCCCCGGTCCTTCTCTCCCCACGGAGAGGACACTTACAAGGCGTGCAGAGATCGTGAGCAGCTCCATTCAGTGGCGGATTTCTTTTTTGGTCATAAGCTGTCTGTCATTTTCAATCTGTTGTCTGGATTTTGTTTAACACTTTATTCAGCTACAGAGAGACACTAACTCTTCATAGGTGACAAATGGGGGGTGAATTAAGGTATCTTCACACCGCCCCGAACTCTTTCAGCAACAGGCTTGTGTCCACAGCAGCGAAGTGAGTGTAACTCCAGGAGCCCTGGCACCCTCAGTCCCACAGTCCGGAGAACCATCACCTCCTGGAAACCACACTTCTCAACGTCTTTTATTTCTTTTTCTAACTATTCTTGGAAATACAAGAAGTAAAATGCAGGACAGTATAACCACACTAACAACAAGAGGAGAAATTCTGTGATTCTTCTGTTTAATTCCAAAGACAGGAATACACACAGAAAAGAAAAGCTTATTCTTAGTCATCTTTTTTCCTCCCACACCTGCTTCTGTTCCTCTTTCCTGATGCTCCCACACCTTCCTAAGCCCCAAGCCATGAACGCAGGTCTTCCTGGACCTCTGCCTCTCGTCCCTCCAACACAGCACCAAGGTCTGTGCCAATCACCTCTCTAATGACCCTCAAATCCGTCACCGACTCTCCATTATTCTCAGATGCAAATCAAATTACATTTTTGCTCAAACTCCTTAATCATTCTATCAATCTCTGTCATTCTCAAGATGTTATTTAAATTCATTAGCTCATATAAACCATGCACTTTTCCTATTTTCAAATAATGGAGATTCAGTGTATACAATACAATGTAAGTATAAATACAATACAAAATATGTATGAAGTTAGGTGTGTATATGTACGTATATACATAGTTTTCTTCCTCTAAGCTTTTGCACATTCAGAGACCCCCTTCACCTCATTTCAGGGCTTTCCTGGCACACCCAGCATCCTCAGAGAACCTGCTCAGGCAAAATGAATGTCTTGTCCATGTGGCCTCCCTTGAGCACCACGGTTAGAGCTCGGCGTCTCACTTCCCTCTGTGCCCCCCTCTGCTTAGCGCTGCTTCCTCTGTAGTGTGGCCAGGGGTCACCTTTCCTGTCTCTCTGTGTAGACGGTGAATTCATGGGAAGCGGGCTCTGCCCCGTTGCTGTCTCCACCTTGCCGCACGCTGAGAACCCTGTAAATGTAACCACAAGGGGCCAATGAGTGGCTAGTGCTTTGGGTACAACACTCCTCTCTTTCAACAAATGAATGCCACTTGGATGACAGTCCACTGTTCCTGTATTGTCATAACCATTTGGAGCAACTGCTCTCCCTTTTTATGTCCTATTTAAAAAGTCTGTTAAAGTAATCTTGTTTGGCACTGAGCTGTTCATCACTGTGTCTTTTCTTTCTTGCCTATAAATTCCAGACAAAGTCTGAACGACCAGTTTGAATGGCCGGCCCCTCTAGGACACGAGAACTTGCGAGGTCATGCACCTCAAATAGAAAGTAACACACAGGCCTGGTCCCCTCCTCTTCTGCAACGTGGCCTGAGGCTAAAGCTAGATTTGGAATCTCTCCCAGCGTGAATGTCATCTTACAGCAAACGTCCCCATACTTTCCAGGCACCGCCCCAAATTTACACCCGAATATCAGACATGTATTGTGATTTCTCCAGGTTAGAAGTCTGGCAGGCACTTAATTCCAAAATGCGCATCTTTCAGGGCATCTTGTACGATCATTTCCTCCTGCCGGTGTTCCTACAGCCACGCTGGTGTTTCCTCTGTTTCTCAAAAATGCCAAATCCTTCCTACTTTAGAGCCTTGACAGTAGCTTTCTCCCTTCATGGCTTTCTTTTTACATGATATTTTTATGACTGGCTTCTTCTTGTCTTTCAGAGTTTTACTTAAATCCATATCTCCAGAAAGACCTTTTCTGATAATTCAAACTTATTAGCCAACCAGTCTCATTATTTCATTTAAAAAATGTTTGTAGCATTTATTGCCATTTAGTAGTTTCTTTTTAGCAGCTGTATTGAGGTATAAATCGATAAAGATATATTCAACGTGTACAGTTTTGTAGTTTGGAGCATACATACACTGCAATACTATCACTGCAATCAAAGTAACAGGCGTAGCCAACGTCTTCCAGTTTCCTTGTGTCTCTTTGTGTGTGTGTGTGTGTGTTGCTTCCTGGGGTTTTGAATTGGTAAGAACTCTTAACATGAGACCTACCCCTTTGACAAATCCAGATGTGCATACCACCCAGTTAAGCACTCCGTGGTACACAGAGCTCTAGAATTTATTCATGTAGCACAGTGGAATTTTATACCTGTTGACATTGAATTTCTCCCACCCCACAGCCTGTGGCAGCCTGTTTTATCCTCTGCTTCTATGACTGACTATTTCAGGTACCTCCCAGACACGGAGTCATGCAGTGTTTGTCCTATGACTGATTTATTTCACAGGGCATGGTCTTCTCTAGGTTCATCCGTTTTGTACATGTGGCAGGATTTCTCCTTTTCAAAGCTGAATAATATTCCATTTTATGTATATCCCATATTTTCTTTTTTCTTTATTATTTTCATTGCTGTTTTATTCTTTTTTTCCAGTTTCATTGCACTATAATAGGCATAATAGCACTGTGTAAGTCTAAAGTGTGCAGCATAGTGACTGGACTGACACACATCACAGAACAATTATCACAATCAGTTTTTTTAGCAAACATCTATCATCTTATACAGGCACAAAAATAAAGAAACAGAAAAAAAATTGTCCTTGTGATGAGAACTCTTAAGAGTTACTCTCAACAACTGTCATACGTAACACAGCCGTGTTAACTGCATTTATCGGGTTGGACATGACATCCCTCATGCTTATTTATCTTATAACTGGAAGTTTGTACCTTTTGTCTGCACTCATCCAATTCCCCCTCTCCCTACCTCCCACCTCTGGTAACCACAGATCGGATCTATTTTTCCATGAGTTTGTTTCTGAGCATAACTGAGCCACAACTCTGTGTTAGTTCCTGTTACGCAACACAGTGAGTGGATATTTCCATACATTTCTAGTTAGCATCTGTCGCCACACAAAGATATTACATCACTGTTGACTACATTCCCCACATTGCACATTTCATCATTGTGGCATTTATTTTGCAGCTGGAAGTCTTATACCACATTTTCCTTATCCAGTCATCTGTCGATGGACACCTGGCTTGTTTCCAAATCTTAGCTATCGTGAGCAGTGCTGCAGTGAACCTGAGATGGCAAATAACTCTCTGAGACCCTTATTTCAAATCTCAGATGAGGACCTAGAAGCGGATTGCTGGTAGTTCTATTTTTAATGTTTAAATGCACCTCCATGCTATTTTCCTTAGCCGCTGTACCACTTTACATTCCCACCAACAAGGTACAATTTTTCCACAACCTTGTCAACACTTAACTTTTGTTTTCTGTATTCTTCAATTCCAGAACTTCTGATTGGTTATGTTTTATGGTTTCTGTGTCTTTGTTGATGTTTTCACTTTTTAAAAAATTTTATTTTATTGAATTATTGACAGTTTACAAGATGTTTTCATTTTTTTTCATGTATCATATTTCTGGTTTTGATTAGTTGTCTGTGTTCTCTGATAGCTCTCTGAGCTGTTTAAAATGATTATTTTAAATTCATGGTCAGACAATTAACAGATATGTCCATTTCTTTAGGGTTAGTTACTGGAGGTTTGTTGGGTTCCTTTGACAGTACCTTATTTCTCTGACTTTTTGTGCTCCTTGATAGTTTTATGTCAGTGTCTGCACCTTTGAAGAGGCAACCATCTCTTCCAGTCTTTATAGACTGATGCCTGCAGGGAAAATCACTTCCCATCATCCAGCCTAGAGGCTCTGGGAGCCTTTCAGTGCTTCCTGTGGATGTGTGTGCTCTGCTGGCTGCTGCCCCCGGGGAAGTGCCTGGGCTCGGACTCCACTTCTCCCCCGTCTTCCTGAAGGACCAGTGTCAGGGCTGTGTGCCCTCTCCCAGCCTCACCGTGCATGAAGGCTGCTGAGACCCCTGCCCCATCTCTGTTTTCAGCTGTTCCCTACCCTTCCAAGATGCCACCTGTCTCAGTGCTCTGAGCTGAGGGGAAGTCCAACGCCTGAGCACAGCCCCCTGAAGGCTGAGGACTTTTGATGGGTATTTTGCTCACTCTTTCACCTGAGGGGGTGATCAAACCATGGGCTGAATGGGTTGGATCCCTCTCAGCACTGAGCTTGGCAGACAGGGTTCTGATACAAATTTTAATAGGGTTATTAGCAAGGTCTTATGAAAAAAATGACAATTCAGCCAAAATCTGAAGGCAGTAACCTATGACCCATGAAGATGTTGAGAAGAGCATCCCAGCGGGTACAAAGGCCCTGTGGTAGGAGCATGCCTGCCATGTTGGAGGCTAGGTGGGGGCAAGTGAAACTTGGGAGAGTAAGAGGAGACCGTGTGAGATGGGTTGCTGACCAGGAAGGGGCTGGACACCCCGTGAAGGGCCTTAGAGACCACTGTCAGGAATCCGGCTTTGAATGCTCATCTAGTTCTCGGCCTACAGATGAACGGGACTGCCATGCTTTATTACTGCAATGCCCTTCTCTTAGAAAGAAAGTGATATTAATACACAAAACTGTGGGTGTTAAACAGTGGGTAAAGAACAAAGCCATTCATAATACATTTAAATAAGTTCAACTTTTATATTGACAAATATTTTTGTGAATAACAATCTCAAAACAATGTTTCTGGGTGAACCAAATTATAATGTAATTCAAAAATTTTATCCATTTATCACCCCAAGTCATTTTCTATAAAAGACGAAGTGAGATTCTCTTAAAACTGTGATATGTTCAGGAATGTCAGTGTTCAAAGACTCATGTGAAATTCCGTGCATATGAAACCATAAAGGTGACTAACGTTTTCAGGACTTTGAAGAACTAATTTTACCTTGATAATTATTACAGTGATGCCAAAATCCTTTGTTTCAATTATCTACACACACTTCATTTAAAGTCGGAATTGACCTCTATGTGCACTCTCCGTGTGGAGAGAGGGACCGTGGTCTCGGATGATTCTTTTAAATTTTCTTACGTGTTTCTGTATATATTTACTCACCATCACTTATTTCATCTATTTGTGCCACTCCCTTTTTGTCATGATTATTTATCCCCTACTTTATTTATTGATTTTTACTGCTGTTTATTTATCCATTCCAGGTTCTTCTGCTCTACTCATTTTCTAATCTTATGATTTATTCTAGTTTTATATATATAGTATTTTCTTAACCCCACCCCTTCTTTTCCCATTTGTTAATTTTGTTTATGTTTTACTGCTTTTTTGAGTCCATTTAAGTAATTTGTGTTCAGCATCTCTTTATTGATATAAAATATAAAACTATGACATTTTCAATAAAAGTGCTCTTTAGTTATATCTCATAGGTTTTGATATTTTTGTTATGATTACATTGTGAAGTTTTGCTTCAGATTTGTTTAAGGATGAGTTTTTAAATTTCACATTTGAAGAGGCATTTTACTTTATGATTCCATGGTTTTTTTGTATTATTGAATTTTGATTAGGAAGTATTTTCTGAGCTATTTTTGACTTCTTTTAAAATTTATTTAGATTTTCTTTGTGACTCAATCTGTAGCTAATTTTCTCGAGATTCTTGTGTACAGAACAGATTTAGATTTTGTTTTTGTTAACAAATTTAAAAATCTTTTTTCTTAATAGGAGAGTAAAGCTACTTACATTAATATGGATCATAGTGGCCTTTTGCCTAATTTTACATTTTCTCAGTTTACAGTTACTGAAATAATTGTACTCTGTGGGTTATTTCTTGGCTCTGTGTTCATGTGTGTATATGGGTCTTCTTGTGTTTTGGAAAGTTTTTATTCAGTTTTGAAAGGTTTTGATTATTTTTATTCTTATTCTTAATACACATAACTTTCTCTTAGATGCCAAGTTTTTAAAGAGAATCTCTATTGGTTCCTCACTTTGAACATGCTAAAATGGTGTATTTCCTTTTCTGTCTTTTTCACTCTTTACTGCCACACTGTTTTGATCAATAATACTGCTTTCCGCAGTCTTTGATGTGTGCTGTATTCTATTGCTATGTTTTGTTTGGGGTTTAAATTATATTTATGCTGGATTTCCTCTGTCTTTTGTAGACATCATTTTCTTGCTAAATATTCTCCTTTTCCCCACTGCGTGTTATTATTTTTGTTTCTAGACTTGATGTCCTTTACTGTGTTTTTCATAAATTCTATTTTCCTTTGTATTCTTGCAATATCAGCTTTATTTTTATTATGCTTTGCTTGCCCTTGATTGTTTCCCCTCCTGCAACTACTGGCTCCCATTTTATTTCCTTCTGTTATCTTGAAACCACTTTTTGGAGTTTTTATTTTTCTGATCAGTGGTTTTCTTCAACAAATATTATTAATCTATTAAGATGTTTTAACTCAGGGCAAAATATTTGGACATCAGTTTTTAACTGTTCCATGCCAATTTTTTTTTCAGTAAATTTTCTTCAATTGCTATTTTTCTGTTCTTTTCCATTTTTTTTTTGTCCCTTTTGGTACATACTTTGGATGTTGTGTCAGAAGTTGTTTTAAAATTCACCGTAGAATGAGTTGCATTTCCCAGAATCAGCCACCCGTAAAGGACTCCCTCGGGGAGTGAGGGCCCCACGTGGCGCCCACGTGACGGGCTGGAGTCAGTCCGCTTCACCGGAGGTGGCTCTGTCGGTAACTCTCCGCGCAGCCCCGCTTCTCTGGCCTGCGTGAGTAAAAGCTGTATCTGGAAGTCATTTTTCAGTCCTGCAGAGCCGGAAAATCCTTCCCTCCTGGTTGCAAAGAATAGACACCACTTTTCTCTGTAGAAGCTTTTCACTGTTCAGAAATGAATTTCTTTCCTGGAACATGCTGAGATCTGCTGCCTTGAGCCATTGTCTGCAGTATTTTTCCTTCACTTCCTCTGGGGTTACTTCTGTTCCATGAAACCTACTTTTGCAAATCTTCCCACATTTGTTTTTTTCTTGATAGTGATGAATTCTTTTCTTTTCTTTTCTCTTTTCTTTCTTTTCTCTTCTTTTCTTTTCTTTTCCTTCCTTCCTTCCTTCCTTCCTTCCTTCCTTCCTTCCTTCCTTCCTTCCTTCCTTTTCTTCCTTCCTTCCTCTGTCTCTCTTTCTTTTATTGCTACAATGTGTCAATTTCTGGTGTACAGCACAATGTCCCAGTCATGCATATACATACATATATTCATTTTCACATCCTTTTTTGTTAAAGGTTATTATAAGGTATTGAATATAGTTCCCTAGGCTGTACAGAAGAAATTTGTTTTTTATCTATTTTTATATATAGTGCCACATATTTTTGAATCTGAAAGTTGTATCCTCCTCTTAGCTGTGCTGAATATTTGGTTTGTGGCTTTTCACAAAATTCTTCTTTGTTTTATACACATTCTGGGAGGAGTAGTGGAAAGATGGTGACATATTTTATCTGAAGTCTTCTGTATTGACTGAACATAGAACTTACAGTGAAAGTTGCTTTAAAAGTTGTATTTTGATTTTTTTAAAAATCACCTTCACATTTTTATTGGAGAAATATATTTTAAAATATTTTTAATCCAAATTTTTTTCTCTATCCTGGGATTCTGTTTTGGGGAAGTAGAAAATGACTTATTTTGGCCAATGCTTCATGTGTGCTTGCGGCTCGTACCATTTGCAAGCGCTTACTTACAGAAACTTAGCATTCCACGGTGAGTAGTGATGAAAATATTAAATGACTTGCCCTGGGCCATAAAATAATGATCTGACTTTACCAGCTGTCAACGTCATCAACACAAGATTAGAACATTCTCTGTGACAATCTGAGTCACGCCTTCCTGGCACTGTGGGAGTTTAACAGCTTGAAAATCTCTAGAATTCAGCTGAAGAACCAAATTTCGGAATCTTATTTTCATGCTTAGAAAAGGTAAATGTCAAGTGATTATGTACAATATTTAAAAGAATATATACTTTTTAAAAGGCATGTAATGAAGAAAATGTGAGCATGTCAATGGTCCAGGCTATTGCTGGTGAACACGTACCACAACTTACTAACGTGAGCCCTATGCTTCCATAGGTGATAAGAGAAATGCATTGTATAACAATCATTATTTAATAAAAGGAGGCTTCCTCATGTTTTAAAAGAGGTTAATTTCTAGGTACTAAGATGCAAGGAATTTTCATGTGGGTCATTAACCCACGAACACAGGCAGAGCATGGACGCCGTCCTTGGCAGAAGGTCCTGGTGCTTGTTTGTTTCACATGGTGGCGGGTTGATCATCTTGGTCTTTGATAAAAGCTGCAGGCCTGCTGTGGGAATGTGACCCTCACCCTATTTGAGCAGGCTAGCTCACGGGGCCAGGGCATAGCTTTCGCCTGAGTCAGGTGTGGCTGTTTTCCATCGCAGCCTCCAGGAGACGGGAGCCTTCTCCTCCAAAGCCTGGGCCTAGATTATTTATATATCAACTGCCATAAACATCTCTCGTAGACTCAGTGATAAAAAAGATTCTCCAGCTCTTAATGATTCGCAGCTTCCAGGTCCTCATTATCCTCACGTTGATGCATTTAGGTCTCTGAATTAATAAGCTGGGTTTCTTCCATGCGAGTCAGCTTCAAAGGACACCTTCCACTTGAGCCTCGAGAAACAAGACACTGGGGAAGTGTTCTGGGAAGTGTGCGAGGCGCTGCTTTGTGTGTCAGCTCAGTTCGTTAACACCGGGCCCCACCATGTCTGCCTTCTTCCTGCCCTGGTGCCCAGGACACAGTGTGGGTCGGGGAGGTGGGGGAGGTTCCAGCCTCACTGCAGCAGGGGGTGAGGAGCAGGGGTCCCCCTGGACTTTCTGCTCCAACTCTGCTCACTTTCCAACGCACTGGACCACTCCCAAACCAGTTTCCACACTTCAGATGCTTACTAAGGAGTGAATGTCAAATTTAAAGCTGAGAGTAAGCCCTGACATGTTGAATATTTTCCCACATGAACACACTATTTGTTTATTACTTTGTTTCATTTTCCATTTTTCTGTAAACTTTTGTAATTTTCTCCTTTAAATTCTTACACCTTATTTTGCTCCTGGGCACATTTCTGTGTATGTGTTTGTTTCTGCTGAAAATGGTATTGATCTATACAAATAAAATCCAATTTTATCTTGAAAAAAGAAGTGATGAAAAGTCACTGAAAGAGTCACATGTGCTCCTTCCGTGGACTCCTGGGTCCTCTGTGTCCACACTCTTCTTACCCCTCCCTGACTCTTCAGTAAAAACAAGAAAGCATCTTGAGGCTGTGCATGTAAGAAGCTTGGAAGTTGCTTCTCCACCCTGCCAACAGGTAAAGAGCTGAGCAGACTGGAAAATCCACAGCTCTTTAAGGCCCTTACAAGAGGTGAAGACACCGGCCGACTGCTGCCTGCAGGACTTGGAGGGACAAGTGTACGAAGCTGGGTCATGGGCTGGGGGCACAGTTCACTAGGGTGGAGACTCTCAGGCAGAACCAGCTCGGGCACCAGCCTTGGGGCAGGAAAACCTCAGCTGTAATCAGTGAACTGCTGGAGGCCCAGTGTGGGCAAGCCTGGGGAACAAAAATCCAGGGGGACACAGTTTTACCCTTTTTGTGAGTTTCACCTCCAGGAACCTGGCCCAGATCTCACTGTAAACACTGGAGTAAAGCCCTTGTGATTCGGGGGTAGGAAGAGAGGAACAGAGCGCTGCTCTTAACCAGACCTGCCCTCAGGAGACACTAGTCAGCTGGAGCTTATGCTGCTGGGGTGTTTGCAGAGCCTAACTGGCCGGGCAGAAGGGAGATGCATGACTCAGACCACTCCAGCCCTCCCGTCTCACCCAAGAAGCAGAAGAATCCCTGAGATGCACTTCTGAAGCCCCCAGTTTGGGGCACAGACTCCCCAGAAGACTGAGACCTGATCCCAGGCCTGCAGGGTGCATGTCCTGCCTGCCCACCTCACCGCCACAGCACTGGGGACCTATTTATTTCACTGGTTTGTTTTACCAGGTGCACCATGCCCAACAGTCAAAAAGCGACAAGGCACACCAAAAGGCAAAAACACAGCTTGAAGATACAGAGCAAGTATCATGATCAGACTTAGCGAGGATGCTGGGATTTAACACACCATGATCAGTATATGCTGAGGGCCATGATGGAGAAAGTAGACTGCATGCAAGTATAGATGGGTTACTTAAGCAGAGAGGTACATCCTAACTAAAAACAAAAGAAAAAGAAATGCTGAGATAAAGCCCTGTAAGGGTAGTGAAGAGTGCCTTTCATAGGCTCAACGGTGGATGGGATGTGGCTGAAAAAAGTCTCTGAGCTTGATTATCTCAATAAACAGAAAGCAAAGAGAAGAGTATGCTACAGAAGTATGCTACGTATGTATAATGGCCAGTCCAGGAGGACAAGACACACAGAAATGGACAGACAGATTTCTGAAGCAATAATGACTGAAAATATCCCCCAATTAAAATCAGACACCAAAGCACAAGTTCAGGAAGCTTAGAGAAAACCAAGCAGGTTAAATAGCAAAACAAACTAAAAGCAAAACCAATTACACCTAGGCTTATCATTTTTGAACAACAGAAAATCAAAGTGAAGGAGAAATCCTGAAAGAAGCCAGAGAGGAAAACATGTCACCGGGAGAGTAACACAAATGACATCTGACTTCTCCTCAGAAACGATGTAAGTGAGGAGAGGGTGGAGTTCAGTGTTCTAAGTGCTGAGAGGAGAAATTCACCAGTTTAGAACCCTGTACCCTGCAAAATTATCTTTTAAGTGAAGAAGAAATAAAGACATTTTCAGACACACAAAAAATGGAAGGAATTTGTTGCCATTAGGTCTGCCTTATAAAAAATTTTAAGGCAAGTTATTTTTTTCTGCCAAAGGGAAGGCAAATGTTACAGGTCAGAAACTCAGATCTACATCAAGAAAGGAAAAGACTCAAAGTGTTAAGTAAATGGAAAATAAACTTATTTTTCTTATTCTTAATTGCTCATTTGGAAGTCAGGAAATCTCATCTTTCTTGCTTTCAGTAGTAAAACAAAATTATGCTAAGATGCAAAATTTTACATCTTTTAAGGGTACAATATGGTGGCCACTGAATATAATCTCTAAGACACAAATCATTATCTACAGAACACTGGCTTAATCGCTTAAATCCATCTTGATTGAGCCTTGAGAAGCCACTTAAGATTTTGTGGGTTAAACATCATCCAAACCATTTATGATGACAGCTGAATTACGATTATGTTTAAAGCATTCCTCGCAATGGAAACAGCAACTCATCAGCAGAGGAGAATGTGGCGGAAGCGGCCTGAACGTGCCAGAAGGAACATCTGTGAAACTGACAAACGCACGGGAGACAACCCAGCTGTGTGGGATTAAGACAAGTTCTCATTAATGCGTCCGAATAAACTGCAAAACGGATCACGTCACAGGTTCCAGAGACATCGCTTCCGAAATAAACATAAATCCCTGTGTTTAACTCAAAATTATACTTAATGAATCATTTCAGCCTTTTAATAATTAAAAGACTGCCCATAAACAGGCTTGGGGGTTGTGCCTTGAGGCTGACCAGTGTTTTAGTTTTATTAACAGATTTATGAGCAGGGAAGGTGGGATCCTTTGGAATTCTGGGTTAAAGGGAAGTTTCTGACAAACTACCAACTCGATCCTCTATACACTCTGTCTGTTAGAACGGAAGGAAAGGTGAACACACCACAATTGCTGTGCACCAGAAACTAACATGACGTTGTAAATCAGCCATAATTCAATAAAACCCCCCACCCTGTGTGCTGAAAAACAAACAGGAAAACCACAAAGGGTTGTATCACTTGGCCTTTCCAATTACAGACACTGAGTTTAGGACCAAACTCCCTTTATTATTTTTTGGTAAGAGGTGTCTCTGTTGTACAATGAAACTAAAATAAATGGAAGTGAAAACACTTGAAACAAATGATCAGTTGAAAACCCCTCCCTGTTCATGGAAGCCGAGCCTCTGACGGTGGTTCTGTATTACTTACCTGAGATAAGAAAACAATTTGGGCTTCGGTCTAGACAGCTGACAATCACACTTAGGCACTGACAACAGTTGTGACACTTCACTGTCTTTTTAAAAAGGCTTTTATTTTTTAGCAGTTTTTGGTGTAGAACAAGGTAGGGAGGGAGGTGCAGAGATTTTCACGCACCCCCTGCCTCCTCGCATGCTCAGCCTCCTCTCTTATGAACATCACTCGTCAGGATGGACAGACGGACGGAGGCCGTGCCCTCTTTCTCCTCCTGCTAATGGTCAGCATCTTACTTCCAGTCCACCTTGGGGTATAGGAGATACTAGTAAAAACTTTGAGAAGATCTTTTTTTCTTACACAAGTTTTAAGGGCTTTATCATTCTTGTAGACAAATTATTCTAAAACAAGACCATATGATTTGTTTACATGTGTACACTCATACATTTTTATGTTGCAGGCATCCTGTTATTTTGCGTGTTTTGATAAGGGCACAGTTAAGAGTGGGGCAGCCCAGCAGACACTTGAAGAACTAAGTCTTAAGAGATCAAGAATTGTAATGTTAAAATTGAATAAGTTTATATTACTCCTTGTATCTAAATTAAGCTTAGTAATAAATCATTAACCAGCTATTAACACAAACAAGCATGGGGCTCAATTCTCAGTGTACGAAAAAGCACAAGGCATGGTGTTCCGGCCTTAGCACTCTGCGGTCTGGTTTAGGAGCCAGAGTGTATACATCAGATGGCATCCACCAAAGCGAGCATCTGGGAAAGGAACAGGACAGAAGAGAGTTTGGAAAAAGAGGATGTCATTTTCAGCAAAGGTTTCATTTGTTCAGAAACCAAAATCACAGTAAGGATCTATGTGGACTATCAACAGTGAGCAGATGTCTCAGATGGTAGGAATACCAAGATTAAATAACACAGTGCTCTTGAGCAAAAGTATCAGAGAAGTAAACAGTTAAAACAGTTACAGTGCAACGTGCCAAGCGCTATGACTAAGGCATGAATGTCACGTGCACTGCAGAGAAACCTGCAGCCCTGCCTGCAGAAGCTGGGGATGGGTTTGAAGTGGAGAAGAGAGGTTTGTAAAGCAAGAAGACTGCGTAAGACTATGTCAGGCAACATGGGTCGTAGAAAAAAAATTCCCCAGCAAAAGAAGATCCTTGTGTGTATATATGTCTGTGTGTGTGTCTGTGTCTGTGTGTGTACAGAATGGGCAGAATGGGGCGGGAAGGGTGTTTCACAATGCAGGTTTTATTACTGGTCACTGATGATGAAACCAGCAGATCAGGAGATGACTGGCACTGAACAACCATTACTCATGCATGGCTCCCAAGTCAGCGGCCTTCCAACTGCACAGGGCGCGAGAAGGAAGGAACCGTTTCATCAGGAAACAGAGGGAGAGGTGGTTCTTGAGGGCAGGAATGGACCAGATGAGACCTGGGGGGGCAGGCTGAACAGGGTTAGGACTGGCTGGTTTGAGAAATGTCAGCAGGCTCGGGGCAGGAGCTGTGCCTCGTTGTCTGGCTCTGGGATGACCCCAGAGTGCAAGAGCCTGACCTGGGAGGCAGTTTGGAGGCCAGCACAATTGGGGAAGAAAGAAAACAAACAAAAAACATAATTAATACATAACACAGACATAGAAATAAACATGGCTATCAGGGAGGAAGGGGGTGGGAAGGGGTAAATTAGGAGTTTGGGATTAGCAGATACACACTACTGTATATAAAAATAGATAAACAACAAGGACCTACTGTACAGCACAGGGAACTCTATTCAATATCTTATAATAACCTATAATGAAAAGGAATATGAAAATTAATATATATGTACAACTGAATCACTATGCTGTACCTCAGAGACTAACACTGTAACATTGTAAATCAATTATACTTCAAATAAAAAATAATTAAGCGGTTTGAAAAAACAAATAATAAAGTAAAGTTTCAAGCAATTACCAGAATGGACAAGCCCCTCTGTCCCTGAAGGGGGCCCCAGTTGGGGAGCCGTGAGCAGCCTGAGGGAGGGCGTGCTGGCAGCAAGACGCTGAGTCTGGCCGTGGAGCCGGGAGGGGTCACCAGCCTCCCCGAGAACCCCCTGCCGTCTTCCTATTTCCCTGGTGACTCTGTTTCCTGGACCCCGTGGACCCCCATCTGTCTGTCTCCAGTGGATGCTGCAAGTGTCACTGATCAGGCACGTGGGAGACAGGCTGCCCCCACGTGGTCTGCACGATGCTGTCCCCATGGACCCTCACCCCTGAGTACCTTAAAGAGACCCCCACTTCCTGAAGATCAAACACATTCCTTCCGGGGGTCTAGCTCCATAAAATATGAAACTGGTATTTTTTCTTCTTCTTGTTTTATATAAAAATACCACCCAGGTAGGTACTGAATTTCAGGGAAGGGGCTTGGAGAACTGTTTATTTTGGAGCTAACGTGTAGTAGAAGAATGCTTTCAGGGATTTTTGCTTAAAGGCAAATTTTTTCCCCAGGTCTTATAAAACATACTATTCCGGCATTAGGCAAAAAGATGAAGTGTATAGGTTTCCCTCGAGAGGGCTTGTGGGCACCTGGTGAGATTCGGAGGCTTGACACGTGCTTTCTTTAACAGCATCTTTCAACCCCGGGTCTGTGATCACTCTGCACTTACCATCCCCTGGAAGGCACACTTTTTTTTCTTTCTTCTGCATCTGGAAAGCCTGAGCCACGCGGACTTCTTCCTTGGAGCTGCATTAATTTTTAATCTGGAAAAAAATCTAGTACATACTGGCCACTTTACATCCGTAGTGTTTAAAGCGACCAAGAATGGTAGGTTTGCCCGTGGCTTCTAGCACCCCAAATTATGCTTTTTATTCCCAGTTTCCAAAGAGTGTCTTCATTATAAGCTGATCTCTAAAAATCTTTATGGAAAGGGCTTCCAGATTTGTTTTTTCAAGTGCATGTTTAGCCGCACTGAACGCACCAGATGTTGGAATGCATTTCTTACGCTTGTACGTTAATACGATGTAAGAACATGGGTGTCAATCCCAGAGGAACGTGGTGTGCTAATTGCTACAGCACATCTGCCATGGTTACTTAAATATTTCCTCTGCCCGGGTTTTGAGACTATGCAACAAACGTGTTAGCTTCCCCCCGATACACCCCGCGCCCCCCCCCCCCCCCCGCAGCTGTGAGGGAAGAGCTCAGGATGGACTGTGAGAACAAGGGCGTTGCCGAGGGCCGGAGCAGCTGGAGAGCAGGCGCGCTTGCGAGGACGGGTTTTCCTCATCGCACCCAGCTGCTCGCGCGGCCTCACTGGCAAGGAAGCAAGCGAGGGATGCTGCCTGGTCCTCCCTCGGGTGCTCCTCCTCTCCGTCTTCCTTCCCGCCCTCCTCTCTCAGATGCCAGGCAGCGGAGGAGGAGCAGCGAGCTGTATGTAACGGGGTGGGGGCGGGGGGAGGCACGCGGCTAGTCCTCCAGGACTGTGACCTCCCAGCTCTCCCAGAGGATGCTATTCCCACGATGTAGGTCTGCGGCATTTCTGTCTCCTCGTTCCACTAACCTGACGCTCAAAAAGAAAGTGAATTCAAAACATTTGTAGATCTGAGATATAAAAATAGTAAAAAAAAAAATTATTAGATTAATAGATACCAATCTGTAATAAATGCACGATTTCCTGGGTAAAAGCAGTTAGCAACACTGACTCAAGAGAGGTAGCATTTTTGTAGCTAAGACCACTTATCTCAAAAATCTAGGAGCATCTACTAAAAGCTAATCAAATTAGTAAAAGAGTGTAGTAATCCCTGATCAACATAAATAATAAATGACTTCCCCGTTTATCTGTATGGATGGCTCAGGAATAAGCAGTGTGGGAACATTTGGTTACTAATGAGAAAATTAGCTTGTAATAGCATTCATAAACATGTACACAAAAATTCAACAAAGACTAAATAGTTAAATGAATTATATAAAATTATAGAAGAGCCAAGGAATAGCCTTACCATATGACCCAGGAATCCCGCTCCTGGGCGTATATCCAGAAGGACCCCTACTTCAAAAAGGCACCTGCACCCCAATGTTCATAGCAGCACTATTTACAATAGCCAAGACATGGAAACAGCTTAAATGTCCATCAACAGATGACTGGATAAAGAAGAGGTGGTATATTTATACACTGGAATACTACTCAGCCATAAAAACCGACAACATAATGCCATTTGCAGCAACATGGGCGTTTCTGGAGAATGTCATTCTAAGTGAAGTAAACCAGAAAGAGAAAGAAAAATACCATATGAGATCACTCATATGGGGAATCTAAAAAAAAAAATGCTAAGCAGAAACAGACTCATAGACATAGAATGCAAACTTGTGGTTCCCAGAGGGACAAGGGGTGGGAAGGGACTGGGATTTCAAAATGTAGAATAGATAAATGAGACTGTACTGTGTAGCACAGGGAGATACATACAGGATCCTGTGTGGTGGCTCACAGCAAAAGAGAATGTGACAATGAATGTATGTATGTTCACGTATAACTGAAAAATTGTGCTCTACACTGGAAGTTGACACAACATTGTAAAATGACTATAACTCAATAAAAAATGTAAAAAAAATTACAGAAGAGCCAGAAGAAAATGTAGAAAAAAGTTTTTCAGTTACACCGAGGATGCTTCTTAGCATATTTGTAACCAGGAGAAGACATGGGGTGAAATAATGACAATCATTCTAATCTTTGCTTGGGGCAGGTTTCAGTGTCTCCACATTTCTTTTGCTGCAGCTTCAAGTCTGACCCTTGATAGGATCAAAAAGAAAAACTAAAAAATACTAAAAAAAAAAAATCAGCCTTAAGGCTAAGTCACAGAATTTGAGTGAAATGTGGAATTTCATCTGCTAACTTTCACCATTTCTCTCCCATTCTAGCAGCAACCTTTTGCCAACGGTAGGGTATACATGGTAAGTTCTAGAAAAAGTTCCATGTGGGTGTTTTCTTGGCCAGCTAGTATTAGAAATGTATTTGCTAATGGAGAGCAACTATGTTGCTGAATTTCTAGTTTTCCTTTTGACCAACTTCAAACAAAATTTCATCGATATGAATTTGGCCGAATGCTATTCCAGTCTAAAAATGGCCATTAACTTTACAATAATTTGTCTTCCTTCGATAACTTAATGCCTATTATTTTCAACAGGAATGGAAACACAGGGTGAGCTCCCAAATCCACTGTATAATTTTGGAGTTCCTTTCTTTTTCCATGAGGGATCACTGGTCACGAGTCATCACACATATTGCTTCTTCTTAAAACCGAAGCTCCTATAGATCAAATGATTTTGCCTCAAGGTGGAGCTGTTATGTTTTACAGAAGAGGAAAGGACCAGCAGCACTTTTGAAATGCTCTGAAATTTCATTACAATGCTGAGGAGAAGTTTCAGCCGTTTCAAATAAGAAATGACAGAAGTGACTATTCCTCCTCTTCTTTCTCATTCTAGGAAACAGGGGTCGTGGTAAAGTCACGTCGGACTACGCCCAGGTGTCACCGCGTGTCACAACCCTGTTCATTCGAGCTGACGGGCTCTTCCCAGGAGGTTTGTTTCAGAGCATCTTCTGATGCATCTGGCTGAGTAACGCGCACACAAACATGTACCTAAACCACAAGCTGCTTTACACAGACCGCCTGTGCTTATGTTGTAAACGTTTTGTGTATGTGTCCCCTGTTGGCCAAACAAGGCTATTTTAGACAATTCTGGCAGATTTCCAAATCACTGTCATCCCAGATATATTAAACTCCAACATCGCAGTTTTTTTTTTGTTTTTTTTTTTTTTGCCTTTGTTTTTTGGGACTAAATAGAACCGGTCTTATCAGTTATTATCAGCAGCAGCAGCTGAAGCACAAAATGTCAGCAGAATGAAATTAAATATGATGGCGCTAGTGTCACCAGATTTAAAAACATCAAAACCATAGTAAATCTGAGAATAAAGATTGTGTGGAGTTTTTAATATTCTTACTGTGTTTATTTGGAAATACTGAATACAGAATGTAATTTTTACTCAAAAAGTGTAAATACCATACAATATATTTCTTTGCCACGATCTTTTGTGACTCTTCTTAGCTGATGGAAAACTCTGAACGACTTTCGGATGTTTTAATTTCACAGAATATTCTCCCCTTTACTGAGGACTGCATGGGCACCTCACCCCTCCCCCTCCCTGCCCACCCGTTTTTTCTGAGAGAGAAATTTGTCTTCCCTGGAAGGATTGTGCAAACTGTAACGTGCTACGTGTTGAGTCACTATTGTGCTGCGGTGTAGTGTCATGCCTCTGCAACGTGGACGGGGCAGCCCTTAAGATGATCATTAGCATCTAATATGTTGCCATAACTTGCCAAACTATGGAAGAATTTGTGTATCTGCTGATAGTAAAGTGGCATTTATTGAAGGGAGTATATTATAGAAAACAAGGATACTTAGCTGCTATGTGACATCGTGAAACTGCAGTGTACACATAGTGTTCAAAACAGCTGGATACCAACGTGTGGTTTCCCAGTGCTGCCCAAAGCTTCTCAGTGCATCCTGGGTGGACCACGGTTTGTTGAGGGGAGAGGATGGAGCAGAGGGAGATGGAGGAGGAACAGGGTTCTCATTGTCTTTCACCTGTCTGATGCGGTCCTCTCCCAGCAGATCCAAATAAAACATGTTTGCTCCAAAATCCCATCCAGATGTGACCTGGTGTAACACCTCATCATTGTACTCATTATATTTCTACCCTACTTGGTTACTCAATGAATATTTAAAAATCAAATCGGATTTCAATACATGCTTCCTTAGCAGATTATTCTAATTTTAGCCGTGTTGTATCACCATCACAGGCACAAAATATTTACATCCAGCTGTAGAAATTACAGTCCGAATTAGGCAATGTCAGGGTTGCTGGCTCACTCATGACGGTGTGTGTGGTGTATCTATCACAGGGCTTCTTGTTAAACCCCAAACCCCCACACTCCCTGCCAAAAACGTAGTCCACTATCAGATTGCACAGAACTTGAAATCACACACTGATTCAATAAACTTGTAGTTTAAAAGAACATCCTGGTATTGTGCTTTCTATAAAATGGAATAGATGCTCTTAGAAGAAATTCTGATAGAACTTAGATAACTTTCTCTAAGTTTGTACCTTTACAGTCTTTGCTGTGTTCCAAGACCAGCAGGATCCAATGGAACGGTTTTAAAGACTGGAAATGCATCTGAGCTCTTCTGAAATTAACCCACTAGTGGCTCGTGGGTATCGATCACTCGAATGTGTCTACTGTGTTCGAGGAACATGGTTTAAATTTAATTTGATTGTAATTTGTAACTTAAACGTTCACGTGTGACTAGTTCCTACATACTGGTGAATGCAAGTCTAGAAGCTACACTGGAGTCCTTCAAAGTTCACTCTCCAGGACCCACTCTAACCTCACCCACCACCGACACACTTTAAAAATGTTTCTCCTGTGGGATAGGACACTTTAGATTTTGCTGTTTTGAAAAAAGCCCACATTTTCAGGAACATAACCTGAACATTACTCAAATAAATAATATATTTGAAAATGACAGTTTTAAGAAAATGGTGTTAGCTAGCCCTCTTTCTTCTGTCCAGCAAATTCCTTGCTGATCCCAGATTTAAAAGCTGATTTATTTCATACACACACAAACACACACACACAAAATGGGTACTATTTTCTGTCCTTCCTTCCAGATGTAAGGACTCATCCAAATCCCCAATCAATGGGTTTATATTTTAAGTGACTTCTGATTGAATTACTATCCTTTTAGCTGCCTACAGGTGCCCGTGAAATAGCCTCTTAACCCACAAGTAAACTAAACACGTTGTCCTAGAAATTCTCCAAAGCAGCAGCTGCCGGGGCGCCACTCCTCAGGGGGTCCTAATTCAGGTACGGGCTACTTCACGTCAGCCAGGCAAGTTCCAGAAAAGTAGTGTGTGTGGCCGATGGAACAGACACTCTGGAAATATTCTTTCTGGTCATAATTAAACAAGTTTTGGGAAGTTATGGCTCAGCCATTTCAACTGATACATAAACTTTTGGAAGAGCTAAGACTGAAAGTTTCTAAGAAACTTGAAAAATCATCCTGGTTGGTTCTTGCTGGAAAAAAAAAAATAAAGGCTTTGATTTGGCGTGGTATCTACTAACTTCTGAAGCAACATTACTAATTAGCCAACAATTTCCTACTTGATCAAAGCCAGCTGGCTTTCTAGTGGTATTTATTTTTCATTTTTTTAATTGAGGAAACAGTGGTTCATAAAATTGTGTATTTCATGTGCATACGATTCTGTTCCTACTTCTGTATACGCTACAGTGTGCTCACCACCAATAATTAATTTTTCGTCCATCGCCGTACAGTTGACCCCCTTGGCCCACATTGCCCCCCTCCCCTGGTAACCACTACTCTGTCTCTATGCATTTGGTTTTGTTTGGTTTGTTCATTTATTTTATTTTTGTTTGTTTTTTATATTTTACACATGAGTGAAGGCCTGTGGTGCTTGTCTTTCTCCATCTGACTTACTTCACTGAGCAGAATACTCTCAGGGTCCATTTATGTTGTTGCAAGTGATGAGGCTTCATCCTCTCATGGCTGAGTAGTGTTCCATTGTATATACTCGTATAGATATTGATGGACACTTAGGTTGTTTCCACAGCTCGACAATTATAAATGATGCTGTGATGGACATAGGAATTCTTTTCAAATTAGTGTTTTTTGTATTCTTTGGGTAAACCTGGAAGCGGAGTTGCTGGAGCATATGGTAGTTCTAGGCTTGATTTTTTCAGGACCCTCCATACTGTCTTCCAAGTAGCTGCACCAATTTACATTCCCACCAACAGTTTATAAAGGCTCCCTTTTTTCCCCTCCACATCCTCACCAACACTTATTATTTCTGGCCTTTTTGATGATAGCCATTCTATCAGGCATGAGATGATATCTCACTGTGGTTTTATTTGCATTTTCATAATAATTAGTGATGTTGAACACATTTTCATGCACCTGTTGGGCATCTGTATGTCTTTTTTGGAATCCCTTGGGGAGACAACGGGGACTGAATATTGGTTGTATATGTGTGGGAAACGGTATCAGAAAACTGGTAGGGTCTAGGGGAAGCTTTCTTGGTACATCTGTTTGTTTCTTTGCCATAACCCTGTGCATAATATAGCTGTTGAGGGAAGATTTAACTCCCTCAAAATGAAAAATTTCTGTTTAATTAAGAATACTACAAAGTTTAAAGATTGGTGTTCAACTGGGCAAATATACTGAAATACCTAAAACCAGTAAGAGATTAACATACAAACTGTACGTGGAACTCCTTTAACCTGACAAGGAAAAGGTGTAACATCCAATACAAAACTAGGCAATGGTTATGAATAGGCAACTCATAGAAGGAAAAATATGAAAGACTAATGCATGTAGAAGTGCTCAACCTCACTAGCAGGCAGGAAAAAAAAAGGCAAGAAAGTAAATTCAAACGAGATACCAGCTGACTTGCCTTTATACACCGGTAACAATTACCTCGAGGTGGGTAAAGTTGTCATTATTTCTCCTACGATTCAGTAATCCAGCTTTCAAATTATACTCACCAGAGAGGAGTGGCCCTAACACGAGGGTCAGTGCATCTTGCGTGTTGCAGCAAAGCAGTGAAAGCAACACGCGTGCTTGCCTCTGTACGTAAGTGTCATATACACACAGGAAGCAATCCCACGCAGCAGAGTGGCTGGCTCGGTTTACATAGGGAACCGAGGTGTGTTAAAAAGGCAGGCAGACGGATGTGGAAAACAGAACGCTGAACTGAAAAAAAAAAAAAGTAAGCAAGGTAATAAAATGACTAATCCTAAATTACGTGAATCTTAAACACATAAATATATGCAAACGGGTCCATTTTTGAAGTATTTATATGTATCAAAAAAGGAAATAAGAAAGTTGACTCCAAAGAACACATTTTAATTACACATGCAGACAAACGGAAAAAGGCAAACCAGGCGGAATCTGTACAGACTAACGATGACTCTGCCCGACCTTCCATTCCGGGCACGTGAGCTCCTTACAAACAAGGCGAAACAAACAAGGCGGTGGCTTTGTGGGACGAAACGGCGGCGGTTGGGCGGCAGCGCAATGAAATCGAGGTTGTCACTCAGAAGGAGAGACCTGAGGTGGTTCCTGGTCCCGAGGGAGGGGCGGGGAGTGTTCCGGAGCAGGATTCTGGAAGAGTGCAGGACAGGGGCTGGGGGCGGGGAGGGGCGGTCCCGTCTGCCTCTCGAGGAGCGGGAGGGGAGGGAAGACACGCGGTGCTTTCGGCAGCAGCGGGCACCTGGGCGCAGCCCCCTTCCTCCTCCACCCCCTTGACTTGCTGAGTGTCCCTCCACCCAGCACAGAAACGGACCCTCTTGTCTCACTGTTTCCATCTTCATGTGGGTGTTATTCTTGGCTCCTGAGTTAGGCTGAGAGCAACTTAGACTTTCTCAGAAGTCACGGAAAATTACGTTTCAGATCAAGAAGGAGCCTTGCAAAGCATTTTATGAGCACAGTGAGCATTTATGACACCCATGTCCCGTGCTAAGCCCTGTTTTAAAGGTTTTACGTGCATTTCTCTCAACGAGTTCCCCCTCTTGTTTTTTTCACACCTGAATAAATGAGGGTCCAAAGATCTTCCACATGTGACTAAGTCCAGATGGCTCAGGTCTTGGCCAGGTTTCATCTGAATGCCTCGCCCGGCGCAGCACCTGCCACCACAGGCCCATCAGCAAGTGAATTCTGGGGATGGGCACGTGGCCCCTTTTTTTAAAAACTAATTTTTTTATTGAAATAAAAGCTCAATTCTTGTTTTTGGGGGGCAGTAATTAGGGTCATTTATTTATTTATTATTTCTGGAGTACTGGGGATTGAACCCAGGACCTCGTGCATAGCTAAGTACACACTCTACCACTGAGCTCCACCTGCCCCCTGGCACCTTTCTTAAGACCTTCAGCCCTCAGGCCTTCTCACACGTTTCCACCTCAGTCTCCTTTCTTTTTTAAAGCTTCAAATAGAAGAGGATAACACGGCCAATACTCCTTGCTGAGTTTTATGAGCTTCTGTGCTGAGGAGAGCAGGCCAGAAGCTATTTTGGGATGCATCGTTTAAAATAATGAGAAAACCAACTCAAGCAGTGGGTGAAGGGGACACAAATCCAAGCCAGGGGCGGGGAGCCCTGGGGCCTCCAGGGATGTACCTCCGGGGGAGGGGGGGCACTGCCCTTCCCTTGCCAGGGGACACTCACTGAACTGGCTCTTTGCTGGGCCCCAGGTGACCAGAAGCAGTCTTCCACAGAGGCCTCCAAGTGGAGAGGGGAGCTCCCAGTCCTGGGTACCAGTTTGCACTGAACTGGTCTGGGGTAGTAATTACGAAACCCTGCTTTTGTGCTGTTGCTTGGGGCTTGGTAAAAGAAATGATCTCATGTCGAGATGTAGGGAAGTCAGGCTGGCTTATAGGTGAGTTAACTTGAATTTGATGTTCCCTAAAACAGTCGGCTCATGGCTTATCAAACGTACATGGCACGTCTGCTTTAATTCTTAAAGAAAATGACACATGGACCAGAAGTAGAGAATGATCATATTGAAAACAAAGATTAAATGCCCCTCTTCCCAGGACACCGGTGCTGGTCCTCCTTTGATGATGAGTTTCCCTCCCAGGTTCCGAGGCCACACCGATTCACTGTGTACCTGCCGGTCTGGTTTTTTAAACCTTAAAGAAATGGAGCCCTGACTCGTTCATATTTCTTTGCTCTGACAAGATGTAAAACTGTGCTGGAAACCAAGCTTCTCCAGAGCAATTCCTCAAAGTTACCTGGGAGGTCGTCTTCTGGGTTCTGGTCCTCAGTTTGCCTCAAACAAAACTCTTTTCTCCTCTTATTAGTGATTGCTTGTTCAATATTTTCATCAACGGGGTCTGCAGGAAGGGAACTCTAACATTGCAGAAAATGATTAGATAGTCATGAGTTGAGAAGAATGAACCATCACCACTTCAATTGTTTCCACTGTCAGGACAAATGTACAAATCCACAGAAGTGCAATGCACACTGACTTTCTTTTGTTGGAATTTCAATTTTTTTTGTACTGTAATTCATTTATTGGAAGTTTCCACATTTAAAAAAAAAGTTATATGAACATATCAAGAGTGAGATGGCTAGAATTCTGTCAACTAAAACAAATGCAAACCTAAAAGTTGGGAGTTATGTTTTATTTGCTGGACTCTCTGAGGACCTGAGCCCAGGAGGTGGCCTCTCAGCTCGCTCTGAGGACTGGCTCCAAAGAGGCAAGGGAGGAGCTGGGATATAAAGGAGTTTTTGCAACAAAGACCAGGTAATCAGAACATCAAAAGCTTACTGTTAATGAAAGGAAACCAGATATCTCAAGTTAAGGAATTTAGCGTTTTTCTATGTATGGGAAAGTGCAAGAGTTGTGGCCACAGAGGCTGATGACTTGGCCTTAGATCCTTTGTTTACTGATATGGCCGCCATGCTTTTCATGTACGATTCCATAATCACAATTCTGCTCCCCAGCAGCAGTGACTGTAAAGAGCTGGTTCTTATGCTTCAGAAACCAAGAACACATACACACCCATGTGTGTGTATTTTAATTTGTAAATAATATTCTTAAACATCCTTATAAATAAAAAAATGTTTCTGTGAAAACATGAATGGACCTTGAAGATGTTATGCTAAGTGAAATAAGTCAGAAAGAGAAAGACAAATACCATATGATGTCACTTACATATGGACTCTAAAAAACAAAACAAACAAATAAGACAAACAAGAATAGACTCATGTAAATCAGTGAAGCTAGAGCACTCCCTTACACCATACAAAAAAATAAACTCAAAATAGATCAAAGACTTAAACATAAGACAAGATACAATAAACCTCCTAGAAGAAAACATAGGCAAAACATTATCTGACATACATCTCAAAAATGTTCCCCTAGGGCAGTCTACCCAAGCAATAGCAATAAAAGCAAGAGTAAACAAATGGAACCTAATTAAACTTACAAGCTTCTGCACAGCAAAGGAAACCCTAAACAAAACAAAACGACAACCTACGGAATGGGAGAAAATTTTTGCAAACGATGAAACTGACAAAGGCTTGATCTCCAGAATATATAAGCAGCTCAAAAGACTTAATAAGAAAAAAACAAACAACCCAATCCAAAAATTGGCAGAAGACCTAAACGAGCAATTCTCCAAGGAAGACATATGAATGATCAAAAGGCACATGAAAAAATGCTCAGTATCACTAATTATCAGAGAAATGCAAATCAAAACTACAGTGAGGTATCACCTCACACTAGTCAGAATGGCCATCATTCAGAAGTCCACAAATGACAAATGCTGGAGAGGCTGTGGAGAAAAGGGAATCCTCCTACACTGCTGGTGGGAATGCAGTTTGGTGCAGCCACTGTAGAAAACAGTATGGAGATTCCTCAAAAGACTAGGATAGACTTACAATATGACCCAGGAATCCCTCTCCTGGGCATATATCTAGAAGGAACCCTACTTTAAAAAGACACCTGCACCCCAATATTCATAGCAGTGCTGTTTATAATAGCCAACACATGGAAACCGCTTAAATGTCCATCAACAGATGACTGGATAAAGAAGAAGTGGTATATTTATACAATGAAATACTATTCAGCCATAAAAAAGGCAACATAATGCCATTTACAGCAACATGGATGTCCCTGGAGAATGTCATTCTAAGTGAAGTAAGCCAGAAAGAGAAAGAAAAATACCATATGAGATCACTTATATGTGGAATCTAAAAAAAAAAGAAACTGGAAATTGACACAACATTGTAAACTGACTATAACTCAATAAAAAATGTTAAAAAAAGAGAATATACTCATAGATGAAAGATATAGAGAACATATGGGTGGTTGCTGGAGGAAAGAAGGATGGGTATGTAAAATATAAAATTAGCCACTGAGAGATAATAAACAGCATGCAGAATATGCTCAATAATGTCATAACAACTTGATGGGGACCAGGGATTACTGGGCTTATACTAATGTGTGCAAATGCCAAATCACTATTCAGTGCACCTGAAACTAACAGAACATTGTACACCAACTATATTTCAACAAAAATTTCTTTAGGAACATATGTATCACAAAAGAACATATATATACACACGTATATATATATAACATATATGTTATATATATACATGTGTGCATATATAATTTGCTATATATATGTATAAAATGTTGCTATATATATATCAAAAATAATTCCATATCTAAAAATATAAAATTGGGAAAAATGGAGAAGTATAAATTTCAAAACATGCGAATTATATTCAATTCTTATATAAAAGATGCAAATTGATATTCTTTATATATATATTCTTTATATAGAAGCACTGATAAATCAGAAAAAAAGGATCAACCCCTGTAGAACAGAAAAGAAATACAAATGGCTTATAATGAATCCATGCTAATAAAATAAATATAAATACATACAATACTGAAGTACTGATATTTATCTGTCGAAATTACAAATCAATAATATTGGGTATTAGCAATGTTGGAGAAATAAGAACTATCATACAGCATTCACGGGAAAGCAATTCAACAGTGCTTTCAATATTTAAAAGGCTCAAACTGACATACCAATTCCACTTTTGAAATTTTGTCTGGTTGAACCCACATTATCGGTTAAATATGCCAGCATTGATAATTGGAAGAAAATACTTGAAAGCAATCTAAATCTTTTTTTTAACATTTTTTATTGAGTTATAGTCAGTTTACAATGTTGTGTCAATTTCCAGTGTAGAGCACAATTTTTCAGTTATACATGAACATACATATATTCATTGTCACATTTTTTTCACTGTGAGCTACCACAAGATCTTGTATAGATTTCCCTGTGCTATACAGTATAATCTTGTTAATCTATTCTACATATGCCTGTCAGTATCTACAAATTTCAAACTCCCAGTCTGCCCCTTGCCACTCCCCTCTCCCTTGGCAACCACAAGTTTGTATTCTATGTCTATAAGTCTGTTTCTGTTTTGTATTTATGTTCTTTCTTTTTCTTTTTTTTTTTTAGATTCCACATATGAACGATCTCATATGGTATTTTTCTTTCTCTTTCTGGCTTACTTCACTTAGAATGACATTCTCCAGGGACATCCATGTTGCTGCAAACAGCACTATGTTGTCGTTTTTTATGGCTGAATAGTATTCCATTGTATAAATATGCCACATCTTCTTTAAGCAATCTAAATCTTAATCACTAAGAGAGTGTTTAAGTAAATACATTGTATTCATACAATGGAACACTGAGTAGTATTTACAAAGAATGAGGTAAAATATAAATTCATATGGAAAAATATCTGCACTATGTTGCCAGGTAAAAGTGTGGCGGTGTCAGAATAGCATATACTGTATGAATTTATATGTGTCAAAGCATAATCTTATTTAATCTGCTTAAATGTATACAGTGAGTTAATGAAAAATATATCTGGAATGATATCTGTGAAACACGCTAATTTGGAGACTTGATTGGGGAAAAGGGAATGAGACATTATATTTTTACTTGGGGTTTAGGTATTGCTTTTATTTTAAACATTCCTCACATAGCATTATACTCAACTCTGCGTTTAGGTTCGGTTTCAGTTTTAAACAATATGCAAATAGCCATTTTATAATCAAAATAACTTTAAAATCAGATTTGTTTTCTTTTTTACAGTAAGCAGATATGATTTTTATAATTACTTTTCTTAAATAAATGGTGAAAATTTAATATCATTTTCACATTAATTTTTAAATTTAACTTTATACTTTCTGATTATATTTTCTTTACTACCTACTATTGTCTTTTCAGATCTCTTAGGAATATTAACATTTTATTTAAAATACATATTTGTGGAGGAAAAAAATCCTACAGTGCCATAGGAACAAATGACTTTACAACCTTGTCATCTTGCTAAAATTTTAACGACTTCTACATGGGCACTGTATACTGAGGCAATAGGTGTGACTGCATTATTAGTAGCCTGAGTGGATGTTTCATTTGTTCCATTTACACTTAAATTCCTACTCGGTTACAAGGTCCATTTAGGTCCTGAGCCCCTGGGTCTCTGTTTTCATAGTTCAGCTCCTACCACCTCTAAGTTTCGGTTGTTCCGCGAGAAAGCAGTAGCGCCCAGATGACGCCCCAGTGCAGTGAAATAGTTAATTAACTTTCGTAAGTGAGCAGCCGCGCAGGACACAGTTCACGTGGTTTAACCGCTGGTGAAGCAGCGGGATGTTTACAGAGAGCTTTGAACTTTCATCCCGAACTGCTCAACCCTACACACCAAACAGGTGTTTTTGTTTAGTGTTCGCTTCCTGCAACATTAGGGAATTAGAGAGAGAGAGAGAGAGAGAGAGAGAGAGAGAGAGAGAGGTCCACAACTTCCAGCCAACATGCAAACGCTTTCACTTTTTCAAACCGTGGCATTTGAAACCGAAGCCATGCTTTTCACTAGTGGACTCGAGACCGTAAATACCACATTTATGGGGCACTTCTAAAATGTGCGGCGCTGATGATCACAATTTGGCAATGTTACTGCCTTGCTCACTAAATAACAACATTCTAGCATAAGTCCTTTCTTATTTCTGGTGTTAACTTATATACCTTTCTAAAACTTCTAGTTATACAAATCATGGGTGAAAAACAGCTGTCTGCATTCAAGTTTTTAATTAGAATTTAAAGCCATATTAAAAAGCAGACTTTTTAGAATTATTTTTCTATAAATAGTCGATTTATACTTAGTATCAATCTCCTACTTTCATTTTTAAATTTTTTCTATGTTTAAAAAAATTTTTAACTTAATTTCACTTATTTTTATTTTGGAAGGGGGAGGTAATGGGGTTTTTTACTTACTTATTTATTTCAATGGAAGTACTGGGGGTTGAGCATGTGGTCTACCACTTGAACTATTCCCCACAGTCTCCTACTTTGAATTTCAGTATTTACCGTGAAATTCAGTATCTTAAACAATTTTGAACTAGTAATTATTTGCACAAATCCTGCTCACGTGGGGGGATGTGTAATATTATATGACATTCTTATCATGAAAAAAATAGAACCAACTAACCCATGTTGGAAATAAAAATGAATCACAGGTTTAATATTATTTGAATAAGATGGCAAACATGTAGCAGAGCTTGTAATAAAATCAAATTCACTAACAAAGTACAGAATTCTCTCCAGGTGGGAAGGTTTGCCATGGTTTGCATGTAAAGAAGTAAGCAAAGCGTAAATCAAGCAGTCACATCGCTGACCGAGTCCTAAGACCGCCGATTACTATGGCAAAGTCTTTTTCCAAAGTTTGTCATTTATTGAGCGAATAACGGGCCCCATGATGGGAGACTTTGGAAAGCTGTCTTTTCCGCTCGCCTTTAGGAAATTTTACACTAAAAATAGAATTCAGAATTCTGTTCTTCTGGGAAAGTAAACTGCAACATTTACAGACCCTTCAGAATCGCACAGCAGAGGGCTTCAGAACCCTCAGCAGTGACCATGGTCCAGTTAACAGTACGAATGTTTCACTCACTTTTGGATCTTTAACTTCCACTTTCGTTTAAAGTTTTCTTTGTGATATTATAGAATCCTCAACTTCTCTTAGAATTACAGACATTCCACTGTGGTGTGTGCTGGTGTTGACATCTGTGCTAGGAAAGATTCTTTTGACCTTTTATTTAAAGAAAAATGTAATATTTCAAGTGACAACGTACAAGATCAACTGAAGGCAATTCTACGAGATACGTGTAGGTTTCTCCTCACATCTGCACGTGACGAGTGATTTACTTGGACATTAATCCCAACAGTTTTTGATATAATCATCCTTTCTCCTTCCCAACAGCTGGACTACAAGATCCCTGGACTCCAGGGAAATTACAGACAAGCCCCTTTCTGACTTTTATTATTGAATTTCCCTGCTCTTGTGGTGGTGGTGGGGTTACCCTGGGATAAGAGAGAATGCATTTACCTAGATCACGAGGGCCACAGAGATCAGGAGGGAGGCCTCGAGGTCTGAGAAACCACTTCACCTTGAGGCTCACGAAACCTACCCTCTGGGGTTTCAGCTTCAGGAAAAGTCTTGCAAGGTCCTGAGCCCAATTTCAAAATCATATTTTTTCCCTAAACTTTTTTTTCCTTGCCATAGAATCTTCCTATGACAAACACCCCCAAATCCCAGAGTGAATTTGTCCCAATGCATATCCTTATAACCATCACCCAGATGAAGATAAAGAAATGATCTGTGATTTTTCCTTTTCTCAAAGAGAACTGTGTCACCTGTGTACGTTCAGGTCCCCATAACACCTGGATTCTTCTGTGTTATGGTGTTAAAGGTAGAAAGTGGTGGCACCGGGGAGGAAGGTGAGGTGTGGAGGTAGCTCTCTGCTCTCTGCTCTCTCTCCCCCAGGCACGGTGTGTCCAGGAAGGATAACCCCCTCCATCCGACAAGATGATTGGATGCAAACAGGATTCGGAGAACAGTGGAGTCTCTATTTGGTGCCAGATAATCCTGGATGGGCCTTCCCAGAGAAGGAAGAGAAACCAAAGGGGATTCCCTGACGTTCATTTACTGTATAAAATTGCAGAATATTGATAAAATTCAGAAAATGGAAAGTGAGCTCCAATATAGAATAGCATTGTCTGCTGGCAACCCAATAAGATGGAGACTTGAGGTTAAATTCCGGATTCTGGTTCAGTTATAGAAAGTAAAGGAATGACCTTTCTTTTCCTTTTCCAACCTGAATTTGTGGTGGTGAATTCGTATTTGTTAGGTTAGGAAACCCGTCACCCACAGAAAGTCCTAAATCCCAGAGACTGAACACAACAGAAGCGCATTTCTCATTTGTGCAGCACCAGTTGGGGGGGGGGCTGTCTGTCTGTAGTCCATGCAGCAGAGGGAGGAAGTGTGACCCACAGAGCTGGCGCCAACTTGTGACACACGCCACACGACCTCCCTCCAGTCCAAAAAAATAAGACGTGCAGCCCTCCACGGATTTGGGTGAACAGCACTAAGGACTTCCACAAAACTCATTCCAGCCACAACAACTACAGCTTTTCAATTTTCCTCAAGGAACTCCGTGAATTCTAATGCAGAAAGAAAGTCATTACCTCTCTTTTCAATTCAGAGCACCCTGAGTGAGCTCGCTGATCTCTCCCGTGTGCCGTTTAATAGGACTTCCATTTTGCCTGCCGCCAGCAGAGATAGTAGTAATTGGTTTTCAATTTCCCAAAGATGATTTGCCAGCATCAGCATTTTATCAGGTTTTAGAATCCTACACCAAGGCGATCTGAGGATATATTTTACTCCTTTTATTGTTTCTTGCAAATATAGAGGCTTTATTCCTTCAGATGCTGATTTTAAGGAAGTGCTTTATGAGAGTTTCGGTGATTTATGCTTTATTTTGTATTCCGTTTTTATTAGAAACAGGCCAGCGGCTTCTAGTGTTTGAACCAGAATTTGGTTCACTGGCAGTAACATAACAATTATTCACCATAAACTTTCAATCCATTCTTGTCCTCATCGTTACGTGAATGTGGATGTGGTCCATAAAAATGAAAAGCAGCTCTCACACTCCAGGGTCGACGTTCTGCTTAATGTTCCAAAGTCAGCCCAGTGTGGAGGATTTAAGTACACACAGTTCGCAAGTCAGCCTGCCTGCCTCGGAGTCCCAGCCCTGCCACCGTGTGACTTTGGGAAAGTTGCGTAAATTCTCCATAATTGAATTTCCTCATCTGGGAAAGGTAATTGTAACGACCTCCATAGACTGCGGAGGATTCTATTTTATTTATGAAATCTACGTGGATTCTAAATGAGCAAATACTTGTGAAGTGTTGAGTGTTTGCCCTACAGGAAGCTCTGTATGAGCTTTGGCTGTTATTGCTCTTGTAATAATAATAATAATAATAGTAATAGTAATAATAATAATGATAATAAAAATGAATAATAATTAACGATTTTTAATGAATAATAATGAAATAATTATTATTATTTCAATGAGAAGTGAGCCCAAAATGACTTTTTGCCAATCACAAGGGTTCCCTGTATTATACAAAGTTGTGGCATTGGCACAAAGGATCCCCAAATAGGATGGGACTGGATATATTGTCATGCTCATTTTCAACTGCTCTCTTCTGGAAAAAGAGACAGGAAAGGTTAAGTAATTTGCATGTGGTTACATGGTGCACCAATGGTACTGTGTATGGACCAAGAGAATCCAGGGCAAAAATCAAAGCTCCCAATGCAACTCACACCGCAGCGCCCACCATACTGACAGGTGAAGTGCAAAAGGTGAGTGATAAAAAACTTTATGGGAAAAAAGCGGTTGAGTTAGGGCTGTAATGGCAACAGAAAACAAAGATGTTATTCTTCGCAGAGAGGTAAGAATTCTGCTTTACTCCAGGGCTGTCTATCTGATGGTAGCATTTCTCAAACAACCTGCTTCATTTGGAAACAAAGCAGATTAACTGTCCTGTTACATGCAAATACATTTACCACTCAGGTGTAATTTGTGTAAAAGTCTTTTCCTGATCAAAGTATGTCACGCTAGCTTGCTTTCAGTTTTGCTTCTGTTTTCCTACTTTACGAATTTCTCTTTGATACCAACTAATTAAAACCTACTTTTCCTTTTGGATTTCTAGTGATGGCCATTCAAAAAATTAATCTTTCTGTTGTAGAGCTGATTTTTGCCCACACATTTAGGTATCTTGAGAATCAACAGACTCTTGATCCTTGACTAGTCTCCAAAATGTGTGACATATGGTATAGTTTTGTCAACTGAAATAAAATGCACAAGCTAAACTTGAGAGTTGTGTTTCATTCAACGGGCTTTCTGAGGACTTGAGCCCGGGACATCTCAGGTCGCTCTAAGGGACAGCTCCCACAGAGGCAAGGGAGGGGTCTGGATTTATAGGATTTTTTGAAACAAAAACCAGGTATTCAGATATCAAAAGATTGCTGTTAATTAAAGAAAACCAGACATCTCAAGTTAATGAATTTGGTGCTTTTCTAGGTATGAGAATGTGGAAAAGTCTGGGCTCATTGAAATCATTCCTTCGATGTGCACCTAGCTGTCTAGGGCCAGTATCCTGTGCTTTCCCATCCTGAGTCCCCTCGGGGGCACTGCTGGGGGTGGCAGCAGAGGCCGTGCTGCCTGCTTGTCTGCACCTGAGCCCCCTCTGCTCACTGTCGGGGGTGGCGGTAGCGGCTGATGACTTGATGGACGCAGCATCCTTTGTTTACTGATACGGCTGCAATGTTTTTCATTCACAGTTTCTATAGATGAGGAAACATCTTTTGTTTTTTCCTGAAAAGTTTATGTCCATAAATAGTCAAGGATGATATTCAGGGGCTTGTGAACGCTTGTATTTTTGGCATCAGAAGTGGCCTGCATGGGGAGATCTGAAATTTACTGATCTCGATAATCACCTCACTAAGTAGCCCCTAAAAATCCTCTCTCCTCCCCTGGCTGAGCCCAAACGGAGTTGAAAACACGTGGTAGTGTTTTACTTCATTCACTTACAGGAATTTATGTCACCTGTCATGTGGTAGACTGTCTGGGTATCTTGGAAAAAATCAGGTAAAAGCCATCGACCCTGCCTTTAGGGACACCGGCATGGAATGGGAGGAAAACACATTACACAGAGGACTACGATGCTGCATGGAAATGTGTATGGTAACATATGGAAGTCAGTGTAGATGAAGACGATGGAGCCTTCTTTGAAGATGTCATAGCCAACCTGAATTCTGAAACATAAATTGCAATTATATCCTTGAAAGTGAGAATAATTTTCTCCTAGGAGGAGAGAAGTAACAGCAGGTGCAAAAACTTAGAAGCAAGAAAAACCAGGACAGGTCAAGGGACAGGAGCTAGTTCCCGCTGGCTGGAACGTAGCAGGAGCGCCGGGGAGGACGGGGCAGGACTCCAGCTGCGAGGCTGCACGTGAAATGTTATGTGTGTGCAAAAGATGCTCTGGGTTGTCAGAACGGAAGTGCTCTTTATCTCTGATCTAGAATATCCGAATCAATTTCTCATGAGTAGCTGTGTGCTTAGAAAAGTCCTTCTGGAAATCTCACAGATTTGTGGAGAAGCTCTCAGTAAGACATCACCCACCTCTCGACCCTTACAAAGACAGAAGAAGAGTCATCACATGCGATTCCAGACCTAATTACAAATACAAACCCCTCTTGGGCCGCAGAAATAGCATAGCCGTGAAGTCATCATTTTAAGGAAATTCCCTACTTTGTTTCCTTTACTTGAATGTAACATGTGGTGGTTCCACCGCCCAGAGCTTATAAATCCTTCTGATTCCTTATTTGGAAGTATCCTTCTGAGTCAAAACCAGACCATAAATTCTGTAATGGTACAGACTAAACAGGCAGCACCCGCCCGGAGGAACCACGCTCCCCTCTTGGTAACTGAGGGGAAGATAAATATCCCAGCCCAGATCGGGGCAGAAACCTGAAGCCCTTCTGACTCGATATGCTTAACTTTGGATGGCATTCAATGTCAAGCTGATAAAGGCACAGATTTTATCTTTTATGGTAGTCATTTTCTCTCGATGGTAAAATCATTTTCCTTTGTAGGACTCTGTTATGATAAAGAGGGCTTTTCCTTCTGTCTTCCCGTGTGCTCCACAAAGAAAACAAATATTCAAGGAAGCGATGTCGTAAAAGGGCCTGTGTGTGGTCTAGGGCCCGCTGAATGCAGATCAGAGGGCTCTGTGGGACTTTGAGGGATGGGTCAGCTCGTTCCACAACCGCCAGACAGGACTGCACCTAAACCTCTCGCACAGACCAGTGCATAGTGTCTGGGTCAGACACTCGACGAGTCAGCGGGAATGGCTGCCAGTGCGTTTATTCCCAGGTCTGCGTCTCGCTGAAATCCTGCTCTGGTCAGGGAGAGCCAGTCTTACTCTGGGCCTTACGTGGAGACCCTGTGATAGTTAATGCTTGCTATGAATAATTAACGCTCCCATCTTTGAGCTGTTAATTATAATTAATAGCATGGGAATCAGTGATCTTGTTGGATAAGACACTTCAAATACTGGCAGAACCTTCCAGAATGAAAAGGCATACCAGCATAGAGAAGGAAGGTCCCAGTTTCCATGTCTGTGCACCTGTGCGGGTGACCGGGTGGGCCTGTGGGAACAGAGCAGGGCATCCAAGTGTAGGAGTCATGGTCTCAATGTATTTTTTTAAATCATGATGCATGGAACTTTATATGGGAGAGAAAAATATTCATATTAGCTTATATTTGCAAGTGCACAGTAAGTGGAGAGCAAGGAAACACATTCTTTTTTTTTTCCTTCCTTTTTTATTGGAATATAGTTGATTAACCATGTTGTATTGGTTTCTGGTATACAATAGTGATTCAGTTTTACATACATATATATTCCTTTTCATATTCTTTTTCATTACAGTTTAATACAAGATATTTAATACAGTTCCCTGTGCCTCACAGTAGCACCTTGTCGTTTATCTGTTTTATGTATAGTGGTGTGTATCTGCTAATCCCGAACTCCCAGTTCATCCCTCATCCCCTGTTTCCCTGGTAACCATAAGTTTGTTTTCTATGTCTGCAAGTCTGTTTCTGAAACACATTCATTTCCAAGAACGTACATTTGAGGCTCACTTCTAGTGATCAGCAGGCAGCAACCTTGTTTTGAATTTTCCCCGTGAAAACGATCCTCCTCAGTGGAACACAAGGGCCCTCTAGCCTCCTTGTTTATGAAGTGATGCTACGAACCTGGCAAGGTAAGCAAAGGTGACCAAGGGGTCCGACCTGCGCCTTTGAGGTCTCACTGCTGGAGATGCGTTCATAGCCAAACCTCAGAAACCGACACGTCACCATTTCTGCAACCCAGTCACTGTGTTCAGCTGCCACGGGTAGGCGGGCGATGTGGAGCCAGGAGCAGTTGAGATGCTCCCAATTACGCTGGGCAAATGAAATTGAAAGTTCAAAGTCCCCAGCTGCCTGTAAAGTGAGTTGACAAGTGGAGAGAACGCTGTGGCAGTTTGCTCTGAAGTTCATTTTATTTGCCTGTGCATCTTAGAGAGTTGAACTTAATGGGAAAACTTGCTTACTATTCTTTTTTTTTTTTTAATAGGGCAATGCAGCCCGGGTGAAAAACACAGTTTATGTTGGACTACATTCTTTCCAAAGAGCTGGATTGGAGTATGTTCACTTAACCCCCCAAACACAGTCACAAGTATCACCCCCCGCCACACACACGTATGCATAAGTTGATACATTTGAATCCTAGAGGTGAACTGAATTTTCACATTCACCTTGACCACCCTGAGTCAGTTCTTGAGTTTTGCTGCCATGACAACCATCCCTCACATGCGGCGGGCTCCCCACCCTAAAAATCTTTAAGGGAGAGAGGTCAGAAGTTGCATTTTCACGAGGTTAGAAGGGACAAGAATTACACAATCAGATTCCAGGAAATTAATAAGCGAGCCCAGTAAATACAATCTAATGGGTCATTTAATTGAAAATGATAGAAGAGAGTTTCCCCTTTGCAACAGAATTACATGCTTCAATATGGAAGCGATCTCAGAGCTGGAGCTGACAGCATTTTTCGAAGAGAATGATCCGATAAATATTGGAAGTGCCTCATTAAAAATATTTGGCTCTAGAAATGACTGCTGATGTTTTATTTGGTGGGGGGGGGTGGACATGAGGGAGGAAGGGAAAAACACCCAGCAGTAACCTGACTTTGCTTTCAACGTGCATGCTTTGTAGTTTATTCTGTAAGTGAAACATGAGACAGACCCTAGAGGCACTGTATGAAAATACTTCAAGCATTTCTTTGTTTCACTGGGAAATGAGCTCACCTTTCCCCGGTCCCTCTGCCTGTGGTGGGAGTGTTACCCTTTTTACCCCTGCTTCTGCGTTCGGATAGATTTTCCAAGCTAAAATCTAACACTTTCTTTGGATTTTCCCCAAATGGAACACAGTTTGTCTTTCTAGCACAAACCTGTGCTCTCTGAAGAGCACATCAAAGATCTCTTGCCAACTCCCAGAACTTCCCTGGGAGGCGGGGGCTCTGGCGTCTGCGGGAGAGAATGCTGTGCTGTGAAATATGAGCCCCGTCTCTAAGAGAGCGAGGCAGAGTCCTGGCAGGAACCAGAGTTTCCTGACTCCCCACCCAAGTCCCCATGCCTGATCCGTGGCCACCCCCATGAAAACAGTAGCAAAACAGACAGGGGAGGAACTGGACTCTGAAAATGGTGACTTTTCCTCAGATGCAGATGGTAAAAGAAAAAAAAAAAAAGAAAAGAAAAAGCCTTCCAGTTTTATACAATGTTTTCAACTGCACTTTATTTATTTATTTTATTTTATTTTGTTTATTTATTTATTTTATTGCAGTGTAGTCAGTTTACAACGTGGTGTCGATTTCCGGCGTACAGCCTCATGGCTCGGTCATACATGTGCACACATGGTCTCCCTTTCGCAGTCTTTTCCATTATGGGCTCTCACAAGATACTGAATATAGTTCCCTGTGCTCTACAGTGTGAACTTGCTGTTTATCTGTTTTATGTATATTAGTTAGTATCTGCAAAACTAGAATTTTAATGTGATGAGCTAACATACCTTAGTAAATGGGAGTGACTTTTTATGCCTTTTGGTATTGTGGCATACTTAAGTTTGATAATTTCAGGCCAAAAGTAGTTACTACTATCAACACACATACACAAACAACATGACTTTTTCTTCGTATAAGCTAAATATATATGCTTTATGTTTGTATATGTGTGTTTCTTTTCAAGACTGTAGGTTACTTTCAACCAAAATTGGCTGTATTTTACTTTATTCAGTGTTGTATACCATTCACTCAAAATTTAGACCATGTTTCTAGAAATGAGTACAACTTACTTCAGTTTGGCTAAGATAGTAAACTAACAGGGAAGGAAGTACAGAGGATATAAAATTTCAAAGGTCAATGTGGGTTGGAACAGTATCTTTACCACAGAAAGTCACATACCCTAATCTTGTTCATCCGTTACATCTTAGTTGTTCCCGTTAGAATTGTATTCTCTTCCACTTGTTTCAGAGTCAAAATGAGCTTTATTTTTATTAAAATGTTGTCTATTAAGATCCAGAAAATGTCAGTGAAACTTACCGACTACAAATCTGTCACCGCTTGAGCCTCTGTATCCACGGTGACAATATTTTTAATCTTTCAGGATGGTGGGCTTTACAGCAATTTTCTCAGGGCTGATTTCACGCCCCTGCAGGCTGAGTGGTGGCAAACATGCAGATGGGACCAGCACTGGAATTCAATGCCCAGGGTCTGAGAATTATTAACACTATCACTACTTGTGTGAAATTGGCAAGGTCTTTAATGACTCTGAGACAAGCTGTGCGAGGTGATCATGAAGACCTCACCAGGTGACTCTGTGAAACGACACTGCTTGAAAAATAACTGAATAACCTGCAAAACCATAGCACACGCTACGTCTTACTCCTGGTACCGTCAACGGAGGGGCCCCGTTTACCTAACATAACGCTTTCCAAAGTGGTCCAATGATACCTTACAAAACATGTTTTCAAAATAATTTTCACAGTTACACAGGTTTGGAAAATACTGTATTTCATAGCCCTGCTTAAAAGAGTTCTGTATCACAGCGCATGGAGCGCTCCAAGATGTACTGCGGAAAAGGAAGCCATCTTATATCGTTTAATTCAGGCTTTTGGGACTTACTTGCTCTAGAAATCTTCTGTATAATACTTCTCATATTCATTTAACTTATGGGGCCAACAAATGGGAAAATTAAATACCTGAAGATAACTATCATACAGAAATCAAAATAGTTTACATCAATTGCAGTCTGGATTTGTACAGAGATTTGACTTTTAAACTTAGAGACATTTACCATCACAAATGCAGGAAGCACACATGGAGAGTATCCTGACCAACTTATCTGCTGGTGGGGAGCCGAGGTGTCTGTGTATCGTTCAGATGGACAGAGTGAGGCGTCCAATTATGGAAAGACCCCCAGGCAGGGTGGGCTGCAGGGAATGCATTTTGAAGGAAGTCAGACAAATGATCAGCCACATGGGGTGGAAAGAGAGTCCCCATTAAAGCAAATGAAATGCAATGTTCCAGAGGAGACAGGCAAGTCCCGGGGTAGGGGTGGTGACAGCAAGCAAATGAACTAGATGTGGCATCGCAGGCTGGGAACAAGGAGGGAAAGCTCAATGCGACAGAGTGAAAATCGAATCTTTGGGGTCAGACCAGCTCCGGAAACCGCTGTTTTTCATGGAACTTCAAGATCAAAACATCTAAGGCATTGAATCAGCAGTCACCTCTGTTCACAATTCATCATAAGTTATCCTTCCCTTTAAGTACTAATTATTCCTGTCTAGACATTCAGCGAGTTATGTGTATGGTTTGGGGAAGGCTTGATAAATATTTTGAGTCTGCTCCGGAGCATGAAACAGACAGTCTTTGTGTGGTTTCCCAGCCAGCTGGTGAGAGTGACATGAAAAGCACGCAGCGGTGTTTTAACAAGAGTTATCCTTGAACACCCATCGTCCCCCACACACAGGCTTTCCTTTTACGAATCCACCTGCTCTCCCAAAGCCTTACTTCTGGGAAGACTTCCAGCACTTCTGGTTTTGAATAATGACAGCAGAATGCCAAGGAGTGAATTCCACGTAGCCTCACTTAACATCATACATCGCATGTCAAGGTGAATCATTAGGAAGATAATTCATCAGAGATTCAAACACTCGTTTTTCAGCATATTTCACACCAGTAGACCATAAACAGCCTTCGTGATACAATATGTGTATTTTTTTTTTAGCCTCCATGAAATCTGAGCCTTGGAGTAATTCAGATGAAGCTGTGGTGAGGTTTACAGAGCTTGTTGACAGAGTAATAAAAATAAATAAAAGATAAAAACAAAGGGAAAGTGTGTTGTGTATCAAAAAATAAGATATTTTTAATATATTAAAGAATATTCACCATGACTATTCATAAACCTAAAAAAAAATTAAGGGTAATTATAGCTTAGTGGTAGAGCACATGCTTAGCATGCACAAAGTCCTGGACTCAAAATAAAACAAAACAAAACAATAAAATTAAAAACAAAACAAGAAACAAAACAAAGAAAACCCCAAAACTAAATCCCTACCCCCAAAAAGAATTGTAAAATTTTAAGGGGAAGGGCGAACTCAAGTGGTAGATTATGTGCTTAGCACGCACAAGGTCTTGGGTTCAATCCCCAATACCTCCATTAAAAACAAAAACAAAAACAAACTACCTCCCTCCCCTGCAAAAAAATTAAAAAAAAATTTTTAAAAAACACGTCTCTGGTAAGGCATAGTATCATAGAACCTGTATCTGGCAATTTGCTTCTGGCTTGTGAGTCCTGTTCCCATAAGTGCTTCGCAATAATATAATTCTGTTTCCATGACATATTCCGTAATCTTTTGTTCTTTCCAATTCCAATACATCTCCATCAATTATTCTGAATGAATTAGGTGGAACTTCTTTTCAGGTATTTCCCAAACCAGTCGTACAAGGAAATTTCACACGAATTTGAAGAATTACTGTAGAAAGTAAGAGCTGATGTGGCGGTCCATGCTGGTTTTGGTCAGGTGTGTTCTTCCAGGAAGCCAGGCTGGGTCCCCCCGCGAGCAGCGTTTAGACAGTAGACTCCCAGAGTTATTCTTGGCAAGCCGTATAAACTGTGAGCCCAGCTTCTTTAATGGCATCTCTGTCATCCTAGGAAAGTAAAGCAGCTTTTCAGCTATTCCGATACTAACGGTGTGACTGAGGCTGTGTTCACCCATGGGCCTCACTAACCCATCTGCCCCAAAATTTGGTCCTCAACGCGAAGGAGCACAAGTCCTTGGCTATGTTCTTGCCACACTTCCAGCTTCCGGTGTATTTAATTATTTACCCTTTTCTTCCGTAAAGGATGCGCACTGGCTTTCAAATCTCAAAGTAAAGAGGGGGCAAGGCCAGATGAAGGCGGGAGTGGGGCTCGCGCGTCAGCCAGTGTGGTGAACGCGCACAGACGCGCACAGGGTCTCCTGCCGTTTCTGCGGGAGGACCTCGCTTCTGGCCCCGGGTCGCCTAGGAACAAGACAGATGGAGGCCAAGCAGTTACTCAGAACACCGGGAGGATGCGCAGCAAGGAGCAGCAGACAACAGCCTTGACAGCATCTCAACTTCACACGTAATATTGAATTTGATATGATTTTTGGAGCGTTTCTCAGTGAGGCCATTGATTAAGATAAAGGCAATTCTACAACCTTCCAAATAGACGCCTGCCCTTGCTTTAAGCCACGACCCTGCAAGAAAGGAATTTCCTGCGAATCTCATGTTTTCCCTTGCAGGCTCCCTTAGAAGCCGGAGAATTTATGTATGCAATTAGCTATTCCTTTGACACCTGGTGAATCAGCATCGAAAAGCTTCATTATAAAATATAATCAGTGCGAAAAAGTATTGAAAATAGATTCCCTGGGAGTTGAGCAAAACGTGTGCAAATTATAACAATATTTATTTTAACTGGTCTATTTTAAACTAGTTTAAATAATTTTTTTTCTTAAGCAGTTTTTAATCTCAATTTTGATGCTTTTATCTGCATTTCAAAATTTAATAAAGAGCTAAAAGATGTGAAAATTTCCTGCCAAACGATGGCATGCTGTGCTTATTCTCAAGGGAATTTTACAGAGACTTTTCTGACACTCAAAATCCAATTTTTGGTGTATTTTCCTCATTAAAGTTTGTCTCGTAAGTCTCTATCTGTAAAATGGAAGAAAATTTGGCTTCTGAGGTATTTCTCTTTCTTCATCTAAGAGCCTTTAAAAGATAATGGATTATGTAACATGCAAATCTTTCACATTTAGCAGAAAAAAAAAATTGTAGGAGCCAGGCTTCCTGCTGCTGTTCACTTTAGAGAATTACTTACAAATAAATCTAGCTTTTCTTGGTGTTTGAATAATTATTTTCAAAGACATGGATTGACTTCAATCATTTTTTATCTACATAATAACTGCTTAGAGTAAATCTTCCTGAATATCTGAATAGCAGTTCTTGAAAATTGGGATCAAACTGATGGCTAAAAAGAATGGAATTATATAAGTTTCCTTGTATGATGTTATAGGCTTGAAAATGTGCTTTCTGTCAGTTCTTGGGATTCAGAGATGCAGAAATAAATGCCACCAGGAAACAGTATACTTGAGATGCCACGGTCCCCACCCGGCCCTCATGCCCTGCAGAGGCAGGGGGTCTAGTAGCCATGTTGTGGTCTCTGACACTGCCTTTCCCTTTTTACAACCAGTTGGTCCAGTGTTCTACACCTGATCCACGCTTAGCCAATTTAATAGACTGAATCTCTTACCTATAACCTATTATCTGTGACCCAATAGGAAATGCAGTTGGACAATCTTACCTAGTGGTCATGTATTTGAACTGAGAAACATACCAAGAGTTTCGTCAACGTGAAGAGAGAGTTGAAACAAAACAGTTATGAGGAAGGAGGGGACTCTAAGGAGCCAAAGTGAAATAGGAGCCAAATTACAAGGGAGTGAATAACACATGTGAGCAGGTGAAGGTATGCAGGGAAACTGATGAGACAGGAACAGAAAAGATTAGGTGGCTCACACAGAACTGATGGGTGATTCTGTCCGCATGGATACGTTGATTCTGTTTGACCCAATAGTTACAGTTGCTTAGGCAGACATATTCCTAAATCCTCGTTTGCTTGAACCTCCTGCAGCAAGTCTCTATATTTTAGAGCCCAAAGAGCTGGGCAGCAGATAAGCAGGCATTGGGGAATGTGATCCAATGGGAAATGCAGGTGACAGAAAGTCAGATGATTACAAAAGAAAGTAAAGAATGACATACGTGGTCAGGAGGAGGAGTGTCTGGGAAAGCCCAACAACGAGAGAGACATGGTGATGGAGAACGTGGTGCGGACTATTCTAGGAATCGGAACTCTGAAGCAGATGCCAACTCCAAACCCTGAGGAGACCCTCCCAGGATTGCAGCGTCTTGAAGGGGAAGTGACAGAAGAAAAGAAGAGCCAGGTCCTTATGTGAAAGGTCATTGGAACAAAAATCATAATAGCAAACAGACAGACATCCAGGGATGAGCTCTGGGTACACAGAAGAGAGTTAGACTTGGGAATTCACAGTTGGGACCAAAATGGCCAGGCAGCCTCAGAAGCTGAGTTTCCAAGCAGAGACACTGAAGGAGGAAACTGGCTTCTGAAGCCGGTGATGAGGGTCTGCATGAGGGAGATTTAAAACTTTAAACAGCCTGAGAGGTCAGAGGTCAGCATTTCAAAGACTAAGGCTGAGTGGGCTTGACTCTTGCAGGAGGACCAGAAGGAGGGCATGCTCTTCTGGGTTCCAAAGGGCTCCCTGAAAGGGTTCTTCAGCCTGCAAGTCTCTGCCTGGGGGGCCTCCCAGACCCACATTCTTTAATCTCTTGCTCTGTCTCTCTCAGTGGTTTGCTCTGAATCTTGGCTTTGCTCACTGTCCACACCAGTAATGGTCCCGGTTTCGTTTCCTGAGCTTAGCTGGTCCCAGAGAGACAGACCACATCTCTCTGCCTGTGACTAACCTTTGCTCCCACCCCACAGAAGTCTTCCTGGTCCTGGGACAGGGGATGTGAGTGAGGCGACACCGACTTGGCAGCCTACAGGGATCTCAGCGCTAAAAGCACAGCTTCAGCCAGAAGGAGGTGAGCAAGTGTGCCTCGGCCACCGGAACAGAGTTACTGGAATGGTCTGGAGTCTTCCAGCCCAATCGGTCTGATGTCTTGGAAAACCAAGGGCCCACCCTGAATGTGGGGGGAGGTGGTGGGGAGTTAAGGAATCAATGCTTGGGCACCGTGGCAGGTCTAGTTAATGAGTACTCAGTAATCAAATGGTAAATATGTGTGATCAGAAAAATAAAAAATAGAAAAAGATCTAAAATGAGAAGCAGCGATCTGTAGGTGTATCGCAGTTTCCCCTTCATCTCAGTCTAAATGACCGCCACCAGCACGACAGTTAATGTGTCCTGAGTGATTGCTATTTCTTGCACAATGTTTGCAGTCATTCAGTAAAAGGCTATTGCACACTATTACCCTTTGCGCAGATGCTGACCGGGCAGTCAGTATCCCCAGCAAAGGTCAGATTTCAAAGCCTGTGCAGTCACCATTCGTATTTGTGTCACATACACACACGCGCATATGAGTCAAATTCAATTCTAATGGAGTTTCCCTATTAAACATTACATAGGTCACAATACACATATTTTATTCTAAAAATGAAAACTATAAAACCTCAACTTCAGTAGTTCAGGAATAAAGAAATTTAAAAAAAATAGTGATTTTAGAGTAAGTCACTTTTTAAATTTCTCAGATGTCTATGCTTGCTAGCAATTCATGATAGACATTTAGAAATTATAAACTATTTAGGTATTAGATACATAATTAGATCAGTTATTGACCTAATATTGATGGCTATTGGCTTTCCTCCCTACATCTTCATTAAACTCTTCTAAGAATGAAAGGAAATTACATTTCATGGCTAAAACATAATTAGAAAGTTTATTTCATCTCATAATTTCCTGATGATGTTACAATTTTACTTCATATGCAGACCTGCAAATTGTCTGGCACCAACCACAGTGACAATGCCTGTATTAATTACAATAAGTTGTTCCTCCTACCAAAAAATAGCAAGAGGAATATCAAGAAAGATGTTAAAATATCTTTCTGAGGGAATACTCAGTGACGACCATATGGGCGATAATACTTTGTGACTGGCCAAATTTTAAAACGTGTGTTCCAGTGAGGGGCTCTGTCCTAAGTATGGACCTACTGTTCCTTATTTGTGTCTGATTTATACCCCTTTTATGTTTACAAGAGCTTGTTGGGTACATTTTATAAACACAAGACTTGTCTCCTTCAAAATAAGCTTCTACTTGTTCATTTATTGTTGAGTCAACAGGAAAGTCAGCCAGAAGAGTTTATAAATATTTGTGGCCAGTTTGGAGAATAAGCATTAAAAGGACTATTTTATTTATTCATTCATTTATTCATTCATTTATTTATTTATTTATTCATTCATTCATTCATTCATTCATTCATTTATATTGAAGTACAGTCAGTTACAGGGTGTCAGTTTCTGGTGTACAGCACAATGTCTCAGACATACATATACATACATATATTTATATTCATATTATTTTTCATTAAAGGTTATTACAAGGTATTAAATATAGTTCCCTGGGCTACACAGAAGAAATTTGCTTTTTTATCTATTTTTATATATAGTGGTTAACATTTGCAAATCTCAAGCTCTCAAATTTATCCCCTCCCACTCCGTTTTCCCTGGTAACCATAAGATTATCTACTGCATCTGCAAGTCTGTTTCTTTTGTAGATGAGTTCATTAGTGTCCTCTTTTTTTTGTTTTTCCTCAAAAAACTAAAAATAGAGCTACCGTATGATCCAGCAATCCCACTCCTGGGCATATATCCAGATGGAAATTCTAATTCAAAAAGACACCTGCACCCCAATGTTCATAGCAGCACTATTTACAATAGCCAAGACATGGAAACAGCCTAAATGTCCATTGACAGATGACTAGATAAAGAAGATGGGGGATATTTATACAATGGAACAGTACTCAGCCATAAAACAGAATAAAATAACGCCATTTGCAGCAACATGGGTGGACCTGGAGATCGTCATTCTAAGCGAAGTAAGCCAGACAGAGAAAGAAAAATACTGTATGAGATCACTCATATGTGGAATCTAAAAAGCACTACTTTAAAATGGGACATTTCTAGTGTCACTGTAATTGGATTCATTCTAGTGTGATTAGACTAATGTAACATGAATAATTCCCCATTAAACTTCACAAGGAATATTTTTATAATGTCATCTAATTTATAACTAATTTTTAGAAGGTTCTTATGGTATTTCCCAATTTACTACTGAATAAACGCTTTAACAATACTTTGAAAGAAGTAGTCACAGAATCACTTAAGTTATGCAGTAATCATTTCTATTGTTTCCAAAATTGCACAAAATCAAGAAGGGTTTCTCTTCCTAAGGGACATAGTGATGAATCTTTTTATTTTATAAATGTACAGTAAATCATATTTCTGAATATGGAATTATGATGTCATAACAGTAGGAGAACATCTTGCCACATACACTCTTATATGGGAACAATGTGATCAAAATCTTGTTAGTCTGATTATTTTCTGTTTTCCATCAATTCCTGTAATAGTATACACGGAAGACATTGAAAAGAAATTTAGATTGCAGAAGTGGGTCAGTGTAACCCCATGCTGAGACTTCAATTTTCACATTTTTCAAATATCAACCCCAAACTAGAGGGCACAAGAGTTGAATACATCAGCAAAGTCGCACTAAACTCCTGAGGGAGATCGGTACATTCAGCTGATTCCTGTGTGCAGTGAATCCAAAGAGTGCTTTTGGCAGTGTGTAATTATGAAATGGAATATATTCTCCCACGCAGCTGGAACACTTTTGATGTAGGTTCTTATCTAGATGGGAACATAGTCTAAAGTGGAAGAGAGGAACAGAACAGGACAGAGAACAGCTGGAGGGCAGGGTTGTGTGGAAAGGTCGTAGACAGCGGAGTCGGCGAAGCTCTGCCAGTCCTGAGTACCACCAGCCTCATGAACTGGTCCATCCCTGAAACCTACGTGGGGATCCTGTGGTGCTGTCCCATCTGCTCGCCATCACGGGAGAGGGTAGACTTTCTGAAAAGTTCTCTTCCATGAGGTCCAGATCCGATCAGCTATTTTAGTGGACCTTGAACTTCAGGGGAAGTGGTGGTTTTCGGGCTGTTGGTCACTTCTGAAAAGAAATGATTCTCTACTTGAACACGCTACGTCAATGAAGTTTGAGGAGAAATCAGATGGAGGTACAAGGCTCTAAGTTTAGAAGACTCGAGTTTTTGTCTCTTCAGTGTAGACTATAATAAAATAAAAAATTAGATTATAAGATGCCCTGAGGCAAATCTTTGTTTTATTGATTCAACATTGTTCCTACATCATTTAAAAATCTGATTCTGATAGTAGCCTTGCATAAAGTTCATTCTTAATTAATGATTCTCAATTAATAGCTGAGAAGCTCATAATTTGTTCACATTTTCCCGTCACACCCTCTAGAAATTCCGAGTGCTTTGTTTTGATGGTGTAGACAATCAATGATTATGAAAATTCGTTTGTGATTTTCCTGAACTGTGTAGTAGAAAAAAAACAAACCCAAAACAACCAGCTACAGCCTAAACAGAACATGAGAAAATGGAAGCTTTCTGTCGAAGGAATAAAAACAATCATTAAGTATTTGGCTTGCATGTTAGGCTGCAGAAGACAAGCAAAGGGAAGTTGTGCTAAAATAACTAATGAGAGTGTCGCAGTTGAAATGAACAAACCGCAGAGCGGGTTTTACAGCGTCCCACACCCGGCAGTGAACTCTGCTTCACGGAAGCATGGGTCCTGGCCTGCTTTTGCGCCGTCTGTCATTCCCGTCAGGGCTTGGGTGATATATTCTCAGTGGAGGGCTTGTTAACAACCACGATTCCTGCTCAAATCTGGGTGTTCCATTAACTCACAATGAGGAAAGCCCAGCTGTGGAATATGACAGGACTGTTCAAGCTGAATCTGGGCAGGTGGTGGAGGACCTCTGAGCGTCTCGAGGCCACTTTTATCTTAGCCCTGCCGTCTTTGGCAAACCCACAGGGAGCCTTGTCTAACCACTGCTGAACAAGCAAGGGGGCTCTTGTTTCTTCGTTGTGAGAAGCACTCACCCTCAGAAAGACATTTAAATCTGCAACTTTGGAGTCCACTTTGCTAATAAGCCTGCAGAAAACCACAGGGTTTATGAAAACACGAATCAATGCCAACTACTTTATTACATGGCATTGCCAAGAGCAGGTACCTGCGGTGAACTTTTCTGCTTTTAGAACACCCCCCCCCACATATTTGTATCTTTGGATGAGAGATTTTATACCAAGTAATCACCCACAGTAATTGCTTCATAGCTGACCTCATAATTCATATTTTAACCACATAGTTATAATTGGCTTTCTATTGAAGTCCTCTTTAACTCAAATGAAAATATAAGCCAACCTTTATTTTGAGAAATAAAAAGAAAGTAATATTTATTCTCGATGTTTTTCTATTTTCATAAAATAAACCAGTGAGTTGCTCTGCATTTTTCAGCATTAATGCTCCTCAAATGACCAGCCAGAGCATATTCTGAGTATGTGTACTTCTCCTGACTATGAAAACTGTGTTCTTTAAATGAAATATTGAGAACTTCATCTTAAGAGAATGACCAAATACTCATATCTTAACTACGTCATTACATGAAATCAAATGTGTAGCTGCTTCTTATAACTCTAGAACTTCTTTTAAATGCCCCAATCTCACTGACGTTAAGGAAAAAAATGTGCTTAGAGATGTTTAAGGAAGGTGTTGAAAGAAATAAACATATCCTGGTGTGTGTGTGTGCACACACTTATACACCACGTGTGTCTTTTAGAGATTCAATCTATCACTTTTCAACTATATTTTAACAATTTCTTCTTGTGTGTGAATGTTCTTACAACAGTTACATGCATAGAAAGTGATTTTTTCACAAATACAGATTTTTTTAATTTTTAATTTTTTTATTAAGTATAGTCAAATTACAACTTTGTGTTAATTTCTGGTGTACAGCATAGTGAGTTAATTATATATGTATAATATATTCCTTTTCATAATAGGCTATTACAAGATACTGAATTTAGTTCCCTGTGCTATACAGTAGGACCTTGTTTATCTATTTTGTTTATGGGAATTTGTATCTGTGAATCCCAACTCCTAATTTATCCCTCTTCCCCCTTCTCCCCTTTGGTAACCATAAGATTGTTTTCTATGTCTGTGAGTCTATTTCTGTTTTGTAAGAAAGTTCATTTGTGTCTTCTTCTAGATTCCACATATAAGTGACATCATATGATATTTTTCTTTCTGTGTCTGACTTACTTCACTTAGTATGATGACCTCCAGATCCATCCGTGTTACTGCGAATGTCATGATTTCATTCGTTTTATGGATGCATAGTATAAATATACCACAACATTTTATAATCCACAGATACCTTAAGCCCATTGTTTTCAGATTTGGGGTTTGCTTGAAATCCAGAGACAAGAAGGAAATTCCCATTTTATCCATTTCACATAAGTAAGAAATGCAAGGCTTTTACTGACCCCCAGTCCTCTGCCCATGGGGAACTTGAAATCAGTCATTTTAGGATCTCATCCTAATTTTTGGCATATGTTGCTCAAAACACATATCTTTTCTCCCACGCCCTAGCCTCTCAGACCACACCTATGTCCTCCAGCCACAGGCCTTGAGTCACTTCCTCAAGGTCATCACACCCTTGTTCCTCCAAGTTCCCCAAACTTTGTTTGATGTGATTCCTCTTCTCCTTACTTACCCTCCTCAAATGTCAGCAAAATTTCTACCGACGCAGGTAAGCTCTCTCTGTTCCTCCATGTTGTAATAGGTTTTCCTTTTATCCAAACTAAGAGACTCATTTGTTTTCTTTCAGGCTGCCTGCTGACGCTTGTAGTTACTTGTTATTTCTGTAAATACCGTGTTAACGTTTCTTCTCCCTTTAGACCTTTAGAGCCAAGACATCAGGGACTGTGACTGCTTTGCTCATCATAACGTCTTTGGTGCCTGACAAGAGCCTACTAGGTGCTTGATGGATATGTTCTATTATTCATTTATTTTTATTTTTAAATTATTTTGGGGGGCAGATAACTAGGTTTATTTATTTGTGCATTTTTTTAGTTGACTGAACCCAGGACTTGGTGCATGCTAAGCACACACTCTACCACTGAGCTGTCCCCTCCCCTTGCCCCCTCCCCGTGGATATGACTATTGATGGAATAAATGGATGGATGATCTCAGACAAGTCCCACTTGAGCCTGTTTGTACACTGGGGAGATTTCTAAGGCTCCTCAGGGATCTAACAACGGCCGAACCAGAACAGGACCTGTGGGGGGCTCCCTGGTACAAATCCTTTCTGGTTCCCATTTCTCTTTTGTAAGAATTAGGCTTCGTCCAGCCCCCTAGACCTTCCCTGAGTTCCAAAGGGCAGAAGCAAACACATGCTAATCAGGGAAGGGAGGGAATGCAGGGACAGGGGAGGGATGGTCAAAAACAATAGTGCAGCCTTGGGACAGAGTCCTGGTTCCCCCTCAAGGGATATACTGCACAGTATCTTTGAGTTCTTCTGTAGGAACTAAGGTCCCCACCCAGGTGGAGGATGGAAACTTCAGGCTGAGCACAAGATTCCGGGAGCACCGCCCTGTTACCTCCCCAGCAACCAATCAGAAGAAAGTCACATACCCTGCAGCCCTCACCCCAGATTTTGCCTATAAAAACCTTTCCCCGCAAGCCATCCGTTGAGCACGAGCCAACCATCCTCCTTGCCTGACCCTGCAGTGAGCCTTTCTCTGCTCCAGACTCTGATGCTGCAGTTTGTTTCGCCTCACGGGTGCCAGGCACGTGAACTTTTGTATGGTACCAGCTCTGCTGTGAGAGAATGCCGATGTGAGGGTGAACGTGGGCGTTTCCTTTAGAGAGGCCACTGGCCCCTCAGGTAGGGGCCTTGTTCTCTCTGATGAGTGATGCTCAGAGGACCGGTTCTCTTACCATGACCCAGCTGAGAGCCCAGAGAGCCCCTGGGTACCACACGGAGCACCAACCCACACAGAGTCCTGAGGGGGCTGGGCCGCTCCTTTCTCCCAGGATCGAATTATGTCCTTTTATTCTTGGAGGTGAAGAAAGAGGAAAACAATTCAATAATGATGTAAAATCACCACTGTTTACTTTTTTCTCCTGCTTTATTTTTTCCCCCTCCATGGAGTTCCTTTGAATGGGTGTGTGTGTGTGCCTGTGTCATTTAATGTTTTCCCAAATTTAATGTTAAGTTGAAAAGAAAGCAGAATTAGGTTAAAATCAATATGAAAACAAAAACAAAATCAGAAAAAGCACAGAATAGAAGCTTTCATTTCATCTTTAGTGTTTTCTCCCCCTGTCTCCCTCCCTCTTCTTTCCACTATCCTCTCCCACTGACTTATTTCCCTATAATCTTTAAGGGAATAAATGACAGGAAAGTACCAAAGGGCTGGGCCCTAGGATTACCAGCAGGAAGGAGGAAGGTCAGGGGAGGGTGGACCACAGCGTTCGACTCTCTCATCTAGTCCAGGGGCTTCACATAAACTCCTTGGATCATCGCTGAGAACCTGTTACCCAGCAGAGGGATTAGTACCCTCTCCCCCATTTTCTAGGTGAAGGATCTGAGGTTTGGAGAAGTTAAGTGTTTTGCCCAAGATTAGGCAGTGGGTCTGGGTGGAGCAGGAGTCTGAGTTCAGGTTTTTCGGACTCCAGAACCCACATGAATGCCACCTCACCTACTTGTAAAGAAGAAACATGACTGTGAGGCATAAAAAATCAACATTCTAAGTGAAGTAAGTCGGAATGAGAGCAAAATATATGGTATGGTATCATTCATATGTAGAATCTTAAAGAAAAAGGGGAGGGGGCACACAAATGAACTTATTTACCAGAGACAGACTCACAGACATAGAAAACAAACTTATGGTTATGGAGGCGGGGAGGGAGGGATAAACTGGGAGTTTGAGATTTACAGACAGACACTACTGTGTATAAAAGATAAACAACAAGATCCTACTGTATTGCTTAGGGAACTATATTCACTATCTTGTAATAACCTATAATGGAAAAGAAATATATAAATATATGTAATTGAATCAATATGCTGGACATCAGAAACTAACACAGCATTATAAACCGACTATACTTCAATAATAAAAAAAAAGTTGTTCACTCTCTCCCCAGCTGGTCATACTGTGTAAGAGCAGAGTTTGACCTCGTTTAAGTTGCAGTGGACCCTTTAATTTAAAAAATGTTCAAGGATTTCACCAGGGACATAAATCTGTTTAGTGCTCAGGAAAAGAATAGCAAGAAATAAAAGAAGATCCATTGAAAACACACATGCATGGTGCCACCCCGGGGATGCACTGGGAGCTGTATTTTGTGGGCACACCCACCGCCATCTGGGCTTCGGATTTTCCGAGAGAATTTCTGTATTTACTCGCTCTCATGGCAAAGCCTCTCAGAACACTCCTTGGTCATTTCAAAGTCCATGTTGACACAAGCTTTTCTGGAGTTGCTTGTAAATCCGTAGTAACCAAGGGCCTCTCCTAGCCATTTTCTTGGCTTTATTCCTCTGTTTGCCCTTCATGTTACAAATCTGCAACCGTGTCGAGTTTGTAGCATCTCAATTCTTTCCTTGTGCCCAGAGACCGAAAGGGAGAGGAGAGGGTGAAGTGGGGGAACCATCAGCCAAATTAAATGAGAAGATTGAGGCAATTATCTGAAAGATACACGTGAAAATCTATTATCACTCAGACGACTTCAAATTTCTGTGTCATCGGGACTGAGATGACTTGAAGACGTTGCAGTCTCCTTCCTCTCCGGCACAAATCACGGAGCTCACATCTGCAAGGATGGAGGTGTCACTGAAGCACTTGTTTAAACATAAATACTGCTTTTCACAGAAGGGCTGAATTCACCCTCCAAGGAGCTGTCGTCATGGTAATGACACTTCAGCACGAAAATCAACACTACCCTCTTTGATGAAGTACTTACTGCCTGGTTTACAGAAGTGCGCACAGTTGGCTTACTTGAGTATTCAAACCATTAAATTACTGTTCTAAAATTTCTTCTCTTCAAGAGTATATGTGCTTCCTTCTCACCTGATTGTAAAGGCTACTATTATGTTATTAAGTCAACTACTAAATGCAAGGCTCACCCACTTTCTCTGACAAAAAGCTTATAATCCATGGCAGGAAGGTAGACATTTTCCCCCTCATATTCATAGGTAGGTGGTGATGGCTTCCTCCACACGTTATTTGCAGAATGAGAAGCTCACTTCAGGTTTTTGGTTTATGGTGTTTAATGTATTTTTTTCTGTTTATATGAGTTTGTGATAGATATTTAGAGAATATTCCAAGATGAAGGAGAATACAAGTCACAATTTACACCTTGCAGTGAATATAACCATTATGTGACATGTTCATCTGGACCTCGTAAAGTTCACCAAATGCATGCATCTGTACATCTATTTTTTCCCATTTCACACATCTCAAGTATTTTCCTTGTCGATGATACTCTGTAGAAAACTATTTGTAATGGCTGCATACTATTTCATATCCTAGATGTCGTGTAATGCCTTTAATCATTTGAGTTTTACATAAATAATAATATTTACAAATTGTTGTTTCTGTTTATACAACATTTAAAACTGTTCTTAAAGAAAGTAGAGGGTAATTTGTTGGTTTGGAAATTTTCTTAAGTCTTGATCTTCTTCCAGAAAATACAGTGGAAAATACCAGAAATGGGTTTTCTGCCCTTACTTCTGGAACTTTATTTTATCAATCTTTATCATTCATGAAAGGTAATTAGGTTTCTACTCAATGAAGAAAACTGCAAATGCCTGGGACATCAAATAAGAGCTTTATTTAAAGGTGTTATACATATAAATAAGATGATGTTTGGACAATTTGTGGGTCATAGATTTCCCACAACATAATTCATGGCACTAAACTTTTTTTTATACTTCTTTGTTTAATTCTCTTCTCCACCTAAGATTTTATTAATGACACTTCTTCTTGGGAATTGAAACAGAAAGCATTTTCATTCACTCCTACCAGTTTCTCTGTTTTGTGATTTGAGTTCAAAAGAAGGAGACCATCTGTATTCTCTGAACCCCATGGCTGGGCCTCTCCCAAAATGTAATGGTGAGGGGTGAGCACGTGCTCAGCCCGCCTCCATTCTCCCTCCTTTGTCCTCACCCCATCACTTTAGTCTTTGGTCCCCCTGAGCAGTGGGGAACAGCATCTCTGGTGCAGCGGGAACAAAATCAATTGTCTACAAATAGGCCATCTGCCTACAGAGGCCTTTCTGTTTGTTTTCAACACCTGTGCTTTTGATCCTCGGTAACAGAAGAGAATTTCTGGTAAACATGAGCTTTACTATCAATGTCTTTAACACTCAAAGACACCCCACCCCAACTGCTACTGCTTGGAGTATGCAGATAGCTCTACTTAGTTATTTGGAACATGCTGATCATGACTTATAACATTATTTTTGAAGCCTTGTCAACATCTGTAAGTGCTGAAGAAGAAGGAAGAGGAGAAGTTGGAGGAGGAGGAGAATTCCTTCCCCTTCCCTCACCCCCACACTTGATGCAGAGTCTGGGCATGGAAGACAGAAAAGGCAGGGGCAGTGGGTAATGGTGACACCAAAGCAGGAGGCGGAAAGCCTCATTTTCAAGTTGGCTGCGCGTTTGACTCTCACTGGGGATTTTTCGAAGGAGTCACCTCTATGTGTTCTGATTACTCATTGACTGATGGGCTTTGCCTGTTCTCTGATGAGCTGGGAATCGGCTGCATTGGGTGGGCAAGATCCACGGGGCAGTTACAGGGCAGGTGATCAGCGAGAGGAGAGGTCAGAGGGGAGGGGAGGGGGAGCCATGAGAGTGGGGTCCAGAGGGATCTGGAGCTGAACCGGAAGAGAGATGAGGACAGGGACACAGCTGTGTGCCAGTGAACACTGGATGGGTGACAGCACGAAGTTGTGCTGGCAAACCCATCGTAAACTCCTCTCTGGTTTCTGCCCTGTTTACCATTTAGAGCTCAAGGGAACAAAACTGATGAGGAAAGTCATGAACAAATCACCCCCATTTAATTGATTCCCTGCTGTTTCTGTGGACGATCTTTTCAAAACCAGTGAGGGAACCATCCAGTCTTTCTCATGTTGTGTCTCTCTTACACCTTTTTCTGTCTCATCTGACATTTTACCAGGATCTGTCTCCAAAATTTTGCTTTCTGGCTGATTATCCAAGCTCATCACTTACACGTTCTTCTTTCTACATAACCGCAGGACACTGTTCTGCTAAGCTTTCTGCCACTACATAGTAAGGATCCCTTTTCCTCCAGTTTCTGGTAAGACGTTCCTCACTCCCGTCTGAGTCCAGCCCAGCACCACCAGGATTGCCCATGTTTCTACTAACAGTCTGTTCACAGCAACTTCGGTTTTCTCTGAGGAGATTTAGGTTTGCTTTGAGGCCTGGTGACTCCATTTTCCTTTCATTTTCCCCCCTTTAAACTGGAATGAATACAAATGTTCTCCTACGCCTGCCTCAAAATTGTATTTTGGGAACTGACAAATTGTTTCCCGGTTTCCCGGATCTGCAGAGAGCAAGGAGTTGTGCACTGGGATAAACTGTATGTAGCAGGGTCTCCCGGAACCTGACTTCAATGATTTTGATGATAAGATTGGGGATGTTGAGCTGATGAGAATTAGATGAGATCGGGGGGGTGCTTTTAGTTGATGCAATAATGAGAGGAGGAAGTCTTTGGGAACCTTGGAAAGGATGAATGGATTTTGCCTGCTGTATGAATGTGAATCTTTGGTCTGTAGAATAACGACTCCTCAAGGATGTCTGTGGCCATGGGAATATGTTATGTTACATGGGAAAGAGAATTAAGTTCGCAGATGGAATTAAGGTTCTCAATCAGGGAACCACTGAGATGGGGATGTTGCCCTGGATGTCCCAGTGGGTTGGATTCAATTGCATGAATCTTCAAAATCTGAAACCTTCCCAGGAGGGTCAGAGATACAGGATAAAAGACGAAGGAGGGGGGACTCAAGATGTGAGAGGGACTCGGTTGGGCATTGCTGACTTAAAGATGGAGGAAAGATATTCCTGGCTCGGAACATGACCCCAAGACAAGGAGTGTGGTGACCACTAGAACCTGGGAATGACCTTCTGCTTACAACCAGCGAGGAAAGAGCATGTCATTCTTACACCCAAGGGGCACTAAGTCCAATCAGCAAGGAAGTGAGAAAGGCTTCCTGGAGCCTCCAGAAAGGAACACAGCCTTGCTGACTCTTAGCTCACAGAGACCCAGGTGGGACCCCTGATCAGAAGAATTGTAAGTAAATCTGTCTGATTCAAGTCACTAAGCTTATAAGTGGTTTCTTATGGCAGCAGTAGAAAATACGTCAGTCTTTAATAGTGTTATCCTGATCGTTCTACTGCCTTGTTTGAAAAAAAAAATCTTCAAAGCCTTCAACCTCCTTCCTTACAGTAGCGCACACAGCCCTTCACAAACTCATCCCTCCCGCACACCAGCTGCATTTCCCTCTATTTCTGAAATTTTATACTGAGATTATTTTTTCTCTTTGATAAATGTGTTTTCCACCCCCTGCTGTTCCCTCTGGTTAGAACATACTTCTAGTCTTTCTGCGTGAACGCTTCTAGACTTCAGCCAAGAATCAGATCCGGTATTGTCCTCTGTGCATTTAACTACAGGGCATTCTCGTTCGACTTCCTGTCACATCCCACTGCAGGGTGCAGAAGCCCATGCACTAGCATGTGTCTCAGTATTTCGCACCATCTATACATTTATTTCCTTTGGCAGATTGAGTTCCATGGGAAGTTCTCAGGAAATTGAAATTAAGAAAATACGGGCAATGACGACCCATGAACCAGAGACTCAAAATCAAGTTGACTGCTAAACAGCACTAAGATTAAGTAGCTTAACATTTTAGACCTCTGAGAGAAATGTTTAATAAAAACAAACTAGTGTTTATCACAGTAGAGATTTTCCAACGCCTTTTGAAATCCTTGGATAAGGTTTATTATTAAGCATTGCATTCTCAACTTTCAAGCATATGTATCTATAGAAAATGTCACATTTTATGTCTAAAGTGATTTGGAGTAACATGGAAAATTTTGTTTTATGGATGTCAAATAAATGCATCCACAGTGAGACTGTTAATTAGAAGCATTTGGATGAGACTGATTACTTAAAAATTACTTAAAACCTGTAGTTATGGCTCAGCATGGTCCTAAATGCTTGGAGAATTTAGATGATAAAATTGTTTCTGTAACATATGGATGCGGTTTAAAAGTTTGAAGGATAACAGGTTTTCTTCCCATTGGTGATTATTCTTGACAAAATATTTCTGGACATCTGGCCCAGATTAAGTGTTGGTTTTTGTATAACAGTAAGTTTGAGGTGTTAATAGTGCCATGCTAATAATTGGACTTTAAAACTTCTCTTCTCTCTATAAATATGATTCCATTTACCTAAAGTCCAAGAACTGGAAAAAGTAACTCACGGTGACAGAAATTAGGAAGTTGGTGCCCAAGTAGGAAATGCAGATTGATTAAAAAAAGACAGGCAAAAACTTTCAGACCCAACAGCCGCCAGGGAGGCTATTGAAATCCTTCTATTGTGTTTACTTCTTCTTTCAATACTTTCTGTCCTGGGCGGGTGTTGGCCTTGGAGCACAACGCTGACTGTGGGAATCTGGCTGACAGGCTGCTTGTGTCTAAACCTCTCACATCCTTTTTTAGCAGATAGAGAGATTCCCCAATGAGAAAGCCTGCCGGAAGTGTGGTCCTTGCCTGCCGGTTGAGAAGGAATTCTCAGCAGAGGCAGAGAGACAAGTGAAAGGCTGGTCTATTGCTCAAAAAGAAGAGGGAAGGGGAGAGGGAAAGCTCTGGAGTGGGGAGCCGCCAGCCAGGGAGCCGGTGGAGACAGCTCCAGCCCCAGATGGGACCTTGGGGTCTTTTACTGGACAGCTCTGCCATCCTTATCTTCATTCCAGTGGTGCCATCACCTTCTCTTATGGGCTCTTTCCCCCCAACGGAGCTCAGCCCTAAAGCAGAAGCTTCAGCAGGAAGGAGAACAAAGAAAGAGATGCTGGGGTATGTCCTTGAGATCAGTGGAAAGTTGTGCAACATAGGCATCCTGTTGGAGGGTGATGTCCTTGGAACCAAGGAGCCAGCTGTGGGACAAGAGAAAATGTCCTGTTTTTCAGCAGCCTGACACTTTGTTCCCTTTGTTGATAACCAGCCAGGATCATACGCTTGTCTAATCACCCATCTCACTCTCCTCTTTCTTCATTTTGAGAACATTAGTCACATAAACCTTTGAACACTTGTATGTAGTAAATGCAGTATAAATACTAATTTAGTGCCATATGTTACAAATATAAAAATACGAATAGGTATTTCCATTCATTTCTTGATTATTACCAATATTTAATAAAAGGTCTCTTTCTGTGGGTTTTTTTTTTTTAGTACTTATAATTTGAACTAAAACAATGGTACCTAACTTCACTCACTTCCCATGAGAACTATTGGAACTAGCTCCCTGCATTCTAAAAGTGTACTTTTGGAAATTGAAATATGAAAATAGATGCCTTAGAGTTGCATGTTTACCACTGCAAATTCATGTAATTAAATCAATAAATTTAAAGCGAAGTTAAAGAAGGTGTTAATGAGTTTGCTTGTGTAATAAAAACTCATTGTGCTGGAGCAAGAATGAGCAGAGACTGAAATGAGTCAGCAGCTCTAATTAAGTCTGCAGTGAGAGATGCAATTCCAGGCAGAATGCTGAATGACCCAATTCCTCCTCCCTTTTCTACTTTGGAAGTGGCTGCACCAAATGAGTTGCCCTCGCCAGTGTGCCATGTTTATTTTATAAACTCTGACGATTAATATTTAAAATGCAAGTGAAGAAACATCCTAACCAACAAATCATTTAAGACATCCCTGTCTGATTACCCAAGAGTGTGCTTCATGTGGAATTAAATAACATATTGCTGTCACTGAAGACAATATTAATTGTACATGTGAAATTTCCTACATGCAATATTTGGCACTTGAGTCTTCAATTACGTCCTGTGTAATTGTGTTAGAGAGCTGCTCTTTGCTCTGGCCGGGAGGTTATTCAACCGAATATAGTCCCATGAGACTGTGCTGTACTTAAAACCACACAGGACTCTTATATATAAAAATAAGTTAATTAGTAGAAGAAATGTTAAATGATCATTTGTTTTTGAACATCATTTCATTATTTGTTAAAAGATGCTGTTGCCAAGGCTGACCACTTTAGACCCTGTTTCTGTGAGCACTTCCAAGCCAAGCCAGAGGGAAGGAAACAGGTGTAAGGCAGAAGGAAGGTCACGAATCATCAAATCATGGGCTCCCGGAAGCATAGAGATCAAAGTCTTTTCAAAGTCAAAGTCATAGTCAACTGTCCAACCGCCACACACAGAGGAGCGTTGACACAGTACCGGGAGGACTCGTATGCTTCTTTTTATTACACGGTGGCCAGATTTAAGCTCTCGGAGGGGACGACCAAGTCTCTCCAGGCTGATCTATATAGAAGCTTATTTTTCTGGAGGAAGAGTTGAGTTGTCTTTGCCTAAAACTGATACAGAAGGAAAACGGATGAAAGATGTTCCTCACTCTATGAGTAAGTGTTGTAAATGGCCTAAGATACATAGACTTTTGATTATCACACAGTTTGGTATATCAGAATCGGATAAAAATCATAGCCAGGAACAATGTTCTTTCATTTATATTCTTGGCTTGTTTGTTACCTGGTTTGCTTTTTCTCGAATGTTTTGCAAGACAGTTTTACAGGCAGAATGAGGCTTGATATCTTTTTTTGGAGGCCAAAGAAATGTGGACATTGGCTCTGGGAGCTATGAACTCTGAGAGGATGATTTAGAAGGTGCGTGATTAATGTCTCTTTCTTCCTAGGAGCCTTCATCTTCCAACCTTGTGTCACAGCACCCAGCATTGTTCTCAGTACAGCGTGAAGAATAAACAACTGCTCACAGAATACTATCCCTTTGTTGCCAGGAAACCATTACTGGAGTGTCCAGACATGGTCCAAAAGCCAAGCCATGTGTTTGAGATACATATATAACAAGTACATACACATTTTTCTCCTAAAATCATAATATTCAACTTGAAGGCAAGGAATGGTGGATAAGAAAGTGTTGGCCTTTGTATCTTTTTTTGCTACAGTAGAAAACATACAGCCTAGAAACTGATTTAACACTCCTGTACCAATTGCTCAACCAGACAGTGTAAAATGGAAAGCATCCTAGTTCCTTTGACTTTTGTGACTTTTCCTCTGTGGTTATTAAATGAAAAACATCTACCATAGAAAATCTTTAACATACAAAGATATATAAAAGAGATTAAAAAAAAGTTGTCTGTAAGCAAACAACTCAGACATAACTACTATTTACCTAGTCTGCCTCTTACACGTATACACAATTACATCAATATTTGTGGACACAGCGCATGACATTTAAGAAACACACAGTGAGCATTAGCTACCATTAGCAAACAGTAATTATTATGATGATGATTCTGCAATGTAATTTTAAATTATTAGATCATACGGACTCCATAGATGTGTCTGAATTTATGAAAGCATTCTCCTAATTTTGGGCAGTTATATTTTACATTATGTATTGTTAACATTTTTCTACATAAATCTGTCTATATCTCAGACTATTACTCTAAATTTATAGAGGTGAAAATAGCTGGTCAAGACAGAGGGGCATTTAAAAAGTTATAAAGCATAAGGTAAGATTTCCCTGTAGATATAAAATGCATGAACTTTTATCTTAGTGACAGTGACCACATCCATTCTCCCTAGCAAACACTGGGCATTACTTATTGGAAAAACGTCTTTCATATTTGTTAGGTAAAAAGTAGTAACATCTTCCTTAAATTTGTGTTTTGACCTGCTGCGTTTCTTTTTTTTTTTTTTTCATTTCAGTTATTGGTCACATGTGTTGTTTCTTTTTTTCCTCCCTCAATTTTCTTTTCTTTTTTCCTTTTTTTTTGGTGGGGGTGGGTAACTAGGTTTTCTTATTTATTTATTTTTGGAGGAGGTACTGGAGATTAAACTCAGGACCTTTTGTGTGCTAAGCATGCGCTCTACCACTTGAGCTATGCCCTCCCCTTCCTCCCTCAATTTTCTATTTGGGAAATCATTTAAAAAGTTCATAGATGTTAAGGATTGCCTTTGTGTACAAAGCTCTCTTTTGCCCTAGTTTTTTTTTTATGCAAAAATCAGAAATTTCTAAGTTTTATGTATTCAAATACTCTTTACACATTTTTAAGAAAACACACGTACAAACACACAACGAAAAAATCAATTGAAAAGATTGGTAAGTAGCTTTATAGTCTTTGATCTGGAGAACACTTCTAGTTAGATTATTACTGGACAATTTTGTTTCTCTATATCATTGTGCATGTTTTATCTCTCTTTGGATTGTTTCTAATATAAAATAGATTATCAAGTCACCACTGAAAATATTAGAGATCTTACTGAAAATCAAGTTTTACTAATTATTTAGTAAAGAGTACAAGTAATCATGGGTCGCAGAAGAAGCAGAAAAAGTCTAAGGCCACGAGTGCTGGTTCTCAGACCTGTCTTTTATCCCCATGACTACATTCTCTAGCACAGATTAACATGTGAAGGCTCTAAGTGATATACACTTACTAAAACAGAGTTGGTTACATTTAATTTATTTAATTTTTAAATTTTAAAAAGTTTTTAGTGGAGATACTGGACATTGAACCCAGGACCTCATGCATGCTAAGCATGTGCTCTACTGCTAAGCTCTACCTTCCCCTCCTCAATTTTAAAATATTTCCATTTTGTACTCTGAGAGTTATGTAGCTTACGTGACATTTTCCTGGGAGGTACACCCCGAACTTCATGGATTCAAGCTTTGTTTACTGTACGCCCACCTAAACAGACCAGGCACCCCCCACCAACACAGACCACAGAGTAGTGCTCTGTGTTAGAATTTGCTGTCAGTGTATTTGCCAGAAGGCCTGTCATTTGAAAGATTCCAAGAAATTTTGACCACATCACCTTCCTTTCTTCCTTTCCAGACATGTAAGTGGTCTTGGTTCCTGTCCAATTTGATCCTTGAGATAACTGTAACCCGTCTAACACCTTGATTACAGCCTTTCAAGAAATCCTGGGCCATTCAATCTGGGGCCAGATTCTGATTTACAGAAGCTGTAAGACAACAAGCAGTAGAGAATGATTTTGTGGAGTTTGTTAGAGAAAGCCTGAATTGCTTCAGAGAGACGGTAGAGATCTGGACTGTGAGGATGTTGCCAGCAGTGAGAGCGCCCCCCAACCCCAAAAGTGAACAAGGTGTTATTAGACAATGGAGAAAAGGAGGATCCTCGATACGTAATGACGGGAAATCTAGCAATACTGTCACCTGCAGTAACACACAGCGTAGAAAATGTCTCTGATGGAACTTATATATAGCTAGGGAGATTGCCAAGCAACTTGTTTAATCCTGTCTGATTTCCAGACTTCCTTCCTCTTTCTCTCTTCCTTTCTCTCTCTCCCTTTCTCTGTTTCCCTTTCTCTCTCTCTTTCTCTTCTTTCTTCCTCCCTTCCTCCCTCCCTCCCTCCCTCCCTTCCTTCCTTCCTTCCTTCCTTCCTTCCTTCCTTCCTTCCTTCCTTCCTTCCTTCCTTCCATCCTTCTCTGTTGTAAAGTGTGAAAGGGGAGCAAGACATTGAGAGAAGGAGCCAGAACATGATGGTTGTGAAAATTCTTAGCTTCTCCAACTGATAAATGATGCTAAAATCAAGAGATGTCTGAGAAAGATCAGTTCCATGGCATTGCCAAAAAGACAGATGGTCTACCGATGAATCTGAGAGTGTTACTACCCCATCTTTGGTCAGCCTTTAGAAAGACCAACGGCAGTACCTCAGAGGGGTAGTCAGTCACACAAAAGGTTTGTTAAAGGGCAGCTTAAGGGTTTATGTCTGAGAGATTTATGGACTTGGTTTTGTCTAATGGAGTGACTCCAGTGACATTCACAGGGAGTCTATAAAGTCACAGAACAGAGTGAAAAGAGGTTGTTGGATTTCCCTTTGCCCCCACAATTCTCCTAGCAGTTAACCATACAAGAAAACTACTCTGCTGAAAATAAGACTTACCTTTCTCAAGGAAAGAGTGACTCAGAGGGCAGAACCAAGTGTCCAGAGGAAGAAGCAGAGAGGCAATTAAAATTACATTTTGGGAACCTAATGATAAAACGTCTGACAGTCACCAGGCTGGATTTCAGAAACGCTGTGGACCAGTAATTCGTGTCTGGTGTCCATCTTCCCCTCTTGCTGCCCCACCATGGTCTACTGGGTATGTGGGAAGGGGTGGGGGCAGATACCGTGTCTCCTCAGTTTAGCAAGTCTATGGGACATACGCAATCAACTGTACATGGGGATCTACCCCTAAGGGATTTCACTCACATCTACTATGTTATTTGACCCTCAGTAAAACGTTATTAATAAGCCAAAAGAATAATGTTTTATTTTTTCACACAGTAGCAGAAAACAACAGATCTCTATGTTTATACACTATCAGTAGAAATTTTAACACAGAAGTTTGTGGTTAGGCTTGCTTAGTTTGATATTATACTTGGGTAAAATTAAAATTTCTGTATCCAAAAGGTAATTACATTACTTACACAACAGAAGAGTAGGTAATATCAAACAATTTCCTGGATGGGAAGAGAGAGTGGAAATAATCTTTAGAATTATTAGTTTTCATTCATATATTATCCTATTTTGAAGAAACATTAACACCAATAATGCTGGGAGCTGTTTAGCGTATGTATGTAAACGGAACACCTGCATAACACGACTATACTCTAGCAATGTCATTCTTAGGTATATTCCTAGCAAAGAAGTGCGCATGTGTTCCCCAAAACACATGTAAATGAATGCAAATAGCAATGCTATTCATAATAACTCCAACTGGAAAAAAAAGTCCACCAGAGACAGAATGAATAAATAAGTTGCATTGTGTTTATATAATGGAATATTTGAGAGCATGAGAATCCATACATTACCACTACCCAACAGCATGGTGAGTGACGGAAACCAGACACAAAAGACCGTATGCTGTATGTTTCTTTTTACACGGAATTTAAAACCAGTTGAGAGAAATGTACTGTTATTTGAAGCCAGCATAATAGCAATCCTGGGGGAGGAGGGGCTAATGATGGCATTGCGTTGTATAAAGGGGGGTTCTGAGGCTTTTGATCTATGAGGACTGAGTACATGGGGGTTTTTTTTCACCTTATAAAACTGTAAAGTGAAATGGTATTTTCACCTTGCCAACTGCAAGCTTACCATTTGTGCACTTTTATAAATGTAAGTTACACTTCAGCAAGTTTATTTAAGAGAAAAGATAAAGTTATTTTAATGATAATGCATTAGACATAGTAATCCAGACCAAAAGAGATAAGAATTTCTTTGGAAAATATTTTATAGAAGGTTTATATTTAATGTAAGCTAAGAGAAAGAGCAGGTTTTGTTTTAAAATTATTCCTAGGAGTAGTTATCTCATGGATAAAGTAAAAATATATACAAGATTTCCTTAGCATTAACAAATCTACTACATTTTCTTAGAAAGCTACAGCATCTCACATTTGAAATAAGACCTCATAGATTGTGCTATTCCTGAATTTTCAGGCCACAATGCTTTCAGTTTTTTGCCTCATAGGGTGAGAATGACCCTTGGATTAGCTCCCAGACTCAAAAGGAATGCTGCAGGAGTCAGGATCTCTCTCTTTCTCCCTCTTTCTGCATCTCTCCACACTTCTTGTGTTTGTTTGGCTTTATTTTGAGTCAGCTTCCTCTGTAGATGGGGAGAAACCTCACGGATCCTCATCCTCAGCATCTCACAAGGAGTGGTATGCCCCAGGGTGTACTTTCTTCATGGATAAAAAGGGGGAGAACCGTACTTGGCCCCGGAGATTGTTGTGGAAACTGAGTGCACCTTGCAAGAGTCCGGAAGACTGACTGGCACGCAGCAACCCGCTTTGACCGCCCAGCCCAGACTTCGCCCTTCAAGCTGGACTCACACTTGAGATCTTTATCGGATGCCTGATAAGCCCCTTCAGTTGAACGTTTCAAAAACGGAGCTCCTGGCATTTCCTCCAAACCTGCTTTTCTCGTGCTTTTCCATCCTTGTACTCAATTTTTCTAACTGCTCAGGCCGAACACCATTCTCAGCTGCTTTCCTCCCCTCAGATCCCACTTCAGATGTGTCAGGAAATACCCTTCGTTCTGTGAGGGCTGCCCAATGTCTTTCTACACTGATGAAAAAGGTCAATGATCTGTGCTGTCCAACGGCACCGCGGGCTCACGGAGCTAACTGAATTTTTAGTTTTACTCCACTTTAGTAACTAAAACTTGAATTAAATGACTGCATTTGGCCCTGTTGGATGGGGCAAACAGACCTTCAAACTACGTACAGTATCTCACCCCTTCCGTTATCGCCCTTGGGGCCCGGGACCCCCTCATCTCTCGCCTTGTTCTGTGACTAGCCTCCCTGTGTGCACAGTCCCGGCGCCGGAGCGATGCTGTTGGCGTCCTTGTCACCCCCAGCAGTGCTGCTCTCGGAGACCCCCGGAGGCCTGTCCGCGCGCCGGTGTGGCCTTGCCCCCGGGTGCCCGTGTTTGCTTCTCGCGCGCTCCGTCTCTCTCGCTTGGCCGCAGGTGCTGAGGCGGCATCAGCGGGGCCTTCCCCGCGAGGACCGCTGCTCCTGGGTCTTCTTCTTCCTGGCCTGCCCTTCCTCGAGATCTCCCCGGGGCTCCCTCTTTCACTTCTTTTGCGTCTTCCTTCACATTCTCCCGAAGGCCCCTCTGTCTAGAGCTTCTAAATTTTCAGCCCTCCCCCAACACTTCCCATCACCTTCCACTGATTTGCTTTTCCTTCTCAGCATGGATTACTCATTCTCCAGGGAGTCTGCTTACTCATCACATCGACGGTTTCCTTTGCTGACATGAAAGCTTTAGGATGGAAATGACCCCTCGTTGTTGTGTTTACTTCTCCACCCCGCGCACCCAGAATCTGGCCAGTCCCGGGTAGGTCTTCTATAAATGTTTACATCCATCGGGCAGATGCACTATATATTCCTCCAGACTTACTCATAGGGACTTTCTTAAGTCTTGTGAGTATTTGCTTACTATGCGTACACACACGTGACTTCCGTTAACTAAAGTTTTTAGCAAGACATTTGAATTGTGACTAAAAATTATGTATCTGCCTAGTCTGAAAAAACTTCATGATAACATTACCTTAAAGAGAAGCTTTTGCTTAGTACTTAAAACCTCTCAGACAGGCTCCTTTGCAGACTCCTCCTGCAGTAAAATCCATTTACTTATTTTTAGATGTAATTTGTGTGAAGAACACTAAGATGAACAAATGTTATTTTATTTTCTCCTTAGACTACTGTGTTCTACACTATATTTAAAACTTTTTTCAAATGTAATGAAATAATGCTAAATTAATTCTCCCTTAAAAAAAATCTTTTCATGAAGTTTGTCTCTAATATATTGATTCTTATATTTTCAGTTAAAAAATTCTATTAAATGTTAGTTAACATTCCTTCAAATGTATTGTTAACATTGTTATGTTATACATACATGTTTTATAGTAAATTATATTGTTCGTTATGAAAAACATAAGCTCTAGTGACTGTATTATTTTCTTAGTTCATTACAACTTTTGTAAGTATAAAAATATATTGTCATACATTATAAAATACTATTTCTAGTGTTCAGTAAAAGTCATTTTTGTTACTGTTGGCTTCACTCCTGTCAATACTTGCTTGATTATACATAAGTGGATACTGAAAATTCTGAAATGATTGGAAGATAACTTAACAGAACTGATAAAATCCACAGTTCTCAAACTCTGCCCTAAGGTACCCTGGGTGCCATAGTCAGCTCATAGCCACATATGGAATCTATTTCTAAAAGAAACATAGAAACACTCAACCTTTCTTGGACATCTGAGCTACTAGGTCAAGGTAGTTCACAGTTTCCATGTATTTCATGATACATTCCTCTCAGTGATGTTATATCTCTACCAACCTGGGATTTTTTTTTTTAAGTTTTAACTTTTTAAAAAATACAATAAACACCAAATGCTATTAGAAAATCATAGAAAAACAGGAAATGAGGTAATGACTGATCAGGTTTCAAGGACTGAGAAGCTGTGTAGGACTTCACTAGGAACACATAACCCATTAGTAATTGTGGTTACTTAAGAAAAAACCAAAACTATTATTTAAAAAAAATTATGTGTAGTGTCTTTGAACATGATCACTAAGTTGTTGGGATATTAAAACTTATTAAGTTGTGTAGACCTAACTACTTAATAAATGAACCCGTTAGAGGTTTCCATTGGCGTAGGAACATTGTGAAATTATTACTGATAACAGAAAATTTGAGAACCTGTGGAGTCAGGTTATTTGTTTTCTACTTTTGTTACTTCCTGGAATTTCTTTTTATTTCATATTTTCCAGTTTTATTGAGATGTAACTGATACACATCTCTGTACACGTTTAAGGTGTACAGTGCAATGGTTTGACTTACGTATTTTGTGAATTGATTACTGTGAAAGTTTAGTTAAATCCATCATCTCATACAGATGCAATAAAAAGAAAAAGAAAGAGAAGAAATTTTCCTTGGGAAGAGAATTCTTAGATCTCTGTCAGCAACTCCCTCTGTGCTGTACAGCAGTGCTGCCTGTAGTCACCATTCATACAACACTTTCTTAGTATTTGTCCACCTTTTAATTGAAACTTTACACCCTTGACCACCTTCCTCCAGTTTTAATTTTTATAACTCTAAGAGACATTTGTAGGAAAGCGGTATGATGAATCCCTTAAGGCTATAAAATTATTTGTGAAAGTGCGTCTGTGGTCCTGGTCCGAACCACTTTCAGTTTGTTTATCACCAATAGAACTTGGAAACACTCTTCAGTTTGGACTTGTAACAAAAGATGATCAAAAATAGTGAGGTTTCAGTTTCAGAAAAACTTCAAAACGTAGTTTTGAAACTCTTTGGATTTGACACAACCCAACTGAATTCTGCCAAGGCACTCTTTCCCCTAATTTTTCAAGCTCTTGTGTATTTGTAGGGAAATTTAATCCTTATGATTCATTTACACTTAACTCATCAAAATGTTTGGTAAATGCTATAGCATTTGATATCCAAAGAATTTTATGAGAAGTTACATCTGGAAATTTTAAAGTTTTATAAATCATTCTTGAACTTCTTTTCCTTAAGCCAGAAAATCACATCTTCCCAAAGCATGTAAAGCTAGAATCTTAAATTTGACTTAATTTTGGTAGGGTTCAGAAACTGAGTTAGAGAAAATTAGTTAAACATTTTGAGTGTTCCTCTTGTAAGCTATCTCAATCTACTGGATTGGGGTTGCCCCTAATAGAATGTTATTTCAATAATTTAAAACCTAAGCAATAGTCAAATTTTCTATGTGCTTTTAATGAAAATATTCCAACTCTAAGAATAAAAGATAGCCCTTTAATCATTTTACAAGCTCTCTTAATGGATAAATTTAACATAATGAGCCATAGTGGCTAATTTGTTATCTTATATATTTCATTGGCAAAAACTTCAAAACAAACATAATAGCCGTGTCATTGCATTTTAAGTGACATAACTCTTGTCTATGCTCTCAAGAATGTGTCCTGCAGCGAGCAAGTTAACATTTTAAAAAACAAAAACTGTAAAAAAATGCATTAGATCATGTCTGCAAAAGACAAACGTTTGTTAATCACACTGTGTTATTTGGCCTAACTTTTTAATGTCCTCAACATAAGGCATTAATGAAATAAAGTTAAACTCCAACCAAATACTAAATGTGAGTAATCATCTCTTTTCAGCAACCAGCTCACTAAAAACACAATGTGAATTTCCCTTAGATACAAAACAGAAGACACATTTATTATGGCAAACCATACAAAATTGCTACTTTTAAGTAAGAAACGGGTCCAATATGGGCAATTTCACATGGCACAATCTGTATCTGGCCATGCACTTATCAATGTGGAAGGCATTATTTCTAGAAGAATTACTTTATCAGGAAGATCTAGTTTACAGATTTTTAAAGAGCTATTGGAGATGAATGCAGGGTATCTAAAATGCATTTGAAATTAAGAGATCAGCAATTGAAAACAATCATGTATATATAGACAGAGACTTCTACACCAAAACCTTGTGGTAACTGCAAACCAAAAACATGTAATAGATAGGCACAAACAAAAGAAAGAGGAATCCAAATGTAAGACTATAGTCATCAAATCACAAGAGAGGAGAGCAAAAAGAAGAGAGAGAAAAAAAGACCTACAAAAGCAAAAATGGCAGCAAGAATTTATGTATCACTAATTACCTTAACTGTAAATGGATTAAACACTCCAACCAAAAGACAAAGACTGGCTCAATGGATACAAAAACAAGACCAGTATATACACTGTCTATAAGAGACCCACATCAGAGCTAAGGACACATACAGGCTGACAATGAGGGGCTGGAAAAGGAAACCAGAAGAAAGCTGGAGCAGCAACACTTATATTAGACAAAATGGACTTTAAAATAAAGACTGTTTCAAGAGCTATCCGTATTATTATCATATTTTTCTAATCCAAATAATTTCTTAATTAATCTTGAAATAGGCTTCCAGCCTTAGTGGTTCTTCAAGCACCTCAGTCAAGATAACCAGGTTCTGTAGTTATAAGCCCTAAATCTCATGGATTAAGAAAATAATGCCTTTAGTTTTCACTCAGGTGACTGCACTGCACCTGTTGTCTTCACTCCAGGGCCCGAGCTGATGGGACCATGACGGGAGGGAGGCAGAGGGAAGGACACACGGCTCATTAAACTTTCCCTGGAAAGTCCAACAGTTCACTCCTGCCCAGTTCATTGGCCAAAGCAAATCAGATGGCAAGTAGTATCAGTGGAAGAGAAGAAATGCAATCCGGTCAGGTGCCCCGAGTGAGGAGACAGAGGGTTGGTGTCTAGTCCCAATGACTACAAAACCCCACTGTCCACTGGAGCTCCTACATCACGGGAGACCCCCTCAGAACGCAGACCTTCAGTAATATTCGATGTTCCTCCAAGCACAAGAGAAGAAGGATCTGCAACAATTCATGGGAAGTTAATGGTGGGGTTATAAAAATTCATTATGCATTAAATTGAGCCAAAGCAGTAAAAAATACTGTGTTTGGAACAAGGAAAGAATATTTCACCACTATCTTAGGAGTGAACTTTCTAGGCTCAGATTGGGGTAGCGCAGACCACAGGAGGACTGGGTCGTTACAAACCAGTGGGTATGATGTGAACCAGCGGGAGCTGACCATGCTTCACAGAGATGGACAGACCGCTGACCGGTGGCCACTGTGTCCCTCCAAGCAGTCAGCTGGCTGATGTTGACCTAATGAAGACGGGGGGGGGGGACAGAATAAACCCATTGTTTGGTTTGTGGCTCTGGGGGGCTTGCTGTGTGATGACAGAGTGTACTCTCAGACACACCTTCCTTTCCATAATTTTCTTCTTGGCTGTTGTTTGCAATCATATGCTTTTAGCTGCGGCACCAGGGCCAGGAATGACAGACACCACCACAAAACTTATCATTCTGTTTCATAAGGAAGCAAGTTGCATTCACAAGGTGGTCAAAGCATCCGCACATCAGTGGGTGTACATTCCTCAGAGAAATCACTTTTTACAGGAGACCAACAAAATTCAAGAATACAATTAGGAATAATAAAAAGGAAACATAGTTTGCACAAACTGGACTGTGCATTTAGTGGCTGAACTCTAAATTTCTTTGTGTGAAGCAGTTAACCGACCTGGATGATTCTGCAGTAACTATTAATGACACGTTGAAGAATCTTGCGAGCACCCACATTGGGATCCTCCAGCTTCTGAAATAAACTATTTTCAAGTTCGTCTTGACTTCTTAATCCAGGATGTTGGTTCAGACACAGGGGCAGCATCTGCAATGGCTCCCAGGGCAGCAGGAAGGACAGAAGGACTGAACTGATGTTAAACCCAAGGCACCTGGGTCATTTTCTCCAGCATATAGCTTCGCTTTGTTTGATGTAAAAGACATTGGATATTGTTACAGGCTGGGAAGTTGACTCATTAGAAAGGAATGTCAACCTCTTGCTTCCAGACCACACTGCCACCCGGACAGATTACAAGGTCAGTCAGCAAACGACGGGGAAAACACAGCTCTAGCGAAGCTGTACGGAATGACCTAATTAGATTTATTCAGCCTGATCTGACCATGTTCATTTTCCTTTTAAGTGTAACACACTCATTCGAGGAAGATAAAATATCATGACAACATCACCCAACACTGAGTAATTCAAATACCAGGCATTCCATTTAAAATATTATAGCACATGCACTGTTGATGTAAGTATAATGTCCGATGTAGGATATAAAGTAGCCAATGTGATTTTTCATAGGGGAAGGTCTTTCTTTAATTAGCCATCACTTACTACCGGCTGGCGCTTTGACAATTATTTTTCTCTTGGAGTTTAACTTTCTGCCCAAGAAGTTTTGATGGTTATTAAACAACCTTGTTTTCCACGGTTGAGTCTGTCTACTTCGGCCCAAAAACTGTTTTATATTCCCCATTCCCTTTCAACTTTATTCTTGGCAGCTACCTTTGTGTGCATCACCCTATTCTCCAGATGGTGGGTCCTTGCCTGCGAGTCGTGGCTCAGATATTCCGTTATTAACTTTTCTAGCGTCTTCCCATAATACGTACCCTGATCTGCGGTGTTATATTGAGCTACTCAAGGCTGTGTGGTTTCCATTGCTGTCTGCGATGTTATTTCACTTCAGAGCCTTAAACCAAGCCCTTTTCCCTCTCCTCTGCTGCCTCCAAGATCCAATTTTCACACTCCCACTGAGCACAAGATCAAATCAATGATTTCACCTTTTTTTTTCTTACACTGATATCCCCTTCAATATATTTTTTCATAGGATCTTGGCCAACTTTTCCACATTTACCAGTGTGATTCATTCAGAAGCCACCCCCTTCCAAAGTTCTCTCTTTCACATTTAGTCATTTGTTCCTGCTGTGCAACGCTAAACTAAATTAAGTCATGAGTTGAATATTAGTAAGACATGAAAAGAAATGAGTAATCTAATTTAAAAAATTATTTTCTCTAACATTTCTACCAAGTAGAAAAAGACTTCATATTTCTGTGGATTCATGGTTTCTTTCTTACTCTATGTTAACATTAGGAAGAATTGTTAAATTTATTATTAGGAAGGATGGAAAAGTTAGATTTCATGCATTTGGTTTGGCTTCCACCTTTCAGTACACATTTAGCCTCTTTAACATAGAGCGTTCTGCTTTGAGGAAGGGTTTTGGCGTGATTTAATATTGTCTATTAATTCCTTATGTTGCTTCACGGGAGCCTTAAGGAGTCCTATCGATGGAATGCCGTGACCATTTTCCTTGCATTTGTACCTGGGAATGCCCAAGGACTTTCTGTACTTCTCTTAATGAACTCCAAGCCCCGAATCTCTGACCACACCATGGGCAGTGACCCTTCACAGCGGAGATAAGTCTATTATTTTCATGAGCTTCAGTTGAAAGAAATGTACAGCTTATAATGGGAGAAACTCTTTGCTGGCCTCATTTTAGGAATGACTTTTATTGGAGCTGAGATAAGCATTGCGTTCCTAAAAGAAATGCTATTTAAAAAGGCGGAGTTGAGTCAAAGGAGTAAATATTTATAAAATGTTGTGGTTCAGACATTCTAATGGATGAACATTTTTTTTCTTTCTTCCCCATTCTACGGGATGATTATTCTTCGGTTTAATTCAGCATCTTACATAAATGTGGGCTGAGTTTAAACGGTAAGTCACAAAAGCTATTTGTCAGCTCTGGTTTCAGATTGCACTGGAAATTCCTCCATCTTTATGTTAAACCTCATTCCAATACGCAGGCGTGACAGCAAGGCGGATGTAATTATTTAAATAGGAACAAAGAAGGTTCTGTCCATAGTTGCAAATGATGTTGACGCAAAACCACTCCCTTGGCACTGAGTGGGGAGTACTCTGCAGGTAAGAGGTGGTAAGCACCAAGAGCATCTTTTAGGGCATAATCCCCGGGACCATCGCAGAACATCAGACGCTCAGACTTCCCGTCAGGGGAGATCACTGACAGTCACGTGCTCAAGTAATTTACAACTCAGATAAAAGGCTTTGAGGGTTTTTTTTTTATCTTCCTTTCTCTTTGAAAGGGAACATGTTCTATTCATTTAACAACAGGAGGAATTATAGTGAAAATCATAAATGGGAAGGGAGGAATTATAGCAATCTGCATGATAAGATTAGCAGTTTGCACAGTAAATAACTATTTGAATAAATAAGCAACTGTAACAGGGTTGAAATTTACTTGCTTTACTTTCCTATTAATAGTAATCTTAAAGTTGTAAACAAACAAGCAGCAAATGAGATGATGCTGTTTAGATGTTGAGAGTCAGGACACTCAGACTTGTAGTTACCTGAATACTCTGACGACCTCCCACATATTGATGGAACTTCAACAAATGCATGATCATTTTAGACTAGTTTCTTTAAATGAGTAGGAAATAATATACTGCTTGAGTTTTTTTTCCCCAAAGAGATGTTGTATGGAATGAAATCAAATGATGTATGTGAGATTTCTGTGCTAATTAAAACATAATGGAAGTTCTGCTGACTTCAAACGAGCCTTCCATTCTGTTGATACTTTGAAATTGTGACAAACTACCTCTGCATCCCTGTCTCTTACTTGCTGTTGGTTTCATTGCAAAGGGCTTAATTTAAATATCATCGGGATAGCCTTACGTATATTTTGTGTGTTTTCTTTCCCACGTAATGACATAATCAGCATTTGCAAAGAGTTCTTAGAAGGCGGGTGTATCACAATGTGTTCATTCCCACGTTCACTTATATTTTAATATATTGACTTTACAGAAATCTCCTTACACGTTATTTTTAAAGTAACAAATGTCTAACCTTTTAGAATATAGTTGCACGTCCCTGGAAGCAATTGTCTTCTCTAGTTTTGTGTTTTGATACAAGGTATCCATGCATGAGTAGACACTGATGGAATGTACAAAGCTAATACAATACTGAGAATTGTATTTCCATCCAAAAATATAGGTTGGGTGTCACAGACTGGTTTTGCACCCCCAAAATTCATCTACTGAGAGCCCTGAACCCCAGTGTGACAATAGTTGGAGACAGGACACATAGGAAGTAACTGAGGTTAAATAAGGTCAAAAGGATGGGGCCCTACTCTGGTAGGATTAGTGTCCTTATAAGAAGAGCCCCCTAGAGCTCCTTCTTTCTCTCTCTGCCCTTGATGTGGACACAGAGCAAGAAGGAGGCCGTCTGCAAGCCCAGGGCAGGGCCCTCGCCAGGAACTGCATCGGCTGCAGCTTGGTCTTAGCTTCCCAGCCTCCAGAACTGTGAGAAATAAGTTTCCATTGTTTGCTTAAAGAAACAGTCCCTGATATTTCCTTACAGCAGCCTGAGCAGAGTAGGACATTAGGATTGAAGCATTTCACAGAATGGAAATCAAGATTTTGTTGTGCTTTCATTGCTACACACTAATAAGTTCTATTAACTTTCATTCCCATGGAAAGGCTGTAACCTATCAACAGAATTTTCACCGATTCTAAAGATGATTGGGTGAATGGGTCTTAAAAATTTCAAATTGCAAGGCAAACACTATCCTTAACATGGGAAGTTTTCCTTAATTTGCAGCCTTGAACTTCAGGTTTTTAAAAACATTTTTTTTTTTTTACATTCAGAAAAACAAATGCCAGTAAATGCTAAGTCCAAGGCATCTGAGTAGGACTTGCTACCTTGCTATTTTTGTTAGGCACTTTTATGAATGTACTGAGGCTGTAAGAACAAATCAATCTGCTTTACATGAAGTCGGTCATGGTTCAAGTGAGCAAATGTTCAGGACGAGCTTCAGCGAGGGCACAGGCAGGATAAATGCACCAGAACCCAATTAAATAGGCCCGCATTTCTTTTCCAATTATACATACACGCTATGTATTGAGTGCTTTTAGCGGTAAGTTTGCCACAGATGCAGAACAACATTGCTGACAAATGTCACTGGGTTAAGAGTCCATTAATGAACCTCTCTTAGCAACTGGCTTCTTTCAACTTGATCAGCTATGTCTCTTCTGATGATTTAAACATTTCAGTTTCCTGAAACCTTGAAATTAAAAGCAGAAGGTATAGTATAAATCACTGAAATGCAAGTTCTTTTAAATTGCATATTTATGGTTAGAAAACAAAAAGACATGCTTGTTCCCTCTGCATCAGAGAACACAAATGTTCCTTCCATCTTCCTTTTGCATCCTGGGTTTCCCTCCGGCTGGTGTCCAGTGGGGCTGTGACATGTGTGACTCATCCTCTGTGGACAAAGAATTCTGGTCGGCAGGGAAGAGATAACATGAAGATGATGTCATAGACCAGAACTGTGTTTTAGAAAAAGAGGAAGGGGGTGTTTTCATTCAGTTTCACCATAATTTGACCTAAGGATTCTGCCTTTGGTGTATGTGGCCCAGGACAGCAGTCAGTCCTCCTACGGCTGAGGTCTGGGGCCCTGGCCCTGGGGTAAGTACATTCATGCATTATTTTCTTATTCTTCATAACCTGCATCAGGATGACAATAGTGTCACCACAATTTTAAAGTCAGGGACCTGAGACTTAGAATTACTTGAGTAACTGTTTCTCAGTAACGCTGCTTATTATGGTGGCGCCAGAGTTAAATCTCAAGTGTGTCTGATGGGGATGCCCGTGTGAACTTGCTGCTTCGATCTGGACTCTGTAAAGAGACTGGCCTCTTCACTAACATGAGCCTCTGTCACCAGTGTGCGTTCTGTAGCCAGACAGACAGGTCTCTGAGAATGTGGCAAAACACACATGGAAAAATGCACTTTCAGTAAAACTAACAGAAAACAAACCCTTGTGGACAGTGGCATTTTCATCTCACTGATCTCTAGGGTCCTTTTCTCGGGCTACCTGCAGCACAATCAGGCAACGGAGGCAGGGGAGCAGAACTTCCAACTGGGGCAGGGCAGATCTGGGTGTGCTGACTCAAGTCTGGTAATAAAATGCATGAGGTCCAGTGAGCAGAGCAGTTTCAAGTCGTCCGGAGGGTCTGAGGTACAGTCGTTGGTTTCGCCAGTAGATGGCAGCAAAAAGCAAAACACTGAGGGCAGCATGGAAGAATCTGCATGGTTGGGCAGAATCAAAACCGAAGGATGTCGCTGCAGGGAGCAGATCCAAAGGTGAGGGCCTGAGACTCAGGACCCCGTCTCCAGGTGACTCGGCTGCTTTGAGAAGAGCCGAGAACTCGACCATCATAGAGACTCTGTGGACCCAACTCGTGCAGCAGCAGGTCATTAGATTCACGGCTTCCACTGTCACAGTAGCTCAACATTTAGAGGCAGAAGCAGCACATGTGACTAGCAACGAGGCAAAAGAATGCATAAAAGGTCAGAGCCGAGTAAATAAATCTTATCATTGCCAAATGCGGGTGGTAACTGGATATACATCATTGTGCAAAATCCATGCATCTCTTTCTTGCTTTAATTTTCCTGTTGGTGAATGTCCATTTCCCCATCACTTTAATCAAGTGCATTTTCATATGTTGACCATAACATGGGAGTAGATAAAAGTCCTCGCCTCTTCTGCAGTCCCTCTCAACATGTGGAGTCGGACGCTGCTCCTTCCACTGATGGTTTCCTTCCTCTGCCTCGACCCCTCCTCCCCTCTGGACCAGCTCCTCACTGTGTTCTTGCTGTCAGCCTGCATCACAGCATCACTCGTCAAAGCGACAGGCAACGTGGGCGGTGACTGGCCAGCCCAGGAGAGCCCGCACGGGGGCCAGCTGGTAGGAAACGTGGTGAATACGATCCACTCTGCTACGTTCATCAAATGTTTCAACAGAAAGCAGAGTTTTGTTTTCTGAGTCCACAGTGATGGAACTGGTTGTATCTACTATGCAGTGATGACCGTTTCCATTACAAGATTCTTCCCAGAACATCAGGAGATGAGCTATTAACCTACATTGTACATTCTATTAGAGTGAAAATCACCTGCGTGTTGAGGAACATCCTAGCCAGATAAAAGTCTACCTCCGTGTATTTTGCTACGTAGGGTGTGAGGTAGAAGGGATTAAAAATGAGGAAGAAATAAAAAAGATAAGCACTACTTTTCCCATTGCTTTAACATTTTTCTGTATTTCTCTTTTAAAGATTCTTCAGGGAGTAACATACGATTAAGAAATCACACAACACGGAGCTGATCGTGGCAAGGTGGAGGTCAAGTGTATCACAATGTGGAAGGATCAGCTTCACCTTGCTGATGTAAAAACTCACAATCATGACAGTAAATTTGATCAACGTCAGTGATATTGATGCAACCCAGGTCTCTGAATTCCACATTTTCCGCGGGGGTGACTGCTGCGGAGTTTTTTCTCTTGGAGGGGCTCCAAATTTTCACATAATGTCTCTGGAACAGATACTACATTTCAAACGTGGTAACCTTGATGCTTCCAAACAGTTTTTGAATATTCAGCTGTAAATATATATGAGAAAACCTAACGGCAATACAGCCCATTTTGAAAAGTTAAGGATAAAGGCATCAGTTCTTGTCAACCCAGTTCAGCCTTTAATTTCTTTTTGACTATTTGCTCTGTTGAAACAGTAGAATATCTAGAACGTTGAATTCTACAATTTAATATCTACAAAATTTTCTCTTTCATTGACAGGCACATAACCTGGTTGAGTTGACTGATTTCAGCTCTAAATATACAAACACAGCCAAGTTCTCATACACTACAGCAGAATCCACACACTTTTCTGCAAAGGGCCAAATAGGACATATTTCGGCTTTGTGTAACATCTGACTTCTGTCACAACTACTTAACTCTGCCATTGTAGCAGGAAAAGCAGCTGTAGAGTATACGCAAGAAAATGGGGAAGCCGTGTTCCAGCACATCTTTTTTTTTAAATTGAAGTGTAGTCAGTCACAATGTGTCAGTTTCTGGTGTACAGCACACCATCCCAGTCATGCACATACACACATACATACATACGCCTTCACATCCTTTTCATCAAAGATTATTACAAGACACTGAACATAGTTCCTTGTGCTATACAGAAGAAACTCATTTTTAATCGATTTTTATATATAGTAGTTAACCGTTGCAAATCTCAAACTCCCAAATTTATCCCTTCCCACCCGCTTTGCTTACAAAATTAAGTAGTCGGCTGGGTTTGGTCCACAGGCTGTAGTTAGAGACCTCTGCGTTAGAATTTCTCTCTTTTTCTGCTTTGACCCTAAATCATTCCCCAACTTGCAAAAGGCTCCAGATAGAGCTTTTTATTACTACATGGAATAGTTGAACTTAGCTGTACTCCTGACATCTTACCAGGCTTAGGCAGGTATTTGTGGTCAGCTGATTCACCTTTTTCTCCTAGGTTTACAGACAGCACCGTTTGGTCTAATGGCATAGTTAACGAGAGAGGAAAGACTATCTACCGTCACCACTTCCTCTTTCTCAATTTTCTGTATGAAACAGTCTTGTGGAAAGCCAACGCCATGTATGCAGTCATAGGATGTTAAGCTGAGACAGGACCTTAGTGATCATTTGGTGTAAGTTTCCGTTACACAGATGAGGATACAAATATAAAGAAATTAAGTGATTGCCTAAATCAATCTGGATCCGGAAAACCAAACAAACACAGTCCCGGAGTTGAAATCTAGCCTTCTCACTGTTTGATACCGTTAGTGTGTCTCACGGAGTCCGGTAACATCCCAACTGTCCACCACACTCCCTTGATTAACGGGAGTAGAGGGGAGGGAAGTACCCCAGGAGCAGCCTGACGTCCTGGGTGTCACCGCGATTCAAACAACACTGGTTCCATTCCTCCGCCTTGCTCGGAAACTGGCTCCAAACGAACCTGGATTCCTGCAACTCCGTTCATATCACTAGTTATCAGGCAGGACATATTTAGTAAAGTGTAAGGGGCATTTTTTTTCCATTTTAGCATTGGAGGCTGCACAGCCACATTTTTAAAAAGCACACCTTTCACAATTGGAGGGGAAGGTAAAGGAATTAATTACTGTAAATCTCTGTAAGCGCTTCAGAGTTAACAACCCAGCTCTGCTCTGCACGTTGGACAAATGCGCTGGATGTGAAAAGTGGGGCCATTTATTTTGGGAAGGTGAAGGTCAGTCTAGTTTGGGTTACTCTGTGTGTGTGTGAGTGTACTGTCTCTCTGTGAGCTGTGGAGATGCGCAGGCTGTGTGTGGAATGTGATCTCCAGGAGGGTACCAGAAGCTGGATGTGAGGTTGCTAGGAGATTCTCCCTATTGTTTCAAACAAACCGCACAGGGCTGGCCGCAGCTGTCCGAGTCCTGGCTCTTAAGAATAACAGAACTGAAAAACACAAAGAACAAAGGTCTCCCACAATAAGTGGCAATAAATAACAGAATCTTTCTATGCCAGTAAATGCAGGCACTTGGATGTTAAAGCAATTAATAAGGTGAAGAAACACAAGAGGGCATTTGAATTCTATTTGTGGTCAAATACTTTCCCTCCCAGACACTTTGATTTAAATGGTAAGACAATCTGAAGAGAGGCTGGTAGACTGTGGTTTTAATAAATTAGCCTTTTAAAGTTGCTGTCTTCTTGCTTGTTTAGTTTGACTTTATTCACGGAGAATTTCACCTCAGGGGCAACAGCAAAAACTTACTCTAAATATGTTTTCAAGACCTTAAGTAGAACCAAATTCTACGATTGATAGTAAAAAGCAATTCAGCCCAAGACCCTTTTTACCCCTTTCCATAGGCCACACCCACTCCTAGCCCCAACTGTCCTCACCCTGGAGGTGGTCATGTGAGGCTACATGTGTAGTGAAACTGACACGCAGGTCCCACACAGCGGCTGAGGTCTGGACCACCACAGTCAGGGTCTTGGTTGTGACAGGACACCATGGTTGTGTGAGAGATCGCCCTTGGAAGACGCAGTGACGGGGGAGACCTGTCTCTACAGTGTTGAGCAAACTCCTGTGAATCTAGAATTATTTCAAAATCAAAAATTTATAAAAGCAAAACAGGTCTTGATTTTTCATATTTCAAAACTAGAGATTTTTTTCCCCTTAAACAATGAATCATAGTCCCTTTGGTTTAGCTCCTGTCTATGTGTGTGTGGATGGTTGTTTCCTTCAATTGACTTATGCTTGAACACCCATTTCAAAATAATTTGAAAGGTGTAACTCAGACATTTTTTGGGAATCGATTTTTTTGACATATTTTTGGACTTACAGGTTGGTTGGATAATGATTTTTAAGCCTATTCATGGAGTCTCAATCATTTGCAAATTCAAAGTCAAAGATCATTCTTAACGGAATCAAAGTTTAAGAGTTTGTACGGTAAGAAGCTAGGCTTTCAAAACAATGCTCTTTGTTTTTCCAAGTGTTTGTGTGTGTGTGTGTGTGTGTGTGTGTGTGTGTGTGTGTGTGTGTGTTTTAACTTTTCATTTTGAAATAAATACAGATTTATGGGAAGTTGCAAAGATAGTGGATAGAAGTTCCATGTGCCCTTCCCAGAGCCTCATGACTGCGTGTTGTGTAAGTAGCATCAAAATCAAAACCAGGCATTTCCATGGGTACAATGTGTGTGAATAGTTTTCCACTTCTTCAACACATTTGTATGGATTCTTCTAACCACCACCTCCATCAAGATTCAGAACTATTTCATCACGGCCAAGGTCTTCTGGCATTAATATTTCACCAATTCACTTGAAGTATAGAAATTTTACCTCCTTTTAAGGTCCTTAGTCTTCACTGTGTCTATTTGTCTTAAATATCCCTCTACATATGCTGGCATCCACATCAGACAACACTATGCTTTTGCTCTGTCAAACATTTTAAAACAATCGAGAAGAGAAGGAAAACCTAGTGCATTTACATTAACTTTGTTAGTCTTTCTTCTTTCCTGATGTTTCAAGATGTTTCCTTTTATAATTTTCTTTCTCTTTAATAAAATTTCCTTTTGCTATTCTTCTAGGGTAGGTCTACGAGTAACAGATTCTCTTAGGTTTTCTTCATCTGAGAATGTCAAAACTCCTCTTCTTTTCTGAAAGATATTTTTGCTGGATATAAAATTCAGGGCTGATAATTCCTTTCTTTCAGCATTTGACAGACGTTTTGCTAACTCTTTCTTGGTTTCTCTCCCTGGCTTTCTGATGAAAAAGATGCTGTCATTTGAATTGTTTTCTTTTCTATATATAAGTTATATTTTCTCTCCTGTTGTTTTTAAGGTTATTTATTTTCTTGACTTTTCAAAAGCTTTATCATGGTATGTCCTGGTGTGATGGCACTATTATTTAGAATTAATAATATCTAGATTGATTTTTGAAATATTATCCAGGAAATCCAAACATTTAGCAAGTAAAAGTCATTAAAATTCTAAATTCGAAGAGCATACAGTATCTTACAAAACTCACATTGCACCCATTTCTCCAGGTGTCCCAGGTTTGCACACAGCTCTCAGCTCTTTTGTTTCCATTTTTTAGGCATTTAGAAAGTTAAGATGAAAAGCTAAATACTAAACTATCACGTTTTTGTTACTAGGAATACCTATACATAATACATTTTCTTACATTTTCATTGGACAGGTGTTTAGTTTTCTTACTTGAAAGCAATCCGCCTGTCAGGTCAGAACTTTGGTTTCTTTCTTGTCCTCAGTGTCTTTCTATCATCACGGTAAGAGCAGGCAGTTAATCCTGCAACATATGTATAGGCAGGAGTAGAGTTTTTTTGAGTCTTACATGGAGAAACTAAATAGAACATGTCAGATTCTAAGTCCAAGAGAATTTTTTTCCTGCCATGTAAAGAATTGTCACGTAAGTCAGAACAGGAACACTTGGTTTAAAGTTCCTTCGAATTACTCCCGTTTGAAAGGTTGGAGGATAATGTGAAAGGTATAAGTAGACTATATTGTTTGGATAGAAGTTACATGTAGTAAACAGAAAATATTCACCTTGCAGGAAAGCCTTTCTATAAACTTAGAAGGTGATTAAGACTGCTACTCCACATTATGAAGTCCACATTTAAAGCAGTAAATGGCCAGTCCACACTGGTAATTAGTTTGTAACCAATATGGCAGTTATAGCAGTATTATAAGGGTACCTCCTCTGATGATAAAAATTGAGTACATCCGGAAGTTTGCCAACTAAAGATAACTTCAACACAGGTAAATGCAATTCTATGTGTCTTCAGAATTTTACATAATGCCTGAATGTACCACATGTTCTTCTAGGAATAATAGAGTGTCTCTAGTTCTCATATGAAATCTTTATCTGGGAAAAATAAAATTGCCAAGAGCTTTCTGATTTTATAGGCCAGGAAACTTCCAGCATTCCCTAAAACGTCAATAAAGAGCAGCTATTATCAGATGATGTTATAAGGTTTTCCTTCTAAATACACAGAATTGAATTTTGTTTGTGTATTTCCGTTCTTCTAAGTATAATCAGTGTTTTAAGACAATGGTGTGGACTCTTTCTCCCCAACAGCAGTTAACGTATCCTCTCTCCTTCTTTCCATCTTCATCTTTATCCTTAAGAGTCTTGTAGTTGAGATTTGGACGCCATCCCTTGTCGACGTCTCTCCAGTACAAACCCTCTGCTCTGTCTTAATCTGAAACTTGTTGGGCTCATTCATCCCTCAGAGCTTTGTTCCTGTCATTTTCTCTGTTAGAAATGTGTCCATCCAGGTCCTCTCTGCCTAGTCAGGTATTCAAACCTCCAGGTTTAGTTGAAATCCTGCCCATTCAACAAAGACTTCCTATCTATATTGTTTGACAATGTAATTCAGTATCCTCTTGTAAAGACCAACAAAATTCCCTTACTCCCCATTACAAGGGACAGTTGTGTTTACTCCGAGCATCTCGTTTGATTTTAACTTATTAAAATTGCCAATTATATAAGACATTTTTGTGTTTGTGTTTACCTGGTTAACTTGGTTAACTAAGTTTATCTGCTTATCAGGAACTCTGAGCCTAAAATGTTAGTCCATTTTAGCAGCTGCAAAATACTTCAAAGCATGCCAATTAATACTCTAAACTGATATATAGATTAATTAATTCTGCTGCCTCTGTTTTCCCATCTTAACATTATATATGTTTATATCTTAATTTTTGCATGTATTACACTCTAAAAATACAATCTTACCTCACAAAAAAGCAATCCTACAAAATAAAACGCTTGTAAAAATTATTGAAAAAATAGAAAAAAACCCAAATTTAATTACCTGGAAATAAGCATTCAAAATAACCACTTCAAATAATTGGATATATTTACATTAGTTTTTTATAAATTTGTTTTTGTAATTATTCTATCAGACTTGGAATGTACTAAAATAGAATTTTATATGATATTTAAAATTAAGATTACAGGAGTATTTTTGTGTCATTAAACATTATTTGAAAACATGACATTTAGTGGTTTAATAATAACATATCACATGAATGTATCATCATTTAGTGGAAGTGTTTCCATATAGCTGGGCATTCATGCTGTGTTCAGTGGTAAAGACATTACTATGGTGAGCAGCTTTGTTTTAAATACCTTCATTGCTAAATGTTTAACTTCATGCTATTAATGTAAATGAATGGAAGTGGAAGTCTCAATTTGTAAGTTATGCATATTTCTAAAATTATTAATTTTTGTAGTCATAGTTCTCTTCACACAATTTCTCTGTTCATTTGACAATTGTGAACATTGTGACTCTTTTTCCACTTACACCATATGAATACCTACAAATCACTTCAGTAACTCTGGAGGAAGGAGTGTGAGTAAATAAATGAATTAATAAATGAATGGATATATTTCCAACCCAAATTGATTGCCCTTTCTAAAATCATATGTGAATGATATGTTATCTATATTATGTTATATTTAATGTATGATAGCTGTTACATTATTTTACAGCTTTTTATTCTTTTTTTTACCTTTTTTATCAATGAGTTTTTTCCTCTTGAAATTGATTGAAAATTCCCTTTAAGGAGACAGTCTGTACTATTTCTTCTAAATCTCTATGTTTTTATCTTATTTGTGGGACTATAGTTACAAGTCATAGTGCATTTGCAGGTTGACAATTAGACATGACAGTTCACATATAAAAAAGCAGGAGACACAAAACTTCATCAAAAAGTAGTGTTAAGTCTCATAGTGAGAAGACAAGTAACCCTAGTCCCTGGTCCTGTCATCCGTGGTGACACCGAGACATGAACAATAGTCTTTCCCCACTTTGTCTTTATTCAGGAATGTTAGACAGTGACAGTGCCACATTAAATTCTTTCCAGAATTCTGTTCATAACATCTCATGTGTCACACTACAAGACACGGACCCCCTAGAGTTTCTAAAAATCATGACAACGATATATCCAGTCGTCAGATCTCAAAACTCAGACAATGCAGATACATATTTGTAAAAGCCTTTTACTCAATGGAGAGAAATGCACAGAACACACACGAATGACTGAGGGGTCAAATAGCAAGACTGCTCGGGGGAGAATGGGCCGTACCAAACCAACAGTGTTGACAGGGCTACTTGGGCGGATGTGGACAAGCTCACTGGACATAGTCACACTGACTGCCCAGATTATGACCTTGAGATACTTCTTTTCCATACCTAGGATCTAGGGCTCTTTGGGGAAAGAAACAGTTTCAGGTTAGGCGCAGAAAATATACAACATGAGGCTGAATCAGCTTCACAAACCAGAGAATAGGGAAGCTGCCAAAGCAATTAGGGTCTTGTCCAAAATACTTAGAGCCAACTGGAAGGGGCTTCCACTGGCCAAGGAAAGAGGGTATTTGGTGCATCAACCAGAATGAAAACTGTGATACACGGAAACACATCAGAACAGAGTTAGGGCGCCCCTTCCTCTAGTTTTCTATCTACATCACTACTCATCCACCCACTTTCCACCTTTGAAAAATAGCTTCCCTTCTCCGACGCCATTGCCCCAACTGGTCTGTTTCTGATGTTTTGTGCATGTTCACTAATAATTTGGAGGGCCTGAAAAATCAGCAAAGAGAAACACATGTTTAATTTCTCATTTAACCCTGGGAAGTCAGGGTCTAAGATTTACTCTTCACATATTTTTAAGAAAACACACACACACACACACAGAAAATCTGTTCTGCCAGATAAAAATAATGTGGAAAGTAGGTCTGGCTTTCTTTGTGGAAAGTTGACCCTCTCTGTCTTGTTTCAATTTCATTTTTCTCATGCACTTAATTTCTAATTTGAACAGAAAGAAGAGGAAGAATTTGACTGCTTCTCAGGAAACCCCTTCCTGTGTGGTTCACATCCATGGGGAAAGTTACGTTATTGTTAGTGTTTTCTCTTGTTCACAATAGAAGTTGAGTAGTGGCTTCAATTAGAATTTCTTAGGTGTTACTGTGTTCAGAGAAAATTCGACTGCACATCCACCCCGCTCCTCAAAAAGCTTTGATTATACATTATTCAAGGTCATATTTGTCCATATTAGTAACACAAACTATGACCTGGCTAGGAGATATTCACCATGTGAAGCAAAAATAAGTAGAAACATTCAATAGTGTAGAAGGACCATGGAGATCAGCAAAGACAGCACTGGGTCTGGGTTCAAATACTGGCTTTATTTCAACTGTAGTTTTACTGAAGCTTTTGATTATGTGAGGCTATCTCATCATGTGTAAATTTATGTTATTGGAAAATACAGTATAACAACCTTCTGTCCATAAGTGTTCCGTGATTCTTTATTGCTGAACCAAACTATCCTATGTACCGATTTTATGTCAAAATATTTTATATTCTTGGAATGGAAGGGTAGTGTTTAGAAAAGGAAAAACAATAAAGCATTTCCAAATTTCAGCATGCATTTTTAACTCAAATCTTCTATTCCCAAATGTCAAGTTCATTGGTGCCAAAGTATAGCATTATGTTTCAAAAAAGGAATTCTATTTATTATAACGTTTACTCCATATTACCAAGTATACTTTGACCATCTGTTTATATGACAATTTCCTAGTTATGTAAATTACCTGACTCTGCAAGTATTTCTCAAACACGTGTCTATCTCTCATGAGGAAATTTTTAGAAATGCAAATTCTTAGACGTCACCCAGAGCTTAGGATTCTGTTGGCCGGGTCAGGGTCTTGCTGTACACACTGTTATTGAACAACCAGGCAATTCTGAATGGAAACTCTATGTATCACCTTCTGAAAATAAGGGCTAAGTATGCTAGCTGGAATTTCTTTCTGTAATAGTATTATCTAATAACTAAAATTATTTTGAATTTATCCATGTAAAGGAAGGACACATCCTTCATGTAATCTAAACACAAACTTTCTACTTACATGTAATAATAAGGATAAAAGTCTTAAATTTTGCATGTTGGACTGACTCTGTGTTTCTTGGATCACATTAAATTGATGTGAAGAGAAAATGCAGGTTTAAAACGTTAATCAGTCTGTCTATCTATTTATCCATCCATCATCTATAATGACCTGGACATTGCAGCTTTAACTCGAGTTTGCATATTGGCCAGTGCTGGGTAGACCTGGCTCAGTCACGTGGTTCACATACTGCAGGATAAAGACAAACCAACATCTTGGTTTAAACAAGCATTCTCAGACGAGCACTCTTGTCACCAACACCAGAAAGCAAGAACACGAAGAGATAAAAGAGGCAGAGACAATACCTCTGCATGACTGTGATTCAGAAGTTAGGATGTCTGGGTCTAACTATTCAGTTTGACTCAGAGATCAACCCATGTAATTTACTCAAAGGTAAACTACGTGTGAACACAGGTAATTTCACAGCTGAAATATGCACTCCCAGAGCTTCGTATACAGACATATGCCTACATTAAGGCGTGTTCTCCTGTTACTAACTACTGTATTACTGGAATGTAATACATATACATGCCTAATTTCTCCTTCTAGATTTCTCAAAGGCAGGTGATTTTTTTTTCTTTTTGGGAAATTCTAATGCTAAATTGAAGAGCTGTACAACTAAAACAGATTATTTAAGAGCATGGAGGAAGGAAAATACCATCTGGCATATTAACAGACTCTGAGACTGTATTTTGCCTCACATGCATTTGACTTTTGATTCATATCAAAGGTATGTAAATAATATTTACAGATCAATGATAATCAAACAATGCAATAGAAAAATGGGCTAAGAACTCCACAGACAGTTATTGAAGAGGATAACAAATGGCCAAAAAATATTAGAAAAATCTTAATCAGCAAGAAAACCCAAACCTCTCACACAAACCCTCTAACACAAACCCCCAAATGACTACAGAGAAAGGACCATTTTTTAACTACCAAATATTTTTAAGTGTTTCAAGTTAAGCAACAAGAATTCTTTCCAGCTGCTGCTAAGTTAATTTGGTACATTCATATTACAAATTGTCAGTGGTGTCCAGTAAAAGTAGTCAACTTCCTACATATAACTCAGCGTCCACTCCTAGGTGGAGCTGCAGTAAAAGTATACCAGAAGGTGGTGAGATTCTGAGAACCAAGGCTGGACTGCATACACCACCACCCTGCCCATCAGGTCCAAGGACTGCATAGATTTTGCCACACTGGGAATGATTTATTTGTCTTCTACTGATAAGTTAGATATAATTGCTTTTATTTCAATGTAATTGGAAAATCAGCTAAAACAGAAACTGATCAAGCCAGCGCAGACAATCCAGGCTGTTTTTAAAAAGTGAGTGTTTTCTCGTCAACTGAAGAACATCATGTTTGTTATTCTTTTACTAGAATTCAAGTCTGTTCCTGTTATATCTGACAGGAATTTCTCAGGTTCATGGGTTTTGGGGCTTTTGTGGTCCCATAATTGCAACTTGCAGTAACTCATACGTGGCGGTGGTATTGACAGGAAAGTCCCCACAGAGTTTTGAAACTTGGAGCTGCTAAGATGCTCACATGTGCAAACCATTTTTGCTTCCAGTTATTGTTTTGAATGCTTACCATCCTAAGAATGGTAATGATTAATTTGGCGCGATATTTATACCCTCTAAAATGTAGTTTTCATTGAATTTGGCTAAGTACTATTTTCATTTTAGGGATGAAGACATTGAATCTCAGTATTCAGTATAGCCAAAGTTATATGGACGATTTATGACATAGTTGTATCCAGTGTCCTTCAGTGTACTTTTTTTAAACAATCCATACATATATATGATCTGCATATTATAATTCATCAGCCATACAGTAAGTGGTTCCCATCATGGTTTTCTGTTTTAGTCGTAACTGGGTTCAGATGTTAGCCCAGGAATTCACTAACTGGAGGAATTCAAGCTACCTGTTTCACCTCTTCAAGCCTCGGCTTCCTCCTTTGTGCAATGGGGCCCCTAATGAACAAGGATGTATAAATGCATAAATGAATTTCTATATGCAATGTGCTAAGTTTATTTGAAGTTATTAATATTATTTGAGATAAATTCATTTATATTTTACTATAATTTTCAATTTTTATCTTACATTAGTTGGAGACATCTGAGATTCAAGGTTAGGTCAACTAAGAAATAACTTAAACTGCAATTAAACATTTTCACAAAATATATGCATACATAATCAGTCCTATATTTTTTCAAGGCACAATCCACTTCTCACTTTTTCCCCCAAGGAAAATGGCCCTAAAACTCACTGAATGAAGGCAGTTTATCATAATTCTTTTGTTAAATAAATAGGATGATAAAAATGATAGTAAATAAAAATGATAGCCAAGTAACATTAATTATCTGGAAAAATAAAGTCATGTGGCGTAAAGTGAAGAAACTAGGTTCTTAGAGCACCACAGAGTTGTGGTACCCAACTTTTGTTTTCTTTTCACATTATAGGTGCATCTTCTAAGTTAGAAATCACTGCTTTGGCCAATTCAACTTTTCGACTAGACTCACGCAAGATTGTTTATAGTGCCTGCCTTTTTCTTTGTTAAGGTCACATATTAATAAAACATTTTCATAGTTAGAGCTAATTATCTAAGAATGAAAATCTAACTAAACACACTTAAAATTGAGAAACTACTGAATTACCCAGAGACTATCCAGCCTCTTTGTTCTAAATCAGCAGCCAGACTCTGGGAGGGTGTATCATTGCTACGTTCTTTGAAAAAACACTCTCAAGTGCCAAGATCATCTGCCAGAAAAAGAAAGCAAATAATCATATCACCGAATATCGAAAGGTACTTCTCACAGTTCAGCTCTGAAACAGAGGATTATAAAAACATCACTTGTTACAGTCATAACAAAACCCCAAAGTTTTGTGTCAAGGCAAGGATAGCTTTGAGCCTTTTAAAATTCCAGCTCAACTGGGATCCGTGAGTAAAATATTACAAAGGAAAAAAAGGAACATGCTTGAGGTGCCAGGATTTAGGATAATTGCAGGTGAAAACCCCACATTTGAGCCATAATTCAGCAAGAACATTTATTACACCAGCTTTACAGTGTTATTCTTGTGCAGCTTTTAGGCAGTACAACCTTTAGCATCGCTTTCCTAAGCTGCATCCCTGAATTTAGACTGTGAATAGGAGAATTGTGTCCAATCATCCCTGAACTTCCATTTCTGGTCTGAGTGGTGGAGAGAAAAGGGGTGGGCTTCATTAATGATTCCTCATATTTTTCTGGTTTTCTAAACCAAAATAATTTAATGACTCTGAGGAACAGCCTTTAAAAGAAACCCTATAATTTAGGATTAAAAATTCTCACCCTCACCATTACGTATGTTCTGAGAATCAGATTAAAAATAGAGTATGTGGAAAAGCACCTTTTCAAAAGGAAATTTCCCCAAAACGTACGGAGTTGGTTTTGTTAATGGGGTAGTAGAATTTGGAGTAGGGTTTGGCCCTAAAGGTAAAGTCCGTGTGTTACGAACAGCTGGTCTCCTGCCATTTTTGCAGCAAAGGAGTGAAGCAGGGCATCAGAAGGCCATCGTGTTTGGGTGGAAGAGCCTGGAAAGATGTCAGCCAATGAACAGGTCGGCTTGTGACGGAGTTATTGATGGACAGTCAATTTCCAATAAGGAATATGGAACAACAGAGTAACTTCAGGGCAGGAAGCTCTGTTTACAATTTTTAGGGTTTTTTTTTTTCACACCTTGATTGTGGTTTAATTTTGGTTTTAAATAGCAATCTGTCTATATGTTTTGCTGTAACATAACTTAAGGATAATTAAAATATGGATGAAGTACTTAAATATTCTTGATGATGAGAATTTGAATTGTTTTTTCTCAGTTGACACAATCCTAATTCATATTTTCATAACTGAGATATATCAGTTTTACATGTTTTCATCAATGTCTGTAGTATTTCAGACTAAATTATAGCTGTATGAATACCATATGTTTTTGCTTATCAATTTGACCAAAGGCAAGTAATTAGGTATTTCTAAAGTCATGGTCAAGTAACTCCTTTCTTATTCAGCTGTTTAATTCTGGTGAATAAAGAGCTATTTCTATTATAGGTGTATTATTTAATCACTATGAGATACATTTTTTGAGTACCCACTATTTGCTAGGTGCTACATGTGGGAATGTGTAAGATTAATAAAATCTGCTCTGTGCCTGAAAGGATGTCCTGTCTTCCAGTGGAGATGGATATAGAATTTTCACAGCATTTTGACTGTGTTAAATGAGGAAATAATCTGATGTAACAGGACAAGAATATATACCTTCTAACAGGCATATTTTATAGTAAATAATATTTGGACTTCTATATAGGTCTTATACATCTTTTTTAATTTTAATTTTTTTTGTTTTATTTTGGGGGGAGTTCATTAGGTTTATTTATTTATTATTAGTTTTCTTTTTAATGGAGGTACTGGGGAATGAACCCAGGACCTCATGCATGCTAAGCCTGCACTTTACCACTTGAGCTATACCCTCCCCCAGTATTACGCATTTTAACACTAGGTTATTATATTTTTAATTGCAGGATTGGGGTTTCATAGCACACCTATCAATTCTAGGAAGTAAGAAAAGAAAATTAACATCAGGGGAAAGTTGAATGATTTTGACAAACAGTACTGAATTAGTTTTTTGAATAACAAAGTTTTTTTCTGATTACTAGATGTGTCCCTTTATAAAGGTAACATGGGTCTAGATTACCAGATCTGAAAGATACAGATAAAGGCTAAGTTGTATAATCTGTATAGCATAAGGAAGTTCAATATATAGAAAGGTGAGAAAAGTTAAAGCTTTAAAAGGGATAGTATCAAATAATTGGGAATTATAGTATTCAATAAATTAAATAATTGGGGAAAGAAGGAGCAAATGAATGCCCTTTCTGGGTATTTTGACTTAATAATTCACAGCAAAGACCACAGGGAGACAAACAGCCAATGAGAAGCTCTTGCTGGAATAGAGGCTGTGACATGTGACATGTGACATGTGATTGTAAACGTGTCACAAGGCGTTGTTGGGGGTGGTAGCAGGAGCCTTGGGACCAGAACCAGGATCCCATCCTGCCTAGAATAGTTATTTACATAGAATCAAAACTGTACTGAGCATAAAAACAAAGCTATTTTTAGCTCACTTTATAACTTTTTTGAAAAGTTGAACATTCCATGGTAACTTTTAACTCTTTGAGAAATAGTAATAGGCACTTAGCAAATGTAAGTTGACTTCACTTTTCTTATTCTTGCAAAGTGTTAAATCATCTGTTAATTAATATCTACAGTATTTTCAACTCCCAAGAATCCCTATCACTTAGCACTTTCTACAATTAAGACTGAACAGACAGGTCAATGCTCAACCCGGGACTTATATGCAGAAGTTGAGGTATATATATATATATTATATATTATATACACACACACACACACACACACACACACATATATATATATATATATATATATATATGCAATGGAATACTACTTAGCCATGAAAAAGAATGAAATAATGCCACTTACAGCAAGATGGATGGACCTGGAGATTGTCATTCTAAGTGAAGTAAGCCAGAAGGAGAAAGAAAAATGCCATATGGTATCATGTATATGTGAAATTTAAAAAAAGACAAATGAACTTATTTACAAAACAGAAAGAGACTCACAGAGATAGAAAACAAACTTATGGTTACCAGTGAGGAAAGAGGTGGGAAAGGATAAATTGGGAGTTAGAGATGTGCAGATACTGACTACTATCCATAAAATAGATAAACAACAAAGTCCTACTGTATTGCACAGGGAACTATATTGAATATCTTGTAGTAACCTATAATGCAAAAGGATATGAGAAGGAATATATTTATGTATATGTATGACTGAACTATTGCGCTGTACACCAGTGATTGACACAACATTGTAAACTGACTATACTTCAGTTAAAAAAAAAAGCAGAAAAGACATTAGGAAATTTCAAAATCTAAATCTGACTGAGTGCATTGAGGATTTTTTATTGTTGATTTTAATTATTAGCCACAGGACATGGAAAATGCGAAATACAATGTAAGGGAGGGTCTTTCCACGTAAGAAGAGAAAAGTACTCCTGGCAGATTTTAAAGGAATGAAACAAGGAAGACGCTGTCTGGTTCCCTGAGAGAAGACTCAGCGTCTTCATTATCCAGGCTTTGGCCAAGAGTGGCAGAAGGAGGCAATAAAAACCACAGATTGAGGGGAAATATGCGTGCAGGGGCGCCCTGTGCCCGGCTTCTCATTTGGAGCTTTGAGAGGAGGTCACAACCCAGTGGGCTCTGTGACCCCATGTGGAGGCCCCCTTAGTGTGAAACAGTCACGTTGTCTGATGAGGCAGAGAAAGCACCTGGATTAATGCCCTTCCACCATTTCCTGCTCATGATGGAAACTCAGTCATTCCTGGAGCTCCAAGGATCAACATAGTGAGCTGCTGGCGGTCCAGATGGAGACGGGCAGAGTGCGGGAAAGCCTAGCCGTCGTAAGACCACTGATGTTTGTAGGGATGCTAACATGCGCCCAAGGGCCAGGAGAGGACCTGGAGGGCACCTCGGGCGACAGGCTATTGCCTTCTCCGTCGTGACGTTGTCGGTTTCCACCTGTGCCCAGATGCTCCCGAGAAGGAAAAGAAGGAACGGGAACAGTCTTAAAGCGACTGGAATTCAAATCTTCCTACTTCTAAGCAGATACGTCGCAGGTCCAATCATTCAGCAATAGCTGATGTTCATCACAGGAGAGAAAAGAGATGTATTTCTGCGCATCAGGATCACGCAGCTGGTCATAGAAAAAGTTTACGCCTCTAGGCTCAGATTCTAACCATTTTAAATGTATAAACTCACCTTATTCTCCACACACCTCTTTGAGACAGGCTCTATTTTTACACCAACTTGGAAATGAGCAAACTGAAGAGAATGGGTGCGCTGAGTGGCCGGGGTAACACACTTGATGGAAGATGGAGGCGGTTCCCATCTGCTTAGCTTTATGCACTTTTTCCTGATCTCTACCTCCACTCTTCATGACATACACCCCTTGCTGACAATAACTATTGTCCCTCTTGCGTGTTTTATTTTTAACATCGCCACTTGGAATCTTTAGGCTCTTATTACTTTCCCGCCCTTGACACTATCACTCCCACCATGACCCATAACTTTTATTTGTGATTTTGTGTTATCAGGCAAGACAAGGTCATAAAAGTTTTCACTTTACATGTTTCATGTCCAAATGATGCATTGGTGCTGATGGACTTTCACAGGCTAACTGTAAGAATTAATTCACCTAGTTTTATACAGTGAATAGAAGGGAGATAAATAATAACAGTGTTTAAAAATCAAATGGATTCGTTAAAAGACGTGACACACGCTGCAGTATAGCGTATTCAAGATACTGACTGTATAAAATAAACATAATTCTTTTATTGGTTAGAGGTCCAAGCAAGTATAAAATTAACTCCCCTGAATTATGACTTTAGGGACGATATCCTTGTATAGGGTAAGAACGCTGACTTTGAAATATGACGGACCCCACTCAGGTGGTTTACCAGCTGTGGAATTTGGGACATATTCCTCACCTTCTCAAGTCACGGGTTTTAATTTTCATTGACAAAATAAGAATCATAATATCCAGGTGCCATAGTATTTGGGGGGAAGTTTGGGGCAATTATGGAAGTACGTTTCTTAGCCCCGGGTAGAAGACAGGGTAATCACTCATCATGGTCAGCATCGCCATCACTGCCAGCATCACCTAATCATGCTTCTCCTATTTACTGAGTACATTTGAGCCCTGCACCTCACAGTGGCTGGAGACACCCACGTAGGAGCAGACCTGCACAGTGCAGCCCGGTGTTGTTCAAGGGAGAACTGTATTCAGTGCGAGCTACTCATTGTTTTAGGTGATTGGGACACATTAACGAACAAAGCAAATGAACAACGGTCTTAGCCCGTTCAGGCTGCTATAACAAAATCACCCCCAGGGCAGCTGGTAAACAGGAGAAATCTGTCACAGTGCTGGAGACGGAGTCGGAGATGGGGGGGCACGGTTGGGCGAGGCCCCCTTCCGGGTTGCAGAGCGCCCACCTCTCACTGTGTTCTCGCCTGGTGGCCGGCACGAGGGCGCTCCCTTGGTCTCTTTCACAAGGGCGTCTCCGCCCCTGGTCTAATCTTCCCCAGCAGCTCTGCCTGCTGAAACCGCCACACTGGGCACTGAGATGGCGGTGTGTGCACTTAGAGGGGCACAAACAGTCAGACCATAGCAACCAGTCTGCTTTTTTGCTGTTTACATTCTATGGGGATATGGATAGATATACAGAAAATTAAATACGTAAGTAAATCACACAGAATTTTTTTAATGGTCAGCCTGTTGTGATGCTCATGCTCTTTTTTTAAGAAAAAAATTATTTTATTGAGTTATAGTCAGTTTACAATGTGTCAATTTCAATGTAGAGCACAAGTTTTCAGTCATATATTAGTATACATATATTCATTGCCACATTCTTTTTCACCGTGAGCTACCACAAGATCTTGTATATATTTCCCAGTGCTATACAGTATAATCTTGTTTATCTATTTTATATATACCTGTCAGTATCTACAAATTTCGAACTCCCAGTCTGACCCTTCCCACTCTCCACCCGACTGGCAACCACAAGTTTGTATTCTATGTCTGTGAGTCTGTTTCTGTTTTGTATTTATGTTCATTTGTCTTTTTCTTTTCTTTTTTTTTTTAAGATTCCACATATAAGCGATCTCATATGGTATTTTTCTTTCTCTTCCTGGCTTACTTCACTTAGAATGACATTCTCCAGGTCCATCCATGTTGCTGCAAATGGCGTTATGTTATTGTTTTTTATGGCTGAATAATATTCCATTTATAAATATGTCACATCTTCTTTATCCAGTTATCTGTCAATGGGCATTGAGGTGTTTCCATGTCTTGGCTATTGTAAATGGTGCTGCTACGAACACTGGGGTGCAGGTGTCTTTTTGAAGTTGGGTTCCTTCTGGATATATGCCCAGGAGAATCACACATTTAAAAGCCATTAAATGTCATGAAAAACAGCAAACAATACAGCAAGGTAAGCTGTTATCCGGATGGTTGAGTTTTGAAGTGACTGGGATATGGAATGGGTTACATTGAAAAACACAGTGGTAGGTTTTACCAGAAAGGTAATATTTAAGCATATACTTACAGGACATGAGCGAGTCAGAGGAAGCAGCGTCAGACAGGCCGTGCAGGTGCCCTGAAGTGGGAGCAAGGCGGAGGGATTAGAAGGAGATGGGGGCTGGGCTGGACAGAGTGCCTGGGAGAGGCGGACGAGGTCGGGGGTCACCATGCAGACAGAGCGTGCGGTGCCTGGAAGCTGCTCTAAGTGCTTTGGTTTTATCCTGAGTGAGAGGAGGGGCCACGGCAGAGCTTGAGCTGGGAAGTGATTCCGTATCCTCCTCTTCCTGAGCTGCAGTCACTCAGGACCTAAAACCCTGTAGAGCTCCGACCCCTATGTCGTGTCTGACACTTACAAGAGATATCAATGTTTGACTGGGCGGATGTTGCTTTAATTCGGCTTCTTCATTTTCTTGCATTTTTCAGTAAAAGAAATTGTAACAGAAACATTTCAGAATCAAAACTCTTATTTACAGAACATAAAAAGTATGGACTCATGGAGCAAGGGAAAGTGTAGACTGATTGCAACAATAGCATTAAATTTGTATGTCACTTAATCTATGTCCTTGAATCTATTTCCAGATAGGCCCCTACAGCCATAAGCATTTTCAGTTCATTATTTACTATAGCTACACTTCACTGACTTTTAAAATATGTCCTCAAATATATACTAGACTAGATATAACATGTTAAGCTATATGGATGTAAATAAGTTGAAAACATTCATTAAAAATAATACATGTATGTTTAGGTATGACTGAAGCATTATGCTGTACACCAGAAACTGACAAAACATCGTAATCTGACCATACTTCAATAAAAAAAATATATATACAAAAAATAGTTTTATCTTTTCATACGGCTCAGTTTGAAGGTAGTGATTTGAAACACTGAATATACAAATAATTTGCATTTGATTTTCCTCTTTTCATTTTTATGTCCTCCTGAGGAATCATTTCATTTAGAAACGTATTACCATACTCAGCTTGAATTATGTTCACATAAAGGCTTGGTTGGGAGCCACTCAGTGATTTACCTGGTTTGCATGGACAGTGGGGCTTGGAAACAGCAAAATAGGTTAGGAAAGCATAAACTGGGAAAAGAATCAGAATCCAGAGAGTCTTCTAGAAGGACAGCCCAGAAGCTACTTAGCGCGTTTTCTACAAGGCTTCTTTTAAGTCCCTTAAACTGTTCATCACAACTCAGTGACTACAGAAGAACTACATGTGATCTCACACTAGAGTTGAAAATACAAATATCACTCATTTTCAGCTTCGCAAGACCAAAACCACTCAACTTCTATGAGCCTTGAATCTCCAATCACAGCTCTGCTGGATGTTTGAAAGGCTCCCTGGCCATGACCTTCACTTAAAATAGAGACACACAGGCAGAAACACTAAAGGGCAGCCCACAGTCTCACAGCGGGGTATGCGGAGCTTGCCCTCGGCTCTCAGACACATCCCTGCTCTTTGCGCACCAAGTGTAAGAAAACAATTCTCAAGGTAGGTAGGAGAGGTCTGCTACCGTCACTGAAAGTATGGTGCGGGTTTTTGTTATAAAACTGAGGGGATGTGGTTGCAAAGGAACATCTGAAGGATTCGAGAGGGGAAAGTACAAATCTAAGTGATTCATAAAAGGGTATCTTGGAAGTGGTTAAATCTGCTAACCCAACTGGAAATTCCTTGATGACTCAAGGCTGCTACTCATCTGTTCCTGGCAAATCCACAGGGAACAGAAGGCTTGCCTCAGACGGGAAATCAGAACATAGTGGCCAGTTAAGTAGGAAAGGACAGCTTTGCAAGAGGAAGAATAAAAAAGCCTTTTGTCAGGAAGCGGACTTGAAGCTTTTTGTCTCCAAGGAAAAGGTCATCACTCTAGAAACCATGTTGCCACAGAGCAGTTGAGCTGTTCGCCTAGAAAAGAGGTGGAGGAACTAGGTGTGAACAAATAAAGCTCTCAGACAGGAACAGATTTCAGAATGATGTTCTCTTGACTCTTGAATTATCTAGTTATTGAAGTGATGCTTAAATTATCTTAGAGTAAAGTTCAAGTATAGTGGTTTTTGAGTGGAACACATCTTACAGTAAGGATATGAGTGGTGTGTTTGGCAGCCAGTGTAACGAAGGAAGGGACTGTAGGTTTTTAGGAGACAAAAGCCAAGGATGCTACATATCCTGCAATATGACAAACACAAATAATCATTCCACGCAAAATGCTAACAGCTCCACCATTTAAGAAAATCAGGCAACTCAAAGGATAACAAGATTATACTGTGTAGCACAGGGAAATCTATACAAGATCTTGTGGTAGCTCACAGAGAAAAAAATGTGACAATGAATTTATGTATGTTCATGTATAACTGCAAAAATTGTGCTCTACACTGGAATTTGACACAACATTGTAAAATGACTATAACTCAACAAAAAAGAAGTTAAAAAAAGGATGTCTTTGTGAGGAAAGCAAGTGTCCAGTCCAGAGACAGATGGAAGTTGCTCAAAACTGTTGAACAAAACCCAAAAGGAAGCTACCTCTATAAACTAATTAATTCTTCTATGTTTCTGTTTTTCTTTTCATTAATATTTGACTGAGTGTTGGGAAACGCCTGGAATATGTCTTCTATGGAAGTCCAAAGTTTTCTAATCTGAAATTTGAGTACAAATGCCTCCCCTCAAAGACCTCCTGAACCACCCAGCTTCATTCCAAACTCTTAGGGAGTGACTTTGAGTTCTTCAATGTGCCCATGTTTTGCTTTAAAAGTCAGGATGGAATAATGAGGTCACTGACTGCCACACCCCCATGAGAGCTCAGAACATGATTTTATGACCCACAGCAAGCAAATTCGTTTTTTAGTCCTTAAATATCGTATCACAGTTGTCAGCCCAAGGTGACAACACAGGAGGCAGAAGCAATGAGAGTAATATACATGTATATATTCAAAGGGGAAAAGGTGATAATACTTTGCATTAATAATTCAAATTTCTATGTTCCATTTGCATTTGAATTATAGTCTTTGGTATTGCTCTGCCAGTTTATTGATAAATGGTGTCAACTCCACAGAAATTTTCTTATTTTTTTAAATTGAAGTAGTCAGTTATAGTATGTCAATTTCTGGTGTACAGCACAATGTCCCAGTCACGCATGTACATATGTATATTCATTTTCATATTTTTCTATTAAAGAATATTACAAGATATTGAACATAGTTCCCTGCACTATACAGACAAAATTTGTTTTTTAATCTATTTTTATATATATAGTGGTTAACATTTGCAAATGTCAAACTCCTAAATTTATCCCTTCCCACCTCCTTTCCCACGGTAACCATAAGATTGTATTCTATATCTGTGAGTCTATTTCTGTTTTGTAAATAAGTACATTTGCATCATTTCTCAGATTCCACATATAAGTGATATCATATGATATTTGCCTTTTTCTGTCTCATTTACTTCACTTAGAATGACATTCTCCAGGTCCATCTATGTTGCTGCAAATGATATTATTTTATTCTTTTTTATGGCTGAGTAGTATTCCATTATAAAAATATACCACAACTTCTTTATCCAGTCATCTGTCGATGGACATTTAGGTTGCTTCCATGTCTTGTCTATTGGAAATAGTGCTGCTGTGAACACTGGGGTGCAGGTTCCCTCTAGATACATGCCCAGAAGTGGGATTGCTGGATGATAGGGTAACTCTATTTTTAGTCTTTTAAGGAATAGAGTGCACAAATGGCTCTCCACAATGGCTGCACAGAACTACATTCACACCAGCAGTGTAGGAGGGTACCCTTTCCTCCACACCCTCTCCAGCATTTATTATTTGTGGACTTTTGAATGATGGCTATTCTAACTGGTGTGATGTGCTACCTCATTGTAGTTTTGATTTGCATTTCTCTGATAATTAGTGATACTGAGCATTTTTTCATGTGCCTATTGGCCATTTGTATGTCTTCATTGGAGAAATGTCTATTTAGAGCTTCTGCTCATTTTTGGATTGGATTGTTTGTTTTCTTGTTATTGAGTGCTATGAACCAAAATTTCATCTTTAATGCCTTAACTGATACTGTTATATTTTTAATATGACAGCCTGATTTTCTTTTTGTAGAAAAATGCAGCCACACATGTCCCTGTCTGGTTTTACCCAATTCATTTGACTCCAATAACTTTAGCCTGTTTACTGCCATTTCCTGTGTTCACAGAAAACCAGTCTGGGTTGCATTCAGCCCAAATAGCAGGCTGCAAAATGACATGAAACAGTAACTATCATATATTGATCCCTTAGCACGAGCTAGAGGCTGTTCCAAGGACTTATGTGTTATCACTTGTGTCTATAAAAATCCTACAGGGAAAGTATTATTTTCCATCTAAAGTCATGGCCGTGGAACTCTAACATCTGTGTTCTTTATAGCAGACCAAATATTTCTTATTAAGCTTTTTATTTGTTTCTTAAGTTTCATACTTAATCTAGTATCATAAACAGAACCTTGTTTTAGCAGAATGAGTCCTAGAGAAGGACTTAGGATAGCCAATCTCTGTCTTCCTTTTATCTGTAAGTAACTGGGCTACCATTTGCTTTTCTTATAAAGTTAGTACAGATGACTTCCAATTAAAGCAATGAGATCCTCTGGGAATATTAAAAGCCTTGGAATCAGACATATAAAGTTCAAATCCAAGCTTCATCCTTATTATCTGGGAGAATTTAGAAGTTATTATTTTTTTAACTGTTCTCTCAACTGAAAATCTGAAATAATACCTAATTCAGAAAATTATGCTTAGAGTTAACATTGTGCATGTAAAGTGTGTATGTCATCTCATTTGGCCAAATAATTCAATATATTTAATACAAATAATTTTAAATAATTCAAATAATTCAATACAAAGGTTTAATTTTATGCTCAAAAATTTCCATCACTTGTAACACTGCTTTTTGACTATTTGGTGAATAGTTAGCCCCATTTATTCCAATTCTAAATTTGAATTCTAAATTCAAACACCTTTCTAGATCCTCATTTCTCATTTCCCTTCTGCCTCATGCTTCCAAGGCTGTGGACATTAAAAATAAAACAAAAACAAAAACCAACCACATCGATCATGTGTACTGTATTCCTGCCTAGTTTCACCAGCCATTTCACCCCTCATATTTTTCTAAGGACTTGAGATGTTTTATTTTTAAAGCCTACACTCTAGGTCCAATAGAAAAATAATTCTGTGTAATTAAACTCCCACTCACTCGAAGCAACGCTTCCCATGTTCTTTAATGTGGTGTGTGTGTTTGTTTGTTTTCAGTGTCACGTGCATTAAGGACAACATGGCTTTATTACGTTTCTTCAGAAACCAGTAAAAATGTATGCTGTGGAAAGAGGGGGTCCCTAGTAACGCATGACTTACTTCTTGATTGAAAATCTGAACGAGTTTGAATTATTGAAGTAAAGATCTTTGAGTGATGCATATTTAATTAACTCCTTTTCCTGGATCACAGAATCACCCCTCATTGTTTACGTGTTATAATTCTCAGTAGTGACATTTGTTATGTTTACCAGGGATTTCTTCTCCAATTGAGACTGGACATTCCAAGGGGTAAGTTCCACAGTCTGTTGAAAATAATGTATTCACATATCATCAGTAGTAATTTTACAAGCAAAGGAAAAATTTGAGCATAGTGTTAAGATTTTACATGGAATTCATCGAATCAGTTCATAAATTAAGTAAAGGTTGGCTTTTCCCCCGATTTTTGAAAGATGATGCATTTATACTAATAATAAACAAAGAAGAGTTAAAAGTCTGCTAATGGAAATTTGTCATTTTCCACTGGAGATACAAGTAATGGCATAAAATCAGTGGGACGCACAGTATAACAGGAGCCCAACAAAGTAAAGTCCAAGTATCAAACAAAAGCTCACGTGAAATCACATGCGGATAGACCAGCCCTCCAGAGAAAGTCCCTGAACACAGCGATGCAGAGACCCAGAACCCCTCACTCAGGACATCTGAGAACAGTGCCGTCCCAGGATGCTGACAGCCACAGGTGAGCCAGGGTGAAGGGTGTGGCTGCAAGTCCTTCAGTGCTTGGTCCAGAAGCGATGCACAGCACTCTTCTCACACTTCACGCCTAGATGTGGTCAACGGTCTAGCTGAACTAATTGAAATAAGACTTGGAAAGTTCAGACTTCCTGTGTGATCAGAAGAAGAGCGATCTGGGTGAGCACTAAAAGCCCAGCCATAGTAAAGCCGCAGCAACTGCCTTTATCTGCTGGATTCTGCGTTGGATGGATGCTAAGGTATCAGACATTGAGATTTTCTCATTCTTACATCGCTTACTTTTCAGAGAGCATCTCCACCCTCCATCCTTAAACAAACAGTGCAGCTCCCAGCCAACCCATTGGCTTCCTTCTCCATCCAAACCAATGGCGGATGGGTTTCATGGCTGATGTGAGGGTAAACACTTCCGTTTGACCTTGAACGACAGAGTATCTGGTCCTTGGCACACTTGCATGGGTCCTTCTGGCCTAAGAAAGTTACTGCCTTGCAGAGATCCCTCGCCGTGCGCCCGCATGTGCAGTGGCTGCAGCCTGATTTTTATTGTTGGACTATGTGCACAGCATTTGCTAGTTTTGTCAGGCAAGTGGGCTGAATTCAGCAGGTGTTACGTTAGATATTCGTCCCCAATCTAGGTAAGCAGCACCAGATGCCAGGCCCTAAATTCCACACTTTGTGCAACATCGAAAAGGGAAAGGTACAGATGACATTTAGATGCGTGTGACTCACCACATGCTCAAGGGTGACCCCCTCTCTCTGTGACCGGAGGTTGTAACCCTAGGTTGTTAATTACATATGAGGACGTGATTTCCGTGAAAGGCCAGTTTCATGCCTAAGTTTGCTGTTTGTTTGTTTTAGGCAAAAGACAATGCCACCGGCTTCTGCATTACAAGACCAAGAGAGTACGGAAACTAATTTTTTAAGATAATCTTTTCTGTTTAAACAGTGGGCTGGAAAAAAAGAAAAATGCCATATGACATCATTTATATGGGGAATCTAAAAATAATGACAATAATAATAAGGGCACAAATGAACTACCTATTATTTGTAACTAAGGTGACTGATTTCTTGAGTATGTGTAAGTGCATCTGACTGTCCTTATGATTGAATTACCACATTCTGTTGATTCTTATTTTGTGGTTGGCTTTATTCCTTTGATAACTATGTAAGTTTAAAAAGCTAAAGCTCAAATCTGTTCTTAGAAACAATAATCAGTACATATATGTAAACTAAAAACAAGTGCAGTGTACCGCGGATATGTATCTACACGCAATATAACGTGTATGTGCAGGCGCACCGTAATAACTCTACCTAATAAAGCTGGAAAAGGAGAAAAAAACATGTGCTGAATGGGGAAATGGAAATTAAAGGGATTTAATAGACTTAAGTGGATTTAAATATGCAATAAAGGAAAGTGACACAAATAAAATTCAAGGGAAACTCAAATAATGATAGTTGTAAAGAAAGAAAAACAGAAGAGCCTCCACAGAGATGGAGGTGACATCTGGATGCTACCTGGGATACTCGTGGCTTCCATTCAAAAGTAGCCCATTAAAACAGTCACTCCAGAGGTGGTCATAGGTACACTTGACCCCAAACAGACAGAAGTGACAGAGGCCTTGGTTTGGAATTGAATAATTTGCCAGTGTGCTGAATCACCTCATGCAAATAGCATTTAGTATTCAAGCCATTTCTTAGAGTTGGGTCTGGCTGAATTCCACAAGACAAAAGCTTTAATCCTGGCTATGGAACAAGTCATTCTGAACGATGAGACCCCTTGAATAAATGTGCAATAGGACATAACAAATCTAGGCTGCAAAAAACGAGGCCTCCTCATCTAAAAACCATTACACTAATTGATTCCTTGCCCCAAACTATTTATCTCTTTGATGAAATCACTCATAAGAAATACTGACCATGTAAACTGTTCTTCAATAAAGGAGATGTCAAACTGCTCTGGGCTCACAAACCACGGTTGTTTTTGACGTGTGGTAGCTCTTTCAAGGGGGCCGCTCTTTCAATTCTGGTTTCTAACGTGATCGATAGCATTCAACCTGATTTGGTACTTCATTAAATTGGAGTGAAAGGGTACACAGTCTTTAGCATTTGACTTTGATTGCTCAACCCTGTGTTTAAGATATCCTCTCATATTATTGAAGATACTTGTGGATGCTTCTTTTATATTGGTATGTAGAATGCCACTATGTAAGTAAACCACAGTTTATCCATTCATTTTACTGTTGGTAGACATTTGAGTAGCCTCGTATTTGGGGCTACAATGGATACCAGATACGGGCGTTGTAGTGCGTGTCCTTTGGAGGACATATGCATACATTTCTTTAGGGTGTACATCAAGGGTGGAATCTCTAGATCAAAGCATATTCATGGGTCACTCTTTAGTAGATAGTGCCAAACAGGCTTCCAAAGTGGTTGCGCCAAGTTACACTTCTATCAGTAAAACACAGGAGTTTCAATGGTTATACACTCTCATCAACATTTGACATTGATGATATACATTGTTACAATGTGTTTCACTTTGCCATTCTGATGAATATGCGGTGTTATTATGCTATGGTTTTAATCTGCACTTTCTTGATAACTAATGAACACATAACTGAGAATTGGTCACGGGTTTGCATAGTGTCCAGCGTTGCACCCTTTCATAGCTCAGGTTCAGTGTGTGGTGCACGCAACTTCAGGTCTCAGTCTTGGTTCGTGGTGGTCTTGACTTGATGGAAGCAAACATAAACTCCTGATAACAGAAGGTAGTTTTTCCCTAGGCTTCCAAGAATCTCTGAAAATGATTTTTCAACAACAAGAAGAGCTGACAGAATTATCTAAACTTGTACAGAAAAGGTAACATCAGCCAAAATCAGCAAAATATAACACAGCAGAAACTGACTCAAACTTCAGATATTTGGAATTATCAGAAGTAGATGGTAAAATAACCATATTCACAATGTTTCAGAAATTATAAGTAATTACAGATTTCTTAAAAATCAGAAAGAATTTTTAGACATCAGTAGCACTCAAAAACCAAAATCAAAAGCTTGATGCGCAGGGTTTGCAGCAGATTAGACACAGGTGAAGACACTAATAGTGAACCATAAACATGGTCAAATTAAATTATGTGGAGTGGATCACAAAGTTACATCCCTAGATTTATTTAGATGTGGAAATTTCACATGAAGGGGGATAAAGTGAGTTCTGACATATGTTTACTCAGAACTGAGGTGGAGAAGAGAGAGGAAAATAAGACAGAGCCAATATTTAAAGAGCTCATGAATGAAATTTTTCCAGTATTGATTAAAAATACCAATTTGAGAAACCTAACAAATTCTTTTTAGAATAATTTTTTCCAGCTTACATGATTTAGACACCACTTAGGGAAATGTATTACAATGTCAAAAATAAGAAGAAATTAGTAAAAGTAACCAAATGACAAAAGATTATGTCATAAAGGTGTAAAACTGACAGCCATCTTTTCAACAGCAGCCACTGTGAGCTGACAGTTGATGTGCAGAAAGGGGGTGAGGACTGGGGTCATGGAAGTCTGCATCCAGCAAAAAAAGTTTTAGTAATGAGAATATTACGAACTCATTTTCAAGCAAAAAACATGCTACCAGCAGGCCTCTGGCAGGAAGCAAGTGATTTTGGAGAGTTTTGAGAAGGAAGAAGGAACAAAGATTTTAAAAAGGGAGTAAACATGCTGATAAATCTAAGTAAACTATGTCTGTACAAATGAAAGTAATAATGCATTTTGAGCTAAAAAAATCAATGCAGAATTTAAAAACTCAATGATAATAACTTTATTAAAATACTGGAAGATGGTTACCGCATTCTAGTCCACAAAATGATCAAGGAAGACAGATTCATCAATAAACATTTAATTTACAGTGATTCATAGGATACTCATGGAAAGTAGAGAAATAAATCATACATTCTAAGCAAGTAGACACCCCTTTCCTATGACCCAGCAATTCTATTGCTGGGAATGTACCTGAGACAATCAGGTCCCTGGGAAACACGTACAAAAATATTTATTGCAACATTATTCAAAATAGCCCCCAACTGGAAATAATAATTATTTAAATCTGTCAATACTTTGGTAAAGTAAATAACATTGCAATCTATACCCATTGATTAAATCAGATGCTTTTTCAAGTGTACTATATACCATAGAAAAAAGATTTAAAATGTATGTACATTGAAGCTACAGAAGGCCAATTATTATAACTAGAGTAACAGGGATTTGGGTAACAGTGATGTTTAACACTCTTAGTTAATGACGGCCCCAGTGTGGCGTGCTTTTTATTTGAATTTACCTTGAATGAGCTAGCAATGTAATTAGCAATTTATGTTTCACAAATGTCTTGATCTACATTGTTTTCACTGATGTTGATTACAGGGTTAAGAATTAACACTATGTGCACTATATACACGAGGAAACTATGATGAGATTTTCTCAAGAGAGCGAAATTAATGAGCGACAGCTCTAAGTATCGTGTCTCTGACTTCAAATCCAGTGTTCTTATAATAAAACTTCTTGCATTTAGTAGGGGCTCCATTAATGTATGATAAACTGATATTTTACCAAGAGAAAGAAAATAAAATTATTCAAGAGACCAAATCAGTGACATAAACTTCTATATAATATTTGCTCTTTATTTCCCCCTCCAATATATATGTACTTTTCTGGGATAATTATGTGTTTCTAATTGTTTTTATTACGCAAAAATGTATATACTTAAACTTCCAAAGAGGTCTGTGTTCTTCTGAGAAAAGAAGTGGGAAAAGAGTATCCTAAGTGTCTCTGAGAACCTGGATGTGCCACCAGGATGATCCAGCTGTGACTAAAGTATCTTTGTTACATCATGATGATTGAAATTGTCTGCAAACTAATCAGAACACATTGTGTAACAGAAAAGAATAAATCTGACGCCACATTAGATCTGTTTCTTTGGCTTTGCCCCTGTGCCCTGGTTTCTAGGCTTAGTCTTGCTGGCTCTGCACCTTTTGTAAAAGAAAGTTGCCTTTAGCCTGAAATCTACAGGAGAGCTTATTCTCAAGGCTCTGACCTTTAAGGATATTAACGCTTTTCCAGTCATATAAAGATAACAAGTTGCAGAATGGAAAATAACATTTGTTTTGTTGGAGGTTTTACAGGGACACCATGATCACCACCACATGGACAGCTGCAAGAACGAAGAATTCCTACACCAAGAAGTTTGCAACAACCAACCACTCCCCCACTCCTTTTTAGTATAAAAGGAGCATGAATTCTGATTTGAGTAGGATGGTTCTCCAGACATTAGTCTGCCATCCTCTCTGGCTGCTGGCTTTCCAAATAAAGTCACTATTCCTTGCCCCAACACCTCATCTCCCAATTTATTGGCCTGTTGTGCGGTGAGCAGAACAAGTTTGGACTCAGTAACACAACCTTCCCCAGTATGAGATATTGCCGTTCAATCATGCCATTCGATCATAAGTTGACTCAAGAATTAATGCTTTTCTCCATCTGAAAATACATGTACATATGTATGTATATGTATAACTGAATCGCGTTGCTGAACACCTGAAACTAACATTATAAATTGACTACACTTCAATAAAAAATAAGAATTAAAACAGAAAAAAAGAATTAATGCTTCTTTGATATTTAATTAAAGTTATAACAGGGAGAGTCATTTTTAAGCATCAATCGTTGACTACAGCTTGGTGGAATAGTGACAAATTACAATATTAAAGCTTTCCTTCCTAGAGATAGCTACAGGTTTGGAAATACAGTATGACTCTATGTATAAATTCAAATGCACTTGCTTCCAAAGATGTCTCCAAGGAAATCAAACATGCTTTGACTAGACGGCTTAAGTTATCTTCATGCCAATGTACAAAGATTTCTCATGGACTCCAACCTGATTGGTACCTAAATATTTTATGACTTTGGATTGACCGCAGTGCTTTAAACCATAATAATTGTTCAGATTACTTTAGTTTTGTTCAGTAACTGAATACTGAATTAATTATCATTTTATTTCTTAAACATCTTTCATAAACATCTTAGTTCCCTAAGTGGCTTAAATATAATGTGGAGAGAGAGAGATGAGAGAATTTCCTGTTTCAGGAACGTCTTCAGTTTTTAATGACGAAAATTCATGCTGAATCTCTAAACTGATGTTCAGTACTTTAGCAAAACATTATGAACTGATACAAGAAAAAAATGAGCTATGTTTTGATTTCCCCCCTTTTTCCGTGCTCTCCTGTAGAGCCCTGGTAACCCTCTGGATAAAAAAGAAGCAAATCATGTATTGTTGGCATTCTATAAATAATTTTTATAATGATTGAAGAACTGTGAGCCAAATTAAATGTGCCTTCCTGCCAAATATGCAGTTAGCCCTGGAAGCAGTGCCTAGAATCCTTAAAGACGTGTTCTTGTCCACTTTCGAAGTCAACTACCCCATTCAATTACATGAAGCGACGGACTGGTAGCTAAGTCAACAGGCGCAGTGCATGAGGACAAACTCAGATTATTTATCCAGAGCTTGCATGTATTAAACTGGGGTAACTGGAGCCTTGGGAAAACTGTGGACAAAGAACAGATTTGGGGTTAAATTTCCTCTTTGGAGAAGAGCAAATGCCACTGGTGTTAGTTCTGGCAAATATAATCAAGTTGTGATGTTTATAGTGGATGTGTTCAAGGAAAGATACTGTGCATCAAAGAATAAGTTCTTCACAACATTAAAGATAACCAGAGAGTGATAATGGTTTTCTTTTTTTGTTCCTGTATGATTAAAATTTCTTCAGCTGTGACTTGCAAGTAATAGATTTTTCCTTAAGGCTCTTTTTCATTCACATTCAGGAGCTCTCCTTGGGCAGATGAACAGTTTCTATGTCTCATTAGCCATCATGTAAATGTGTAAAATCTCAAAAAAAAAAAAAAAGAAACAGAGAAAAGACTTTAGAGAAAAGAGGTGTTTCAGATATGTGAGAATTTATTACAACTATACATTTCAGAGAGATTTTTTGATTTCCTAATTATTTTTCCTTCTCTGATGGATGAAAAACATCACCATTACAGAACATGTTAGACACACCCCCATTTGTCCCCCCAACCCCCGCCTTGTGGGACAGACACAGTTGAGAAAAAGACATACTTGTGCTGGACCAGATAAATGATTTCCTTCACATTCGTTTTCCAGTGTAATTTTACTCCCCTTTGGTAGTCAAGCGTATTTATTGCATTTAGTAATTTACACATAAATAATCCTTTAAGACAAATGCAGTTTTATTTTATTACAAATAGACATTTTAGTCTCAGTTTATTATAATGTACAGACTTAAGCAACTCCATGTTGTTAGAAACTAAGAATAGACTGTTCTCCTTTTCCCTTTTTAAATTTGTGAAGGTGTTAATACACATCTCCCGAGATCAGGTGGGGACAAGCCCATCTTTGTCTTCTGTCTCAGTTACTCTCTGTGTATAAATAAATTCATATTACCTCACACTACTCCATGCTCCCCTTCAGACCAAAAATACACTGGTGCTTTGGATACTTCATTCTGCAGTAATTTTTTAGAAATATATTTTGTTCATATTGCTTACCCATCATATTTAGGTCAGATCTCCTAGCTGAAGCACAGAACTCAAGTACCACTGCTAATGTTCAGGACATAATATTGGAAAACACAGGTAGTTTAGGCAAAAGCTCATGAATTTTTCTGAAAAACATCTTAATTCTCTGACTTATTTGGCCTTGGAAGACACGACCTAGGAGCTATCATTAAACTCTGGAGGAGTGACTATTTTCTTGCAGGACAGGCTTAAATAATTTAGTCTGGGAAAAAACCCCACAAAAAAAGCCTCTGTTTTGGTAAACATTACAAGGAGATGTCCCCAGAGTGTAAAAAGTGTAAAAAGCACAGGAGTCTATTTTGAAACACTCATCAATTTTAGCACCAAGGAAAATAAATAAATAAAAAGTACAGCCCTAAGATAGAAACATGGTTATATTAGTGATTTAAGCATCACTTATTTCAAATAGCAAGTCTGTTTACTATTTTATTTGTCTATTCATAGTTTTGGACTGATCTCAGTAACCATGTTTCTATCTTAGAGCTATACTTTATGGTTATTTATTTTCCTTGGCACTAACATTGGTAATTGTTTCAAAATAGACTCTTCTGTGCTTTTCATACCTTTTACACTTTTGCAAATCAAAACTATAGTGAGGTACTACCTCCCATCAGTCACAATGGCCACCATAAAAATGTCCACAAACAATAAATGCTGGAGAAGGTGTGGAGGAAAAGGACCCCTCTTACACTGTTGGTGGGAGTCTAGTTTGGTGCACCCACTATGGAAAATAGTATGAAGATTCCTTAAAAAACCAAAAATAGACTTACCATATGATCCAGCAATCCCACTCCTGGGCATATATCCAGAGGAAAATATAATCCAAAAAGGCACATGCACCCCAGTGTTCATAGCAGCACTGTTTGCAATAGCCAAGACATGGAAGCAACCTAAATGTCCATCGACAGATGACTGGATAAAGAAGTTGTAGTATATTTATACAATGGAATGTTACTCAGCCATAAAAAAGAATGAAATAATGTCATCTGCAGCAACATGGATGGACCTGGAGATCATCATTCTAAGTGAAATAAGCCAGATAGAGTAACAAAAATACCGTATGATATCACTTTATGTGGAATCTAAAAAAAAAAGGACACAAACGAACTTAGCCACAAAACAGAATCAGACTCACAGACATGGAAGATAAACTTACGGCTACCAGGGGAAGTGTGGGAGTGGCAAGGCATAAATAAGGAATTTGAAATTTGCACCTCTTGGGGAGTGATGGAAATGCTAGCTGCTATCTTGATTGTGGTGGTGGTTTCATGGGTGTAGACATCTATCAAAATTCATCAAATTCTACACCTGAAATATGTGTAGTTTACTGTATAGAAATTATACAATAATACAGATTCCTAAAAATGAAATAAAAATGAGTTATGATGTACAAAAAAATCTTTCTTTTTGTTTTTTAAGAAATTTAAATTAATAAATTTAATTAAAATGAATTGAAATTTTGAGTATTAAATGTGCACAGCAATAGTGGTTAAACAACAATAACAATATGTTTTTCTTATTTCCCAATTCAAAATGTTCTACCAAATACTTAACCTCAATTATTAATTCCGGCCTTTGGCATTCTCATTCATTTAACACTTCTTATAAGATGTTTTATATGGTGAGTTATCTTCGTGTTTTGTCACTGGTTTGTGAATGTTTTGGGATTAGAAACATCTTACTTATTGTTTGACCTCTAATACCCAGCAGAAAATTTCGCATTTCTCAGGGACAGGCAAAGTGTGACCTGTGGGCCAACTCTGGACCCTGCTCTCTGTGATGTTTTACTGAAACAGAGGCACACCCTTTATTTGTAAGGACCGGCAACTTGGGGGCCCAGGTAGTAATGATTCCTGTTGTATAAAAGGTGATGTTGTGTAAGTGCAGCAGAAAAACTAAAACAACAGAATGTAACCATCCTCTGATTTCTCTCAAAAATATCAGTAGAGAAAAACGTCTTTCACATGTGAAAGGGGATTTTGGGAGCCTGTCAACTTTCTTAAAGACCCAGAGACATTATTTGCGGAGCATTTCTCTACTGTCAATATAGTCATTTACTCATGTAAGACTAATGGTCTGTATATTAATGAAAATCTTTGGCAGAGAATTAAGGGAAAGGGATTGTGAGAATTCTGTCCAGGAAGCTGGAAGGATGCCCAGTACCACAATGCTAAAACATGGGGAAAGACTTGAGTGTGTCTCTGGGAGATCCTGCCTGGTTGGGTTATGGACCAACCTGGACATCAAGTCAGGACAACGCAAACTTAAAAAGAATGAGTGTTACTGTGATCCTCTAAGTCAACAGGAAAAAATTAGTCCTCATAATCAATGAGCTGTCTAAGTTATTTTTAGCCAAGGAAAGATTAGAGCAACCCAGAATAATAAATCTATGGCATAGATGTCTCCAAATTTGATTTACTTTCCCAAGGAAGCTTAGGATAAAAAGAAAAAAGATGTGAGCAACATTAAAATATTCAGTCGACATCTTTGCTCCTCTCTTTGCTTGTTTATTGTTTAGCATTACATGTTGACATTAAATGCATAAGAAAGACTTTACTCCACACATGTATGCAAAAAGTCATATGTCATAGTAATCTAGAGGAAAGTGGAGTTTATTATTTTTCTTGTTCTTTAGGATTTTTCCTGTATTTCAGTGAGCTTCTGGAAAACTTCCCAGCAGTGATATTAACATGAAAATGTGGCAAGGAAAAAGAATAAAAAGACTAGTAAATTTTTGCTGTGCAGTGACATGAAAAGATGGAGTCTGAATTTTTGTTTTCTAAACTTTGAGAGAAACAAGCACACTTATCGACCTCCCATGCTTGAAATAGCATGAGCCTAATTTTAGTCCTGGGTCAGACAGCAGATTGGATGAGACACACAGAGGAGATAACTTAGAGTCTCCGAGAATTGCCCAGGGCTGGGGAGGGTGCAGGGCTTAAGCGAGAAAAGGGGCACAGAAAATGGCTTGGAGGGGTGTTTTTTCTCTGCCCCCGGAAGAGTGGTTTGCGTGTTTTTCCTGTTTCTGTAACACTATAAGAGAAAATAAAATGATGGTAGTTCCAAGGAGGCCAATGGGAGGACCCTCCTGTTACGATTCACTGGGGAGAGAACACACCAGATATGAGGGAGGCAGCAAGTAAGGGGTTTCAGCTGTGACCGTTGTCCTGAAAATGATTAAGAAGCAAGGTGCTGCCCCAAAGCAATGGAAGAACCCGCTGGGCCCGAGAATTCTCCAAAACTCCTTTACAGACTTCCAGTAAGCTGAATAATATTTAAGAGACACGTGTTTTGCAGGAGTTTTGTTTTTTTCAGACGATGCACAGATGTAATGTTCTCTTGTGCAGAAAGGCTTTCTCTACTGTACTTTCCCACACTTAAAATGGGGAGCACCAGGCTCTTGGGTAAGAGATTTTATATATATATTATATATATATATATGTATATATTTGCGCCCTTAAAACTGCAGAGCTAAAATAAAAACTTTTAAGCCCTAGGGTTAAATTTAGGAATATTAGTCTATTTATGGAGTAAATAATATTTATGCTTAGAAATAATTTACCTTGTTGGTTCTTTGTTTACTTTGGATAAACTCCCAGAAGTGAAATTAATTGCTGGATCATATGATGGTTTTATTTTTAATTTCCTGAGGAGACTTCATACTGTTTTCCACAGTGATTTTACCAATTTACATTGCCATCAACAGTGCAGGAGGTTCCCCTTTCTCCACGCCCTCCCCAACACTTGTTTGTAGACTTTTTGATGACGGCCATTGTGACAGGTGTGAGGTGGTATCCCATGACAGTTTTGATCTGCATTTCTCAGATGATCAGTGATGTTGAACATCTTTTCATGTACCTGTTGGACATCTCTATGTCTCTTTGGAAGAATATCTATTCAGGTCTTCTGCCCACTTTTTAACTGGACTGTTTATTTTTCAGATATTGAGCTATATGGGTTCTTTATGTATTTTGGATATTAACCTCTTATCAAATACACTTTGCAAATATCTTTGCTCATAAGTAGGCTTTTAAAATGTTGCTGATGGTTTTCTTCATTGTGCGAAAGATTTTTAATTTGACATAGTCCTAATGGTTTATTTTTGCATTTATTACCCTTGCTTGAGACAGATTCCTCCCAAAATATTGCTAGGAATGATGTCAGAGAGCTTACTGCTTATGTTCTCTTCTAGGGATTGTATGGTTTTTCGTCTTACATTTAAGTCTTTAATTGTTCATTTTGAGTATTTTTTGTTAATGATGGAATAGATTGGTTTAGTTTCTTTTTTTTTTTTTTTTGGCATTTAGCAATCCAGTTTTCCCAGTACAGTTTATTGAAGAGACTTTTTCTCCACTGTATATTTAGTTATATGTACAATTGACCTATTTAATATGTACAATTCAGTGGTTTTTAGTATATTCAAATATGTCATTTTAGGCAATTTTTGCATATGTTAATTACATACAAAGGGATATAAGGCATAGACTTAAACTTAGCCTACTGTTATTGGTGACATCAGTCATTACATGGAAGGTACAATTTTGTTTTTTTGGGCAGTTATTTTGGTAAATGATTCTGTTTTTAACTTCTTGACAATTTTTGAGTATAGCTTTTTTTGAAAACTGAAGTATAGTTTATAATTTTGTGTTAGTTTCTGGTGTGCATTATAGTGATTCAGTCATATATATATATACACACAATCGTTTTCACATTATTTTCCATTATAGGCTATTATAAGATATTGAATATAGTTCCCTGCATTGTGCAGTAGGCCCTCATTGTTTATCACTTTTACATGTAGTAGTTTGTACAATTTTGGTTTTGATTTTTGTGTACACAGTGCATACTAATAATACATAAAACAACATGTCAAGACTTGTCCAAAAATGCATTGTTACTTTTATGAAGAGAATAGAAGGAAAATTGTGTATTTAAGTTCAAATAGCCAAGTTAACACTCGGTTCTTATATGCGTAGCCAACTAAACTAAATAATCACTCAATGAAACGTTGAAATGTTCTTTCACTGTTCATAGAGGTTTCGTTCACAAAGTAGAAGTGGGTATTAGAGAAGTAGGCCAGAAGAAAAATAGTTTTTACTGGTACTAAATTTATCCCCATACAGTAGATCAAGCTGAGAAGTTTATATTGTCAGGTTGTTAGTACAAAAAGCTCATAACATTCTGAGAAAATAAACAACCGAAAAGAAAACAAAATATAAAGTGAGGAAAGTGATCTGTTATTTAAAAGGTGTAGTAAATGGGTCTTAAAGTTACCTAGACTACATGCAATGGAATTTGAACCCATGGGATTAAATTATAAAATAATCAGGTAAAAAGTATAACTCACTTTTTACAGTGGTATGCAGTGTCCAAAGGATGTATTTTTCACTTTAGAAGCTCTAGGGCTAATATTTAAATTAAAAAAAAGTGTGTAATTGGGAAAGCGAAAGACAAGAATTGAAAAAATATATATCAGAAGAGAGCTAATTAGGAATATTTAGTAAAATTAACAAAATGTATCACATCATAACTGTTGAGTTTATGTACTTTTAAGACTTCATTTTTAAATAAATGAACAATGATAACATTTAAAGTCCTAGTAATTTTTTAAAGCTTGAAAGTTATTATGGACACAAAAAGAAATTCAAAATGAAGTTTTAATATATAATTAAGAGATGAGTTTCAGATTTTTTTCCTCTCTTAAATACTTAATCAGTTTTTAAAGATATTATAATAATGAGATATTTTACATGTTTCAATATTTCAACATTTCAAATGTAATAAAATAGGTAACTTGGATTGTAAGTAAGATGCAAAATTCTCACTACCAAAAGAACATTTATTTTGTATAGAATTTCAATTTTCTACTTAAACATGATTTTGTGTTTGGAAGGAATTTGTAGAGCAAAAAGTTGGATGGGTAGAAAGATAGATAGACAGGCAGGCAGATAGGCAGACAGACAGACAGATAAAGATATAGATATATAGATACTGGAATATGTTAAATAATTGTCTTCTCTCAAAATATGATCACAATGATTTCTGGACAGTCATTTATAAGATTTCTACGACCACTCGAGCATTTCAGCCTACCATTCCACATAATCAAAGTCAAATTCTGCTGTTACAAACTTCATTTAAAATACGTAAAAATGATAAATGACTTCCATTAGTCCAGCATTTTGCTGCCCTTGGTAGGTGCATCACAGCCCATAGAAGTGGATTTTCTCATTCATAATATCTGGAAGAGCAATGCATCCATAATTGTAGAAAATGTTAATATATAATACATATTAAAAAGAATTTAAAGTCTTCTTTAACTTTTAAATATTGGTATATTTTCTTCTAGTCTGCTCTTTGTGCAAATTTCATGTAACAGACATAAGTTACCATATCTGAATTTTCAAATAAGCAATATTCATAAAAGAAACGAGAGATACAACATTAAATTCCTGCTCCTAAATAGATAAACAAGGACTTACTGTATAGCACAGGAAACAGTATTCAATATCTAGTGATAACTTACAATGGGAAAGAATCTGGTAAATAATATATATGTGTGTGTGTATGTATATATATACATATGTGTGCATATATATATATAAATATATATATAACTGAATCATTTTGCTGTACACCTGAAACATTGTAAATCAACTATACATCAATAAAAAAATTTAAAAAGCAGACAAAAAATTTCTACTCCATAGACTGTATGAATCAAAGACAGAGAATGCAAGACTATAAAGATGATTTTACAGTTCACATCTTCTATTATAATCCTTAATCTTCCTTTATATCTCTTCCCTTTATCGCTCTCCCACCCATCAACCTCTTTTTACCATGCTCTTCCCTTGATCTCTTGAGAGATTCCTTAATTTGTATTTACTATTATTTATCTACAAAGCTTTATTATGCACTCATCAGACCATCACTCTGTGTGTGTGTTTAATCGGCCCCAGTGACTGATTCATTCACATATTCACAGTTATTATCACATGAAAATCATTTTTATTTAAAGTTTCCCAGAAAAAATAGTTGAATCAAACAATCTTTAAAAAGAAACTGTACACCAGAAATTGACACATTGTAACTGACTATACTTCATTAAAAAAAAAAGAAAAGCAATTAGACTCAGGTCTATAATATAGAAGTTATGTGAGAATAATGATTTTCTGCTTAATTACAGTGTGTGGAATCTTCAGAAGTAATACATTCATGTATTAATTTCCAGAACTTCCCACTCTTCTTTTTGTACCAAAAATTTCATATATTCTCTTTGAACATCAGAATGGTCAGCTGCTTGGTAATTTGCACTCCATGTAAGCTCTCCAGCAAATCTTTCCATCGCCTTTGTATAGCTGTTAAACCAAGTATGGAGCAGTGATAAATACTTGTGGGAAGTGTTATAAAATCCTCTGTACTGAAAAATAAATATCCACTCATCTGAAGTATCCACTTACACCTAAGATATATCCAATTTCTTCGTCCAAGTGTGAAGTTCTTCGCAAGATAACGTTTCTCAATAATTTGGTGTCTCAGTACATCTTTGCTCTGTCCGACCAACAGTGGTTCTCCCTTTCTGGAACTCTTCTAATTCCGAGTCACTTTCATATTTAAGAGCATATAACAGAGTTGGTTCCCTGAGAAAGGAATCATGTCTTAAGAATGGAAGAACACAAGATGATTTTCATCCCTTTTCCTTCTGTTTCACGAAACACGTTTGGGTCTTGCTCTCTATCACCATAGAATCCTTATCCTTGACAACTTCATCTATACCTGACAAATTTACCCCGAAGTCAAGATGCTCCCTGTTTCCCCACCTGTTTTTCCCTAGGACCTTAACCTTCATAACACACGAGCTACTCTACACCATATGTCTTGTCACCACCCAGAAATGTTAGCTTTCCAAAAGATTAACTTCAAACTTATTATAATCTGACCATGTATGTCAACCCTCAGTCATACCCACCATCTCTGAGATGTGACCTCATAGGGACCAGCTGTGATCTTTCTGCTTTTCATCTCTTTCTCCTCCTTTTACATGCAGTTCTCTGTCTCCCAGCTCTAATTTCATTGTACAATGATTTTTCCCTCTTGGTATTATTCTCAAACCCATTTTTCCTTTACCTTACCATTGAGCTGCCTAGGAAACTTCTAACTTTGGATGAATCAAGTTATCTGATTTATCTCCATCTGTTTTTGTTAGTGCCACCCTAACTTCATGGTCTCTAGTTGGCTTTCAACAGCAAGGTCCACTCACACTCTTAACACAGTCAGCTCTCCACAGAGCTCTCTAAGCAGTTGGTGTGACTTTCCTCTACTTTCCTCTAAACTTTTAAACCTTGTTGTATGTTTACCTGCATTTGTCCTTTCTTTCCCCATGGCTACCACGGAATGCAAGTCTTTCTTTTTTCTAAGGCTAAATCTCTCAGCTGTGTTTTGGAACTCAGCCTTTCATGCTCACTCAGAAAGATCATTCCATTAGTTATCGCCTCTCGTATTTAACTCAAGATTTCACTGACCCTAATTTATCTTCAGAGAAAAATAACATCACTAATGCATCTTTTTGTTTATTTCCCTGATACAGTAAATAGATTATTTTTAAATTCAAAACATGTCATTGATTAACCCACGCCGAACATTTTAATTCTAGAAACAGAAGGTCAATAAAGAAACTGCACCGACCAATTTTAAATATACTCCCATTTTGTCTTTCCAATATCTTCAGGACTCTTTTCTTCTTATCTTATGTCAGAGAAACAATAAACATATTTTAAAACTGAAAAGCCTAAAGAGGACTCTAAACAAAACTGTTTTCATGAAGACTCAAGCTAATACTGCAGTATCTTAAAGAATCTACTTCTCACTCGGAACATTTTTTTTAACGCCCATGGGCTATTCTAAGAAAAATTGCTTTTTGAAGTAGCCTTTACATGTTATTGTGATACTGGTGACAAAGTGGCTTGAACATATTTGAAAATAAACAGAAGATAAAACCATGTGATGCATTTGTTTGGACAGTATGCCACCTAAAATTCGTGTACTCTCATTTTTTATGGGTCACAAATCTAACTTTCCCTTTATAACAATTTCCTTTTTTTCCTACCACTTGTTTTACTGTGGAGGAATGCCTATTTCTTTGGAAAGTTCAGGTCATTTTAGTTCTTTTTTTTTTAGATGAAAAGAGAGCAACGTGGTTGAAATCAAGCGTTGGCAGTGTTACGTGGGGCAGGTACAAAATATGAACACAGCCCTCTGGCTGGCTTGTCTTCTGCATTACTTTGAGCATTCCTACTTGAGTTTAAATGAAATATTTTGTGAGAAAAGAGGAATGGTTTATCCATTGATGGAGCAAGCATGAAGCTTTTCTCCCAGAATCTGAATAAAACATGAGCTCACTGAAAAGTAAACTTAAAGCACTTAATAGCTTGGAAGCTTTTAGTGGATTATGGCTTGATTTATTGATGACTTGTATAAAGACATGAACAGGAAAACACAGCTTTTAAGTTAAGTTTTTAAATGCTGCCATTATTTGTACACGAAGGACAAACTTTCTGTTTGCTCCCTTAGGAGAGGGCAGCAGGGAGACACTGGGTGGGGGGAGGTGTGGAGGGGGGAAGCCGCCTTTGTTCTTCGAATACACTCTGAATCCTTAAGGGTTTACAGTGTGCAATGTCCATGTGTAAACCTTCGAGAGAGAATGAACATGCACTAGAGGAGAATCTTCTGTTTCCAACAGAAGGATATAAAAGCCAGACATACGAGAGCAAGGAAATATTAGCCAGTAAAAACCCAGGCTGTGGCTTTTACGAAGGATGTTCAATAGCACCAGGACAGGAATGGATCATACAGGGAGCTTTTCTTCTGTAATGGAGGCTCTGTGACATTCTCATTATCCAGAATTAATTTCTTTACATTTAGGACAGGCCATCTGCTCTTGTGCAGAAGGACCTAGGGTACCAACAACTCACAATGGTAGGTATTTCTGCAGGGTGCACAGATTTTTTGATGTCCACAGGGCACAATGAAATATTACATAGCTACTTGCAGATGAAAAACTTGATGCATTTGTGCTTTCATCCACTCAAAAAAGATTTCGTAGACTTCAGCCAAAAATTCTCTGCCTGTTTTATCAGCACTGATGTAAGTGGATTGTCTGTCATGGAACACATGACAGCGTGGAGTTTTTGAGGAAAGAAAGTTGGATGTAGACATTGATAGTCATGGCAGATACAAGTCATCTGAAAAAAAAAATCAGAATTCAAAGACCTATCATTGGAAAAACAGCTGAAGATAATACTATTATATGAGAGAGAAACATTAATGGTAAGAATTATATAATGATAAACATAACAGCCCTGGAAGCCTAGATACTGCAGCGGGAAATCAGGTACTGAGACGTCAGACGTGCTTAGAAGGCTGGACGGGAGGACAACCTGGTGGGATGTTCTAGCTCAGAGGGGAGAGGGCAGGGATCTTACAGAGTAATAGCAGACGGCATCAGCTGAACTTCAGCCACTTTGGGAATATTTCCTCAAAAACGGTCTCTTAAAATTCTCTTACAGCTTAACGACCATTGGTTGGTGATTTGGGTTTATCAGGAAGGGAGGGGAGGGACCCACGGGGGAGATGAGATCACGGGAGAGCAACAGTGGGACTTTTCAGGTCCTCAGTTTCTTTACAACGTCCTATTACCACGTTTCTGTCTTTACTGCCTTGCCCTCTGTCTTGACCTTAAACCCTATTCCTTCTGTATGTCTCCTTCCTCAGTCTTATCCATCCTCACCTCCCTTCCTTCTCAAACTCCCCCTAAAGTAACAAATGTACCTATCTGACCAACGTTTGAAGTCAGGATTGGGTGCTTTGTGGGAGACCACTGGAAAAGTCCCTCAAATAAGACCCTTTCCTTCGCTAACGTGACACATTGCTGAAGTTTGGGAAAAAATGACAGAACGCTGTGAATGTTGATTATTTAGAATATGCAGTTCCTTCCAGTTAACAAAATTAAAAAGTCCTGGAGATGTGATGGACATCATGGTGACCAGAGTTAATAATTTTCTATTTTCTATTTGAAAGTTGTTATGACAGTAGATCTTAAAAGCTCTTGTCACAAGATAAAAATGGTAACTGTGTCTGGTGATGCATGTTTGCTACTGTGGAGATCATTTTGCAACTGACACAAATATCAAATCATTATGTTGTACACCTGAACCTCATATAATGTTATATGTCAATTATATCTCAATAAAAAAGAATAAAAAGAAAATAAAATATGTGGGTCTTTACACGGAGAAATTAATTTTACATAGTTCAGTTTGTTTTCCTTGGCATCTCAGAAGCTCTTAATAATTTTTTAACTCTTAATCTCCTTCCTTCATATAATTAAAATTTTTTTTATCTTTTTAACATTCAAAATTACAAGTATAAACCCTAAAACGTGTTTTATAAAAAATGCTAATGAAACACATAACGTGAGGTGGGAAAAGGACAAGGTCCACTTAATCTTCCTCTTGGAGGGAGTAAGTCAGTAAATCCATAAATTAGTGGGATTATTCAGGATGGCAGTGAGTGCACTTCTCCTGCAGAGGACAGCGTGCCCAGCTAAGATTGATATACAATGTCTCTAACTCCGAAGCCCCAAATTTTAATTTTGTCCCCATCCTTCTTTGCAAATAGTCAACATTTATCTTCCCGTGTCTGATATACAACCGGTGTCCTTTACACTTGCTCCATCATTGGATTTGATTGATGGGGTCGGCTGTCTTCAAAGGGTAGGGATCACACTCTAGCAGTTACATCCTCCTTAGAGTAACTGCCAGAGGTCTAACCCTCTGTTTACCCATCAAGTAAAACGTTTATGGGCTCCCAGGAACCACAGAGACTGAACTTAGCATAGAACCTCTTTAATCCCATATTTACAACTTCCGGACTGCTTTATCCTCGCTCTGCCCTGTCCACAACCATTTTAGGAGCCTATTTGTGGAAAGAAAGCCATGCAAGGCGCTTCAGTATTTTTAGCACCATACCACGTGCATGCTACATTGCCTAAAATCCTTTATACTAGCTTAAGCATGTTGACCCGTTATCTTGAGACTCAAGTCTTCCATAATGTATTTTTCAAAGAAGAACTAAAAGAAAAGAAGTCACCCAATTTTGGCACGTTTGACAGTTTTAAGAAGAGAGCTTCATTTCTTAAAACCTAGTTATGCTGTGGGCGTCATGGATTTGTTTAGGAGGAAGACCTATTTGATCTTTGCTTCTTATGGGAAAATGCATTTATAAAACACCTTACAAAATGCAATTTGGAGCTACTAAATACAAAAGTCTGGATTAAGCATGTTGTCGTGACTGCTCAAATTCCTGTGGTTTTCATGGCTAGCCTTTGGCATCTGCAGTTATGGAAACTCTGAAGTCCTTCTAATTTTGGAAAATATGGGTGGGATATTTTAGTCTCGTTGTGCTAGGCAAGGTTGTTGTCTTGATCAAAGCTTAAGCCTGAAAATATGTTGCTACTACTTTGAAGAAAGTTAGAATCCAGTGGGAGAAATAAATTACATTAAGTTTCATATTATGTATAAAGGGAGAAACAGTTTACTAGTTAGTATTTTGGCTACTTATGTATTTAAATTGGAAAACTTATGTATTAGGAGGTAACCCTCCTCTATTCAGCAGTATCCACAATGTTCTTCAAGGAAGAAACGTTACAAGGCTCCTCAGGCACACCTCACGTTTGACCCAGAGCCCAGGTTAAAGTTTGCAGTGAAGGCAATTGTCACATCCTTACCCTTTAATGAGATGCACCGAGGTGCACTGAGATTACGGAACATAAGGCTGGGATATGCGGTGGATTGCCAAAATGATCACCAATCATCCAATCCTTGTATGCGGGCCCCATCAAAATGCTACTTTGCCTTTTCTCATCAAGAGGTAAAATTTGTGTCTTAATGGGAAAAATATGAAAATGATTCTATGTATGTATATGCATGGCTGGGACATTGTGCTGTACACCAGAAAGTGACACATTGTAACTGACTGTACTTCAATAAAGAAAAAAGAAGTAAAATTTATTTCTTTACCCCTTGAATCTGGGCTTGGCCACGCAATTTGCTTTAGCCAATAGGACAGGAAAAATTATGATGCAAAGACTTGAAAGGTGATTCCACATTATACCTCCCCACTTTGTCGCTCTTGGAAGCCAGACACCATGTCAATAAACTCAAGCTGGTCTGCTGGAAAATGAGAAACTCAGTGGAGGAGGCCTGAGGCGTACCAGCAGACAGTCGCCTCCCAGCTGACCCGGCAACTTTCCGGAACTCTGCCTGTAGAGGAGGGAGGCATACACTCCATCCCTATAAAGATAGTTCTGTTTTTAAAGTCCAGATATCAAAACTGTTTCATTTTCTTCACCTCTCATGTGTTAAAGAGAAAATCAGAATTTGCATAAAGTGCAGAAAACTGCACATTCTCATGAGAAACCTGGAATAGACTTATGCAAAAACAGTACAAGATCAAGGTCAAGAAGTAGCTTTCAAGGAGAGCCGATTCATGATTAATAGGACTTCATGTCATGTGACTACTCTTATTCTTTTTACAATAACTCATCATGCTTTTTTAAAAGCTTGTTTAAGTCCTAAGAGCATTGTGCATTCTATTTATATCCACATTTATGCATTAACTACATGTTTCATAAAGCCAAGAGAGAGTGGATATACAAACGCTTTATTATTCTGTGAATGCAAAAAAACGCAGCAGGCTTTCAACGTACAGATAGACTGTCTCTAATATGAACTTGTGTTTTTGGAAGAATAAAAATGGCTACCAAAAATAATTTGCCTCACATCTTATTATAGTGATATTTAGAAAATATAATGATATTTAGAGAAATTAATATGTAATAAAGAGGAAGAAGAGCAATGTTATTCTTAAAGAAGTTTACAGTAGTGGAGGATGAAAATGTGTCATATTTCAAAATGTAGAGGTATTTGGTCAAGTACAAAATAAAAACCCAGTAACGAACTTTTTAGTAAGCCCTATGATTTTCTTCTGTTTTTGTACAATTTTATTTTTTTAATTATTTAGGATTACTCGTAAAGGAAGACAGCGTTTTCAGATCATGAAAACATGCTAATGACTGAACTTCTAAGACACTTACTTTTTCTTTCCTTAAATATGGATTATACTGCATTTTGATATTGGTATAAACATTTTTGCTTTTATGAAGTGATCTCAACAAAAAACTGTTATGTATTTTGAGCACTCAATCTAACTTAATTGACTGTGTTTTTTAAATGTAAAAAAGCATCAACTTAGTAGGGTTGAATAATGTCTTGAATATGATTAATAATGAACACATAGTCAAATGCACATTACACGCAACGTGATAAAGACCTGAAGAAGGGTATTCAGAACAGTTTAGATAAACAACACTGCTCGTGTAGAAACAAGAGCTATTTAGGCTCTGGTTCCCCCAACCGGGGATGAGAATTAACCATCCTGTCCCTCAGGATCACAGCCTGTCCCAGTCCATTCATCTTCCAGGGTCCTTGAGACATTTCAGCTGACATCCAACTGCAGTCATCAAATTACCTGTTTCAGAGAGGCCCAGAAAAATCATGGTCCTTCATTGATTTTCTACAAAAATACTGAGCCTGGAGTAATTACAACATGCGCTTATATATCTCTAGGGAAAAGTGCAGACAAAAAGGAATTAATCAAGGCACTGTCTACCTGAATCTCTAGTTATCATTTGATAATTCTTACCTTATGAACAAGGAGAATTACAGATATGTAATGATGAAGATGAGGATTGAGAGGGAGGATATAGTAGATAATTTAAATACTTAATTTGAGCATCCCAAGTCTAATTACTTAGCATTTTGATATTTCTGCAAAGCTCCTTTACTAAGCAGATTAACAGAAATAAATATTACAAGAGAAATGTTTAATCTTTTTTTAAATTTTTTTTGGTTGGGGGAGGTAATTAGGCCTATTTATTTATTTATTTTTAGAGGAGGTACCAGGGATTGAACCCAGGACCTCATGCACGCTAAGCATGTGCTCTACCACTTGAACTATATCTTCCCTTGAGAAATGTTTAATCCATTTATTACAACGATTTCTTTAAGCCATTTTGGTCATATATTATTCTAGAAAAATGCATATAATTTAATTTTGGTCTTTTTTCTTATGTTAAAAAAAAAGTTCCGAAGAAGAATTCTATTAGACAAAGCTTTGTTACAAACCAGGATTATGTATCAGGATTAAAATTGGTGTTCTGTATTATGCTCTGAAAGTCTGTTCTTAAAATATTTAATACTAAGATATTTTATTAAGCCAGACAGGAAGCATTTTCAATGAGGCCACACCATTTATTTTCACTCTGCTTTAATTGCTGAAGAATTTGAAGGCATGTTCTCTGTGGTGGGATGTGGTAAGGGGTCCTTTCATCTTGGTGGTTCTCCCTGAAAACCCTGAGGTCCATCTAATTTTCAGACAGACCCCAACTGAGGAAGGACATTCTGCAAAACCCATGACCAGCACTCTGCAAATTGTCAAGATCATTAAAAACACGGAAAGTCTGAGGAATCTATGATCTTCTTATCTTAGGTTTCCTTGTAAGAAATGTTTATTTCTACTACAGATCGGGAAAGAGTCATTTTTTGTTTCATACAGACAACTTCACTTGACACTTAATGCATCAGTAGATTTAACTCAAGATGTCCTTCTGTGCAAAATATACTGAATGTCTTCTGTGTTGGAGACTTTTACAGATTTCATGATTTATTTTGTGCTGACATAAGAAATTCGACACATAAACGGATGAGTGTGAAACGTGTGCTGTGAATATAATGCTTCCAAATGTCAATGATCTCAGGTATAGACGTGGTGTCTTCACTAGCCTGATGAGGTCTCATGTTAGAGCTTGCCAAACTTCCTGGCAAAGGTTTTCAACCCTCGCCACATGTCACACTCGCTTAGAACTTTAAGGTACCTGATCTCTACACCCAAGCTCCAAAACAGAGCAATTCCATGAAAATCTGTGGAGGTTGACCCCAAGCATCACTTTTTGTTAAGACCTTAGGTGGATCCCAATGAGGATGGCAAATCACTCGCTTGAGCACAGAACTGAAGTGACCACCTTCTCCATCATCTGCCTTCATACAACTGGGGACAACTGTGCTCATCAGGGGACATTTGGCAAAGACTGGGAACACTGCTGGTTGTCACAGTTTGGGGGTATGGTTGGTATCTGGTGGGGGAAGCCAACATTGTGTCTAAACACAACACAAGAAGAATTGACTTGGACCAAAATGGCAATAGTACAAAGGCAGAGATGAGTCACTAGTGACTCATGACCTGTAGACCAAAGACCAAATCTATGTATCTATCATCATTTTAAAAATACTTGCTATGTATCTTTAATTCTAAAAACTCTAAGGAACAACAAAAATAAGAGATCTTTCCCCTTTCCTTTCGACTTCAGTTTGCTCTTTCTACCACTGGGACTCCTCCCTACTGCCAGCCAGTTTGAAAGTAATGGATAAGACAAAATGTCAGGCATTTCTTCCTCCATTCCTCCTTTCTTTCTTCCTTCCTTCATGTTTTTGCATATTTAACCATTATTTATATGTTGCCAAAGCAACTGCACTATTCAGTTAAATAATAGCTACCATTTAAAAAAAAGAAACCAATCAAACCACAGAACCATTACAGGGACAGCTGAAATCACACTGCAGAACTGACAGGCTGCTCCATGTATACTTACTGTGATCTTGTAGAGGGAGCCCAGGAAAGGACACATTTTCCTCAGAAGGCACGTTTGAGCACTGCTTTAGAAAGCCATCTAACTATGAAAAAACATGCAGATGTATCTTCTTTACATAATAAGCTTGTCAAAAACTAGATGAATTATAAGTTGCTGTCGCGAGGCAGCTCGAGGTAGGAGGTGATAGAAGCTGGCTGGACAGGAGTAGTTGGATCTTGAAAGAGAGGTTGCAGTTAGAGAAATTCAGATGCTGTTTGCTTGGTGGGAAAGAACTGTCTTCAGTGAAGACAGCACAAGGAAGAGTAGAAAAGCTGAGAGCAGAACTTTGGTGAGGGGACAGCTGCTGTGTTAAAAAGTGAGCATAAAGTCTACACACAATGAACAAAATAGTCATCAAAAGTTGTACAGTTACTGGCTGTTTTGGTTGACTGGTAGAACTCAAACCAAATGAGTGTATTTCTTCCATCATCAGAGATTTTATGACAGGGAGAAGAGGAGGTGGTTTAAATTATCTAGATAGTTCCTTTATCCTACCATTTTAAAGTTGCATTCCTCAAGCCTTAGTGGTCTTTCACTTATTTACAATAAAATGACTCCTTTAGTAAAGGGAATTGTAGATTTGATCTCCAAACTATCAATTAGAAACTCTAGGTGATCCAGGGTCTCAGGGCTTCCATGATGGCCCGTGGTTGGACAGGACTGGCTAAGTCCAGTGTTGGCATCAGGTTTGCCAGGCACTGAGGTAACAATAGGCTCACTCCTCATCCTGGGACAAGTTTTAATTGGTCCAAATTTATGTTGCTCATATACATATGTAAGAACTTTTCCTTAAAGGTCTTTGTTTCTTCATAATAACTGCCCAATTCTTGGGAATTTTGCATTTTTGCCTTGGTTTTCTGGTTTGAACTCTTTGCTGAGGCTGCAGGCTGTCCTGAACTCAAGCTCCCAAACAGCTCTTGTCCCTTGCTCCTTATAACACAGCTTCTGGTCTCCAGAGCAGCCAGGGGACTAGAGCTAGAGCTAGGTACGTGTAATGACAAATAGTAATGAACTCAACTCTCCAAGTGAGTGAGTGAGTGAAAACACAATATTAAAAAAAAAATTTGGTTAACTTGTCAATGATTCTTGACCCCAAACTAAGTCTTTTCTAGATCATAAGAGAACAAGTCAGCTTTCATCATCTGCATGTAAAAAACAGAAATGAAATATTCACAGTGATGCAAGCTGGCTTTGAAATCAGCAATCCCTGGCTCACAGCAGTCACCAAGTTGGCACATTCCCTGGAAAGGATGCTCAAAGTGGCTCAGAGGAGGAATGGGAAAACCAGGTTGTGCTTCTCTCGAAAGAACAGACAGCAGCATTTCCCTTGGAATTCACATCCATGCTTGACGTTCTAAGCCTGGAAGTGTGCAGAAAGATGAAAGTGTCCTACGTTCAAATATAATTGATTTATTTACTCCTAGGAGCCAGTTGATCTAATAACAAATCTACTTGCCTCATATTTTAAAATAGCCCCAGGAGTGTCTAATTTCACTCTGTGAAGTACTTCTGGGTCGAGACGCAAAGCAAGTTAAATTAAATCCATGCGTGTTGTGTTCGCGGGTGGTTCACTAATAAGATGCTGGTAGAAGAGATGTGGACGGGAAGGAGGATGAGGCTGGCCTTTGGTCCAGGGCCTCCTGCACAGCCGTTACCCTCTCCAGCTGTCCCTGGCCCCACCCCCACAGACTCCTGTAGCACTGCCCTGTGATAAACTACGTGGGCATCAGAACAGTGACATCCTTGAAAATCCTCTTTCTGTAGCTGCCCTGGAAAAAAAGTGTGCATTTACAGATGAGAATTTCAAGTGAAAGTTTTATGGGGACCAACTTCAGGAGGGGAAATAAAGAGGCAATTGAGGCCATTTATCAATGACTGAGTAATAGGACCAGCTTGATGCTGGATGAGATCACGTGACCTCCATCTTCTGTGTTTCATAGGATGCATTAGATACTTGGGGAACTAACACGTAACAGAGAATGACTGATTCTCTTCTTATTTTCTTGTGTTTATTTTTAATACTTCTGGTTTCTTGCTTCATCGATGTATTTGTTCAGAACACCCCCAAATTCCATATGTATTTAGTATTCACCGTTCAAAAGAACACCATACACTTCACTGTCATCACTGACCTGTAATTGAAAAGTAAGTAGTTTAGAAACCATGTTTACAAGGAAGCATTCATCATATTTAAACTTCTATTATATAATTTCATACTCAGACTGCTTCGTGATAAAAATCTTGGGATCGTTCCATTTGACAGAAATATCATTTATGTTAATCAGTTGCACAATACTCATTGTCTGAGTATGTCTGGTAAACAATCAGTGTATCTTTAAACAGCTATTCTACCTCAGACTTCTAGGGGTAGACCATACGAGTCGTAAGTGCTTGGCCGAACATTTCTCCATGAATACATGTTAGAGACAGGAGCAAGGAGAAACAGGATCAAGTTCAGGAGAAATAGATTCAAGGTAAATCACATGGGAAAAATATAGACTGTAATACCAGGTAGGACAAGTTTGTTTTTCTGCAAAAATTTTGGGACCGATTTAGAAATGATCCTACTTGACTGCAGCATAAGTGTGAGTCAACACAGTGGGACTACGACTAACGGACCAAGTATGACAATGACACGTGGATGGAAAAGTACTGACCTGTTACCCTTCCTGATTAACCCACAGTTCCCCAGAAGTAATAAATTCCACTTCAGGGGTATTTTAAAATGTCAGGGTTAATTTCTTCTTTCTTGTTGTGAATGTTAACCTGTGTGGCTGCAAACAACTACAGACATAGTTGAATGAAAAAAGCAAATTATACCTACATCATCTCAAAACCTCTGCACCTAATCATTTTTGTCCAATTCCATCGCTGAAACAGATTTATGCCTATCCATTAAAGTCTGATGGAAGAAGGAATGCAATTTTAAGGACAAATCTTTAGTTTGAATAAAAAATAACAAGAAATGGTTAGGTAAACAGTAAGAAGACACTTACCTTTTTAAGGAAATCACTGCATATTTTCTTTTTATTTATTCTGAATTGACTTTTTTATTCTTTAACAGAGTTTAATATTTTTCTCCATCAACATTTTCTTTATTATGTGCTATGTAATTCTTATTGTCATAGAAATGGGATCTTATTTCTATTTTTTTGTCCACGATGATTGCTTGTCAGAGGGAAGTTGCCACCTTGTGTAAATTATTCAAGAATTTAGAAACGAGCAAAGTCTTATTGTTTTACTAGCTTGTTTATCGACTCTATGGATGACACGTTGTTTACAAATAAATACTTTTCTTTTCAGTTCTTATTCCTCATTTCCATTTTCATACTATGTTTGCCAGGACCTCTATCACTGTATTTATCAGAAACAGACTTCATATCAAAAATCTGCAGGAAACGGCATATTTAATTTAGACTCATTGCATTTCAGAATAAGAATGAGGCAAAGATCTTCATTATTAGGTATATTTTTTGTACTTAAAAATCTTTCGTATTTATTAACTCAAACTTAATAATTACATATTCCAACCTTCTTTTCCTATTTTAATTACATAAATGGCTATTGGTTGTCTAATTCTTCTTACACATATTTTTACATTTTACATTCTTTCTGAAATGTATATAATTAGGGTTTTTTTCCCAACAGTTTAGCTAATAAATTTTGACTTTCAAAATTACACTTGTCTACTGTTCAACTTCTCATGGATTAATTGTTTCATCTCTTTTCTTGTTTTCTGTAGGAATACATTTTCCTATTGTTCTTTTTGAAAGCTTCGTTTTCAGTAAGTATAAGGCAAAACCACTTATAAAATTCAACTGAATAAGTAGCAAAGAGAGATTTATTGCCATGACATGGGCACTTTTATATTAATAGCAGCTTCATCATATAATTTTTGAAGTGTATTTGCTATAGCTGTGTATATTTAGAAATGTTTGTAGATGTTGACTAGCCTGTATTTAGGCTGATAGATTTTTGCAGTTTGTCTGGTCAAAGTTACGTTATCTGCGCACCACCACTTCTATTTCAATGCTTTCCTGATTCAGCAAGAATAATGTTTGTGTCGTGATCTGTGCTCCCAGGAAATCAACATTGTTACTGTAACTGCAAATAAAAATGTAATATTCAATGTTGGATCCCTAACTCAACACACCAAACTTTCAAGGCTTTGATTTAGTAACAGGGATTCAATATCAAACGGTAATTGACATTGTGTTTTTCTCCGTTTTAAGCATCATATGATACTAATATAAAACTGGCATCTTTTACATTTTTGAAATTCTTCTTTTGTTAATGGAGACAAGTCATTGCCCACCACTCCTTCCCTTTTTATAAATGCGTAAAAAAAAACCTGGAGTAGCACTCGAGCAGAATGAAGAACAGCCGACTGTAAGTGAAACCCCGCGCCCTCCGGGACGCACTGTGAACGCAGGGGCCCCACCCTCCGTCGGGGGGCTCTTGCAGCTACGAGGCTGTGAAGTAGGAGCCGATGTTTTGTCTGCAACATTTTGTCTCGGGTGTTTCATGCAGTCAGTGCCATGACCTTAAATATCAACAAAAGTTTTCGCAGGTTACGTGTTTATCCTCAGCTTCCTTGAGGACCACTCGCGGGGTACACGGATTGCTCTTTAGCTTGCAGTTTTGGTCTTTGAGATTCTGACTGTGAAAGTGCCTGTTCGGCCAGAACGGATCTGTTGGACGCACGGAATGCAGCCCAGTCTCCTTGGGATCGTCACACAGTTTCAATTTTAAGATACAAGGAAGAAGGGGAGGGTGGAGCTCAGAGGTAGAGCGCGTACTTGGCATGCAGAGGCCATGGGTTCGATCACCAGTACCTCCATTAAATTAAATAAGGAAACCTAGTTAGCCCCGCCCCCCCAAAATAGAAAGAGAAATGATTAACCAAGCCACTATTTCTCTCAAATGTTCTTCTGTTCAGAGCCCTAACTTTTTAAACATACCTTTAAAAAATAAAGCAAGAGACTTAACATGCCTTTGAAAAATAAAGCAGGAAAGAAAAGAGAAAAAAAATCTTCTAAGAAATACACTCAAGTCTTACGGTAAAGCCTCACGGTGAAGCCTCAAAATGAACAATGGAAGAGACCAAATGTCCTTAACTTTTTGAACGTATCTTTAAGAAGTCAAGAAAGAAAAGAGAACAAAAATCTTCCAAGAAATGTGCTCAGGCCCTATGATACAGTCTCAACACGAATGAGGGAAAAGACACAGTGCCCTTTATTAATATTCTGTAATCTCAAAACTGTCAAAATGCCTTGATTTCGAAAGTTAAATATTTGCCTTCTCGTATTAAACTTGACCCTGCCCACTTTGCAGTGCCTAAAAGTCCAGGCGCCAGGGCTTGGAGTAATTCTTTTTCCCATGACTGTAACCTACTGTGCCTTTAAAGTGAAAGTTAAAATCACAGAACTAGTTGAATTAACCCCTTACATTTCATAACTTCACCTTTTCTTTTTTTTTTGACATCTTATATCCAGAATTGTGCCCACAGATGTTTGCACTACAGAAAACACTCTACAGTCCACCAGCAACACCCTGATGATGAAAAGAACCATAAACGTGTAGAGAACAGCGATGCTCAGAAACCTGGACCCTGTGTATCTCCTGCATTTATTTTGTAGAAGATCCACGTTCTTGTTATCACTAAATTATATTGCCACTGCATTTCCTTTTTGAATTACGTTATTGTTTTGGAGTAAGATATTCATTTTTTGATGAAAGTTACATTTAGAAAGAAATCATTAAAAACAGCCTAGTTCCTGTGAAGCAGTTTTGAGTCCCTTTCCAGTGAGTTGAATACTGCCTCCTTAGTCAAGCTTAAGAAATCTGTTAAAGATGAATTTCTCTTGGGCAAAACTGTATGTAGAGATAGATTTCATAAGTCATTCCTAATTAATCAAAAAAATTTATGTCTTCCCATTGGTTACCAAAACGTACCCAGGACAGGAATTAAAGCTTGATTGGAAATGAGCCATTTTTTTCAGGCTTCAGAAAATTAAAAAAAAATATGTATCTAGCTCAATGTCTCAAAACTCTGGGAATGATTTTGGTCTCAAAACTATATTTTATTTTAACCTGAGCCATTTGGCTAAATACCTTAGTTTTCAGCTGCCCATTAGTTATAGAATTCATAATGTCCAAAATAAAATTTTAAGCAATAACATGAATCTATACAATACTATTCTTAAAGACACATATAATCTGTTCAGGCAAAATAAGCAAGAATATAAAAATTTATATTTTTGAGAATGGCCCAGGCATATTGGACAAATCATCTCTTGACAGAGGTAGGAATTTCAAGAGAACCAAGTCTCAACCTTTGAAATATTTCTTCTGCTCAAATTCATATATTCATTTATTGATTTACTGTTAAAAATGAACAAAACCAGTATTTGTAGAATGCTTTGCCTTAAGGAAGGCTCAATTTTGACACTGCGATGAAAATGCGAGAAAGAAAAGTTAAAAACTGAAATATCACCAAACTCTTTGCAAAAACTCTTTGAGTAGTGAGGTGGATGTCCTAACCAACATTTAAGCAAAATACTGATCAATTGTCTCTGTGGTCATTACTGGTGATTTTTTTTTTTACTTTACTAACAATCTATATACATTCTTTTTTTCCCCATAAAACATTTGATGTTCACAGTAATATGAGTAAGCTGTCCTCTCCTTTTACTTTATTTCTAATAAGAAAATTCCTTTTTTGTATAGGAGTTTTCCAATTATCTTCTACTTTTCCACGTTCTGCATCCACGTGAGGTCGATGTGCAGAGTTTGTGTCTTTGAATGCCTATAGAAAGTGATGTAGCACCTGCGAAGTCACTGTGTACGCCCTGCCAAGCATGTCCGAATACTGGTTTTGTTCACTTTCAACAATGACCACACTGTTAGAAGTGGGTGTGTTATTGTCATATGAGGATGATTGACTTTCCGCTAGAAGAACGCATGTCTTGTTTGTCCAGTTGAGCTGATGAGTTTGCAAGTGTGCATGTACTCTGTGTCTTGTGTCTCCTGAGGACCTGTGGCACATGTGTTAGAGCTAAGCATGGAGTTAGAAGTGAAATACACAGCAACGGCCAGGAGTCAACCTAACCAGCCCACAGAGAACACACCTTGATCTGGACCTCATTAGCACCACACACAGAGCAAGAGAGTCAACCAGTCACAGACTGTTTGGGCCCTGACCACATTAGTTAGCTAGTTTTTAAGTTTCTCTTAGCTTAGCATCATACACGGGTAAGCAATTAGTAAATGCTGTCCTATCGCAAAGTATCTAAATGCCATGGTTATTACTAAATATTTGTGATTTTTGTTGTTCCCAAACTTGCATGTTTCAAATTTTCCATCTGTTAATCATCATGAAATTATTTTAAATATTTAAATATAAGTATTTTCATGGCTGGGAAATTTGTGGATACAAACAGATTTAAAAAGTTTACTACGAGTTTTATGGAAAAAAAGTAAGAATAAATGACCAATTACCATGGAAAATTGACAAAACAACACCCCTCGTGTTATACCGTTTCCCACTGAAAGTAACCTATTTTCAGGACTGGAGTAGTCCCAGAGCAATCCGCCAATATCGCCAGGTAAATCGTCTCATTCTGTGATGAGGAAAGCTAATACCGTGCAGCAGGGCAGACAGTTCACCTTGGGAAGAAGCTGACTTTATGTATGTATGTATGTGTGGATTTATTTTTAGCAAAATAATTAGAATATTCATGAGGTGAGAAATGAGAAGTCTAAGAGGAATACAGTTCAAAAATTTTAATAAATGTGCAAGGGTTCCTGGAAAGGAGAGGGGACCTAGCCACTTGGCAAGATGACAGAGCGATGTGAAAATGGTCAGAGGACTTTTAACAGCAGGACAGTGTAATGTTAAATTTTAAAGAAATTGTTTCTGGTGTGATAGTGTGAGCTCCAATACCATGATCTTAAACTCCGGCAGACTGTTTTACAGAGATCCCCTGTGGAAGTTACGTGTGTGGGAGCATCAGTGATGGTGACAGCAATGATGGTATTTGTGTCGATGAGTCATTACAATGTGATCAGGTTAAATAATAAGAGTAACACCTACTGTTATTAAGTGCCAGGCATTGTTTTGAATGCATTAAGTCATTCAGTTCTCAGCCATTAAGATGGTAGATTATTATATCCATTTTGCAGGTGAAGAAACTGACACACAAAAAGGTTAAATTACATGTCTTTGTTTGTTCTGTTTTGTTTTTCCAAGTATCATTTTTTTTTAAAATGTGGAAAATTCACCATCCTGGTCCTCTATAGAGAGCAAAGGTTTACTCCCCATAGGTTTAGGAACTAAAAGGCAACTGAGGTGTAGCACATGAAGGGGTCCAGCCAGGACACTGAATCCCCAGAAAGCAGCGCAGACACGGGGCTGCTCAGAACCCCTCATGGCTGCAGGTTTGCGGGAGCGTCTATTAACCAGCGGCTCTGATTTCTGTCACATCACTGCCTGCCTTGGTTCCTGAATCTCAAGGGTGTAGAGATACATAGGCTCTTTAAATTGATAGCTACGGGATAAACACATTTTCCGCTTTGGTTATTTAACTAATACAGCTTTGGTAGAAAGAAATGAAAAGCAACAAGGGAGTACAGAAAAGAGCAATTGTGCAGAAGCAGAAAGTCAGGGCTGACTCCTGAACAGGGAGGCTCTGGGAACTCATGGGTATTTCAGGAGGACCAGAGCTGAAGCACCACCTGGGACGACCTAAGTCAGCGTGGCCCTGATGGTGGTTCATGGCCATGGCCACTATGATTGGCTGCATCACACTGTGATATTTCAGCATCACGCCACTTGTTGAACATTTTAAATATCGCTGCTGAGTAAGCCATTAGATTCTTTGGCAGGTGAATAGGACCGTGGCAAAGTGTCTCTAACTGATACAATGATTCCTTGCATAAGGCCAGAAACTGGACTCATTCTAAGACAGGCTTTCATCTGAGAAGGAATCAATTCAACAGCATCTGTATTTAAAATGAAAACCGTGAAGCAGCACGGATGAGCCTGGCCCCTGGGAGTGACTGTCAGTAACCACGGTTCATGTCTTCACATCTCTAACTCAGTAAGGGTATGTTTCAATCTACCAGACCTTCTCTTAAGAGCTTTGTACCTTGTTCTGTTATTGTCTGTAGTGTATTTGGTGTGAGTCGGACAGGAGCGGGCAGGATGCATTTGGGGAATAGTCGGTAACTATCTTCAATCACCCTACCCGAATCCTTGGAAAGGTGAATGTCCTTGAATTGTTAAAACAACCACAATTGACTATTGGTAGCAGCAGGGAGACTGCAGGGAGGAGGTGTCGGATTAGGTGAAACTGATGGGCCCTCAGTCTACTCCCTGTGGGTGAGCAAAGAGGATGCTTCCGGGTGGAACCAGTCCCTAAGACTAGAGCAAACTGTGCTTGTCGTCCCTCAGCTCCCAGCTCGGGAGTTCCTTGAGGACCTGTTTCTCCTGGGCGCAATTATGTGACTGACAACAGAAAATCGTGTGATTTTTGCCAGATTTGTCGGCAAACCTTGTGTTCTTAGCACCTCAAACACTTCTGCAAAAAGAAAGTGTGTTGTGTCATCTAGAGTTGTTTTTGTGTGTGGAGCTCTTTTAATACCCCTTTCAAAATCTGCCTTCTCCTTCCAGGATAACTTGGAGACCGTTTTATGGGACTGAAACACTGTTGTTTTTCTTTTTCATCTTGAGCTGGATGTTTGTTCTCTGATGATACTTCCTGGCTCTCAAAGCCTAAGAAAATCACAGGGAATAAAACAGAGCTCTCTTCCTTTGATGTCTATCCAAGAGCATGGAAAGCCCATCAGTTCTTTCACCTAAAATTCATTTAAGTTAGTCCCTTGACTGCTAAGAGATGACAATTAAAGCACCCAGGCTCTAAAATGGAACCAAAAGACATAATAAAGAAAACCAAAAGAAGCATTCTGAGAAATACTTTTGAAGATTTCACCATGGTTACAAATGTAAGATTAAGTTTGTGTCTCAAAAAACAGTGCGATAAAGAACAGATATAATTTTTTTGATAATTCAGGCCAAAATACTTTAGCCTGCAGTATATTTTAAGTTTTCTTAAACTTAGTGGATGGTTCCTGATTATAGTTTTAATTCTGTGTTATAAAATTAGGCATATTATAATTCTGAACTTGCTCCATGGTATAAATTCCACTTCTTTTGTAAAACAAAGAATTCTTAATTTCCCCATTTAGAGTATTTTAAATTAAATAATAATCAAAATTATCTGATCCTAGTGCATGTTTGTCTGGTTGAAGAGAGATTATACAGCACGAAATGACAGAAATAAAGTGTGCAAAAGTACACCACCCCCATACACCCCGCCCCTCCTCTTTCTCCTGCAATGAGCAATTTTCCTTATGGGTAAAAATCATATTTGCAGAATATTATTAATAATAATCTGTTACTCTCTTGATCATTGAGTATTTGAGTTAAGTTCAATATAATAGAGAAATTATGCTGAATTTGCAAACTTTGGAGAAATGTGTTCATCTGTTGGGTGGAATTATAAAATGATGTTCTCTGGTAGCCTCCCCAACACTGCAGTCTACTTTTATGCTTTCTGTACCTCAGATTCTAGAATCTTTGAATAGGAAACTGCTCTTTCGATCCAAATAGCTATCACAAAGAACAAGTGAAAAATGATGTGAAATTTTGGCTAAGATAGATTCCCCAGGAATAGTGTTCTGTTTAATTAATTACTATTCCTTAGATTATGAATGCAGATGTTACTGATCACAAGTGAATTTTAATAGTCATATTAAACAACATATACATCTTTGTGCATTATTTTTCTTGCCATCCTTGCTAAATACCTTGGAAGTACTCGAGCACCTAAATCAATGGCTCTCAAACTGTGATTCCTAAGCCCCCACCTGAAACACACAGGCTTCCTAGTGTATTAATATACGTGGTTGCAGTCAGGCTCCTGATACCGCGTCTGAACCGAGATCTGGAGCTCCACTCTGGCTCTACACGATGTGGTAAATGCACCACGTGTATTTTTAGAAAACTCTCTCAAAACTCGGAAAATGAATAAAGCTTGTGAATGTTCATCCTTTGATTTTAATCCATTTAACAACTCTTTTTTTAAAGCCCTTTTTACTTAATAACAACCCAACGTGGAGGGGTAAATGTGCCCTTATAATAATGTCTACTGGAGGTACTTACTATAGTCTTCCAAATTGTTATTTTGCTACACATACATATATGAATCCACATTTTTGTTAATAACTGCATGAAAACATTTATCTAAACTAAAATATTTTGATATTAATTTTGAAAGAATAGGTGCTATAAAATATGCAGCATTATAAGGGAAAATGCTCCATCAATATAATTACATTTAATGCATAAGCATACTTGTAATAATCTTGGTTGCTTTGGGCTTTGAAAAATCAAGAAAACGTGAAAGTTTTTTTTTGCTGCTGTTGTTTTGCTGTTGTTTATGAGTTATTGATGAATGGAGTAAATCTTTCATACAGTAGAGTGTTCCTGCTTCAACTTGAATAAAGCACATGACAAAGAGGTTCCAACTGCAGCTACGATGGAGTGGGCATATGCCACTGTATCTTTTCTACTGATTTCAGCTTAAAGCCCTGAACAGCAGAGCTCAAAAAGCCACCATCACAAGATACTGAGAAGCAAATTAGAACAGAACTACTCATAGGAAAACCAAAACTCAAAGAATGAGAATCTGATTCTCAATAAAAACAATCAAAATGCTGACCAAGAATTTTAAAATCTATTTTTTTCAGAGTGCTGGGTATTAACCAAGTTTTTTTTGAAGTACAGTCAATTATAATGTGTCAGTTTTTGGTGTTCAGCACAATGTGCCAGTCATGCATATACATACATATATTTGTTTTCATATTTTTTCCATTAAAGGTTATTAAGATATTGAACATAGTTCCCTGTGCTATACAGAAGAAACTTTAAAAAAAATCTACTATTATATATAGTGGTTAACATTTGCAAATCTCAAACTCCCAAATTTACCCCCTCCCACCCCCTTTCCTCAGTAACCATAAGATTGTTTACTAAGTCTGTGAGTCTGTTTTTTCAACAAGTTTTGAAAGAAGAAAGCAAATCAGAGGATCACCTACGGCAGACAAACGACTGAAGCTCAGGACGAGCAGCAGAAATGATAGCTTTCTCACTGGCTTTTTCCATCCTTCTTTCCCCAGCTTCAGAACAGCCTTGAGATACAGTGGTCACACCACCATGGTAACTGTTGACATCAGCAGCCTTGCCTCCACTAGAGGGGGGATAATGGGGCTGACTCCCCCAAATCCCCTCCCCACTGCAGATCCCTGGAAAAGTCTCGTCTGAGGGGCTTTGTCATGGTTCCACCTGACTTGGAGCTTGCTGAACAGGAAAAGCCCTATACTTAGGATTTTTCTGAAAAAATCAGCAGCAATTACTTAACGTAGCATCTGACTGAGGTTTAGAGACAAGTTGGGGCAAACAAGAGTCTGGCCAAAAATGTGGAAAGAAGACCTGGGAATGAGACATCCATAAAGATGTCTCATTTGAAAGCTCTGATACGTCCCTGGAAACACAGAAAGTCACATGCATGTGCAGGGCTGTGGGTACGCCCAGAAATGCCTAGGAGGGCTGCAAGCTCACCTCTGGGGGACCTTGAGGCCCTGCACAAGTAGGAAGCTAAAGCTAAGGCAGAGCTGTGAGCAACCTGAGCACTGAGACACGTGCCCAACACACGTACACACAGGCCCTCAGCAAAGACTGAAAGACTTATTGTCTCAAAGCATTTAAGGAAATCTCTGTATACTAATTCACTGACCAGAGTAAATTGTGTAGAGATTTCAGAGTCTGCTGATTCTGTATGTTTACCCTGTGGGTAATTATCTCTAAAATTGAACTCATGCAGTGGGTGAATAGGTAGTATAAAATGTTCTCTAACTTTAGTCATGGTGGTCAGTGACCACCGTCAGAGGCCTGTAGATCTGTCTTCATTCACTGGTCTGGGTTGCTATGAGAAAATCGTCTGAGACTTCTGCCTTACGGTTCTAGGTGGAGGCCACGCCATCACCAGTTCATCTTGCTGTACCTGAAGTAATGCCTCAGGCAAAGGAAAAGGTGCTCACAGCAACTGAGGGAGCAGGCCTGATGGTTTGTTGGGTTGTTTGGGTCCATGACCTTGGAGGTCACCAGGACAGGTGGGCCTTATTCTGCTATTTGGAGTCCTGTTGGAGTACAGGACCTAATTTAATGCTGTGCAGGAAAAATTGAACAAATTTGGCCCCAGACGCTGTGGGTACAATTAATTAGAGTGGCATACAGAAGTGTATTCGTGGAAAAATTCAGCAGAAGCCAAGAAACTTTGGAAACTATGGATGAATGTGGTCTTGAGATGATTCGTGGTGGGTCTCTCATGTTCCTGGGTGTCTCACAAGGAAAAACGGTGGTTACCTTCATCCCAGACTTACTTTTCAAGGATGTTTTTATAACAAATAGAGCCTTACGAGATGGAGCTAGTATTTCACTCTGGAGCAAATGGAAGGTCTTTATACCATCCAGTGTCACAAAGATAATATCTCCATCTAAGGCCCTGGACTGCCAGGGTTCCTGCAAATCTGGGCTCCTCAGCTAAGAGGCAAGCTCGTTACATCTGTGTCCCCTGCCAGGGCCATTCTCCATCACTCCTTTGGGGGAGGGGGACCCAACATAATATTTTTCTCATGGGACTTGCTGGGCATGAGTAATAAAATCCTTTGTATCAAACTCAGAAACCTCCTGTCTTCTCTTAGTATCCAGGAAATACAACAAATACATTTTCGTTTTGTAAATAAGATGAAGTCTGACTTTTAAAAGTTTTTCGCAAACAGGAAACCAAGGAAAATTAGTAAATTATTTTGAGCAAATATTTAGCAAGTTTTTGAGAACGATATACATTCATAACATCCAAATTGAACTCACCTAAATGAAACAAAAAAAGAAACCAAAGCATCTTTGCTAATAGAAAAATATCTGTGGCAGAAGTTACCTGCAATCCAAAATAAGGTGTTTGGGTTCTTATGGCACCTAATCTTCCAATAATAAAAAACTACATTTTCAACTAAAAGTATAAATATTATTTATCTAGTCTAAACATTAACATAAAATATACTATTACTTTATGAAAATAAATTTTCACCTAAAATTACAAAATAAATATACAAAAGAAATTAGTAAATGGGTAAAATGTACAAAGTAATCTTCACATAAGGTAAATATTAGTCTAACTCTCTTTGAAAAAAGTAGTTTACAAAAACCTTACTTTTCTTCTTTTTAAAAAGACTTCAGAGCAGTTTGGCTTAGTGCAAAACTGAGAGGAAGTTAGAGGGCCCATATATACCCCTGCCCTCACACGTGCAGAATCTCTGTCGTTATATACATCCCCCAGGGTGGTACCTTTGTTACAAGTGATGACTTACGTGGACACACAGTCCGCCGGAGTCCACAGTTCACATCAGACTTCACTGTTGCTGTAGCACACGCTATAGGCTTGGATAAGCATGTAATGAATGATACATATCCATAATTATAGTATCGAAAAGAATAATTTCATTGGCCTAAAAATCTGTACTTCACCCATTTAGCCCCTGCTCTGCCCTCAACCCCTGGCAACCACTAATCTTTTTACTGTCTCCATAATTTTGCCTTTTACAGAATGTCATCCAGTTGGAATTATACAGTTTGTAGCCTTTTAAATATTGGCTTCTTTCACTTGGTAATACACATTTAAGTTTCATCTATGTTTTGATAGCTCATTTCTTTTTAGTGATGAATTATATGTTATTGTCTAGACGTACTACAGTTTATCCATTCACCTACTGCACGGCATCTTGGTTTCTTTCAAGTTTTGGCAGTTATGAATAAAGCTGCCATAAACACCCATGTGCAAGTTTTTGTGTGGACATACAATTTTCAACTTTTTCGGTAGACACCAGAGAGTAAATTGCTGGATCATATGGTAAGAGTGTGTTTAGTTTTATAAGAAACTGTCCAACTGTCTTCCACAGTGGCTGCACCATGTTGCATTCCCACCAGCGATGAGTGAGGGTTCTCCTTGGTCCACAACCTCACCAGCATCCAGTGTAGTCAGTGCTCTGGATTTCAGTTATTCTAGTAGGTGTGTGGTAACACAAAGCATTACTTTTTAAAAACCTCAGAGCTGTCTATTCTCAATTTCATTTGCCAGCAAGGAATTAGAATGACTGTGTCCTCACACCCTCCTAACTACTTTTTATTTTATATTTTCCATTTTAATTGATAAAATAACAGTCCTAATTTTACAGCTTACTGCTGTGGAATTTTAAGAAGTGCACCAGACAAAATGTAACTGTATAACCACAGCCACGGTCAACATGTAAGATATTGCCAGCACCCGAGACCCTTTCTACTACTCTGTCCCATTCTTTTTTTTCCCCCCTTTTCCAGTCTTATTAAGTAGAATTATTATAGTTTGCACATATACATTGCATTGCATGTAAATACATATATACAATATACTGCACATTGTTTTAGTTTACATGTATGTTCTGATCTTTGCTTCTAAGAACAGTTTAGAGCTTTAGCTTTTTAAACTTACATAGTTATCAAAGGAATAAAGCCAACTACAAAATAAGAATCAACAGAGTGTGGTGATCTGATCATATAGGACAGTCAGATACGCTTATACACATATTCAAGAAATCAGTCATCTAAGTTATAAATAATAAGTAGTTCATTTGTGTCTTTTTTTTTTTTTAGTTTTTTCCCCTCAAATAGATAATAGTCATTTCCTTACTTTTCTTTATACTTTTATCAGCTAACTATATATCTATAAACATTAGAGTTTCCTAGTCTTTTAAAAATATTGTATAAATGAAATCTTTTTTGTTGTTGTTGTTTTGGGTTTTTTACATTTTTTTGTTGAGTGATAGTCATTCCACAACATTGTGTCAAATTCCAGTGTAGAGCATAATTTTTCAGTTATACATGAACATACATATATTCATTGTCACATTCTCTTTCGCTATGAGCTACCACAAGATCCTGTACACACTTCCCTGTACTCCACAGTACAATCCCATTCATCCACTCTGCACTTTAAAATCCCAGTCTGTCCCCACCACCCCCCGCCCCCCTGGCAACCACAAGTCTGTACTCCATGTCTACAAGTCTGCCTCTGTTCCTCATTTATGTTTATTTTGTTTTGTTTTGTTTTAGATTCCACATATGAGTGATCTCATATGGTATTTTTCTCTCTCTGGCTTACTTCACTTATAGTGACATTCTCCAGCAACATCCATGTTGCTGCAAATGGCGTTATGTTGTCAGTTTTTGTGGCTGAATAGTATTCCATTGCATAAATATACCACTTCTTCTTTATTCAGTCATCTGTTGATGGACATTTAGGCTGTTTCCATGTCTTGGCTATTGTATATAGTGCTGCTACAAACATTGGGGTGCAGGTGTCATTTTGAAGTAAGATTCCTTCTGGATATATGCCCAGGAGTGGGATTCCTGGGTCATATGGTAAGTCTATTCCTAGTCTTTTGAGGAATCTCCATACTGTTTTCCACAGTGGCTTTCCTTGCTTTCCTCTCCTACTCTTAATGATTTAGATGTCTTATTTCACAATTTTGTGTTTATTCTATTTGTAATTCATGGTAGTTACCACCTTTCCAGTTATGAGTTTCTCATTTTTGTAGCATCTTGCTTTTTTCTGTTTAGAGTAGACCTGTGAATATTTCTTTTAGTGTGGGTTTAGTGTTGCTAAACTCTTTTAGTTTTTGCTTGTCTGTGAAGTTCTTTATTTCTCCTTCTATTCTAAAGGATAGCCTTGCTAGATAGAATATCCTAGGCTGCATCTTTTTTTCATTCAGGACTTTGAATATAACTTGCCACTCCCTTTTGGCCTGTAGTGTTTGTGTAGAGAAATCAGCTGAGAGCCTTATGGGGGTTCCTTTGTAACTCACTCTTTGTTCTTCTCTTGCTGCCTTTAGGATCATTTCTTTATATTTGACTCTGGCCATCTTGATTATAATATGTCTTGGTGTGGGTCTATTTGGGTTCTTCTTGTTTGGGACCCTCTGAGCCTCTTGTGCTTGGATATCTGATTCCTTCTTTAGGTTTGGGAAGTTTTCAGTCATGATTTCTTCAAACACCTTTTCAATCCCCTTTGTTCTTTCTTCCCCTCCTGGAACCCCTATTAAGCGTAGTTTGGCACGCTTTATATTATCCCATAGGTCCCTTATATTGTTTTTGTTGGTTTTTATTTGTTTTTCTCTCAGCTGTTTGTTCTGATTGGGTGCTTTCTGTTGTCCTGTCTACTAGGTCACTTATTCGTTCCTCTGCATTATCTAGCCTGCTTTGCACAGCCTTTAGGTCAGCTCTCATCTCAGCAAATGAGTTTACTAATTCTACTTGGTTCTTCTTTATAGCTTCTGTTTCATTTTTGATGTATTTTATATCTCTAAACACTATCTTTCAGATCCTTCAATACTTGGATCACTCCTTTTTTGAAGTCTTAATCTAGTAGGCCATTAGTGTCTATTTCCTTGATCACGCTTTCAGAGGGTTTCGCTTGATCTTTTAATTGGGAGTGGTTCCTCTGCTTCTTCATACTGCTCATATCTCTCTGGCACTGTGGCTTAAGGAGTATCAGTTATCTAGTTCTCCTGGAGACGGTGTGCTCTTAATGATTTTATTGAGAGGTCTTTGTATCTTCGCCCTGTTTTGCGAACTCAGCTTGCTGTTTCCAGAGGCCATCTGTTGGCGGCCTCGTCTGTGCTGCTCCCAGTGGCTGTCGGCTAGCAGATTGCGCCCCCTCCCAACACTGGGTCACGTGCTGAGCTCTTTCCCGGTGGGCGGGCGGGTCATTCCCCCTCCCGATGCTGCAGTCAGATGCTGCGCTCGGGGGAAGCAGGTGAGTGGATTGTGCCCCCTCTCAGGACCTTGGTCAGGTGCTGCATTCCTGCCAGGAAGGGGGGGGGGTGGCTGCCCGACCTCTCCCAGTGCCAGTCACTCCGCAGCTCTGTGCAGCTGCCCGCTCCACCTCAGGTCGGCGCTCCGAAGGCGGGCTCGGGGAAGACCGTGGAATGGCCCTGTCCCTGCTCCCTGCCAAATCTCAGCTCCTTGTTTGTCTTGGTGGCACGAGTTCTCTGAGGGACCAGGGCAGAAAGATCCCATCTGCCTCAGGCTGTAAACAAGTTTCAGTCCTGCCTAGCAGGTTGTGGAGCCCCCGATGCGGATTCAGGGCTTGGCCCCGCCCCTGCCCGGGTGCTGTGCACAGGAGGAGATGGCGGCTGTGGCTGTGCCCCGCCTCTCTTCTCACAAGACGCACCAGTAATGGAGGTGCGGGTCTGAGGAGACAAAGGCTGTGGCGCCCCTCCCCGCCCAGGGCACACCAACCTTGTTGCTTTGCTTTTTTAGTAATTTATGGGGACTGAGGTTATTCTGCTCCATATCCCCTCCCAGCCATGGGCGTGCAGCCCCCTGCAGTCCCCTGGGGCTGCCTCAGTGCAGCCGCCCCAGTCCTCTGCCCGGCTCGGGCGGCCTGTCCCAGCCCCCAGCTGCAGGCTTGTATCTCAGGCTGGGTGTCGCAGGGACCCTTTGTGCCCATTTAACTCAGTTCTGTCAGTCAAGGGGTGCTTGGGGCAGACCTGAGCCTTGGAGGCTCCCTCTCTGTCCCACTGGCCTCTCCGTTGGAGAGGGGGGACCCAGCAAGTGAGCACCAGTCCTCCTCCCCATGAGACTGGTCCTGCACTGTTTTGCTTTTTCTTCTTTCTTTTTTCCTACCAGATTTTTGGCGTCTTTGTCTTTCAAAGAGGGTGATGTTCTGTTGGAGTTCGGCAGGTGCTCTGGTTGGCTGAGTGGGTCCGTAGATGTGAGTTTTGATGTATTTGTGGGAGAGGGTGAGCTACGAGCGTCCTTCTACTCCGCCATCTTGCTTCTGTCATGAAATCTTAAAATGTGCATTGTTATGACTTTTTTCCAGCTTTATTAAGGTATAAATGACAAAAAATTATAAGACATTTAAAGTATACATTGTAATCACACTTGGTACATACATCAAAGCATTCGTGTTTTTGCAGTTCATTCATACTTTAATTTTGAGTCAATTCCAATGAACTGATTATTCTCTTCATTATTGATCACATTTTTCTGGTTCTTTGCATGTCTTGTAATTTTTTTACTGAATGCCAAACATTGTGATATTTACCTTGTTGGATGCTGGATATTCCTTTAAATAGTTAAGCTTTGTTCTGGGACAATGTTAATTTACATGGAAGTAGTTTATTTCAGGCCTTGCCTTTAAGTCTTGTTAGATAGCAATTTAATAGTTATTATTTTTCCCACCACTGAAGTAACACAAGAAGCTTCTGAGTATTCTTCTGGTGCTACTTCAATGTTTCCTACTGTGACTGCTTGGAACATAAACTGTAGTTGACCCTGGATGAGCCCTGGGAATTGTTCTTCTGTTCCTTTCAGGTGCTTCTTTCCTCAGGCTCAGGTAGGTTTCCCACACATATATGCACATCAGTAACAAACAAAAAAATCCAGGAGGAGGGCCTCTATAGTTCTCTGGAGTTGCTCAGTATGTAGCTCTCTCCTCCCTAGAGTTTGTCCTTGTGAGCCCTGGCCTCACTGGGGTCCCAGCCTCAAAGCTTTGTCTCCCCACCCCACGGAAACCATCTGCCTCTGCCTGGGTTCATCTCCATGATGTGGTCTTGACATACACCCTATGTCCTATAAAAACTAACTCAAACAATCAAAAACCTAGTTGTTTAAATTGTTAAATAATTGTTCATTGTTTCTTACATAAAACCTATGTAAGAAAACACAGCAGAAAAGCTGGATGACTCTAGTTTGGTGGTGAGTTTTTAGAAGGACATCAAAAGCATGATCCATAAAAAAAAAAGATTGACTGATTGGATTTCATAAAAATAAAAAGTGTATTTGCTTTTCATGCAGGACACTATTACAAAAATCAAAAGAAGCCACAGAATAGTAGAAAACATATGCAAATCATATATCAGATGTAGAACATGTATCCAGAATATATTAAAACAACACTCAATACACAGAAATAAGACAATAAGGAACTCAATTAACAGAAGTCAAAAGATATGAACAGAAACGTCCCCAAAGACAATATATGAAAGGCAAATGATCATGAAATTAATGATGTACATTATTAGTCATTATAAAATGCAAATTAAAACCACAGTGAGATAACACTTCATGTATATTAAAATGGCTAAAAAATCAGAAACAACTACAAATAAATGAACACTACCAAATTCTAGGGAGAATGAAGAGCAAAAGGAAACTTCATTAATTTGGGGTGGAAATAGAAAATGAGACAGCCAATCAGGTTTTCATAAAGTAATATATATGCTTACCATACAGTCCAGGAAGCTCACACTCAACTATTCACCAAGTGAATTAAATATACATAAAAATAAAAATATATGTTCATGCAAAACCTGTACATAAATGTTTATGGCAGCTTGATTCATAATTACCAAAAATTGAAGCCATCAAGAGGTACACCAATAGATGAACAGATAAACAGACTGTGGTGTATCCGTGCAATGGAATATACTCAGCCATAAAAAAGTAAGCTAGTGAGTCACACAATAATATGGATTGTTATTAACTGCATTTTTACCAAGGGGAAGAAATCATACACAGAAACTACATATCATATGAGCTCTTTAAATGACATTCTGGAAAACACAAGCTATAAGGATGGAGGACAGGTCTGTGTTTGTTGGATTGACAACAAATGGAGTCACACAAGCAATTTTTAGGGTGATAACATGGTTCTCTTTAGGCGGGGAGGGTATAGCTCAGTGGTAGAGTACATGCTCAGTCTCCAGTACTTCCATCAAATAAATAAACCAAATTATCTCCCCCCTCAAAAAAAAAAAGCTGTTCTCTTTATACTGTTGGGGAATAGCTGACTTTGTCAAAACCCTTAGAATTATATAACAAAAAATTTAAACTTTATTGTATGAAAATTTAACAGTAATCAGATAGAATGTTGGGGGGCCCCTGGATGGGATGGAGATTTCTGACAAACAAACATGACTGTACTCCTAACTTTTGGCATCATCTCACTAAAGGGAGTTGGGATAAAAGGCTCTGACCCAGGGTCACTGTGAGGACTGGGTGCTCTAAGGCTGAAGCACCGAAGGAACAGTACATAAACAATAATTCTGTTTGGTAAATTTATTTCTCACTGTATTATGGGTTAACCAATCTGAAACCACTTTACATACATCTGGGGTCAAGCAATTCTTAAATAAATTGTCAGTAGTGGGAACCATGTTTCTAACAAGAAGTTACAAGTAAGAATGCGTGTGTGTTCATCCTTACTCACAGGCACAGTTCATGCTGTTAATCCTCCAGGTCAACCTGTACAAAGAAACAAATGATTGGTGTAAGAATTAAATGTAATGTAAGCAGACGCAAAGCAATTGCATTTCCTTAAAAGATGATTATGGCAAAGTAAAACCAGCAGAGACATAGAGTTCAAGGGCTTTTACTAGCTAAGTTAAATATATATTTATGTCATGTTGACCCACATCAATAGGGAACACTCTTGAAATCTACATCTTTAGTACAGTGATGTTGAAAAATGATAACTGTCTTTCTGTCTTCAAAGCCTTCCAAATATTACATTGAAATTTCCCAGTTGTCATTCAGGTTTTCAAAAACACCAACAGACAAAAGACCACTCCATAAAAATGCCTCCAGAAGGTTGAATCGGTCCCGTGTGACTGAGCCATCAGAAGATGTAATTCATGGTCATTAAAGCAACCTACAGCCCACTGCTCCTCCCTGCTTCTACTCTTAGATTTTGAGTGATTGGAGAATCTAAACTCAGAGGTAAAATGATATTTTGAATGCTCCACGCAAGCCAGGGCTTAAAATTTTTATTCAATGTTACCAAATTTCCTGGGTTTTGTCCTGAATTTGATTGTTCATTTCTGCCAGGTTCAACATTAGGAGACAGAAATCCTGAAATCACCTTTCCAACCAGTTCCCCCCTCCCCATCTCCTACGCCTGCTTCCAAAACTTTCCAAGAAAAAATATAGAAAATTAACAGAATTTGGGAGGCTGGAGAAAATGACAGTATCAATAGATTGATTTATTAGTAAATGAACATGGTGTAGAGAAAGACACTTACGCAAGGATGTTTTTATAGTTTGAAATAACAACAAATCTAAAATCTATGCATTCACTGGTGATAAAGTGAAATTGTGTATTTCACAATATTTCTGCCATGAAATATTATATAGCAGTGAAAATAAACAAACCACAGCTACATGTTTCTAGGGATACATCTCAAAAGTGTTATGGTAGAAAAATAAACGTTGTGGAAGGATACTTAGAGCATGACAATTTTTTAATGAAGCTTAAAACCATGGAGATCAAAAGTGTATGCCAGTGAAGAGTACTGCATGCAGAGTAAAGTCATGCTTATATAAATAAGGATGAAATAACCCAAATCACAATTGTGGATATAGGACGGCAATGCGATGCAGTTGGGAAGAGGTACACACAATATGTTTGCTCCACTTATACTTTTTATTTCTTTGGTTAGGTTGGATATATTACTGTTTGTTATGTTACTCTTCATTTGTATGTACTGAAATTTATTTTTTTAAATAGAAAATATTTAGATAAGTTAAATGGCTGAGAGCTGGCAAACACACGGGGATGTGTCATGAACCTTCTGGGTCTTGGCTAATGATGGAAGTGGACAAATGAAGGTTCCCTGGTGTGACAAGTGAATGTGAGCATCTCCAAGCCCAGACAATATGATGTTTCTACCTTAGTGTTCTTTGAAATAAATGATTGCCTCCCTATGTTCCTGCTTTATTGAATTACCCACTGCGTTGGTGAGTCAGCCTCATAAACACCAAAAATTATAAAGTAATATATAACACTGTATGCTTTTCACTCATGAAAAATAAATGCATTAGCTTCTTGAAGTCACAAAGCTTCACGATCCTTGCAGCACTAAGTTCTCACACCTTGAGGGTGAAGTCCTCCTCGTCAGGGTTCCTGATGAAGCTAAGACACCAATAATGATATTCACACTTTTTCCCCAAAGAAAGGAGAAGAAATGATTTAAGGACATTTCATGGAGTGTGCAATGGTATTTCCATTTATATCTGTGAGGAAATTTTTGTCACTTGACCAGAAACATAGACCTTCAAAGGAGCCTGGAAAGCATGCTTCTTTTTTTTTTTTTAATTTTTTTTAATCGAAGTAGAGTTGATTTACAATATTGTTGTTAGTTTCAGCATACAGCATAGTGATTTGGTTTGCTGGGTTTTTTCCTTACAGATTATATTTCATTACAGGTATTACAAGATATTGGGTATAATTCCCCATGCTACACAGTAAGTTCTTATTGCTTATCTATTTTGTGTTAGTAGTTTGTGTCTGTTAATCCCATATGCCTAATTTGCACCCCAATTTAGTAACCATAGATTTGTTTTCTATGCCTGTGTATCTCTTTCTGATTTGTATGTAGATTCATTTATTTTTTAGAGTCCACATATAAGTGATGTCATACAGTATTTGTCAGAGAGTATTTGTCTTTCTCTGTCTTAAACTGGGTATGAGACTTGTATTTGAGATTCAGATTCTAAAGGTGAGGTGACAGAAAATTGCAGTCTCAAACACACCCAGCAAAGAGCATTCCTCACATCCTGTGTTCTGGGTACCTGTCGCTGCGTGCTGAAATATCCCAAAGCAATGATCCACTCTGTGTTCAGGATCCATGGGTCAGGACTTCAGGCAGGACTCAGCTGAGTGATGCTTCTCCCAGGGTTGACTGGGGTCGCGTGGTGGCATTCAGCTGGCAGCAGCCAGTCCCTGGTCTGCAAAGGCTTTGTCCATGTGCCCAAGACTCTGGCGGGCGCCATATGAAGGTCGGCTGAGTGGCGCACTGTCCCTCTCCACGTATTCTCAGGGCTTCTTCGCACAGTCTCCCTGTGGGTAGCTGCTCTCCTACCCGGGGCTTAGACTCCCAGAGTGGGTGATCCAGGCACAAGGGGAAGCTGCTGGGCTCTTGGGAATCAGACTTTGAAACTGGCATGACAAGCCTTCAAATGCAAGAGAGGAGACAGGGGATATAGACGCCCCGTCATGCTGGACAGCGCGTGGCCATCCTAAACCCGCCCTCGGGGGGCTCGGCAGGGTCCTTGCGCTCACTCTTACGAAGTCCGAATCACAGCGCTCGCACTGTAAAGGTAAGTAAATGAATTTTTAAAATCAGGTTTAAGAAATACCCTGGAGAGTTTTCCTAAATACCGATGACTTATAAAGAGCTAAGTTATTGGCTGAATCTACTTTGTAGGATTTTTCACAGTTTAAATTTTAGATTCTGGAAATAATTACCAATGTTTAAAAATACAGTGTTCTTTTGAGCACAAATGGTCTGTTATCTTCCGCTTGAATTAGTCTGAGTGAAAAAATCTAGGGTCGCGCCTTCCATAATAAAGTGTGGATACCAAGCAACTGGATGTTTGGGGGGCGTGTGTTTCCGTGTGTTCTAGTTTAGGAAGCGGTTAAAAGGACAGGTAAGTGGTCTCACGTCAGTGTGCTGTTAATTAAAAGGAATTTTATATTTTCTTTCCTTGTGGGGTGAAAATGGAAATTTAAACTTCTAATTTGGTGTTAGATGCAGAAAACAAAATAACCTCAAAATAAACATAGAAGGCTGACCTAGCGTCATCCAAGACCATAATGGCTCCAGAGACACCCCATAAACCATATAATCTTCTTTAGTTAAATACACACCAAAAGAGTCCATTCTTTGCTGACTGGACAAACCTTTTATTACTTTGTAACTAATAAAATAAAAAGAGGCCATTTCTGAAAGTTTTATTTGGAGATCCTGAATTTATCTTTAAACATTCGAATTCTTAATTGGAGATCCCATGTGTTCTCTATTATTCCACTCTTTAATTTTACTTTGAAATAATTTCAGACTTTCAAAAAGGTTCAAATATTACAAATATTGTCCATATATCCTTTATCCAGCTTCCCCAAAGACTAATGCCTTATAAGGTCATAGTACAGTCGTCATAATCCAGGAAATTAATAGTAACAAGACATCACTAACTAATCTACAGACCTTGTTCAAGTTTCACCATTTGTTCTACGAATGTCCCTTCTCTGGTCCAGGATCCCATCAGGACACACGCTGGGTTTAGTCATCAGCTGTCCTCAGTGTCCTCCGATCTGTGACAGTCCCCAGCCCTCCTGTCCTTCATGAACTTAACACTTCGAAAGAAGAGAGGCCAGTTATTTTGTCTATTTCCCCTCATTTGGGTTTGTATGATATTTCCTCAACTTTATGTTAAAATTGCTTTCTTTTTTTTTGCAAAAATACCAGAGAAGTGGTTCTGTGCTCTCCTCAGTGCCTTATATTGAGGGATATACGACATCCATGGGTCTCATTATTGGTGATGTTAAATAAAAACCTGACTAAGGTGGTATCCAGCAGGTTTCTCCACTATAAAATTATACTTTTTCTATTTATAATTATAAAGTATTTTAGGGGGAGACACAAACACGTGCAAATATTCCTTTTTTCATTACACTTTTGCCCACAAATTTTAGCATCCATTGATGGTTTTTTCCTGCAGAAGTTATTACAGTGGTATATGCCCAAAAATCATTTTCTGTTTCCATTATTTTTGTACATGTACACTGGAAATACTACTAATTACTTAAAGGAATTCCAGATCTTATTTTCCACTCTACTGTGGCTTTGTGATAACAATGCTTAGCATAGATAACAATGATGAAACTTGAAAATAATTTTGAGTTTTAGGTTTTGTTTGCCCTTTGTTTTGGGGTAGCTATTATTAGCCTTATTTGATTTATTTGTTATTAAGTCCATTTTGTAGGGAAGTAGTATTTTCTGTTTGCCTATCTTTTCCTCTTTGTCTCTCAAACTTTTAATTTTTTTTAACAATACTACCTTTTTATTTTCCACTTTTTTCCTTTTTCTCTATCATCTCTTTCATGCAGAAGATATTAACCTTTAGGCTTTGGATGTGATACCATTTGAAGAGAAATAAATTAATTAACAAAAGAGAAAAAAACAGTATTTTATTTGGGTTTTATTTTTTTGAGCCAGAAAATTGACACATTAGTGAGATGAGAGAAGGCAGCTTGGCATGACCAGAATGATCAATAACTTCCACAGCCCCTAGAAAACAGGTCAGAGGCAAAATTCAAACAAACCAAGGGGCCAGTAGTAAAGTCATTAAGTACACAAGTTCAAAACAGAATAACTGGTCCCTGGAGGATTTATAAAACAGAAGAATTTTAACTGAATCTTGAAATGTTTCTGAGATTCTTTGAACAAGAAGAGAAGTAGCCCTCGGGCCACAGAAGGAATGTTTTGGGGAGACTGGGAGGCGTCCGTTCAGAATCCCACAGCCAAGAGCAGAGTGAGGGCAGGTGCTTGTGAAGACGAGGAGCTGGCCTGACTGAGACTGAAAGGATGGTGGTGGAAGAATGGTTTCAATTTAATGAGAAAAAAGACCTGTAAAGTACGTTTATTTTCAATCTGAAGAAGAGTTAAGGACGTGTGTCACATGATGGTATCACCAGGCAAGCTCATCTCAAGGGAGAAAACAAACCATTTTGAGGAAGCAGTCCTTCTGTGTCATCATTTTATCATGGGTAGATGGTAGGGATGATTTATTTTACAATCTTCCTGATAAAGTCAAACAGCCCATAAGCCGAGTCATAGCTGAACCTTGGCCCCATCCTTCACCTTGACATACTTCTGGTCATCCATCTTCACAATCTAAAATGCAGATGACTGGCACATGAAAAGGTCCCCATCTGCAAAGGGTTCCTGGCTCTCAGGATAAACTTCAGCCCACAAAGAGGTAGGTGGTGGCTGTGGGAAGTCTCAGCTGATGACATCTCCTGCTCTGGTGCCTTCAAACCATGCAGCTCTTTGTGGACCAGTGGGTGGGAGAGACCAGCCAACTCTGGGAGGAAAAAAGGGGGCTTTGGGTCATGCTCTCAGTCATGTGTATTTTATTTTATTTTATTTTATTTTATTTTATTTTATTTTATTTTTCATGTACATTTTACAACCAGTTCTCCAGAACACTGTATCCCACTTCCTAAATATTTCATCCTGCACTAGTTCAACAAAAACTCCCGCATTGTTCCTCCTTGAACATGTTGAGATGTCTTATCCAGAGAGAAGAGTTCTGTGATGAACAGAGTACTTGTGAGCCCAGAGCAAGCCAATTTACATCCCTGAAAAGACCCACATTTGTGACTTTGGGCACTAAATCTGACAATAGTGAATGTGTAAGTATTCACTGCTTGCAGCTACTTTTCTAAGCATTTTTTTTTCTGTGCAAATGATCTCATGAATTCTTAAAAAAAAACTTCATAATGTAGGCATAATTGCGATTCCATTTTCACAAGAAATAAAAGTGAGCAAGGAGAGAGTTTGGGCTTAACCAATACGAACTACTATGTACAGAATAGATTAAAAAAAAGAAGGTCCTACTGCACAGTACAAGGAACTATACTAAGTGGTTTGTAGTAACCAAGAATGAAAAAAATATGAAAAAGAATATATAAGTATATGTATAACTGAATCACTATGCTGTACACCTGAAACTAATACAACATTGTAAATCGGCTATATGTCAATTTTAAAAATGGGGAAAAAAAGAGTGAAGCACGAAAGTTAAGCACCTTATCCCTGGTCATAGGGTGAGTCAGTATGGAAGCCAGGATATGGACCCAGAGGTATAATATAATCTAATTAACCCAATTTTATTTTTTAATTGTTTGTTTGTTTCTTTATTGTTGAAGTGTAGTCGATTTGCAGTGTTAGTTTCAGGTGTACAGCAGAGTGATTCAGTTATACATATTCATACATATATATTTCTTTTCAAATTATTTTCCACTGTATGTTACTATCAGAAATTGAATATAGTTCCCTGTTCTATACAGTAGGTCCTTGTTGTTTATCTATTTTATGTGAAATAATGTTGTGTCTGTTAATTCCCAACCCAATTTCCTTTTGATATACCTAATTTTTCATTTATAAGTTATGTATATTTCTCTACCACCAATGAGCACCATTTATGGAATAGGAACACATGTACTCACATATTCACTTTCCCTCAATATTTTGCAACTTGATGAATGTATATTCATTAAAAGTACCTTTGTACTTTACCTAATATTGTTTTTGAGTGAAAAAAGGAAGATAGTATTTGATAAGCAGCTGAAGCCGAGGAAATCTGGAAGGGGCTGAGTCTGAATGGGGAGGGAGGGTGGGAGACAGGGGTGGCAGGTGACCCACACTGCCAGGAGGGAGCCCAGTGGTGGTGACAGGACACAGTTGGAGGAGGGGACAACTACAGTGGCAGTGAGCTGACTATAAACTACTCTATTTACAAGGTTTCTTCACTCTTGGCTCATGATTTATTCTGCAGTGGTGTATTATTTTAAAATATATTTTTTCTAATTATATCACTGCTATATGCTCATGAAAAAAATGACACTTGTGAAATCACTCATAGACACACCCACAAAGTGTGCCAACCACCACCTCATCACACAGAATTCACCTCTGTTAACAGTTTTGCCAACAAGCAGTGAGAAGAGTTAATAGAATCTGACTGTGGTCTGGAAACCAGGGAATTCTCTGGGACACCAAATCATTGTTGCAAATCCTATGCTGAAAGCTAATGGCAAAATACAGAAAGCCGAAGAAGCAACACCAATGACACAGGAATTCAGGGACTGAATAGTCTTACATCAATGATACATTTCCTAACTTAATCATCATACCAATGTTAGGTAAGAAGATGGCCTTGTTCTTACAAAATATCTGTGAGATCATTTAGTGATAAAAGGGCATAAAGTTCCAAGTTAACTCCTGAATGGGTCAGGAAAAGTAACATACATACACGTAAATACAGAGAGAGATGATGGAAAAGTAAATGGAACAAAAAGATCAGGAACTGGTAAATCTGAGTGAAGACACATAGGAGTTTGTTTGTACTATTCTTGCAACTTTTCTATAAATTTGAATTCTACCAAAATAAAAAGGTTTGAAAAAAAAAATGACTGTTTGGATCACCTGACCAGGTAAAGAGGTTTAGATCACTTCACTAGTTAAGACCCTGGCTGAGGCCACAGTGTGCCTGAAATCACTCACAGAGGAGGGAGGTTATAAATACCAATGGCAACCAGGCAACCAGCTCAGAAATGAGGACTCAGGGAGATGCGTGCACACCCTTGTTACTCTTTAATATGAAACTCTGTACTTTGGATTTTAGTTACAAGGTATCAAAGGGAGATTGTGACTGAAAAATAAACAAAACATAATCACCCAGAGTGAGAAAAGCAATATATGAAACTATAAGTAAAAAAAACTTATAGTCACATCTTGTAAAGATTTGTGTGAGATACTGACACATAGAACTGACTTGAATCAAAAACAACAATTCAATCAAGTTTTTGAGAATGTACCACTTTCAAAAGAGTCACTTGAACTACAAGAGGCTGACTGTTCAAGACTTAAAATAGTCTTTTTGATGGTGATCCCCCAAATTCTGTAAACAGGAAGCAGGGTAGAATTCTACGTTTGCCCAAAATAGCATATTCTTCAGTGTTTTCTCATTTGTGGTTGAGGAGAAGAGTATTTTTCAGAAGATGGAGTCACGAGTCCTGGAGAACCAGGGGTTTAGGAGCCCCTCCCAGGGAGGGAGTGGTACCCACCCTCAGGGCAGGGCCGCCATGTCTTCCCAGCGGGATTACAGACTTGCTCTGTCCCAGGGATGGCCCTCTGCCCCCATTGTTTCTTTCCGAAAGGGAGTGTTCATTATGGTTTTCTGGATTTGTTCAACTGTTGCTTTTTTCTGTGTGTGAGCAAGGCAGAAAAATTGTCTTTATAGTTAATAGATTTACGGAAAAAGAAGATCCACATAGAGACAGTGTTAAGATGATCACAAATCCTAGAGCTGGGACTTTGGGATTGGCTCCTTGGAGAAGGGGGTGAGAGTAGTTCTTGTGCGTGGCAAGAAAAGCAAATGTTTTTTATCAAGAGGGCAACTATGTTAGATTGTATTACTGTCAAAGTATCCCCTCTCCTAATGAGTCCATCCTCACAAGACCTCGGGCTGGGCCAAGCAGCAGTTTGGGGCCAAGAAATACTTGTAGAGATGATGTGTGCTCCTTCTCAGAAAACGTTTTATGAGCTACCAGGTGGTTCCGATGCTGCCTGCTTTATTGTGTCAATATTGTTGTAGATATTGGCTACTGGTCTACCCTGGGACCATAAGTGAAATGGAGGGACAGGCAGACTTTAGCCAATATTAAACCTATGTCTCTGTATGCCACTGAGATTTTGAGACTGTTTATCACTGCAGCATAATGTAAGAAAATCTAAACAATGCATCAAAAATTAGCAAAGGAGATGCCTTGTCTACACCGCAGGAAAAAAGGCTGGTAGTATTCACTGAACATGGAAAGCAGATCTGTGATTTGTTCACTGATTTCAGCCAACACTTAACTGAAGATAACAGTTAACTGTATTCAGGAACCGTGTTATTGTTGCTATGTTTTCTGATGTCCAGAAATGCATGTGAGCAAGGTTTTCTTGTTGTGAAATGTTGGAAATTAATGATCTAAGACTAAAAGAAAAATAGCCTTGCAGGAGATATACTAAAATTATTGTTTTATTGTGGTCAGCATGTGCCACTGTGAACCAAGTGCAAAAGGATGCAGAGTATTTCAGGTAAGCGTCAAGAATCTGTCATTAAATCTGGTAGTTATTTGGAAGGATGTCCCACATAGGCATCCTCAGAACAATCCACAGAAGACCCAGTGAGAAAGTCTTTTTCTCCTGTGCTTGAGGCTCTGTGGGCCCCATGAATATATACAGGTTTAGCAAGTCCCAAGGAAACAGCCATGAATTTCCATAAGCTAAAAAGCAGTTGGTTGGCTGAGAGGAAGTCCAATGGCATCCCTAATTCTTACACTAACATCCTTTTGGAAGAGAAAACAAACAGAGAGGACCCTAAACTGATGTAAGACACACAGCATGTATGGAAGTGATGAAGATCAGTGCCCTAATGACTGTGAGGGCACTGCACCCCAATGGGGCATAGGTGACATTGCTGGGAGTGGGGAGATGGCACACTTAGATGGAATAAATGGACATCATGGCACAGAGATCAGCGAGTCATGACATTTGGTGAAATCCTGAAGAGAGAAATGCTTACATGGCCAAACATCAGTATACTTCTATTAGCTCATTTATATAAGAAAGTGAATTGAACGACTGAATTAAAAACTCACATAAAGCAACAAAGAGCAACCCCCTTTTGATTTTGTGAAAGGAATTATCAGGAAAATAGAACTTCATTATGTGGATAGTACTAAGGGAACTGCAGACAAAGCTGCTAGGCAGGTTGCAGGGACTTGAACTGTAGAGAGAGATTTTCTCTAAGGACTGAGGTGAGAATTTGGGGTCTCAGGAAGTGAGAGCTTGTCTAATTGACCTGGAAAAATAAATTGGTGCTATTTAGGAGAAACAGACACTCTGAGAGGAATTTCAGAAGTTCCATTATTGTAAAAAAAAGTAGCATCAAGAAAAAGAAAACAGACGGGAGGGGATCAAGATGGCAGAGTGGGAGGACAAGGAGCTCACCTTCCCCTAGACACAGCTGAAATGTGTCTATGTGTGGAGCAGCTCCCACTGAAAACCAACTGGAGATGGGCAGAAAGACTCTTCTAGAACCAAGGCTGTAGAAAAGGATCCACACAGAGGCAGGTAGGGAGGGAGGGGAAACAATCAGTTTGGGACCCAACTCCCTAGCAAGGGACACAGAATAGGAGGGAAATCACAGCCATGGGCATCCTCCCTGGAGAATGAGGGGTCCAACCACATATTGGGCGCCCCAGCCCAGGGGTCCAACCCCAGAACACAAGACCCCTTAGCTGGTTTGAAAACCGGTGGGACTTACAGGAGGGCTGTAAGAAGCCCAGACTCTGCTCTTGCAGAACAGGTACACACACTTGCTTATTCTCCAGAACAATCTGCAGAGGAAGTGGATTGAAACTGGCTGGGGCTCCAGCTGGTTTCCTGGGACGGCCCCAGAATGTGCCCTAGCCACACTGGGCATCTACTCCAGCCCCTCTTGCTCCAGGGCAGCATCCCACTAGGGTGAAGGCTGCTGTTGCCAAGGGGAATGAGCATTTGACGGGGACGGAGCTGGCTGAGACCTTGTACTGCATCTAAACCAGACAAGGATGGCCATTACTGGAGCTCAGAGAGCAGAAAATCAAGGGCAGCCTGGAACTCTGACTGGTGTGCTGGGACCCAGTGCCTGCTCCAGCTCCTCTCACTCCCCTCCTGCACCCCATGGGGGCAAAGGGGCCACTGCTGGGAGTAGGGGAGTGCACACTTAGATGGAATAGAACCAGCTTGGGCCCGACCCTTGTGACTTCTGCTCCAGCAACTTCCGACCAGCAAACTGTGACTCCCACTGAGCAGTGGAGAAGCCCTGGCTGAGACCTGACTGGCTCTAGCCCGTCCATCTCCAGTCCCACCTCCTACCAAGGTGATAGCTGCTAACACTCCTGAGGGGAAGATGTGACCCGTGCTTACTCCAGATCCAGCTCTCCACCAAAGCCACTGGTACACAGGCTGCACAGAGAAGCTACCACACAAGAACACTACTTCAGTACCAAGAGAGGTAACTGTTTCTTCTAATTTCATAAAGACAGAGGAAGTTAAACAAAACATGAAGACAGAGAAATTTCTTTCAAACATAAGAACAAGAATAACTCCCTGTAAGAAACAGCTAAAGAAACAGAGAAGTAATTTACCAGATAAAGGGTTCAAAGCATTAGTAATAGGAATGCTAAATGAACTTGGGAAAAGAATAGATGAAAACAGTGAAAATTTTAACCAAGAACTGGAAAATATAAAAGGAACCAGTCAGAGATGAAGAATAAAGTAACTGAAATAAAAACACACACACACACACACACACACACACCAGAAGGAATTTATAGCAGATGAAGTCATACAGAAAAATAGAAAAATACTTAGGTGATCTGAAATACTGAATAATGGAAATCACTCAGTCAGAATAGCAAAAAGAAAAACAAATTAAAAAAAATGGAGGACAGTTAAAGGGACCACTGAGACAACATCAAGTGAACTGACATGTGTGGTACAGGGGTCTCAGAAGGAGAAGAGAGGGAGAAAAGTGTAGAAAATGCATTTGATGAAATTATGGCTGAAAACGTCCCAAAGCTGAAGGAAGAAACAAATTTCCAGGTTCAGGAATCTCAGAGAGTCCAAAACAAGATGAATCAAAAGAGACTCACACCAAGACACATTGTGTTTAAATTGGAAAATGTTTAATATAAGTAGAGAATTTTAAAGGCAGCAAGAGAAAAACAAGGAGTCACATAGAGGGAACTCCCAAAGGTCATCAGCTGATTTTTCTGCAGAAACTTTTCAGGCCTGAAGGGTGTGGCATGTTATATGTAAAGTGCTGAAAGGGAAAAACCACTTATGACAAACCCATGACCAACATCATACTCAACAATGGAAAGCCAAAAGCTCTTCATCTACTATCAGGATAAGGATGCCCAGTTTTGCCACTTCTATTTAACGTAGTACTGGATGTCCTAGCCAGAGCAGATAAGAAAAAGATATAAAATGTATCCAAATTGAAATGGAAGAAGTATAATTGTCACTATTTGCAGATGACATCATACTATATATAGAAAACACTAAAATCAGTCCCCCCCAAATTATTAGAGCTAATAAATGAATTCAGTAAAGTTGTACAAGATTAATATACAGAAATCTGTTGCTTTTCTATACACTAATAATAAACTATCAGAAAGAGAAATCAAGAAATCAATCCCATTTAAAGTCACAACAAAAATAACACACACATACACACACACAAATAAAATAAACTTAACCAAGGAAGTAAAAGACCTATACTCTGAAAACTATGAAACACTGATGAAGGAAACTGAAGATGATATAAAGAAATGAAAAGATATCCAGTGTTCATGGATTGAAATGGTTAATATTGTTAAAATGTTCACACTACCCAAAGTAATCTACAGAATTAATGTAACCTTTATCAAAATATTCATGACAGTTTTTACTGGAATAGAACATACAGCCCTAAAATTTATACGGAACCACACACACACACACAGAAAAACCAACCCAAGAGCCAAAGAAATCTTGAGAAAAAGAACAAAGCTGGAAGTATCACACTCCCTGACTTCAGACTATACTACAAAGATGAAGTAATCAAAAAAGTTGGGTGCTGGCACAAAAACAGACAAACAGATCAATGGAACAGAATAGAGAGCCCAGAAATAAACCCACACACTTGGTCAATTAATCCAAGACAAATGAAGCATGACTATTCACTGGAGAAAAGATAATCTCTTTAATAAATGGTGCTGGGAAACCTAGACAGCTACATGTGAGTAAAATTAAAACATTTTTCACAGCACATACAATAATAAACTCAAAATGGCTTAAAGACCTAAACATGACTAGAAGCCATAAAACTCCTCAAAAAATAGGCAGATAATCTTTGACACAAATCAATATATTTTTGGGATCTCTCTCCACAGCAAAGGAAATGAAAGCAAAAATAAGCAAATGAGATCTAATTAAACTTAAAAGTTTTTGCACAGCAAATGGAAACATTAACAAAACAAAAAGACAACCTACTGGATGGGAGAAAATATTTGCAAATGATGCGACTGACAAGGGCTTAATTTCCAGAATATATAAACAGGTCATACAACTCAACAGCAACATAAACCAGACAACCTAATCTATAAAATGGGCAGAAGATCTGAATAGACATTTTCCCAAAGAAGACACACAGATGGCCAATAGACACACAAAAAGATGCTCAACCTCACTAATCGTCGGGGAAATGCAAATCAGAACCATGAGACACCACCTCACACCTGTCAGGATGCCTAGAGTCAGTAGACCAGAAATACACAATGGACTACTTTTCATTTATGAAAAGATTGAAATGTTGTCATGTGCAACATCGTGGATGGACCTGGAGGCTATACACTTACTGAAATAAGTCAGACAGAGAAAGTCAAATATTGTATGTGGAGTCACACATATGTGGAATCTAAACAAGAAAGCAAGCAAACTGGTGAATATAACAAAATGGAAACAGACTCACAGATATAGAGAACAAAGTCACGGTTATCAGCAGGGAAGGGAAGGGGAAGGGGCATGATAGGGGTAGGAGATAAGAGACGCAGCTACTAAGGATAAAATAAATAAGATGCAAGGATACACTGTGCAAGACAGGAAACATAGCCAAGATTTTATAATAACTTTAGATGGACTATAATCTATAAAAGTATTGAATCACTATGTTGTACACCTAAATCTAGTAGAATCCCCGTAGATATTTTTAAATGTCAGAGAAGAATACATAAGTTGGTGACTTACAAGTGGAGCAAATTGCTGAAATCTTATCAGCCTTTCGCATGAGCTGTAGGTGGAGAGTGGGTCTTTCAGTATATATTGTTGTTCCACAGCTTTTCATGTCAGTCTTTTGACAGTAAGTAATTGTACTCATATCTATTCTCAGCCAGCTTGTTATGTATTTATAGGTGATAAGAACTAAGGAAAGTATTCTTGCAGTGTGAGCAGATTCAAAGCTAATAACATAGCCATTGGCCCCAAGTCAAGACTCTGCTTGTGCACAATAATAGAAAGACATGTGGTCCAGTAGGTATCATTTCTTACCTCTTCCTTAGGCTGTACTTCATCATGAGCTTCTACCCCAAAAATAGTGGGATAAAATGAGTGCTCAGCACCAAATGAAAAGGTTATGAAGACCAGAGAGCTGTCCTTACCCTCCCCCTTACAATGAACAAATTTATTCAATTTCTGCTTTGAAAAGAGTAAAGATAAACAGCCTAAAGCAATGTATGTCAAAGTCATTTTGGAGACAGCAACGTAAAAACACAAGGTCACAAATTTCTTTAAAGGTCACAGGGTTTCTGCATTCCTATTGCTTCATAAGTGCCCTTGATTTCTTGCTTCACTCTAAAAAAAAAAAACTGAAAATCATGGTGATGTAGGGTGGGTGTAGTTTATGCAAGAAAAATGAAGCAAAAAGGTAAGTCAAAGCCTTTGGCTCTAAATCAGAAAAGAGGCAAGTTAATACATTTCAGGTTTATATAAAATTTATAAAATAGGTTATATGTATGTATTTTATGTTTCCCACTTTACCGGGTTTTTCTAATTAAGCTATGACTTCTCTAGCCTGGTATTGTCAAATAATATGATCCATAAAACCCATCGCTGGCTAACCTGAAGTGAGGCAGGAGCCTCACACACTGGTGGCAGATTATAAATTGGTCAAAAGTTTTTAGCAAACAAAATGACCTTGTACAAATATTTGTATATATTGAGCGCTTCTAGGCATATCTCCTAAGGAAATAATTCCTTAAAATTTAGGGAAAACATTTCATGTAAAAATGTTTAAAACCAATCATTTATATACTTCATGACAAATCAGTGGAATAAATGATGGTGGCAGAAGTCACACACATGCTCACACGTGCACACACACACACATACGGTGATACGTCCATATGATCAAATTTTATGCAGCTATTGAAGTAAATGGAGCATTAAACAGCATGGAAAAAAAGTCCTAAAATAATGTTTAGATGATAGACTAGGTTACAAACTTGTATACTGAAAATCATTCCAGTAAATGTAATAATAATTTCGAGAAACACCATCAAAACATATTGTTGGATGCTAAATGGTTTTCTCTTACTTGTCTTTATATAAGTGTTTTTATTTTTTCTTAATTTTTCGCTGTATAATGTTTTTGAATCAGAAAAAAAGTTTTAAAATGATTTCATAATACAATAGTCTGAAAAAAACAGATTGATAACTTTATTCAAATGAGTAATTAGACATTTTTCTAAACTTAAAAATTTTCCCCAATCTGAGAACATTTTACATTGAGAAGTTTGGGAGGAGGCAGATTTTCTGAAAAAGTTTTTATCCTCTGTAAGCCTACATAAAATATTCTAGAACAGAAAGAATATGTGTCAAAATTTTGTGCCAGGAACAAGTAGTAGAGATTAAGAACAACAACAAAAAAAGTAGAATTAAGAGCTCTTCCAAGACAGATACACTTCTAATAATGAATAGCTCAGTTTTCTCTTTTGTAAAATGAGGAGTCTTGTGTGATTGAGCCCCATATATTTTCTTTCATTTCCAACAGAGCATGCTTCTACCATATTATCTCCAAAAACTGTAATTAGTCTCCAAATTTGCCTCTGCACAAATAGTCCCTCTGGAGTTATTGCTGTGGGGGGAGGGTTAAAGTTCTGGTGCTCTATAAATGCTCTTTATTGCACAACCTTTTCCCCTGCGGTCCACAGTCTCCTTCCAAATTTCTTAACCTCACCTTTCAGAGGTTTTTGCTTTTACGGGAAGTGGGATTATTTTAAATGAATCATTTGTTTAAACATCAAGAAATTATCATTTTGACTTCAAACCACATGATTTTATTCTTGCTGTTTCACTTTGCTTTGTCTTCCTTCAGACACGGGAGTGTTTCCCTCCTTGTTTCAATTGTTTCGCATTCCGGTCACTAATTGGTGACTGTTGGGGGCTCCACATGTGTTTCACATAAAGTTGCCAGCTTCCTCTGGTGTGAAATGATAGCCTCGTTGAAAGTTGAAGACAAGGTGCTTGCACTTTGTCTAAAAAAAAAAAGACATAATTGGACCCAACAGACATTTACAGCAGCCGAGGGTACATAATAGTGAACTCTGTAGTTGTGGCTGTTGGAACAGTCGTGAAGAGCAACTTGGAAGTGTGAAATGTATTAACGTTGGTAACAGGGTGTGAACACTTACCATGCATACATCTGAGAAGCTTCAGGAGGAAGGGGCAGAAAAGATCAGGAAACAGAGGCTGATTAAATATTGCATTGCTCTCAACAGGCAAATCAAATTAAAAATGGTCTTGAAGTGCCGGGTAGAGTGAATAGAACCACACTCTACAAAGCAAGAAGGGATTCTGTAGCTGAGAGAGGCTTCTTGAGATTGTGCAAATTTTATGTGAGGTACTTGAATCCTCTTTAGACAAATGTTTCCTTCTGGATGGTTTTCAAGGTCTACTTTTTTTTTTTTTTTTTTTTTTTTAGTAATATGAACCGCAAAGGGCAGGAATCACAGGGACAGTTACAAACAGCAGAGAGGTTTAAAACAGAATTTTGGGCACTTAGAAATGAAGTGCTGCTACCTCCTTTCCTCTATTCTATTAAAAACTGTCTTCAGTGAAGGAGTGAAAGCACGGAGCAGAGAGAGACCAGCAGTGAGTGTGGGCAGGAAAGGAGCAATCCAAGATGAGAAGATAGAGCTGAGAGAGGGATGAATGTGGCAGATCGTGAGAAGGATACTAAATAATCTGGGAAATAATAAATGGTCTCTGACTGCACACAGGAATGTTTATTGACTGTTTTCTAATATATTTAAGGGAATATTAGCATAAATATTTATTAAACAACAACTTCATCACCTGGTTTGTTCAAGAACTTTAATCTCCAAATAAGAAACAAAATCATTGAGTTTGGACATAAGACATAATGGATTTTCACAATATATTTCGTGGTGCCCAGTGATTACTGTTGGTGTGATGGAGATACAGTCCCGCTGGCCCTGAATTGACACGTGCTCCACAGAGGAAGGTTCAACAAGGGTGACTGTGGTTTCGGGCAAGTAAAGGACAATTGTAGTCTTATGTACGTGTCTGACATTCTGACGGATAGTGCAGGAAACTCTACTTTTTACAGGAATTTGGAAGTTTTGTCTATTTTATGGCACTAAGCACTTTAACTCCTGAACTGAGATTTTGGGGAGGACCAAAGATTATGGAAAATTTTATCTTTTGAAAATGACCAGAAAATTAATGGGATTTACTCTATATTTTATCCAAGGAGAAAGAAAAATTAGAAGCAGTTCAAACAGGTAATGAGATACAGGAATTAAATTTTCTAATGACATGATACAGGATTTTGTTTTTTTTGGTCCATGTAACACTTACACTTGAGTAAATTTCAAAGCAGATTACTGCTATCACATTTTGTAAACATTGAGCTGTTGCAACAATGGGCATTAATAATAAACAAGCCAACAAAAACACTGAAATTAACAAAGGTGCTCCAACTGATGTCAGAAGAATCCTAAAGCCAAGGATGGGAATGGAGGCTTGTGTGGTTCATGAAACACTCAGAGGGAACCACACGTCCATGAACGTTTCTGGGAAGTGTTTCTACGACAGAATCTGTACCAAGCAGGAAAGGGCACTTCCAGGCAAAAAGCAAGAATGCAGTTGTAACTGTCTTTCATTTATCTTTTGATACATTTTTAATTTCTCCTTTTGGCAAAGAGGAGAAGTTGCTGAATTCAAATGTGGCTACCTCCATCTTTCTCCCCAGGAATCCCCCCGAAACTGGTAAATGTTCGGGAGAATTTTGGCTGAATCTAAACTTCTTCAATAAAGCCTCCATTGTGACATGACAGATTTGGAATTTCAGACAGAATCAATGTCAGAATTCACCATCAGGAAAGCACATACTTCTCACTGCGAGCGCAAGAGAATAGAAAATCACCAGAGAGGTGAAAAGATACCTTGTGGTGAAAGAACAGTTCCCTTTGAAAGAGAACAATATCGATGGCCAAAAGGAAAAAGGAAAAAAAAAAAAGGAGAAAAGATTTTGAAAAACATAATCCATTTTCTTCATTTAAGAGCTCAGAGTAGCTTCTAAATCATTATGTAAAGATGTAAAGTCTAAGATTTTGGAGAGACCAAGACCATAGAGAGGAGTTGAGAGGCTGATGAATGAAATCTGCAGTGGAAACCCTGAGCAGCAAGCTGGCTGTTTTTGCAGAAATTGGCATTAACAAATTAGAGGATCTGGAAAGGTTCCAACAGGATACACATTGCACCCTTGAATAATTTGAGGAGGGTGTATTTCCCAAAGGACCATTTACCACAGTGTGGCCTAGGCCCCCAAAGATGGAAGCATTAACCCAGGTTCAGGGGCAGTCACAGAAGGGACAGGGAGGGGCTCGGTGTGTTAACTAGGGTGGGGGTGTTGCACAGTGGGCTCAGGGGTGGTGGTGGTGGTGGTGGGAGCTGGGCAGTGAGTCACCTGATCTCACTACTCCCTCCCTCACCCCTCCTCCTGAAGCCAGAGAGTGAGGAGCCCAAGGAAGCTGTCCCTGCAGGTCAGCCTCACCTAGCAGAGCGAGGATGGAAAGAAGTAGAGGGTGGCAGCATCTGAGGGGCACCTGGGAAGTATCCCGCCCACAAACAAGGTCAGGAGATTCTCTGAGGACCCAGGGGAAAACTAACAAACACATAAATGATGAGATTATGGGAAACATGGTGGTTTTTTAATCATCTGTTTTTATTGAAATATCCGAACGCACGTACAACCAAAAGGCTTGCTACTTTCTTTGTACCTAAACAGGATACGGACATTTTCACAGACTATTTTTTTAAATCGTATTTAAATAGGGAAAGTGTGACAAAGAACAATAGTTTTGTTTTATTTTTTGACTTGGTGACAAATATAGATACTTTCTTGGTAGAGAAGATTTGTTTCAAATAGTGTGTCAGTGTGGGGTATGTGTGTAAATTTGCTTGGCCTTTTTCTTTTTTTCTTCCTTAAACTCTATTTTCCATCCTTACTGAGCCAGGAAAGAGTAAATTCCACGTAGACCAATAACTTTTCTACAGATAGGCTATTTATAAGGTGAGAATTGGAGGCGTTATGTCCATACAAAAATGGATTTCTTCTGGTTGAAATGTTTTGATTTTTTAAAAAGTATTTTCAAAAAATGTTTACTATGTTTGTGTTTATACTTCAGTAAACAAGGAGAAATATAATTTTCATTTCTGTCTTGTTTTTGTGACAAAGCATCTTTGCAGATGTAGTCTTTTCTACTGCCTTTCTGAGAATTTTGACTTTTGTCACAAGTATCAGAATTTAACATGTAGAATCCAATGTTGCCTTAGACACACAAGGTTTGCCATGTGTCTCCCAGTAGGGTCAGAGTTTTATTTTATTCTGCAGTCATCAACATGAGAATGGCTTACCTGCAAGTTACCAAGCGATAAGACTTCTCACACTGATATGCTGTTTAATTTGGATATGGAGTATTAGGAAGTAAATCGTGGTGAGGGTGTAGCTCAGTGGTAGAGCATGTGCTTAGCACGTATGAGGTCCTGGGTTCAATCCCCAGTGCCTCCATTAAATAAAATAATAAATAAATAAATGAACCTAATTACCTCCCCCCACAAAATAAAAACATTTTTTAAAAAAAGAAGTAAATTGAAAATATGGCCAGATGTTGACAAATAAAATTTCCACATTTTTCTTGGGTAACCTATGAAGCTTTCAGAATATTTGATATATACTTTTAAGCCACAGGTCACATTTTTGGATAAATCATCTGCTAATATAGAAAATTAAAATCTCTGGGAACTACATAAAAATCTTTCACAAATCATTTTTGGCAACACTAGCTGCCTTATGACAGCTATGCGGCTATCAAAAATGAGAATGTTTCAATTCAAAGAGAAGACAATTTAAAAGTCTGAAAAACTGAGAAAACACGTCAATGCGATTTTCAATCTTGAGTTCCTAGCAAGGGTTTGTTTTCTTTTAAAATTGAAGTAGTCAGTTACAGTGTGTCAATTTCTGGTGCACAGCACAATGCCTCAGTCATGCATATACATATGTATATTCGTTTTCATATTCTTTCTCATTAAAGGTTATTACAAGGTACTGAATGCAGTTCCCTGTGCTATATAAAAGAAATTTTGTTTTTTTAATGCATTTTTATATACAGTAGCTAACATTTGCAAGTCTCAAACTCCCAAATTTATCTCTTCCTACCCCCTCACCCCTGGTAACCATGAAATTATTTACTATGTTAGCGAGTCTGCTTCTGTTTTGCAGATGAGCTCATTAGTGTCCTTTTATTTTTTAGATTCCACATATGAGTGATATTATGGATACCATGTGGTATTTTTCTATCTCTTTCTGGCTTACTTCCATAAAACTTCTTGGTTCTTTTCTCCAATTTTAATAATTATATATCAGTCCCATCATTTTATATGTAGTTTGGCAATACTTGTCACTTTTATTTACCATGTTATGTCATTGCAGCTTTGATGCCAAGAGCTTTTCTCACAAAGTAGAGAAAATGAAACATAATGTGGAGTAAATGTACCAAATTCCTTTGGTAATGAATGAATGAATGAATGAATGAATAATTGAGTGATAAATTGATTCAAAAAGAAATTAGGGAAGAAAGGAAAAGAAAGAGAAGAAAGAAGAGCTGGAGGTAAAGAGACAGGGAGGACAAAAAAAAGTGGTGATGGAGTTTTCTTTTTTTTTTTTTAACACTTTTTATTGATTTATAATCACTTTACAATGTTGTGTCAAATTCCAGTGTTCAGCACAATTTTTCAGTCATTCATGGACATATACTCACTCATTGTCACATTTTTTTCTCTGTGAGTTATCATAACATTTTGTGTATATTTCCCTGTGCTATACAGTGTAATCTCGTTTATCTAGTCTACAATTTTGAAATCCCACTTTATCCCTTCCCACTCTCCACCCCCCTGGTAACCACAGGTCTGTATTCTCTGTCTGTGAGTCTATTTCTGTCCTGTATTTATGCTTTGTTTTTGTTTGTTTGTTTGTTTTTGTTTTTGTTTTTTAGATTCCACATATGAGCGATCTCATATGGTATTTTTCTTTCTCTTTCTGGCTTACTTCACTTAGAATGACATTCTCTAGGAGCATCCATGTTGCTGCAAGTGGCATTATGTTGTCAGTTTTTATGGCTGAGTAGTATTCCATTGTATAAATATACCACATCTTCTTTATCCAGTCACCTGTTGATGGACATTTAGGCTGTTTCCATGTTTTGGCTATTGTAAATAGTGCTGCTATGAACATTGGGGTGCAGGTGTCATCCTGAAGTAGATTTCCTTCTGGATACCAGCCCAGGAGTGGGATTCCTGGGTCATATGATAAGTCTATTCCTAGTCTTTTGAGGAATCTCCACACTGTTTTCCATAGTGGCTGCAGGTGATGGAGTTTTCTTGAAGAAAGAGGAATTGTCAAGACTGCAACATTACCTACGTTTCCAGCCTGCTGGTTTACCAAACAGATTTTGAATTGCCAGCCACCGCATCACCTGAGCCAATGTCTTACAACAAGTCTCTAGATGGATAGATAAATAAATAGCTTGATCAATCTATATCTATCTCCTATATTGGTCCTGTTTCTCTGGAAAACCTGGACCACTACACATTTTACAATTTAAATTAATAATTTAATAATTACCATGGACCTGCATGTTGTGAATTCAAAATTCTTGCACCACAGGGCAGTCCTTACAGGGACTTAAGTCAATCAAAGTTGTTCCAACCAACTCAGCCTTGGCCACCTGATCCCACCACCAGAAAGTTTTATTTTGAGACCTTCAGTATCATTAAACTGTCAGAAATGGGTGGCATGGTCAAATAACGTAATCAAATCAAGCTGGTGTATGTAGGAAAAAAATCAGAAAAATATAGTTCAATAAAGGAGAATAGCCTATTAATACAAGTAATCAGATCAGTTTCCTTATTTGTAACTAGTAACCTCGAAAGACATTTGTAAAGAAGGATTTTTTTAAGTAAGAATTTAGCATTTTTCTGCAGTGGTCTTGTTAAAGAAATCTATCTCTTTTATTAGCCTAATTATATCCACTGGAAAAAGTCTTTTTGTTTCTTAAGATCATTATTTTATTATAATCCTAAAAGGGCATTAGGAGTCTTAAAATCTTCCATGAATTTTCCACACCAATAATCACAGTTTTATTTCAATAAACACAATGGCAAATTCCTCATCATAAACTTCTTTGTGGATTAGCTAATATATTACAAAATTATTCTTCTAGTAATGTTCAAAGATTTTTATATCAGAAACACAAAGTAATGGTAACTTGCACATTACGTGAGACAACTGCATGTAGATATTTAAGGTTCCTGGAAACATCACCCTACAAATCATTTAACTCTTCAAAAACCACCAAGCAAGCAATGTTTAACATTTCCAGCTATAATCCTAATTTCAGTGCCCCAGGGAAGAGAAAACTAAACAGATCGAAATTCACAAGATGTCTATTGTCTGTATGGAAAAGGTTTCAAATTTGGAGAACAACATTTTTTAAAACATTTTTTATTGATTTATAATCATTTTACAATGTTGTGTCAAAGTTCCAGTTAGAACACAATTTTTCAGTTATACATGAACATATACATATTCATTGTCACATTTTTTTCTCTGTGAGCTACCATAAGATCTTGTGTATATTTCCCTGTGCTTTACAGTATAATCTTGTTTAACTATTCTACAATTTTAGAATCCCATCTATCCCTTCCCACCCTCCACCCCCTTGGCAACCACAAGCCTACTTCAGGATGACACTTGCACCCCAATGTTCATAGCAGCACTATTTACAATAGCCAAGACATGGAAATAGCCTAAATGTCCATCAACAGGTGACTGGATAAAGAAGTGGTATATTTATACAATGCAATGCTACTCAGCCATAAAAACCGACAACATAATGCCATTTGCAGCAGCATGGATGCTCCTGGAGAATGTCATTCTAAGCGAAGTAAGCCAGAAAGAGAAAGAAAAATACCATATGAGATCGCTCATATGTGGAATCTAAAAAACAAACAAACAAAAACAAAGCATAAATACAGGACAGAAATAGACTAATAGACAGAGAATACAGACTTGTGGTTGCCAGGGGGCGGAGGGTGGGAAGAGATAGACTGGGATTTCAAAATTGTAGAATAGATAAACAAGATTACACTGTATATAGCACAGGGAAATTTACACAAAACGTTATGGTAACTAACAGAGAAAAAAATGTGACAAAGAGTGAGTATATGTCCATGTATGACTGAAAAATTGTGCTGAACACTGGAATTTGACACAACATTGTAAAATGATTATAAATCAATAAAAAATGTTAAAAAAAAAACCCAACAACATAACGCCATTTGCAGCAACATGGATGCTCCTGGAGAATGTCATTCTAAGTGAAGTAAGCCAGAAAGAGAAAGAAAAATACCATATGAGATCGCTCATATGTGGAATCTAAAAAACAAAAACAAAAACAAAAAGCATAAATACAAAACAGAAATAGACTCATAGACATAGAATACAAACTTGGAGAATAACATTTTAATTAACTCTGACTTTGAGTAAGATGGCTACCGTCCCCAAATTAAGCTTTCTCAACAATAAAAATAAGGAAGGCATCTATGCTTTGAATATTTCCCACCAGTGATCCTGGTGCCCAAAATGTGTGAGCCACTAGAATAGAATCAGAAATAGCAGCTCAGAGATACTGCACTGTTCTAAATGAAAAGTCAAGAGCCTGAAATAAGACAACTGGCAGTAGGACCCCCAAAAAAGGAGTTGTACTGGACATAAGGCTAAGGATTTAGACATTGAAGAGTGTAGATGATTAGATTTGGAGGCTGAGGATGAGACATCTGGATGACCACACAGAATGTGGTAGAGTTTTAATGAGAATAGGGGAATAGACAGTAGAGAAGGAAACAAGGGAAGAGAATAAATTCAGCTTTTATAGCTCATCTAAGTTACTTCTGAAGCACTAGATCAAGATGTCTGTTAGACAGCTAGAAATGTGGGTCAGAATTGCAGAAGAGAGAGCTAAACAAGTTGGCACAATAAAGAGACTTGAAGAAGAAGAGGAGAAGGAGGAGGTGGAGGAGGGTAGTCCAGGGAGAAGGAGGAGAAAGTCGTAATAAAAGGAACATGCAGAAAATAATGTAGTATTTTTCTGAATGGGCATTTTGTTTTTATATAAACGTTATCACAATAAATGTACAATGGAAAAGAACAAATTTGGCTCCATATTAGATCTGTTCCTTTGGCTTTAACCCTGTGCCCTGTATCTTGGGCTCAGTCTTGCTTGCTCTGCACTTCGTGTGAAACAGTGTTGCTTTTAGCCTGAAATATACAGGACAGCCCATTCTCAAGGCTCTGACTTTTAAGGATATTAACACTTTTGTACTCCTATAAAGATAACAAGTTGCAGAATAGAAAATAATGTTTGTTTCATTGGAGGTTTTACCGGGGCACCATGACCTGACCCATGTGGACAGCTGCAAGAACAAAGGATTCCAAGAATAAACAATTCTTACAGCAAGAAACTTGGAGCAACCAATTACACCCCTTCTCCTTTTAGTACAAAAGGATCCTGAATGCTGACTTGGGGAAGATGGTTCTCTAAGACATTAGTCTACCATCTTCTCAGTCAGCCAGCTTTCCAGATAAAGTTGTGATTCCTTGTCCCAATACCTTGTCTCCCAATTTATTGGCCTGTTGTGCAGTGAGCAGAGCAAGTTTGGACTCAGTAATAGATGTACCAGTATGCAATCTTTTTTTTTCACTTAATAAAACTCTTTGAAGATCGTTCCTTGTTGGAACATGCAGACTGACATCAACATGAGAAAACATGTAAATGATAAAGAAATTTCCAGAAGCATACACAAAACTGATAACTGTGATTACCCTTGGAGAAGGGAACAGTCATTAAGATTAGCATTGTAGTCAATGGGGCATTTAAATACTTACAAAGTTTTGTTTATTTAATATGGAGACTGAATTTATGTATTGCCTATAAAATTACAAATTCATTTTTTAGGTGAGGTTAGACTAATTCCTCCAGACTATCTCAGATGCTCATTATGCCTTGAAAATTAAATTATGTGCTGACCTCTCCTAGAAATCCAAGAAAATGCCAATGTTTTCTCATAAAACAGTAATTTAATAAGATATATTTCTACTGAGTTAATATTGAAACTAATAGTGCACATGTATCAAAATCTTAGCGGTAGTCAATAATGCAGCTGCAAAATCTCACACGTGTAAATTGTCTACCGTTTGGGTGATTGGTGTTTTCCATTGGTCATTTTGACAAGGCCAGAATAACTCTTTAAAGTCATTTAAAATAAGTAAAAGTGCTCTCTTGAAAGTTACCAGCAAACATTGCCCGTGAATCCTTCCAACAAAGGGAAAAAATGAAACAGTTATGGTGCATTTTTCTTCTTTTCCTAGAGAATGGACTCACTTGTTCTCTATAGGTTTCTTTCGAAAGTGTCCAGCCAAATGACTCTTCAATATCTATGCTAATTTCCAAGGTTCAATCTAAGACCCTCTTTTCTTCTTTTTCTGTAGAACATTCTCAGAGAATTGAGTCACTTCCATGAAATTAATTTTTTCTTCCATATGAGCGCCACTCAGGTGTGATACCGCCAGTCCAAACCCCTCTCCTAAGTGTAGCTGTCCTCTGTCTCTTTCTCTCTCCCACATGACACACGGCAACCTCAGGGAAACAGGACTCAAACAAATTTATTATCTCTCCTTCCTCCTTTCACTTTGCAAGGCTGGGTCAGATCCAAAATGAACTCCTTACTTACTGCTAGTGGCCCAAGGTCACTCAAGGTGAGGATGTTGGAGAGGTGTGCCAGATTCGGATCTGCCACAGCTGGGCAGGGAACCAGAAGCAGGTGGGAGTGACGCTGACCTTTGAGGGGACACCCATATTCAGGGCAGCAGCCCCTCCTCTACCAATCTACAGTAGACGTGTGGGTATGAGTACCCACTGCTGCCAATTTGACAAAAAAAATCTTGTATTAAATTCTGGTAATTCTATTTAAAACCTAAAGGATACCAATAAAAAAAAAAATCCACAACAGCTGACAGTCTTCTGCTGTAGATGATTTCATTTGCTTATCACAACCAACAGTTGGAAACCACATACCTGCGTGACATGAACAAGCAAAAGAGCAAAAAGCCAGGTCTGTCTAGCTTTGGTCTCTAACACAAAGTTAATCTTGAATATTTCCTGTTGAGTCACTGACTCCAAACAGCAAATCACTTTATCACTGATTTTTATGGTACTGCTGTCCAAAAACATGTCAAAGCCTTTGGTATCTGAGATAATCATCTGAGAAATTGCTATTTTTCCCACCTAGAATAGAATAATGGTCCGCACAGTAATCTTGTTAAGTGTGTGTGTGTCTGTGTGTGCGTCTTCTGTGTTGTATTATTTATTGTATTTTTACAACAGACACACTTTATTGTGTGCTGTATTTCTTATTTGGTAACTCAGCACTGCTAACACTCAGACTCCCTTCTAAATGTTCTCTCTGAGTAAACTTTACTCTCTTCTAAATAGCTTTGTTTCTGATCTAAACCTTAACTCTTAAACCACTATTCATTAATCTAAATTTTGATGATTCTTCCCTCAAATTGTTTCTTGAACCAGTTACTGTCTTTAATTCCAGCAGCTGCCTCCTACAGCTCAGGCTCTGAGCCTCAATGGTCTGCACAGTTTCCAGTGAATCCCATTGACTCCTTCCAACACCGCACATAATGCCACCATCTACAATTAAGTTTATTTCCCTAACAAATCTCTTTGCTGGAAGAATCCCTTTCAAAATCCTCAGACTGATATGCAGAGGGTTCTGAAGACTGGGATCTCGTTCACTGTATCTTACCACACGGACTATCTCTTCAAGCCAGATCCCCTTCCATGCATTTTAAATAAATTATGATTCTTGTTTTAGAGAATACATATTGGTATAGGGGAAAGCACGTGGTACACTGTCAAATAAAGTAAGTCACTAAACAGTATACTTAGTTGATACAATTTTTGAAAAATGAAGGAAGATGGGAAGAGAGCAAAATCGCTGGACCCTGCTTTTAGATTGTGAGGTCCTTGTCGTCGAATCACGTTTTATTCTCTTTGTTTTTGGTATTTATGTATTTTGCACCTAATACATGAGTTATTTTTACAATCAGAAAAAAAAAACCTTTCAAATATACCATGCAAACTTCAGGACCCACCTCTAATAAATACTTCACTTAGTCATCTCAGAATTCAGTAATCCACAGTGCTCTCTCTTGGAAATTCTTTACATATTTCTGTAGGAAACACAGATCGATCTTGTGGATGACCCACCAAAAACAGTTCTTCAAGTTTATGGACCACTAATCTCTCATCATCTTCCTCCAATCCCCTTCACTCGGAGCCAGATTTAAAAGTTCTCTACCCAGAAAAGACTAATCCATGCATAATTTAAAATGAAAACACTTCACCATAAAACAAGCAAAAAAATTAATAAAATGAGGATTTAAAATTATCTTCTGAAATAAATATTAAAATATAAAATTACTTCAAATTTATTTGTTGACATATTCCTGCCCATGAGTGAGTGTGTGTGTGTGTGTGTGTGTATGTGCGCACATGCACTCACCCACTAAGCATGTTTTTAATCTGCTAACTGGGAAACCTAGTACCAACTTCTACCACCTATTCTTTTGGCAAGATCCACGATATGGTCCCAACCATGGAATCTCAGAAGTCTCCATTGCAAGCATTTTTTTCATTGATCATGACTTTAGTTTTTCAATTTAACCATTCTGCCATCCTCTAACCAGCAATTCTTCAACCAAATTGAGAAGTCCAAACTGTTATCATTACAGTGTCATTACTGTCCATCACCCACTTCCCTCCTCCTTTTCTTCCTTCACTGGTGTCAATTCCATAATCAATCACTACAGTGTCTCCCAAGCCAGCACTGTGTATCGCTTGTCTCTTTCACCCTCCAAAAGAATCACCCGGAAAAACCATCATTCAGGTTTGCACAAATATCCTCCTAACACCCATCTTCACATGCCCACTAAGTGTTGGTGGAGGAATAAAACAGACCATGTCAACTGAGCTAATGCCTGACTGACGACCACAGCTCTCAAGGCCGCTTGGCGGACTCGGTGTGTACACCCAGTAAGATTGCCCGTTAGTTCTCTGTTACAGATATTTCAGGCTGACCATTCAGTCCTCAAACCTCAAACATTTCTCCTTCTAACTTCAATCTACAATATTTTTTATCATACTTCATTAAAAAGAAATAGATATAGCACACAGAAACTCCCTTATTCTTCCACTGCCAAAGCTCCACTTTTACCAGCACCCATTTCAGTAAGTCCTAGCTAAAATTAAAGAAAAAAAAATTTCAACAAGTCCTGACTCCTGTAGCTTCTCACCGTATCACCAATTTCCTGTGTGTAACATCTCCTCTGTCTCGCATGCCACAAACTCCCTCCCTAGTGCTGTAGCTGCTCTCACCTTAAGAAAAGGGTCTCGTTCTGAGCTTATCCCCTTAGTGGGTTGAATAGTATTTACCCCAAAATGATATGTCCACAACCTCACCTTTGCAACTTGATTTGGGAAAAGGTCTTTGCTGATATCATTACATGAACAGTCTCGAGAAAAGAGCATCCTGAATCATCCAGGCAGTCCCTGAATCCAGTGACCAGCACTTCCTTAAGAGGCACAGAGGAGAGAAACACAGAGAAGTCCATGGAGAGGCTGTACAGTCTGGGGCAGAGATGGATTATGCAATTCCCCCAGCCACGGACAGCCAGGAGCCGCCAGAAACTGGGACAGCAAGGAAGGGTTTCCCTAGAACTTCAGGAAGGAGCAGAGCAGACAGCTGGATTGCAGACTCTGGCCTCCAGTAGTGTGAAAGAATAAAAGGCTTTTGTCTCAAGCCACAGAGATGGTGGTCCTTCGTTGCCGCAGCCCTAGGACACTGAGACAGACTCACCCACCCAGCTCCAGGTAACACCACATCCTCACCATCTCCACTGCTCCCAAGAAATGAAACTTCCCTGTCCCCTGTCCCAGATCCTTGCCTTCCCTTTTCCCCCTCATTTCAACATTATTATTTTTTGTTTTTGGTGAGAGGAGGCAATTAGATTGATTGATTGATTGATTAGACAGAGGTGCTGGGGATTGAACCCAGGACCTCGTGCATGTTAAGCACACACTCTACCACTGAGCTATATCCTCCCTCTTCTTTTCCCCCATTTCAGTTGGGCTCTTGTTCCTAACACTAGCACTTCCCTCTTAAAGCTCTCCAACAACTTCCACCCCCCCCCAAACTGGTGGTCACTGACTACTTGTCATCTCAGAGTCTCACAGTGCTCAGGTTAAGTCATCCCCAAGGGCCTGGAATCACACATGCCCTGGTCTTCTCCCTCCTCACTGGTGTCTGCCTCCCCATCGTGTTCCACCTCCTGTGACTGCCTTCCGTGTATCTGGTGTCCCGGAGTCAGTCACACAACATCTTTTCTGTTTTTCCTGTCTATATTCTAATAGCTCCAAATTCATGTCCTATCTCTTCTCTGAGTTCCATGGTTACATCATTCTTTATTTTTTGTCCTTTTCTTTTTTAAACATAAAGGAAGAGTTCAGTAGAGAAAGGAGGCTATGGGAGCTGCCTGACAGTGTGCTCCTCCTGGCACCACACACACTCAGTGTGACCTCGCCAAGTTATTCGGCACCGTGCTGGTTCCCCATCTGAACTATGGGGGTATGGATAGTATCTGTGTACTGGATTATGGTGGGGAAGACAACTCATCCTGATAAAGGCTCAAAAACAGTGTCTGGCTCAACAAGGATAATCATTGTCATGATGATGATGATGATGATTTGACATCTGTATTTGGATAATGTACATAGACATCAAATCTATTATGTCAAAGATCATATTCCTGATTCCATCAGTTCCAATGCCCAGTCCTCTGCTGTGTTCCTTATCTTGGTGCTTAGTACTTACCTACTAGGTACTTAGTACCTAAGTATTTACTTAGTACTGGGCAGTAAGACCCCCAAAAGAGGAATCAACTGATGCCTCTTTTCCCCTCTTGCCAGTATCCAATCCAGCAGCAGATCTGGATAACTTCACCTCCAGGTACAGTGTGAATCTCTTCATCTGTCTTCAATCAGTGGGAAACCTCCCCCTTTAACTTGCACCATCATCTCTGACTGGATTATGGCAGGAGTCGCCCTTGTCCCTACACCTGTCTCTCCATAACCCATTTTTTCATTAGGAGCTGCAAAGAACTTTTTAGAGTTTCATCAGAACACGCAGCCACTCCGTGACTGACAACCATCTAACCTCTGCCAGTTAGTAGTTAGCATCACATTCTGCGTCCTTCCCACCGCATGTCGGGTATATCCACAGGAGTTCATCCTATATGGTGCTTCTTCAGCCCTCCTGCTGTAGCCCAAGCTGGCCAAACTGGGAGTTTGCCCCCACCTGGGGCCCCTGCCCGCCCTCCTCCCTGCACAGATGACCCTCCATCCTGATGTCCCCGGTTCTGGGTCCTTGTCTTCCCTCTCTTCCATCTCAGACCTCCCCCAGCAACACCCACACCACTCCTCGTATCAAGCAGTATCTTTTCCATCCCCAATAATAGTGATTTTCTATAATTTTTTTCTGTCTTGTTTTCTGCACAGCATTCCTTGGTGATTATAGCTTTTTTCTTTCTTCATTTTATTGTTTGTTTTTCATTGCTTGACTCTGACAATGAAATCAGCTTTGAGAGGTCAAGGATCTCATTTGTCTTGTTCACTCTTGTCTCCCCAGTGTCAGGAGTGAGTGAGAGGAAATAAAATGCTACTGTTTCATATTAGTTTGTCTTGTCTTTTAAGTCTAATGCATGTATGGTTTGTCACTCTAGGGATTTCTTCTTCTCATTAATGCATTAATTCATTCAACAAATGTTTACTGAGTACATACTTTTGTCCCACATCACTGTTGGATTTTAGTAATTCAAAGGCAATAAAAACAATTTCTTTGCTCAGTGAACTAATAATTTAAACCAACCCAAAGATTCTAAAGGATCTAATAAAGTCCTTTGTACATGGCAACACATTTAGATAAATAAAAATTAGATTAATTATTCAATTACAGGAGTAAAGAAAATCTTTCACAAGCCTACTGGTAAATAACTTCAGCTTTTTAAATATTAGGATAAAAATTAATAATAGATTTAACTGAGAAGGCAAGTATTTCTTTTTCTTCGTTTTGCTCATGTGTGTGTGTATACATGGAAATAGAGTTTGACAACTCACTAAAGGAATTCCTAAGTGTGAAAATATTTCTATATAATTGTCAGTAATTTGCCTAAAAGAAAAATAAAATACTTTCTTCTTTAATATACTCTGGAATTAGAGTATTCTGGATAGGTAAAAGTCCTTGAGAATTATAATATATGTAGTTTATTTTTATTATTGTGCAAATAAAAGTGTCTCAGAAATTGTGTCTTTCAGCCACCTAAGCTTATTAATGCAGTAAGAAATTTCCTTGTGTTTGAAATGTGAGCAAAAATATCTGACCAGGTTATTGTTAGAACTGAGAAAAATACATATAAATGACCTATCAATTTGAGTAGGTGCTCAATATTGCTTTTCATGAATACCTTTCTAAATGACCAGTAGTATGCATTTACCTTCTCCGAAATAAACTACTAAACATAGTAATCATATAATACCTGGATTGCAAGGAAGGAATTAACTGGTTAAATAAATATAAACGTGAGAGTGAGTGCCATTAATTTACCTGCTGCATCAGCCCAGCGGTTTCCCTGCTCTGGGACAAATTTCTTTTGTAAATTGCAGAGACTGGGGTAGGTTATTTGTAAGGCCTTTTCAGGCTCTAAGATGCCAGTATTCAAGTATGTCGACTGTCACTTCATGATGTGATGCTGTGACGCTTAAGGTTCTGTTATAGATTGGACTGTGTCCTCATAGAGATATGATGAAGTCCTAATCATTGCTGGTACCTGTGGATTGAACTTGTTTGGAAGTAGGATCTTTGTAGATGGAAGCCAGCTAAGATGGGGGCGTTCGGGTAAGCCCTAACTCAAGATGACAAGTGTCCTTATAGGAAGAAGGAAACAGTGAGCAAAGTGGGGAACGCCCAGTGAGAAGGTCGTGTGATGATGGACCTTCCTAGCAGAGACTAGGGTGATGCCACTACAGGCCAGGCAGGCTGAGGACCTGTGGCACCTCCAGAAGGCAGAAAGTTTGCGCGCAGAGTCTCAGAGGGAGCCTGGCCCTGCTGGCGCCTTGATTCTGGACTTCTGGCCTCCAGAACTTAAGAGAATCCATTTCCATGGTTTCAGCCCCTCCTTTGTGGTGTTTTCTGATAGCAGCCTAAGAAACTAACCCAGGGCCTCCAAGCTGTGGGAACCTGCCAGTCCCTCCGCTAAATGGTCCCAGTTCATTGATTTGAGGATTAGAGTGTCTTACTGGGCTACTTTCCCCCAAATTTCTCCTGCTACTTGACAGGGGATATATATTTCATTGTCATGAGCCAGTTTTATGACTTTGTCTGAAAAGATTCAAAATTAGATTTTCTAAAAAAAATTTAAGAGAAGTATGTTCCAGGATTATCTTCAGTTTATGTGATGATAAATTCATAATGTATTTCTTTATATTCATTTAATAGATGCAAAATATATTTGACAATGTTTCATTTTACCTGTCATGTTTAAGATATACTAGTGATACCCTGATCTTCCCACTGCCTTACTTTTAATATTTATGTAAAGTCATCTGTAGATGTAGTTTTTACGAAACACTTTCTCAAGATAAATTCATATTGCCACTGAATAAATCTGCTAATAGCAACAAATTACTTCTCAGGTTCTTGTGAGCACTGTCTTCCTGGCTTGTAGCTGTCTGTTGGTTCACTGTGGCCTCACGTGGCCTTTCCTGTGGTGTGCAGCTGGAGAGAGAGAGTGAGCAGAGAGCTTCCTCTTCATATAAAGACACCAATTCTATTGAGCCAGGGCCCCGCACTTGGGACCTTGTTCGGCATTAATTACCTCCTTGAACACTCTACCTCTAAATACAGCCACGTTGAAGGTTGAGGCTTCAGCATGTGAGTTTCTAGGGAACACAACTTAGGGCATAACAAGCTCTATCCTGAGTTTTAGTGGGAAATATAGAATGAGACATGAATAATTGAAATAATGTATCTTATTCTTGTGACAAATCAACTTTGCAAAGATGTCAGTTCTCCTCACAACAAGGTGTGGATACTCATAATTCCAATCAAAAGCCCAACCAGATGTGATTTTATAGCACATCTTCTTCTTTCTTGACAAGTTTTCTGGTAAGACTAAGAGCAAACACAAACCAAAGTTGATTAGTCATTTTCTTAAAACATTTATGCCTCGTAATTTATATAGCACCTTATAATTTGTGAATTTCTTTTCATATTGATTACCTCACACCATCCTTAAGGCAAGCCTGTCAAAACACTTTCCCAAGGGAAAGAAAGTACTCCCCAATGAAATGATGAGAAGAACTGGCTATTAAATGAACTGTCAAGTAATTCCTATGTGATCAATAGTCTAATGAACTCAGGAGAAACTTAATCCATGGGAAAAACTACAAGCCAATTTACTTTCACGGTAGCACCCTTGTCTACTGTATGTGGAAATTTCAGTTGCAAATATTTCCCTTGTCCCATCCTGGTCAGTATTAAACACAACAATAATATGTTAAATGAAGTATTACTTTGAGTTTGTAGATAGCATTTACTTGATATGCTCCCTAAATACCTTGCAAGAGATGAATAAATTGAAAGTAGTACTTTAGTAAAGGAAAAGAAGGGGAAAAATACAGAGAATAAAAACATTCAAGGCTCATGAGATCGAGATAACACTTCCCTTTGACATGGAGGAACCAAAAGTTTTCCTTCAGTATCTCTCTAGCTCAGTTGTCCTCCTGACTCCCTCCTACTTCCTACCCAGTTAGCATATGTGTAAATCACAGCAGCCCAACTGATGATCCTGATTCTATTCAAAAGTCCACCAGGAAGATCCTGGTCACTGCAGCCTGGACACTGTAAAGTCAAAGATTCTGTGGAGACCCACCACCCCATAGCTACACTGAGCACATCAAACCTCCTTTGACTTTGCAAACGTTTCTATTTGAATTCCCACTAACAGTTCTACTAGAAGACCATATTGTCTTGAATCCATACCTGTTCCAGTAAAAGAAGGGAAAATATTACAGTTCTAGCTCTTGGTGATGCTTCTGAAGAATGTCACGCATTTATCAGTTGTTGGAATGCTTTTCAAGCTAAGCCAAAGTCATCTGTTTTTGAAGCAGCAAGTGGAAAGTCTATGCCAGTGACAGCCCAGTTTGAAGGGACACAGAGAGGATACCAGTACTCAGGCTCAATAACCAAGGATGCCAGAGTTACTGAGTCCAAGCTCATACTACTCGCCCCATGACAGGCCACTAAATCAAGGGACAAGGAACAATGACTTTTTTGGGAAAGCCAGCATACTGAGAGGATGATGGACTAGCATCCCAAAGAACCATCTTCCATGATTCAGAATTCAGGCTTCATTTATACTAAAAAGGGAGGAGGTGTGGTTGGCTTTTGCAGACTTCTTGGTGCTGGAATCCTTTGTTCTTGCAGCTGTCCACATGGATCAGGTCATGGTGTCCCTGTAAACCTCCAAGAAGACAAATGTTGTTCTCTGTTCTGCAACTTTTTACCTCTATATGGATGGAAAAATGTTATACTTTTAAAGATTGTCAACCAAAAAAAGAAATACACAATGTGAGAGTTGTGAGTTAAGTTTTATTTGGGGCAAAATGAAGACTATAGCTTGGGAGACAGCCTCTCAGATAGCTCTGAGGAACTGCTCCAAAGAGGAGCTGCAGGGGCTAAGGTCAGTGTATATGTAATCATGGTGAAGGGGGTTACCTGCAGTCAAGCAGAGGTCTGCTGCTAGCCATGATCAGCAGATGTCACCTTTAATGATTTTAGCTCTTTTCTAGATACAAGGAGATGCAAGAAATTGGGTTCATAACACTCCTCCTGAAATGTATCTATCTGGAGGCCTGTTCTGCCAGTTTTTCCCAGAGCACAGAGTGCCTCATTCTGGATTCTCTGCCCCAAAATCCTTTTAGGATGTGTTGAAGGTTGGTGACTGCAGTGGCTCAGGGCCTAATCCTTGCAGAGGCAGAGGCAAGCAACAGGGTTTCATCCACAAGGCCAAGGCTGGGAGGCAGAGCCTTGAAGATGGGCTGTCCTGTCTATTTCAGGCTCTAGGTGACATTCTTTTACAAAATGTGCAGGACCAGCATGGCTGAGCCCAGCAAACAGAGCCCAGGGTTAGAGCCAAAGGAACAGATCCAATATGGAGTCGGATTTGTTCTTCTTTATTACACCAAGTTCCACTCTGAAATTCTTCTAATATCTAACTATTTCTAACTACAAGCCATTTTCCAGGTCATTTTAAATGACAGCAAATTATTTTGTCAAACTGATTATAAATTCTTTTTCACTGCAAATGATATAGTGGACGGAGAGAAAGCAAAATAAACTTTTTGAGTCAAATTATATGGTGAATGTAGAAAATATAGTATGTAAATACACTCAGAAAGGACAGAGGAGATTTTAGAGACACGTTAAAAATAAGAGACATGGTTACTAAAAATAGAACAGATTTCTGTAAGGTTTCAATTTAGAAGCCAACTCATCCAAACGTTCTTTTTACCAGACCCGCCCTTTTCTTTCTCCTTCCTTCTCTAAAAGATCTGGCTCAGATATCTTCTCTTCCAGGAAGTTTTTCTGAGGTTTTTCCACTCCCTCCTACAGCAGCAAAATAAATTGTGTTCACTTGTGTGTTCCCTTACGCTCTGGGATTTTGTGTCTCACCTAGGCTCTCAACCTTCTCGAATCACTTTCTATGGTCAGGCTTAGTGGAAGATGCACAAGGAAATGTTCTAATTCTCATTAAAATTTTTAGTATAGTGGGAGGACTGTCACATAATAAAACTAATTTGATTACTGCTATGATGTGCAGCGGCTGGAAGCTGAGGGAACGCCCACCTTCCTCCCTGACTCCGGAAAGATGAGCAAAAGCCAATGAATGGAGATTCCATCTGAGTAGAGTTTCAAAGGATGAGTCAGAAAAGGTCTCATGGAGAATGATGATGAAGAGCATTTCAGAGACCTGGAAGAGGGTGTGTGAACTGAACGGCAGTGAGAGAAAACGCAGACATCAGGCACTGGGTGTGTCTTGACCGTCTACTTTACTCAAGGGTAGTGTGTTTGACCTGACTTGATTGTGAGGTCTTTGCATTCACAGTTATTTCTGCCTTTATCCCCATACTTAGCCCAATGTTCTCCAGCCAAGAATGTTCAACTGATTTTGGTTGAATGAGTAAATCAATAGTAGGAGTAATTGCAATAATGATTAAAGACGAGACAAGTCAATATAGTTAATTAGGAACAGTTTGGTTTAGCTTGTATGGTATTATGCACAAACCAGGCATGTTCAAATCTTCCTAAATGAACACGGGGCTCCATGGGGAAAAAAAATCCAAACCTGCAAGAAATTTCACTGAATGTCAAGTCAGTTTTGATGAAATATGTTGAAAAAATGGAAAATGTTCCAGTGGAAAAAACTGTATTTCTCTTTGTTGGACCAGCTAATAAGGTCACTCTAGCACTCAATAAAGTCATTCTAAGATTAATCACTTTATGATAGATGCATTTTGAATACGAAGGCTGTAAGATATTCAAGGACATTGCACTTATAGTTAAAATGAAATGTGACTCAAAAAAAGACTTTTTCAAAACTGGATTGCTTATAAACATTTCTCAGGGATCAAGTACAGTGAATCTTTTTGTTCTCATCTTCACAGAAGATTTATATTTTACATTTTAATGTCTTTATTTTTCTTTCCTGAAAGTCTGCATGGGCTGCTTCTGTTTGTATTGAGGTAAAATTGGTATATAACATTATATTAGTTTCAGGCATACAGTGTAAATTCTTATTTGTGTAACCACAAAGTGATCCCCACAACAAGTTTAGTCGCCATCCGTCACCATAACACAACGGACCCCTTCATCTATTCCTCCTCCCCCCAACCTCCCTCTCCTCTGGTCACCACCAGTCTGTTCTCTGCATCTCTGAGTTTTGTTTGGACAACAGTATGGTGGTTGGTCCAAAACTAAAAAATAGATCTACCACTTGATTCAGCAATTCCCAATTCTGGATATTTACCAAAATAATTGAAATTAGCATCTTGAAAAGATATTTGTACTCCCATGTTCATTGCAGCATTATTCACAATAGCCAAGTGTCCAATGATGGATGAGTGTATAAAGAAAATGTGCTATACATATATATATGTGTGTGTGTGTGTGTGTATATATTCAGCCTGCCATTCAAGTATATAAAACTTCCTGCAATATAACTGAAAGCCAATAGGGAAGAATTATACAGAGAAAAATAAATGTTTGTCTTTCTCTTCATAAGTGTGGGGAAAGGCCGGTTAGGAAATCGGTCTACAGAGGAAAAAGACTTATGCTGGTCAGTTCTTTCTGATCACTGGGGTCTGCCTAATAATCCGTCTCTGCCAGACCTTGCCAAAAGAACAAAGTATTGACATGTAAACAAACAGACCATAGAGGGCCTGAGGTTTTCCATCTATATTCAGTAATTTTAATTGCTCTCGTTATTACCTGAAAGTATTGTTGTGCGTTCAAGGGCATTCTCAGCTGATCCGGGAAACAAAATATGACCACGAGGTGACACCAGGGTGCACTCTCTATTTGGGATGTACTTTGATAGGTTTGCATGAGGGGATGTCCTCCGTAGCATGAGACTGCCCAGAGGTCATCACTCAGGAGGGACGAGGGGGAGGGATGAGAGGGTGGTCAGAAAGAGGACTTGCATGTCTACTGACGTCACTCAGTAGCAAGATGGGGCGTCGGGGTCAGAGAGCTCCAAAGGGCAGCAGGTCTGGGGTTTCCAAGCTCAGGGTTGTCTCATCTATGGCTAGCAGATGTGGGATGTGGTTTTGTGGGCTGGCACAGGTGGGTCCAGGTGGCTAAAGTTCTCTGTATTGGGGCTATGTGTAAGCCAACTGAATAAGTAGAAGTTTGAGTTTGGCACCAGCGAGTTTTGAGCTAATGGGTCCCAGCCTGCGGTCAAGCCAACAAACAGGACAATAATATACCAGCGGCCAGCCTTTGGCCCCTCTGTATATCTAATATGTCACAGGGTCCACTTCCTCAGTCACAGAGGAAAGGGGCATAAGGCAGCACCTTAGGAAAATAACTCTCCCCAAGTGTTCGTAAATGAAGCCATGTTAGTTTCAAAGGAAGAAAATATGTTATTTGGTCAACTTTGGGAAATCTAAAAATATTTTGGTGACCTCATGCTTATGATAGTGTGAGCAGTCTTTCTTTATGGCCTCTGGGTTTGTTTGGTTGCCTTGACTGTGTTAAAGTCAAGTATTTTTATCATCATTTTGAGATGGCTTAAAACCTTTTAGAACTTTTAGAAAAAACTTTTAGAACTTTTTGAGCACAAGTCTGTGGTTTTCTGAAAGTTTGATTTTAGTTGCAAAATCAGCGTTTGAATTAACTCACTCTTTAAGGTTTCTTAAATAAGACTATTTGTAAATAAGATTAGTCTGTTATGAAATCAAAACACTCCTGGTTTTTAACGTGTGATTTAATATATATGTGAATCTATATTTAAAGACCAACTCAATATGCTTTAAAAATATACTGTGTCTATTTTACGTAATGAAGTAATTTTTATTAAATAGCTTATTACTTTTACTTTTATTTACTTTTTTACTCTTCACTGAACTCAACACAATTCAAATAATTATGAACTACAAATGTGTATTTGCTCCTAGATATTAACTTTATTATGTGTTGTGATAGTGGGAAAAAAAAGTGTGCTTGTCTGTACTACAGTTATGAGTATTTAAGACATTTATTATATAATGACACTTGAGAGCTCTATTAAAATACTACTATGGCGGAGTCTTTTTATAATAACTATAGTGTCATCCTCTCCGGGCTGTTCATCAAAACGCAGAAGAAGGCAGCAAGTCACATTCCATAACTGATATTATTATCGTTTCCAAAAAAGCTGGAAAAGGAACCCTGCTGCCTTTACACCAGCACAGATACACATGGGAAACAAACAAAAGGAAGGGTTTCGGATGTAAGTTCAAGAAATCCCACAGGACCAGACGCTGGGAATGATGGTCCCATGTAATGAAGTGCCTGGAGAACTTCCTGAGTCACGCTGAACACAGACTGTCATTTCTAGTAAGTATTTAGCGCCTTGAATCACGGAGACGGCTGAAATGAGAGAATTCTGAAACCTGCAGCAAAAGCAGTTAACCCCGGTCAGGTCTCAGGGATTGAACCCGTGGCCGGCAGTCGCCCTACGTCACAGATGAGGAGGCCACAGCCAATTAAACGTGGTGGCTGACGACTCCGCTTCCCCGCGGTTGGGAGGCCTGTTTCCTACCTGATTTTACCCCTGGGCGTGCGGCTGTCCCCACCCTGGCCACTGGGACACTGTTGGGAATCATAAAATGAGCTCAAAGGCAGTCGGGAGCGGGGGCCAAGGACGCTTCAGCCATCCCGAAGTGAAATTCCCAAACTAACTGGGCCCCCGCCGTCGCCAGGAGCGTCCGCGGTCAAGTTGAAGCCCCGCATCGCCGCCTCCGCCCGCGGGGACCGGTCCACGCCCAGCCTCGCGGGCGGTCCTCTCTCGGCAGCCTTCGGTCTCTCCTTGACACTTCAGGTCACCTGTTCCACTGCTGGGCTTCGCATTGGGAAAACCTGAAAAAACGGATTACGAGGCCACCTTGCACGTCGTTAGGTTATGTGTGTAAAGTTTAGCTGATGGTGAAGACCTCGATGAGCAGATGGAAACCCTGAACTCTGTGCATCACTGAATAGGGCTGAATTTATGTTTCCAGTTTCATCATGGCCTGCCTTATGACATTTTTCACTTTTGGAAACTCTCACAAGAGAGCAAAATGCTCAGAGAAAACACGAGTGCTCACTGGGGTCGCGGTATAACGTACACATCATTATCCTCTTTCTTTACAATGATTTTTGTTGTTGTTGATGGTGGTTCTATCATCATTTCAAAAGCCTTATCAGCCCTCTAGACAGGGTATATCCGTTGTAAAAATTAACGTTTAACCACCTATGAGGTCAGTCTGGTTAAGGAAGACTTTCAGAGCGACACTTTGTGTTCAAAGCGTGATTTTAAAACAAATACATGAGGAACTTTTCAAGGTCCCTGACATCTGGATAATATAACCCAGCGATTGGATTTAAAATGTTTGCTTTAGAGGGGAAAGGGTGAAGTTCTAGCTTTGAATGTGGAGGGTCTCAGGAGAACGAAGAAGGCAGAGCTTGCCTGGTGCGTAAGTTTCAGGGGCATACAACCCCCACCCCTCTGCCCTCCCCTGTCCCTCCAGACTGGGCTCTCTCATCCCTGGATGCCTCTCAGCTCAACAACCTTGAGGCAGTAGCAGATTCAAGGACAGCAGGGCAGAAAAAATATATAGACTTACTTCTGTAAGAATCTGGTTCACCCGACCCAAAGTAAGCACTCAGGATTCATGAAAAAACAAAGTAAATATGGATTTTTGTATATCCACATTTAAAAAAAAATCCAGTGATAGAAAGCACAAAACAATAGGGGAGGGTCTAGCTCAGTGACAGAGTGTGTCTTTAGCAGGCACGAGGTCCTGGGCTCAATCCCCAGTCCTTCCATTATAAAAAGAACTAAATAAATAAACCAAATTACCCTCTCCCAAAAAGCTAAAAAAACTAAAAAAAAAAAGCATGAAACAAAAAGAATGATTTTTAATGGTATTTTCTGCTTTCTAGTTTAACATACTAAAATACATTTAATTCCACTGTGTTCTTTTTGTAACATGCATAAAATGTGGGTAAAATACACTGAATGCATTTGTAACAGGCTAGAAACACACATAGATTTTACCCTGCTTTGTATAGTACTGAAATGCAAGCCTACCTTTAAGTGATAAGGATACGTGTACTCAGAATCAACAATATCTATTTTAAATATGTAAATATTAAATATGAGAGCATCCATAGACAGCTGGATTGCAAGGGTTTCAGTCCTCCTCTCTGGATAATTTAGGATCAAATGAACAAAGCACAGATGGTGGTTTTGAGCCCAGTATAGACTAGGAAAAACGAGCGATATGGTTCTCGTTCTCCGGGTGTTCACCTGGAAGGCAGACAGGTGAGAATCTAAATGACAGGAAATATTTAAGCGGGTTCAGGAAAAACGTGCGGTTGCTTCACATCGCAATGACTCCCTGGCAATTCAACAAGTGGTCAGTAGGTCCGAGGTTCATAGAGGTTTGCAACGAATGAAGGTACAGGGGAGGCAGTGTTGACTGGTCCTGAAAGTCGGGAAGATTTATAGACACAGGCAGGAGGGAGAAAAAATACTAGAAAAGGCTGTAAGCCATCTCTCTAGCAGCAGAACATTTTGTTCTGTTTTAAATAAATAAAAAAAAAATTTCAGATGACCACATCTCCAAAGCCTAAATGTGTAATTCTGAGTTGATTTCATTACAGCAGAGTTCCTGAGAAAAAGAATGTATTTTAAATCCAAAAGGCATCCGTGCTGAGTGGATTGCTAGCATTTTACTAGCCAGAGGATGTGGAAAATTTTCAGCCCTTGCTGAAGTTCAGTTTGGATCATCATAAAAGAGAGATACTAACAGGACTGCCCGGGTGCCTCAGGCTGTCCTGAGGCTCCGGGGAAACTCAGAGGCCAGCGTGCCCCTGAGTGATGAACAGAGTGAAATCCGACGAAGTATCTTCAGGGGAGCCACCCCCACCCACTTGTGCAATGGGTTCTTCCTGGGTGTCACGATCTACCAAGATTAAGCCACAAATATTGAAATCCTTTCCTTTATTCTTGCTAACAGCGTTCAATCCATTTTGAGACGGAGAGTGATTTTGTCTGTCAGTGGTTCATAAATCTTATTTCATGAAGACCATTCTTTTCACAGAGACGGAGGGGGGCGTGGCGAGGGAGCATGTGCTGTTGGTGTGTCTAGCCACAGGGTGTCATTCTAGTCGTGCAGACTGGTCTGTCTGGAAGCAACACTCTGGCAGCAGGGACCAAACCTCCTATCACATTCAGTTTATTCAATAAACAAACCGTCAAAACTCTTACCCAATTTAAAACGTAATTGTTATACTCTGCAAAGTACATTAGACCTTTTCCTAGATCTGTTCTGTAACCTTAAGTTATTTTACCTTTAGAATGAAATGTGAGGACCCTGAACTAAAATTTCTGCCGTTGACTCAAGTGTAGAATTAATTAAATTAAATGTCATCGCTTGCCTCGGGAATGCAGTGAGAGAAATACACATTCAGAGGCAGTTACCGGGAAAAGCAAGAAAGTTTATAAGAATATCTTTCTCCTTTAAAACTCTGTTTCCATTTAGTTCGTCAAACTCAAACTTTGGCACACCGATTCATGATTCAGGTAAAATCCATGTTTGATGGATGCAGCTAATTCAGGCTGAGTCTGCAAACCCTTTCAACGCAGAGTTAACACAGACCCTGAAACTGCAGTCCTGCCCAAATCCGCTTAAACTTAGCACCAAGTCTCCCACTTGGCATCTCCTTTATTCGGTGTGACTCATTAATCTGAAACAGGATCGCTTTAACTATTGTGGGGAGACAGGGTAAACATGGCTTAGGAACATCCCTGCGGTCATTAAAGCAGCGACAGGTTGGGGTTAGTAAGAGGGAACGTCAATCTGATACCTTGTGCATCTCCCATCTTTGGGAGTCTTGGGGAGACTTATTTAAGTCTCTATCAGGAGTTTGAGAGGTGAACTCCTGGTGCCTACTTGTGTCGTTCACCCAGCTGGTGACCACGTGCAGAAAGTAGACCCCTACTTTGTTCACTCGTTCCAATAGCGTTTTTGAGATCCTTTGCCACAACGGAGAGAAAACCAGACTTGTTCCTTGCACCTGTTCTGTTAGTCTTTATTGGAATCCAGTAACCACATGAGACGCAATGTCCCAACGTGGTCGGTGCAGAGGAGGTCGGTGCCACGTGTAGGGCAGGCAGCCTACAAGAGCTCCTGTCGTTAGGGGCTTCACCTGCTTACGAAGATGGGAGAGCACATCCCAGGTGGGCCAAGGCACAGCTCAGGAGGGGCCAGTGAGTTGTGGTCCCCAGGTGAGGGGGGAGACAGCATGGTGACTCCAGGAAGTGGGGTTTCAGTGCAGAAAACCTGGCACAAGAAGGCAGGGGTGGAGTCAGGGAGCCCCAGAGAGGACTTGGTCTCCATCTCTGGTCTTCCTCCCGAGAACACAAGGAACTCGGTGGAAGGGGCTAAGTCAGAGTGAGGGTGGGGCATGGGGAAGAGGCAGCTCTTTCAGGATCAGATGTGCACTTTGAGAAAGATCATTCCCTTCTGACGTCAGGATGCAGACGTAGTTCTGGGAAGACTAGGAGGAGCTCTGTTCTGGGGGCTGGGATTAGGGAAATAAAAATCAAAAATCCAAAGAAGAGTGTGGACTTGAGACATGCAGAAAGAAATCCCTTTTCTATCTAGAGGTTCCACAGATCTTTCATTTATCTCCTTAATGGCCAGTGACACCCCATCCAAGAAAAAAAGTTAGCTAAAAGCTTAAACATTTCTTTCCTTTTTTTTTGTCTTTCTCTGATTTATTTCACTTATCATAATATCCTCTAGGTCCCTGCATGTTGTTACAAATGACAAATTTTTATTCTTTTTTATGGTTGAGTAATATTCCATTGCGTATGTATATATATATACCACATCTCCTTTCTTTATCTCTCTATAGACACTTAGGTTGTGTCCTTATCTTGACTGCTGCAAATAATACTGCAGTAAAAAGCACTCCTTGTGTACATATATCTTTTTGAATTGGTGTTTTTGTTTTCTTCAGAAAAACACCCTGGAGTGGAATTACTAGATTGTGTAGTAGTTCTATTTTTAATTTTTTGAGGAACTTCCATACTGTTCTCCATAGTGGCTGCACCAATTTACATTCCTACCAACTGTCTACAAGGGTTCCCTTTTCTCCACTTATTTGTTGGCTTTTTATAATAGCATCCTAACAGGTGTGAGGTGATAACCTCATTGCAATTTTGATTTGCATTTCCCTGATGATTAGTGATGTTGAAGGCTTAAAACTTTCAATCACCACCCCAAGGAAAGCAAAGGAGTTTTCCTGGCATTATGAGGCCCATTTAAATGGTTCATGCATATGTTTAGATAAATATCCCCACATCCTCTTCCAAATTATTGTTCTACCAGCTTAGACTTTCACAGAAAGTGTGTAGGAGTCCCAACTTCCCCCCATTCTCGATAACTTGGAGCACTGTCAATATTTTTTAACTTTGCATATAAAACTTAGTTTCAGCAGTCTCATTGGGTCGACATTTCTTCAACTGTGAAAACAATTTGACATGATTTCACGTTTATTGGCTGTTTCTATGATGTGTCTAATCGTGTCTTTCACCCGGGACTCCTGCAGTGTCGATCTTTTCCTGGAAGGTTTCTCAAGGCTCTTGTCTTGAGCTCTTTGCAATTCATCTCCCTGTTTGCTTAGTAAGAACAAAGTCAGGACCTCCGTTTACCCTGAAATTGTACTCTGTCTTACAGCTTCTGCTCCCTTGAAATTTTCAGTTTCCTTGTCACTTTACCTGGTTCATGGCCACTTAAGAACCATTAACATCTCTCTGTAGGACTGCCAGGTCTAGCAAATAAAATTATAGGGCACCTAATTAAATCCGAATTTCACATAAGCAACAAGTAATTTTTTTTAGTGTGAGTGTGTCCTGTGCAATATTCAGGACATACAATACTAAAAAATGATGCATTATTTTTCTGAAATTCAAATTTAGTTGACGATCCTACATTTTTTTTTTCTGGCAACCTTATCTCTGTTTTGATTTCACAGTGTCATTTCAAGCTGCTGGACTCACTCCGTATTTGCCCACACAAATTCTAAAGAGCAAAAATAATTGTATCCTAGACCATCTCCATTTGGACAGAGAACTTTTGGAAGCTTGGCTTGTAAGCCACGGTCCTGCTAGTGGATTGATTGTCTTTGGATGAATTGCCCGTGACAGCTCTGAGGCTGAGGGAATCACTCCAATCAATCAAATGGAAAGTTTCTCTCAGAAAAGAATGGAAAACTTACAAGTGTCATGATTATTAAGTTAAAAAAAACCCTCCCATGTGGAGTCTTTAGCTAAATCTCTAAGAGTAGTTTTGTCATATTTGTTTTGATGTTTTGAGCTTTTAAATGCAATCATATTATTTGATAAAGGCCCTAGTTCTTCACATATCCAGGTGTTTTCAGAAAAATCGAGCATAGTGGTGGTAAGCTGAATAATGTTCCCTAAATTCTCAGACGCCTCCTAATTCTTAGAACCTATGACTGTGTTACTGTGGGTGGCAGAAGGGACTTTGCAGATGTGACTAAGTGAAAGATCGTGAGATGGGGGAGTTATTCTGGATACCCAGTAGGCCCATGTCCTCACAAGGAGACCCATGAGAAGGAGGTAGCAGAATTAGAACAAGAGAAGTTGATAAGATAAGGAAGCAGAATCGGGGGGAAATGGCAGGATGCTGTGTTTCTGGCTTTGATTGTGGAGGACGGGGCCCTGAGCCAAGGAGCGTGGGCAGCCCTGGAAGCTGAGAGGGCCTGGAGCTGGTTCTTCTCCCTAGAACCACCAGAAGAATGCAGCTCTCCTAACACAAATGATTTCTGCCCCTAGGGCCCATTTCTGGTCTCTGCCCTCCAGAACTGTAAAAAACCACAAGTGTGCATTGCTTTCAGCCCCAAGACCTGTGGTCACTTGTTACATCAGTGATGGACAACTACCACAATGGCCAGGCTCAGAATATTCTCCAGGTTTTCTTGGGTATCAATGCATTTGATTCAATAGAAAGAAAAGCAAAATAGAAAGAAATGTTCATGTTATTCGTCCAGTTATTTATTTTATTAATGGTAGTGTCTGTGCCTCTGTAAAGGTAACCAATGCATGAAAACAGAATTACTACAGGAGAACAGCTCCTCATGCCTTATGCTCTCCCATTTATATATCAACTGAAATTCAGCAAACCGATAGATCTTTGCTTTAAAGGTGCACTTTTTCACTTTTGGTTTTCACTTTTAAACATTATCCAAGAGTAAATGGTCTTGTATTATGAAATATGAAATTTGGATTGTATTTCTAAAATATGTACCATACATTTAAAAAAAATTCATGTTACTCTTCTAAAGATCTGCTGCATATAAAATAAAGTTTAGTTGGTTTGAACATATATAAGACTGAAAATCAAGAAGGGAAATATTGACATACTCTGTTTTGAAAAGAAAGTGTTCGTTTCTGACGTACGAAGACACTGACATGTGAATATTCTATTTTAGAAAATTGTTGGATCTTTCCTTCTGTTTTGCATTCAGTTTAAAAACAGTTTCAGAGGAAAAAAATTGTGTGACTTACTGTTGTGTTCCTAATAAAACAGAAAAATAACAGGTTACGAAGAGCCATAATTACAGGGAGTTCCAGAAGATACATTTGCAAAGATTGGGTGGATTAGTCTTCAAAACGGTCCAGCTGCTGCGCCATTTGCCTTTAATGCTGGGCTGGATATATTATCATGCGCAACACATTTGGTTACCAAGCATATTGTATTTGATCTAAATTATTCCATGTTTCCAATATTGTATACTTTGGAACTCTGGAATTTAAAATTTTCTTAACAGCAACCTCTTCCTTCAGATTGAAATTTATCTTACTAAGTTTTAAGAACTGCATATATGATACAATTTTTTTTCACTCAAGAATGTGTTTTCATTGTAAAGATTGATGGGTTTCTTGGGTGTTTATTTGGTTAGTGAGTTAGTAAAAATTTTGAATAATGTTGATTAATTTCCTCTATGATAGACACTATGATAATACATATTAATTCTTACAATGACCTTATGGAACATGTTCATTATATACAGAAGGAAAATGAGCCTGACAGAATTTAACTTGTTACAAATGCTGTGATTTTAGCAAGTATACATTTTTATCTCAGCTCTCAATAATATTCTGAATTAAAAATTGTGAGTATAGTTTAACTGCGGTCTTTAAGCTGATATAATGATTATTATATACAGTTTTTAAGTTTTTTATTTAGCAGAGTATTATCCACCTTAAATGATATGTCTGTATCAGTCAGGTGATGATAGATTATGTGGTATAACAAATAATATCCCAAGTCTCAGTGGGATTGTTTGTTGCTGATTCATGTACTGTCAATTTTGGATTGTAGATTTCCTCAGGGCGACGGTCTTACATTTCTTCAGCATTTCAGCCTGCTGTGTGTGTAATTTTGTGTTTTCTCTACCATGAAGGCACACATTTCACACACACACACACACACACAAAACGCACACTCACACACACACCATAAAGGCTAAGAAGGGAAATGAAGGGCATGGGAGAGATTCCTATAAAAAGAGATTTAATAAAGGTCACAAAACAATGACAAAAATCCATCAAAGCAAAAATTGTGCAGAAAAATAACTAGAGACCTGTTGCATAAATATCAAAGTGCCCCTTAAGTTAAACAAAGCATTTAAAATAAATAAGCAATAAAAAATGTGGTTTAGAGAAGGAACCTACTATCCTCAGCGCTTGCTCCTGGTTGATCAAAAATATAAAGGGAAGTGAAATCGGTTTGAGGAGGCTCTTGAATAACTCTGAAACGTACTAGAATACAGTTAAGCCTGGAAACTGATTTCAGGCAAAATCTTCAGGCTTCAGGAGCAGGTTCCCTGACGCTGCTTTTGACTAAGAAATGTGGGCTTGAAGGTTCTGTGTCTGACCCAGTATAACTCTTCATTCCTGTATAATTAGCACTGAGAATGCTGATCTTATTTCTTCTTGTGTTACTACGTCTTTTTTCCCTTAGATGTAAGCCGAGCAGAAAAAATATGTGGGCTGTACAATGTGTTGCTCATATTTGCAAGTCTGTCTTACTCCCACATACACACACATCACAGCCTAGCAGTCTCCAAAAGAATCCAGAAATGGAAAGTTTTAACTCTGGCACTGCCACAGACGTAGGATATCTCTCACTCCTTTCCTTCCTGTTGTGATCCTTTTGCTTTTTCTTGGACTTAAAAGACTTTATTTAAAAAAAAAATCAATTTAAAAAGAAAAAAGTATACAGCATAATGTCCCAGTCATGCATATATATACATCGAGTCGTGCTGTACACCAGAAATTGACACATTGTAACTGACCATCCTTCAATAAAAAACAAAACAAAACAAAACAAACAAAAAGGAAAACAGTGTATAATGTTGGCTGTTTTGTCTTTATCTCTTATCTCTGGTCATTTTATTCACCATTAAATCAACTCACAGAGGAAATTTGCATCAAAGCAGAATGCCTAAGCAGAGAGAAAGCACAATGTATTCTTTATTGAGGTTCATAGGCAAAGAAACTGATAAGAAATCTTAAAACCCTGTATTCTCCCCTGCTTGGGTTAAGTTCTCTTCATGTCTGTTACCAGTACTTCACCCATTTGTCCAAAACCAATCTGTTAATGCAGGTATAATAAAAGATGCAAGAAGCGTGCCTTTAGAACTGCATTGTGTCTTAAAACATAAATGCCCATTCATTCAAAATCTTTTGTTGACAGGCCAAGATCTTATTCAAGTACAGTTTTCTAGCGGAATAACCAGTTGTTTCTAATTACATTTTCTCTAAACTGAAATAAGAGCTTAAGATACTTTAAGCAACATGAGTATAGGGTCCTTTTATATTTTCCCTAGTCTTTTCTGGTTGTATCGTCCACACCTAACTTACGAACTATGATTTTTGTTTGTTAGTTTTTGCTGTTTAGCAATTGGCCCGTATTTTGTTAAAATCCTTTAAGAAACCAAACTCCTAAATATGGTGTTCGTTGTGACTTCTCTTTCATTCCTGATTTTGCTTATTTGGGCCCTCTCTTTTTTTTTTTAATGGGTCTTACTAAGGACTTATCAGTTTTGTTTCTCTTTTCAAAGAACCAGCTCGTAGTTTCACTGACCTTTTCTATTGTTTTTAGTCTCTATTTCATTTATTTCCACTCTGATCTCTATTATTTCCTTCTTTCTACAAACACTGGGCTTTGTTCGTTCTGTTTCTAATTCCTTTAGATGGTAGGTTGGGTTCTTCACCTGAGATTTTTCTTGTTTCTTGTTTCCTGAGGTAGGCTGTAGCGACTGCATCTTGGGACAGTGACAGAAAAGGAGATGCAAAGTTATCAGTGACCAGATGAGGAAGTTTGGGATTTTGAACTTGAAGATGAGAGATCCACTGACAGATTTTGAGTAAAATAATGATATGATTAAATCTACATTTTGGAGATTCAAACAGTTGACAATGAAGGTCATACAATATAGCATTACAGCACTCACCACAGCGCCAAGACTTAGCACAGAAATCACTTAGAACAGCATCCTAAATGTTAAAGAGTATTCAAGTAAATCATACGAGGGATGTCTCTCCCCAGGTACAATTACTTACCTACAGTCATCAAAGCGTTCTCCCTCTTAGTAAAATACCCTTGAAACCTGCTGAGTTGGGGCATCAAGTCCCTAAAGTGACTCTCAAAATTAATTGATAGAAATCAGAAGCAAAACTTCTCATTAAAATATTAAGTTGACATTGCATCTATGACTGGGGAAGATACACAGAAATGCTTATTCACATTGAACTTTTTAAATAGATTCAGGTCTTTTCCAGGGTCCCTCCTGCCAGTCACCACTTCTAAGCAGCACTTTATTTCACGTCCTTTGCATGTAAACTCAAATACTCCGGGCAGCAGACACCCAAAGGTTGAACAAAAGCAATCTTCACTGAATGAATTTTTAAATAACCTATGAAAACAGCTATTTTTTTCCATCAGAGCTGAGGTTATGCAATGTTCTAAGACTCAGTCACACATCTAATTTCTCAAGGATACATCATGTTCCACAGTTAAGGTTGTTCTTGAGATGAATGTTTGACTTTCGAATTGTTGGAAGCAAACTGGTACAAGGCTTCCATGGCTCAACTACTGAAGAGACAAACACTCATTCTTCAGCCAAAGGTTTTCTGAACTCATTTCAGGGGAATTCTGACTCAATGCAGAAGCTGTGAATTAACTCTCACCTGGCAAAAACCGATGGTTTCCCAAATGCCATGCAGTTCCAAGTTCAGGTAAAAATAGACACCAATACTCATGAAATTGTCTCCTTGTTAAATTGGACTATAAGTTTGCTAAATCACTCAGGACTTAGTGCAATAAAACCTGTGAAGTTAATTTCTCCATTTATTGATCATTCGTAAAAGAAATCGTACATTTTCCAGAGCATCCTAAACCTAAGAAAAAACATGCCATTAACTTATAAGATTTGTTTCTTTACAGTTTCAAAGCACATAGTATATTATTAGAGCTCTCCAAACATTTCTCATTTTATAGAAGTTAAGGCTTAAAAGAGCTAAATTTGTTTTGTACAAGTAAATAAAATCAGTGAAATAGAGGTCTTCTAATTTTTTTTATATTTCATTTTATTGAGTTATAGTCAGTTTACAATGTGTCAGTTTCCAGTGTAGAGCACAATTTCTCAGTTATACATGAACATACATATATTCATTGTCACATACTTTTCCACTAATTTCTGGTAACAGAAATCAAAATCAAAATTACAGAAAACTACGGTGCGATTGGTCACTATACTTGAATTTTATAGCCCTGTCTCATGGTAAATAACTGATTCATTCATTACACAAACATTTATTAAAAACTAGACCTGTGGCAGATGGTGTGAGAAATGCAGAGCTGTGCCTGTTTTCAAAAGGGCTGCTAACCCACAGGGTGTTGTCAGGAGAGGGGAGTGTGTTTCTGCTCGTGCACGTGTGTTTCCTCTTACCAGAATCCACCATCAGAAAACCAACTAGATCAAATACCTTTTTCTTTCAAACTTCCTAATAAATAACAATGCTTCATAATATTTGGTCTTCCCAGTGGTGGTAGCTGCAAGCTTCTTAAGCATATGTCATGTGTCATTTTTTTGTTTTTTTCTTCTGGAAATTCTGAAGTAAACAAGGTCTTAAAAAATCCAAACAGATTCACAAGTCTAACAGGTACTGTAATATAATCAACAAAGATACTGAAAATATATCACTTGCTACCTGGAAAACACGCATTTTGGTTCTGTAAAATATTTAATATTCATACTCAAGGCATCATTTAGAGGTGGATTGACTTAGTTTTTCCTTTATAAGCAAGCCACGGTGTCCCCCAGGAGAGTTTTCTGAAGAAGTTAATATTCTGTGCTTTTGGCAGGCAGATGACTTTTTAGTACAATTTTATAACTTCAACACTGTTGAATGACTCTTTTAAAATTATGTTTTCTCTTGTAGCCACTGTGTGCCCTGGAACATTCACCAAACAGTATCTTTCAGCAACATTTTCCACTTCCACACCATTTGAGACATAGTATTCTCAGAAGCTGTTCTCTGCAAAGACAATTTACTTACAAATGCTCTTCAGCTCAGCCCCATTCCCTGTGTGCCTCACTTGTAAGGTGCTTCCTTTGGTGACAACCAATATGGCATGTCTTAAATGCCACCTACAACTGCTACCCATTTGCTACTTACCTGCACAGTGTAAAATCAAGACATGTATTAAAGAAGTGATAAAGGCACCTTTACGTCTGGGACTGCAGGATCATTGATTTTAGTGTGTAATGCCACCATTTCCAAATCTCCATGTGCCACCTGATAACTGTCCCTTCACATTTGTAATGTAGGAAGAGTTTGCAAGGCAACCAGAAAGTTGGATAGTCGGCTGGCCCTGGTTTTAGAAAGAGGGCCAGGATAACTATTCTTTCTGCCTTCTTCTTGCTAAATGTGGGGGTTCAGCTGTAGCGATTTTGGCCACGGGGATGTTCTGATTAGTGCTTTTAAACATGGCAGCCAAGAAGCTGACATTCATACTCCTCTCAGCCATCAGTATTTCGTTTTGTATAAAATGATGTAAGACACACACTTTCTATTCACAGATAAAAAATACGACGTTCCAGGAGATCTTCTATTCTTTCTCCAGGGGCTCAACTCTGCCTCTAAAGCAAAAGGCGTTTCATAGAAATGACATTTACCTGTATCTACACAACCAGCATCCGAGAAATGGAGGAGGGCTGAGGACTTCACACGGTCACGCCCAACGCAGCTCCAGTATGTCGCGGCTTCACATGACTCCATCCCGTCACAACAGGAAACAAGTTAATAAACACAATCTGCCCTAAGTTCTCTTTCCCTGAAAGCTCTACAGACTTTCTCCTTTCATCAAGAAAAACAAGACTCATACATGAGTCCGAACCTTGTTACTAGCACCGTGACGGCGTGAAATCCCAGACCTTTGGGAACCTCTAATATGATTTATAATGTTTTCAAAGTGTGTCACTCTTGGGATCCCAAGTAGAATGTAGCTTTCTTGAGCTTGTGCAGCACACTGTTACTTCCTCTTCATAGCAGTCTGGCAATGAAACAGCATTGCCGATTAGAAGGAGACACTTCCCCACGTATTTTCACCCAGAAATCTTGACTGTTTCTCGACCTATTGTCTCCTGCCTCGTCCTTCTACAAGCAACACAGAAGAAAAGGATGGACAAGCAGGAAGAAGAAACGATACCACTGGGTTTTTCTACGAGCTGAAGATTAGCAGGTTGTCACCTGCACTTTGGTTTGTCAATATACCTATGGGACCAAGGAAAAAGAAATGAAGAGAAGAAACAGGTGTGGTGGGAAGTGATGCTAACAACAGCTGTGATGAAGGAAGAGAGAAGATATTTGGAAAGTGAAAAGACATGATTGGAGGGAAACAATGGTGCTCAGGGGTGAGAACCCAGTGGAATGTTCTGGTTGTCCCCAGGGTATGTGCACTCCTTATGTACTGTCATCCTGAGAAGACATTCTTCATGCTTGCCACACTTGTTAGTTTTTAGTTATTGAATACCCCTGAAATGTAGAAATCCATGAATATATGTATTTTTTAATTTATTTTTTAAGTGAAAAAATTATTAAATTATAGTTGATTTACAATATTGATTTTAGGTGTACAACATAGTGGTTCAATATTTTAAAAGACTTAAGAAATCAAATCATGGAGCAAAATTTGCTGTCGCAAATTGGAAGAAAACTTTGGGATAGTCCAAAAATGACTCTACCATGTTTGGATCCCAAAACCATAGATCTGGCTGACCTAGACTGACCCAGTTATATTTTTCCTGGCCATCTCTTCAAATACAGCAAGTAGTCTTCTGTTAGGGCTATTTCCAAAAATATTGTCTTTCCCGTCACCCATACATTTCAGTTTTCTTTCATTCCCAAGTGCTGCTGTGAGGTGGGAGATGGTCAGTCATAAAACTAGGAAGATTCTAGCGTCATAAAATGATTATCTCTGATTCTTTTAAAAACAGCTACTAACATAAGACTTTGTCAGCCAAGATTTTCAAATTCAAAAACATTCAATTCAACTTGAGGTTGCATTCTCAAGGTATTCTTATTTTCCACTGCTCTACAACTTTCTTTTCCAGTTTAACATCTATTAAAGGACTTTTTGAAATACAAGAGATATTACAAACATGTCCACGTGTAAAGTCTGTCACTCTGGCAATCAAATCAAAACCTTTGGCTAAATATTAGAGACAGGGTATCAGAAAGATAATGGACTCAAACTTGTGAACAAAATTACTCCTGGCTTCCCTTGTAATTTCAGTAACATAACACGGTTTACCACTTCATTATCCTCTAATTGCTTGCCATAAATCATTAATATTGACCCAAACTGTTTTCTGTGGTCCTTCAGGGAAAGGAGCCTTAGGACTTCTCAGGATGCTACCACAGGGTCAGGAAGCTAATGGGTTTCCACTAAGTGTCCTCTGAGTCCCAGGGGATTGCTGTAATACACTTAATTTTCAGTCACTGATATTGCTTCCTAGTGCAAGCCAAGTGTCCGCTGGTTCACACTTCTCATTAAAGGCCGAGATGCCGTGGAAACAATGGAGTGGAACTGCAGTGCCTGGTTTGCAGGAAGTCCAGCCCCCAGGGACTTACAGTCTGATGTTGGCATCTGACACCACGACTTCTGTTTCAGATACGGTATGGTTTGGAGTACTCAGATCCCATGAAAACCACGCCTTTTATGTACCAAGAAAACTTACTTTGATTCACATAAACACACAGAGTCTATGTGGATAAGAGGCTTTAATAGACTTTAAGGGGGAGAGGTAGTTGGATTGCAACAATAAAAACCACTGGAAATCTCACCTTTCGTGCCCTCTTCCAGAGAATCACAGGGCACTGTTAGCACTGGGGGCCCCCACGGGTCTCCTCACTGTACCAGTGTCCACGCCGTCTCACCAGGTTTCTTGTTCCTTTCTCTTCCCTGCTGTCTCTCCCGCTCCCTGATTCTCTGCAGGATTATTCCTACAGCTGTGATTATTTCATATTCTATGATGAAGCAAAATGAAGCTCTTCAAGCTTCAAGTTAGACAGTAAATTCCAGGGCTTTGGCTTTGAGTAGCATCTGTTCAGACAGCTTTCAACAGTCATTTATTTTTCTCTTCTACTCCAGAAGTTCCTTCACTGCCCATAGCTCTAATTGCTAGGAATCATGTGGAGGAAATGAGAAATAACATTTCTTAATATTGTAAGAGACAAGACCAGATTTAAGGAATATCTTTTAAATCCTTAAAAAAAAGCAGAAGTAAAATGTCACAAAATAGGAAAAGTCAAGGTGTAACAGTCTTCAGAATAAGTTCGTAATAAAGAAATCTCATGAGGAGGAGAGGTGTGCCCTGGGTGGTCTTTGCTGTAAGGAGGGGGATGTGAAAACAAACATTTCTCCAGCATCCACCACACCAGACAGGATCTCTGCCCGCTGAGAACAAGGGGTACCTGAGAATCTGTAGAAGACCAAACACATCCATCTGAACAGAACTGAGATTCAAATAACTCGGGCCTCGCTGACAAGTAGAGACAATGAGATGTATGCCTTTCTCAGCCAGCTCGCAGTGAGTAGTTATTGAGTTACTAGCTCTGTACTATGGCATGTTTCCATCAAACGATTTTATTTACATGTATCCTGCACTCTATGTAAAAGACTTGAAGTGGGTTATAATAAAACAGAGAACATCAGAGCTATGGAAATTTAGTTAGGTGAAGCAATATTATCGCAAGTAAACATTATATAGAAATATAAGGTAAAAGATGCTACAGAAATAAAATATTGCTATTAAATTGCACTAAGCCTTTTGGCTAGATGAGTTATGAGAAACTAAATTAGTTATACAATTTACGTCTTGCATTTTTATAGAATGAAACAAACGAAGAAGAGAAAGATTTTCTTCCATTTATTTTGGTGAAAAAATATTTTTAGGGTCAATGTAGTGGATGGCTTCCTGAAAAACCTTTTGACCAGTAAGACAACAGTAGACCTTGTACAGTGGGTTCTGTTAGAATCGGAGAGAAAGGAAGGATCAGAGACAGCTCAACAGCAGAGACAGGTTTATTTCGAGAAACCTGCAGACAGGTCTCCAGTTAGACTGGACCCCGCTCTCTGCATACAGACTTGGTTGTTTTATGCCTGGGGGCTAGGAGCTGATTGGTGGGTTCTTATGCAGATGAGGGGGTGCTGAGTGATAAGTTCTGATTGGTGGGTTTTCATGTAGATGAGGTATGAAGGGTAAATGCTGATTGGTGGGTTTTGAAAGGGGTGTGTCTGAAAAAGAGACCAGCCTGTTGGATGAACGTTCCCACAAGTAGTTCTCACTCAAGTCTGGGGAGGGTTTTACAGGCAGTTGGCGGAAGTTGTTATTTGCAGTGGGTTTGGCTTGTCCCAAAATAGCAAAATAGCTGCAGATCTCATAACAGAGTTGATCTGTCTATCAGATTCCACTGTGCAAGGCCTCCCCATGAAGTCTTGTTTGTCTGTGCCCAAATTAAGGATCCTGTATATGCTGCTGTTACGAATAAAACCTTTTTGTTCATTATTGTCTTCTTAGTGAAATCCTTCTAAAAGTACGAGTTTGACACATATAACAACCTTGGTCCCCTTAAAAATATAATGGAAATCTCCAGTGATTCAGGTAAGGAGCAGAGTTATCAACATATGAATTAAAATCATGATATGAAAAATTTACCAGATATCCAAAAATTTGTTTTTAAATATTTCTCAAGTAAATGTTTATTTTAATGTTCAGTTTAATATTTATTTAATCAATTTAAAGAAATTTCAATGTCTATATGAATTGTTTTGAAAAGGACACTGGTTATCTTCCAAATTTTTCAGTAGAAGTTTAAAAGATTTAAAAAAAATTACATTTCCATCTGTCATACTCCAGTTATTTTCATTTGTTCCTATTTTAGGCCTTTGTCTGCAAGTGCAAATAGATAGTAAATATCTTGCTTCTTTCCCTCATATCATTAAAGATCATAATTGATTTAGCCTGTTCATTTGCTCAGAGTAGACTAGTTACGCTGTGGTAACACTCAGTTCCAAGATGTTAGCAGGTTTACAGTCAGAAAGCTTTACTTCACTCATGCTGTTCACATTGTGGGTTCAGGCTCTCTCCAGGACATCTTACTTGGAGGGGAGACTCACATGCAGTTTTAAAGCTTCTGCCTGGAAGGAAGGCTCACATCCTCATTTACCTGGCTCTGCCTGACTTCAGGGGCTCAGGGAAATACAGGTCTACCATGGGCCTGAGAGGAGAAAGAACACAGTTTTGAACAGTACTGGTGACTGTCTCACCCATTTCTGGACACTCAATTTGTTTTCGACCTTTCTACAATTTTAGGGAGTTCTGTAATGAATATTCCTTTTTTTTTTTTAACATTTTTCCTACCATTTTTTTTTTTTTAGAATGGAGGTAGTGGGGATTGAACCCGGGACTCTGTGCACGCTAACCACACACTCAACCGCTGAGCTCTACCCGCCTCCACCTCCCCATGACTATTCTCATACACATTTTTCCCGTTGTTATTTCTTCAGTACAATTTCCCAGGAGTGGAATTACTGGGTCAAGAATACGAACGTTATAATAACCCAATACATATCACTATATTGCTTTTCAAGATTATAGTCGATAGATGGATCTACTTGATTCCCCAGGAGCCACTTGGTAGTCATCCTGGTGCTCCCATTGTCTTAAAAATATGGACAGTCAAATCTTCATTCTCGCCTGTGATTTTGTAAGTATTTCTTTGTTTTGAAATATTATGACTTCATATTGAGAAGTTGAAATTGTTTTAACAGAGAAAACATTTTGAAGAGTCATAACGGTTTAGAAATCTACCCTTCTTCTGTTTAGTATCGATTTGCAGTGCCAGCCTTAGGTCACTGATGTGGCCGGTTCAATGCAATCTTTCTAGTCCTTTCTCTACGATGTCTACCAATCTATCACCTGTGTATACAAATGCTTCTCTTTCAGGGACAATAAAACAGTACCTGGGTTTACCCAGCATTTCTTTGAGAATGATTGAATTAGCAAGGATCATACTTGCATTCAATCACAGACTCTGGTGAATTGAAATAAATATTTTGAAAGGAAATTGGGTAGCTTACTAAATTACTAGGAAGACTGGTGGCGGGTGGGGAAACTGGGTTCAAAAAATAGGCAGAACCCCTCACAGTCAAAATCTGCCCTTGTGAACAGCCTGGTGGAGGACACTTTGCTGTGATCATTGATCCTTCAATACAACCGTTGCCAGAAACGCCTCTTTTGGCACGTGACAGGGGTCCAGTTACTTCCCCAATTCCTCTACTGTCTTTGGTAACCAGACGTTGATGCTGCAGCATCTGCAGCCTCTCCGGGCTCATTTCCACTGGATTCAGACGTCCAGGTGGGGACATGTGATTGGCCAAGAACAATACAAGTGTCCAAAATGGGAACTGCAAGATAGAGGCACAGCGTCCTGCAGCCAGAGCTGGGACCTGACCTCCCAGGCTCCCACAGGAAGGTGCTCCCCAGAGTGAGGGGCTTCGGAAGTGGGACAAAACAAACCAAAAACTAAACAAATAACAACAAGGATGAAACAAATATTTACCGTGATCAGCAAAATTAGACATCTTGACAATTTCCTTTAGCATATGCCATCCCCCACCCCAATCCCCCAACAAAGCCTCATTGAGATTGCTCTGTTCACTTCCTCTGCTCTTTAACCTCTGGAATTTAAAAAGCTTTGCTTTTCTTTGTTTTCAGCTTAGAAAGAGAGTATTCATTTAAAATTTCCTTTGATGAGTCACATCCTTCTGCTTTTAGAGTCTCTGATGCATTCCCTTTCTCATATTTTGGTTATGTCATCCCTTACAAAATCTACATAGTATATCTAGAAATGTGTTGCAAGATATCCACTTTCTCTGGTTCAGGGGAAGAGGAATGAATAGGTGGAAAATTGCCAATATGCCAGAGATGAAGACACAAAAAGAAACAGGGCTTTATTCCTCCAGTGGGTCTGGTGGAAAAAACAAACAATCCCAGCGCACACAGGAGCCGGATAAAAGGAGCCGGTGCAGAGTGCTCCAGGCGCATGATCAACACGGTGACTTGTCCTACTTGGGAAAAATTTCAGAGGACAGAAAAGTTGCAGAGGAGAGATACCATAGTTGAGGATTTCCTTCAGCATGAAGTCTGTCATGTACAGAAAAGAAGCAGCTCATATAGGGAACTTTGCCATGCTGCTCTCCCTAAGAAGTTTTCTCTGAGATGTGAATTTTATAAGAAGGGAATAAATAATGTACAGTTGGTCACCACATTCAAAGACTCTTGCATGAGTTATCTAATGTTGAGTAATTTTCTAAGCTTTTGGTACAAACTCATCATTGCCCCAAATAATCATTCTTGAAGTAATAAAAGTTTTCAAAAAGGAAAGAGAACATTCAAATTCACTCAAGTTAGAGGTGCGTATTTCAAACTTTGCCCCCTTTAAAGTCAAATAAACCCGTCTTCAACATTATGTCTTTTTTAATCACTGAGATAGTGAGATGTTTACTTTCAATACAAATGTCTCAATACCACATAAACCACCAGCACAGTTTTGAAAGAGCAGAGCTTTTTTGTAGAGTTTGCAAAATCACCAATGTTCAGAACAGGAAGTGGGTCTTCCTCTGGTCTACAGCCAAGTTCAAATATTAACTTGACAGGCACCCAGCTTTCCCTCCACTTCCTTATTCTTGTCCCCATTGATTTATTACCACTGGCAAGGACTGTGCAGGGCAGTTGGGGTTGGGAAACATTGATCTGACCTAAATATCTCATTTGTCACAGGATGAAGTTCAAGCTGAGAGACGTTAAGAGACTCAAATCTACTTGGCTACAAAGTCAAAAGCAAAGATGGTGAAACCTGAAATCTAGCTCACACTGGGATTAGTTGAAAGTGTAGTGGAGAATCTAGTTTGGAGTTCAGGTTAGTTAAATATTTCTCAGGCAAGCAAACTTGAACTCGAATGTATGAAGGCTTCAGGAAGATGTTTTCGGCTCAACTTTCAAAAAAAAAAAAAAAAAGCTAATGTTCCCAATGGAATCAACTGTCTTTCATGATAGTGAATTCCTATATATATGTTTTATTCCAGAGAATTATGAGGACGGAGGGTGGCTTGGGAGCGGTCATGGCTTTGGTCCAAAGATTCTCCTGGAAGGCACTTGGTCAGCTGATCTACCCAAGAGGGCATTCCATTTCTGCCACTGCTGAATTCTTTGATCTGCGGAAGTGCACTTACTTTTCCTCACCAGATTTCTGTGATGCTCACCTGAGGTTGTATGTGGAAAATCACAAGGATTGTTGTCCACTACTTCACAATGTGCAATTTGCACTGTTGTTAGTCATCAAAGATGTTAATTATTTTTGAATAATGGGCACTGAACTGAAAACATTCTGACTGTTCGGGCGGCTCTCAGAAAACGGCAGTAACAAGAACAACGGCAAAAGCATCCTTCAAGTTACTCTTGGGAGTGAATTCTCAGGGCACATATCAGGAGATCTTTCTCCGACTCTTTGGAATGTGTTCAACTCCCATTACCTGTGACTAGACCACTGGGTTATCCCGTGCAACTAATGAAAAGCAATAAGGCTTCAGAATGTTTATTGCTATGTTTTACCTCACTGCCTAATTATTCTGAGTTAGTGTATGTCCAGACTCAAACACAAATCGGCACGATTACGCACAGTGCTCTACTGTGTTGAAGGGGCAGGATGCCAGTCTATAAATATGACCCTGTCCTTTAGAAATTAGAGGAATAACAAAGCCAGGAGAGGGTTTATGACTCTTTGAAGTCCAGAAATATGGAAGAAAGAGAGAGACAGAGACAGAGACAGGGAAGGAAAGTGGTGGGGTTTGAGGGGACAGGCGGGTGAAGAAAAGAGAGAACTTGAAGGGGCTCATTTTCATAATACGGAACTCAGAATTTCTTTTTCTCTGGTATGCAGTAAAGGAACCCAGCATGTAAGGATTAGCTCAACTTGAGTTGAAGGCATCGATCTCTTTATGAAAGATCTTTCAAAGGAAAAAACATGACATGTTCTGGCACTAGGAAGACGGTGCCAGGAAGCACATTCAGTGATTTACTTTCCAAGTGGGAAATATCATTAGATCTAAATACTACGTTGTTTGAAGAACATGTCAGTGCACAGACTTGTTCTTAACACTGCTGAGCATTATTTCCATCTGGTCTCATATCAGGGATTGCTTACAATATTGTCTTTTGGTTTTATCTCTGATGGATTAATACCCTCTCAATAAATGAATATGCTCAGTGTGAGGAAACTTGGTAACTTGTCCTTTACTGATAAGCCATACAAATTGAATCACTTTGCTGTACACTTGAAGCTAACATTGTAAGTCAACTACATTTCAATAAAAAATAAAATTTAAGATAAATAAATAAATAAATAAATAAATAAATAAATAAATAAATAAATAAATAAATAAGTAAATAAGACATACAGGAACACTATAAGCAGAAAAAAATTCAATAATTTATCTAATTACAAACTCCAGTGTCTTATGGGAAAATAAATAAAACTCCTGTTGATGAAACTTAAAAAAGACATTAAAATATTGTATTAAAGTTGAATTTTATGAAAAAAGAGGAAAAAACTCATTTTTCGAAAATACCTACAATTGTTAAAAATCAGATTTCTTGCTTGAGGAAAGAGTGAGGGAAAAAACTTACAAGTATTCATTGAGTCAGTCTTATAGAGGAAACATTTATGAATCTCACTATTATGTGATAAAGCATCATCTATACTCTAGCTAAATGACTCATACTTAGTTACCAAGTACAGTAAAAATAAATTTCTAAAGAGTGAGAAATATTTGCCACCCTCACAACCACACACCTACATCTTTCCAAAGTGTTATCAGTAGAAAAACACATACTGACAAAATCAAGATCTCAAATTTAGCTTCCTGCTTTGAAATACCCAAAGGCATGATTATCTAGTACCGTGGAAACCACACTTTGTTTATGCATCAGGGCTGCTCACTGGAGACAGATTTCTGATCTGGCTTCTCCTACAGTTATCACAGCAAAGATAAGAGCCAGGTTATGTGATTACTAAGGAGAGAAAGTGACAGATTTGAAGACTGTGGGAAATAGGTGATCTGCCCTACAGGAAAATAACTATAAACTAGATAAAAGAGTGGATAATTATTTAAATAATAAAATAAAATAAAACAGAAAGTAATGTATAACATGTATGCAACTAAGAGATGGGAACATAACATTCAATGAGAAGCATACTTAATGTGGTTAAAAATCATTCCTTTCTCCTAGGCTGGGGAGGGATTCCCAAACGCAATGTGAGTGGCTCATGTAGGTTCACACAGGGGGCGCTGTGTTAGCATCCTCCACCATCAGGTAGGTTGCAGAGTCAAGGAAGTGGGTCAAGAGCCTGAGTGCCTGGAGTCTCACGCTGTCCAGACAATGCCTTAAACTCAGCCTTCCCAATGTGATCTCATCCCCTACTGCCCTCCCTCATCTCTCACCGTCCCCTTTTCCGACTGGAAACAATGCAGGTCCTAGAGCAGGGACAATGGCACGAACATCCCTGAGTCATTAGGAATTGGATCACAGAGAAAAAACTTGTTGACCACCTACTATGCACCAGACACTGTTCTAAGTGCACTGTAATCACTGGTGAACAAAGCAGACAAAGCTCTCTGCCCTCAGGGAGCTTACCTTCTGGAGGAAACCTACAATACATGATATATAAGTGAGCAAACGATAACTGTTGCAGAAAATAAAAAGCAAAAGTAGTCAAATGTAGGAGCGAGAGAGCCTAGGGTGTGGGCTCCGTTTGTAATTCCGGTCATGTGTTTAGTGTGGCGCTCACTGGGCGGGTCCTCTTGAAGCAGGTGACGTGTAGGGTTAGCGGTTGTTCCCGAGAACTGAGTGGTTGAAGTGCATTTCAGGTGGGGAACAGCCTGCTCGGAAGCCCTAAGGAGGTCTCCGTGCAGCACTAGGCTTTTGCTGGGAGGGAAAGAGGAGACTTGCAGGGTTTTGAACAGGGGAGGGATATGGTCTGATTTGCATTTCATGGTGATCACTCCAGATGTTGAATGAGACACCAAGGAGGAAAGGCAGGAGGCTATCGAGCCAAGTCAGTGAAGAATAATGTCTTCATCCCAGGTGTAGATGTGGAGAGGGTGGGAAAGGGCTGGATTCCAGGGAGTAAGTCGTTATGGAACCAGCTGGTAAGAACTGTGTTCTTTAAGTTCCATAAAAAGGACCCTTATAGATAAAACTGGAATCTTCGGTCACTGAATTGTTCTGTTTTCTGAGTTATTAGCATGCATGTAGTTGCAAAAACAAACAAGTGAAAAAAACAAAAAATAGAGCTAACTTAATTTGCTTCTGGCCTAATCTTAATCATTACCTAAAAAGTTTTTAGGACTTCTGATACAAACAACAGGGGTCGTTGATCTTTTGGGGGTTACCAACCACCTTCAGCTTTGATAATTTTCTAGGAGGACTCAACGAAACCTCCCTGAAAGCTGTTTTACTCACAATTAAGGTTTACTACAGAAAAAGGGTAGATCAAATCAGCAGAGGGGAGAAACACGGAGAACAGAATCCAAGAATTCCAGACACAGAGGTGCTAGCTGTCTTCTCCCCATAACAGCATGTGATGATGCACATTGCGTGTTCCCAACCAGGGACACTCACTTGAGCCCTGACATCCAGAGGCTTTTTAGGGGCTCTGTCATGTAGATATGGTTCATGCGGCTAGCCTTAGTCTCCAGCCCCTGCCCCCGAAGTCTAGCTAATATGACAAGACTGCAAATCTCCACCATGAATCACACTGTTACACCATCTAGCATGGCTCAAAGCTCCCAGGTAAACAAGAAGTACATTCCAAGAGCTTAGCAGCCACCTCCCAGGAACTGAGAACAAAAGCCAGACCTCTCTTGTGGCAAGGTGAAATTCTTCACTACACACCCTAAACCAGGAGTCTCATGTTTTCTGCCAACATCCATGAAATCATAGCAGGCTAACCTGGTAGTCTGCAGTTAGAGCAAAGCCTCAGACCTTACAGTTCTTGGCAGAAAAATGAGTAGGGATTCACTGAACAATATATCTAGAAGAGGAGGGAAGTGGGGGTCATATTGTAGATTCCTTTTATGTTTTTCTAAGAGGTTGAACTTTGTTCCTTAGCCCATTGAGTTTACATATTTGTAGAGAGACCGGTCCATGTCAGTAACATGTTGTTTTTCTTAAACAGCATCCAAAACTCCATACACATAGAAGCAAAGTCTGCAAGTTGTTGGAGCGATTCAAGTTTAGGAGTTTTCAGAAAGTGTTCTGGAAGTCTAGAGAGTGAAGGCTTTGAAGATGTCGGTAAAAAAGAGACTGAATTAAAGATGCAGAGGATATCAGCTGGAGTAGCAAGTCGTGAGGGAAGCCTACTAATGATGGTGGGGAAAAGAGATCCAGAGGAATAGTAAACAGAGAACAGGTGTTAAAGGAATAGATGAGGGAGGTCTGGAATGAGAGAAGTGTCTGATGAGAGATCAGCATACTAGAGTTTCCAAATTCATGAACTGACCGGAAGAACTAATGGCAATATTCAGGATCTACTACCAGTGTGGGTTGTTAAGATTGACTATGAGCAAAATTTTAGACTAAGAAGGCATAGTCTAGGCATACCTTATTTTATTGCACTTTGCAGATACTGCATTTTTTTACAAATTGAAGGTTTTGTGGCAACCCTGCATTGAGCAAGTCTTTCAGCCTCATTTTTTTCTAACAGTATTTGCTCACTTCATGTCTTGTGTCACATTTTGCTAATTCTCACAATATTCCAAACCCTCCACCAGCAAAAAGATTACAACTTGCTAAAGCCTCAGGTGATGGTTAACATTTTTCAGGAATAGAGTATTTTTTAATTAAGGTATGTACATTCTTTTTTTTAGACATGCTATTGCACATTTAATAGACTACAGTATAGTGTAAATATACCTTTTTATTGAAGTATGATTAATTTACAATGTTGTTAGTTCCTGGTGTACAACAAAGTGATTCAGATACACACACATTTATATATTCCTTCTCATATTTTTCCATTATAGGTTATTACGAGATATTGAATGTAGGTCCCTGTGCTATACAGTGGGACCTTGTTTACCTGTGTTATATACAGTAGTTAATATCTGCTAATCCCAAACTCCTAATTTATGCACCAAGAAACAAAACAAAACAAAAAAAGCATGTGATTTGCTTTACGGTAATATTTGCTTTATTGTGATGTTCTGGAACCAAATTTGCAATATCTCCAAGGTCTTCCTTTAAATTTGGAACTAGGATTGAAGACACAAAGACATCGAAGTCACTGAAATGGGTGTGAGGCATCAAGAGAAAGGAAAATAACATACAAATATTTACAATAATTTTAGATTCCAAGAAGATCTATAGTAAAGAAATGTTTAACTTTGCTTTTCCTATAAATTGCAGACTTATCAGGGAAAGCATTATTAAAAATGCTGAGTTTAGAAAAAACTGATCTACAATAATACTAAAGTTTTTTTTTTTTTTCCTTCTTGGGAGAAACTGAATTAGTTTACTGAGATAGTCTGCATTGGTCAGCGCAAGTAATGTTAGCTGCTATAATAAACAACCCTGAAATCACAGTGGCTTAGCATGTAAAGTGTTTACTTCTTGTGAGTGTAAAATCCAAAGTCAAGGAGCTTCATCCTGTGTTTCCTTTAGGGGGCTCTCCCTCAAGAAGTGTGCCAGATACTTGGCATCCTTCCATCTTCCAACTCCAGCATCTCAGAGTCCTTTGCCTTCAATCTCAGCTCGCTAGAAAGAGAGCATGAATGATCTTGCAGGACTTTCTATGGCTATGCCTGGAAATGCAGGATTGTGTTACTTTCCCCTGGGAACATGTGGCCAAAACTGTATCACTTTGTTTCATTGAGGTACAAGGAAGACTGAGGAACCTAGAATATTGTGAGTTAAGAAGCAGAAGCTTGCTGGATATTTCTCAACATGAGCAAGTTTATTTCTGCTGATCCTTTAATGTTTGATCGTCCTTTACTTACAAGTTTAAACATTACTTTCAGGAAGAGTGAGAATATCACAGCATTTGTGAACCACAGGTTAAGAAATGAAATTACCTTTACATCTGGTTTAATGTATCTTCTCATCAAATTTTAAGAAACTGTGGGTGCCTTTGTGCATGTGTGTGTGGCAATTCTGGATGCCCAATTTTAAGACCTTCTTAGTAAAATCTCTCTAACATAACTAATACCATTTCCTTAAAAGTACCTGGTCAATCATAATAGTTTTGATCATAGGAATTAAACGATTTTGGAGGAAATATTAATTTATACTGAGTGTATATCATTTAAATTGTGATTATCATATGGTTTTATACATGCAAAGTTATACAGTATGTGTATATACATATATATTGACCACGTTTTTAAATGGGTAATTATAATACACAGCTAATTGTCTTAATGTGGCTAATATGTGAATTCATCCATTGTAAGAATTAAGTAAGCACACATTCTTGCAAAGAGCATACCCACAGGGCAAACTGAAGTGAGAATTAATTTAAGTCTGGCCAAAATTATCAAAAGGAAAAAAAATCAAGAGCTTTATCAGTAAATACATATAGTCTCTTCGCTGTTGGGTTTTATTAAAAAGTACATATTTCTATTTTGATGTAATCAGAAACCCGTGACAACAATTAAGTAGAAAAATAATGATGAGTGACATCAAGAAGTAACACATATCTTTGAGGCAGTCCTTGGATTGGTGCTTCTTATGGAGCCTTTAAACACCCCTCACACGAGTCCCCAACCTCACTGTGACCTTACATCCCAGCTCACGGAGACTGAGGTCTATCTGGAGTCATCACCAAAGAGGAAAAAAATGACCGTTTTTCCAAACACGAACACACATGCACTACCCTTCGTAGTCGCTTTTTCTTGGTGGTTTCTGAGAAACAGATGATGCTCTGACACAGTTCACCTGCCTGTGCTCTGCATCCTTCCCTCTCTAAGGCGTTACCCAGTTCTCATATCTCCTAACTCCATGACTTTCCTCTCTGCTGCTTTCTCGCATGCACAAGTGTTTCCATCCAATACATGGAGTCATGTGATCCTCGGGCTCTGCTGATCCTTTGAGCTGTCACTCAGTCTCCATGGTCACACCACTTGCGAGGTATCTCCATCCAGTCCCACTGCTTTGACACCACCCACCCCACCACCACCATCTTGTGGTCTGTCTTCTCTGCTTGTCTTGGGAAACTCTCCTTACTAATGTGCCCACAAGGTCCTCACCTCCAGGCCAGAGGTCTTGTCCCCATTCTTCTCATCCTTGTTCTGCTATAGTTTATCTTTCCTGACATCCGCCACACAAGCATCTGATTTTTCTTCCCATGCAATTTTGACTTTTCTTTTTTAATTGTTGTGTGATTCTTTCTTTCTCCCCACACCCACAGCAACTCATTTCTCCAGGTAGACTTTCTCAGTGTGCATGTCTCTTCTCAGTGTACTCTACCCCTCATTTCCTCATCAGTCCTCATGGTCTTTAGCAGACTTGTCTGGGAATGACTCCCCCCTCCTCTGTCCAGTCCAGACGTCCTCCCTCCCAAGAAATGGTTGGAACAGAATGTTGTCTGCTGGATGCCTCCCCACCCCAGAAAGTTCACAGGACCAGAGAAGTTGTTGCACTTTCTCCTTCACAGCCCACTCCTCCTCTGACGCCTGTCTCTTTCAAAGATGCTTCTATCTGCTCATTCACCAAGACACAGCCTTTGATCATTTATGACATTTTGGGCTGTATTCACACAATTGAAAAGTCCACAGTGCCTTTCAATTCCACTTAAACCACAATGTTTATTGCAAATCTTCATAAATTGCTTTCTTGCCTGCAGGGCTTTCTGCTCTAATCCTCTGAAAATGCCAATGCCCAGTTATTATTTTTTTTAGTTACCAGCTCTCTTAAGGACCCTCAGTCGCCTTTTGGAGTGCATGCCGTCGAATATTCAAGTCCTCTCCAAGGTGGCCTCTGTCTCTTTTTCCAGCTTTATAACCCACTGATCCCCAGTGAATGTCCAATAATCCACTTACGCTCAGCTCCAAACGTCCCCAACATTTTCCTCTTCTGAGACATTATTCACGCTCCATCCATTCCCAGGAATCCCTTCTACCTCTCCCTCCTGCCAGACATCATGTCAATCCTACTTATCTCTAAAGACCACCAGTTCATATTTCACCTCCTTCAAATATGTCTTTTCTAATCCTCTCAACCATTTTAAAACCTTCATATAATGGCAGTTAGCCCATTCTGACTTGTATTTCAGATACAATACCCCAACTGAATACATTGTAAGCTCCTTGAGTGACTCTTATTCTGTCTGCTCCTGCGGCATTAAACAAAGGACCTTGGAGCACAGTAGTTATTTAGTGAATATTTGTTGAATTTAAAAATCTTTCATGTTTTCACTCAAATTGTGATATTCAAATCTAGACTTTAGGTAACATAGAAATTTAAATAGTTTCAGAAACTTTAGGTAACAAATTGATATATTTAGTTAAGCAAGCAATAAAAACTTTCTCAATAAGTTTAAATCACATGAAAAATGGTTAGCCTACAGATTAGCATACTAAGTGAAGTAAGTCAGACAGAGAAAGACAAATACCATACCATATCACTTATAGTTGGAATCTTAAAAAAAAAAAGACACAAATGAACTTCTTTACAAAACAGAACAGACTCCCTGACAGAAAACAGATTTATGGTTACCAGTGGGGAAAGGGGGAGGGGATAAACTGGGAGTTTGGGACTGGCAGATACACACTACTGTATATAAAATAGATAAACAACAAGGACCTACTTTACAGCACAGGGAACTATATTCAATAGCTTGCAATAACCTATAATGAAAAAGAATATGAAAAAGAATATATAAATATGTGTATAACTGAATCACTATGCTGTACATTAGAAACTAACACAACATTATAAATCAGCTATACTTCAATTTTTTAAAAAAGAAATAAAAATGGTTAAGAATCAAAGAAGAAATCTAATGAATAAAATGAAAGATTCTATGAAATTGTGTAAATATCTAAAAGGCAGATGTTGTGAATAAAAAAAAAGGTTTACAAGTAAGAAAACCATCTTTTTCTTTTAAATGTTACTGGAAATGCACTGCCTTTTATAGTTACTGATATTACCAAGAGGAAGATGAAAACTTTTAAATATGCAAATGTCCTTTCTGTTTGATTTCTTTCCTTTTATAGCTTTTAGTAGACTTGCTGCTTAAAAAAAACCTGTGCTGTTTAAGGTCAGGGGTTTATTCAGAATTTTTAAAACTTACAACTAATCTTAGATGAATCCCCAAATTAACACCCGTGACTAAGTTTCCAGTGACTCAAATAAAAATATCATGTCTCATTTCAAAAGTTTGGGAAGTTCCAGAGGATCGAAATTTTTTGGTAATAATGATCATGAGGACCTGATGAGAACAAAGCAGAATAGTTAGTGGTAGAAAGTGGAGATGATTTCTTCAATAAATGTTGGTATATTTGAACACAGTGTTTGGTTTGATTAAAGACATTTGAGTTTGAATTATCCATCACAGTATTGGCAAGACCCTGCACGTTTATATGATTAGAACAACACATACTGAATTCATACTGAATCCTGTCAAGTCACTGCTCAGAAATGACAGCAAGTTAACTGCAAGGATAATAGTGTTTACAAATAAATTCGATAAATTAGGAATTTGGGATTAGCAGATACACAGTATTATATATAAAATACGTAAACAACAAGGATCTATTGGATAGCACTGGAAATTATATTCAATATCTTGTAATAACCTATGATGGAAAAGAATCTGAAAAAGTATATATATTCAGGATATATATATATATAACTGAATCACTTTGCTGTACATCAGAAACTAATACAACATTATAAATCAGCTCTACTTTAATTTAAAAAAATTTAAAGCAAAAATAAAGGCTCTGAATAATACCATAGAATCCATTATGAAAACAATTCTTGAAGCTCCATAGAATTAACCCTACTAGGTTTGGGAGTTTTTACTTATGTAAAAATAAAAACTAGATTTTTCACAACTATAAATAACAGTATAGCAAAATAAATTAAAAAAAAAGGAACACAGCAGTTCATGGAAGCAGACAAATCTCTAGTTCTCATGGCACCTGTATTGGGCAGAGCAAACAGACTTTTCAAGCTACCCTACTTTTCTAAAATTCAAGAGTTAGTCAAACTCTGTAGGATTCAGCCTTTGACTCAACGACTTCTTGCCACAAATTGTCCAAGATGGTTCCATCTCATTTCATTCCAAAAGTTTTCATCTGCATTCTGATTTTAGAAGGGATTTCAAACAAAATATTATTTGGAGTTTTTTTTAAGGGCCATTCTAGTTTTGTTGGTTTTCAAACATATGACCATTTTAATCCTTAAACACTTTCCGGGACCTTCTTTTTCCTACACTGAGAAGCAGAAGTGTAGACTATTTCTGATCATGGCCTTTTTCTCTCCAGTCTCACGGAGTGGAGGACTTTCAGAATTTCTGTGATATTTATTTACAACATGGATTTTGAATCACACAGTTTAAAGTCTTTTTCCCAAAAGCATATTTTTTAAAGGTCTCCAACACTTTCTTTGACTGACAGGATAAATCAAACTAAAATTTTTTCTCTAATTGCTGAGTCTCATTCTTTCTCTATGAGACCCAGTTAATAATTCAGGACTCAGGAACTGTAGGAAATGTGTTACGTAGAGAATTGAAGAATGGAACATTCCATAAGTCAAGATTCAACAAATACTTCTTTCTCAGGGCTGAAATAGCTCATTTAGAAATGGCCCGGTTTTTAAAGACTGGCTGAACGGAGAACTTGATCTATCAGTTTTGAAACCTGCCCTGAGGCACAAACACAAAGACAGGATCTTAGCACAGGAATGAGGCTGGTGTCGCACCTGGCAGGGCGCCTGATGGAAGCTTCAAAGAGGGACGGGAGCTGCTTTCAGGCTGCAGAAAGGATGAGTCAAATTAATAAAGCCATTTTTTATGCTTAAAAAAAAGATCCTTCACCACAGCTCTAAAGACTTCCATGATTCTCTCAGGTGCCTGAAGCCTGGGAAAACATTTTTAATTGACTTTGATTAAAACCTTGAATGCTCTGTGAGTGAAGGAGGTGATAACAACAGGACATTTACCCTCCTCTCCCCACCATTTTCATCTTCCCTCCGTGTGAGTTTTGTACTAAGACTGTATAAGTCTCTTCACACAATCATATCTTCCCAGGTAACAGAAAGATATCTGCTGGATTCTCACAGACAAAGAATAATCTGGAATTCTTAAAATAAAAAGCTGAATATCAAACAAACGAGAAGTTGAAGAAGAAAAGAAATTCTATGGATTCATCAAAGAAGTATTTAGATATAAGTAAGTGGTGTGCCTTCAGTGAGCCACAGAGTGCATGCTCACACTTTCAGCCAGTCAAGGGCATTCAGATTTATTCCACTCGACCAACATCCTTAGAGACATTGACTTCCTCTGCAGTCTGCCATCCAGGACACTGGCCACATCTTAAGATCTGTTGCAGTCATCCTAAAAATGTACCATTTTATGAAATAATGCAGACAGCACTCTCACAAACTTAAAAGGAGTGCTAGAGTTGCCAAGCCATGCAAATTAGTTAGACAACATCATAGTTATTCATGGGAGGCAGGAAAGGAATCAGAAAGGTAAAACGTGGGAATATAATTCTATATTCTCAATCGATAGTTAGAAAACCTTGTGGTCTTCCTACTTCTGCTACTCACGCAAGTCTATTACGTTTTTCTATTTTCACAGGAACTTTTCTAATGACAGTGCATATGTACTTGCTCCTTCACTTAACCTAGAGCCCCATACAATCTTTTTCCCCAGCTGCCCAGTAAATCTGATATCCAAAACATCACCAAGTATCACTGCTTAGTCCTTATCTTCCAAGGAAAGGCGTTAACAAGCCCTTTCCTTTGGGCAGATCTCCACAACTTTTGGTGGAACCCATCACACTGCACTTTTATGTTTTCATCCTCTTTTCTCTTTCCCTTCTGTTCTTTGTAAACATTCCCAAGGTTTTGATACTTTTTGTCTGTTTACTTGTTTTTCTCTATTTCCATAGCAACTACTATACTACCTACTTATCAATCTAAATACCATCCTCCTTCAGGAGCCAATGGTCTCAAGTTTCAATCAATGTATATCATGGACACCATATTTATATCTTCTCCTGATCTCTTTCTTGAACTTCAGCTTTGCTTTTATAAAATGCAAGATAGATCTCCCTGGACATTTCATAGACAAAACCAAACTTAACATGTCTGAAAGGCTGTCTTAAAAGACATCCTCTTTTTAAATTAAAAAAAAATTAATTCTTATTTTTTATTGAAATGTAGTCAATTTACAATGTTAGTTTCAGGTGTACAGCAAAGCAACTCAGATAAATATATATATATATATATATTTCAGATTCTTTTCCATTACAGCTCATTAAAAGAAATTAAATATAGTTCCCTGTGCTAAATATACTAGGAACTTGTTGTTTATCTGTTTTATATTCAGTGGTTTGTTTCTATTAATCCCAAGGATATCCTCTTAACCAGAAATACCTTCTCACTTGTCATCTCTGTAATTGGCACTAATATCCTCTCAAGCCTCAAGGTTATCTATGCATTATTCTCCCTCCACACACATGCTCATGCTCTTCCATGATTCTCCGGGGCAGAAGTAAGCCACTGAATTCCTAAGAATTGTTTAAAATATTTTTGTGACACTTATCAAGTGTTGACTTACTATATATTTGGCTCCATCTTACATTATCCCACTGTGCTAAATACTCTTGAAATCCAGTATCACGTCTTCCTAACTTGGAGCTCCCCCAACTCCACTTAAAGTGTTCAGATTATGTTTATTTTCTGAGTAAGTGAAGTTGATAGCTGTTAATTCAGTTGACTCAGAAAGCCACTCACAGAAGGCATGATGGATTTGAGCTAATTTACATACACAGCCCTTTCCAGGTTATTTATACCATCCTGACCTTGCGGCAGGAGCCAGCCGTGGGGAAAGATGTTGCACTCACATTCCACAGAATTCACTCCGGGGCACATACCAGGTAAGAGGCAGAACATTTAATGATAATGGATTTGTTGACCCAGGTTGAGGATATGAATCAGTCCTGTTGGTCACATAATTGATTTTAAAGAAAAAGCCCCAGGGATATTAATCCTTGCTGATTCCTCTGAATGGTGAAAACTCATATTTCAACACAACCCCTACCAGTCAGGATTCTTCAGGTTTAATCTTTGGCTCTTTTTTCTGTGCATTTTACCTGGTGATGATGACATATTCTTTGTCTGAAAGGAAAATAAATGGCTAAGTCAATGTCTTCATGAAAGGGATTAAGAACATAATTACACGGCAGGATGGGGGTGGAAGGATGGATTCTGTCTTCTCATTGTGTGAGACAAAGGTACAAAGGCTAAACTCGGAATTCAAGGAAGAGTGAAGGCTTGATAGAACTGACATTTTGAGAAGAAGCTATTATTTACATGAGTGAATCTGAAAGGCAGGTCTAGGTGCACAAAGCACTTCCCAGCAGCAGAGCCATGTGGCCGTGTGCTGAACACTGGAAAATAACACCTTGGTAAAACAACAATCAGTCATTTTTTTCAGATTGTAAATTACCTCCACTAAATCTTTTTCAGTCTAGTGTCTTACTGTCCCCAATTCTTTTCCAAATATTAGCCACTAGTGTAAAGGGTAGTGTATTCACATCATGAAGTATTAACTTTGATCTACATAAGTAGGAAATGTGTGCATCTTATTTGTGTCTGTATGTGATGGTCTTCATATACAGCCTGACAGCAGATGTGACATTTAGAGGAAGACAAAATGCCTGAGACACCGTTTCCGTGGCAACGGTTTATAAAAGACGATACAGAACTTAATAAGCTAAGACAATTTTAAATGTGAATGAAGCATATTGGACTTTTAGTAGCTAAATAACCAAAAAGAATTTTTCTGTGCAAAGTATTCTTCAAAATAAATAAGAGAAAGCTTGCTGCCAAGGTTATATTTAGTGACCTATACCAGACATGTCCTAATTCATACCTAGAAAAATGAAAGTAAAATGCATTTGAATCTGCCTCCTTCTCAACAGATGGTCTGCAGCACAATAATTTCATCTTCAGTGGCAGTAGAGATATTCACTGTTTGTTTGGATTTCAGATTTCATGCCACATTCTTAATTTATAATCTAAAAACACAAATATTTAGTTCAATACATGCACGAGGCATTGAATCAGATCATGATGAAGATACTGAAAATGACTGCTTCCAACCTAGCAAGGAAGAAAAGACAAAGACTAAATAATAAAGTACAGCTCCAAAGGCATCAAGGAACGTAAGGATGTGACAAGGAAGGTGCTATTACAGGACAGGATTAAAGAAATTCCTTCGGAGCAATGATCCTATCCCTTTTCATGGGGACAGAGAGTGGGGGCAGCTGGGGATAACCTGGGCCGTAACAAACATGATAGATGAGGCTAGTAGCGATTAGGGAGATATCTTTTGAGGACAGTCTTATAGTAAAGGTGAAAACAAACAAAAAACAACCAAACACAGAACGTTTGAAAAATGGTTCAATTGTGAGTAAAGAATAAAAAGTAATACAGAAGGTATATTTATATAATGGAATACTACTCAGCCATAAAAATGATAAAATAATGCCATGTGCAGCAACATGGATGGCCCTGGAGAATGTCATTCTAAGTGAAGTAAGCCAGAAATAGAAAGAAAAACATCATATGATATCACTCATATGTGGAATATAAAAAAAAAGACAAATGAGCTTATATATAAAACAGAAACAGACACATAGACATAGGATACAGACTTGTGGTTGCCAGAAGGGAGGAGGGTAAGAAGGGATAAACTGGGAGTTTGAGATTTGCGGATACTGACTGGTTTATGTAAAATGGATAAGCAAGTTTATACTGTACAGCACAGGGAAATATATTCAAGATCTTGTAGCTCACAGTGAAAAAGAATATGAAAATGAATATATGTATATTCATGTATGACTGAAGAATTGTGCTGTACATAAGAAATTGACACAACATTGTAAACTGACTATACCTTAATTTTTTAAAAAGTAATACAGAAGAGAATTAAGCCTAGAAAATTGTAGACATTTAATAAATCTTGGTTAAATTGAACTTAAATTACATTGACTCTAATTGAACAAATGGAAAGGAATTAATGGTTAGGCTTATTCATGGAGGTCTCGAAATTCAAACTGTAGATGTTAGAATTTATTCTGTTGGCAGGTAATTTGCTCATGAATACATATTTATTAATTGCTTAACACAAATTGAGCATCTTAAGAGTTTCTAGATATTCAAAGACAGGCATCACAGTCTTTGAGCCTTAGGAGGTCATTGCCTGGTTTTCCTGGTCCAGGGTTGGTGTAGGGGGCAGCTTGCAGCACTGCTGGACACGATTTCAAAGGATCAGTGAGGCTTGGGCATACAAAGAGGGGAAGACAGAATTCTAAGGACGAGTGGCTTGTGGTCCATAGGCACAGAAGCTAGAGCATGTTAGGGTGGCCCTGGTTTTCCCCGGACTTCCCCAATTTTCACACTGAAAATTCTGTGTTCTGGGAACCCCCTCCATCCCCAACAAACTGGGACAGAGTGAAAAAGAGGGACACTAAGTTTAATTAGGCAGAATATCAAATTAAGGCAGAGAGTGGTAAAGTACGATGCTGCAAAACTCAGCGCATACTGGATGATACAAGAGTTTTTCTCCAAGGCTAAAAATCCAGGACTTCACCCCCAAGGAACCATTGCTGGGTTCTAGGCAGAATGGTTATATCAACTCCTGAGATACAACATGCATCGGTAAGAAGGTTATGGACACATACTCCCAGCAAGAAATACCAAGAGATGAGAAGGGTGAGGGTAGCAGGAACAGAAAGGAGAAAGTAGACACATTTAGGGAATAACTTGTACAAAATTCAGCAATTGTGACAGAGATGGGAGGTGATGTCATTCATTCACTCATTTATTCAAAAATATTCACTGAGCACCTGAAGATGATGAAAGCAGTTGTTGGATTAGGACCATGATGAGGTAATTTCAGAATTGATAATTAATGAATAACCATCCATCAGAATGGATGGTTATCTGTTCGAGTGGCAGGAAACAACTTCTGGACTAGTCACTCATACTTTATAAAGACCAGTCTCCCTACAGTCAGTATGATGGATTCCTTGGAATAAACTCAGGAAAGAAATAGAGAAAAATAAGGAGAGCCCTGTTCATGGAAGCTAAAGTTATGACCTACAGACATTTAGTAGGAAAGTGAAGGAGGGAAAAGTATGAGTGATCCCACAGAGGCTCCTCAGATTCAGGCACTTCTTGGGGACTGCACCATGGACATGGTGGTGATGGGGCTTTGGGGAAGGGGAGATAGAATATCAATGCATTGACTTCAGAGATTCTCCAGGTCACTCACTCATGGATGCTCTGATGCAGACAACCAGCAGAGGGAGAAAAGCACCAGGTTGGACATCAAGGAAATGTTATCCTGTTGACTACAGGGCAACCTTAGAGATGTACCCAAATGCATCAGAGTGAACTCTGCCTATTCCTGGAAAGAAAATAGAGGGAAATAAGAAGAGAAATAAGCATTAAAACTTAGAGACTGTCAAGAAGCAGTAGAAGGGGGAAAACTGTGAATAAAACAGAAAATGGAAAGCAAGTTAGAGATGGAAAATTTTCCACATCATGGAAGCCATAGGGAGCCGTGCAATCTGAATTCCTGATAATATAACTATGCACCACTTATGACACTAAGAATTACATTTTTATTAGGAGCAACTCTTTTACCTAGAATCATAAATTAACTTCTCTTTGTCCTTCCTTTCTTATATCTGCTTAATCCCCAAAGTTTTAAAATATACTTTTAAAATAGAATTTCATCAGATATGATCGGATACGTGCATTCTAACACAAATGGCCCGGGAACTTAAATTTTAATTAAAATTGGTTTGAATACTTTAGTTTTCTCAAAACAAAGAAAATTCTAATTCTAAAATTTTCATCAGAAAAATCAGAAAACATGAGTTTTCACAAATAGAGCTTATAAATATGAATTTTCAATTAACTTACACATTGTATTCTTAAAACAAGACTTGGTAATTGAAAGTTTTATCAAAACGAATCATAAACATGGGTTTACATCAAATAAAATTTGGCAGAAATTCAATCTTTTAATTATAACATTGGATAGATACCTTTCTTTTCAAAAACTTATAGAAATGTTTTTCCACTAAACTAGTCTAGTTCAATTTAAAGGGAAACATTTCTCTGGGGGAAAAAATAGTTGGTGAACACTAGTTTCTATAAAAACTAGCTTTTACCTGTGACTTTCCATTCATACTAGTTTAAAATGACTCTTATTAAAATCTTGTTGACTGTAAATTTGACATCAAAATGAACTCACCAACACGATGTTTCCACAAAAATAGCTTAAAAACACAATATCTTAAAAATCAGATTTGCAACATTCTTCTAATTGTCCTCTCTTATTCCAATTTACAGCCCACACGTCATTTACAGCCCACACGTCACTTCAATTTCTAAAAAATGAGGCCGGGAGTTGGGGGAGTAGCTGTTTCATGAGGACAGTTTCTGTTTGAGATAATGAGAAAGTTCTGGAAATGGCTGGAGATGATGGTCGGACATCACTGTCCATGGACTTAATGCCATGGAACTGTACACATATATATGGTTAAAATGGTGGAAAAACAAAAACAAAAAAAAAAGGGAAAAGAAAAAAGGATTAAAAAAGATAGACTCAAGATCTCAAGCAATACTGACCAAGCCTGTGACTTTCTGCCTCCTGATCTCTGAAGGGTTTTGCTTTGGCATCTTCAAGCTGTCTGCGGCTTCCCTGGCAGAACAGCTCCTTCTCGCCTCCTTTCCTGGGTACTTGCTCTGCATCTTCTTGGAGACACACACACACATCTTTCAGAATCTCCTCAGCTTCTACCCATCAGTTAGGTGGCAGCTGTGGTGGCCCTGCTCCTTCCCCTCTGCTGTGTTCCCATAATCCCCTGGTTGAAGGTCTACCGTGGAATGCTTCCCATTGTGATGAAATCACTGATGTATGAGTCTCTTTCCCCATAGACTGGGGAAACAGACTGTAATTTTTCTGTTTTGAATAGCCAGTGCCTAGAATACTGCCTGGTATACAGTAGGTGCTCAATAAATGCTTATTGAATCAGCACACTGTTTTCCTTTCCTCTTTGATACTTACCCTCACATACTGCTTTGGTGTGTGCATCTCAGTTTAGAGGACTCAAAAGGCACTGATCTATCTGATAACTTCTTTTATTGACCACTCATCAAATTTATCCATGTTATTTCTCATTATAGTATTCAGATATGTTGCTTCTCAATTGCTTCCTGGGCCTTATGTTTCATCACCTCAAGGAGCCAAAATCTTTTAAAAGCAAGAAACTGGTTTGCCTTTGTCGTGTGTAGCTTCAAACTGCACCTTACATGCATTAATTCCCACTTGGTAATTATCTATCAGGTATACAAATGTTCAAACAAAAGCAACATTGCTTTAAACCTTCCATAATCTACATTTTTTTTCATCTCGTACAATTAGGTAAATGGTTATCTGTAAGGTTGCATTGTAGGTTTTTTGCTTCTGAGACTCATAGAAACTGTGCTCATAGACTCATAGATATTTCCCAATGAAACCACAGCAAACATTTTAATAATTTCATACTAATCTTGCTTTTTAGTCTCTTTCATTCCTTTAGATGTCTCTGTTGCCTTAAGCTACAGGGAAAAGACTCCAGTGAATTTTCAGCTTGTGTATGAAACTTCCTTTAATGCCTGTATTTGTTTAACCAAAGTTGCTTATTCATTGCTGCAACAACCAAGGGCATCTACTCCGTGCCAAGCACTGCTCTGGTCCCGAAAGAATGAGTTACAGCAGCAAACAAAGTCAAGTTCCTGCTTCGATAATGCTTACACATCAGTGAGTAGACAGGAAATAATCAGACCAAAAATATGTTTATTACGTGTAGGGTGAGGTAAGTTAAAGAGTGAAAAATGACACATGCTGGGAAGGCAATGCAGCTTTGTTAAAGGTATGTGGAACTGACATGAGGGCAGAGCTGAAGGGGACAGGGGTGGGGTGTGTGCAGACCTGGACAGAGGAGCCCACAGGCTGAGAATCCTGAAGACCTGAGGGAAGCGGGGTCGTGGGGCATCTAAGGACCAGATGAAAACCCAAGGTGGAGGTGATGGGGTGGAGTGAGACAAGGGAGAGTGGAGGATGATGAGATCAGAGAGGGGTATTGAGGGAAGAGGCAACGGTGAGGTCACACGACCCCACCGGCCACAATATCGACTTGGATTTGACTCTGAGTGAGAAAGAGCACCACTGGGCAGTTCAGAACAAATGAGTGACATGATTTGGCCTATGTTGTAAAACACCTCTCCAACTTCAGGTGACAAGTAGAAGTAGGTGAGGAAAATGGTGGCTTAGAATAGGGTGGTTTGTATGGATGGACCTAGAGATGGCAATACTAAGTGAAGTAAGTCAGACAGAGAATGACAAATATCATATGACATCACTTAAATGTGGAATCTAAAGTAATGACACAAAAACTTTCTCCCATTCCATAGGTTGCTGTTTTATTTTGTTTATGGTTTCCTTTGCTGTGCAGAAGCTTGTAGGTTTAATTAGGTCCCATTTGTTTATTCTTGCTTTTATTTCTATTACTTGGGTAGACTGCCCTAGGAGAACATTTTTGAAATGTATGTCAGATAATGTTTTGCCTATGTTTTCTTCTAGGAGATTTACTGTATCTTGTCTTATGTTTAAGTCTTTGATCCATCTTGAGTTGATTTTTGTGTATGGTGTAAGGGAGTGTTCTAGCTTCACTGATTTACATGCTGCTGTCCAGTTTTCCCAGCACCATTTTCTGAACAGACTGTCTTTATTTCATTGTATATTCTGCCTCCTTTGTCAAAGATTAGTTGACCAAAAGTTTGTGGATTCATTTCTGGGCTCTCTATTGTGTTTCATTGGTCCATATGTCTGTTTTTGTACCAATGCCATGCTGTTTTGATTATTGTAGCTCTATAATATTGTCTGAAGTCTGGGAGAGTTATTCCTCCAGCCTCTTTCTTTTCCTTCAGTAATGTTTTAGCAATTCTAGGTCTTTTGTGGTTCTATATAAATTTTATTATGATTTGTTCTAGTTCTGTGAAATATGTCTTGGGTAATTTGATAGGGATTGCATTAAATTTGTTGATTGCCTTGGGCAGTGTGACCATTTTAACAATATTGACTCTTCCAATCCAGGAGCATGGGATAGCTTTCCATTTTTTTTAAAGTCTTCTTTAATTTCTTTAATTCATCAGTGTTTTATAGTTTTCCATGTATAAGTCTTTCACTTCCTTGGTTAGATTTATCCCTAGGTATATTATTACTCACAAAGTCTTGATCTCCAGAATAAGCAGCTCATACGATGTAATAAGAAAAAAAAAACCCAATCCAAAAATGGGCAGAAGACCTAAACAAGCAATTCTCCAAGGAAGAAATACAAATGATCAACAGGCACATGAAAAAATGCTCAATATCACTAATTATCAGAGAAATGCAAATCAAAACTATAATAACATATCACCTCACACCAGCCAGAATGGCCATCATTCAAAAGTCTACAAATGACAAGTGCTGGAGAGGCTGTAGAGAAAAGGGAAATCTACACTGCTGGTGGGAATGCATTATGGTGCAGGCACTGTGCATATATCCAGAAGGACTCCTACTTCAAAATGACACCTGCACCCCAATGTTCATAGCAGCACTATTTACAATAGCCAAGACATGGAAACAGCTTAAATGTCCATCAACAGATGAGTGGATAAAGAAGATGTGGTATATTTATACAATGGAATACTACTCAGTCATAAAAACCGACATAATGCTATTTGCAGCAACATGGATGTCCCTGGAGAATGTCATTGTAAGTGAAGTAAGCCAGAAATAGGAAGAAAAACACCATATGATATCACTCATGTATGGAATCTAAAAAAAAGACAAATGAACTTCTATATAAAACAGAAACAGACTCATAGACATAGGATACACATTTGTGGTTGCCAAGGGGGAGGGGGTGGGAAGGGACAGACTGGGATTTATAAATTTGTAGATACTGACAGGCATATGCAGAATAGATAAACTAGATTATACTGTATAGCACAGGGAAATCTATACAAGATCTTGTGGTAGCTCACAGAGAAAAAAAATGTGACAATGAATATATGTATGTTCATGTATAACTGAAAAATTGTGCTCTACACTGGAATTCGACACAACATTGTAAAATGACTGTAACTCAATAAAAAATGTTAAAAAATTAAAATAAAATGACACAAATGAACTTATTTATAAAGCAGAAATAGACTCACAGACATAAAGAAGCTTATGGTTAATGAAGAGGAAAGGGATAGGGGAGGAATAAATTAGGAGTTTGAGATTAACATACACACACTACCGTATATAAAACAGATAAACAACAAGGACCTACTGTATAGTACAGGGAGCTACATTCAGTACCTTGTAATAAGCTATAATGAAAAAGAATATGAAAACGAATATATATGTATGGATACTGAATCACTGTGCTGTACACCAGCAACTAACACAACATTATAAACCGACTAGACTTCAATTTTGGAAAAAAAAAAAGGAATAACTTATGCTGGGTTCTCCTTCCACTTCCAAAAACAAAAGGAAAAAATCATAGCAGGAAGGAATTACATCTGTATGAATTCACTAGAAAGAGAGGCGTCAGGGACAGCTCCAAGGTTTATAGTCTGAGAAGATGGAAGAATGAATTTGCAAAATTATGGAAGGAGCCAATTTGTCAGAAACTTTTTAAGTGCCAGAAGATTTAAGTTTGCAAAGGCTACTGAACATCCAGACGAGAACGTCACAGACGGAGTTGGATGTGAGAAGTTTCTCACTGCCCCCATTTTTCTTTCCAGAATGAGGCTCATGTGTCCTAGTACAGAATCATCAACAGAATCATCATGCTGTTAGGGAGCTTAAGGATGAGTCAATAAAAACCTTACTTGGATGGTTATTACAAGACTATTTTACATAAAACTGTGTTTAGAAATGAAATGCCCTTATCTCTTCTAACCGGGGGAGGCATTTTCTATCAGCAGCTGGTTGCTTGAGTTTTCGAGGCAAACGTTTTCCCAAGAGCCACAATATCTACTGCAAACATCTTTATGAACTGGGAAGACAGATTAAGCCCCTTCTGAGATACGAGAATTTATGCCGTGTTCCTGAGGGCCAGGTGTAAGAGTGACACGCCTTGCATGTCAACAAGGATTACTGTCATCTAATTTGGTGTTTATCCTAGGGCCTGCTCAGTGAGCAGCCCACAGGGGGAAACCCTTTAATGCTACACATCCACTCTCAGATGGTGGAGACTTCCTGGAAATTCACACAGGGCTGTGCCCCGGGCTCCCACCTAAACCTCTGATTCCATGCTAAGAGCGTATTCGATAGAAACCACTAAAAAGGGCCATGAGTCCTGTGGCCCTGTGATTGTGCATCTCAAACTTCCATTTCTTGGAGTGTCTTTGTATTCACTGGAGAACATTCCTGGATTCTTGGACTTGAGTGGCCCCTCCCTGTATAGTGTGCTTTGTCCTCCACCTGCAGCCTTGCTGGCACCAGTTACGCCCGAGGCTGCAAGTTCCAGGGAAAGATGTCGCTGGAACATTCTCCCACATTCTGTGTTTACCACGTCTCCTTGCGCTGGACACAGTGCAGTTATGCTGTTCTCAGGGCATCATTCTTGCTGCTCATGTGAATGACCTGGATGGTGGAGCCAGTTTCAGTCAAACACGGTCGTCTGCAGAAGACACCTCATCAGACCAGCTTGCTGCTTTAAGTACTGTAGCAGTCATCCAGTAAAATCATGTCTGAAAGCCAGAAGTCATCAACAGGAATTCAAAAATAGCAAAAAAGGCAATCAATGCAATGCAGTTTCTATCTTGTCTAGTTTTCTTTCACTGGAAAGCAACTTGGGAGTCTTCACAGATCCCCTGTGACCACTGAGTCACTCCTGGAGAGTCACTGATTCTTACATGAGAAGCAGTGCTGATCATGGGTTGATTTGTTTCCCCAAGAAGCCATGTTGATGTGACTTTATTTGGAATTAGGGTCTTTGTCTATGTAATCAGTTTAAGACAAGGTCATATTGCATTAGAGCAGAGCAAAAATGTCATGTCTGGAGTCTCATAAGACGACCACATGGAGATGGAGGCCAACATGGGACTGACAGCTACAGCTCAAGAGACTCCAAGCCTTGCAGGCAATTCCAGAAGCCAGGAGAACAGCCTGGAGCAGGCTCCCTACAGCCTCCGGGAGGAACCAACCTTGCCAACACTTTGACTTCTGGCCTTCAGATCTGTGAGAATGAATTTCTGTTGTTTTGAGCCTCCTTGCTGGTTGTACTCAGTTGTGGTGGCCCTAGAAACTAAACACAAACAGTAGGAAAATGCTCTGTCTTCTGTTTTCTCTTCACGTGAACACAAAAGGAGGTTCTAACTTAACTGGTCTCTGCGGCTCCATTGCAGCAATGCATCCCCTCCCTGCAGGGTTGCAGATTCCTGTTTGGAAAACACTGCCCCAGTCAACCTGATGCAGGAGAAAATGGGGCAGGAGAGGATGGCCATGTCCCAGGGGACCGCAAGTCCCTGGGAAGCGCCGCGTCAAGTGAAGGTCCTTGACTACATGCAGGAAAGAATTCAAGAGCGAGCCACAGTGGAGTAAAAGTAGATTTATTCAGAGAGATGTACACTTCATAGAAAGAGTGCAGGCCATCTCAGAAGGCAAAAGAAAGGCCATGAGGTGCAGGGCTGTTAGTTTTTATGGGCTGGGTGACTTCATATGCTGACAAGTGGGAGGATTATTCCAACTACTTTGGGGAAGGGGCTGGGATGCCCAGGAACTGAGCCATCACCCACGTTTTGACCTTTGATGGTCACCCTTAGAGCTGTCCTGGCACCTGTGGGAGGACCATTTAGCAGCTCTTGCCTTTCAGTGAGTGGATACTGAAGTTCAAGGTCCACTGGGAGTTGAACCTTCTGCCATATTGCGCTAATGGCTGTGTCATTCTTTTAATGATTGTGCCCTGCCCCCTTCGCTCCTGTCTCAAACCGTTCACATGTTCTCACCTGACGGAAACGAAAGCCCAGCAGCGATTCTGATTGGATGTTTCTTTGACGGTGCCTGGCTTCTCAGACCCTCATGTCTCTGCAATTGAAATGGCCACTCACAAGACTGCATCCTTTCTTCCCCACTCTGCTTCCTTCTTTTGGTTCAAGAATGAACCCAGATGTCAGCCACTCTACTCAGAAGACACATTTCACTCTGCCAACTTCCTCTCCTCCACAGATACCCAACGCATGCACCCTTTACATCGGGCATCCCAAGTCGATGCTGCAATTCTCCATGTCAGACACTGAATGAAGCGCCCTCGAGGAAGCCTGCTGCTCACACAACCCCATCTCCATCTCCCACAAACAGTTCCAAGTACCCTGCCATCAAGTTCTGGACCACATGGCCATAATGGGCTTTTTTAACCCAGTCATATAATTAGACTAGAAGTGGGAGGAAAACCCAAGGGCAGCAAAAGCATAGAGTCTGCAAGGATCTTTGACGTTCCCCATGGACAGAGTTTTTTGTGAGACCATCAGATTCTTGTTGACAATTTGAAACATAAGAAATATGGAGAGGTGAGGCCAGTAGCAAAGCTTCTTTAGCTCAACTGGCCCATCCTGTCAGAAGAAGGTAAGAAGGACATGGCTGGGCTATGAGAAGGCAAATTTCTGAAGAAGCAGAAAGGAGAAAAAGCTGATTTGAAGATGAGAGGACAGCAGCTCAGATGCACAGAAAGAAGCAAGAACAGAACATGTGGAGCTGCTGGTGGAGAGATGGAGACGGAGTTGGGGGCAAGTCCAAGTTCTGTTCCAGGTGATGTGTCTAACAGTTAAGTGGTAGTTGCTTGAGATGCTGGGGCCAGCTGTCCTCCGGACACCTTCACGTGCCCATCTCTGATTCCACACACGTCTCACCTGTGGCTCTCATCCCACTGACTAACGTGTCACTATTTCCCCCAGAAAGGATCTCAGTTATCCTGCCTTTACCTACCTTCCAGGTAAGCAGTCAGTAAACATTTAGGGGCTGTAACTGAGCTAAAGCAAAAACGTCAAGACAAACTTGAACTTTCAAAGACATCTGCCCGTGTTGACAAACTTTTCAGAATGAGGAAAGCAGGGATTGAATGCTAAGAAACTTTCTCCCCATAAAAGCGCTGTGATATGTCCAGCTCATGCTAGAAAGTAAGGCCCCTTTTTCCCAGTCGACCAGACCCAGTAATTCCCAGTTCCAGTGGGCTCTTTCCCTCCCTCACAGGGGGCCTATCCCCCCCATGGCCCAGGCCCTGCCCTTTCTCCGGGCACTATTTTCGCTGAATGACCGTTATCTCCCCCTTGCTCATCTTCCTGCCTCAGTTGCATCCTTCCTTCCCCAATTTGCACCCTTTTGTGGCACCCATGACAGCACCTTTCTTCAGTCTGCTGCCAGAAGGTTCTAAAACACAAGCCTGATCATTTTGCTCCAGCATGAATCTCACAAAGCACATCCCTCTTGTCTGCAAGAGGAAATCCCAATCCTGTGACATGTGCGCCAGGCACCCTGTGGTCGGACTCTTGTCTTGGGCGGTCTCATGCCTGTATTTGCCCTTCCCCTCTGCCCTCCTCTGCTCCAGCTGTACTAGTACCTCTGGTTTGCTGAGCACATCAAGTCCTCTCCCTCTGGGACTTCACGCTCACTACGTCCTGGGCTTGGTAATGTCTCTACCACAGACACCATGGTCCTAAAGCACACACCCACCATGTGGCCCATTCTCCAAACACTGGCTCAGAAACTGCTTCCTGAATATTTCAGTGATGCCTCTTTATTCCTAAGTTTAGCTTGGGCTCTGCTCCTCTGTGACCCCATAGACCTCATATTGTCCATTATTCCATTGGCTGTAATCACTCACCCACGATGCTGTAAAGTCTTATTGCCTGGACCCACATGGGGTCCGACCACGTCATCTGCAGCATCTAATGCGAAGTGTGGACTCAAGGCACGCACTCATTAAACATCTTTTCATTGAATGGAGTATCTCACAGAGATTTATTTCTATAGAAAGCAGGATGGGGGTTGATACATCCTGATGTTGGACAGATGAGAAATAGACAAATCTAAGAATTTAGAATTGTTTGTTTGTGAAACAGGAAGCAAAGTAGCATTTCTGCATGTGAGTTTGCTTCCAATAGGAGAAGCAGCCCAGAGAGGGAGGAGGAAGGAGGGCAGCGTAGCTAACCTGCAGGTCTAACCCAGCTCCAGGCTTGTCTGCCTTGGTCTATGGTCAGGAAAATGGACTGGGTCTCGAGGAGGATCTGCCGTGTTTCGGGGAGTGTCAATGTGAATCCAAAGGAAGAAGAGGCGGAATGGCTTCTCTGAGAAGAGGAAAGTCCTTTCTCACGTCGCCTTTGTCCAAATGCTGCAGCCTAGTGATTCCCTGAGGAATGTGTTGGCCTCACCGTGTTCTGGAATCAGGTGCCTACGTGTTCACAAGAGCATTGTATCTGAAGGTTTAACTACCCAACTCTTCCCACAGTCTCCGCCATTGTATTTAAAAACTTATTTAACTTCTACAAAATTGCAATAATAAATACCTAATCTTGTACAGGGAGTAGATACATAAATAATCTCATTGATATAACTAATTAGACTGTGGACAGGAAGGGCAAGTATTCTTTTATCAATCACCATTTTTTACTTTGAGCCCTAGGATACCATGAATATACTCATACCATAAGAGCGCGGGTTTATCGCAGCTCTCATCTGTGCTTTAAATGCATTATCTCATTTCATGATCACAGTAACCCAATGAGTCTATACAATTATTATGCTATTTTGTGGATGAAAAGAAACTCAGATTTAGAAAAGTTAAGTCATACATTGAAGGTCACACAGCTCGTGCAGGGAAGCGTTTGAACTCAGACCTAGTTTCCTTTTCTCTTTGGGTGCCATTTTCCCCAAAGGCTGAGCACTCCCTGGGAGTCTAATTTTGTTGTGTTTGTTTTGCTAATCACCTCATTAATGCTCCATCACGCAGTTCAAAACAGCAATAGTCTTTTGTGTTATATTTGTCAACCGAAGTAACTTGCCTTGATTTCAATTTTGTATTAAAAGATTTCATTCCACTTCTATCCACCCCTCCTTCTCCTTCCTACTCCTCTTGTAAGATTACAAAAGAGGAAATCTATTCATGAGTTGCTAGGTCTATTTTAAGAATAGCTACAGATAAACTCAAGGTCTATTTTTAGAACCAAATAATAGTATCGATGTTCATACTCCTTTCCTTTCTTCAAAAATATTTTGTGTTTGCCCTACAGAGAACCATCTTCTCGCCCAAGGGGTGATTCCTGGAGACAAAGATGATTACCGTTGTCAGCTAGTGAGACCATCCTCCTCCTCATCTTCGGAATGTGAGGGAATATGGGTCGCCTGTTTCCCTAGGGAAGAACATTAAATTGCTGACTTTCTAGGATTTTCATTTTTAAAGTTAAGGCTGAATCAAGCTGGTACACATTTCCATGCTGCCTTATTATCTTCTAAACAAGATGAATTGTTCTTAAATGTTCCATTAAGACAACTTAGATGAAACAGTGGGTATCTATTTGTGCTCATTTTTACCACCCAAGTTGCAAGCCTGATTAAAATTAAACTAGAGAATAAAACACCCATTATTATCATATGATGTCACCAGAATATGAAACCCATAGACGTCCAACTGATGTTTGGCTCATCATGAATTTACTTCCATCTTAAGATGATCGGACGATCTTAACTTTGTCATTTTTATAGCTGTGTTAATTCAATACTAAGAGTAACTGAAGCCCTAGAGTGTGACTAATGGGTTTACAGCAGCAGGAAAATCATTTTATATTGTCACATGCAGTGCAGTTACACATCGCTGATTATCCAAGAGCAAACAGTCACAGAGTGGCAGTTAGAGTCAATCAGCCAGCATCATGTGGGAGACACGTTGAGTCCTAAGAGGAAAATTTTGCTTGCCTGGAAAAGAGAAGTCAGAATCAAATATGAAAAGGACACTAACTGGGCAGAAAACCTAAACAAGCAATTCTCCAAGGAAGACATACAAATGATCAATAGGCACATGAAAAAATGCTCAGTATCACTAATTATCAGAGAAATGCAAATCAAAACTATGATGAGGCATCACCTCACACCAGTCAGAATGGACATCATTCAAAAGTCCACAAATGACAAATGCTGGAGAGGCTGTGGAGAAAAGGGAACCCTCCTACACCGCTGGTGGGAATGAAGTTTGGTGCAGCCACTGTGGAAAACAGTATGGAGATTCCTCAAAAGACTAGGAATAGACTTACCATATGACTCAGGAATCCCGCTCCTGGGCATATATCCAGAAAGAACCCTACTTCAAAATGATACCTGTGCCCCAATGTTCATAGCAGCATTATTTACAATAGCCAAGACATGGAAACAGCTTAAATGTCCATCAACAGATGACTGGATAAAGAAGATGTGGTATATTTATACAATGGAATACTATTCAGCCATAAAAACCAACAACATAATGCCATTTGCAGCAACATGGATGTTCCTGGAGAATGTCATTCTAAGTGAAGTAAGCCAGAAAGAGAAAGAAAAACACCATATGAGATTGCTCATATGAGGAATCTGAAAAAAAAAACCATAAATACAAAACAGAAACAGATTCATTGACATAGAGTACAAACTTGTGGTTGTCAGGGGGATAGGGGGTGGGAAGGGACAGACTGGGAGTTCAAAATGTAGAATAGATAAACAAGATTGTACTGTACAGCACAGGGAAATATATATAGGATCTTGTGATGGCTCACAGCAAAAGAGAATGTGACAATGAATATATGTATGTTCATGTATAACTGAAAAATTGTGCTCTAAACTGGAATTTGACACAACATTGTAAAATGACTATAACTCAATTAAAAAAATGTTGAAAAAAAGAAAAGAACACTAACCTTTTTCACTTACTGTCCTTAATTCTTATTTTTTTATCGTGAAAAACATAACAAGAGATCTAACAAATTTTAAAATGTAGAGTATTGTTAACTACAGGTGCTATGCTGTACAGATTTTTCTAGAAATTTTCCATCTCACATGACTGAGAATTTATATCTGTTGAAGAGCAACTCCTTGCCCCTAGCCCTGGCAACCACCATCCTACCGTCTACTTCTGAGTGTGACTACTTTATATAGGCCATGTAAGTAGAATCAGGGATATTTGTCCTTCTGTGACAGGCTTGTTTTATTTAATGTCCTCAAGGTTCATTCATATAAGATTTCCTTCTTTTTCAAGGATGAATATTATTCCATTGCATGTCTATAGCATGTTATCCATTCATCTGTCATTTAGGTTGTTTCTACCTCATGACCAAATGCATACTGTTCCAGTAAACACAGAAGGGAAAATATCTCTTTGAGACCCTGTTTTCTATTCTTTTGGATAAACATGCAGAAGTGGGATTGCTGGATTATATAGTAGCTGTATTTTTAGTTTTGGAGGAAAATGATATTGTTTTCTATAGCAGTCAACAGGGTACAAGGATTCCAATTTCTCCAACTTCTTGTCAACACTTGTTATTTTGGATTTTTTGTGTTTTTGTTTTTGTTTTTTATAATGGCCATCCTAACAGGTGTGAGGTGAGGTCTCATTGTGTCTTTGATTTGCATTTCCCTGATGTTTAGCGACGTTGAGCATCTTTTCATAAATCTACTGGCTATTTATGTGTCTTCTTTGGAGAAATGTCTATTCAAGCCTTTTGTTCGTTTTTTAATTGGGTTATTTGGGATTTTTTTAAATGATTGGGTTATAGGAACTCCTTGCATATTTGGATATTAACCCCTTATCAGATATATGGTTTGTAAATATCTTCTCCCATTCCATAGATTGCCTTTTCACTTCATTGATTGTTTTCCTTGCTGTATAGAAGCTTTTTAATTTATGGTCCCACTTGTTATCTTTGATTTAGTTGCCTGTACTTTTGGTATCAGATCCGAGAAATCATTATCAAGACCAAGGTCATGAAAATTTTCCCCTGTTTTATTCAAGGAAGTTTAAAGTCTTAACATTTAAGTCTTTAATCCATTTTGAATTGATTTCTGTGTATGATGTAAGATAAGAATCTAATTTCATTCTTTTGCATGTGGATGTCCAGTTTTTCCAACACCAATTGTTGAAGAGACTATCTTTTCCATTCTTGGCCTTTTGTTGAACATCATTTGATTGTATATGCATGTCCCCCCTCCCCCCAGGCTCTTTAGTCTGTACCATTGGTCTATATGTCTGCCTTTAACCCAGTAGCATATTATTTTGATTACTTTAGCTCTGTAATATGTTTTGATGTTGGGAAATGTATGGCTCCAGCTTTGTTCATCTTTCAAAAAATTGTTTTAGCTATTTGGGGCCATTTATGCTTTCATATGAATTTGAGAATTGTTTTTTCTATATCTGTAAAAAATGCCACTGGGATTTTAATAAGGATTGCATTGTTTCTGTATATTGTTTTGTGTAGCATGGACCGTTTTTGTAATAGTAAGTTTTCTAATCCATGAACACAAAATGTCTTTCCATTTAGTTGTGTTTCCTTTCATTGTTTTCAGTAATATTTTGCAGTTTTCATTATACAAGTCTTCCACCTCCTTGGTTAAGTTTATTCCAGTGTATTTGTTAAATGCTATTATAAATGGGATTTTTAAAAACATCCTTTTCAGATTGTTTGTTGTTAATATATAGATATGCAATTGGTTTTTATACATTGGCTCTTTGTCCAGCAACTTTGTTGAATTCATTTATCAGTTCTAACCAGTTTTTATGGAAGCTTTAGGGTTTTCTACATAAAAGATCATGTCATCTGAAAATAGATAATTTTATATCTTCTTCTCTGCTGTAGAAACCATTTACTTCTTTTATTTATTTTTCTTGCCTAATTGCTCCCACTAGGACTTCAATACTCTGCTGAATAGAAGTGGTAAGAGTGGGTGTCCTTGCCTTGTTCCTGATCTTGAAGGAAAAGCTTTTAGGGTTTTCCCTATTGAATATGTTGCCAGCTGTGTACTTTTCACATAGGACCTTTATTATGTTGAGGTAATTTCCATCTATCTCTAGTTTGTGTATTTTTTTTTTTTTTACAATACATGGGTGTTACATTTTGTCAAATGGTTTTTCTATGTTGCTTGAGATGATCATGTGATTTTTTATCCTTCTTATCCTGGTGATATGGTATGTCTCATTGATGATCTTTATATGCTGAACCATTCTTGCTCTACAGGCTGAAATTACAACTGATCATTTTTATAATCCTTTTACTGTGCTCCTGAATTCAGTTTCCTAATATTTTGATGAAGATTTTGCTTCCATATTCACAAGGGATATTGGCCTGAGGTTTTCTTTCCCCACAGTGTCTTTGGGTGGTTTTTGTATAAGGGTAATTTTTTCCTCATAAAATAAAGTTCAATAAATTTCTCTTCAATCTTTAGAAGAATTTGAAAAGAATTGGTATTAATTTTTCTTTAAGTGTTTGGTAGAATTCTCCAGCAAAAACATCTAGTCATAGGCTTTTATTTTTGGGGATGTTTTGGTTACTGATTGAATGTCTTTACTAAATACAGCTCTGTTGAAATGTTCTTTTTCTTTATGATTTAGTCTTGGTGAGTATGTTCCCAGAAATTTATCCATTTCTTCCAGGTTATCTATTTTGTTGGTATATGATTATTCAAAGTACTTTCTTATAATATTTATTTCTGTGACATCAGTTGTAATGTCTCCTCTTTCATTTTAAAATTTTATTTATTCTTTATTATTTTCCTGTTATTCTAGATGAAGTTTTCTCAACTTTATTGATCTTTTCAAGAACTGACTCTAGTTCTGTTGGTTTTTTCCTGCTTCTTAAATTCTTTATTTTGTTTATTTTTCTTCAATCTTTATTATTTCCTTTCTTCTGCTCACTTTGGGCTTACTTTGTTCTTCTTCTAGTTCCTTGGCATGTAAAGTTAGATTGTTTATTTGAGAACTTTCTTCTTTTCTAATGTGGACACTTCCTTTACTGCTATAAACTTCCCTGTTAGTACTGCTTGTGCTGCATCCCGTAAGTTTTGGTATTTTGTGTTTTCATTTTCATTTGTCTCAAGATATTTTCTAATTTCCCCTTTGACTTTTTCTTTGACCCATTGTTTGCCAAGAGTGTAGTGTTCCATTTCCACATAACCGTGGATCTCTCAGTGCTCCTTCTGCAATTGATTTCTAGTTTCATTCCATTGTGGTTGAAAAAAATATCCGGCATGATTTTAATCTTCTAAAATTTGTTAAGACTCATTTTGTAACCTAACAGGACTTATCCTGGAGAGTGTTCCATGTGCACTTGATACCAATGTTCAATCTGCTACTGTTGGGTGGAATGTTCTGTATATGCCTGTTATTGTTAATATTACCTGTTTTTGTATAAATTTTCTGTCTGGATATTCTATTCATTGCTGAAAATGAGATATTTACTATTGTTATGTTGCTCTCTATTTTTCCTTCCAGTTGTGTCAATGTTTGCTTCATATATTTAGCTGCTCTAATATTGGGTGCATTTATATTTATTGTTATTATATCTTCCTAGTGAATTGACACTGTTGTCACTATACAATGTCTTCCTTTGCCTCTTGTGACCATTTTTTTACTCAAGCCTGTTAATCTGATATGAGTGTATCCATCCCTCCTTTTTTTTGGTTACTATGTTACATCTTTTCCCATCCTTTCACTTTTAGCATATGTGTGCCCTTACACCTACAGTGAGTCCCTTGTAGACAACATATAACTGGATCTTGTTTTTATTATTTTTTCTTAAATTTATTCAGTCACTCTACATTTTTTCACTGGGGAGCTTAATTCTACACTTAACGTAGATTTTGATGGTGAAGGACTTGCTTCTGCCATTTTGTTGTTTTCTGTCAATCTTACAGCTCTTTAGTCCCTCTTTTCCTCTCTTGCTACCTTCCTTTGTGTTTTGTTTTTCTTTTTGACAGTGGTATGCTTTGATTGCTTTCCAATTTTCATTTGTATATCTTCTATAAGTATGTTCTTTATGGTTACCATGGGACTTACAGAAAAAAAAAGTGTAGTTACACCCATCTATTTTAAACTGATGTAACAACTTAACTTTAATTGCATACTTAAACTCTATACTCTTACTTCCCCCTTCCACACTATATTATAAATATCACAAATTACACCTTTTTGTTATATATTTATTAATATATTTCACTGTTATTTCTCTACTTTTGTCTTTTAACTTTTATACCAGAATTGTGTTTTATGCACCATTGCTGCACTGTTGCAGTATTCTGTATTTGTCTGTTTATTTATCCTTACCATGAGCTTTGCACTTTTACACACTTTCATATTGCTGTTTATTGTCTTTTCATTTCAACTTGAAGGGCTCTCTTTACCATGTCTTGTAAGTCAGGTCTAGAGTTGATGAACTCTCCCAGTTTTTGTTTATCTGGGAGACTTTTTATCTTTTCTTATATTTGAAGAATGTCTTTAAGTCTTGACCATCTACATAGTTAGAGCTTTTATAATAATTTAAAGGAACAGATTTATTCTTTGACCATCAACATATTGTTAAAATAACCTTTATTTCTTTTCTATTTTTCTTATTTTTCCTTAGTAATGGTATACCGTGTTCTATTTCATAATGTATTGGCTATTTCAAATCAATATTAGAGTGGCTATATCCTAATAGTTAAATGAAAGCATCATTTATTTTTATATAATACCGTATCAGATTAAAGAAACAACTTTGGTCTTCCAATTTTATTTCTTTTATCCTGCTCCCACGTCTTCACAGGGGACACAACTATTGCACATTTCCTATTGCATGTCTGAGTAGCATTTAGGATAGGATATTCAGATAAAAATATAGAACATACTTATACCAAAAATATTTGTTTTTTAATCTGAAATTCAAAATTAACCTGGTACCCTTTATTTTTATTTCTAAATACTGCAGATAGACTTTGAAAGGCTTCTGAGACTTAGCTCACCCCTTGGGAATTAAGAGGAACAAGCATCAAAAACAACTCAGCTATTTCTTAGTGAGGATGTGAGATATTCCCACTAGAACCAAATCTGAGGATAAAGCAAGATTTATGACAAGACAGACACCATTGTAAATTTGCAATGTACCAGATGCAATCCTTAGCTTTAAAGGTGAATTTCAGTCCATATTCCTTCCAACTACTCTGCTTTAAAGGTAGGGAAATTATGGTTTAGGGTGGTTAATTCCCAAAAGCTAGACCTGAAACCAGGATTCTAAACCAGACTGGCACTACCCAGGGCATTAGTTGGCTTACTCCAAATGCTGCCATGGAAAGATAAAGCACACTGTCCCTGAGGCGTGATCTGTGGTGGCCTGTTTCATGATCTGAGATGAATAACTACTTAGGGTTTATGTACGTATGTAAGTAAATCAACACACATGTAAGTGAATGAATTATTCAATTTATTGGAGAGGCTATGCTAGTAAAATAGAAAACAGTATTTTTAAAATCACTCAACTAATTGTCACATTCTTGAATCTAGGGAAGCATTATTTCTAAACATTTTGAATTTTATTGGGTCAGGTAATGTTCCTCTTTGCATCTGTAGGTAGGATGGTTATACCATTTATTGCCCAAATTAGGGTACCACTGAGCCCAAGAGGAAGGGCAGGGACTTACCCTGCCTGGAGAGCAGGCATGAGTGGAATTGTCACAAACAAGTCATATGTGCCGTCTACCCACTCTAACTCAGAAACTTCCAAGATCACCTGGAGGATCTGCTGAGATTGGCACTAGTGAATTTTTCCTTGGTGGGAAAACAAGAGGGCGTGGTACCGAAGGCATCACATCAGGATTTATCACGGCAGGTTTACAGTGGCATTGGCGGGAATCAGAGCTCAAAATACAGCAAATATGAAAATTCTTCCTCGCGGTGATGAACATTTACCCTTAGTGGAGACAGAAAGAAAATGCATCTGCTAGTTAAAATGAGATAAAGAAGGCGAAAAACAGTAATTATTGAATAGTTAGCAGTTAAAATATGTAAAACTTGTCGTCTGTTATGACTTGCAACCTCAGTCTTCTTATCTATACCTTTATTTGTGCGATGGCTTTAATGCCTGGAAATCCTTCAGTAGAAATGAGTTCCTATTTCCCTAATAGTGGCTTATCACTAGGCTATTTCTTTCTTTGTCTTGCTAGAGTTTGATGCTGTAACTTGATTCCATTTTCCTTATATTTATATGGAAATAGGTTGTTAGAGAGTATTTGCAGTTAACATTAGGGCCACATATCATGACTGCCTTGTAACACGTTGGAACAACCACATTGAGAACAGTGCAGTGTCTTTTGCTTGACTTCTACCTCTGTGGTTGCCTTCTGTTTCCTTCAATTGGAGTTCTATCAAAATTTATCATGTTTCCTATGTATAAACATATGTCCACAAATCCTAAAGAGTTAACTTTAAACTTCACAGAACTACCATCTGTAAAAGTACTCACAGGCTTATTTGCAAATCCAGTTTATTCTTTAAAAAAATGTATTTGATAAAATCTATTCTATTCTACCCAGCAAAGCAATAAACCCAAGAGGAGGTGAGAATGATTGTCAGATAAGTTAAAAAATTATCTGCTTTACTTTCTGCTTATTCACAGGCTCTTACATTAGGGAATTGGGAAGGATGGGCTAAAGCAAAAGCCATATAAAAAGAGAAGATTTTAACGTCAAATTCACAGTACACCGAATTAGTTGGAATTTGACTTTCTATATTTCTTCTTCTACACACTCACTTCATAGCCATCAGTTGTTTCTATACCAGTGCACATAGAAAAGCCAATGAGCTTTCTACACTTTCCCCTCCTTTGAGTCACAGTCAGTGTGTAAATTTTTCTTAATATTTCAGCATACTTATTGGAGATCTGATTCAAAAGGCACATTGATCAGGTTGAATTTTGGAAAAAGACACAAGTTGGAAAAATAAGCCCTGTTTAAATACAGTCTCTTTCCACAGCAATACAGTACTTCAGGAACTTAGAAAAATCAGTGCCAGTTCATAGGATTTCTGCAAGGTGGATAGTTACTATTACTGTATTTATATCAACGGTAAATAGAGGTGGGAGTTTAAGGGAAGATACAGGCCAGTAAAATAAGGTGGAGACTAAAAACATTGTTCAGAGAATCAGGAACCAAGGACACAGCTACACAGCTCTATACAATATGAAAAATTCTTGCATAAATATAAAATGCAAAATAACTCCACATGCATTATAAGCAACTTAATCATTTTCAGGTTTTTCATTTAAGCAAAATATGTTTCTACTCCCTCATATGAGAAAGACATTAATCTATTTTAAACCCTAAAAAAAGGAACCAAAAGTGTTAAAATCACTGCACTTGAAAACAGGTGTATTTTTTCCTCTTAACATCAGAAGAATTATCGTTTTGAAAATCATTTTCTCTGTGACTAACAAACACAGGGAAAAGGGGAGTTGTGAAAATTAAATGGTCCATTTAGTCAATAGCTGGAAAGCACAAAATTCTGCAGGCAAGAGACTTCCCAGGGGGAAGGGTAGGGTGATGGATTCAGTTTTAGAGCCCCTGACTTGCCTGCCTTGAAATCTGACCTGCTGTGATATTGCAACCCCAAAGGTATAACAACTTCTAAGTCTTCAAAGAAAAAGAAAAACTGGAATACTGGGATCAGCAAAGTATCTTTTTTCAATTTATTTCAACTAAAAGAAAAAGCTCCCCTAAAACAGTTCACCCATTTCTCCCACCCTGACCCCCAATATATGGCAACCAGGAGTCTGTTCTTTGTATCTGTGAGCTTGGTATTTGTTCATTTGTTTGTTTGTCTATAGATTCCACATATAAGAGAGATATACAGTATTTGTCTTTTCTGTTCTGACTTATTTCACCTAGCAAATTTTGTTGCAAATGGTGAGGTTTCACTGTTTTTTATGGCTGAATAATATTCCACTGTACGTATACACTACATCTTCTTTATCCATTTGTCCACTGATGGATACAAGTTGTCTCCATATCTTGGTTATTATAAATAATGTTGCAATAAACATTGGGGTACAGATACTTTTTCAAGTTAGTGTTCTCATTTTCTTGGATAAAAATCCAGGAGTGGGATTGCTGGATCATAAGGTAGTTCTAGTTTTAATTTTTTGAGGAACCTTCATACTTCGTCCACAGAGGCTGTACCAATTTACATCCCCACCAACAGTGTAGGAGGGCTCCCTTTTCTCCATATCCTTGCCGACACTTGTTATTTCTTGTTTTTTGAGAATAGCCATTCTGACAGGTATAAGGTGATATCTCATTGTGGTTTTGATTTGCGTTTCCCTGATGTTTGGTGATGTAGAACATCTTTCCATGTATCTGTTGGTCATCTGTATGTCTTCTTTGGAAGAATGTCTATTGAGATCTTCTGCCCATTTTTTAATCATATTTTTCAATCGGTTGCTGAGTTCTTTATGTATCTTGGATATTAACCCCTTATCAGATACATGAGTTTGCAAATATCTTCTCCAATCCAGTGGGTTGCTTTTCATTTTGTTAATGCTTTCCTTTGCTGTGCAAAAGCTTTTTAGTTAGATGTTTGGTTTTGCTTGTGTTACTTTTGCTATTGGTGTCAGATTCAAAAAATGCTCAACAAGACCTATGCCGAAGAGCTTATTACCACCTATGTTTTCTTCTAGGAGTATTACAGTTTCAGGTCTCACATTCAAGTCTTTAATCCATTTTGAGTTAATTTTGTACATGATGTAAGATAGTCGTCCAGGTTTATTCTTTTGCATGTGTTTGTCCAATTTTCTAGCACCATTTATCGGAGAGATTATCCTTTCCCTATTGTATATTCTTGGCTCCTGTGGGCTCTCTATCTGTTCCATTGACCTATGTGTCTGTTTTTATGCTAGTGCCATGCTGTTTTAATTACTATATCTTTGTAAAATAGTTTGAAATCAGAAAGTGTGATGCTTCCAGTTTCATTCCTTCTCAAGGTTGTTTTGGCTATTCAGAGTCTTTTATGGTTCTACACAAATTTTAGGATTGTTTGTTCTAGTTCTGTGAAGAAGGCCATTGGAATTTTGATAGGAATTGCATTGAATCTGTATATTGTTTTTGGTAGTATTGACATGTTAGCAATATTAATTCTTCACATCCATGCACATGGAAAGATATCTTTCCATTTATTTGTGTCTTTTTCCACTTTTTCCTTTAATATATTTTAGTTTTCAGAATAGAGGCCTTTCATCTCCTTGGTTAAATTTATTCTTAGGTATTTTATTATTTTTGATGCAATTGTAAGTGGAATTGTTTTCTTAATTTCTCTTCTGAGAGTTTATTATTAGCCAAGTCTCCTTTAATCAAAGCAATATAAAACCTCTCCTAATCAATTTCATTTAAAGAGATATTTCCTATAATATTGCTTTTCATCTGTGCATAAAAATCAAAAGAGTATGTATTACTAATAACTATAATTCAATTACTAAAATTTTATGTAGTCTTATTATTAAAATACTGACAATTTTCAAAATATATACATTATTTTTTGTGGCAGAGAACTATGATATAGCAAATAATAAAACATTTTCAGCCATAACATGTATATTATGTTAAAACAAAAGTCCATTAAGGAAGTGGAATATAAATACAGCTTCAGGAGAAACAAAGGACCACGGTGAATGTTCCAGCTGTGAGGGAAGAGCTTTCCGTCAATTTATAAAGTAGACGTTGCTGAGTGTGAAATCATTATGATTCTTAGGTTCCATGGGATACGTTTATAAAAGTGCTTTAACAGATTTACATTAAAATCTCCATATTTATGATACAGTGGAAGTCATATCTTTGTATTTTTAAATATATATAATTTATGTCAATATAACATTTTAAATAGAAATATAAAAATTTTGAGGTCAACTTAAAAGTGTGCAGAGGAATAGTCATATTTTCAAAATCCTATATGGTCATGCCCAAGCAAAAATAAAGTTTGAAGACCACGACTCGGGGCAATGTCATATAAACTATCCAAATAACATAAGTCCTGAAAGTAGATTTGAGACTGCCAACTGAGGTTTTCTGTATCAATTAACATAATGAGGTAACTGGAAGCTTTTCCAGGTGTTCTGTGTTTTGCAGACAAAGGCACATGTGAAAGCCCAAGGTCACAATCCACAGAGATAAGCCCTGAACTTTCATCTCTAGTTCTCATACGAGAAGTTTACCAAATGCTGTAATTAATGTGTTTCACACCTGAGTAAATTTTCTCCCAAGACATTCAATTTAGACGTTGAAGATCAGTTTCTTCAGCAATCCAATATTTTAACCTTTAGTCATGAAAGTGAGAAATGCATACAGGGTATTTGCTTTGATGCTGAAAAGAAATGATGATACAAAAATAAAATCAGCTTCCTCAAAAAATTCTTCAGAAATTAAAATAAGCATCATTTTTAAAAACACTTAAACTTATCAGAGCTGAATTAATAGCTTTGCTGTATATGTTTTCAGGCACCTAAAAATAAATTACTTGAAAATCTGATATTTTAGGCATAATTCAATTCTTACTTTTTATTTATAAACAGTGTATGGCAATTTTATTTAAAATGCCTTACTAAATATTTTATAAGCTAACACCTTAATAGCCTGCTCATTTGTCTTCCCATTTCTAATCTCATCTACCCTCTGTTCTCTCCATAGTGAAGGGGACCACAAACTGGATTACATCACTCCTCTACTGAAGACATTTTAATAGTTTCCCATAAATCCCAATCCTTGACTGTGTCCTAAAGACCCTCACCTCTGCAAAATCCCGTGTTCCAAACAGCAGGCTGCTCCCTTTCAGCTCAAATAACTAAGAGGCCAAACTGGTGAACACCTTCTGATGCAGCAAATCAGTCTCTGCATCGCTGCCCCCACCCCTGCCCCTCACTTTGCCTCCAGTGTGAGCTCCATGACCATTTCCCAGGAAAGCCTCTTCAAGCACTGCTATGTCCTCTGTCACCTTTACCTCTTGTATGACTACGCACATACTCAGTTGCATACTAGTGTTTACCTGTGTCTCCCGATGGACAGGAATCAGCCTGAGATTACCTCTTATACACCCAAATCTTGGCACAGTAGCTGGATGCACGTGGTATCTGAAAACTGCTGAGTGAACAGTAGCTCCTTGTGGATTTCAGAGCATCACTACACGAGAAGTCTCAACCACTTAGATGGACCTCGTTACATATGTATCATCCTCATGCACATGTGTAATTATCATTGTCAGACAACTGACTAAAAGACTGAATACAAAAATATAATGACCAAGATATGCAAAAAGTAACCTTTGACATGAGAGTTTTTTTCTCCATTTAGACTTAATCTTATAATCAGTGAACAATAGAGACCAGAGGTTTGTTGGACATACTTACACACGTACCGTAGGAATTCTCAGCATACTTCAATGCCTTCAATATTGCTAAGTTATGTTTGGAGCACATTTTATGTGTGTGTGTGTGTGTGTACAATTTCCTGGATTAGCACCCATTGCTGCACCCAGATTTGTCTTCTGGTGGGTCTTCCTTTCTTCCCTCCAACACATCTCAAAAGCTACTGCAGGATTAAGTGTCTTCAAACATTCCATAAAAGAGTTTATTATTTTCCTAATGACAATTATTTTCAGTTACATTTTTTTTTCCTGTAGAACCGAATTAAAAAATCTTGGCAAGGCTGATAGCATCAATACTTTTTTGTACTCTCACTTCCACATTATGTTTAAATCCAGAAAATTTGGAATTTAAAGAAATAGGAAACACTGCAATCTTGAGACACTCTCCAGAGTTAACTTTCTTAAATTTTCCAAGTGAGCAGAAGTAAGGTAATTTGGAGAGTATTTTTCTATAATTGAATTTTAAAAAGAAGAAAATTATATTTGATAAAGCAAAATGTTCATTAATATAAGAATAATTCTTATTTGTTTAAAGATTTCCAAATAAGAGGAATACAAATATATCTTGAAACAAATAGTTATTGTGCATGAAAATCTGCATTTATGAAGGATTAAATAAAAGATGAAGAAAACCAATAATGCTTTCATTAGAACAAAACCTATTCAATAAAAAGATAGCAAGGAGAAGTGGTTATTCACCAAATACTTCTTAAAAGTTACCACCTAAAAGAGAGAGAGAATTATTTGAAGCATAAAAAGTCAAAATTAGCAATCTGACTTGCCTTAGGACTATATTCTCTTCATTTCTCTGACCACCCTAAGGGCAAAAAGCACTTTTTAAAGTACTTTTCTAAACTAGAGAAATTTTCACAAACCTCAACCATGACACTGCTGATACACATTTTTTTTAAGGATACATTTAATAAAACAACAAATTATCTACCTTTTACAATGTTTACTTTTAATTGAGTGAGACAAAAATATCACTTGCTAATTTGTATTTAAATAATAATATCAACTTAATATTAAGTTTCTTATAAATGTATCTTTTTACTTAATATGGAATGTGTTTCTTTATATGTAAAACATTAATATCTAGTATCACTGTTCCTTCCATTTGATGCTGTTAATTCTAACCAGTTTTTTAACGGTACTAATTCTAGTATTTTATAATCATGTGAAATTAAGACAAAATTCCCCTGGGGTTTGTTTCTCCTCTTCCCAGACCTCACCTGGCTCCTCTGATTCTGCCTGGACTCCCTCTCCTCTGGAGGTCAGAATTCAATTTAAACCCACTATTTACAGTGTGGAAGGGGGGCTTCCGGAAAGCAGAGGGTTTGTCACTGCTGTCACCGCTGTATTTCCAGCGTACTGAATATTTGGCACCTAAATGCACTCAGTAAACCTTAGAACAAACCAACGGAATTGATAAATTATCTTGCTTATATCCTGAGGCTTGCAAGCCTCTTCTGTTAACTTCTCCAAATACATCACAAATCCCTCCTCAGACATGCCAGCATTTAACAGGTTTGTATCTGCACGCCCGGCCCTCTTTCTACTGAGCTCTGGCCCTGCCAGTTGAGCAACTAATTCCAGATGAATGGAAGACGCTGGGCCGACGTGCCCGGCTGACCCACTAGGCTTAGCAAGCACGAATCGTTGAAAGAGAAGCACTCTATTTATGCTTCATGTTCTCGAAAGCAGTGGGATGAATGTCAGTGATACTTGCACTTAAAAATGAGTAAAGAGGTAAACTAGAAAATAAATCTCAAGGAACAAGTTTGCCTAAATAACTTTGTGATTAACGTCCAAAGTTTCTACACAATAGCTAACTGAAATTTGATTTCAACAAAGGATGTTGCTTTCGCATCTATGATTTACAGAGGGCACGGTTCCCAACGCTCTTCAAGAGGATGTTTTCCTAAGACCAGCGAGTGACTCTCGGCTCTGATGTCAGCCTTCTGTCTGCGGCTGCACCAGCGTCTGCAGAGGTCAGTGCCGGTGACCGCCCTGCCGTCCCCCGCTTCCCCTCGGCCGCCTGTAATCACCGGCTTCCTCTAATCTTCCCACTTCGTCTACCCCGCCTGCTAATGCCTTGCTCCTAAGTCAGCACATCTTCTCTGCACTCCTGACTTCTCAGTGCCTGATTTTATATTTTTAAAATATAGAACTAGAGTTTTTTTTTTTTACAATTTGATCTCCTTGTACAAAAAAAAAAAAAAACAAAGATGAAAAATAAAATAACAAACTACAAAATGCAGTTCCTATATGTAGAAAATTATAAAGTGGTTTTCCTTCCAATCAAAAAAAAAAGTTGCTTTAGTAGACAAACATTACTGTTCTGCCTCCAACATTATATTGTATTGTATCACCTTCTTTCTGGTCTCTGAAGCTCAGAGCTACAAAAAAATTTAGTTTGAAGAAAATTAAATTAAATAATAAAGGTTGCTAACAAACCAATACAGTTGCCTCAGTAGCTTTTACTTTTTGACTTGTTTTTTTCCCAGCTTTATAAAGGAAACCAAAAAAAAAAAAAAAAAGGATAAAAAGTGTTTGAAGCCAGGAATCCATACACTACACCGCTGTATAATATCTTCACCCTTAGACATTGTATTTTTACTCTGCACTGTTGGACAACATGCTATCAAAAAGAACTGATTTATTGATTTCATTTGTAAGGTGCATAAAGATAAGGCACCTTAGACATTCCTATAGCCTGACCATATAGTATCCTTTTTCTATTTGGGGGGAAAATTCTATGTATGATTTCTTTGGAAGATTCGAAACATTTTCATTTTATAGCTACAAAACATAAAAATTACGACTATGCACGTTTTTGCTTCAAAATCATCAGTCACTGTTTCTGTAAAAGATAGTTGTGAATGTACAGAAATGTTAGCGACCATGATTAATCAGGGCAAGGGTTCACACGAGTGTTTACTTGAGTCCCTCTCTCTCATCAGAGCCCGGGTACCTCAGGTTTGACCTGGCAACTGTCCAGAGGGATTTGCTCCCAATTATTTTGATCTGATGTCCTTTGTCTCCGTGATGACAAAGCAATAGCATGGTTTTCATCAAAGGCAGGAAATGCATTATTCTTTCTTTGATCTCAAAAAGGGGAATTCTTGGGTAGAAAGGTGAGACGACAGCCCTTAAGACTTTCAAAATGCTCTAATCTGAAAATAAATAAACTACTTTAATGTGAAAAGTTAGAAATTCCTGAAAGCACCCTTCCAAAATAATAAGCCTTGATTTTATATGAATCTTTAAATCAAAATGACTCCTCCTCTTTTAAACAGCTATGTATCTCTGAGTCCCAAATTGGGGTTGCTTCACTTAGCCAGAAGCCTGAAACTATGCTTTTAGCATGAAAATAAATAATATTCTGCAACTCAATCCTTTATCTTGAAGAATTACATTGTCAAGACCTTTCTCTCTCTTTTCTCTCCATGTGTTTGAACTCGTGATTGAACTAGCGTGATCTGTTACCCCCTCTCCTTGCCTTTTCCGAGTTTCTGTCTTCCTTCCTTCCTTTAGCTGTCAGCATTCTGCTCACTTCCTCAGCCAGCTGAGGGCTTGCACCCAATTATCTTATTTTCTCTTGTTCAACGTGTGTACAGGCCTGAGTGTGAGGGGCACCTGTATGTCTCTCCCTGTTTGGAGACACGTGAATATTAACAAGAATTAGTCCATTTACATAAAATTAAGTGTGACTTTTATTCTATACTTCAACAAGAAGTTCAGAAAACCACAAAAAACAATTTTATCAAAAGATATTTGATTCACACCTTATCCCATACACAAAACATCAATTTGAAGTAGATACTATGATTGAACACAAATAGCTAAAGCTATAAAGCTTCTAGAAGATAACCTAGGAGAGTATCTTCATGACTTTGGGTTGACACAGATTTCTTAGACAAAACACATGAAAATATTAATGATAAAAAAATCCATAAATCAGCTTCATCAAAATGTAAACTTCTGCACATTAAAAATATCATTAGAAAAGTAATAGGAAATTTCTGCACATTAAAAATATTATTAAATGTAAAATGATTATAAATCAATAAAAAATGTTTAAAAATTATTAAAAAGTTGAGATAGGCTGGTAAAATATTCACAAAAACATATATTTGACAAAGAACTTGTGCCCCAAAGTCAAACAGTATAATAAAAATGGACAAAATATGGAAGATAGAAAAATGGAAAATTAGACATATTAAAAGATGAACAATGTTGGTCTGTAAGAAAATGCATGTTATAAGGTGCTGAACACAACTAATCTATATAAAAATGAGACATTCCTTCATACCACCTAGAAATCAAATGTAAAAGACTGACGAAATATTGATAAGAATATGAAGCAACTGGAACTCTCATCTGCTGCTTGCTGGAGATCTGCCAAACCCAAGGACACCATTCATAAATGGAAATTTACCCAAAGAACTTAAAATTTCTGTCCACAAAACCTGCCACATAGCTTCATAGCATCTTTATTCACAATAGTTCAAACTAAAAACCACCCAAATGTCCACCATTAGGAGAGTAATCTGATATTGAACACGATAAGAAAGACAGAAAATAGATTCTATGTTAAAGTAGAAGTTTTATCGAGATAATGCACGGGGAAGGAAAAGAGGCAGCAGCACTTCAATTGAGAAGAAAAGAAGAAGAAAAAGGAAAGGAAAAGAAAGGAAAGAAAGGCCGCGGGATGGGAGGAACGAATCATTACCACATAATGCGTGTCTGAGAAAGTTTCCACTGGCTCAACCTGACCCTGGAGCCAAGACTGACAAACAGCGCTGTCTGCTTTGGGTGGAAATCTTGGGCCACCGGCTTGAGCAGGAACTGCTGGGGGCTACTCCAAGAAGAGCTTGTCCTTAAGCGACTGCCACCTGACTCAGCCATTGGCTGGGTATCCGTATCTCCTAAAATAATGTGTCTTGGGCTCAAAGGCTGAGGCAGACCCTGCAGAAGCTCAGTGTGAGAAGCTGTCAGTAACCATCTCCTGGCACCTGGTTGTAAGCTGAGGGGAATAAGCTGATAGAGAAGGAATAATTGAAGATCTCAGAAAGGAGGTAAGAGAACCGTTGGAAAGAAGTAGTCTTATTCTTCCTTTGAAATGATGCAAGTAAGGAAGAATGAGCACATCTGCAGGTATAGTTAGAAGTAGAGGGTCGACTTCACGAGGAAACCTGGCTAAGGATGGAATGAGCCCAAGGCAGGAAAGGAGACCCTGACATTTGTAGAAACCAGTCCAAGCTCAGTCTCAAGAACAAGACATCCTCTATTAAACCATTTGGTGCCAGAATTTGACTAGAGGTCCCATCTGAAAACTGGCCCCAAACCCCAACACTGACTCGACTGAGCCTGTCTACATGCCCCACTTCTAATTCCTTCCCTTTCACTGCCTCTTCCACCTTCTCTTTCTCAAGACAAATAACATACTTGGTGTTCTTCCAGTGCGGCCCCCAGGGGTCTCCATTCCATGGGGAGTCTTCTGGGGCCTCCCCAGGGCCCAGCATCCTTTACCACCCCTTCTCCTCCCTGGACCACTTAGATTTGACAATGCTTGTGCTGTGTCAGACTTAATATATTAATGCGTATGATAAAAGCATAATGAATATAAACGTCAGAACAACCATCTAAGTCATGACAAAAAGTCACAGAGAGTGAGATAAATTCCCTTGGAGCACATTTCACAGGCAGCAAGTGGTACTGAAAGTGTCAAATGCAGGCGCAATTCCTCTGAAATCCTTGCTTTTTCTGTGACCCCGTTAATCCCATCAAGAATGGATTGAGAGGCCAACCTGAGAAAATGGTATTCATGTTCTCAGATATTATTCTCTGAGCAAAATTGAGCTAAAGGCTTTGGAGATTTGGGGTTGAATTTTCAAAGGATCTCCAGTGGGCTTGTGTTTTGAGCATTTGCAACTAAATAGTTCATGAGTAATTCCAAAACAATGCAAACCGGTCTCCAAAGGAAATTAAGTAAAGTCGAGCTGCGCTCAACACTTTCAAACACGACTAAGCCCTTTTCATTTTCTCCAGAAATCCGCACCATTGTAGCCAGGATTTACCATCTTAAACTCTCTAAATACGGAGCAAGTAACACATGCAAGTGCACATGAATTTTATTACTTGTTAGTCTCTGTAAAGCTCAAGTGTGCCAGGGAAAGTCAAAGTTTTACTTGAATTTGTATTTTATTGTATTTTCAGATGTTGTGAAAAGAATTTAATAATGCCATTTCCAGCAGCACGGATGGACCTAGAGATGATCAGACGGAATGAAGTAAATCAAACAGAGACAAATATCATACGATATCACTTGTATGAGGAATGTAAAAAGATGATACAAACGAACTCATTTACAGAACAGAAATAGACTCACAGACATAGACAGCAAATTTATGGTTACCATATGGGAAAGGGGGGGGTATATTAGGAGTGTGGGGTTAGCAGTTACACACTACCGTATATAAAAGAGATAAAAAAACAAGGACGTACTGTACAGCCCAGGGAACTGTGTTCAGCACCTTGTAATGGCCTATAATGGAAAAGAATCCAAGGTTGTACCCCTAAAATTAACACAATATTTTAAATCAACTATAGTTAAATAAAACAAAAATCAAAAAACTTCACAGAAAAAAATAGCGTTCATATTTTATCATCAGGGTAATTTAGAAGCCTCAAATCGAAGGAGGGTAGACAAAAATGCAACATCCTCTATCAAGAGGGAAATGTATGTAACTATATGTGAGCGACATGGTGTTTAACGGTTCAGTTGTAGCGGCACTGGATGTGCTGTGTAAAACAGTCCTGACGCATCTGTGAGTGCTGAGTAAGGTAATCGCACCTTGTCCGAAATTCTGCACAATGCCTTATCAAATAATAGTAATAACAATATCAAAACCCTAAGAACTTGCTTCTTTTTTGTAAGTCAGTTGGCTAGTGAAAGACTTAGTAAGATAAATCTTCCCCAGGTTCTCTAGAGTTTGAGGTAGAAGGACTTCAAGACAAGAGAACCCTCAGGCAAAACGACTAGCTGATGGCTTGACTGAGCGGCTGTCATTCTAGAAGGTAGCTCTCTGTGAGTCCACACTGGTTCTGCAGCCAAAGTTTAACACCAGCAAAGATCAATGACTTTCAAGCTGGGCCTCGGGCTCACCTGGGATATTTGTTTGGAACCCAGCTTCTTGCGTGATATCCTGAATGTTTCTACACCAATAAAACTAAAGTAGGATCCAGAAATCTGCACTTGCATCACTTCCAGTGTTACTGCTGGTTCAGGCACAGACTTTGACAAGTGTGTGTTTTGATCAACTACTCAGAATAAGAAAGTATCAGAGTTATTATTTTGATTTCTTGAATATGTGTGAGCACATCTGACTGTCCTTTAGGATTGGATTACCGCATTCTGTTGATTCTTATTTTGTAGTTGGCTTTATTCCTTTGGTAACTATGTAAGTTTAAAAAGCCAAAGATCTAATCTGTTCTTAGAAACAATAATTAGTACCTATATGTAAACTAAAAAAAAATGTGCTGTATACTGTATATATGAATTTATATGCAATATAATGTGTATGTGCAGTCGACCTGTAATAATTCTACCTAATAAAACTGAAAAAGGAGAAAAAAAAGAAAAAAGAAAATATCAGAGCATAAAATTCTAAATTTAGTTTTCTCTTAGCTGCATCATCAGGCAGAAACAATGCTAATCTAATCAAATTGACAAGAAATCAGATAGAATTTTAAATTCTCTATTAGTTATTATTAATGAACTTTAGCCAAAATGCACACTGGATCTTGAGATACTGGCCAGTCAGATAGACACTGGCCAATCAATCAAGTAGACCTATCAAATTTACAAATAACTATATTTAACTGCATTGAAGGTAGCTGCTCAAAATTTCATCCTGACAAGGGTGAATGATGAAAATGTTTGGTCATTCAATTGTTGGTCCACACTGGAACAGAAGGACCTTCTTAAAACATGTATGGACCACTTCCCTGCCACCTGCGTGGCTTCCTGCTACCTGTGATGTAATTCACAAAGCCTTCCCACAGCAGCATCTCCCGTCTCGGGTTCCTCTCCAGACACATGGGACTCGCTTCGTCCTATGAGACTTGCCAGGCTCTGGGATCTGGGCTCCCGCTCAGTCTCCCTTCATCTGTAATGCCTTCTCCCTTCCTCCCTCCCTGTATTTGCCCGGCTGCCTGCTACTCAACAGGCTGTCTTTAGATTATACCTTAAAAAGTCATTCCTTTGCAGACCTTTCCAACGTACTTGGAACTAGGTTAGACTCGTGTCTCCACACACCACCTTAAAGTACTCTGCACTTCCTCTATTAAAACAATCACACCTTCCTGCAATCCCCAGTTAAATTCTTTATTTTCCCCAATAGTCAGTGTAAACAGAGGTCAGGGGCCAGAACTCTCTTAGTCACTGCCCCATGCCCACCACCACCATCATTATGCTTGTTTAATTCTTTTAAAAAAAAGTTTCAGAGTACCTTTTAGGGAAATATAGGCAAAAGCAAATTCATATGTCTTCAATTATCTCCCTAAAAACTGAGGTTACCAGGAAGTGTAACAGAAGTGTCTGTGGTTTAAATGGAGTCAGTGATCTGGGCTACTCAGTGGAGTAACTCCTAAGAGTAAATCAGTTATTTTACTTATGGCTGGTGGAAAATACAGACACCCCATGTTCTCCAGAAGCTTTAAGAATTTTAAATTCTACATAATGTTTTTCTTTGAATGGCTCTTATTCAGAAGACAAATGAAATCACAGTGAATTCCTTATAGAAATGAAAATGCTACAGAAAAGGTAATGGGTTGTTGTCATTTTGCCAATAAATATATTGACATGCTGACTTTCATTCACCCTTTCAAACCTGCTGTACAAAGACCTGCAGATTTGCAGATGAGCCAATTTGTGGTCAAAGAAGAAAATTTATGCTGACAGTAAAGTTCCCATGACTGAGCACTTGAAATAAGAATTACAGGGTGACATCAATAGGGCAAGGGCATTCTTTCAGGCAGTGAACTAAGGAAATGTCTCTGTTCCCATAATCAACCATAACACTTAAATAACTCAACTTGAATGCTTTTAATCCTTGTGGTAAAGTTTATAATGCTTTACGATAATTAAGACATAAGAAATAATGAACTACAGCAAACGCAAAATACCTTGACTATGTTGAACGTGTCGTTTCCTATTTAGTGAACTAGGTCAGGGCATCCCATAGAAGGAGAGACAAAATGATATAGCAAAGTGTACAGTGAGGAAACTTTCAAAAACTCAGTCTGCCTTGTTCATAGATTTTCTTATGCCTATTAATCACTGTCTGTGGTACAAATGACTTTTGCCTTTAATTAAACATACTATGTTCCTTTTCTAGGTTTTTCCTATTAGTAGTGTTCACATTTGACATTCATTTTTGTGTGATTTAGTACCTAAGTGTGTGATGTAGTGGAATGACATTTATATAGATTTTTTTTAATGTCCCAGCTAGAATAGCAGACATATTAAAAAGAATGACTCACATAGCAATCACGTAAATGCTCCACCATGAACATAATGAAAGAACCATGCAATTTTTTTTTAAATTCATTTTATAATAGGCCTTTATTAACTTTGATGTATTGGAGGCACAGCTCCTGAATGGTGACTGTGATGGATTGGTTTTAGCTAACGATTTGGATTTTTTTTTTAATGAAATTGCTCCTTAGAATGAGAAAAGGCGGTTTCTTTTGAGAATGATCCTGTTCAATGTTTTAGCCTAAGAAAGATTTGAGTGAAATTAGCTGTTCTATGGTTCATGAATTATTTCTGGCCTCTATCAGCATCGCTCATAAGGAAATGTCAAAGGGCGGAGCAGCTTGGACAACCCCGCCCTGCTGAGCACTGTGAGGTACCACAGGTGCATTCCTAAAATAAACAGTACTCATGTATTTCTCAGTCTGTGGCTGCATTCTCCAGTTTGTCATCACGAACAATGAAAAGTTGAGTGACAGACTCATATTGGCGAAATCTGGCTGCCAATGACACCCTACTTTAGAAGACCCTTGGTCTCGGACTATCTAAGCCCTTTGAATATTTTAAAGGATTTTAGTTGACACTGCTGAGACAGTAAGAAATGGCAGAGGACTATACTTATGGGTCATATTAGAAAAATCAGCTTTAATAAAAACAAAAGCAACTACTTGTCTATGAGTGAAGATATGCAGAGGGGAGCTGGTCTTTTGATTTTCAGTCTGAATAACAGAAAAAGTGTGCCGAAGGGTGTTCTTCTATTGCTAACAGGCAGTTCTTTCTATAACTGTGATTTATTTTACCAGAAGCTGGAACAGGTGCGATCTCTCTTTGCCAAAGTCTCCCTGGAGTTCATACCTGCCGTGGGGTTCACATTTCAGGTCTGTTTTGGTCACATTGCTGAATGGCGTGCAACCCAAGAACTTCTATCTGATTACACGTGTGGGATTCGGACTTGGTCTGGGAGCTGTGATCTGAAAATCCACTTCTGCAATTTGAACGTAGAGAAACTAACGAACCTGATTTCAAGGATGTTAGTAAGAAACTTTGGCTTCGCAAAAAGTTTCTTCATTGAAAAAGTTTTAACAGAAATGAACACAAGGGTTGATGCATCCCCATAAACTGAAAACTTATATTTCCCAAAATAAATGTCAGCCTCGGACGAGGACCACACGTGGTGCTTTTGAAAAGCTGAAATCATAGTTATCACAGTTAACAGCAAGAAAGGAAGGAGGTCAGAGGAAACTGTGGGAGTTTTTTTTAACTTTATTTTTGAGGGGGGAAGTAATTAGGTTTATTTACTTATCTTTTTAATGGAGGCACTGGGGGTTGAACCCAAGACCTTGTGTATGCTAAGAAAACTCTCTACCGCGGAGAGACACACTACCCCCCGAAAGTGTGATTTGTTGCTTAGAATAAACAGTTTTGCTGTGAACTCTATGAAAAAAATAAATAAGTAGAAATAGGCCAAAGGGAAAAACATGACTTGCAAACTGCAGTTAAATATGGGGTTTCCACTGTAGGTCAGATGCCGTTTACTGACTTTATAAAAGAAGCCTTCTAACTGCCTTATTTCCCTTGAAATAGACTGAGCATGATGCCAGCAGGTAGGTGCAGCTGTTGGCGTGGCCAGTGCATCCGAGGGGCTGTCAGCGTGGAGCCCTTGCCTCTCTTGGCGGAGGGGGAGTAATCCAGGCGGGTCCCTCTGTGGCCCCAAAGGCTCTGAGTGGCTACATGTCACGTGGATAAGCAGATCAACACAGCTCCAGCTCGAAGTGAAATTTTATCTTATTTCTGGCACCACAAAGACTCACCTGATCCTTATCTGTCCAAGAAAAAACATTCCTCCTTAACAGCCCAGCATAACTCTTTACGATTGCCACATACCTTCTGAAAGTCATGAAAGAGCCTTTGTATCAGGCCCTGGGGTAAACAGGGTGGCTCAGGCGCTTAGTGTGATCAGGTTGATCGGTACACTTCGCTCTGTTTTAGAAATATCTGAAGAGAAGAATTTCTCGATGCTCCTTTGAATTTTTCAGATCCCAACTGCACCCCTAGGCAAGCAGGCAAATCTGTGAAATAAAATGAAGACAATATTATTAAAAGACACCTAGTCCCCTTTTGTGTCTTAAAGAGTCTTAGGGTGGGAGTCTGGAGATGGTGTTTTCAGTCCACTTGGGCCACAAGTGAGCTCTGGTTCTTGGCCGTGGTCCTTGAGAAACAGACATGATTTCTCATGATTTCCACTGATCAGACAACAAGTGAGCCTCATTTTCATTCTCAGCTTCCCTGTACAGCATTCTGAAAGTTTTTCCATTTCTCTGTTGTCTCAGTATAAAAGCATTCCAAATCCTTTTTTTTAATGTATTATTTTTAAGGGGAGAAGTAACTAGATTTATTTACTTATTCATTTTAATGGAGGTGCTGGGGATTGAGCCCAGGACCTTGCGCATGCTAAGCACATGCTCTACCACTGAGCTATCCCCTCCCTCTCCTTCCTTATATATATATATATATATATATATATATATATATATATATATATATATATATATATATATATATATTTTAACCTTGATGGTGTCAGTGATGAAACAGACTGAGTTTTCAGAGGAGTGTTGAGACCATCTGCAGGCAGTAACTCTGGCCTGGGTGGACGTGGCTGGGGGTTCAGGAAGTTTTCAGAGTATGGTGTGTTTTTTCAGAATTATTTGCAAATTTTTCTTATCAAGAATAAAATATTTAAATAAATTTTATTTAGCAGAAGGAGGAAATGTGTTAAGCAAAGGGATATAGCTGCGAAGCCAAATCACTATTTTTTTAAATTTTATTTTATTTATCTTAATGGAGGTACTGGGAATTAAACCCAGGACCTTGTGCATGCTAAGCACGTGCTGTACCACTTGAGCTATATCTTCCCCCTCAAACTGAGTTTTCTAAATCTTACCTCTACCATCCAAATGAGATAGAAGATTGCACCTTTAAAATGCAGACTTACCAAGCATACTACCCCCCACTCCTGAAAAAACAGAACACATTTCTAAGTGTTTAAGGTCATAGTTTATGTACCAGGAGAGGTTAAATCCAGAGGAAGAGAAACAGACATCTTTCACAGATACACGAGTGAGGAGTCGGGGCATCATATAAAAAGAGTTGGCCATTGGCAATGTTTTCCTTACAGAAACCATCCTAAGCAGGAGGGCATCTAATTCGTGGCTGTGTGTTGTCATCTTAATGTACCTGTGAGCGGGGCTGAAGGGGAAGGAGGGGTTTCAGAATCACCCAGTGCTGACAAGAGCAGAGACTTTCTGACATGTTCCAAGGATAGAAAGACCCTGCCCTTAATCTGAGCCCTCTCCGGCCCCAGTTGGCTGGAAGGGACATGAGTGTTGGGGCAGGAGGTTGCAGGCTGTGCACGATCACCCGCTGGTACAAACCCAAACGCCGTTCTGATACTTCGTCATCCTCGTCCGGGTGTAAAGACATGCTGCGTCACAGGAACATTTAGAGATGATAACAAGAGGCCTTAATGGGAGAACCGTGACTCCAAATCCAAAAGGAGCGTTAGTGAGAATTGTTCTCAAGAAATCTAATATCTAGACTCCTCCCTGAGGAGGCAGTATCTGCCGGGGTCAAGAGGCTATTAGAGGTCAAGTGCTCCAGCTGTGGAACCAGACTGCCTGATCTGCCACATCCCAAATGGATGCTGCGAAGGCAAACACCACCATTTCCTGTGCCTCAGTCTCCTCCTCTGTCTAATGAGAGTAATAGCCACACACAGGAGCCCTGTGGGGGTTACATTACGTCTAAAGCACATTTTCCAATTAGGCTATCATTACTGGGATCACCGTCATCGACCTCCTGGTGCGAGCCATCTTCCACAAGTTTCGGGTTTGTAGACAGCAGTGGCTCAGAATGTCAGCTTACACCTCATTGTTCACCCTCAGGGAAACCAGCTTACTTATCACATTGCCCGCACTGTGGAAAGACCCAAGCATGACATTTGTTCATTACAACAATTCACTGATTTTTTTTTTAATTGAAGTACAGTCAGTTACAATGTGTCAGTTTCTGGTGTACAGCACAATGTCCCAGTCATGCATATACATAAGTATATTCATTTTCATTAAAGGTTACTACAAGATGTTTATCATAGCTCTCTGTGCTATACAGAAGAAACTTCTTTTAAAAATCTATTTTTGTATACAGTGGCTAACACTTGTAAATCTCAAACTCCCAAATTTATCCTTTCCCACCCCCTTTCTCTGGTAACCATAAGATTGTTTACTAGGTCTGCGAGTCTTTTTCTGTTTTGTAGATGAGTTTATTAGGGTCCTTTTTTCTTTTCTTTTTTTTTTTTTAGATTCCACATATGTGTGATATCCTATGGCATTTTTCTTTCTCTTCCTAGCTTACTGCACTTAGAACGACGATCTCTAGGTCTATCCATGTTGCTGCAAATGGCATTATTTTATTTTATTCTTTTTTGTGGCTGCATAATATTTCACTGTATAAATATACCAGAGCTTTTTTATCCAGTCATCTGTTAATGGACATTTAGGTTGCTTCCATGTATTGGCTATTGTAAATAGTGCTGCTATGAATATTGGGGTGCACATATCTTTTCAAATTAGACTTCCTTCCAGATATATACCCAGAAGTGGGATTGCTGGATCATAGGTTAAGTCTATTTTTAGTTTTTTGAGGAAACTCTATACTGTTTTCCATAATGGCTGCAACAAACTACATTCCCACCAGCAGCATAGGAGGGTTCTCTTTTCTCCATACCCTAATTTACTGTTGAAAAATCAGCTTTTTTTCACTTCTAACATGTATTAAATAGCTAAAGAGAAAAATGACTGAAATCTGAAGGCCCTTCATACCAACTTCAAGAACAAAGAGTCTTCCAGTGTTGTGCTCTCACTGTGCAAAGAAAAGATATTGGCTAAGAACCTTTAAAATTTTGCATTATATTTATTCTTAAGAAAAGGATTTAAGCTGTAATTCAAAAAATCATTCTATTTCTTACACAACACATATATGTTTATATTTACTATTAAGTTGCAAATGGCAGGAGGTATGAAGTTACATGTTAAAGGTCAACTTAAAAATTTTTCATTGAAATACAGTTTACAATGTTACATCAGTTTCTGGTGCACAGCATCATGTTTCAGTCATACATATACATACATATGTTCCTTTTCGTAATCTTTATCATTATAGGCCATTACAAGGTATTGAATATAGTTGGCTGTGATGTCCTCATTCTAAGAGAAGTCAGCCAGACAGAGAAAGACAAACACCATGTGATGTCACTTATCTGTGGTCTCTAAAAAAATGACACACGTGAACTTTTTTACAAAACAGAAAGAAATTCACAGACATAGAAAACAAACTTATGGTTACGGGGGAAGGGGGATGGGAAGGGATAAATTGGGAGTTTGAGATTTGCAGATACTAACTGCTATATATAAAATAGATAAACAAAGGCCAACATTTTTTATTCTAATTAAACTGAGTTTATAAATTGTCCAAATGAAAATTTCACCCTTGTTTTCACTTGTTTTGTGTTTGCTTCCCTATTTTGTTATTTCCCCCCTTTTTCCTCTAATAAATATCTACAATGCGTACACTTTGTTTGGGGTTAGGAGGAGGATTTTAGTACGGCATCCAGGGCAGACCCAGAGTCCTTCACCATGTGAAGACTCTTCACCACACGACAGGACAGGGAATCTAGCTTGCAAAAACCATAGGAAAAAAAATTAACATCCCAGTTAGTTTAGATTTAATTTTAACTGAACTTTCTATAATCTGTTTTCTATGTTTTGTAAAGGTCTATTGGGGGAGCCAGAGTCTGTGGAAAAGGCTCAGTCCACCATCTTGAAGTAATTCCAAAAAAGAATATTTTCATTTTCTACGTCCCTGCAGCAAGTCGTCCTTTCCTCTTACAGCTTTTGCCACCCTGAACCTTGTGCCTCAATGACCTGAGCCTTGTTTTCTCTTCCCTACTGAGTCCCACGGCGGCCAGGGGAGATGAAAGCAGAGACTTATCAGACCTTTATGGTGTTTAAGAAACATCACGTGTGCCATGCAATTTAAGTCATTTATGCACCCTGTAAATAAGCATTAATATTATTTCTACTATATGGATGAGGAAACTGAGGCCCAGAGAAATCAAAGTATATTACATTGTGCCTCTCTGAATTCAAAGTCCAAACTCTTTCCATGAAGGCAGGGATTTGATTCATTTTTTAATCCCCCAAATAGATGGGCGTATCTCTTCACTCAGAAATTCTCACTAAATGAAAGAAATTACATATTTCCTTCAAATAGTTTTACTCTATGTATCATATAATATTTGTCACCTATGATTTCTGAAAAACTGGCTATGCTGTGCTCAAACACACACACACACACACACTGTTGCACACACAATAAAAAGAAAAAGCTACTCAGCATACAAGATGAGCAAGCTTGAAGCATCTTAGCAAAGCCTGTATATTTGAGAGTGTCAGAACTTTAAACATGTCTTTTTCATTATGTATGTAACCCATATATATGTAAACAAATAAACAAATATTTTTATTCTTATAGAGCAAGGTTTCCCCATTCTGTCAAATACACTGGGCTCAGTTGGGTTGGTTGTATTGCATCGGTGAGTTTAATTAGTTAACAAGGGTTGATTACACAATAGCTGTGTGGTCTAGGCAACTCAAAAAGTAATTAAAATAGACTTTCTAAACATATAGGTTGTCATTGAACACCAGATTCTCATATCTTTACTTCATCAGGTACTTGACAGCATGGGTTTTAAAATATACAAATTGTGTTCAAAAGAGTAAACGCCACAGCATAAAGAGCTTATGTTAATAAAAACAGTTCTATTATACAGCAAACATTTCAAATGTGTTGGAATAGATCACACAGTTACACTAGATGACGTATCAGGAGCTGCCGTGGAAAGGCCCACATGGCACGTGTGGCCAACAGCTGGCAAGACACAGAGACCCTCAGTGCAACAGCCTTCAAATCCGGAATTGGCAGAGCAAGTGCTTAGCATGCCTGAGGTCCTGGGTTCAATCCCAGTGCTTCAATTAAATAAATAAATAAACCTAATTATATCCCCCCAACACAAACAAACAAATAACTAAAAAAAAAGAAAAGAAAGGAAACGGAAGCCTGCCAGCAACCAGGAGAAGAAGGCTGCACAGCTGGGTTGTGCCTTCAGATCAGACTGCAGCCCTGTCAGTCCTTTAAGTGACATCGCAGGAGGCTCTGAGGCACAGAACCCAGCTAAGCTGTGAGATGATAAATTTTCATTGCCTTACACCACTAAGCGTGGGCGTAACTTTTTTATGCACCCAAAGATAACCAATGCACTCAATAACATAAAATAACTGAATTAAAAGGAATGAAATCAAATGTCTTCTTTCAAACAATGACTTGTGTAAAACTATCTGTGAAATAACACACACAGTACACACAACATAGGGTCATGGTTAAGAGCATAAATTCTGGAGCCAGAAGGTAGGGTTTAAATTAAGTAGTTCTGAAGCTAACGCATATCCCACTGTCTAAACCCAATGTGTCTTTAAGCAGCATTCTGTATAAAATAGTTTCTTACCAGAAGGTCTGCTCAGCTCAGTTCAGAGCTTACCTGTATCATTCAGAGCATCTAAGTGTGTGGCTGATGTTCTGAAGCACTCACTCACCCAAGGAGAGGTGAGAGAGGCCTTTTTACACAAGCAGAGAATCAAAAGAAGGGAGAGAGAAGTTTCATGAGGAAACTGATGAGAAAAATGGGATTTAGAATCTATATGCAGCAACTCTCTTTCAAAAAAAGATTATATATGGTCTCTTCACAAGGGAAAAGAGTAGAATTAAGTCAGTGGAAGTTCTGTCTGTTGTTATGAGGATGTTTTTCACCTGATTGGTTTTTTAAAAATTGATGCATAGTCAGTTACAACGTGTCAACTTCTGGTGTACCGCACCATGTCCCAGTCTTGCACATGTTTTAATGTTTGAAAAAAAAGGTGTGCCTTTCGCTCACTTTTCCTCTTTCACTCTCATGGTGCAAACAAATGTTGACCAGCCTGCACATCAGCACAGGTAGAAAAGGAGACCACAGAAGGGTGGAAATGCTTCTTAGGACTCGGAACAGGCTCTCGGAGACTTTTGTCTGAACATTGTGGGTGTGTGCCCTTCAAGTCTCGAGCCTCGTGAGAGCAGACTGAGGCCCTTTACTGGTGTCCCTCCCCAGTGGGATCAGAAATACTCGGGAAGAAAATTTCCCATGCACTCTGCCAACATATCAACTCGACTCCCACATTACTCTCTTCTCAAATGAATTTTAATTTGCTTCAAAAAATAAACCCAGTGCTCCCATGGAAGAAAACTCCTTACAGCTCAATGACACTGTCAAGCAAAATCAAAAGGATGCTCAAAAATTGGTAGCTCAGAAGATGAAGTCTGACCATTCGATTCTTGCATGAAACAGCTTCTGAGTAGCGTGAGTTTTTCTCAGACATTCACAATGGCTGCCTCCTGCAGGACTGTCACAGGTTGTGGAAGCAACAACTACCTTGTTTCCAGGTCAGCAGAAGTGCTGCGTCCTCCACATATATCCAGAGAAAGTCAGCATCCAAGCTTCCCGGCCATCTCTCCATCAACAGACCCGTGCAGGAGGACCACGGGGGTGGTGAACGGTGCTCACCCTGACAACCGGCAGCAGACAGAACCAGCCTAAAGGAAATGAGAGCCAGCTAAAAGGACGTGAGGATGCTGACTGTTTCAATGTCCTTTTTGGTGTGATTATTTTCTGAGGCAAATGTGTGTATTGGATGCAAACACTAAAAGAGCTTTTGAAGGAAACTATTTATATCCCTCGGTCTATTTACATGACGATTAAGACGAGGGAAATGGGGACTATTAGCAATTGTTGTCATTTTTAGGGGAAGGGAATTAGGTTTCTTTATTTTATTGTTGATGTGGCTAATGCAAAATTGAAAGCAGCAAATTATGGCCAATTTTACATTGTTCATGATTTGGAAGGCAAGTAACCAAAAACAACAGGTTTTCTCCTAGAGAAGAGGTACCATCCAGTCAATAGACCCCGCCAACTGGCAGGGCACCGAAACTGCCCTAAATCTCGTGTTGTCTTTGGTTAAATCATCCTGTGATTCCCATTTGAAAGAATTTTACTTCAGGTAGCATGCACATCTCATCAGATTGTCTTGGGAGAGTCCTGAAGAAATGGGATCCATGAAGAACTGGTTGGGTTGACATCACCGGAGAACCTCCGTGTCCAGGTACAGCGGGCCCTGCGGGGCAGTGCCCCTGGGGCCCTCGGGCATTGAATTCCTCAGTTCACTACGAAAGAACTTATTTTAATTCATGAACAATCTCTTTCTTCATAATTTTTTTTTTGTAAAACTGGTAAAAAAGGTACCTAGAAACTAACTCGATTTAGATTACACATTCTTTCGTGCATTATTTGTAATGAGTAGTAGATTCGTCGCGGTATTTTTAGCAGAAATAAAACAAGCTAAAGGGGGAAAAAAAGCATATAGTATATGAAGTGAAACATTTATCACCACAGAGATAAGTGATGGCTATTTCATTTCCCAAAAACTACTTCTGTTGAATAACTCTTTCCAAAGCTGACTTTCAACCATCTCAGAAAGGATGACTTTCCTGAAGGCTCCTACAGGAGGTAACTGACACTTTAGATTTTCCAGAAGAACTCATTGGAGTAGAATGAACCCAGATAGGATAGTTGTTTGCCAAAAAGTCAACAGACCTGTGCTTGCAAAACAGGACATGTCAGGCCTTGTTCAGTCTCTTTCCTCGGTAATGGAGTTCAAATCCCAGGTGTCATTCGAGTGGAACAAACCCACCAAAAAATCAATGAGGTCTCTCTAAGCACGTCGGGAGGTGGTACCTGACTGAGGAAGATGCTTGCTTCACGCGGTTGCACCCACTGTTTATATTGTGCTTGCCTAAAGCCCAAACCTACAATAAATCTGCAGAATTCCTGGGCTACTTTCACATTTCCTGTGTGAGGAAATGCCCTCTTCCCTGCACCGTTTCACAGACATACCTATAAGTAGCTGCTCTTAAAATGGGAGAAACTAAAAGAAAACAACTCTTTTTAGAAATGACCCAGGTCAGGAGGCTTCCTGGTTTTTATTGCCACTTCAAAGCCAAACCAGATAAACTAGCTTAAGGTACCACTTTGACACGGAATGGAATTTGATCCAGCTGTCTGAGGAGCACGCGGTTTGAGATCACAGGAATTTTGCTTGGAAGTCTCGCCTCTCACCCATATATGGCAGAACCCGCCGTGTACGCTACTCGTTTGTGCCAAGAACCCCTCTCCGCCAGCTGACCCACCAGACTTAGGACGTCCGCTGCTTCTGGTACGTCCACCCCTCGTTCCTGCAGAAAGTCACATGAGACTTGTGCGCTCTGACCCTCCATTTACACTTTTTATGTTTCCTCTCCAGGCTGCTCCGACCAGCAGCAGGGACCGCAAGCGGAATCCGGGATTGGAAGGTTGCCAATGCTTGGACGCCACGTGCTCCGTCCCCTTAGAGATGCCTGACTCGCACATACTGTCTGGGTTAATGCTGCCTTTCTAACTGCGGAGTGTCTGGAGCTCGCACCTGCCCAGGCCACCCTCGAAGGGTCACTGCTTGTTTCCAGTAGCGCTTGTGTGTCCCCTGACCTCTCTGTCCATCTCTGATGCTCTTAGGAGTTTCCTTGGAGACATTTTTAGCAGGAAATGTGTCCCTTGCTTCAGGCTACTCTGTTCTTCCAGTGTCTCAAAACTAATTTGACTAACTAACGTCTAAGGCTAGATATGACCAGATGACTTTCCAGATCAGACATGCGATAGCAGAGGTTTAATGAGAAAACTTGGATTTCTCAAGGGGCTGCGAAGCTCGGCTGAGTTATTTGTGTTCTACGTAGGAAATAACCCAAGTCGAAGATAAATGTGACACTTCAAATGGAATATCTGCTGACGTTTCTGGTGGCAGCTGCAAGGATGTCTAAGGTTTTCCATTTCTCTGTTCAGCTTCAATAATGAACATGAGGTCCAAGAATCATCTTTAAGAAAGAAGCAAGAGCTCAGTTTAGTCAAGAGCATTAGGCAGAAGCTGGGGAGAAGGTATGGCTCAAGTGGCAGAGCGCGTGCTTAGCATGCAGGGTTCAGTCCCCGGAACCTCCTCTAAAAATAAATAAGTAATCTAATTATCCCCCCTAAGAAAAACTAAAAAAAAAAAACAAACAAACAAACAAACAAACAAAACCCAACATTAGGCAGAAGCAGGAAGCTGGAAGCTTAATCTTTTTCTTCTGAATGTCTACAATACAATACTAGGTTTAAAAATGACGAGGGGTTTACCAAGAAAGCTTGTAACATCTGAATGCCAAAACATCAGGTTGCCACTGTCACTACCTGACGTTCTTTTTTAAGCTGGTGATTTCTATAAACTGTTTTGGTTCACATTTTAACTATTATCCTGAATTTTCAATCAGAATTTCTCATATGGAAAATGTGTACCCATAACTGGCATTTTTAATGGATCTGATAGTAACCACATTGTAACTTAAAAACACTCATGTTTTCCTTCCAGTTGAAGGTTTGTTTTCCTGCGTTCAGGAGAGTATTTTTAAGAAAGTTTGGTGCATATAAATAGCCATCCCAATAACCAAATCTTGACATAAACTGAATATTTGCAAATGTGCCAGAAATTCAGTGACATTATTTTGTTTTTGTTTTTTTTTTCCCCTCTATTTTTTCCATGGGCTCCAGCATTTACTGTCTTAACTTGTGATTGGAAAAAAACTACCCAAATAGGGCAAAAAGATGTTTCTGTCCTCTGAATTCAGCCAGAAAATCAAGAGGAATCAACAAATATACAGGGTCTTCTAACTGGGAAATACTGATGTGATCAAATGTTCCACGTGTAATAACACCGTCCTTTGAAGTTTGGCCAGGAGCACCATTCAACCAAAAAGAAAAATCCACATTTAAAAAGTAGGGACGCTGGACCCTCCGATGACAGAAAGCTACAGGACAAGTGGATCTGGTCACTGTTAATCAAAGAACAAAAAGGGTGCTAACAGTTGGTAAATCCCTCTGTCAATACTTTGAAGATGGTCCACATATGACATTAACCTTGAATTAAGAACTATTAAGTATATATTCCTTTATTAACTTGTTAATTAATCATGAGTTAATACTGGAGAATAAATTTATTCTTTAGCTACCCAATAAAGCCTCATTTAACCATTTAATTCTTTGATTTTAAATGCTGACAAAGACATTTCACCAACGCATTTTCCCTTATAAATTCACATGTTTAAACAATTCCTATTTCATATTTTTTTTATTTTGTCATGACTTGAAAATATGTAAAAGAAATTCCTTCCAGAAAGATGAATACGTATCCCATTGCTGACTTATCCCTTCCAAGGTTGTGTTTCCCCAACCAGCCCAAATGATGAACGTGGTGCTGTCTTACACGTTGGAGGCCAGGCTGCCTGGCTACCAAAGCACAAACATTCATCCCACTGCCACCAAACTGTATCCCCCTTCACGATTTGTGGGCCTCAAAAAGAAAAGAGAAGAAAAGCGGAAAGAAAAGAAAGAAACCAACAAGTTTCTGATAGAATGGAATATTTAAATTCACATATTTGTACTGCCCACAAAAGCAGATCATTTCTGTTTTTCAACCCCAAAAAGCTGCTTCTTCCTATGAAAAAGTATCTGCCTTAAACTAGAATTGAAAAATAATTATGTGACAGAAGCTAGGGGACCACGTCATCATACACATGTCCAGAACTCAGTAGGTTGTGTTACTCACCTTCAGTCCGTGGGGACCCCCTACATGACCACCTTCATCAATGTTAGGTGACCACACAGCTCAGAACTGAGCTTGTTCCTTGTTCCCTGACCACATGCCTCCCAATCACCCGATTCTCTGATCCAGCCTCTGAAATGCCACTGTCCACATCCATCTCAGAGAACCAGCCGTGCTGTGAGGAGCGATGGGGATAAACGTGGAAAGGGGGCCGCTGCACCACTGACTCACCCCTCGTCTGCTGCAGCAGTGGAAATACCACCAGTCAGAACTGCTTCTTTCCATTTCTGCCTTTCAAGCCCCTTCAGAAGTCCCAGCAAATTAAACTGAGTCACACAAAACCATATCACATCCTCTTCCCTTCCCAGAGAGATCCAGAACTCTCTGGGAGACGGAACATCCGGAGAACTCAGAGACACGCGCTCTGAACAGAGCTGGGGGTGCAGGGATAGAAGGGTGAGACTCTCAGGGCAGAGTCTCCCTGAGATGGTGACCAGGCATTCCTTCTGCTTCTTCCTGTCTCTCTGCCTTTATCTGTTCATCCTTCAGTCTCTGAGCCTGGACTGCTTGCTCTCAACAGCAGTTGCTCCTATTGCTCCTTGAGGGGTCATGGTAGATTTAGCTAAGGCCACCTCGGCAAATTCTCCTGAAGGAGAACACCTGAGCATGTGACACCTCGGTGAGTAACTGTTTCTGTCCCAGCATTCCGACCTGCATGTGGACTCTGTCGTCATGGAAGGGTCGTTTTTCTTGTATTAAGAACATAGTAAAATCTTTCATATCATACAATGATTCTATAGTTAAGTCACTCTACTCTTAGAAAAATATCTACTTAGATAATGATGTATTTGATATGCTGCTTTGGAAAGTTTAGGAGCTATGAGAGATGGTTAGGAGGCTCTCCCCCAGCTCATCGTGAAAGCAAAGGAGGAAAACAAAATGTGCTTGGGTAAAGAATTTAACATCCTGGTGGAAATTCTGTAAATACTGAATGATGTTTACCAGGCCTCTACCTACCTCTGCAAAGAAAAAGACAAAAGGGGAGGAAAAAAGAAAGCATGCTTTTGATCTGTGATGCAATGCTTAAACGCCCTACAGAAGGTCATCTGGTTCCTTTCCCTGTGGTAGCTGAGCTGGAGAGACAGCCGCTCCGCACTCCACTCCCCATGGTCAAGTGTATCAGCTGATGCAAGGATCACGAACCGGGTCCTCAGTGCAGAACCAAAAAGGAACCCAGAGATTCTCAAATGTACAGCAGTTTTCTCCTAGCTGGGGAGGAAGTGTTCTGGGGCACTGCACACATTTTTCCCCTTTATTGACGTGCTTTTAGGGAGCCCTTTGGCTCACCTTAGAATATGATTTATGTACCATAGTGCCTTGGAAGGCAAAGAAATTTTCACTCTTTCCAAGCAGGCTGCTTTCTTCTTTTATCTGTTTTAACAGAATTGCTTTCCAATAACAAAACTCATCAGATTTCAAACCAAAATACACTGGACCAAGAGGGTTTGGCACCGGCAATCAGGGAAGACATCCTTACTTGAAATTGCAGAGATCAATGTGATGACATTTACACATGCGCAAGTGTTAACATGGTAGAGGGAGAAGGGAAGCCCTCTTACCCCTTTCCGTTTCACTGGATATGTGATGAAAGGATGGACAGATGGACAGATGGATGGATACTTCATCACTGGAGGCTGCCCAATGTCTTTGAAATGCAATATCCTTCTCTATTGGGTATTTCCCACATTATGAGCCCCAAAACTCACACCCTTGGGCTCCTCTGCAGCACAAGACATAGGTCCTACAGGTCAGAATTACCCAGTCAATATCTGGATTCAAGAGTGAACTTATCTACAAAACAGAAACAGACTTGCAGACATAATGAACAATCTTACGGTTATGGGGGGGAGGGGGTGGGAAGGGATACATTTGGGAGTTTGAGATTTACAAATGTTAACCACTGTGTATAAAAATAGATAAACAAAGTTCCTCTGTACAGCACAGGGAACTATATTCAATATTTTGTAGTAATCTATAATGAAAAACAGTATGGGGGGAGGGCATAGCTCAAGTGGTAGAGCACATGCTTAGCATGCGTGAGGTTCAATCCCCAGTACCTCCTCTAGAAAATAAATAAAAAAGTAAGCCTAATCAACCCCCAATAAGATTTTTTTAATTTAAAAAAAAAGAGTATGAAAATGAATATGTGTATGTACATACATGCCTGGGACATTGCACTGTACACCAGAAATTAACACATTATAACTGACTGTACTTCAATAAAAGTAAATAATTTTTTATTTAAGAAAAGAGGAAGCTATCATATTGGGGAACTGAACTCCTAACAGATGCTTCTGGAGAGCCTCTGGGTTGTGATTGGATATGGTCTTGCCTGTGTTTCTGAAATCTGACTCTCTGGTCATCCTGGCAATAACCTCTAAAGGAACCTTTTTTCACCAAGACAATTTTTTTTCTTTTTTTTTTATCGAGTTATAATCAGTTTACAATGTTGTGTCAATTTCTGGTGTACAGCACAAATTTTCAGTCAGACCTGAATATACATATATTCATTTTTACATTCCTTTTAACCATGAGCTACTACAAGATCTTGTATATATTTCCCTGTGCTCTACAGTATAAATTTGTTTATCTGTTCTGTATATACCTGTCTATTTGCAAATCTCGAATTTTCTTAAAGGATGTATCCCTGAAATAAAAAAGAAACATGGTAACGTTTCTCATTACGACACATTACGTTACAAATGAACTTTGTCATTGCAAAACCAACTTTGTCACTACCATAAAAAATAAAAATAAATATAAACATTGTAGAATTATCAAGACCTTTGGGAGCATACTTAAAGAAAAATAAGAAGCATCTGTGTGACTTTTTCTTTTACTGAATCGTGCAGTGAAGAGGAGAGATTTGGATGGTAGCCTGAAGGGTTATAGCTGAAACGGCAGAAGAGAGAACTTGGGGCGAGGGACCGTCCTCAGGAGAGGAGCTGCAAGCAAAGAGCAGAAACGTCTAAAGGGGATCTGGGGGAGGAGGGTGTGGCAGGCAGTGCGAAATGCAAACCTCCTTTCCTCCCCGCGAAACATTCAGTAAACTCTGCATTGTCTGTAAAGCACTTGGAGTTAAATTGGAGTCAAGGAGACAGATACCGAGAGTCGCTCAGAACAAGTGAACTCGTGTTCAAATCAACAAAAAGCCTTCCTTTCATTGGGGCATGAGGATTCCATCAACCAGGTGTCTCCGAGGCGCCAGTGGGAGAGGATAATTAATCAAGGTGAACCTTTGAAAAATAAAATCTACCTATGGGTCGTGACGGTGTGACCGGGGGCATCTGAGGGGCGGTTTGTGCTCTCAGAGGGGATTACGCGCAACGGCAGGAATCCATCAGTGCGCCGCCGGCTACTACCTTCAGAGGGGAGGGCATCCTATGACCCACCCAGTTATCTCAAGGACGGGCAGTTAGCTCACCTGGCGGCGAGGCCGGCTCAGCGTTCATACCAGGAGATCGGTGCTCTAAAGTGGTAATAAATCTGGGATTGTCTCAGAAACACAGAAGGGGACTCGCAAAGACTCCGGAGAACACAGAGGTAGTGATGCGAATGATCGCTGCTGTTTTCTGCTGCTGCTTCTCCATAAAACGCTAATGGATTAAAGAGAACATCTGATTCATTTCTCACTGTCTTGACTGAGAACATCCAGTTAATCCTGGGAGTTATCTCCTAAGGCCTCGCATGCCTCCGTGAAAGGTCATTCCATGACCCTTGTTCTTAGTCCATTCCAGAGCCAAGGCCTTCTGACCAAATTCTCAAACATTTCCGCACTGTATTTCAGCTCAGTAATGGGCTACCTTTTTACACAGGACCCAAAATCCATCCTGGAACACTTCCCTTTGCCAGAAGAACCTGTCTGGGCCTCTTTCCAACAGAGTCGTTCTGCAAATCTCTCCCAGAATGTGCATACTCCCTTTCCTTCTAACCCTGATTCTACCTGATTCCTAGTCAAATCCATGCTTCTGGCTTCTCAGTTGCCTTGATTTCTCCATTCACTGCTGACCAAAGTCTCACCTGGTGGCAAGGACTCTTTTAACTGCTCAGGTGTATGGAGGTGAACTATAAGACTTACAAGAATGATCCAAAATTCAATAGAATCACTTGTGTCCTTTTTTTTTAAATATTCCAAATATGATGATATCATGTGATGTTTTTCTTTCTTTTTTCTGGGTTACTTCTCTTAGAATGATGATCTCTCAGTTCATTCATGTTGCTGAAAATGGCATTATTTCATTCTTTTTTGTAACTGAATAGTATTCCATTGTGTAAATATACCACAGCCATCTGTCAATGGACATTTAGGTTGCTTCCAATCACAAAACAGAAACAGGCTCACAGACATTAAAAATAAACTTACGGTTACCAGGGGGGAAGAAGAGTGCGAAAGGATAAATTGGGAGGTCAAGATTTGCAAATACTAATTACAATATATGAAATAGATATGTTTGTATCTGTTAAACCCAAACTACTAATTTCTCTCTCCCTACTCTTTCCCTCACCAGTAACCATATTTGTTGTCTATGTCTGTGAATCTCTTCCTGTTTTATAAATAAGTTCATTTGTGTCATTTTTTTAGATTCCACATGTAAGTAATATCATATGATATTTTTCTTTCTCTGTCTGACTTACTTCACTTAGAATGACATTCTCCAGTTCCATCCATGTTGCTGCAAATGGCATTATTTTATTTTTTATGGCTGAGTAGTATTCCATTGTATAAATACACCACAGCTTCTTTATCTAGACATCTGTTCATGGACAATTGGGTTGTTTCTATGTCTTGGTTATCATAAATAGTGCTGCTATGAACATTGTGGTGCATATCTTTTCCCATTAGAGTTCCCTACAGATATATGCCCAGGAGTGGGATTGCTGGATCACATGGTAGGTCTATTTTCAGTTTTTGAAGGAACCTCCATACTGTCCTCCACAGTGGCTGCACCAGTCTGCACTCCTACCCACAGTGTGGGAGGGCTCCCTTTTCTCCACACCCTCTCCAGCATTTATCATTTGTAGAGTTTTTGATACAAATCATTCTGATTGGTGTGAGATGACACCTTATGAGAGTTTTGATTTGTGTTTCCTTACTTCCCTCTGGTGTTTTAAGGCTTGTCACCCACACTCTCTCTGCTCCTTCAGTGATGCTCCAACACTGCTCAGTCTCCCCGTTGGCCTGTGATCTGTCCTACTTATTAATCATATCATGTCCTCTTTGCAACAGGCTATTTCAGCTCACTTTGACTTTCTTCTGTGCTTCAATCCAAACTGGGTGCTCTTACCTTCAGCGCATATGTGAACTTTTTGTCTCCCACAACACAAAGGAAATAGTAACTCCTTCAGTTTCCTGTATTTCAAGCCTCCCCCCCACACACACATACCTGTAAATACATCTCCCTTCAAACCCAACCTTTACAAACGGGTTAGTGGTCCATCTTTTCCTGAGGACGTCAACCCTTTAGAAATGGAGAGTGGAAGAGAGGGCAGGGACCATGACTCTCATATTTGTACACCTGGTGATACAGGAAGGCTTGGAACATAGTATTGATAAACATTTCTTCATTTTTCTTTCTCATTAAGATAGTGGGGAAAAATAAAGAGGAGGAAAAGAGCCAGGAGAAGAGACATCAACGTTTAGTTACTATTACCATATGCTGACCACTGTGCTAGATGGTTTTCCTTTATGATATGTGGATGCTATGACTTTCTCCTTTTAACAAAGGAAACACTGCTTTTGGGGGGTGTTGTGTGATTATAAATGGGCTCCCAAGAGCAGGGCTGGGATTGAAGCCAGGTACCTGCCGCCAGTTACCTTCACCACTGCTGAGTGAAGGATGCCAAAGAGAACACAGTAGGCTGTCAGCACTTTACGCCTATGATACACAAAGCTTCCAGCAGGACAGCGGAGAACACAGCCAGGCTAGGGGGCTTGACGAACTGCAGAATGTCTTCATCTCCACTGAAGAGGAAAACAAATTAAAATTGAAGACATGATTTGAGACAGGATTCCAAATGGCCTTAAAAAAATGAAATAAACTTTCTTGGCAGTGGAGACACACTGTGAACTACGAATTAAAAAAAAAAACCGCAATGAAATATATTTCCTATTTAGAAGAGTCAAGTTGTTAGGATAAGAATTATAAAGAGAGCAGATTGAAATATCCCAAACCTTAAGAACTAGGAGCTTACAGGGAAGGTAGATCTTAATTACAAATGAGAAGATAGAAAATGATTCCTGTAAAAATAAATTTTGTGGGACATCAGGAAAAGTAGAGATTTTTCTTTTAAAGATAAGGGGGTACTTTATGAAGGGTGACATTTTATAGATACCAAAAGAAAAAGAAAAAAAAATCTAGGGCTGGAAGAAAGCTCACTTGGGGTGGAGGAAACAGCCCCGCAAAAGTGCTGAGGTGGAAAAGTAGGGGTAAAAGTTAAGAGCGCAGCTTGACCGCGGTGCTCAGTCTGGGAGGCCGCCGTCAGAGGTATGGCGCGCGAGGTAGGTAAGTCCAGGACCCATCACCTCTGCCTGCGTCCTTCCTGCATCAGGTCATGGGACTCCCTCTGTGTGTCAGCTGGAAAATCACATTATCACAACTGGGGTTGAAGGGACTAATCTGACAGACCGTGAGCTGTGAAATAGAAGCTATTTATGAAAAAAGTAAATTTGATGGAGCTTGAGATGAACTGAGTCTGCCGGGCAAGGGAGGGGGGAAATCACTCGCAAGTCACGCCAGCATTCCAGGGGCGTGGTCTAACGAGGAAGGTTTTAGGAAGACCAGGCCAGGGGAACGGTGCACACAGAATGATCAGTGAAGAAGCAAGATTTATCGTGGGGGGATGCTGACCAACGCAGGGCTGAGAGTTCCGAACAGGCAGCAGGAAGCTGGGGGGGGGGGGGGGTTGGTCCTGAAACATATTTCAAAACGAGAACTGACAAGAATTGATGTTAGAATGAATGCAATGAGTGAACATCACAGAATCAAAGTCAGATCTCAGGCCCCACGCTGGAGAAGTCTGTGGCCCACAGACAGCACTGAGGAGTTTACTAGGATGAAAAGTTTGTTTTAAAATGGGATAAAGATAAACTCAAAAGTGGGCACACTGAGTCACATGAGTTCCACGATTCACCTCAACCAAGTCTTCCTAGTTATTCTTACACACATCCCTCGTTTCCAAGATTCAGCCCTACACATCAGAAGTTCAGCTCCTCAGACACTCTCCAGACATTTGCTACTTTTCAATATCCTGAGTAACCATTCGCTTCTGTTTTCAGTCTTGTCGCTATTACTATAGCAGAGGGAGAGAGAACAAAGGCTAATATTGGTCTAAACTTTCTGTGCTCTAACTTTTTGGTTATACAGGAACCAGAAATGATAGTCACAGCTGAGATGGAAACTCAGTCCTTCACAATGTCTTATCTGGCCGTTGGAGTGAAGACCCAGCAGAAAAGCATCTAAAACCATCCCTGGCCATATGAAACTTACTGACTGTAAGAAAAGTTGTCAGATGCCCTTGATCTCCTTTAGCAATACGAGCCAGAACAGACAGTCACACAAAGGGCAGACCGATTAAGGCTGTTTAACGCATAAACCAAATAAAACTATCAAATACCAGATTATTAGAAAAATAATCAGAGAGAATGATACAGAGTCAAATAGAAGTGGGAAAAAATTTTCCTGCAGATTTTTTTAAATGGTTAATCAAATTCTTAAGCCATATTTAAATGGCCTTAAAAAGCTTTTTTTAAAGTATAGTCAGTAACAATGTGTCAATTTCTGATGTACAGCATAACGTCCCAGTCATGCACGTACATACGTACATTCATCTTCATATTATTTTTCATTAAAAGTTATCACAAGATATTGAAGATAGTTCCCTGTGCTACAAAGAAGAAATTTTGTTTTTTAATCTATTTTTATATATAGTGGTTAACAATTGCAAATCTCAAACTCCCAAATGTATCCTTTCCCACAAGCTAAGAGATGTCATGTGGTCTGTGCCCTAACCGACAAAAGACACCATACCTGTACACATGAAAACTGAGGCTGTCCGACAAAATAACTTGCTTATAGAAACTGCAAAGAACCAAATATCCCAGGGATATATGACTTTAACTGTACAAAAAACAAAATTGGTTAAAGAGGAGGCAGATAAGCAGTCTGTGTTCAGAAGATCAAGGAATAAATACATTCACCTTTCAGAGAGACTTTTCACACTATAATCTGTCATCTCATGGCTCCTACCAACCACACATTATGTCTGAAGACATACTCATCCTGGCAAGATATTTCCCCTTTAAATACGGTTAGTAACGTTTCTCTCATTTAAAGACTCAAAAATTAAGATGAGTTTCAGAGTTTTAGAAGAGATGTTTGTCCAAATCACTATAATCTTTATATTAAAACATTTCAAGATATTATGTATTAAATTGGTGAGTTCTATATTATATCTTTATCAAGAATTAAAATGATACAGTTAAATAGCAGAACAGATATTAAAAAATTGGTCAATTTGGATCAAAAATAGTTTATTATTGCAAACAATATTTTTGCAACCAATGAAAGGACTTTGCCTGAGTAAAATAAATGAATCTCTGTGTTGACCATTTGGGATGTGTGTGAAAATAATTCCTGAACTAAGTAGTAGCTGAAATCTTATGAGGAAGGAGGATCAGTTTAAGAGGGGGTAACAATTCAGACTTTGCAGAAGAAACCAGGAAACTTAACCACTGTTTCATTCATTTGAGAAATCTCTTTAGACTCTGCCTGAGGGTTGAAACAGACTCCACTGAAATGTGGTGGAGAACTCTGTCCCCAGACAGATTCTTCTCGAATTACACAGAGCAACTGCTGTAGACTTGACCACAAAAAAAGACCAAGCACACCCAACGGCTCTGTGCGGGGCAACCTGCTCGCATTCCTGCTAGATTAAACAATACGTCCCTGCGTCTGACCAGATGAATTTTTTTGATAACATCAAACCCCACATCCAAAAACTTTCAGCAGCCAGACGTTTCGTTCAAAATCTCCCCAAGCATTGCCAACACAGCAGCTGCCAGGGGCTCCAAGCTGAGCGGTTTCCATCCTCCCTCACCAGGAGGGTCAGGAAAGGAGCTAGCTCTTCCCTGTTCATGACTGTCTGCTTTGGCTCGGATTTGGGAGAAAGTGGAGGGAAGGGAAAAGGGAAAAACAAAACAAAACAAAACATTTTAGCTGCTCTAGGTGAATGGGAAAGTCCCTAAACAGCCCTCTGGGCTCTGAAAGGTTTCTCACCTTTGTTTGGGGTAAGAGAGATGCCAGGCTATGTGCTGCAATCTTATGTTTATTCATTCTTTGGAAAGGGTGGTATTTCTCCCACTTCAACAAGTTCAGGGAAAGGATAAAGAGTAAATTATACAGCTTAGGAGCATGCTGTCCTGCTTATTATAAGAAATGAATTGGATGAAATGGATGATCTGTCTCTCCCTTCTCTAAAAGAGGTAAACTATGAAACGTTGAAATCCATCTGGGCAGAAGACAGAGTCAGTTTAAGCCGTGACTGTCCCAGTGTTCCAGGCTGGGATGTGCCAATGGGACGGACTTTTAGATTCTCTTTTCCTGTGTGAGAAAGAAGGAGGGGCAGGGGTTATTACGGTGATTGGAACACACTTCAGAAATGTTCCAGAGTAAAACTCTAGCGCATCGATGTGGTTACTGGTCACACTGTGAGCAACACAGGGAAGGTCTAAGCATCCGGGGGCTGCAATGGCCTCAGCATGGAAGGATTTCCCCAGAAACCTACAGGCCCTTCAGTTCTGCTGACAGACTCACCAGGACACAGGTCACTGCCAGCCAGCTCCACGGGAAAGGAACGCAACTGCACGGGCGCTCGCCTCACTTAGCAAGCAGTTCAGCTAATGAGTAGCAACCATCTGCTAACCACTGTGCTGGACCCTAGGAAGTCTCCACCCTCCGGGTGACTGTTGTCAAATGGACCTTTCATGATGGAGTGCAACGGAATACGAATTGTAAGAAAGAGATCCACAACTTTTAATGGAAATTGAGATTGGAAAAAAACGTTCATTCATTATTTCATGAAGAAATGGAGTCTTAAAACTGTGAAACAAGGCTGCATTGGCATTTCTCCAGAAAGACTAAGGAGAAACTGCAATCTGGCAGAAGAAACAGCATGCTCAGAGGTGCAGACGGTTCTGAGAGAGTTCACTCAAAATTCTGGAAGTTAAGAGAAACATGCAAAAAAAAAAAAATTCACGTTGGTGAGCAAGACTGCAAAACAGGCTGCAAATTCTTCCATCTGTATCTGTGCACCGTTTGCAGTGTGACTTAGTGAGAGGCAGGTTCTACTTCTTTACCCATTAAGTCTGGGTTTGGCCACGTGATTTGCGTTGCCCTAGGGGACATTACCAAATGCATCACAAGCAGAAGCTTGAAAATTGCTTGCACCTTTCACGTGGGATGAAGCCTCAGAGGACCCACGGCAGGCACACCACCTGCTGACAGCCAGCACCGTGACAGCCAGCGCCGGGCACGGGTCACGTGAGTGAGGGCGTCAGTGGCCAGCTGGGTGGCGGCAGGCACAGAGCTAAGACTAGAGGAAAATTCAGACCCACAGAATAATGAGTTAAAAAATTATTGTTCTTTTAAGACACCAGGTTTGGGGACTGGCTGGTTACACGGCAAAAGCTAACTGATGGTTGAGATGTTATAGAAAATATTACGCAAGAGTCAGCGTTCTTTAATGCAAAAAAAAAAAAAAAAGCATGCCTGACTCTGACTGCTTTAACAAGAAAAGATGCTATTAAAAAAATTAAAAAATAGTTCACAGACGCTCTAGGAGGGCGGAGATGTTCTCCTGGGTACACCCCTGCCCCCACCACCAGGACCAGCCACACAAAACTGCATCTCGCACTTTGGACACTGAATGCAGGATGCTATGGGTAGGACCCCTGCAACTTCTAGAGCAGTGGTGTAACTGCTGGACCTCATCATGACAGAGCCCACGTCACCCCTTTATCCACATCACTAGCTTCCAAAGTCAAGTCTCCAGCGGGTCGTGTGGGTTTGCAGAGTCAGGAAGCACGCCTACCCTCCAGCGATGGAGCAGGGGCATGAGGGAGTGAATCTGTGGCTTTGACTTTGTGGAGGAACAGGCTTCTAAATTAAGAAATATCCTAACGTAGAGTGCTCGGAAGTGCCAAAGTAACTTACACCCACAAGTGTCTACACCTTCCTGTATGCAAGTTTCTTTCTTACTGAAATATGCAAACAACCAGGACAAATACATTCCTCCCACTACAATTCAGCCATCACTCTGGAAGTGAAAACTCCCCAAAGGGAGTCAGTACAAAAATCTCATCAATGCAGCAGGTAGAACTGTTGGAGGTTTTGCAGGAGCACCAAGAGCTGGCCCAAGCGGACGGCTGCAAGAACAAAGATCTCCTACACCAAGAAGTTTGCAACAATCAACCACAGCCCCTCCCCTTTTTTTTATCTCCTAGACATTAGTCTGCCATCCTCTCCGTCTGCCAGCTTTCCGAATAAGGTCGCTATTCCTTGCCCCCACACCTCGTCTCCTGATTTATTGGCCTGTCGTGAAGCGAGCAGAACGAGTTTGGACTCGGAAACAGAACCAAGTCCAGCATCTCTGAAGGATGCCATTTCTGTTCCAGTTCCATCACGAGCCTCTCTTATTGCCTCATATTCTGTAAACTATGGGTCAGGATGTAACATTTCCTGCCATGTATGCCTATGCATATAAAGAATAAAGAGAACAGAGGGGAGACATTAGAACATTCAGGCGTGTACATGACACACGAAAGAAGAAAATATGTAGACACTGCAAGTGATCACAAGGCTGCCTTTGGACTTTTAATCACTTCTCCTTCCTTTTCTATACCGTGTTGTCTTTGCCTTCAGCTGGCTCTCAATTGATCCGGCTTCTTTTTTTTTTAACATTTTTTATTCATTAATAATCATTTTACAATGTTGTGTCAATAGATCAGGCTTCTTGACCTAGGGGGATAACCCAGATGAGTGCAGAGGTCCCACCTTCAGGCTATAACCTTGTACTCATTTGTTTTACCATTGGACATAGGCTCACGGGCTGCTGTGTGTTCTAGACCCAGCCCTCTCTGCCCCACTACACAGACAGTAGCCACGCTAATCACAGGGGAAAGAAAGTCAGTCCCTCTGGGGACAAATGTGGCAGGAGGTAATTAGGGGGCACAGGACAAAGCCGGTCCACCATGCCCATCTCCACGAGCTTAGGACACTTCCTCTGGAGCCCGGATGAGGGAACAGCAAACTTCTCCTTAAAAGGTGAGATGGCAGATGTTTTAGACTAAGAGGCAAAATCAAGGAACAATGTGGATTATTTGTTTATATAACCATTTCCAGTGAAATCATTTAAAAACAGACAAACCAATCTTAGCTCACGGGCTATAAAAAGAATATAAATAAAACACAAAAACAAGGCAGTGACCAGGTTTGGCTCTCAGGGCCATAATTTGCTGACCTCTAGTCTAGGTTATGCCAGGTATTTGGGGCACCTCAAATTATTTTGGCATTGGTCGCTGAGTCTGGACTTCAACGCATGGACAATGCAAACAATTAGAGCCACTCCCAGCTACCAGCATGTGCGCCTACATCAGTGAATTCAGCCTAGTTTAAGATTAGGCTTCCCTCTTTTTGACCCAATATCCACAGACCTTCCTCCCACACACAGTGTAGGCTCTTGCTATATAAGTTAGCAAATCTGCACAGCCCTTAAGGTGCAAGCTTTGTCATTCTACGTTTTCCTTTCTACACCAACCCCGGGGCACTGATTCCAAGCATAGATCTGAAGATGCTGGGATGGTTTCAGGGACGCGGTGTCACTGGGAGAATCTTCTTTCCCTTCGAGTTTACTGCTTTAGGCAGGGTTATTCGATGTCCATCAAACCAGGCAGGAAGAGTCCCATCAGACCCGAGAGGAAGGACAGCTTCCTGGAGCAAAACCACTTTCGCTCTTTTAGCAGAAAAGGGATCTAAATACTAAGAGCTGTTTGTTGGCTCATCGCTGTTCCAGGAAGGCCTGGACTCTTCCCAGCAAACCACAAGCTCAAAGGTCCCAGATTCACTGGAGGAAGAGTTCCCCTGGGGACCCCCTGTTGCCACCAGGACACACTTGCCCACAAGCCCCCAAACCCTCTCACCAAAGCCTGACCTTGGATGCTACTGTCAGAACTCCCACCCCTGCACCCAGAAACGGGGCCCCTCCCCAGCCAGTGCCCTGGTCCCTGCTCCCCTGTGCCATGGGCTTGGACGGGTAAGCAGATGGGCAAAGTCTTGGACCCTCAGTTACAAAGGAAGCACTTGGAAAGCTGTTGTCTGATTTGCACCCCAAGGAGCTGCAGACTTTGCAGCTGCCCAGTGGGTCTAGGAAGAGAAATAAAATAACCAATTTCAAAGATGTGGAGGGCGCTGCTCAGAGAGCTCAGCAAAGATATGGAGGCCCCAGAATCCCGGTGAAGCCATCTGTCCCTGGGCACCAGCCCGGCCCCAAGTGCACTCAGCCACCATGGGCAGTGGTCCAACCCCAGACGCAGTGGTGGGGGGCCAGGACTGCACAGAAGCAGGACCAGCAGACAGCTGACAATGGATCAGCAGCAATTCCGCATAAAAAGCTTACAGGAGACGGGGGGCTGAGAGTTAAAAGGAAAGTTGGCAGACGTTGGGTCAGAGATCTCAAGGGAAGCAAGCGGGTTTCAAGAAGGAAGGGCTGCCTGAGGTTTGCTGGCACTCCGCAGAGGTCAAGGAAGATGCAGATGGAAAAATACCTACTGTGTCTAGTGACATGGCTTCCCGAGGGGTTTAACGGACATCCTCTTCACCGGGGGACGGAGCAGAAGCCCAAATTGGACTGTGTGGTGCGTAAGGGCTGAAAAACAGAGAAAAAGAGGGGTTGAAAGGGGACTGTTGCTGAGAAGCTGAACAAGAAAGTCTGCAGAAGAAAGGCGGACTGGTACTTGTTCTGTCCTAGAGGACAAGTCCCATCTAGTGCCTTTTTTTCCCCTTCAGTCTTTACAGTTAAAAAATTAAATTAAATAGAGCATTTAAAAGGGGATGATTTCACATAAAAATCCAGCTGTCCTTGAAATGTCCACTAATCTCACAACACAGATTTACAGCACAGGCCCTCATCTGCCAAAAGAAAACCTGAGCTGGGAGGCTTCGGGTGACCTGCCCAGCGTGACAGCTAGGAAGGGCCTGAGCTGGGACTGCAGCCCGGGCTGCGGGCCTCTCCTGGTCCTCTGTCTCCCACGGCGCTCTCACGGTCACGAGTGTATCACGCAGTTCTGGGGCGACTTTCTTCTCATGACCCCGACCTGGAACCCGCTTGTGCCCTTAGCTGCCCAGGTGGAAGCAGCCTGCAGCCTGGAGGCCTCCGTCCCGTCCTCTGCGGCCTCTGGGGCAGAAGTTTCCTCCCCTGGCTGTGTTCATAAGGAAAGCAGCGGGGACCCCTGGAGAAGCTCCTCCCGGCGTCAGCCCCCGGGGACGCGCACACGCGCTGTCAGTCGTGACTCGCTCGCTGATGAGAGTCAGAAATAGTCGGGAATCCAATAAGAAGGAAAGTATTTGGCCAGGCTCGCATTTTCTACTCCAGTGGCTGCCCTCCAAACGTCTGGTCTCTGGGATGGAAACAACTTTCCTTAATTCTGCGGTGGTTCTCAGTTCAGGGGGAGCTACTGTTCCGGGGATCAATAAAACCCAACACGGAGGGGATTCTCTGCGTTTGTCAGGGAAACACTCAGGGACACCACGGTTTTTTTTTTTTTTTTTGGTGGATGTTATTCAAAGAACCTACGTTTACTCTAATATTGATGTAATTCTTATTAGCTACAAAGTAAATGTGTAATTGATGCAATTACTTAGAAACTAGACTGTTCCTTTCCATAAGCATCAGAACTTATTTTTAAAAAACTCTGTTTTTCCAGGGGGTGGGTATAGCTCAGTGGTAGAGAATGTGCTTAGCGTGCACGAGGTCTTGGGTTCAATCCCTGGTACCTCTTTAAAAAAAAAAAACAAAAAACCAAATTACCCCCTCCCCCCCAAAAATAAATAAAAATAAATAAATTTAAAAAGACAAAAGCTAAATAGTTTTGATTTAAAAAAATTGTTTAAAAAAACCCCATTTTTCTATATGGTGACCTTGGGACACTAAAGAAGGAATCTTTAAAATTTCAAAATTACAATCAGCTTGAAATGTCTTGTCATCTTAATGGAAAGTTAAATCAAATGGTTTAAATTAATAGACATGTACTTACGCCAAAAAATAAGTCAACAGACACAAAGAGAAATGTCTTATATTATCTTGAAAGCAAGAGAGGATGTCTATTAGATTTGCAGCCTTCTTGGAAGATGTTTAAAGGCATCACAAGAAAAGATATACTCCAAAGGGAACAACTATATTTAAGGAATTTAAATTAGCACAGATTTGTCACTGGCGAACCAATAAATTATAAACTAAACCTTTTTAAAATTTATAAATTAAAACTTTTCCATTAGATTTATGTATTATTAGGTATTTTTAAGGTGCTGAAAGTAAAAGTGTTTTTATTTCACATGATACAGTATTAAATTTTCTCTGAAATATTTCCTCAGAAAATAATTTATGACAACATAATAAAATGTGTTTCTTCATGACCTTAAAGAAACTATATTTGGAAACATTTAAGAAAATAAATGTAATCCTGAAAAATTAGTCAGATTGTTACTCAGCACATCTAAAGTCATAGTAGTAGATGCCTCTTGCTGCTTTGTGAATTTCTAGACCTGAATGCAGAAACCACAAGGTTTATTGTCACAGTCTGGGTTCCTGGCAGGCCAGCTCTGAGACAAGGATGGAGGTTAGGATGTGGATGGTACCTGAGGAAGTATCCTTGAGATCAACACCTGTGAATGGCCAGAGAGGAAGGAGGTGGGGCAGAGGGAGATGGCGGGGACCACACAGCTTCAGCAACAGCCTCCGTCAGCCCCATGCCCAGCTCTAAGGTGGAGGTGACCACTCCAAGCTGTCCTGACTGGAGCCAGAGACCCAGAGGTTCACAGCCTGCATCTACTGGTCATTGCATGGGCCGTCCTGGGCTGGGGACATGCCCTTGAGCCCTTCAAATAGAAGCAGTTATTCAGATACACCCACCTCCTCTACTCCCATTTATACGTTCACATTTCATTTGCCTTTTATCACAGCTACACTGCCAAAAATTGTGAAAAGGAAACTGTAGCAAATATATCATGATTGGTGACGTTAAAAAAACAACAACCTTCTGAAGGTCAGACAACCTACCTGACCCCACCATCACCACCGTTCCTCCAAACCCTCCCTGGCCCCTGGATGAGCACAGGGCAGCCCCTCAGCTCCGCAGTCACCCTCAGCAGCTGTGAGAGTCTTCTGGTCACCTCCAGCTACTATGGCTCTTCAACTCCATTTTATTAATGAGTATAGAAAGAGCCCTAGAATGAAAAAGGGAAAGAAAAAAACTCAGAATTTAATTTAGGTTCAAATTCTGTGCTTCCCAGGATTTTATCTCTTCACCAACAAGTACCCCAGGGTGTCGGTCACTCCTGACCTCTCCTGTTTGGGTGGAGAGGCAGGAAGAGGGGAGAACCGGGGAGTGGTTCGGTTCATAAGGAGGAGGGTTAAAGGGACAGGGAATTTTATGTGGCTGGATCTGAGCTGGTGTGGACTTCTCACCATTGCAACAACTTGAACCTGAAGGCTGTGTGTAATAACCCTGTTCTTCTGAAGGCCACGCCCCATCCAACACGTGAGGGCAATTCCTGCGTCACAGGTAACATGGTTTCCTCTGATTTGCTAGGGGTGCTTCTCTCTTCAGACCCCCGACTCCAAAGGCACCCACCCAACTGACCTCATAACTCCAGTCAACCCTTTGGAAGGTGCATGTGGCCACAAGCAAGCTCTCTGTCTGCACCCAGGCTACGTGCGGTCTGAGACATTTCTGATGTGACTTCTGACCACCCAGTCAATCTCTCTCCCAGTCCTCTGTGGCTTCGGGCCTCTGCAGTGGGTGCCCAGACTCTGCCTAGTCTCTGCAAAGCCTCCCACAAGGCTTGAGCTAGGGAAGACTTATTTCCTTTCCCATGGGAATTCACAGCACTCAGTACTCTCTAAAGAAAGATTTGATCTCCAATTTCCTCAGCCATTCAACTCCAACCTGATGTTCTCTTAATCAGAGACAGGTCAAAGGTCCCCAGCCAGGTTTCTTCACCTCTTTTTCAAGTCTTGTCTGCAGGTCCGGCGCATCATTTTGGAATGCAGTGACACCCACCATGATGATTTTGTTGGTTATCTATATGCCTCATTCAACAATGAGGTCATAAGAGTCCCATTTTAACAAACTGCTCTCCAACATTATACATTCAGAAGGTGGATACAGAAGCCATACATATTAAACAGCCAGGATCTTATGAGATGTAGATGAAATGCATTCTAGTCCCTACACAAGACTCTGAGAAACCCTGACTGCACCTCCTTGTAGGCCATGTCTGCTGCCGTCTTTAATGGAATAGCCAAGGGTATGGAACTAACCTACAGAACCTGCTTGTCAAAGCAGATTCACAGGAATCAGAGATTGTACCTCTTATCAAAATTTACTAGGTGATTCCTAGGATGCTAGCAAGCATACAGCTCAGACATCAACAGAGAGACATCTGGGCCATCAATGGCAGCTCCCAGATTCTGGCTCAGTATAGATGAATTCTCTAAGTGAGTTTCTTGGGGCTTCTCATTTAGCTGGAACTTCTAGAATGAGTAATAACTCCAGGAGTGGTGTTGCCTATGTTACTCAGGAAGCTATGTCTTCTGGTTCCTGGGTTCTACTTTTCTAGGAAACCCTTGGCTATGGGAGTCTTGCGAGAGGCAGCTCAGAGTCAAGATATTTTCTTTCCAGCAAATAACATTAACTTCTTACACAGAGGCCAAGTTGACTAGAAGATTAGAGAGCATCAGCCACCTGCTTCTCTGTCTCCCAGGAGCACACTCACCATCCATAAAAGGGAGTCATGGGATCTTGGACCATCTGCTTTAACTCCTTGCTCCAGGCACTTAATGCTAAAATGTACAAGTGGGACAAAAAGAGCTGGTTTAGCACTATGCTATAATTCACAAATTAGTGTCAGACAAATAAAACAGACATGCAAGGGGGTTATGCAATGTCAGTGATTCACAGTGTGAGCGCAGGAGAGGGGGCAGCACCTGAGGCCACATGAGGTACCATCACCATGCAGAGATGGACGAGAGGTTGGGACTTCTAAACAGCACATCCTCACCACATCCTCAGGAAAGAACTGGAGGAAAGGTCAAAATAGATCAAGTAATTACACAGTGGGTCAGCTCTCCACCACAGAGGTCACCACTTCAGAATTTCTGAGAAGTTTAAAAAAAAGCCAATGAGTCAAATAAATGTGCAAAAGTCTCCTTGGCAATTAGGCAGAAAAGGTAAATAATGGCTTTACCTCAAGAGGTAAAAGAGTAAAAAGAGACACCAGAAAACCCACATTGTTTTCTGACTCTAAGCTGAACTTTCTCTGACATCAGTGCTTTAGAATGGCTACTTTCTCTGTCCATCTCTTCCTCCTTCTCCATCTGCTATTCAATACATTCAAAGGTATTATCTACAGCCTGGAGACACCTGTAGGCTTTTCTAGAATATTTTTGAAATAATTGTATAAATCTGCATGAAATATTATTCTGACCTTAAGTCTGTGCACCCTCTCTCCCTCTATCTGAACATTTTTAATGAGAATAACAATCAGAGTCATGTTCTGCGGTGCATTTTCCTTCTTGTTTGCTTCAAAGCAATCACAGATCCATTTCCAGGAAACGTGAGTGGTGTTCTTGGAAGACAGTTTTCCAACACGGGGCCAAAGATGCATATTTGAAAGCTTAAAACTCCGTTGAAGAATAAAATCTGACTTCAATAAATTCGGTGAAAATCCAAAATGGAAAAATTCGGGTAATTCATTTTCTAAAAGATTTGCTTCCTGCTATGTAAGCTGCAGTTACCAAAAAAGAAGTGAAAATATTTGACCTAGCGAAAAAAATACCAGATAGGAAAGGTAGCCGGTCCGTGCTGACTTAACTAACAATGGTCTTACATGGGTACAAAAGTGCAGGACCTGGCGGTGGGAGTCGAAGGCCTGCTGACCCGGATCTGCTTTAGCAAATGGCCCAAGACTGGGTTCTGAGCTTCTGGGTGCTGGCAAAACTGGAAAGCAGACTACGGACTTGGAAAAGCAAGGTCACCAATCACGGGTCAGTGTGACCGCAGTCCCCACAGACACCCCCCATCATGACCCCGGCCAACCCGGGAGCTGTCTCAGCACCATTTTGCTTTCACTTTCTGGGAATCCTGTGTTGCCCCCGGAGTGGGGGTCCCTGGGCATTTCGGAGGACAGACACAAGCCAGGGCTTCACTCTGCTCTCCTACAATTGTCTGTGCAGACGCCTCCAGCAGAAGGGCGGTTTCCCCTAGTCTCTCTTTACCGTGACCGGCCCGGAGCCCCCTCTCAGCCCCAGGACTGTGTGCCGCGGGGACTGATACCGGGGGGCCTCGGTGGTCTCACTGCAGCCCCTCCCCACCGGCTCCGGCAGGTACGCCTCCGCCAAACCACCCAACGCATCGAAGGGACCGGATGCAGTCTGGGCTTCTCCCTGGGGAGCAGGCTCAGCTCCTGCCAGCCTGCAGAATCCTTCTAACAAGCCTATCGCATCCTCCCAGGGAGCCGGGCGCCCCGTCCTCCCGCGGCCTCTGGGGGTCCCCTCCGCTCCGGAGTGTGCGGGGCCTCCTCCCTGCCCTGAGGGCTTAAGCGACCGGCAACCTGCGGCGGGCGTCCTTCCTCTGCCCAGGGCCAGCGTTGTGGGGTCAGCCACCCCGCACCGTGGGGTGAAGAGGCGGTGACTGCAGCATCCTGCCTCCGCCCTCCCACCGCAAGGATTCTGACCCCGCGCCTCCTGTAGGCGTGAAAGCTGGGCTCTGCTCTCTGCGCCGCAAGCGTGCCCTGCGTCTGGGCACCACGGTGCACGCACTTCAGGAACTGGGAGCCCATTCCAGGGCCGCCAGCGAGAAGGGGCCCTCCAGCCCCCGGACCCCGCCTTGCTGTAGATCCCAGTCAGGATGTTAAACGGCATTTTCATATGTGTGGGGGTTTTTTGTTTTTGTTTTTGTTTCCTTTTTGAATGCCTCGCCTCACTTAGCCTCCACAGAAGCAAATGCGCTGTGACGCAGGCATCCCCGCGGCACAGAGAGACTGGGGAATTTGCCCGGGGTCACACAGCAACGGAGGAGGGAACCGCAATTTGAAACCCAGGGAGCATGTGAAGGTCATTCCCTGCTTGGCTTGTCTTCAGTAACCTGTGCCTAGAAGCAAGTGAAGCCCTGGAGGCACCGGAATGATCAGCCTTGTTGTTATTCATCCCACGGGAATTCCGTCCTCCCCGCCCCCTCTTCTCACCCCCAAGACATCCTTTCGAGGGACCCTTAGAGCCGCCCTCAGAACGGGGTCATCATAGATGTCTGTGCATATTTCTTAGAACGTTCGGAGGGCTGAACGGAGGAATATTCAGGAATGTCTGTTCGTCTCTACCACCAGGGTACAAATAGGGTCTGAATCCGTTTATCAGATGTGTGTGGCAGGTGGTGTATCCCCGGCACCATCCTCGATGCTCCGACAGCCCAGTTCTCTTACTTCCCCCCACCGCCGGTCCTCCACCCCGAGTCCCCAGGGTGACCTCCTGGATCCCACGATCTCTGCTGAGGAATTCCGCCACAGGGACCCTCAGGAGGGTCCTGACTTGACAGCACATCTTTGCCTGACCCCTTCCCTACATGACCACTCCCTTTGGTCAGGGAACTTTTCCTAGCAGGTGGCTAGGGCATGACATGACGTCTTATCTCAAGGTCTGCTTGTGTGACACGCAGCCTAAGACCCCAGCCTTCGGGTGCAAAACACATTCTCTGTTGGAACATCGGGAGAGGAACTTCTCTTGACCGACTTGAAACAAGCTCAGTTGGCAGGATTGTCTCGCTTCCAGCCCTAGAAATGTTTCATGTCTATGCTGTCTTTTGTGCATGCCTCACTCTACCAGTTACGTGTTGGCTTTATAATTCAACTTGGAATTGTGGTGTTTCCTTTCTCTTCCTGCATGGTCTGCAGTGAACTCTTATTTTATCTGCATAAAAATGTGCAAACTCTTCTTAGCATTTTACCACTGTTCTATTACTTGTTTAAAATGTTTTATTATTTATATTATAATTTATTATTATTATTCACTATTCACAACAACCTGTACTTGAGTAAGACAATGATTACTGTCCTCATGGTGACAACAAGGCAGCATAGGCTCAGAGAGGGCATCATCCATACACGTCATGAGGAAGTGACGCAGCTGAGCCCAGAACCCAGGTCTTCAGGCTCCATCACACATTCATCAGTCCCTGCTGAGATGATGTCTTCATGTCCTGGAAGTCATTAGGATTGTTTTTACATGTTCTTAAAATCTCTTAACTCTTCTGCTCTCTGCATTCAGAACAAAAGAGCCTACAAGGAACATCAGAGCAGCCTGGGATGCTGAATTCCACGTGTATGTGGCAAATCATTACATAAGAATAGTAAATCTCCCCGCTGTCACTGGTTCTCTGGATGAAGTCATGGGTAACCGCCCGGACACGGTTACCTCGGTCCTGCGACAGAATCCAAAACACCCCACGGCATGCGTGTGGAGGTGTCTGAAAAGGAAAGTACCTTTCTGATCTGAAAACCAGAACGTGGAGTGTCAGAAACAGGTCCCTGGTTGGACTGCTTACCTTCTGCACTAAATCAGGTTATTGTGACCTCACACCTCAAAGTTGTTTTATTCCTGGATTTTTTTCAGAAGTTGCCTGTTGCAGAGAAATGAGAAAACAAACAAACAAATATATATTTTAACTCTGAAATATAAAAGTTTAAAAATACATTTCTCTTGCTTTTTATAACGTTCTGATATAATGTTTATAGTTTTTTCACTCCTTATATGAGGGTGTTTCTTTATGATCCTGATTTAAAATATCTATGTGTAATGAGAAACAAGTCTTCTTTTTGGACACTGAAAAGAGAGTAGTTATCTTGAGAGGAAAATTTATTCAGAAGAACCAGAATAGTATGTGTCTGCCTATGATTCACATTTAACTGCTGCCATTACATTTTGCTGTTCTTTTATTCAGAATGTATCATAGAGCTCCTATTTTAATTAGTCAGTTGTAATCACTTGTCATAAAAAAAAAACAAAATAACATATTTGATACAATGATCATTAATTATCTTATTGAAGGGAAATAAATCCCAAACATACCAGAATACACTGACTCTTCTCAGTATTTTAAAACATAGTTATCTCAATTTTCCATTAGAGGTTTTCATCCAATTGGACATAACGTAAAATTTGCTCTTTTGAATCATTCCTTTCTTTGTCTGTGAGGGACAGGGAAGGAATTTTTTAGAGGTCATGTTGCCTCTGGGTTTGTCACGGAAAGCTTTCCTTTGCCAACAGGAACAGCTTCGGTTGAATTAAGACCACTTATTGTGTTTACCAGGGAAAAGTGCACGTCTGTTCTCGTGTAAAAGAGAAGCTGAAAAAGGTATTTATTTCTTCTTGTTGTCACAGCAGTCTTTGGAATACTTTTAGTATTCAGTAGGACTTTACAAATGGCATTAAAACAATGTAGTTAATTTAAGTCAACAGGTATTTACTGACTGCCTACTGAAGACCACACGCCCTTCTAGACCTGGAAGTTATACTGGAGAACAGAACAAATCCAGATGCCTGTGGAACTTTTATTCTAGTGAAGAAATACAGACTCTTACACCAGATGGTGGTAAAAAGATGTTTGAAAAGTCAAGTAACAGCACAGAGTATGACAATGGAGGTGGAGGCATTCAGGTACGGGAGTCGGAGGACACCGCGCTGAGCGGAGGCATGAGTCAGTCGGGCAGGCATCTATCTGCTCATGGCTGGGATAAAGGATATTTCAGGCAGAGGGGGGCAGGTGAAAAGGCCCTGAGGCAGAAACATGTCCGGCCTGTGTGAGGAGCAACAGGGATGGAGAAGAAGATCACACAGGGCCTGGGCATCTGTGGTGAAAACTCTTGCTGTCACTCAGGATGAAATAGAAATTTACAAGGTTTTAAGCTGAGGAGTGACCCAATCTCACTCAAGTTTTAAAATTCAAACTTTTCTGAAAATCAGACTGCTGTGAAAGGGAAAAACTCATTAGGCAGCTATTGAACTATCTGCAGAGATAATAGGAGTAGGAATGACCTAATGCTGGATTTATTTTGATGGAAAAGCCATAATGGTTGGCTGGTGGATTGCCTAGGAAAATGAGATTTTTTTAAAGAAATAAAGAATAACTCAAATTGTTTTGCCCAAGCAACCTATAGAATAAGCTTTTTCCCCCTTTTTGATAAGGGAAGGCCATAAAATTAGTAGGTTAGGTGAAGACATGATCAGGTTAATTAGCGATATCTAGACACCCAATGGAAGATGACTCCTCAGTGGTTGGACAAAGGCATTAGATCTTTCAAGTGATTACATTTGACTAATTAAAATAGGAGATGTATGATACATTCTGAATAAAAGGGGCTGGGCATAGACACCTGAGTCCCAGCCCACAGGACAGGTTTATAGCCACAGGGCTGGATAAAGTCAGGAGGAGGTGTGTGGAGAGACAGAGAATCCAAAGGTAACTCTGAGCTGCAGGGATGTCATTAATGAACGTGGTCCCAGGCAAAAGCTCCAAAGACAAGATTTCCCTATGGATTCAAATGCTCCATTCTTGTAGAATTGGTACCAAACAAATTAAACCTGGCACCATCTTTCCATAAAGGTTCTCTCTTCCCACTGTGTGCCTAAAATACAGGTGGCTAAAAATCCTAAGATCTGGGGGTGTTGATTTATGGAAGCTTTTTTCACAACCGAAAGGTTGATTGTGATAATGTCAGACAAGCAGAGAATGGTAAATGGTTAAAAAAAAAAAAAAGAATCACAAAAGGCCAAGCCATGTAATACCCCCAATAGCCATTCCTTTATTGATAATTACCAGCCAATAGCTCCTCATCTTTGAGATTCACCCACATAACCAATGATTTCCTTTCATTTCAATGCCTTCTGTAGTTCTAAACTGATTGAACAAATCTACTTGAAAGCCCTACAGGTGTGTGCATGTGTGTGTGTGTTTAATACAGTTCTGTTTTAATATAAACACCTCAAACACTGCTTTGTTTTGTTCAAAAGCATTGAATTTTTTATACATATACCACAACGTCTTTACCCAGTCATTGTGCTGCACACCAGAAATGGATACAACATTGTAAACTGATTATACTTTAATAAAAATATATTTTTAAGAAAGCATTGTTTATGTAGAAACAAAAGTGTGACCACAAACACATAGCACATAGGAGACCTAGTCCTTACAATGATTCTTTAAGAGAAGTGATATCTGGTCTAACAAAGACAGAGAGAGAGAGACTTTGTAAGTAACATTAAAGCAATGTTAGGTCTATTACACAACACTGGAATTTAACCAATGTACTCAATTCAATATATCATTTTGTATATTTTTATGTATTATGTTATATACAATATAGAGCATATATACGTTGTAGTTGTATGTATATATTTTTAAAGTACAGATTGTATTAGATTTCAAGTAGGCCCCATACACAAAACTGTTTTTTTTAACAAAATCATTTTCTGGCACTAATCTGTCACACCAACAACATTTCAGGATTCTTGAATATTTGGGTAATTGGATTAAAAATCAGTTTTTAAATTTTGTAACCAAATTTTTAGTGTCACAGAAGCACTAGGAAGAACACATAGATTATATTGATAATAAACCAGTGTCACAAGCCTCAAATCCAGCTTTGGATACTTTGGACACTTGGGGCAATGATCACTGGCAGTCCATCCATCTCCAAGATACATAAAATGACCTGCCAACCACAGATGTCATGGTGGGGCCTGGGTACCACTTGACATCAGAATGGCAGGTGTGTACTAACTGTGACTCTCAGGACACAATAGGAGTGGCACCAAAACCTCCTAGAGCTATTTCTACAAGAAACAAAAACAAAAATAAAATGCAGTGGGACACTCTGATGTTTAACTGCACTATTGATAAATTACTCCAAAAAATTCTCTCTAGCATGCTTCATCCAGCAAATGTGGTGGGAAACAAGACAAGCAGTCTACAAAGATTGTGCTCATCCTTGTCATCTATCTAGAGCTGCTTGGGCTTATCATTTAGGTTTCTTTGGCCCCTCCGTAGGGATTTGTGTTCCAAAGAGGAAAGCAGAACACACTCTTGGCTGTGCGACACTCCCTTGGTGACAGTTTCCATCAAGACGAGCCTGATTCTCTGTGACCTGTCGCCCAGGTTCACATTTTTGTTCCTACTGTGGTCAAGTAACTGGCTGAAAAATGCAAAGAAAGTGGTTGGTGAGGATGTTTGAGGCCCCTCCTTCTCTGGTGGAGAGCAGTCAGGAGATACACAACACCCAGGCAGGAAGAAAAGGTTTGAGACGCAGGTCAAAACACACCTCAAACGTCTTCTACTGTAGCGCACACTGACTTGACACGGTAATTGCCAAAAGCTTTCAAAGCCTAAAATGCTCTGATTTTAGCAAATATCTAGAATTTCCTTTAAAAAGTTTAGCTGCCCCTGAAGCAGATACAGAGATGAACACTTCACGTCTATACGTTACCATCGGCACACGTTTAGTGACAACCCCGTGTTTCCAACCTATGTTAGTCTGGACAAAGGCAGAGAAGTGAAAAACCTCAGAAGTGTCTCCTGTCATTCCAGACATTTTTTGCTGATAAAAAGTCAAAGAGGACCACTTCCAAGTTTGGAGAAATTGGCTGAGCCTCTGTAATTGGCAATCGGCAGCCGGTTTTCGCTCCTTCCCCCTGAACTGGGAGTCTGGCTTTTGAGCAGTAAACTCTTTGAAGTCCACGGGAGCTCGACCCACAGAGGGAATTGCGTCTGGGGAGGCTGGTCTTTGCTTTTTCACTTTTCCCCTCACGTTTTGTGAATGTTGAGTGTTGAAGTAATGTATATTCATGCAGCCACTTCTGCTTTGCTTCAAACTTTGACCAAAAGTCGCATCTTAGTGGTATAATCCAGAGAAAGTAGTCACCTGTATACTTTCCAGAAACAAAAATAATTATTCTACTCAAATTAAAAACATGCATTATGCCTTAAGCAAATTGTGCTCCCATAAGTACTCTAAGCGCCTCATAGGACTGGAAAGTAAATGTTAATATATATATATATATATATATATATATATATATATATATATATATATATATATATATACTTTAGAGGAATGATTCAGAAAAGCATTTCAACTGATTACTTTACCTCCTTGTCTCCGCCTGCCTCCCCCACCCCCATTTTCTCTCTCTGTTTCTTTCTGTGTCTCTCTGTGTCTGTCTGTCTGTCTCTCTCTCCTAGTTATAAGACTTTAAGAAGCCGAATCATTTGGCCTCGAATTTTCCACATTAGTGTCTAGTCTAAAATGGAATTTCTTTTGAAAGCTTAAGCAAAAGCTGTCTGGCTATTTGTGAGTTATGTGAACCTAGAAAAAATACGCTTCTCCAGTTATATATATAAAAAAAAAACACTGTTAAGATTTTTCTTTTCGCTCGTGTAAATTCAATGGCGCCAAAGCTATAAACTTCAGACTTGGAAAGACTGAAATCACATTGAGAAAAGAAAACGTAGCTGAATTCAATGAAAATCTTATAAATATTTTTATTCATTAATCTACAGAGCTTAAAGAAAAGCAATTTGCAAATACCTAGTAAAACGTCTGCCTACCGGTGTAAAAGGTCACTGAGTTCATTTCTTAGGGCAGTTACAGGGCATGTCTGCGTACACGTGCACCCCCCAAAGTCTAGGGAAGTTAAGTAAAAAAGTGTTGCTATATTAAGGTAAGATTATTAAGAATTTAGATTGGGTGTTTGGGATTTGCAGATACACACTACTATATATAAAGTAGATAAACAATATGGACCTACTGTACAGCACAGGGAACTATATTCAATATCTTGTAATAACCTATAATGAAAAGGAATATGAAAATGAATATATGTATATATACCTGCATAACTGAATCAGTATGCTGTACACCAGAAACCAACACAACATAGTAGACTGACTATAGTTCAATAAAAAAAGAGAAATCAGGGAATGATTAAGTGAATAATCCATGAATAACATTAAATATAAGTAAATGCTGTATATACATGGAACATTTTTAACAAAACACTCAGATCATGTTTGGAGTACAGGTCAAGTTTTCTGATTCCTAATTCACGTGCATCACATGTTGTCCTGCGGGCCCCTCTCTCCAGATTAATCCAGCCCTGCTCCCTCCTCTCCCAGCCCTGGTCCCCACTCCAGGCACTTCAGCAGCCGCTCCGTGCACTCCAGAGCTGTGGTTCCAGACGCCGCAGGCATCACAGTTTGCAAGCACCGTCTACTTTATTAGTCCAGCTGATGCAATAACTAGCAGCTTTCCTGTAACTTTCAAAGAGAAGCATTGCCACCTTCTGTCTGCCCTCTGAGGTCTGAGTGACGGGGCTGGACTGTTTCTGGTCCCCAGTTCCCGTTTTTAGCAACGGGAACTGGCTTTGGATTCATCACCCTTCTCCACATCCGTATGCGCTGTCCTGGACTGCAGGTCACTCCTTTACATCTCAACAGGTCTGAAGTGAGACTCCAAGTGTGTTGTTCTTTCCTCCACTCGGTTTTCCTAGCATCTTGAGACACGTCCTCTTCTGCCCAGATGAGCTTCTCAATCCCCTGGTCTTTCAGTTCCAACACCTCCTAAAACTCTGCTTCCACGGTTTCCCCAAGACTCGCCCCTCCCCTGATCCCCGTTTTGCCATCACAGACCAAGATCTCGTGTTCATGTCACCTTCTCACCGCTGCTGCCTCCACACTGACCCCTCGATCCAGGTCTCCTCCTCCTGTCCCCACTCCAGTTCCACCTTGGTTTCCAAACACAACTCCATCTACAGCAACTGACATACAGTTTCCCTGGTTATGACGTCCATATAACCACGTGATTAGAGTTCCCCTCTAAATCCTGGTCTGTAAACTCCAAATCTTATCCACGGACTTAGTGCTGTGAAAAATAACAATCAGACACCTCTCTGCCCATTCCACCCTCTTTGCTTCTACATTACGATTACTATTCTCATGATGATGATGTTGAAGATTTTCCTCTCGGTTATTCCTTTAAGTGTATGTACAACACTTAAGTCTCCACACATTAGGCAACATCAGAGAGTGTTTCTTTGTTAGTATATGTGCTGCTGAAGCAAGTACAGAGAGTATTTCTTAAACACATGTTATGTCAGAAGAGGAAAAGGAAATCATGACTTCTGGGCAGCAGAACAGGTTACAAAACTTCCGCTTTTCATCCTGTGCCTCTCTGTACTGTCCTAGTAACTTGTCCTGGAATTGCTTGTGAAAGAAAAACAAACAAAAAGGAGATTTGATTGTGACATCCACTCTCCATGACTGTGATTTTCTCAGAGATGAGCTTTTCAGCCCTCCCATTATGTTGTCATTCATACCAACCTCTCCTCCCACCAGCCCCAAACCTCAGCCCCTAATTTGTTTTCCTGCTTTACACTGTCATTCCTACTGGTCTTCCAGCTCTTCCCAGATGCTGGTGGACTTGCCCAGAACTATGCCCTCACACTGCAAAGAGACTTTGCTCACCTGATGTGTGAATCTCACAGCTGCAACATCTAACCATCCACAGATTACTTACCTGGCATATCAGGATGCCCAGGTGCACTGCTTGATTTTTGAGCACAGCAATTTGTCAGAAAGGAGGTCACCTTTGCCAATCCTTGAGTTAAGGCACATTGAACTAACACCACACCTCCCAAAGCCAGATTCCCATTCACTCTTCCCTGGCCTTGGCCCTGCCAACCACATTCCCTCCCACGGACACCTATCCCACTGACAGTCTTCAGGGTCAGACTACAAAACTTAGGACTTAGTGTTCAATGTCTTTGGTTTCTCCAGCTCCTCTTGGCTTGATTAGTTCCAAGTCAAAGAATTTTTTGCTTCGTGAAGAAATTAAGTTCATGGAAAGGAGCCAATAAGCATTTTTATAAGTAATAATATGGTGGAACTCAAAGTTTTCAGTATATTTCCTTTTAGCAGCACTCTTAAGCAAATGTATACATTTTATTTTTCCTGTAATTCAGCCATTTCAGTGGCCTTCTCGTTGCGAGGGGTGGGTGGAAGAGATTGCCTTTTATGTTTTATTCCCATGTTTAAATAAAAAGAAGTTTTCCTTTCACTACGTGTGTTTTTCAAAAGTGAACTTTCCATTTCGTGTTGAGGATGCCAGTGGTCAGACCAAGCCCCGTGGTCCTTGGGCAGGGCCCTGAGTTCTGGTCCCCACCCCACACAGCAGGCACTCGGCACTCAGCCCAGGCAGCCGGCTCCCGGAAGGTAAGCCCTTGGGCTGCCTGAAAAAAACAGCCAAAGAAAGAACCTCATGGCCAAGAAAAGAGAATATAGTATTTTGATCCATTTGAAAAATGCTTGCAGACGTTGACTGCAAAATAGGAGAAAAGGACAGTCTCTGAAATTGCACAGAAGAAAAATGCAGGTGGAGGAAGCCACATTTTCCATTTTAGCAACCTAACCGATTCATCCCCCAAAGGGCGTTCACCATCAAATAGGAATATGGAGTTACTTAGGAAAGCTGACTGCATCCACCATCAGCACAAAGAGGCAGAATTCCTATATGAGCAAAATATCTTCTTCTTTTTTTTTTAAATTTTTATTTAATTCTTTTTGGTGAAAGAGGTAATTCGGGTTTTTTTTATTTATTTATTTTAATAGAAGCACTGGGGATTGAACCCAGGACCTTGTGCATGCCAGGCATGGACTCTACCACTGAGCTGTACCCTCCCCAACTTCACGCAAAACATTCTGCTGCAGAGCTGTGATCTGGTTGTTTTATAATCCCGAGGCCCCTCCCAGCTCTCATCACAGAGTCTGAAACACAGTCAGGGAATCTCAGTTTTAATCACTGCTGTAGGATCGCCGAGGAAGGAAGAAAAGGTGTCTGGTCGCAAGTTTCCTCTGCCTTCTGTGCTCCGTCGCCGCTGCATTGCCTTCATCCCTTCGCTCACGATGCCTTTTCCATTTCAGAGCCAATGAATGCGCGGTCCCCTCTGCCTGGAAGCCTCCACCTCCCGTGTCCAGAGCTGACCCAGACCACGCATCTCATGTCCTCACCCACCGGCTCCGCGAGCGCTCAGAGGGCCCACTGTCCCCGCACCGCGAAGACTGGGGGTGACGAGTGGGGGCCTGGGGGAAAGGCACAGAGACAGCAGGTAACGAAATAACTCAAAGTGTGTCAGATGGCCCTCCGTGCTGTGGCAGCAGTAATGCTGGGTGGCGGGACGGAGCACTGAGACCGCAGGGATGGCTCCACAGAGCGGTCACGACACTGGAGGAAACACCTGCGGGGCGCGGGGAGGGGGGAGCCACGCGTCTTGAAGGAAGAGCTTTCTAGGCGGAGAGAACAGTCGCAGAGACCGTGCAGGAGATGCCGCGTTTGAGGACGTGCAAGGACGGCAGATGGGCCGAGGGAGGGCAGGGAGGGAGCATCAGGGGCCACCCAGAGGGGACGGACCGGATGCCTGAGGGGGCTCCCAGGGGACCCTGCGAACAGCCTGACTCGACTCTGAGTGAGACAGGAGTCATCAGGGGGCTTTGGGCTGAGAAGTGTCCTACCTGACTCCAGGGTCACCAGGATCCCTCGGGCTGCTGCGCTGGGAACAGGCCGCAGGTGGGAGGGAGACGAGGGTGAGCATCCACGTGAAAGATGGCGGTTTTGCCCGGAGCCGGCAGTGGTACCACGGTGGTGATTCTGGATGCTTTGAAGGTAGAGCCGAACAGGAGTGACTGAGCCATTGGATAGGTGCTCCAAATTAAGTGTGCCATCCTCAAGAGAACCTGACAGCAGACCAGGTTAGGACGTCCTTGTGTAACCCCCAGGGGACCTGACGCCTGTCCTTGTAAAGAATCAGCCCTTTTGTTGTTTGTCTTTATATCAGCGTACCTTCTCCTGCAACCCTGGCTGTTAAGGTCACGCCTTTTCCAAATGCTAAATAAATATTCTATGAAATTATTAAGGGAATGAAAAATCATGGCACTTGTACATTTCTTGATCTCCACTTCTAATGCCCTCTTGCAGCTTGCTGGCTTGATAAACTCCTATTCCTCCATCAAAACCTAATGCAGAAATCACCTGAATCCTTCCTTTCCCATTTCCCGTAGCAGAGTTAATTACTGCCACCCGGTTTTGTATCTTCTAATTTGCGTTTATTACCAAGTATAACAATTTACTTTTGTAGTATGCTAAAAAAATATTTCAACAGATGTGCTCTTAGCCAACAAGGATATCAAAAAGCCAAGGGTTTGTGTTTCAACAATGTAATAAATGCTCCTAACACATCCTGGCTTCCAGAGTATGTGTTGTGCACACAGATGCCAGTAAAAGAGACTTTTAAAGATAAAGCAAAGACTCTATGGAGTACTTACAATATGTCACATTCTATGTTAAGTATTTGTCTAAATGATCGCACTTACTTTCCACAAAACTCTAAGAATGAAAACAATTGTTACCCCATTCTTCAAACAAGGGAATCTAGGTAAAGGTCCTTGGCCAGTTTACGCAGGGAGTAAATGCCATAGGCAAGACTTGCGTCCTAGGCCCAGAGACGGTCACCAGGCAAGCTCTGTGCGCTGCCCTCTTTCTGGTCATGTCCAGCCCCAGAACAGACAGGACATACGCAGGAGGCTAAATTTTAGGCTAAATCATATGTTCAGCAAGAATAGGAACTCAGACCCCAAACCTGAAACCCAAACTGACCACATCAACGTGAATATCCAGGAGTTTTCAGAAATATTGGAGGCAGTACCTGTCCCAGGGGATGTGACAGGAGGCGCCTGAATCCACTTACTTTCATTTCCAAGAGAAAGTACATTCTTCGAGAGACACACGTGCTACAGTTATTTCCATGTCTATCTCTTCTCATCAACCTCACTCTCCCTGAAGGATGTGCTCTGCCTTTCCATTTTTATGACCCGCCACGCAGCAAATGCTTGTTTGATTTAATGAAAGAGACTCACTCAAATCTCCCTCCTCTCATGGGGGAGTCCAGTCAGACGTGAAGAGGTTAAATGACTAGACCACAAGCACAGGTAAATCTCAGCAGGAAAGCTGCACAGCCTCTTAGTCCCGGGCCAGTGCTTCACATTACAGCCACATTTAGAATCACAGAACAGTCATACACAAGAAAACTCAGACAGAGGAAGGAAGAAAGGAAAGGACGGTTCATTATCTTCTCTTCAAACTTTCGACAAACTCTAGATGCTGGCTCAGTTACACGTCCTGTTTACTGCAGATACTCCTTCTTACAGGTACTGCCAAGTGTATGTCAAATCCTGAGTGGACGGTATTTCCATCCAGTAGTGCTTTTTAATATGGCCTCTGCCCTACACATTAAATTCTTCCATTCAAGGCTGACATCACATTGGGACAGTTTAGTCATTTGGACTCCAGGGACTGTTCCTTTCCCAAGGTGGGAGAGTAATAACCTTCAACACAAATGACCTTGCAAACCATTACCAAGTATTTGTCAAGCACAGAACTTACAGCCAAGAAGTTCAACTATAGACATATATGGTAAAAAGCAATCATGGTAACAATAAAGTCAAGCAATAACCAGATTAACTGCAATGGATTCTCAACTATGAAGGTTTTTCAAATACAGAGTTTCAAGTTCTGGTAGATTCCTAGAATGAACATATCTCACCAGTTATGGGCCCCCATTTCCAACACTGACTCCTTCACAAGCACAGGGCCCCCCAATGCCTGACCCTTGCCCCCTGCTACCTCACATGTTCTGTGAAATTTCTTCACCTGTGTTTTTAATTAATTGACCTGCAGTTGCATTGCCCTCAACGCTACATCTTTGCCTGAAACAAGTTAGACACTTTCTACAAATAATTACAGGCTGAATAAAGTTTAAGTGTTAGTTCAGTGTGCTATCACTTCAGTGAAGACTTCTTGTCTTAATGTGTCTGGTCTGGTGATGATATGTTGAATGATAAATTTCTCTGTGTCCTCAGCTAACCTCTGAGACTTTTTTGGCTGCATCCCAGGGCCGTTCATCTCAATCATACATTCTTCAGTCAGATGTATCACATTTGTGTCTTCCAATAGGACAATTTGGGGAATAATCCTGAACATCTATTTTTCTGGAGTTACAGGCAGAGTCACTGAGGTCCTCGTGGGTTTGCCTAGCTATCTCAGGGGAATTCAGAACTGCCACTCCAGGACACATTTGAACAAGTCACGGCACCATGGCTCTTTGAGGCCAGCTGTTCTCTGATACTCTTTTTCCTCACCTCAAAGACATGGCAGTTCCACCCACACTTGATAACTCTATCCCCAAAACACACCAGTAGCTTTGAAATCTTAAGGAAAATCATAATCACACAGGGAAGCCTATTAAATGCAGATTCCTGGTTCCAACCAGAGACCATCAAATCAAATGGTTTGGAATGATAAGAAATCTAAATTTTTTAAAAGCACCACGTATTTTTTGAGAAAGGTGGGCTTTGGATCACAAGTCTGTGAAACCACTGGCCTTCCATCTGTGATGCAGGTCGTTATGTTTTCATTAGTTTCACAGTACTGTTCCTGGGAGTGAAGGTGACCAATAAAGACCATCAGTAGAGACTCGGTGTAGCCTTCTCCTTCAAGTAGCTGGAAAGGAATGTTGAGGAGAATCCGTCTTTCAGTTAATCTACTGTTAGTCCCATTAGCATATGGACTGGCAATAACTTGTTTACTGCTATTCACTTCCTCATTTTAGATTTCATGCCCCTAATCAAGCCCTATCCCAGCAAGTAAAACATTTTAAAGGGCATTAATTTGCATGTTAAAGCCTGAAGAATTATCACCATGTAGAATAAGCCACAAATAAAAATACATAGTAGACATATATTTCTCAGGAAGAAAAGTAAGTCTAAAATCATAAGACATTGGGAAAACATTATGCAACAATTTGACCTTTCCCTCAGATGATATCCTGACCTCAATTTTATTCTCTCTTTTTAAAACTAGTGTCTTCTTGAAAGCTTATTTTCTGCTCTCCTGTTCTCTCCAAGTTGTTAGGTCAAGAGATAAACAATGAGACAAAGGGGAATGTCTTCAGGACTGAGATGCACGTCACATCTTCCAAGAAACTCCAGAATTTACTGAGTCTGCACGGTAGCTTTTGTGGTCTTTTCTGTGTGAAATCCAGACCTGTGTCAGCCTCCTAGGGTCTAAAGTGCGCCTTCCTTGAAAGCCCTCAAGATTTATTTCCCCTAGCTTTGAATGAGTGAAAATGTGTTCCATTGAAACTTCCTGAGAAGTAAGTGCATTTGCTATGGACCTTGTATTATTTATGGGTCCAATGAAAGTGTTTAGCACTTAATGATTCCCAGACTATTTCAACTTAAAAAAAAAGAAAAGAAAAAGAAAGGAAGAAAAAATGGTAGAAGCTGAATGTTCTGAATGCTAAAAATAAAATACATGGTTTCTAAACACCTTACAAGTAAATGAATGAATAAACTGCCTCCATGTTACGAACAGTTCTCACGACTGATGATCTGCTCAGATGAGATGAAACCTGAGAGTAAGTGACAGAGAACAAGAGAGCCAGGCGGCCCTCTGAGTTCAAGTCTACGGCGATTAGCTCCAGTTTAATTGTCTTCCACTCCCTTAAAATTCCCCCCAAATGCGAATACTCCCATGAAATCTCAGACCTTCGCTGCAGTCTGCCCACTTACCAACACTCCAAGAAGTAACATATTCTGCTCAACATCCAGTCAATTAGAAGCACCATGCATCACACACGGTAACTAATGGTAGTTTTTGAACAGCTACACGTATTTTTTGAAATTTATTATAATTGGAGAAAAAAGAACTTTTATGCTTTTCACAAAATCATTTGGGGGAAAAAAACCAAAACGTTGTTTTTCCTTACCAGATGCCACTGATTTAAAATGGTCTTCGGAATATTTATACGATAAAAGTGACAAATTACATGAGTATAACACTTGAATCTCTTTATTGCTAAAATTACGTTATTTCTGAACTATGGCTATTTCATACACATTCTGTTGAAGAATTTCATCATCTAAATATGTCCACAGAGGTAAAAAATATCAGGCTTAATTGTAATACTAAAGTTTCCATTTTATTAAACAGGAAAGCCGATAGAATTTACCCAATTACTTTGTCAAAATTGCTTAAGTTTCAAAGGAGTTAAGACAACAAAATTCTGGAGTATAATGTTACACTCCACATTCTTTTCATTCCTTATTTTTTATTGCCCAAATTCAGAGAATTATAGAACTTTAAATGCACAGGCTAGAAGGGTTCAATATTTACTATTTGATAAGTGTCTGAAATGCAGTGAAAGCAAAACACACAGGATTTCTCTGGGGCTCTTTCTAGCTGTTGGCTTTACCAAAGCTTGGTTTTCATTCCTCTCACTGTTCCTTTCTGTACGCCTCCTCCACCTCTGGGACCTCATATCCAATGAGCGTCTCTGTATTCTAGCTCAGTTTCTTTCAAGGTTCTCAATCCAACAGCCTCTCCAGAAATACCCTCCCCAGACAGTAATGTATGGTCCAAAAGAACCTCTCCCTCCAGCTCTTCTGGTGCCAAATATCCTGATCAACTTGTTTAAGCAATTAGAGAATTTATTAGCTGCTTTAGGGAAATCCACATGGTTGTATAACCTGTGTGCACAGTTGGATCCAGAATTTTGAATGATGTCATTAGGAACCTCCCTATTACATATATCATTTATTTTTATATATATCATTTATTTTATCATTTATTATTTATTTTTAGGCAGGTTCTGTCCACGAAGAGCAAAAACGAACCTGGAAGGTTCTAGCTTTGTATGGTACAGTCTACAATCACGGAAGGAGGAGACCCTTTCTCTTTCAGCATATATATTTTTCCCAAAAGGGCCTAGATTAGTTCTGCTGGATTATGTGACCAAGCTAGACAGTCCTCAAGTTTACTAGGACTGGACTATGGTTAGTCAGCAAAGACTGACTTCCCACTCCTATGCACGGAAGACGTCATGATTGATAATGTACCATTTGAGTGAGTGGCAGTTCACAAAAGGAAAAGAAGGGCCATTCTTTTGTATCCACCAAGGACTGAATTCACCATATTAGAAGTGTTTTTATTCTTTAAGGATTCTTAATAGTAAAAATATTTTCTAATAGTATGACTGGGATGCTGAAAAAATTATTTTAGAGGGGATGGTAGAGCTCAGTGGTAGATCTCATGCTTAGCATACATGAGGTCCTGGGTTCAGTCCCCAGTACCTCCGTTACAATGAATAAATAAACCTAATTACCTACCCCTCAAAACTAAAACTAAGTAAAAAATTTTAAGAAGAAGAAAAATTATTTTACTACAGGGTCCTTCCTGAATCCCCTTGAGGGTGACTCATCTTAACTTACTTTTTACTTTATGTCTGAGACAACCTAGTTCCCAAGGTGTGCTACTCCCTGAAAATATATGTGCCTTTATTCCTTTCCAAAGGACACACAAGAAGTGAGTCAGCAGTCAAAGAACCAAAATACACACGTATTCCTAATGGACATTGTAATCCCTACAGACAAATTTACTGAGAAGTCTGTCCCCAGTTCCTTTCTGCAGTGTTGTTATAAGTAAAATCATTCTCAGCAGATGTAGAATCACATTATTGTTGAAATAATCAGGTAAAAAGGAAAAGAAGTAGGAAGAGTAGATTTTATTTTCTCTCAGAATGTAACTCTTCAGTCTCAACTCTGATACTCCTGATGAAAGATCATCTTAACTTAATTTGATAAAACTAGACAGAATCTTGGAATTATCTCCCATAAAATTACCCTCAAGGCCTCTTTGAACCTGATGTAGTTTATACTGTATTCATTTCTTTGGGTACCTATCTCTTCACTAAAGGTAATATATTCCTGATCTTTCAGACATGTGACATCAGTAATATCTTATCCAATTTTTTCTCCTAAAAGATTATGAAATTTGGCATTTAACTATTTAGAATCTTAGATTTAAAAAAATACTACCTTATTGATAAATTAGCTCATTAAGCATGTATGTTAAGCTAGGATTAGAATGTGTTACAGGGGGGACGGTCTAGCTTAAGTGGTAGAGTGCATCCTTAACATACACAAGGTCCTGGGTTTAATCCCCAGTACCTCCTCTAAAAACAAATAAATACGTAAAACTTAATTATCTCCTCCTCCAAAATAAAAAACAAATTAAAAAATTTTTTTCAGAAAAAAAAAGTGTTATGGGCAGCTGAACACTCTCCAGCTGCTCCTGCCCCACCCTGTGGGTGACCTCAACCAGCACTGGCTCCCCTCCAAGCAGCACCCCCTCAGGGGAACCAGCCTTTCACACCTGCACACTGAGAACAGTCATAACCAGGCTTTGCAGGCAGTTGTGCTGGGGGCCAGCACCCACTGACCAGCATGCCCACAACAATCATGGCCCAAGGACATCAGGAGGGTGTACATGCAGCCCCAAAAGGGGATATCCCCAGAGTACCTGGCTCTGGTAACCAGGGAGGACTGCATCACTGAGATGTACAGGACACCTTTACATAAGGCCACTCTTTAAAGACAGGAAGACATAGCTAATACACTGAATGGATAGAAACAAAGTACTGTTAAACAAGGAGATTTAGGCAAAGTGAGAAGACACAATACCTTCCAAATGAAAGAGCAAGGCAAAACCTCAGGAAAATAACTAAGCAATTCAGAGATAAACAATTCACCAGATAAAAAGTTAAAGCAAAAATGATGCTTACCAAATTGCAAAGAAAAACAGGTGAACTCTTCAACAAAGAGATAGAAAATGTTAAAAAAAAATCACACTGAAGAATACAAAATCTGAAATGGAACTAGACAGACTTGACAGGAGATTTGAAAATGCAGAACAGAACATCAGTCTGGAAGAGAGAGTAGTGCAACTCACTCAATCAGAATTGAAAAAAATAAAATTAAAAATTGAGGGTAGTGTAAGGGACCTCTGGGACAACATCAAGTTTACTAACTTTCACATTATAGGGCTCCCAGAGGGAGGAGAGAGAGAGAAAGGGACAGAAAAAACTATTTGAAGAAGTAATGGCTAAAACCTTGCCTAATGAGTCAGAGGAAACAGACATCCAGATCCAGGAAGCACAGAAACTCCCAAACAAGATAAACTCAAAGAGATCTACACCAAGACACATTATAACTAAAATGTCAAAAGTTAAAGATAGGAAAAATCTTAAAAGCAGCAAGAGAAAAATAACTGGTTACTTAAAAGGGAAACCCTATAAGACTGTCAACTGATTTTTCAGCAGAAACTTTATAGGCCAAAGGGATTAGCATGATATATTCACAATAAAGTACTAAAAAGTAAAAAAAAAAAAAAAAGTACTTACAACCAAGAATACTCTACACTTCAAGGTTATATTCAGAACTGAAGGAGAGACAGAGTTTCATACACAAGCAAAAGTTTAAAAAGTTCATCACCAGTAGACTAGCCTTACAAGAAATGTCAAAAGGACTTTTAACAGAAAAGAAAAGGCTATAACTAGAAACCAAAAAATTATGAAGGGAAAATTCTAGCTGGTAGAGACAAACATGTATTAGAGGTAGTGGGTCGACTACTATAAAGTCAGAATGAAGGTCAAAAATTAAAAGTAGTGAAATCATCTATAGTTAAAATAACGAGTTAAGCAATACACAAAATAAACAGATGTAACATATGCCATCAAAATCATAAAACACAGCAGGGAGTAAAACTGTAGTGCTTTTAGGATACTCTGGAACATAAGTGACCATCAACTTAAAACAGACTGTGATATATGTAGGATGTTACATATGAATCGCGTGGTAACTGCAAACTGAAAACATACAATAGACACACAAAAATAAAGGGAAATGAATACAAACATAGGAGTAAAGAAAGTCATCAAATCACATGGCAAGAGAGCAAGAGCAGAAAGGAACAGAGAAAAACTACAAAAACAACCAGAAGACAATTAACAAAATGGCAGTAAGTACACACCTATTCATAATTACTGCAAATGTAAATGGGACAAATGCTCCAAGTAAAAGACTTAGGACGTCTGACTGTATAAAAATAACTGCACTCATGTGTGTGCTGCCTGCAAGAGACTCGCTTAGATCCAAAGCCTGGGTAGTGATACTTAGACAAAACAGACCTTAAAACAAAGACCGTTAGAAGAGAAAAGGAAAACATTACATAATGACGAAGAGACCAATCCAACAAGAGGACGTAACACTTGTAAATATTCATGCACTCAACACAGGAGCTCCTAAATGCATAAAGCAAATATTAAGAGACATAAAGGCAGACACTGATAATACAGTAATAGTAAGGGACAAATTCCAGTGCAGTAAATGAGCCACAGGGATGTAAGGTACAGCACAAGGTGCACAGTCAATATCACAAGAACTTTATATCGTGGTGGATGGTGGCTGACTTATTGTGAGCATCAATTCATAATGTATGTAAATATCAAATCACGCTGTTGCACATGAGAAACTAATATTATATTTCAAGCATACTTAAAAAAAAATGAGTTTGTAGCTGGAGCATCATAGAAAGATGCTGGGAATGACATATGACCATTATAGAGCAAGTCATGCTAGGAATTCACTATAAGATAATACAGTTAAAACATTTTAAAAATTAGATTATTACATTGGTGAGTTGAGTGAATATAGAATGCTAAAATTTTTCAGTACTCTGCAAATTCTATGCACTGATAAACTATGTGTTTATATTTCAAAAACTAATTTTTGAAATGTCAGAAGAGTGTTAAAACATCCCCAGCCTCTCTAGACAGACACCCCATCTTTCTTTTCTGTAGCCCCCTGGGTCCCCCACTTCTTTCTCTTTCTCCTGTGTTTCTATTTTCCTTTGTCTATGCACACACACACACACACACACACACTCTGAGGCAGGCTGGCTGGCATATGCAAAGATGGATTTCCACTGTGCTTCATGGAAAACCTCTTTATACCACATAGGATTTAGGACCCTATCCCTTGAGTGGCTCTGAATGAGGCCCAGATCTTGGTGTCACATAGGTTCAAAGCTCTGTGTGCAGCTTCCCAAGGTCATCAGTGTTTCCAATCTCTTCTGTATTCCATTCTCTACATAGTTGTCAAAGCGCCCAGGTGAAAGAATGCGGCGGCAGTGCTCAGCCCTGGATTCTCCATAAAAATATTTAACCATGTGCTCAGTGCAGATGAAAACAAGAAGCTCTGGCAGCTATTGGGAAGCAAGTTGAAATGAGGCAGATCATAACTTTTAAAGAGTCCCTGGGACGCAGCCCTGAACAATGAGGCATACAACTGGGTGGTTGGAAACCACAGCCACAGGGGAACCTCTTCGCGTTAAGGGAGCTTGTTCGTCTTTCTGAGCAAAGGCTTCAGGCTGTCTGGGTTTCCTAAAGAAGAGAAACGTACGTCTGCTCTTCAGATGGTAGAGGGAATGCTAAGTGAAGAGCGCATTGCATGTTTCCTACTTTGTATCAGGTCAAGGTGCCATGTTTTTAACTATGTCTCTAGATCTTAATGATCAGTCGCATTTTCTCCTCAACTAAAGCACAACAGCAAATAGCCTAAGACAAATCTGTCTGTGTGCGTGAGACGCGTAGAGAACGCATGCACGCACGGTAATGTCTAATACGGGGGGAAGGACAGAGGGGCTGGTCAGTCTACCGAAGTGAATGCTGTATTTTTGTAATTGCAGTCCCGTCAGTTACAATGTGTCAGTTTCTGGTGTGCAGCACCATGTCCCAGTCACGTGCATACATACATATATTCATTTTCATATTCTTTGTCATTAAAGGTTATTACAAGATACTGGCGGAAAGGGGGTAGGAAGGAATATTTTAGATAATAAAAATGAGCCTCTTCAAGTACGAAGAATTTTGGAAATAAGTTTTCCTTTTTATAACTGAAGTATGCTGTACATCACCACATTCAAAAGAGTGTTTAATATCATTTAAAATTTTCTTAATGACAGGTTGGTGTTAAAACCCATTTCGATGGCTAGAAATAGCTCTCAGTGCACTTTGGTGTCCTCCACTGCTGCTCAGCATCAGTGATCTCGCTGTAACATCCACATTGTCACTAGCACCACTGTGCTCACTGCTGGCCACCCTCCCCGCCTCCCTCCATTTCATCCTCCTCTTAGTTATGGGATGATAAACAAGGTCATTTAGCTAGTGCAACTGTCATTTAAGGAAACTTTCAAATCACAAACAATAAAACAGGCTAGTCATCCCAAAGGCAGCTTCCCCCCACTCCCCAACATACTGCCTATAAAATTCCAAAAAAATGCGACACCCAGTGTGAAAACTAGGTTAGTCAATCCAGAAAAGGTTCCAGGTACCTCAAGGCAGACTGGATGTAACCGAACACACGCAGAGGAAGGAGGGACCCCTTTGCCTGTCTTTTCAGCTCTGCCCACTGGATCGGCTACACAGGGCACAAGCCAGCCAGAAACTCAGCAGCTGCCCTGCTGTCCAATAGATGTCACGCTTGTCTTAATTCAGAATGCCCTCCTTAAATTCAATCCCAGCCTCCACTCCAATTCCCCAACACACATGCTCTTAAACATCTTCTTCCTCTTTGAGAGGTCAAAGCTTAAAGGAGACATCTAGGTGAGAAGAGTGAAATGGGTTAGAGGAAGATGACTCAGAGTGCTTGATGTCATCTTGGAATAGGTTGGCCCTCAGTTAACAATTGTAGATAGAAGAAGAAGATTTAAAAATCCCAAAACGTGGCAGTGATACTTTGTATATATTCCACTGTTTTGCAGCCTGATGGCTAGGTGGCAGACACGATTTTAGTGCCCTGAGAACCGGGTGAGGGGCTGAGCACAAGGACGCGACAGCGCTGGAATAAACCCACGTGACATCAGTGAATCGAGGGCAGGAGCTGTCCAGACAGCTAGACGGTGGGAAACACTAGTTCTGGAGAGATCTCTGCTCATTCAGAGAAGAGTGAGAAGTGGAAAACCATGTGGTCTTGGAAATTATTGCAGAGCAAGAAAAAGAGAACCTCTTTCTGAGGCTACGTAGCCGAGAAGCCAGGAGAATTTCTAGGAAAAGTACAGCTGTCTCAGAAAAACACAAAATCGATGAACTCAAAGCCCACGTAAAACAGGTACAAAGAACTTTTAAAAATGCTATTTTTTAAAAGATCTTATGTTTTGAAGATCCTCAACCTATTAAAAGATCACAGTATCAAGAATAAAATGTGTGTCGAAGGTAATAAACAGTAACACCAAGAATGAAAATACAATCCTGATGTGAAGGGCAGGCAGGATAAATCTCTGAACAACACAGAAGACGAGGAGCCCAAGGAAAGGAAAGCAGTGCATGAACATCCCTAAATGGGAAAGACAGAAGGTGGAACCGGAAGTGGACAGAGTTGCTGTGGAAGAAAGCGCAGCATGAAAAGCAGAGGCGTAAACGAGAGATCTGATGAAGTCCAAAGTTCCTGCTCTAATAAATGACCGACGTAGACGAGAAAGGCTTGGTAGTCTTTGACCATAAAAATCAGAGACACTATATGTTCAGAAAGCGTGGTGTTAGAATGATAAAGAAAAAAATACTAGAAGCTGTTTTTTAATTTAATAAAAATCAGGTAATCCTTACTTTTTCCAAATGGTAAATGGCAGAAAAAATAAAAGATACATTTCTAGAGTTTGAGGCAAAAAAAAAAAAATTTCCCCTAAATTGAATTTCCTGTCAAGTTATCCTCGGTGGGTTCAGGCCACAAGAAAAAAGAATAATTGCAGGTATGCACAATCTCAGAAGATGTAATGCTAGCATGTATAGTTGGGGAAAAAATAACAGAATACAGTATCTTAATAGCTAGAAATAATCAAACATAATTTTTAAACAGATAGGCCTCCTTATAAAAAGGCTGAGAGTAAATATTACATGTGGTTCAATGGTATATGAGTAAATTTGAAGTATTTAAGCTTTTTCTAAAAACAAGATATATAACATAATAATATTTTAAGAAGAATCTAGGTTGGAATGTCTAGATTAATGCTCACAGTTTCAAGTGATCAAGGGGTCTGGGATGGAAGGCAGATGAGGAAAGAGGTCCCGTCCTGATGACCAGGGAGGGGGTGATGGGGGCAACACTGAGACTGGGTGTCGCGTGCCTGCCCACCCCAGACCCCTCACTCCACCACCCTGCAGTACAAGCCAGATAAGCACACTTCAAGAGAAGCCAGACATCTACACGTCACATTGCAATTTTTGTAATACACACAGACAGTCCAACTATTGAAGAAAGCACCGGAGGGGGCCAAGCAAAACACACGTCTGAGATCTGAGCCACTGCTAAGCGGGTCTTAACCTAGACATGCAAACAAATTGGAAAGTCTCCGAATGACAAAGATAAATAAAGACCAGAGAGGGTAGGTGGGAGGTTTAGGGTGTAGGCGTGTCTTGCCTTTCTGGGGGAAAGAGGGTCCAAAACAAATATTTGATTGGAAAATTACTAATATAGAGAGTATGAGTGTTTTGAGACAAAAATATAGCAAAAAAAAAATGTTTAACCTTTAAATAATAGAATCAGATAAAGCAAACAAAACATTGCTAGACAACAATGCCCAGTTGTGCTGGCTGCAGAATTCAAAGGGACACTAAAGTGTTAAAAATAAAATGGTGGTTAAAGTTGTTACACAAATACTCCTGAGAAGCAGGCAGGAGAGGACAAAGATATCAAGAAACTAGAGCTGCAAGGTAGAGTGTAGTGAATAAATCAAAGTAGGCTACTTTATTTTGAAGTATGCTTTAATGAGCTTTAAACACAGACTAACATAATGTTGCAAAATGCAATTATCAATCAAAGGATAAATTAATAAAGATGCAAATTTTGTAAGTAATTGTAGCTTTTAAAAAGCCTATATAAATAAAAGAATTTGAGTAAATATTAATCCATAAAGAGCACGTCAAGACATGTATAAAGCACAAATTTTGCAGACCACAATTCTGACTCTTAACATTGCATGACTGAGTCAAAAAAGCTACCAAAACTCCAAATGTAGGTTATTTAGAAAGTTACAATGAAAATATGCTTATTAAATATATGAGATGTGACAACAGTTGCAGGCAGTGGCAAATGAGTATCTCTAATGCTTTCTTAATATTCGCCAAAAATGCAGATAAATACTAAATGAAATAAAGATTCTAAGTAAGAAAGAAAAATAAAAAGACTAAATAAAGTGGTGAAGATGAAGGAGGGGAAAAAAGTGAAGATGTTAGAATAGATTTTAAAGATGATTTTATTTTTTAATTTAATTTTTAAAAATTAACCTTTTTTAAATTTTGGAGGATAATTAGGGTTTTATTTGTCTATTTTGGAGGAGGTAACAGGGATTGAACCCAAGACTACGTGCATGCTAAGCATGTGCTCTACCACTGAGCTATACCCTCCCCCCTAAAAGCTGATTTTAAAAACTCATAAAACCTAAGGGTCAATCAAATCAAACAATGAGAGCCACATATACAATTTTGAGCAAAATAACTGAAAGAATTGTGGTTTAACATTTAAAAAGTAGTGGTTCGTGCAATTCTGTGCTAATTTGTTTGAAATTCTTCATGAAATGTATGTATTTCTGACACATAACTTACCAAATGGTTGTATTTTCCAGCAGTTGACCCTCAGGATAAATACTAAGAAGAAAGCTAATTTTACAGACAGAACACAAGAAGAGTGCACGTCAGGAAGTCCGCCCTCCTGTTCAGCCAGTTTCTGCGCGGTGACCTTGGCCAGGTCAACGCATCCCACTGTCCGCCCCTGCCCCCCCCCCCAACTCACTGAGCGCACTGGGGTCTCTTTCAGCATCAGAATTCCTTGATCTTCCCACGTGCTAATCCGCAAACGGGCATGAGTGTGTGGAAAGGCAGCAAACCTAAAAGCAAGCGAAACCTCGAAGAACCGTAATTACACTGCGCAGCTACACCCGTCCCTGATGCCTCGTGGGCGTCTTCATCCAGCGTCTGTCCCTAGTAGTTCAAACTCCCCAGCCAAGGAAAAATACACAAGCCAAAGCATTTCCCTCAATATTTCCTTCATTTCACTGGCTTGTCCTGGAATTCTTTCTTTTCTTATTGTTTCTTAAAATACGTTTCTTTTCCCAAATAACCCGGAATTCATCTGTGGTCTTTTCTTCTTGAACTCCTGGGGGGTGGTTTCCAACATCGAAGTCTCCCTTCCAGAGCATTCTTGCGTTTTGTGGCTTCTTTTCATACTGTTTTATAGAAAACAGCCAAAGTGGGCATCTGTGTTACTTTCTCCCCAAAGCTCTGCCTTTGTCTGAAATTCCTCTGTGGAGTTTCATATCATTTGGCATCTCTCTTTTTCAGTGCGGGTGACACTCTAAATCTTTTGTGATAACTCCAGAATTTGTCTGTGTGTGTGTGTGTGTGTGTGTGTGTGTGTGTGTGTGTGTATTCCACTCCACCCCGGCTGCCAATGCATCAAATTGGTCATATTTTGAAATAACCTCTGGTTATAATTTGAGTTTAATAGGCTTTATAGGTAAATCTATTCAAGACATTTTTCTCAAAATTACTTTCCCAACTAATTGCAGGCCACTGTAATCACCACAAAGTGAATAGAATTCCTCGTCCCTCAGTCTATGGAGGATGGGGTAGAGGGTGGGGGAGGTGGGGGAGCAGAGGAGTCTTAATCCAAATACACCAAGAACCTACCCCTAACTAATTTACCATTTTCACTCTCCCTATCATTTCCTCAAGTATTTTGTTTTTGGAGATGAACATTACATTTATTTTTCTAAATATATATTTTATTGAAGTACAGTCAGTTTAGAATGTTGTGTCAATTTTGGTGTACAGCACAATGCTTCAGTCATACAGGAACATACATGTATTTGTTTTCATATTCTTTTTAACCATGTTACTACAAGGTATTGAATATACTTCCCTGTGCTCTACAGTATAAACTTGTTGTTTATCTATTTTATATATAGTAGTTAGTAGTTGCAAATTTAGAACTCCCAATTTATCCCTTCCTACCCATTCCCCCCACCACCCCCGGTAACCATGTTTGTTTTCTATGTCTTTGAGTCTGTTTCTGTTTTGTAGGTAAGTTCATTTTTCTTTTTTCTTTTTTTTTAGATTCTACATATAAGTGATGCATAGTATTTTTCTTTCTCTTTCTGGCTTACTTCACTAAGAATGACATTCTCCAGGTCCATCCACGTTGCTGCAAATGGCATTATTTTATTATTTTTTATGGCTGAGTATTATTTGTCCTTTGTATTTACTGAGCTTAAATCTCAGGAAGAAGAAAGGAACAAAGAGGAAATACCAAGTCAACTGCAAAGATAAGTTCAAAATGGCAATAAACACACATCTATCATTAATTACTGTAAATGTTAATGGACTAAATGCTCCAGTCAAAAGACATAGAGTGGCAGACTGGATAATAAAGCAAGAACCTTCAATATGCTGCATACAAGAGACCCACTTTAGGGAGAAGGACACATATAGATTGAGAGAGAAAAGATGGAAAAGGATATTCCATGCAAATGGAAAAGCCAGAAAAGCAGGTGTTGCAGTACTGATTTCAGACAAAATAGACTTTAAAGCAAAGGCCATAAAGAAAGATAAAGAAGGACATTTTATAATGATTAAAGGAATGATACAAGATGAGCATATTACATTCATTAATATATATGCACCCTATATAGGAGCACCTAAGTACATAAAACAATTACTAACAAAGATAAAGGGGGATGTTGATGGGAATATAATCATAGTTGGAGATTTTAACACTGCATTAACATCACTAGACAGATCTTCCAGACAGAAAATAAACAAGGCAACAGAGAAATTAAATACTACAATAGAAAAACTAGATTTGGTGGATATTTTCAGAGCATTACACCCCAAAAAAATAGGATATACATTCTTTTCAAGTGCACATGGAACATTTTCCAGGATCGATCATGTACTTGGGCACAAAAGAAACCTCAACAAATTTAAGAAGATAGAAATTATCTCAAGCATCTTTACTGTCCCTTCATCGTTTAAACATTTGTTTGCGTTCTGAGAGAGTCTGTGTTCCGACAGCACTGGGCTCTCAGATGTGATGGAGCTACCCATCTGAAGGCAGTGTGCACACACCACGGGTGACACTTAGCGGACCCTCGTGATACACTATCTTCTCTAACAGGCTCTTTAATACAGCAAGATTAAAGTCCCATGAGACCAGACTCCACACGATCCTGTCACAGGAAGCCGGGGCAGCATCGGCTGACTCGGGCAGGCGCTCAGTAAACAGGAGGGAGTAAATGCACGCACGCATCAATCCCTGTAATCCACAACACAAAGGAGGAAGCGCTCAAGTCCTATCCTCACCCACGGCACACGGAGGCTTGGGGGAGGGTGGGTCACCTGCTCGCAGTCAGGTTGCTGCTAAGCACCTCAGTTACATGTAAACCCATATTGGACTCAGTCCCACGTCTTTTCCATTTTACTGCCCTAAAGCCACCGCCAGTGCACTAAAATTCTGCGTTTGCTTGGGCAGGAGTGGGACAGGCAGCACTTTACAGGCATCTCCCTGTGTATTCAAAGCATGCCTGAAAACTGGAACAATCTTGGGTGCACTTGAGCCGAGAGCTACGTGGGCATCAGAAACACAGAAGAGACGCAGAAAGGGTGACTGCACACACGGCACAGTTCAGACCACAGCTTCTGACATGATTTAACGTTCACAAGGAGTAACAGATTCCCTGGGCTTTCTAAGGGCTTGGGGTCAATGCCTAGGTCCTAGCCACAAACCTGTATCTTTTCTACTCAAAAAAGCAAATCTAAATGTAAATGAGATTGTGGTTGTTATAGAAAACCTTTGGTATCTTAGCTAGCTATCAATTATTACAAAGGAAAAAAATCAAACATGTTAAAAATTAGATGATTTAAAAATCAACTAGAGATTTGTCTGTTTCAGAGCATACACGCATACATAGAAAAAAACAAAGTGACAGCTAAAATATGGTTCGTGTGGTCATACTATGTGCTGGTGGAGGAGACCACCAAATAAAGCCCACGTGAATATTCCTTCCTTGTTAAAACGTATTCAAACGCTATGGAACGAAATCATCACACTCTAAGGCCGATTATTGCCTTTCTTCAAAATAAATGTTAGGCATCCTTTCCATAGACAGAAGGCAGTTCTGTCTTAATTGCTACCCATGTTACTAAGGAGTTCAAAAAAAATCCCTCTTCATCTGATAAGAGTTATTAGTCATTCATCATAACTCCATGGTGTATCCAAAAACATCTCTGTGAAGAATCATTGTTATAGTGCTATTGATATTATAAAGGTATGAGTATCTTTTTTTCCAAAAAGTTCAGAGTATTCCCATAAATATAAAGTTCTACAACTTACGGTACCAAATCACTCCCTATCAGCACGTATGTAATAGTTTTGCCATTATGTTAAGAAATACGCCGTGTAATAGACATATTCCCCTCCATTAAATAAAGTGGATTGCTACAATAAAAATGTAAGTGTGTATCAGAAATGCCAGTAAAAATCCTTAAATTACAATCAAGATTTAAAACCAGGTGATTCATAATCCTACTTGGATTTTCTCTTATATAATTAACTGTGATGCCTCACCTACCTGCTTTATAATCTTTTCCCTGACCAAATTAGTTAAGTTATTGACAAATCTACCCCTCATTTTTCATCTATGAAAGTATATGGCTATCTGTATATGTATAGATTTATATATTTCATACATACAAATACTAAGATTGACAAAATCAAGGGTCAATTTCATTTGATGGGTGCATCAGAATTAAAATTGGTCATTCCCTTGGCTCATTTTGGTTTGCCCTAAGAGCTGTGTGGCCCATAACACCAAGTGAGCAAACACTGGCCCCCGGAGCTTTCCTCAGAGCCCAAGCAAGTCTGATTCCTTCATCTTGGACTGTTTGCTGACTAGCCAGGGTAGCCATGAAAGTTAAAAAAGACCACTCTCAGCCTGTTACTGGAGAGAATTTGACACCATCCACCCAAGCAGACTTGCACTGTACCCTGGGGACAGGACTGTGACATGACCTCTGCATCATCACCTACCTGCATCTCCCTTGATCTCAGCCTCTGGAAAAGTCAATTCCAGCCAAGCCCGAACAGTTGGTGACAACCTTCTGGGTCTTTGTGTGCTCATCAGGGAGAGACCCCAACATCCCACACTCTGGAAACCAGCAAACAGAAGCCAGTACAATTCTACTCCCAGGGAACGCTGATTTCCCTGGACAAATTTATAAATCACTGCTAGAATGGTTCATTACAGCCTGGGGGTCCTTTATGGCCAATCCGAACTGACATGCATTCATTTAATTTCAAGCACTGCAGAGAATGAACTGTTACCTGAACAGAACACCTCAAGACGACACACAAAACTCTGGTGTTGGACAGACGTCAGCCCAGTCCCTGCTCTGCTTCTCACTGGCTGTTTCACCTTCATATGGCCACCATGAGTCTCCATTTCCTCATCTTCAAAGTGGGGCTGTCCTAGTCTCAAGCTCGATGCCAACTTCATGAGGTTCTTTTTGGCGATTAAACAAGAAAATGGAACTAAAGACAGAACTTAACAGTAACTGGCACACAGAGGAATGGCTTGATATATGTTGTCTATTATTTTTATCTCTCCTAATACAAATATAAAAATAGGCTCACCATATGATCCAGCAACCCCACTCCTGGTCGTATATCCAGAGAAAACTCTAAATCAAAAAGACACCTGCACCCCAATGTTCATAGTAGCACTATTTACAATAGCCAAGACATGGAAACAACCTAAACATCCATTGATAGATGACTGGATAAAGAAGTTGTGGTATATTTATATAATGGAATACTACTAAGCCATAAAAAAGAGTGAAATAATGCTATCTGCAGCAACATGGATAGACCTGGAGATTATCATACTATGTAAGTCAGACAGAGAAAGAGAAATACCATATGATATCGCTTCTATGTAGAATCTAAAAAAATGATACAAATTCTATTTAAGAACCAAAAACAAACTCACGGACATAGAAAACAAACTATGGTTACCAAAGAGGAAAGGGTGGGGAGGGATAAACTAGGTGTTTGGGATTAGCAGATACAAACTACTATATATAAATTAGATAAACAAGGACCTACTATATAGCACAGGGAAATATATTCAATTTCTTATAATAACATATAATGGAAAAGAATGTGAAAAGAAAAATATATATATATACTTATGTATATGTATAACTGAATCTCTTTGCTATACACCTGACACTAACATTGTAAATCAACTATGCTTGCCTTAAAATTTTGAAAAAATTTGCCATGTTGAAATTAACAAATACTCATTGAGCATCACTATGTGCTAGATGTTATCCCAAGTCTGTGGTACATTAGGGACCACAGCAGACAAAGATCCCTGCCCTTTCCAGTCATGGGAAACTGAAGACATACAATAAACATAATAAATTAATGACACTATGGAGTTTTAGAAGGTGAACAGCACAATGAAAAAGAAAAAAAAATCACAGAGGAGAGTCAGGATGACTAGGAGTGGGTGGGGAGACTGACTGTGGGGTGGGCAAGGGGAACCTATAAAGTAAGATCTGGTTTGTTGAGTCCCTCAGAGAGTTTAAGAATTGTCCAAATTCTACTGTTTGTTTTTTTGCTTTGTAAACAGCCTGAGTGAAAATAAAAAATCGTTTGTCCGTGTATGTTTCTCAAAATCGGAAGGTTCACCATATGCCATCTTCCCTCCATCAAAATTGCTGACTCGACAAGTGCAGAGTCAAATGTTGACACCACATCATATCATCATTGCTAACATTCTGTATAAATCATAGAAAGGCTATCTCGGACTGTCACGACTTTTCACACATACTGCTCCTGTCCAGAACTCAAGCTGCTTTCTATCAGGGTTGTGAGAGCTCTGGAATATTCACCTGGCAGACAGAGCCCGCCTGCTTTCAACGAAGAAAAAACATTGCCCTCTCTGGGTTCCAGAAAGTCTATGGAAACCTACATCTTACACCAATAAAAACCGGGCAGGAGCATATGAAACATTTTTCCAATTATTTTGTTTCTGAAAAATTACTTTCCGCAGGTTAAATCTCAGGGGTTTTCGATACTGCAGTTTCGATAGCTCTTTAAAGTTTTAATTGGTTCACGGCCCTGTTCTGGAATAAAAAACAAACTTCAGCAAGACTTCCTGACAGTTTTTAAAATATCTTTTTTGCGGGGGGAGAAGGAGGATTCCTTAGGTAATACAAGTTACTCCTTTGGATTCTGAAATCAAAAGAATCACAAAGAACCCGATAGAGGATTATTTTGAAAATGGATATCTGCTTCAGGTGAGCCTAGAGAAATGCGGGGAACTATACAATTACCTTTTTAGAAGGAAAAAAATGCATGGATCTACTGTATTTTTCTTCTCTTTTGTTTGATCACTTACCTCCTGCTGTGCCTCCTACTGAAAGCACTCGTGATTCTGTGGAATAAAATTTAAACAACTTTCCACTGGAAACACTAGCTTTTCTCATCCAAGCAAATATTTTAGAAGCCCGATCTTTATATTTACCTTCAGAGAAAACCCTCTAGCAATTACTGCATGTTAAAAATCTTTTTAATTAAATGCCTGAATCATAATTTTTGTTTTACTTTTATTAGTAATATAAATACAAAGTATTTTCTGTGTAATTATGTAAGAGTAAAAGAAAATACATAACCATCCCAACACAAACTGAATTTCCATGGAAATACTTCCCTCTCAACATGATGTTGGATCAGAAATATCAATTAAAAATTTTATTCATTTGCACAAGCTCTGGCATTTTGAATTTTCACAGCATACATTTACCAGGAGTGACTCTTTTGGAAAAACAGTTCTTCACTATTTTATACCACATTTTCCAGCAGCTTTTCTAATTACTCTTTCATTTTCTTTTTGCTTGCACCCTCTTTTATCCTCAACCCCAATATGAAGCACAACTTAGAAGAAATATAAACATGCGTAGACACACACACACACACTGCTACCTTGATTTCTTGGATGACAATTTTGGAGAAGGCACTGATATATATTTAAAAAATGAGAGGATGATATGTTTCAGTCCTAAAAATATGCATTTGCAAGAATGGTTGGATACAGTGTCAGAAAAAAAATAGCATGTGTAACGCTAGGAGGTTGGGTTAATGGATCGGAGCGCCACCAAAGCATTCTTGAGGTTTCCATAGCTCTGGGTTTTGCAACCTTTTGGGGATTTCTCCAATTCTCCTGTGACCTACAAATACCAACTTAAGAATCATTGTTCCTAAACATTCCATACAGCCAATAAGGTCAGAAATTCCAGGATAAGTTTCTAGAAACAAGGTTTCCAAGTCAAATTCCACTCATCTCTAAAGAGATCATTGGTCAAATTTTAACTCCAGGATTTATGAGGAGATCCTATTTCTTTTTGAAAATGTGCACTTCTGCAGTAATCTTTAGTCTGCCATTCTGAATGGTTCTTTTCAAAACAATGCATCATTTAGAAACGTTGGATGGGTGGCTGGAAGGTGGTTCAGAAAGCAGCTGGTCACACGCAACCACCCCTGTGAATTTGGTACACATGTGCGTGCAAGTCATCCGTACAGGCGCCCAGATCTTTAGGATAGAAAGAGGGGGAGTGATAGAGGTGCTTTCTTTCCTTGTCCCAGAACAGACTGTCCTCATCCTTCAAAACTTGTGTGAGTCCCTTAATTAACGATTCTCAAGGAATTTTATTGGAGAATTCCACCAACAAGGAGCCAACATATCTCTATTTTAATCACAAATCCCCAGCCTAGAAAAACCCTCGTGAAGTTATATGGGATAAGAGGATCACATTTTTTATCAGTATGTTCTCACATTCACACATAAAGCTGTCCAAAAGCCTGCTCAGTTCAGTTTCCACAGAGCAGAACCTGTTAATTGGATCTGCCTATGTTTTCCAACACACAACATCCTGCAGCGCTAAGCACCTAATATAAACACTCCCCATCGAGACTCCTCATAAACCCTGAATTTGTTTTCTTCCTTGAAGTCAGCTGGTGAATTTAGATGGCCTAAATACTAAAAATAAACTTAGTCTTTAATTCTTTACTGGCTTAATCCAGTCCCGCATGTAGAGTTCAATAACGATTATCCATTTTATAATCTTCCCCAAAAGACTAGCGCAGTGTTCACATAGAAAGTACAGAGAGAGGTATTGCAGAACAGTGATTCGGCAATCTCAGATATTAACTTCGAGAAGTGAGTTCATTTTCTCTCTACAGGCTTTGAACTTGGCTGTTTTAACTTTAATGCATAGTGAAATAAGTGTGTACACAAGGACGAATGCAAATCTTAAATGTATACTTTGGTGAATATTGACAGGGTTATCTCACACACACACACACACACACACACACACACACACACACACACACACACACACACAGCCCAGATCACGATAAATAATGTTGCCAGCTCCCCAGAGACCTTACTATGTCACCATGGAATCATGACCCCACATTGCAACGGAACCGCCATGTTTACTTGCGTCACCAGAGGTTCGTTTTGCCTTTTTTTGAGCTTCACATGACTGGTGTCATGCATTTTGTGCCCTGAAGTATTTAGCTTCTTGCCCCTGCTATGCCTGTGAGATTCATTCATGTCCTGTGCAGCAGCAGTTTGCTCTCTTTTGTTATTGTATAGTATTGTATGAGCCGTTTTAATTATGAATCCATTTTCTTTAAAAATACAGGAGCACTGAGATTTTATGATTTGGCTTGCGTCAAGTTTTATACGTTGTTTATTTCAAGATTTGTGCATTTCAACTTAGTGGCTCTTGCTTATTATCTTTTCCAGTCTATGAATCTAAAGTAATACCTTTTTGTTCTTCACACTCATAATGTGTGCTTGTCTGCTGCCTTTTTTCCTTCATGCTTTATATCGCTAGAGGGTTCATCAACTTTATAAATCTTTCCGAATAATCAAATTTTGATGTGTTGGAGTCTTTTTCTATTTGTTTCATTTGGTGTTGTTTAGTTTCTGCTCCTTTTTATTTCTTTTCTCTTAGAATTTTTAGCTTTAATTTGCTATGATTTATGTTGGATCTTGAGAAAGATGCTTAGCTATTTGTTTTTTTTTTAATTTCTCTTTTATAAATACATGCTTTAATTTTGTGATTTTCCTCTCAGTCTTTGTTTAGCTGCCTTCCACAAGTTTTAAGATTTTTAACTAAATGAAAATTACATATTGTCCTACAACTATTGTGATTCACCTTTGACTTAGGGTTAATTTAGAAAAGAACATTTTAATTTTCAGACATTTTGCAGATTATCTATTTTTTAACTTTGTTGTTGATTTCTAGATTAATTCATCTATGGCCACAGAATATCCTATGAATATATTCAAACTTTTGAATTTTGCAATGATTTGCTTTCAGGTACAAACTATGGTCTGTTTCAGCTAATACCAGTGGGAGACAACAGGTCTTTGTGAGTTTTGTGTTTCTACACTTTTTCAGAGCAGAGGCCCTGACTCTCCTTACTCTCGACTACATTTTGAAGAATGTTGGTACAGAGATCATCTCTGGGAGATAAAGATAGTATCTCTCATGAGAACAAAAGACAGGTTTTCTTACACACCGGGAAGACTGTCTCTTTCTAAAACACTAGGCAGGCGCGTCTACTATCCAGGGTAAAAAGGTCAAGTTTCTAAGCCCCTTCATCTTCCTCTGCAACACGACTCACTGCATGTGCAGGCATGGCCGGGCCTTCTTCAAGTCATCCTGAAGAACCGCAGTTCAGGGAGCAGGCACGGAGTATGCTTATGCTTGTGCGGCATGCCACAATGTGAGTGATAAAACTGGGGCTTCTGAGTCAAAAATCTCACACCTTCTGCCAGCCTTCATGAATCACAGCACACTAACATTTTAGGTTAAAAATGGATAAAATGGGGATGAAGTCAATGAGATGGTAGAATAAGAAGTTCTAGACCTTCCTTTCCCCAGGGAGACCTGACTTAAAACCAATATACAGACCAGTTTCGTTTGTGGGGATCCAGAAACTAGTTAAGAGACTCCTGTAGCCCAGGTCATTGCCCAATCAGCCATATCAAAGCTGGTGGGAAATTCATGGCACTCACTTGCCATGTTCCCACCCCACAGCTCAGTGCTGTGTTTGGGAAGGGACTCCTAGTTCCCAGCTTCTCTCTGGGGAGAGAAAGAGAAAAGTGAAATGTATGTCCCACATTCTCGGGGACTTGCCCAAGGGACTGACTTCTGTCTTCCCTGTCTTGGAGTGCTAATGGGACCAGCACACTCTGGATGCATGTGTGGAGCTGTAAACAGGAGGGTTGGGTGTCATGCTCCTGGTCCAGAGGACCCACAGTTAGTAGATGGAAGCCAGCACAGCTTGGCAGCCTCTCCCTCAGGAGGCAAAATGGCAATTCTAAGTCCTTCAGTATCAAAAATGATTTTTGGTGTAAATGGTTTAAACTCCCCAATCATAGACATAGATTGGCTGAATGGATTTAAAAAAGCAACAGTGAGATATGATTATATGCTGTCTACAAGAAGTATACTTTAGATTGAAGGGAAAACACAGGCTGAGTGTTAAAGGTTGGAAAAAGTCATTCCATGAAAATGCTACATGGTAACCAAAAAAAGAGTATAGGTGGTCATACCATATCAGACAAAATAGATTTTAAGCCAAAAACTGTCAGAAGAGATAAAGATGACCATTGTACAATTATAAAGGTGTAAAATCATCAGGAAGAGCTATCATTTATAAATATATATTTAGCCAATATCAGGGTATCAATATATGAAGCAAGCATTGACATAACTGAAAGGAGAAATAGACAATAAAGCAAAAAGAGAAGGAAATTTCAATACTTCACTTTCAATAGTGGGTAGAAAATCCAGACAGGTGATAAATAAGGGAACAGGGACTGAATGACATGATAGACCATATTGATTTAGTAGATACATATAGAACATTCCCAACAGCAGCAGAACACATTCTTCTCAAACACACAGAGGGCAGATCGCATGTCAGGTCACAGAGAAAGTCCTAACAAAATTAAGGATGTTCAAGTCATACCAGGTATCTTTTCTGACCAAAATGGAATAAAACTAGAAATAAACAGAAGAAAGATAACTGGAGAATTAACAAATGGTGGAAATTAAACAACAAAACTATTGAACAACAAATGGATCAAAGGATAAATTATCCAGTAAATTAGAAAATACATTGAGACAAAAAAAAAAGAGAGAGAGAGAAAACAAAATACCAAAATTAATTTATAGGATGCAGCAGAGCAATACTAAGAGGAAAATTTATAGTGACAAGCAATTACATTAAAAAAGAAAAATAATCTCAAAAAAGAATGACTTAGTTAATTTTACATCTCAAAAAGTAAAGAAGAACAAGGAAAAAGTTACCAGAATAAAGGAAATAATAGATTAGAACAGAAATAAATAAAATCAAGAATTGAAAAACAATAGAAAAATCAACAAAACTGAGGGTTTTTTTTGAAAAGATCACAGAATTTGTTAGACTTTCAGTTAGACCAAGAAAGAAAGAAAGGAGAGTTAAACAAAATGAGAAATAAAAGAAGAGACAATAACTGATACCACAGAAATAAAAGGGATCATATGTCACAAACTGGATAATCTAGCAGAAGCATAAATTGCTAGGAACATGCAATCTACCAAGACTGAAACATGAAGGAATGGAAAGTCTGAACAGACCTATAACTAGCATGGTGATTGATTTAGTGATCAAAAACCTCCCAAAAACAGTAACAAAAAAGCACAGGACCAGTTTGAGTCACTGGAGAACTCTACCAAACATTTAAAGATTTAATGCCAATCCTTCTAAAACTCTTCCAGAAAATTGAAGAGGAGGGAACATTTCCAAACTTACTCTATAGGGTCAGAATTACCCTGATATCAAAGCCAGGCAAAAACATTACAAGGAGAAAAAAAAATCAAAAAACCTACAGGGAAATATCACTGATGAATATAGATGCAAAAATCCTCAACAAAATACTAGCAAACTGAATTCAATAGCACATTAAGAGGATCAGACACCAAGGCCAAGTGGGATTTATTGTCGGAATAACAAAACGGTTCAATATATGAAAACCACTCAATGCAACACACCACATTAACAGAAAAAGAGTAAAAATCACATGATTATCTCAATGGAATAGAAAAAACATTTGACAAAATTCAACACCCTTTCATGATAAAAACACTCAGCAAATTAGGAATAGAAGGAAATTACCTCAATATAATAAAGACCATCTATTAACAGCCCACAACTGGCATCATACTTAATGGTGAAAAGCTGAAAGCTTTTCCTCTAAGATCAGAAATAAGGCAAGAGTGACCCCTCTTACTACTTCTATTCAACACAGTATTTGAAGTCCTAGACAGAGCAATTAGGCAAGAAAAAGAAATAAAAACCTTCCATATTGAAAAGGAAGAAGTAAAATTATCTCTTTGCAGATGGCATATTTTAGTAGAAAACCATGAAGATTGCATTTTCTGAAAGTCGTTAGAACCAATAAACTGATTCAGCAAAGCTACAGGACAGAAAATCAATATAGAAAAACCAGTTATTGTTCAACCAGTATGCAATTTTAGTGATAAAGGACGAATAAATTCTAGAGAGCTTCTGTACAACACTGTACCTCTAATGAACAATACTGTATTCTAAACATAGGCATCTGTTAAGAAGACATCTCATGGTTAAGTGTTCTTACCACTAAATAAATAAATAATTTTTAAATTGTCTAATAAATGAAAGTATTTTAATTTTCCCTCTGTTGGGAGTTGGGTGGGTAACACAGCAGAAAGTGTAGAGAAGAAGTTCTGCCTTTGTGTTGTTTGAATCTTAATACATTTGAGTCCTTAAATTTCTTAATCAAACAATGGAATGGTGTGATTTAGAATTCACTTTAAATTTTGAAAATTTTTTTTTCTGAGACTAGGAATAATGGAATAAGCAAGGGCTTTGGGAGGGAGGTCCTCAAAATCTTTTGCTTATTATTATTTGCTTATTATTGTGTTGGGGGGTCTTTTTCAAATATTTTTCAATTGTTTGCAAACAGATGTGTCTTCTGTACCTGATTTTTTAAATGAAATCTCTATGGCAACTCTCATGAAAACACAGCAGAGAGCTCCTGGGAAGCTTGACAGCACTGCCAGTATAGAGCAGGCTCTTTCATTATTAAAATGTGTCTACTATTAAAGTTTCCAGGCACATAGACAGCACAGAATTACTAATAAATCCCAAAAATGGCAAAGTCACACCCATTTCCTCCACATCCCCACGCCACTGCGGAAAGCCCAACAAATCTGCATTGTGTCTAGTCTGCTTCCGTAAGCTCTTTCTTGGGGGGTGGGGGTAGTTAGGTTTATTTATTTTAATGGAGGGACTGGGGATTGAGCCCAGGACCCATGCATGCTAAGCATGCACTCTGCCACTGAGCTATACCCTTCCCCCTCCATAAGCTCTATTGTGCACTAGAAATTTGTTAGTAGCTAAAGAAGGGGACTCTCAAGTACTGGGAAGACAATCCTTGTTTTAATTAAAATCCTACAGTTCAGCTGTAGCCACTTTAATCAGGGTCTGATACCAGCTGGATACATCACTGTAGATCCTGATCATCGTAAATACATTCTCTCTGAGGGTAATACAAACAGAAGACAACCAACAAGATGAGATTCACAGTAGATTAGGGAACTGCAAATTAAAAAGTTACAAAGTTAAAATTCAGCTCTTAGAAACTCCCTGAATCAGAAGAGACTTATTTGCAATTTTAAGGAGCAAATGACTTCCATATACATCAAAATTCATCTTCTATGACAAGTGTTCTCTTTAATTTCTAACACGCTCTCACATGGGCAAGCTCTGTTCACTCCAAACAACATTTTTTGTTCCCGTTTGATTGCTACTTCACCTTTATATTTTGCTTCTATTAAAAAGTTCCTCTTACTAGTCACCTGGTAGTGACTCTAAGAAGTCTGTTAGATCACTCACCTAGAATAATTCACACAGAAGAAATGGTTTCTAAATTAAATTTGCAGATACACACTACTACACATAAAATAGATAAACAGCAAAGACCTACTGTATAGCACAGGGAAGTATATTCAATGCCTTGTAATAATCTATAATGAAAAAGAATATGAAAAAGAATATATATATATATGTATAACTGAATCACTATGCTGTACACCAGAAATTAACACAACATTGTAAATCAACTATACTTCAATAAAAACTAAATAAAAAATACTTGAAATTGCTTCATTTTTCAGTACGTTTTTTGCATGTGCAGTAGAAGGGCATTGCATAGAAAAAATGTATATATTAGGACAATTAGAAGTGATCCTGACCTTAGAAAATCTGTAACTAATCTGTAAATTACCTTAAGGTAAGTTAAACTGCTTTAGGTCACTCATCAGTTCAATTCTGAAACAAAAGTTTCCTACCTGAGTTAGTGCCTGGAGAACCCAAAGCGACGTCTGCAGAGCTGGACCAGACCTCTGTGGAGGGTGCTGACCACTGGGCTGGCAGGATGGTCACAGGAGCACTGGGTACCACTGTCATCCTTGCTCAACCTGCGGATGAATCCAGTAAACCCATCAGAGTAGAGGAATAGATGCGCCAAACCCAGCTGAAATTTCTGATCATAGATTAGTGGGTAAATAAATTCTTAGTATATCAGCTCCTGAGAGTCTAGGTGGCTTGATATACACCATGATCACGCAACAGGTGATTGATATGTGGTTTAACATGAGCAGAATTATATTATTCTCTTTGGGATGTTGAGGGAAAAAGAAATTCTGTAAACTGTTGTCCATTAATAATATCTTCTGTCATATTCCAGTTATATTAAAGCACACAAACAAAATCCAAGGACAAATTCCAGTAAGAGATGGATGATTAGACGCTTGTTCACAAGAAAAATAAGATTACCATCTGTACCTAGAATTGATTCAGAATAACTCTATTTTTTTAAAACTTCACAGATTATATCAAGATTTTCATTACAATTCCCTGAAAAGTGTCTCAACTTAACAAAAAATTAAGAAGCAGTAATATACTCAGGAGTTTCCTTTTTAAAATTTAGGTCAAGTTGTGAAAATATTTTCTAATTCATTTATGCTCTTATTCAGAATTATTCTTTACTCTCAAGACTCTCATACTTATATGTCAAAGATACTGATTGAAAGATGTGAAAAAAATGGTAAGACTATATTTTTACCCTGCTCAGTCAGTCTCCAAGAACTTCGGATAAGTAAAAAAATAATGACTATGATCTGTCTGAAATCTTTCTCAATCAATTTTTTTTAATTGACTGATTCTAGGAGTAAAAAAAAAAAAAAGAGTAACCAGCAACTTTCTGTTCCTAGCTCAATTGAATTTGAGTTTTCAGCCAATTATTCAAGATGATTGCCAGGAAAAGAAAGGCGTAAAAAGGTGTAGGCACCCACCAAGGTGCTTACCTGTCCAATGCTCTTGACACTTCACTTGAGGTGTAATAAAGAAGGAAGTCACTAACTCGGGCTACAGTCCACTGAAGGTTCAAAGACTCTAGGAGTTTCCCCCTTCCTTGTGTCATTGCCTGTACTCACCCCATCTTCCTCATCTGCCATCCTTGGCCAGGACTCCCCATCAGCTAGCCTGAGCATCTTCAGATAAGAGGAATTTCACTGAGGTAATAAGTACAGAAGCCATATTGGCATGAGCTGGGGAATAAATGCTGCTGGCTCACACTCAGGGAGACAGATCAATGGAATAAATAGCGTGTCCAGAAATAGGTCCAACAACATCTGGAAAAGTAGCTACGATAATGCTTGCATTTCAAATCAGTGAGGAAAGTGTTTAATAAAATTGAGGCAACCAGGTATCTATCTGGAAAAGATTAAAGTTAGACCCACACCTCAAATCTTACCTTTGGTATATCAATGCTTTAAATGTAGGAAAATGAAATCATAAAAGAGGGGAAAACAGGTGGGAATTAAAAAAAAAACAATCTCAAAGAGATCTTTCCAACCTTGATGCATCAACTGAACTAAAGCCAAACAGCTTTTCCACGATGAAAGCATTTGTCAAAAGATAGACGTCAAAGTAAGAAAAACTATTTGCAACACAAATCACAGGAAAAAGGTAAACGTCTCTAATATGTAAAAAATTCCTAAAAGCAAAGCAGATTAATTATAATATGCTCCCATTTGTGTACAAAAGGGGAATTTAACAAATGAATTTGTTTATATATAGTGGAAATATCTCTGGAAATGTATATGGGGAATTATTAATTATTGGCTGTGTCTGGGCAGGGATGCGGGGGCAGGAGATGGGTGGTCAGGATTCAGAAATGGAAGAGGGATTCTTCACTCTATATCTCGTTGAACTTTTCTTTAACTTTTTAAAATGACCCTGCACATCATCATTCTCATCCAAAAGCAAGGCTTCCTTTCTTTCTCTCTCTCTATTTTTTAATGGAGGTACTGGGGATTGAACCTAGGACCTCACATATGCTAAGCCCTCGCTCTACCACTGAGCTATACCCCCACCTCCCCACTCAACTTTTAAATTAGGAACTCTATAAGTGTATCATTTATTCAAAAATTAAGTAAAAATTGAGTTAAACTTTTTAAATTTATCAAGAAAACCAGCATCCTCATATTTTCATTAGGGTTGTTGGTACCACATACAGAGAACCCCTCAAAATTTCAAAGTTTAACACATACAAGCTTTAGTTCTCACTCAGGAAAGCCTGATACATGTTGGAGGGATGGCCCTGGTACATCTGGTATCCATGACATCTGGAACGTGTGGTCTTCAAAATTGGTCTCAGTGGAAGACAGGCATGAAAAGTTCCACCAGTTCCAAACCATCTCAGCCCAGAACTGACCCATGTCATTTCTGCAAACAATCCATTGGCCAGAACCAGTCATATGGCCCCAAGTGACTGCAGGAAAGGCAGTGAGAGGAAATGCTTGCCTGGAGCACCTGGTGGTCGCTAGTGCACTTTCCACTTCTCTGTAAATTCATTTTTAAATAAAGGACTTATTCATTATGGAGCCTCATACTTTAGCCTCTGTTTATGTGCTTCTGATTCTACTACATGAAAAAAGCATATTAATGAAAAATGGCCAGAGGATCTGAACAAATATTTTTCCAAAGAAGACATCCAGATGGCCAACAGACACCTGAAAAGATGCTCAACATCACTAGTCATCAGGGGAACACACATCAAAACCACAGTGAGTTGTCACCTCACACTTATCAGAATGGCCGTCATCAAAGAGTCTGCAAAAAACAAGTATAGCGAAAAGGGAACCCTCATGCACTGCTGGTGGGAAAGTAAGTTAGTGCAGCCACCATGGAAAACAGTAAAGAGGTTCCTTAAAAATGGTTCAAACTAGTATATGATCCAGCTATTCCAATCCTAGGTATTTATCCAAAGAATACAAAAACATTAGTCCAAAAAGATACATGCACCCAATGTTCATTATTTACAATTACCAAGATATGGAAACAACCTTAATGTCCACTGGTAGATGACTGGATAAAGAAGATGGAATACACAATGGAATATTATTTAGCCATAAAAAGAAGGAAAGCTTACCATTTGCAGCAACCTGGATGGATTCCGAGGACCTTATGCTAAGTGAAATAAGTCAGAGAAAGACACTTATATATAGTATCTTAAAAAATAAACAAAGAAACAAAACAAAACAGTCACAGATACAGAGACCAGATTGGTGGTTATCAGAGGGGAAGAGGATTGGGGGAGTCAAAAGTGGTGCAGGGGGTCAATTATCTGGTGATAGGTGGTAACTAGACCCATTGTGATGGTGATTTTATGGTGTATACAAACACCAAATTACTATGTTGTACACCTAAAACTAATATATGGTTATACACCCGTTTTACCTCAATTAAAAAAGCACATTAGTCTGTATTCTCTGTCCATGAGTCTATTTCTGTCCTGTATGTATGCTTTGGTTTTTTTTGTTTGGGTTTTTTTTTGTTTTTTAGATTCCACATATGAACGATCTCATATGGTATTTTTCTTTCTCTTTCTGGCTTACTTCACTTAGAATACAGACTTGTGGTTGCCTGGGGGATGGAGGGTGGGAACGGATAGACTGGGATTTCAAAATTGTAGAATAGATGGACAGGATTGCACTGTATAGCACAGGGAAATATACACAAAATGTTATGATAAATCACAGAGAAGAAAATGTGACAATGAGTGTGTATATGTCCATGAATGACTGAAAAATTGTGCTGAACACTGGAATTTGACACAGCATTGTAAAGTGATTATAATTGAATAAAAAAATGTTAGAAAAAGCACATTAATACTTCAAATAAAGATTCACAGATGAGACCCTCTAGGGTGACTTAGAATACTCAGGTTGCCCACCTTAAATGCAGAATGATGAACTTTGACTCAGAACAGCAGTATGAGGAAATGTACTACTGGTCAACCTAAATTTGGGTGCGCTTTGAAATGTTTGAGCTTGGCCCTTTTCAGCTCTATGGGGTACCATTAGACAAGAGTGGTCCACACAGCCATCAAACAACAGTGTTTGGTGGGAGATGAGCTCACACAATACATTTCGTCAGCATCCCTCAGCCAAGTGTTCACATGCACAGCCAGGGAAAGCTGTTGTGTTCCACCTCCACAAATTACAGAGAAAGTCTAAAGCAGAGCCAGTGCGCTGTTGTATCAGCTATTTTTATCCTGCAAGGAACTGCTTGTATTCATACTTAATTTTCATCTCTTAGTTCTAATCTGAGCCCATTTTGCAAAACTGTGCTTTTTTCCCTTTGCAGCAAGAGAGGGGAGGTCTTCTCAAAAGTTGAAAGCAATGGAAGAGAGGACTGGATGGCCATGACCGGATGGCTTCTGCCTTGTTCTCTGGGTCCCACGGGACGAGCTGTAGACGTGATGCAGTAACACAATTCGGTTTCTCTCCATTTCACACAAGTGTTTATTCACCAGAAAGATGCCTGGATCCGACTCTGAAGAATGCCAGCTGTCCCCCGGAGAGACTGAGGGGACAAGACAGATGGCTTTGGTAACTGGGATCTCGATTGAGGGACTTCTCCCCGGGGGAAGGGGAGAAAAGAGTTGGGGAAGGGACTAATTCACATTTTAGCAGAGAGACCAAAGCAGGTGAGGTTCTCTCTTAACGCTTCGTTTTAACGAGGCATGAAGGTGACTGCAAGATTTTACCTTTTAAACAGAGGCTGTTTTTATTTACCTGGGGGGACAGAGGGGTCGGGGTGGGCTGACACAGGCAGAGGGTTGGGTCATGAGCACACCCTGCTGGTTTGATGTGAGCGAAAATAAAACAATGGCAAGAGAAACAAAGATCGTGTGTGTGCGCACGCGCGTGCGTGTGTGTACGTTATGCATGTGATCGAACACAGAGTATTTCATAATTTTAAAGCTATACTCAAATAGTAGTGGTATGTATAATGTTTATTAATGCAGGTTAACATACACACTATATATATTTCATCAGAATCTGATCGGAAGTTTTTGGATACCTTGATATGCCTTCTTTCCCTCTTTCTCCATTTTTAAGATGCTGTTACCACTGTCAGCTCTCACTGGTCTTAGGAGACTTTGATTGTAGCCCAAGGAGGCTCTTTGAAGTGAGTCGTCAGACCCTAGATCCGCAGGACCACCTGTTTTGACTTGTTCTCCCTCGGTTTTTGCTGTCATCGAGCAAATTCTTCCAACAGCTGGGTGGTGCCAACACACGAAGCCCCCTGAGGAGGACATTTCTGCTCCACATCAGAAAACCAGAATTGATTGCTCTGTTTCAAGTGGGGTCCTTTTTCTAGTCCACAGATACTCTCATCACTTTGGCCGTATTTGAATTGGAAAAGAGCAGTGCTTTTGGCCACGCAAGAGGAACACAAACTTATTTAAATATGAACATAAGGGAGAGATCCATTTTCCCCATAATTATGTGGCCTGTGTTCCCCTGCAACTAGAAAATACGTGAATGGTGTCACGTGATCCTTTCCAACTACTCTCATCCTGAATGTGAGCCTTTACCTACAAAAGGATGTGAGGGGGGGGGTCACAGTGGTGAATGAAGTGTGTGTCAGGTTAATTTTTTTTCTTTCCTTTTATTTTTAACCCAGTAATAGTGGCCAAGACCACATGGTTATTTTCATTTTATGATGTTACTGTCTCTCAACAGCTACACATTGGAATTTCACTATTTCTGTGTTCTCAGTGTCCAGAAAATGAAGGACCAGGGATAGTTAACTAAATTCTTATTAGCAAATGGGGGCAAAGAAAAGCAAACTTATCATTCTACTTCTGTTCAGTCCAACCTTTTGTTTTAGAGGTCAGATGATGGTATGGGTGTCATGGTACAAAAGGAAAGCCTTCCTAACTTTCATCTCTATCAGACATAAAACATAATCTTGTGAAGAATTATTAAAGCGCTTCCAGTGTAATAAAATAAAACTCAAAAAAGCTGGGGTAGCCACAAAATGTAATTAATATTTGGCAACGTTTGCCTTCCATTTGTTTTTGGCTCAGAACGAACTCTGACCCAAAGAAATTCCAACCACATTATTCATTTCTACAATGGCAACGTGCCTGAGTTTGAGGCTCTCTCTTTCAAAACTTCGATTCATACTATGTTTTTAAAATTGAAATCTGATAGACAATTGTGTAAAACTGGCAAGGCAAATTTGATGAGTCCAGGGCCTATACCTGTCTTTAGTTACCTCTATGAAAATCCAATATGCATTCAGCTACCAGAGTAACCTAACAAAGCAGAGCTTGAATCATATCACTCAAAAGCCTTTCGTGGCTCCCCAATTACCTACAAGTCTGAAGTCTGGTCCTAACAGGTCAAGTCCTCTGCAGTTGACTTCTCCATCTTTACCTCCTGTTACTCTCTCAGACACTCCTAAGTTCCAATCTAACTGAATTATTTTCTACATCTTCAAATTCTTGTTTTGACTGAAATAAGATGCAACCTAAAGGTTGACTGTTATGTTTTATTCAGCAGATTTCCTGAGGACTCGAGCCCGAGACACAGCCTTTCAGATTGCTCTAAGAGACTGCTCCAAAGTGGCAAGGTAGAAGCCAGGATATATGAGTTTTTGTCACAAGGACCAGGTAGTTTGAACATCAAAAGATTACTGTTAATTAAAGTAAACCAGATATCTCAAGTTAAGGCAATTAGCACTTTTCTATGTATGGGAAGGTACAAAAGTCTGGGCTCATTCAAATCATTCCTCTGATGTGCACTTGGCTCTCTAAGGCCAGTGTCCTGTTCTTTCCCATCCTAAGTCCCCTTAGGGGGCACATTTAGGGGTGGCTGCAGAGGCTGGGCTGCCTGCGTGTCTCCATCCTGAGTTCCCTCCACTTACCATTGGGGGTGGCAGTAGCAGCTGTTGATGTGATCGCCGCAGCATCCTTTGTTTACTGATATGGATGCAATGTCTTTCATTCACACATCTTAAGCCTTTCTCTTTGTGACTCTGATGTCCTCCCTAAACCACCACTGACCAATCTGACCAATCTGAATCCCATTCAAGCCACACCTGATAATAGTGAAGATGACAATGGTGATCAGAGCAGCTGTGGCACTAGCAAGGGCTCGCCGTGGGCCAAACGCTGAACTCAGCAATTTACACGGATCATGGTTTGCCTCTTCCTCTGGGTGACTGCAGGTAGTAGGTTATGTTGTGAGTGAGAAAATGAGATGTAATAAGTAACTTGTCCAAGTTCCCACACCTTGTATGTAGAACAGCAAATATCTTCTTCCTCATGAGAGCTTTCTGGTTTCTCAAATGTTATGAACTGACTTTATCCAGACATATCAGGCAGAACTGTGAGACTGTTTTTGGTAGACATTGTGGTCACAGGCAATTTTTACCCAGTGAGTCAGAAGCCCTTCACACTCCCATTCTGGAAACTCAGGAAGTCCCAGCTGCCTGGCAGGAAAGCCTCATTTGTACCCAAGCAAGATTCCAGAAGCAAGATTGTGTTTCCCTTAATGCAGCAAAGGGCAACCTGAATTTGCAGTGTTACTAGTTGGATACAAGAAATTTTAATTTTTTAAATTTAGCTAGAATAGCAGTTCTTACAATGAATGATCACTAAGGCCCTTTCAGAGAATCTGCAAAGTCAAAACTACTCTGTAATGACACTGAGATATTATTTACCTATTATCAGCGTCTCAGCATTTACACTAAGGTGCAAAAGCAGTGGCAGGTAAGACCGCAGGAGCCTTTGCATGGATCAAGGCAGTGGCACCAAACTGTCCTGGGGAATCTCGTGTTCTTCACAGCTAGTGCCTCCAGGGGGGTAAAAACATTTCATTGAAGAATGGCCTTGAGAAAGCAATACAATGTATTAATTTTATTACACCTAGACCCTTGAGAACATGTATTTTTAATGTCCTGTGTGCAAAATGGAAACTTTGTATGATATACGTACAGAGCAGGAAGGCCGATCAAAGGTAAAGCTCTTGGGCGGTTGAGTTGCAGCTGAACAACATGTTTTGATCACGGAACACCACCTTGACTTGAGAGAGAAATTGAAAGACAAAATACAGCTATCCAATCTTGGGTGTTTGGCACCATCTTCTCAAAAATGAAAGAAGTCAGACTGTGACTTCAAAGAAAGCAATCAACAAACAATTTGTATTGCCAGAGGAAAAAGATTGGAACTGTCAAGCAAAATTCAGAAGTTTAGAACTTTGTCTTCTTCACCATATTGGCCATTTCCCAATACTTATAAATTTTTCCATTAGATGATGGTTATATTAATGACTCCGGGTGTGTGTGTGTGTGTGTGTGTGTGTAAATGAAGTGTAATAACACTTTGAGGACCTGGATAAGTCAGTGCACCTATATATGACCAAAGCTTGATGGTACAAATTCAAGCTTGGACAAATGACCCAGTCAAAGTGCAAGACAGATCAATGGATTTTAATGGAACAGAATGAAAAATATTCTTGGATATTATTTCAGATTCCCCACTGTAACTAATCTTCAATAAACTATCATTTTTTTGTGTTGTGATATAATATCAAAAAAATCCAAAATTATCTGTAAAGGATATTACGCTACTTTTTTTTTCCAGCTACGTAAGTCAGATGAGGTATGAGGTTGAATTTTCTTCATGGGCTTCAACCAAAACAGCATATCTCAGCAAATTGAAAGCAGGAACAAGTGAGAATCCAGGCATCTTCTAATAATGCAGATGCTAGGAAATTTTCAAAAATATTAAACAATGCCACTCTTGCCATTTTTTGTTTTTAAAAATAAAGTAATTTTTCATAAATGTTTATATTTAACAGAATACATTTATCACTATTTTTAATTAATCAGTATTTTCCTTCCTTACTTTCAATACCATAATATAGGTTCTTATGGGATTTTCAATAAATTGTAAAAGTGAACATGGATTCTGAGATCAAAAAGATTGTAAACAGTTGAGCTACATCATCATCTATAGGGATAAAGATTATGAGCCTTGCTGGATTTTTCTACACTATTCTCAAAATGGTAACTGTGTCTAGGAAACACAGAAGTTGACCTATGTGTCTTGACTATCTTGTTTTCACCGATGAAAACCCGTTTTAACCCATTTAACATTTACTCACAACGGTAAATAGAAAAGCTCTAACTCACAAATTAAAACCATTTCTGATACTCACTGTGTGATTGGAAAAGCCTCATATGTTGAGTCAGAGACAAGAGCATGTATAGTAACCAGAACACAGGCTTTCTCCTTAAAATTTTAACTGATAACACCTGGAGTTTAAATCCCTAATTAGATTTCAAAGTCCAGCAACTGAGTTTTAACTTAATCCAAAGAAGTACCACGTAATACTATGCCATCTACGTATTTAAAGTAAAATTATAGACATTGTAATAACCAACCAGATGCCACCTCTACTTGAATCTCCCTGGTTATTTTTGTGCCTTTTTCAGAATTCCTAGTTATGTGTTCTGCCATTTCTGTATCAGAAGCTTTGTGCATTTATTTTACTCCCTGTTCTTTTCAAAAATTCTGACCTATTACCTGTCCAACTACTACGAATAAATGTAATATATGATGATTGGGTAAAGCAGACCCTCAGAAGCAAGATATATTTAACCACGAGTGCCAACAGGCCACTGGGCAGGAGGAGCCTGCAATTCCAGAAACACACCGGGAGCAACAGGAAGGGAAATGGCTAGTCCAATGGTAAATGAGACACAGCAATGAGTACCTAGGAGAAGACACTATTTGGACACAGAAAAGTTTTATTTTTAATAACAAGCATCCAAAAACAGTTAGCAAATACTTTTTAATGCAGAAGAAGAAACTCAGGGTGGGATTCAAGTCTTGAGGGAGAAAGAAGATGGAAAGTGAATTTTATAATCTTTGTGAGATTTGACCATTAATTGGTTATAAATTTAAAGACTCAGAAACAGGGAAACAAGAAAATATTCCAGGCACCCACCTCTCAGAATATATAATTAATAAATATATAATTTTAGTTTTAGTGAAGAGATGGCTTGAGGTAGTCTAGAAATTTCATTCTCCCTATTTGAGTCAAACAGTCTGCAAATAAAGTCACAGTGCTATTGAAATAACATGGATAAGTAAATTTGGAAACATGGAGGAAGAGCTTCAAAGCTATTCTTGAAAGCATCTGAGAGAAAATAATTCAACCCAAGCACAACCTTGGAGGAAACAAAAGGATGGATTTTAATCCTAGCTTGACCACCTTCTAGAAATATCATCTTGAACAAAATATACAACTTCTCAAAATCTCAGTTTCCTCATTCTTAACATTCAGGCCATTATCTTCCTGATAGGGTGGTTATGAGCACTGGATATTAAGTACGTAAGTAACATAGCACGCATAATAATTCATTAATTTTAAGAGAAGGCATCATTGATTTTGGTCACAGCTCTATTTTAAAGACCTGCAATTACCACAATTTCTAAGAAACAAAAATTTTCATGTGCCATGGCAGTCCAAAAGAAAAACAATAACACAAGAGAAAACATAAACATCACTGGAAGTATATTTTAGATGGAAGGAGAAACAGCCAACTGTAGCACAAAAATAACAGGCTTCTTATTACAAGTATGCTCAGGAGTTTTAGTTGCCAGGCAACAAAGACTTCAAAGAGATGGGAAATGTGTAACAACCAAAATTCAGGGATGTGGATAGATTTCCGAACAGGAATAGAGTTAAAGAAAAAAAGTTATTTAGTCTACAAAGATGAAGGCTGAAGGAGATGTAATCAAAATAAAGAGTATAGTAAAGATAAATGGGTTTTATTTCCTTGAATTTTCTATATACAGAATTTACCAAATATATTGGTGAATTAAGAGCTAAATATTTTCCAGGACCTCCTGTATTTTAACTTGAAATACTACACGTATCTTTGAAGAAATCTGATTTATTTCTCTACAAAGTAGAGTCCTTTTTTAAAAAGTTTTATTACATCATTTTGACTCTGAAAGTCAAAGAATTTAGACATATGTTATGAGGTTACTTGTAAAACTGTTACTCCTTTATGGACTACGATATACTGACAAGAATATTTGATATTGACCTAGCTCCTCTTACCTCCTTTCAAAGTGATTAAGCATATGGGTTGCAGAAATAAAAATCACCTAACCTCTGATTGTGACCACACAGTTCACCTAATCTAAATTGAAGAAAAGAAATTCTTTATGGCAAATTAAAACGCTCTACGTCAGCCATCTTCAAATGGTGGCGTACCTCCACCAAGGCTGTGTAAAGTGTTTTCAAGTGGTCAGGAGTGAACTTTCAGATGCCATGTTTTTTTCTTTTATCTTTTTTGTTTTTGGAGGGGGTAGGTAATTGAGTTTATTTATTTATTTCATTTTTTTTTTAATGGAGGTACCAGCGATTGAACCCAAGACCTCATGCATGCTAAACATTGCACTCTACCACTGAGCTATATCTTGCCCCTCTCCCACCTGCCACCTTAGTTCCATGTTTTAACTCCCAAGGATACACTGTCTTAAGCTGATCCCCTGAGAACACACTCTGATGGAGGTTCAAGAACCCCCTTTCCACCCCTTCTCAGGTGGTTCTGTGACATCTCACCATTATCACAGCCCATGATTCCGGGTGTAAAACTTCCGGGGAAGCCAAAAAGAGCGTAACGCTACCAATGCTGGTGTCGAGGAAGGAAATGACTGACGATTGGTGACAGATCTTCTCGCTGAGTCAGGTACTTTACAATTCTTTGTTTTGAACAAAACTGAAGAAAGACCCAACGGGTGGTGACCTATTATTAAGCTTATTTTAAACAATCTGTGTGACTTGGAATGATAACAGGGAAAGACTTCAAAAAATTATGCCGAATTTTAATAGTCAAACTTCTGTTCCTACCTGCTGATCTATGTGACAAGTTTTCTGAACAGGTACCTCTAAGCCGAGAGGAAAGAATAGAATTAGAATTGTGTTTGAACACTGGCTAAATCTAGCAACAAGTAAATTCCAATACACAAATTAAATTCTTAATTCCATCCTTTCAGAGATCTAATGAGAGAGACGTGCTAGCAAAATTCTTACTTTTATATTTAATTATTATTTTCCAGAATGTTAATATATAATAGTCATTTTTTATCAGTGGTGTATAATTATAGCTATAATGACAGCTCAATTCAGAAAAAAATCTTTTGTCTGAGATCTGCAAGCACAGGAAGTTTTAAAATATTAGATTTCAATTAAACATATACAAGTGTCTTCTTACTGAAAGAAGTGTGAGAGATGATTAATAGAAAATATTGAAACATAAATATATTTCATATGTTCCTAAAAATAGATGATGGCACATATCAAGTTGCTATAGTGTTTAAATCCTGTAAGATATATTTCAAAAGATGAAGCCATAGTTTTGATTTCGTTGTGAACATTTACAGTATGCTGGAAGTTTTTACTAATTGCAATATTTACATTTATGATGAAACCTTTAAAATGGTCAGCTAAATATCTGAAGCTATCCATAGTTCCACAAAGTCCCTTTAGGAGTAAAAAAATAAAAATTTGAAACCCAGTGCTCTGGTCTAAATCACAGACCCAAAAGACGCTTAATTGAGATTAATTAATTAATTGTGATTGTGTTAATTCTAAAACCTCACAGTGGTCACTACAAACAAGAGAAAGTACTGTGTTTTTTAGGGGCGGGGCTGTTATATTTTTTCAGTTCAGTGACGATGTCTGGTCACTGTTATCTAACCACACAAGATTTATGATTTTGAATGATTAACCAACAGTGACCATAATTTGTTTTTATGGACTTTCTCTTTGAAATGTACCTCTGTCTTGATATATCACTTCAGGTTGATCTTTATGGGAAAAACTGGCACTCAAAGCTGCAGTGCTTTTGACGGGAGTTTTGTGAGATGATTGGATTTCAGAAATCACCAAACCCCTGATAATCTTCTACAGAAGAGTTCGAAACACCATTGTTTGTGAACATTTCCTTATCCCTGTAAGGTTTTTTCTTTCCCTTTTCCTCCACTACCATCAAAATTACACCCTGATTTTCTTTGAATCAGAAGTTTTAGCAACTTTGAAAGCCCTTCATTTGAAACAGTTCTTCTGACCACAATGCGAAACACCAGGTTGTGGGACCACTAAGCCCCAGGCATAATGAAACACATCTCTTCTAAACATTTAAAATCTCGGTGTCTATAAAAGCCACATCAAGTCTTCAATCGATTTTTCCATAGCATTTGACTATTTTAGAGCACAGTAAGAAGCATAATATTTTCCCTTTTTAAAGCATGACATTTATTACTTTGTCCAAATTGAGTATCTGAGACCCAGAAGAGCACTGCCGATATGGTAGGAAAAAGTCAATTGCATTTCTGATGGCTTTAACAAAAACTGTAGAAATTCTTTCTATTTAACATCTGTACAATTGAAACAAAGAGTGTGTGTGAGTGTGTGTGTGTGTGTGTGTGTGTGTGTGTAAATGGGAGCCCCAGCTGCTCTTGGATTGGAGAGATCTCCGTGACATCAGCAGACAGGAATGATATTCCATTCACCCCTTGGCCATAGTTAAGGAGTCAGCAACCTCCACACGCTTGTTCTGGGTGTTAAGTGTGTCTGCTCTGTAATCGGTGTCTGAGACCCAAACCCTTGCTTTATAGCGCTTAAATAATTGATTTCACCCAGCCTTCAGTCGGAGCTAGAAAACCCCAACTATTTCCCCACTAATCCTCAGACTGGGGCACTGCTTATGCTGTTCAGTGGTTTCAAAATTCATGGATTCATGGGAAATCATAGAGTTTACAAAGAAAGTCATTTTGGCTGGGAAGGAAAAGAAAAGCCTCACGCTAATATTTCATCATGTGAGCTACAGGTTGACTTTGGTAAAAGAAGAATATTATTAAACTCATGAAAGAGGCGGGCTCGTGCTGGTCTACCACTGCGATTACTCCCCATACATCTCGTTCTCTTTTTGAGTAAGCGAATTTACAAAAAAAAGGGGGGGGGGGTCGATGAAAACATATGAAGTCATCCACATACTATAAAACATTAGGGCAACTAGCACTTAAGATCAAAAACTCTCTACTGAAGAGCTCAAAGGTGAGAAGACATTCTGAATGTTAAGTCGCCAAAAGTAATCGGTTTAATGAAAATATATTCCTTCAAGTAAAGCATTCAGGTCGACTTTCTACTCTTCTAACTGATGAAATCCAAATTTTATTCACTGTTGGAATGAAGGGTAGAGACATGTTTATTCCCAACAGAAGGACAAAGTTACTTTCACTGTTTGCATCGGATGGTTTGGCATTCTGAAAGAACTCGAAGCACGTTACAAACTAAAGCACAATATGGGAAAAATCATTTAAGGATGAATATAACAAAGGAAGCTTGAATAACTGCTCTAAGACATCTGAGTTGAGTAGATTCCCATCTCTGGGCAATAAATTTGGCTGTAAGGCTTCTGACTGCAAAGCCCAAAGATGGGGAAAGTTTGGGGTTGCCCTGTTTCCATATATTAGCATCAGAAAGTATAAAAATTCACCTAAAGTTACTATTTCCCCTCAAATAACAATTGTGTGTGCTGGCAATGTGGATTTTAACAGAAGTGCAGGTGTAGATGCGTGGAGCCGGTGTAGAGTGGTGATTTATGGGTCAAGATGTCAGACTTAACAACCTTTGAAGGACACAGACTGGACACTAGTTTCATTCCAATCATTGGAAAACTGCATATTAATGTTTACAAAAATAAGCACGTTAAAGTAACATCCTATAGAACAAGGCATTTGATGAACGTTTATTTATTTATTTTAAATTTTTAAATTTTTTTGTAGGGGGATGGTCATTAGGTTTTTTAAGTTTACTTTTATTTTAATGAACCCCTGCGACGCTCGCGCTCTACCACCGAGCTGTACCTTCCTCCTTCGATGCATTTTTAAAACAAATTCTTATGCCGGTGAATTTGTCGGAGAGTGGGTGGGGAGAATGGTTTGCTCTTTCGAAACATACCTCAGAAATTTGGAGAAGCATATTCCCATTTTAGTATTTCCCCTGAAGACCATCCCACAAGTATCAGGAAAACTGCCCTGACAGGTTTTGAGGGAAAAGGTATTATTAATCCTGTAACTCCGTGGTCATAGCTCTGATCTATTAAATTTTATGCATCCAGTAGCGGAGGCATGACCAAGTTTACATGTCTGCAAAGAAATAATGAGAACGGTCTTCACGGTCCTATTAAAGTGCTCCGTCATCAGCCCCAGGGAGCTCTCCGCAGGAGGAACGGAGCGGGTCCCGTCACCCGTGCGGACCTGGCGGGCCCGGACCCGGACCCGGACCCGGGAGACGAATGGCGCCCCCGCGGATTCCAGGCGCTAAACCTCCGCGCCACTGTCCTGCGTGAATCACACGGCCGCTGCGCTGCCTTGCTTTTTCCAGCTTGAACGGAGTAAGACAAAGATTCCAATCTGTGTTCAGGCTCCTGGAATTTTTTGCCTGGGAAGGTTTGTGTAATGGAGGTAAGAAGAATTATGTGTTTATTTTTAGCTACGCTTGGTGCGAGAAGGCAGAAATCGATTACCCTACCAAAAAAAAAAAAAGTTTCTGCTTGTAAAGAAACCCCTTTAAACAGAGACACCAGCCGTTCCACTGATTTTCTGAGGGTGACGGTTGATCCCAAGAAGGAGGCCCTTGTGGAGGCAGCGTCTCCGCAGGACGCAGGACGCAGGACGCAGGTGGCGTCTCTGAACGACCCCCGTTTGCATCTTCCACGGCCTTTTGGCTGTCACAGCTGCTCACTAGCGGCCTCACCTACCCAAGCCTTTACAGGAAACGAGGGCCGTGGAGGCTTCCAGAGATCAAAATTATAAAAAGAAAACCTGGCAGGCAAAACCATACCTCTACGCTGAAAACAAAACCAAACAGACGAAGAAAAACCTCCTTTGCAGTCTATGAAATCAGAGGAAAAAATTACGGAGATCGTCCTTTTGCCTCAAGTGATGGACAGACCCATAGAGCAATGCTCAATCAGTCATACAAAGAATATTTTTGAGCACTGCCTCGCAGCGTGGAAGGCACCGCCAGAGACACCTGGGAGACGGCAGGGAAGGAAACAGACCCACCCTCCTCCTCGCATGGTTTTCTAAAGAGCAGACGCACGGTAAACGTCGGGTTAGACTGCGATGGGTGCTAGCAGGAGGGATAACGCAGAGAGGGCAGGTGAGAGGTCCTGGGCTGTGTGAGGGCTGCAGTTTCCCCGTGGGGTGCTCAGGGAGGCCCCCCGGGGAAGGCACCCCTGAAGTCAAGAGGGAACCAGCCCGGCTTAATCCAAGACCATTGTGGAGGCCAGTGTGCGCACGCCAGTGGTGATGGAAGAGGCCGGTCTTTCCCTCAATCTTTAGAGACATCAAATTTTTAGTCAAAGAGGAGAGAAGATTCAGTTTGATATTTTAACAGTTGCTGCTGAGGGGGCAACACTCGGAGTGGAAGGAAGTAACATGTGACACAACCCCTTGCCCTGGGACACGGGACAGATGTGGGGGAGCCGTGATCTCCCGTGTTGTCCTTCGGTCTCAGTGGTGTAAGAAGTCTTCGCACAAATGAACAGAGGGGAAAGTGGTGTGTTTCAATATTCAGAGTGGTGTTTACTTTAGGAAGAAGACGGCGCCTACAAACTTGGAAACCCAGTTTAATGAAAGAAAACAATATTCAGTTGATTAAGGCAGCGAACACAAAGTCAGACTTGAGTCCTCCTATTAGTCAAATGCTGTGGACCATTCTTGGCAGTGGACGCCTTCCATAAGCAAAGTGTCAGGAAACTTTCCACAAGAAAGTCCCCAGCCCAAAGACCTTTCCTTACAGGTGCACAGGCGGTTGTGTCCCCAGGATGTGGGTCACAAATGTATTTCACAAAGAAGCATTTACTTCTCTTCTTGTGCCTCCATCCTTCCCTACCTGCAAAAAACAGGCCAGCTCCTAACTGCTTCCTTATAAACACACAGGTGATTTTAACAAGGCAATACCCAGAAGCCATATGAAAAAAATTAGGAAAATAGGTAAATTTAACAATAGGTCATGCCTTAAACTACATGATAAAAAGAGAGAGGAGAGAGGGGGAAATGCATCTGGAAAAGAAGCCACCAGCTCACAGTTATTGGAAGGAATCATCCCAAATAGGCATATTTGCAGGATGAAATTCAAGTTCTGAGCCAGAAAAACCCCAAGCAGGAAGAGCTGCAAAGTGTCAAGTTGAGAGACTGAAAGATTCTTCCTGTCTTTTTTAACTGATTCAATGTATACGATCCATACTTTCTTTTTTTTATAAAGTGGAGGGCCAATTCTCCTGGGTCAGAAGCAGGAAAGCAGCCTGTGCGCTAAGTTTGGGGGATGCCCCATGTGCACCATGTTCCAGGAGCGTGGAGGGCTGGCAGGTCACTCAGCCTGGGGTGGTAGGCATCGCAGGGGACAGACCCAGCCTGGGCAATCCAACCCCAGAGGTGTCTCTGAGGGATGAGCTGGAGCCTTACAGGCAGCACACCCAGCAAGTGTGCACAACGCACCCAGCACTGGGGGAAGGGCAATGGTATGAGGTGAGGTTTTGCTGAAAAGATGTCCTGATGGATATGGAGCTGTATTCATCCCAAGAAAATCTGTTCATACTCCCTCTCTCTCTCTCTCTCTCTCACACACACACACACACACACACACGCACGCACACACTTTTGACATCAACTTAAACTGAAACCCAAACCTTAGATAATAACCACCCCCCACCTGTTCCCAAAATGACCACATCACCTCTGGGGTAAAAGTAAAGGTGGTATTTTGTGCTTCTTTGCTCTTGGCTTGTGAATAAAATGCTCCACGGATTAGGGTTTTTGCAGTGTGTCAGCTGTACTTAAAACCAAACTGAGATCACCTCCTTCTCCAGGGGATACCGAAAATGCAAAGGGCTGCAAATTTCTATCATCATGAGTAACGACCACATTTAAAATGGTAAAAGCTGCCAGAGCCTGAAACAAAATACTGGTTGTTCTCTATTTATTTTATTTTGGAAATATTTTTACAAATTAAAAATAAAATCTTATATCACCTTACTGTAGGATATATAGGCATCTTTTTCACGTTTATCAGATTATAACATACACGTTTTTCTGTGAGATTCGGGATGAAATACCTCTTGGTCCTTGATGTTTTATTCCAGCTGGAACAGTCTCATTCCTGGTTTTACCTTAAAGAATAACATGTGAAAGAAAATAGCAGTGAGTTTAGTAAAACCTAAGGGAGAAACACCATTCTGTTTCAAAAGGTCACTTTTTTCAGTCCATTCCCGAATTTTTGTTTTATGACCATCTCTTTGCAGGACAGCTTCTGTTTAAAGTGAATGAGAAAAAAAATAGCGTTTATAAAGTCCATCAGAAATATAAAATTAAATGTTAAATGCTAATTTTTTTACTTTAATACATACATAAATGTCTACTGCAAGCTTTAGAGACTGAATAATAAATGTAACCAGGCATAAATTTCGCTAAGCATTTCCAAAAAATGTAACTGTAGTAATTGCAAAAAAGAAGTTCTGAAAAATAACCCAGACAAATGTAGCTCTTTAACATAAATTCTCCAAAAATGTTCTTTTAATCTGAAGAAAATCTAGATCGTATCATTAAAGTGAGAAGGAAAATCAGGGTGAAAGAACCTATTTTTCCTATCACTGTGATGTCCTGAGACCTGGGGACCGAGGTGATAATGGCTTCATTAAGTCGCACTGCCTGTCTTTTGTTTACTGAGAACTGTTCTCCATGTGTTCAGTGAGCATTCATTGCACTGCTGGATCTTGAGGCCAGAGACAAAGAGAAGACTGAAAAGGGTCTCCAGCTTCTAGTGGCAGAAATAAACCCATAATCCAGCTACCACGTCGGATGTGACAAGACCCTGTGAAGTGCTGTTAACGCCACTGTGTGCCCTGGGACCTGAGAACTTGAACTCCACACACATGTTAAAGTCTTTGAACTGTGCACTCACTCGTCCAGAGAATTCTACTCCACAGAGAATTAAGTCTGGTTAGTCTGGGTTTTCCCTGATACTCCGCACTTGTACACCAGAAAGTCCCAGCTTTTTTTTTTTTTTAAGAAGCATGTCATAAGAGCTTAACAGTGACTCCAGAAATGCAAAGTCAGAGTTTAGGCACCATTAGATGTGCTGATGCAGTTAAGAGAGGGCGGTGATGGCGTATGGGAATATAAGCTCCCGGGGGCTGAGTGCACCCTCTGTGCAGCGCTGTGCTGAGAGCTTTGTGTGCTCAGTCTGGCTTGTTCCTACAACACTGCTGCGGGATGTACACAGTGAGGTTCATCTTTAGAGGTGATACCTGGGGAACATGCCTCCGAGTCCACATCCTCTCTGGATTCAAACCCAGGCTCCGCTGTCTCTTCCCTGTGTGACTTGTTCACGCAGGTAAATAATGACAGCTTTTTCCAAATGTGCAAGATGTTATTCCTCAGCACGTTCCTTTTTTCAAACTGTGTAATTTAAAATATCTATTATTTCTTTAATTTCTATGACTATAATTCATCATTGCTGCAAAAAAGATGTTTTCCTGTGATCTTTAAAAGTGGCAAAAAGTCATTTTCGGAAGGAATATTTGGCAGTTTGAGATTTGCAAATGTTAGCCACTATATATTAAAATAGATTTAAAAAACAAACTTCTTCTGTATGGCATAGGGAACTGTATTCAATATTTTATAATAACCTTTAATGAAGAAGAATATGAAAACGAATCTGTGTATGTACATGCATGACTGGGACATGGTGCTGTGCACCAGAACCTGACACATTGTAACTGACTGTACTTCAATTTAGAAAGAAAGGAAGGAAGAAAGGAAGAATGTCCTTTTCATCTGCATTAGTTTGCTAGGGTTACCTTTGCAAAGTACCATGAATTTGGTCTTAAATAACGCAAACTTATAGTTATGTTTCCGGAGATGTGGGAAGGAAAGTTGAGGGAAATCTGTTCCCTCCTTCCTCACGGCTTCTGGAGGTTTGCTGGCCTTCTCTGGTGTCCCTGCTTGTAGATCTCTGCCTTCATTTCACACAGCCTTTTCCCAGTGGGCACGTCTGTGTCCACATGTCCCCTTTCCACGAGGACGTGGCCACATGGGATCGGGGCCCCCACTCTAGGAGGGCCTCACCTTTACCAAATACATCTCTACCGACCCTATTTCCTAATAGAGTCATATCTGAGATACTGGGCATTGGTCCTTCAACATGTGAACTTGGGGAATGTCCGATTCAACTCATACCATCATTCAAAGTCAAGTCCATATTCACAAAAACTAAATCTAATATAAACAGATCAGCCTAAAATCTAGCACCGCACCACCGGTCCGGTCCCTCAGCATGGACCTTTTCTCTGTTTAATTCAGCTAAGCACAGATTGAAAACTCAAGGACAGGAAGGTGGGTAGAGGCAGGCACAGAGCGGCGGGGTCTAAGTGGATGAACAGAGATCGTGGGAGCGGCGGGGACCGAGCCCGGCAGGAAGCACACACCGCGTTCTAGGGGGACGTGGCTCCTCGGCTCTACTAACTGAAGCCATGCAGAGGGTTCCTCTAGACTGTGCAGAAATACCATTTTTATGTGTCATCACCCATTCGGATTGTAGGTTCATACTAAACACATACCACACACACACAAACACACACACACACACACACACACACACCCCACTGTCTGAGCACCAGTCAGCAGAGTCTAGCCCCAGCTCTGCAATTCCAGGCGCACGTGCCCATTTCCACCTCAAAAGCTTCTACTCAGCCCGCTGTGCAGAGCTACCCTGGGCTCCCTTCTCTCTGCTTACTCTTTCTTGGCAGTCTCCCGGCTTCAGTATCAGCTCTAGAAAATTCACTTTGAAACCTCCCTCTTTGACCCTGGCTCCCAGCCGGTGCCGCATCTTCTCTTTCCAACCACCGGTTGAGATTTCAGTCTCGGGTGCCCCCAGGGAACTCACCTTCCGTACCCTACAATGCTTCCTGTCCCTACTGAAGGCACTGCCACCCCCACCTCACCCCGACTGGACAATCACGGGACCCTTTTGACTCCCCTCTGGCAACATATCTCCATCTACGAATTGGATCAATTTGCACCTGGGCCCTTTGAAAAGACTGGGAAATTAAAGCAGGCTCCCCAGGTAATCCTTTATGCGACTGTGAGTGAGTGTAAATTCATCCTAATCTCCAGGACAGCCAGCCAGCTGGAGAGGAAATTAAAATGCCAGCCAGTCTCCACTGAGCGAATCACAGGCAGCAAGCAGCTGCAGTTGGCAGTCAGGGAAAGCTCTGGAAGCCACTGACACAGTGTTCAAGACACTGGTGATTCCCATGTTTAATCTAAACTTGAAACCCATCAAAACGCTTCCAAGAAATTGGCTCCGAAACAGCACACACACGCACAAAAATGCAACAAAGAAACAGAACATATTGAAGGGTGCTCATAGGGAAACAGAAAATACACTGGCAAAGAGAAAGTTATGACATGAATTCTGCCTTCTCCAGTAGGAATGGATTGCCAGGTGGGTCTGTTTTCTGGTTTCTCTGACTGGGAAATCGATTTCTCATGTCATTCCCATGTCGGAGCTTGGGCTGATTCTGCACTCAATAATTCTGCACCATTTCCCCCTTTCTGCTGTCATCACGGTCATCATCAGCCTTTAGGCTGAAATTGTCACACTACTCTTTAAACTGTCAGTCTGAGAATTTGGGGGTGCTTCTGAGATTAGCTTTTTACATAGAAAATGATATGCAGAAATGATTTTGCACTTCTAATTAGTATTTCATGTATGAATGTTACGAAGTCAAGAATGAAGCTCCCTTGAAAGTTTTAAACTTCACTTGTAAATATTATTACATTTTACAGGACTCTTAACCTTTAATCAGTTAAATTCTCCAAGTTATTTCAACACATGTTCATAAAGTTAACATATTCCATTTCCTCATGAATCTTGCACTTGTCTGCTGTAATAAACAAGATCTATCCACACACTTAAAAAATTCTTATAAATCCAATTAATGAGTTATAAGTGTGGTAATTCTTAAGTTGTCTTGAATGTCTGGAATACCAGTTGCAATTTATTTTTAAGTCCAAGTCACAAATATAAATTAATTTTTCTATTACATATTTTAAAACTGAATAAAAGACACCCAAACATGCATCATGGTGCTTATAATATCCAACTTATACACATTATTGCTGAGCAACACAAAATGTAAACATCACAGTGTGGCTTTATTATCTCTCTAAACCTAATTCCAAATCTCTCCTGGATTCAAAATATTTAATTGCTATCTTCACACATTGGGGTTGCCTCCCCTAATGTTGGGGTTACCTGTTCATTATCCAGAAATTGCCGTGCCCTGTTGTCTCTGCCTTCAGACACTCAAGCAATGCTGAGACTCACTTGGGCAGACCTGCACTGTTTTCAAAACAAACTCTTAACTATCCTAGTAACTCTTTTTTTCCCCTCTTATAAATAAGAAAAACATCAAATGTTGCTTTCTAAAGGCTAATTTGGTTAAAAATATATTTTAAAAAGGGAATGAAGACTTGGGGTGTCCTCTGAGACAGCTGGGAAGGCTTTGAAGGGTTTGAGCACAGAAGCGAGATAAAGTGGTCCTTCCTGGTGGCTGCCATCCAGAAATAGATGGAGAAGGACCAGGTGGGTCTGTGAGGAAAAGGGACCTTGACTATTTCAAAAAGCTCACATTTAGTCTGTGGACAGTGAGGAAACAGTAACCGTAACATATTTGTAAAGAAGAGACATTATTTCTAACAGAATTTGTTAAAAATGCTTTTGGATCAACATTTATTGGATAGTATTGTAGTATATTCAATACAATTTTAATAGCACATGAAAAAATGCTCAATAGAGCTAATTATTAGAGAAATGCAAATCAAAACTACAGTGAGGTATCACCTCACACCAGTCAGAATGGCCATTATTCAAAAGTCCACAAATGACAAATGCTGGAGAGGCTGTGGAGAAAAGGGAATCCTCCTACACTGCTGGTAAGAATACGGTTTGGTGTAGCCACTGTGGAAAACAGTATGGAGTTTCCTCAAAAGACTAAAAATGGACTTATCATATGACCCAGCAATCCCACTCCTGGGCATATATCTGCAGAAAACTCTAATTCGGAAAGACACCTGCACCCCAATGTTCACAGGAGCACTATCTACAATAGCCAAGACATGGAAACAACCTAAATGTCCATTGACAGATGACTCAATAAAGAAGTTGTGGTATATTTACACAATTGAATACTACTCAGCCATAAAAAAATAATAACATAATGCCATTTGCAGCAACATGGATGGACCTGGAGATCGTCATTCTAAGTGAAGTAGGTCAGAGAAAGAGAAATATCATATGATATCACTTATATGTGGAACCTAAAAAAAAAAAAAGACAAATGAACTTATTTACAGAACAGAGACTTACAGTCCTAGAAAACAAACGTATGGTTACCTGGAAGGAACCAGGAAAGAAGAGGATGGGAAGGCATAAACTGGGAGTTTGAGATTTGCAGATACACACTACTGTATATAAAATAGATAAACAACTTCCCTGGGAAGTATATTCAATACCTATACTGAAAAAGAATCTGAAAACAAATATATGTATGAATATGTATGACTGAAACATGATGCTATACACCAGAAGTTGACACAACATTGTAAACTGACTATACTTCAATTTAAAAAAAAAGTCCAGTGACACATTTACATCAGAAAGTAAAGATCAAAATGCCATTTCTTCATATTCCCATTTGTGTAAAATTCTGAGTGTATCTGAGTAAAGAAATTACAAAATTTAAGTGCCTTTCAAGAATTTTATGAAAGTAAATAAAAGTTTGCTTCCAAAGCATATAAAACTTAAAAAAAGAAAAAATATTCAAAAACAATTTTGTTAAGATAACTTTCAAAGAAGCTGTGGGTGGCCAGAGTAAGATTTTCCATAGTTTTAGAGTTTTTTTATTTTTATTTTTAAAGATAGCTTCATACTTTATAGAGAGCTTAAGCCTAGCATGTGTTTACTTTAATAAAGGCTACAAACAATAACAGTAGTTGGCAAAGGCAGAATACTTTAAAATTTTCATCATGGAGGTTTCTTTTCAAAAAAGATATAATTAGGGAAAAAGAAACAAGGACCCTCTCAATTCACCGAGGTTTTGAAACGTTCACTCCAGGAGTCAATGAGAACCCCACATTTTAGGTGTTTTTAAATTAACTTAATACTTCCGTGGGAAATTCCAAGTAGAAATGATGTGATTTGACGAGATAAAAAGTCAAGTCTTCTCTCTGCTCTAGAATTAGGGAATGGTTTTAACTTTATCACATGAGATGAACTCAGTGATTTGTGCAATAACTCATTAGAGAGACAAGTAAACATATTTCTTGGGTGTGTTGTCTTTTAAGTGCATCAGAATTCTTCAATGGCAACATAAAATGCCAGAGATGTTACTATATTTAACTAATTTATACAGTTTTGAATCTTCTTAGCTGCTTTCGGGAAACATACTTTTGAAACCGGGAAAGTGTCAATTTCACTTAAAAGAGAGGCCAGGTGTTTCACGGAGATTTTGCAAAACAGAACAAATAAACAAAAACCCCCACCCTCCTGAGATGACCTGGGGACAGTTCACACAGAAGAAGAGGGCTTGTTGCAAGGCTTCTCTGAATAGAACCTAGAAGAATTTCTCACCTGGGAAAAATTTAAGCAAAAGATCTATGGATTCACAATACTGGAAACTAGACATCACCCTGTGCCTAGTGAAAAGCATCACGTAATAGTCCAGGGGTCGTCTCACACCTGACAGCACTTCAGTTTAAGACCCATGTAGAAATGGAGCAACTCAACGTGCTGGCATCACTTACGTAAGGTTCCGGAGAATCCCGGGTGCACACACTGCTAGTTGGGGCTGAAAGCATGTCCTTGTATTGTTTTATTTTTAGAAAGGCTTTGTTAAGCCTACCAGAAATAGACACCCCAGTAAAACATAGAACATATTAGTTTTAATATTTTCCTTCTTAATCTTAAGTGAGAATGATAAGAATTGTATCAGTGATACCTACAGAAATAAAAACTCCCACTTCTAACTTCAGAAGCCAAGTCCAGTCAATGAAACCTGTCAGGCATGATCCTGGAACATTGCTTTAAAATAGGCACAGACATTCGAATTAAAGACACAACTCTGGCAGGCCTGGAAATCCTAACAATAGCCATATGGTTATAATAATATTTACATGCCACTTCAGACTCCTCATATATCATCTACATTTATTTATAAAATTTGAAAATGTGAAATGAACCTAGAAAATCAAACTTGAAATCAGTCATGGTCGATTTTGCCTGTTCTTCCCAGAGAGAGTCCTTAACAAAGTCACCGTAGGTATGCTGCGCCACTGTCTCCTGCTGTATCCCCACATGTCCTCGTGGGACCTTTGGGAACCAGACCACAGTTGGGAAAAGAATTGACCTACATTGTTTTACAGGCGGCTGGGCATTTTCTAGCTTTGGAGTTTTAGAACTGAGATGGAGTCAGAAGTTACGGGCCGGCCATCTGTACAGCTTCAGGGCTATTAATCTGATTGAGAAGAACTATGAGTTGTCCAGTCACCGAGGAGACTGAGAATAGAGTCGCTGAACGTCTGGAAACTGGGAGAGTCCAAATACAAAAGGCTTCCATCAGTCGCCGCGCCACGTGGAGCACTGCCGTCTTAACTCCCATGCAGACCTCAGCCTGAAAGGCTTGGGGTGTGCGAATTTTGAGACGTGCACGCTTCTAGCTTTTTAGACCGCGCTGTCTGAGATGTGAGCACGTACCTGTGTACCGAATTCATCACACGGTCTTTATACCACAGACACATCAAATGCAAATGCGGGACAAGAGGAGAGGCAACCCCAAAATGTAAACGCCTATATAGAGAAATTTCCCACTAGAAATGGAGCGTTAATACCAGAACGGACACAGCGAATTAAAAGTACGGAATGCGCGCGCGCGCACAAGCGCGCGTGCCCAGAGCTGAAATACTATTCCCGAAAGGGAGTCGCTGTGGTTATAACTGACACTCCGGGGTAAAATTTCAGGAGAAAGTGGTAAATGGAGCAGCCTAGCTCCAAACCCCAAGCAGCCTGGACCCTGCAGCGTGTTTACGAGCACCTGCGACATATGCCACCTGCACTTTCATTCGGAACGTTCAGCCGAGTCCCTAAAGTTACCACACGTGGTCCGTGCTCCTCGCACCATGACCGCGCCTTTGATCTGGGTCCCTGGGGAGCATTTATCCATGTGAGCAGCAGCGACAGCTGTAAATACAAGGCTGATACTATCGGGGTATTGAATTTCCCCTTATTTTCCAACTGAAATCAGGATTTATCTGCTCACCATTGCCCATTTATCATGCTTCTAAGTTTCTGAAGTTTCCAGGTAATCTACCAAAGGTAGTGACTTAAAAACTGGGGCCATGAGGTCCCACGAGAACAAAAAGAGAAACAATTGTTCCTGTTTCTCCTTGGTGAAGGGCAGGCACTGCTGCTGACACATCTGCGTCTCCGTATTTAGTCTTTTGGTCCCTTTCCCGGCTGCTGTAGCACATGGTTGTTGACTGTTCGGGATTAATGAAGCATGAAGTGGAGGGAAAGGTGAGCCTGGCCCCAGGCACGTCCCTCCCCACTCGACAGATCAAGGAGATGAAGAGAAAAGGACCGTAAAATAGAAAATGAATGAATGTGTCCAAGTAGGACTGATGTCCACGTTTCCAGGCACCTCTGGCCTCTAAATTCCCCTGGACTCCAACTGTCACTCCCCACTGCCATCTTCCATCTTCAAAGTCAACCTTCATCAATGTCATCCTGTCCGCAACTCCTGCCACCTCTTCTGCTGGGCAATCAAGGTCTTAGAACTAGACGATTTGAGTGGCGTTGCCCCAGGTCACCTGCCTTCCTTCTTTCCTTCATCCTGTCCACACATCACTTTGTTGAAGGACTTTTGTGCTATCCCACTGTTCAAAACCTTTCATTGAACAGGTACCACTGCCCTCAAAACACAGATCAAACAACTGAAAATTGACTTTATGACCATCCTGCGGGAAAGGAAAGAGAGACCGCAAGGTCCTGATGTGTGTCTCTCTCCAGTAATTCCACAAAGAGATGATGCTTCTTGCCCTCTTCCATCTGCTCAGACTTCCGCAGCCTTGGACAGCCTTGCTCTCAGAGTGTGGTCACCAAGCAGCAGCGGCAGGTTAGTTACCTGGGATCTCCTTACGGGGGAAGACTCTTCGGTGCCCCCTACCCAAGACCAGCTGAATCAGGGGCTCCATCTTTAACAAGACTCACTCTGCCCACGACAGTTTGAGAGGTGCTGTGTTAGGGAAACGTGTTGTATTTCCTCACTAATGCTGGGGCACTGTCCTGCTGGCCCCTGCACTGTGTTGGAGTCATCTGGCCTGATGGTCCACACTTGGGAAATCCATTCCCCTGAAGCATCCACTCAGTGACTTTCATCAAATTCCCTTTTCACCTCCATCCTGAGCCAGAAACCAGCGATCTCTTATCTCACATGCAGCAGACAAGCAACCTGCCAACAGACTCCAATTCCCTAGAGTTGATGCTGGGTCTACTTGCAGTGACATCCAAGAGGCACCCAAATCCAGCCCCATCCTCCACTCTTGGACACAAATGACACCAGCTTCCCATCCCATAGCCCTTGGTTGGGACTGAAATTCCCTTTCTGAACTCTTTTTAAATCCTTCACCTGCTTAAAGCCCAAAGCCAGGAACTCTCTGTAATCAACTGAGAAAAATATTTTTACTTCAGTCCCACTTCTGTGTGACTCTGGATATCTATCACGTTATGACTTGAATAGTAGACAAGTCCATTCTAGACCATAGTTTTTTTTTTTTTTTTGGTTTATGTATATGTGAGGTTTTGCTTCTGCTTAGAGACCATGTCTTACATCGATGTTGAATCTCTCAGAGCAGATAGCACTGACTTCGCTCGTTCTTCAAAAATGGTTCCGACATGAGCCATCAATTTGAACTCTGCCATTTTCTAAATCCCTTTTCTGTATTCCTCGCTTTTCCCATTGAACCAAAGTATTGTGTTTGAAGACACAGCCCTCTCTTCCAGGAACATCATTCATCAACTTTCTCATTAAATCAGCAGTAGCTATCTTTACTCTAGTATATCTGGTAGAGACAATAGATAACAGAAATTCTGACTTTAAATTTCCAGGTCATCATCCTAGCATTAAATTTGTGGGGTGAGCAATACCCCCCTGAGTTGGAGTTTAGAATTTTGGTAATTTAACAAGTTCTACAAAGGGTTTTAAATTCTTCTCCAACTGTCTCACATGGCCAGAGTCAGTGCTCAGCCCTGGTGGACAGAAAGAAAGTAGGTCAAAGGCCCAGTGGTATTTTTCACTCAACAGAGCAGCACAACTTCTCCTTCTTTTCCACCAAGGACACTGGCTTCTACTGCAGCCTCAAAAGTCACCAAGCTGCCGAGGTAGGTTATACCAATGATAAAAAATAATAAAATAATGTCATTTGCAGCAACATGGATGGACCTAGAGATTACCAGACTAACTGAAGTCATAGAAAAATACCATATGATATCACTTATATATAGAATCAAAAGAAAAGACACAAATGATTTACAAAACAGAAACATATAATATATATACATGCATATATGTGTGTGTGTGTGTGTGTGTGTATATTATAAATATATGTATTATAAATAAATGCCATCCTGGAAACCAAAGTGGACTCTTTCAGTTAATCTTATTTCTTATAAAATGAGAGTCATCCTGAATAAGACTTCATTATAGGCGTTAGATTTTTTTAGGAGTGAAAATGAAGGTAAATTTTATTCAATTCACACTCTTCTTAGGCAAGATGCCTAATACCCATATCTAATAAGAAAAAAAACACCATGGCAAAGGTAGAAACATCCCTTTAGTCCAAAGAACGGTCCCTCTTCTGCAATAAATTAGAAAGAAATGGCAAATTTAAATCTGCGTTTTTTAAATAAAACTTTCAACTAAATTTTATTTTTTTTCCCCTCAACAATCTATTACTTTAAATTTAGAGAACAGGAAACAAATACACTTTCTACCTCAATTTTCCAGGCAGGTGATGCTTTTCCAGATATGAGAGATGCTGATACTAAATTAACTGAAAAGGCAGGTTTCAAAGGCAAAACATGGTTGATCTCCACCTCCCCAACCTTTATACCCCACAGTGAGCTTAGCTCCTTATTTTTATAATTTTCTTTGTCTTGCTATTTGGGAAGGTATATCCTCTGTCTTATCTGAGAGACGTGTGGTTCAGTAAGCCCTCAGGTTATCCTTTATTCATCAAATGAGTAAATTATGAAACAGGGAAGTGAAATGATTTTGTTCAGATCACTGAGCTCAGTAGTGAAGAACAGCAATGAAACTTTTAAATTTATTCTTAGAAAAATCCCTAGAAGGAAGAAATTCTTGAAGTGAGAATGTCAGTATGAATATGAGGATGAATTTCTTGAGTAACCAATTTAAAATTGACCTTTGCTATAAGGGAAACCCATTTGTGAACTCACCTACAAAACAGAAGCAGACTCACAGCCATAGCAAAGAAACTCATGGTTACCGGGGAGGAAGCAGTAGGAAGGGATAAATTGGGAGCTTGAAATTTGCAAACACTAACTACTATATATAAAATAGATAAAAAACAAGTTACTTCTATAGCGCACAGGGAACTATATTCAATATCTCGTAGTAACCTATAATGAAAAGGAACATGAAAAGGAATAGATATGTATGTATACGTATGACTGAAACATGATGCTGTGCACCAGAAATTGACACAATGTAAACTGATTAGACTTCAATTTAAATAAATAAATAAATAAATAAATAAATAAATAAACAAACAAACAAATGCCATTTGTGAATGCACTGGGTCACAAAATTAGGTATTGGTTTTATTTTCACTATTGTTAAAGAAAAATGTTATACAGACATAGCCTGGGAAACCCCAAATATGATTTCAAATTATTCACAGGGCATTTCATTCTGGCGAAAGGGAATGATATTCTAATACAGATCATCTCAGAGCCTTGGTTTTATCACAAAAGTAATTATTTGGTGGAGAGGGAGAGAGAGAACACATTTGCATCACTGGGAATGGACACTAAACTAAATTCCTCATATACAGTTTGTGTATGAAATATTAACAGCTAATCTATGCTCTCTAATGTTCTTTTGATTTCAACTGTGCCAAAAATTGGTGTTAACATAGGATCACCCAGAGTTTGGGGGGAAATCCATACACCCAAGTTTTGAGTTCAACCCAACATCATCAGAATCTCCAGCACATGAGGATGTTCTAAGCTCTCCAGGTGACTCTGAAGCTGTCCAAAGTGGAGGAGCCATGGCCACTGTGCACACGATTGACTAAGATGGCATACCTCGGGGTGTGATGTGCATGCGTGAGAAGGAAAAGAAATGTGTGTTTTAGTTTTAATTAAAAAAATAAGCAGAACTTCCTTTCATTTTTTTTTCCATTAACAGTTTAATATATAGTGTCTTGAAAATTGGCTATCAAACATCTCGGTGTTTTAAAACACAGAAAATGTTAGTCAATGGAAAAGAATGACTTTTATTTTGATTTGAGTAGGGCATACTCAGAAATTAAGCTTAAGACTTCCTGTTCACCATTAACCTTTTTTTTTTTTTTTAAAGAGAACAGCAAGACATTAAGTCGACTTAGTCAGACAAAACAGGAACTGTAGGTGTTATGTGAGCAGCTAAGAGGATGCGGGCCTCACGTGCTAGCTCGAGATCTCCATGCAAAAGCACGATTATAGCTTGTAATTATCATTACAGCATTGCATTACTCTGGGACACGTATGATATTACCAGAAAGAATGTGCTAAAATTCTGAGTCAGAATGTAAGCCGCAGATATGCACTTGATCATAATATTTTGTTTTTGTACGGGGGGCTGTTAGAAGAGTGTATAGATTATGCTATGAATTTTGGAGAAGCTATATTAACATGAATTTGCATCAAAAAAAGTTTTCAAGTGTGATTCAATATATACAAATCAATCAATGCAATACATCACATCAACAAGACAAAGGACGAAAACCACGTGATCATCTCAATATAGATGCAGGAAAAGCATCTGATAAAATTCAACACCCATTTGTGATAAAAACTCTCACCAAAGTGGATACAGAGGGAACATATCTCAACATAATAAAAGCTATATATGACAAACCTACAGCCAGCATAGTTCTCAATGGTGAAAAACTCAAAAGCTTCCCACTAAAATCTGGGACAAGACAAGGATGCCCACTATCACCACTCCTATTCAACATAGTCTTGGAAGTCCTGGCCAGAGCAATCAGGCAAGAGAAAGAAATAAAAGGGATCCAAATTGGAAAAGAAGAGGTAAAAGTGTCACTATATGCTGACGACATGTTACTATATATAGAAAACCTTAAAAGGCCCACACAAAAACTACTAGAAATAATCAAAGAATTCAGCAAGGTAGCAAGTTAGAAGATTAATGTTCAAAAATCAGTCACATTTCTTCACACTAACGATGAATCAACAGAAAAAGAAAGTAAAGAAACAATCCCCTTTAAAATAGCACCTAAAGTAATAAAATACCTAGGAATAAATCCAACCAAGGAGGTGAAAGACTTATACATGGAAAACTATAAAACACTGATTAAGGAAATTAAAGAAGACTTTAAAAAAGGCAAGATATCCCATGCTCCTGGATTGGAAGAATCAATATTGTTAAAATGGTCATGCTGCCCAAGGCAATCTACAGATTTAATGCAATCCCTATCAAATTACCCAGGACATGTTTCACAGAACTAGAACAAATCATACTAAAATTTATATGGAATCACAAAAGACCTAGAATTGCCAAAGCATTACTGAAGAAAAAGAAAGAGGCTGGAGGAATAACTCTCCCAGACTTCAGACAATACTATAGAGCCACAGTCATCAAGACAGCATGATATTGGTACAAAAACATACATATAGACCAATGGAACAGAATAGAGAGCCCAGAAATGAACCCACAAACCTTTGGTCAACTCATCTTTGACAAAGGAGGCAAGAACACACAACGGAATAAAGACAGTCTCTTCAGCAAATGGTGTTGGGAAAACTGGACAGAGCATGTAGAACAATGAAGCTAAAACACTCCCTTATACCATACACAAAAATAAACTCAAAATGGATCAAAGACTTAAACGTAAGACAAGATACAATAAACTTCCTAGAAGAAAATACAGGCAAAATATTATCTGACATACCACATCTCAAAAATGTTCTCCTAGGGCAGTCTACCCAAGCAATAGAAATAAAAGCAAGAATAACAAATGGGACCTAATTAAACTTACAAGCTTCTGCACAGCAAAGGAAACCATAAACAAAACAAAATGACAACCTACAGAATGGGAGAATATTTTTGCAAACGATGAAACTGACAAAGGCTTGATCTCCAGAATATATAAGTAGCTCATATGACTTAATAAGAAAAAAACAAACAACCCAATCCAAAAATGGGCAGAAGACCTAAACAAGCAATTTTCCAAGGAAGAAGTACAAATGATCAATAGGCAATGAAAAAAATGCTCAATATCACTAATTATCAGAGAAATGCAAATCAAAACTACAATGAGGTATCACCTCACACCAGTCAGAATGGCCATCATTCAAAAGTCCACAAATGACAAATGCTGGAGAGGCTGTGGAGAAAGGGGAACCCTCCTACACTGCTGGTGGGAATGCAGTTTGGTGCAGCCACTGTGGAAAACAGTATGGAGATTCCTCAAAAGACTAGGAATAGACTTACCATATGACCCAGGAGTCCCACTACTGGGCATATATCCAGAAGGAACCCTACTTCAAAAAGACACTTGCACCCCAATGTTCATAGCAGCACTATTTACAATAGCCAAGACACGGAAACAGCCTAAATGTCCATTGACAGATGACTGGATAAAGAAGAAGTGGTATATTTATACAATGGAATACTATTCAGCCACAAAAATGACAACATAATGCAATTTGCAGCAACATGGATGTTTCTGGAGAATGTCATTCTAAGTGAAGTAAGCCAGAAAGACAAAGAAAAATACCATATGAGATCACTCATATGTGGAATCTAAAAAAAAAGAAGAACATAAATACAAAATAGAAGCAGACTTACAGACATAAAATACAAACTTATGGTTGCCAGTGGGGAAGGGGTGGGAAGGGTCAGACTGGGAGTTCAAGATTTTAGATACTGACAGGCATATGCAGAATAAATAAACAAGATTATACTGTATAGCACTGGGAAATATATACAAGATCTTGTGGTAGCTCACAGTGAAAAAGAATGTTACAATGAATATATGTATGTTCATGTATAACTGAAAAAATGTGCTCTACACTGGAAATTGACACAACATTGTAAAATGACTATAACTCAATTAAAAAACGTTAAAAAAAGTTTTCAAGTTTGGATTGAATAGGACAAAAATATGTCTAGTGGAGGAAGAAAATTCATGCTTCAATTTTATGGAAATTGGGTTGATGAGAGAAAACAATTTTGCCTGCTCAATAAGGTCAATTCCTCTAAGAGAAGAAGGAATTTAGAAGGTAGAGGAAGTTGTCTTTGAAATTATTAATATAGAATCTATTTTTTCATCACATTAATTGACATTAGCATAATGCAGAGATTGTACCTTTTTCAAATTATCCACAGACTTGTTAAAGAGCAGATGGGGGAGGAGTCTCTCTCCCCTCTTTAAAATACGTGGGTCTTCATTAAATACCATAAACGTTCCCTAATTTACTCGGATTTATGACAGACCTGAATGTCATCTCCATCTGTCTCAGCCTGGGTTATGGGGAAACATTCTGCGAAGCAGAGAGTGGCATGTAGAAATTTTTCCAGGGAGAAATTTCAGAGACACGCCCATAAAAAGGGAGGAAGGCAGATGGAAATACTGAGGACACAGCGGCTTTCCCTGGGACTTGTGAAGAGTCTACCAGGAACCGTGCAGCTTTCATGGTCCCTGAAGCCCTGGAGGCCCATCCCAAGCCGTCGCCCAGACCTCCTCCACCAGCCCGTCCAGTCTTCTCGCTTCTGGCACCTATGTGACCAGTTCCAACCCACATGAGTCTGTGGATTCTCTTACTCGGTTTTGCTTCTCTGTTCACACAAAGTCCATGACTAGGGACACCACCTGGGACTTTGCCCCGTGGGAGGACTTCCCCTCCCCACATTTCTCCAGGGCCATCCGGAATGGGGCTGCCGTCAGCAGCAGGCCCTCCTCAGCTGCCACTGATATGCTGAGCAAACCGATGAATGAGCCAAGCCAGCCTTCCCCTCTATCAGACAGTCACTGAGGGACCCCAGTGCCCGCAGAAAGCAGAGGGGAGAGGTGATGGGTGGGGGGAGGGGCTTTGTGCCACCTGCTTGCTTTGCTTACCTGTGCCATCCGGTCCTGCTTGTGCTCGGGCTCTGTGGAGTCACTTCTGACTCAAGCCCGATCACTGCTGGCCTTGCCTGACCTTATGACTTGGTGGGTCAGCGGGATCTTGCTCAACATGAGCATCTTTGACTGCATGAGCCTGGTCACTTGATGTTCCACGGTCAGGTCTCTACCAAGGACCGATAACGTTCCAAATGCTGCTTTTCTGAACGCTGTATCCTCTCCTGCAGCTCCTGGGTCTGCCACCGAGCTCTCTCCTGCCTGGGCCCCTGCTCAAAGCTGGCAGCTTTTTGTACAACCAGTGTATAGGTTAGAAGTGGGTTTCCAAATGTAGACTTTGCTGTCAGCAGAACCGGACAAAAATCTACCAAGAATTGCGTTTCTTAGTGGTGAGCGGCAAGATAGGCTGGAATCTGTCCTTTAGTTTGGAAGGGACATCCTAGAATCCTCCAGGCCACTAGCCCCCTGCACACTTCATCAATGCAACGGGTCCCTCAACCTGTCTCTCACCCTGTGGAGTGTGCAGGTCTTCACACAGTGCACACCGTGTGCTCCTCTGGTCCTGCAAGCACGAGGCTGTCGTTACATCAGACCAGTGTCACAGAGTGACCGGTCCAGGCTCCTGGGGACCAGATGACAGCAGGAGACGTAACAGACCTGGCCACCCATCACGTATCTGTCCCGAGTAAGTGTGAGCAATTCCCAATGCTCTTTATTGATGTGGATGAAGATGCACACATTCCCCAGATCAGAGACAGCGTATCACAGGTCAGGATTTGCCTTCATCTGGACCAGCAAAGACACCGCATTCAGCCTGGCAACTACCAGTGTGGCTCCTACTTGATTAAGTTGTAGAGTTCCACCATTATCCGTCATGATCCGTCACATTTCTGTAAAGACCAGGCTGGCTAACTTAATGGGAACAGGATGGAGACCTCCTTGAGTCCCGTGAGCAGGACACGAGGCTCCAACCCTCACTCCCAAGGTGCAGGGTTGATGGACTGACTTGGAGAGAAGGAGGTGATTTCAGAAGCTTCGACTTGGTCTTCCCACTACAGCAGCTCTCACCCTGAAGACCAGGAAACGACTGAGGGTTCTGCCAATTACCGAGTCTGCCCACTGTGGACCAGACCTGAGCCACGATTCCACTGACTACCTGCCCGCCACCTGCAGCCACGCTACCGGGAGGGCCGTGTCAGTACTTTGGGTGTCCGGCTAACAATAATAATTGACTCTCTGTGATGGGTCTCTGAAGGTCTGAGTACCTGTCTGCCCAATGCACGCTGGCATGGGTTAACGTGCATAATTCACTTTAGGGAAGGATGGGGGAGCTGCCAGCGAGTGGGCTCACGGTGGTGTTGCAGAGTTCAGGGGTTGCAGGGTCCTTCCTCCTGGGAGCCCGGCTCCTCCCTCTGTGGATGGGCTCCGGGTGTGAGGACTGGGCCAGGTACAGGAACTGGCTGAGGAACCACAATTTTTTACTGGGGCACCTCTTCAGTCTCCTGCTTAACCATTCTCAAATTTTTTTTTTTATTCTATATGTTCGAAAGTATCCTTGTTGACTGCCTTTCAGTCTTGTCTCCAGGAACACCATCCCTACTCCTCTCTGAAGCTTGAGCCCCCTTGGCCCCAAGGGTGATCACTGCACACACCTCGCACTGTCACCCGGCCCCTTTATCATATTCTGGAATCCCACTGTCAGGAAAGGAGCCCAGTTCTGTGACAGCACATCATACATTCAGCCCTGGCCTGGCTCAGGACAGACTCTACCGGGCTTCTCAGTGGTGCTGATGTCACTCCACAGCAGGTTTATTTGTTTTAAAAAAAGTATCCAGGAAAGCAGGGTCCCACTGATAATTTAGAATCATATCCTTTGGAGAAAAAATGTATCGCTCAACATCTGAGAACACACAACCACATTGCCCTCCATTCTTAATTCTCTGCAAGGCAGGTGTGTTTCCATTGCTGAAACTGCTACAGAATTTTACAGAGAATCCTTTCCTTCTAGCGGAATTTTTTTAAACTTCTCAGATGTACCGGAGAGTTAGCAAGGCCTGGCAGACTCTGCACTAAGGAAAGGAACGAGATGTTACGGTGAGAGCTGAGATAGTGCTGGAATGGACACACATATGCAAAGAATGGTAATGATATCCAGCCTCACAGACTGTGGATGAAATAAAATGTGGCATTTTTCTTGGGCAACGCAATTAGGGCATCGTGGAAAGTTGAAATTAATGAGGTCATTTAGGTCATTTTCTTTCTTACCATGGGAACTGCTATTCAACTACTCCAGATGGGCTGTGTTCCCGAGTGTTTCCCCAAATTTCAACGGCATAGCAGCAGCCCTGCGGTGGATTTATGACAGAGACCACAGAACTTTGAAGTTTCACCCCTGAAATGCCTGAAATTAACTGGGTAACAACAAGCTAAACAGCTTCTATTACAGAGTTGCTGTGTATTAATTCCAAATTACTCTGGTGTAAATATGGGTAGAAGAAAAATATTTGAAGTATCTTTGATCAATATTTTCTTTTAGAATCATGTTTGCTTGCTTTTCACTTAAAATTTTTGTGGAGTGAGGAGGAGGAATCCAAGAGATGCAAGGTCAATGTCTTGGTGGAGGTCAAATGGATGGGTGGAGAGCAGAGATGGCCGTTGGAGAGGTACCACGTTCACGTCTTCCCCTACAGACAAATATATGATGCCACTTATATGTGGAATCTACATTGTGACACAAATGAACTTATTCACAAAACAGAAACAGATTCATGGACATAGAAAACGAACTTACCGTTATCAAAGGGGTGGGGAGGGGAGGGATAAATCAGGACTTACCCTCACTCCACAGTGTCTATTCAGTATCTTCAACGAATCCTCTCCAACAGCTCCCTCCTCTCTGCTTTGTTTGACCCCCTCCGTATACCAACAGGGACACTCACTGACCTCCACAGTCTCTTATCATCGCCTTACTTCTTTCCTTTGATGACTTCTAGAATAAGTATCCCATGAATGTAATCTCCTTTTTTTTCATCAATTTAAACAATCTACAGATTGATTTCCAACAGTACCAACAAGTGAGGCTCAGAGTCCTTGCTGATGACTCCTGACTCCTAGTCACTCCACTACGTACGATCAGGAACCTAGATCTCTGCCATTTATTTCACAATCATCCTTTCCCTCTATCTCTGCTGTGATCACTGGACTTGATGGGTTTGAAACTGATTTTTTCATCTTAACCTTCAACCAGCGCATCTGCCCTTGTCTGACTTTTTCAACGTGTGGAATCGCACCTCTGCAGAGTGTGACCTCCTAAATAACACTTGGATCATGTATCTGCCTTGTATCTGAACTCGCCAAGAGTTCTTGCGGTCTCTGGACAATGGAGAAACTCCTCCACCAAACCTCCAAGCTGTCAACGTGTGGAATCTGCTCCGAGTCACTTTTCTCTTCCTCCTTTCCCTGTACCAAACTCCTCTTCTTACGTGCCCCGCCCCCGACATCACAGTTTCCTCCACCCAGCTCCCAGGTTTCGTGTTGAGACCCAGACCTGATGTGTCCTGTGTCGCTTCCTCTCCACCCCTCAGCCACCTCACCTCCCATGCACATCAGTGTCCTCCGAGGAGTCTTCCTGTCTCATCCAGCAGGCTTCCCACCTTTGGCTTTACAGTTTATTTGACATTTATAAAGTTCCATTGATCATCATTGTCATGCATGTATATCTTGCCTCTTAAGCCAAATATAGCATTTCCTTGAGAGCAGTGAGGGATGGTGGGCCATTTCCTCCACATCCTTATGTCCTTGCCCCTCCCCTACAATTAACAATGCAATGCTTTGCCCATCACTGGACACCACTCTATATTTGGTGCATTAGTGGGAGATAGTATTTAGTTAGGATCTTATATTAACTCACTAAAGAACTGGCAACCATAGATTAAGGGAATCCTGTAACAAGTGAAATAATTTCTTATTGAAATACTTTTCAGGATACAGATGGTTGGATTTGTTCCTATCTTCCTCACCCCCACCAAATACAGTGCGCTTCTTCCTTTTCCAACGTGTGCACTTTATCAAGAGATCTTCAGCGAGCTTAGTCTCTGGCACACCACTTACTGTAACATTAATACAAGGAAATAGACTCAGATTGCTAGCAAATTAAAAGTCTGAATTCCCTCAAAGACAACCCCACTCTGGTAGTAAAAATTTTTAAAAATGCAAATGTATAAACTTGTTCCAGGAAGTCTTATATGAATGCTAGAAACAACAGTCTACAAATGTAGCCTGAAGCCAATTTCTCCAAAGATAGGTTAATACTGTGACAAATGTTTCCATTTGTTCCTTAAATAATTCTCCATTTCATGACTTGAGTTGTCCAAGTGCTAACATCACGCTCATCGGAACAGTGCCAGCTTACTCTTGGCATGGTTAGAGCTTAGCTTTTGAAAGACTGCACTTTAAATGCTTCATTTGTAAGACGAATTTAGACAAATTTAGGATATGAAAATGAGCACAACAGACAGTAACCAAAGGCAAGGAAAGAAGAAAAGAGGTCCACGCATCTAAAGAGTTGCAGCAGACCCAGAAGCATTACTTGTCAAATAAGTTATACTGCACCGAAAAGTAGAATTCTGGACGGGACTCTAGATGAAAACTTAGGAGATATTTTCTAGATTGTCAGCTCACTGTGAGATAGAATGAAGCTAGACTCCTTACAAACCATTCTTAGGAGAGTATTAGAAAACAGAGAGTCAAATGTTACCAGAAATAGGGGTGTGTCCAATGAGGCCATCAATTATTTCCAGTCAAATACATTAATATTAAGTGTTATACAGCAGTATCTCTGATATCTTTGACTGAATGATCTATATTGATTCTGCAAATTTATAACAATTGTATTAGATAACTATTCAAACTTTAATAGTAATTGGCATAAAATACAAAGCAATATTTATGTAATCATGATTAATCATTAAGATCATCATTTTAATTGAAATTTTTTTTCTGGACTTCAGCTTTGGGAAGGATGGAGTACATATAATTTCTCTATTCCTCTCACTAAGTAATAACCTGGGATATTATATACAAAATAAACAGAATACTCTGAAAGGTGGAGAGAAGGCAAAGCAGATAGGCACCTCAGGATGTGAAGAAGGAAGGACACAGAGGTGGGTACCCTGGATTCTCTTTTTGCCTGGAATCCCTCAGACATAGTTTATGCAGTCCTGGAGACAGCATGGAAATGCCAACAGGGTCAGATGAAAAAAGCCCAAGAAAAGGCTGCTCTCTCACTAAAGGAGTTGGAAAGGGCCATCCTAGAAAGACAGAGAGCATACCCACTCTGCTTCAGCCAAAGCCAGAGAAAAAGCTGTGGTCCATCCCCATCCCTGTCATTGCAGTCCAGGTCGAAAGCGTGGACTCCCGCCCTCACCAGACACTCACAAGACACCCTTCCTCCCTTGTGTGGTATCAGAGAAAGCTGAAGAGGGAGACTGGACTTCACCCACCAGCAGTAATGAGGCTCTCCTCATCCTCACTAGGGAGGTACAGGAGGCCCAGTGGACTCAGAACTGCCCACAACTCAGCAGTGATGGAGCCACCCTCCACGACGTGGGGGTGGGGGACAGACCATGTGAACAGTGGTAATGGAGCTCCCTCTTCCTCTCAGCCAGGGTGTTGCAAATGGAAACCCAATGGGAAAGGTTAATTCTCACCCCCTCCCAGGAGTAGAAGGAGCCCCAGCCTCCCTAGGTGTCAGTGGAGGCAGACGGAGGACCTAGACTTACACTCCCACCTGACAGTCATGAAGTGGTGCTTTCTTCATGCTCAAGAGGTGTCAGGAGAGGTCTGCTAAAGTACACGATTGTAACACTCTTAACATTATACCAAAAATATCCAGATTTCAGATTTCAATCAAAAAATCACTCATCTTACCAAGAACTCGGAAATCCTCAACTTGAATGAGGTAATCAACAGACACTAACACTCAGTTGTTAGAATTGTCTGACAGGAAATTCAAACAGCCAACATAAAAGTAGATACATAACCAGTCATGAACACACTTGAAACAAATTTAAAAAACAGAAAGTTTTAACAAAGAAATAGAAAATATAAGGAAGAATTGAACTGAAATGTTAGCATTGAAAAATACAAAAACTGAAATAAAAACCCTCAAGAGAACAACAGAAATCACCCAATCTGAGCAACAAGAAAAGAACTGGGTCATGGCAGACACTAACAAAAATTCTAACTTCTGTGTCATCTGAGTCCCTGAAGCAAAGGATAAAGAGGATAGAGTTGAAAAAGGATTCACATAAAAAATGGCTGAGAACTTTCTAAATTTCTCCAAAGACATAAGCCTACAGAGTCAAGAAGCCAAAAAAACACTGAACAAGATAAACCCAAAGAAACCCATATCAAGACATATAGTCAAACTTCTGAAAACTAAAGACAAAGAACAAGTCTTAAAAGTAGTCAGAGAGCAAGGACACACTGACCTACAGAGCAAAACCAATTTGAATGATAACAGATTCCTCATATGGAAGTAGGAAGCAGGAGGAAGTAGTGCATTTTTCAAGCACTGAAAGAAAAGAACTGCCTATAAGAATTCCATATCTAAGGGAAAATGCCCCTTCAGAAATGAGGGGAAAACCAGGACATTTTCCTACGAAAGAAAACTACGCACTAAAACTAAAACTGTCAACAGTGCACCTACCCTAAAAGAGTGCCTCAAGGACACGCCCTCGCTAGCTATAAAATGATAAAAATAGAAATCTTGGAAAACCAGGAAGAAAGAAAGAACAACAGAGGGAATGAAAGTATGACATTCTCTTTTTCTTTTGGGGGTGGGGATTAGGTTGGTTGGTTGGTTGGTTTCTAATGGAGGTGCTGGGGATTGAACCTGAGATCTTGTGCATGCTAAGCACGTGCTCCACCACTGAGCCACACCCCGCCCCCAAAGTATGATATTCTCTTGAGTTTTCTAATTTATATTTGATGGTTGAAGCAAAAGTTTAACACTGTCTACTATGGTCTCAATGTATGTAGAAGGCATACTTAAAACTATTATAAATGGCAGAAGTAAACATATTATAAAGACAAGTAGGTGTCTACGCTTAACTTGAACTGACAAAATGTTGATACCGATAGACCATGATAAGTTAGCTATAACCTAGAGTAACCTAGAACAAAATGAACAAAAACAAAACAAAACAAACAAAACAAAAAAGAAACTTAGAGCAACCACTAAAAAAAACCTATGCAAAGAAATGTGCTCAAAAACACTATATATCTCCAAACATCAAGATTATACTGATGGGAAACAGATTATACTGATGCCAGGAGCGGGGATATAATGGAGAGGAAGTGGTCCCATGAGCATAAAAGGCAGCACCAGAGAGATCTTGAGGTGACGAAACAGTTCTGTACCTTGGCTGCAACACATCACATGGGTCTCCACACCTAATAAAGTGACATCAGACTCTGTACTCATCATTGTGACAATGCTAGTTTTCTGGTTTTATATCAAATTCTAATTATGTAAGATGTAACCATTGGGAGAAACTGGGAAAAGTGTATATGGGACCTCTCTCTACTATTTTTGTTAATTGCTGTACATGTACAATTATTTTAAAATAAAAAGTTTTTTTTTTAATTTTAAGTGCAAAGTCAGACAAGAGAAGCTAAATCAGAGCTAAGTGGCTCTGGGTGGGTGGGAGTGATAGCTCAGTGGTAGAGCACGTGTTCAATCCCCAGTATCTCCATTAAAAAAAAAAAAAAAAGAAAAAAAAAAAAACTAACCGGCTAGAAAAAAATAAATAAATAAAGATCTTAAGGTCAAAAAAAATTTGTGGCAAATAGTTAAGTCCTATGGCAACACATGTGTAAAAGTTCATAAATATAGTATAGATGTTAATGACACTGGCCAATGTACCTAGAAAACAATAATTTTGTACTCTGTAAGAACTCTGTTAATTAGAATGTGCCTTTGCAAATGCCCTTTTGGTTCCTGTTCCTCTGCAATCTCGTTAGTCTCTACTCAATACCTTGTATCGGTCGGGACAGGCTAGGTTATGTTGCTGTTATAAGCAATCCCAAAATCTCACTGGCCCAAAGCTACAAATCCTCCTCTCTGGTTCATGGTGCAAGACGCAGTGGGTTGGCTGGCGCCATCCTTCCCAAGCATCTTGCTGAGGGAGCACGTGATGGAACCATGGTGATCTCTGGGGCTGCTGGTCATTGTGACAGAGGGAAAGTCACTCACAGCTGTGGCTCCCGGCAAACCTCGTCTGGACTCAGTCTGTAAGCAGCGTCACCATGGCCGCCACCAAGCCCCGGGTTTCCTCCCTCGGTTAATTTCACCCTTAGCTCGGTTCCATGCCAATTGCTGTTGCTGGGGAAACAGAATAAGCAGGGTCCGTCCTTGGCTGTGTGGTTGACATCACTCCCAACCAAACCTTAAAATTTAAATGAGAAAGGAATGTTCCCAAAATAAAGTCAAGACACTCTTACCATAAAGAAGGGGGGGACTCTTCTGGGGAGTAAATAATAGATGTTCACTACATGGCGGAATATTACATTACAGAGGAACATCTCTGCCAATAGAACGAGAGGCCATTTAGACCTGTAGCAATGAATGATTTGCGTGTTTCCCGGCATAGGCATCACTGGCCAGTACATAGCGGGTGACCAATGACTCTTTGTTGAAGGGCTAACCGACACAGGGAAGGAAGATGGAAGAGAGGGAGGAAGGAAGGGAGGGAAGGAGGCTGAGAGGAGGGAGAGATAAAAATAAAAGAAAGGGCAAATTGATAATGATTCATGGTTAATTAGACAGAATTGCATTCTTTAATTTTTCTTTTTTCATTTTTTATGTCTAATTTTATAAAACAAAAGAAACATCAAAACAATGTTGACAGAAAACAGAAAATGTAACAAAAATACAACACGTTAAAAATATTTCATTTGCAATTAACCCACTAAAACATAAAACATTTGTTACATAATGTGTTTACAGTAACAATGATCAAGTTACTATTCATCTAGGAAAAAAACGTGACTTAGATAAACAAATAAATAAAGCATCTTGTCTGCGGAAGGGAATACTTTGAATATTTTACCCCTTAGATTTTGCGTTCAACAGTTGCTCTAATATCACAAATATAATTAAAATAAGTACCATTGTTAATAATTCAAATACACATTTGTTAGAACTGGTAACACTGGCTAGAAGAGGGGAAAAGAGGTCAATTCCTTCCATTTTTCTCTGCTTACTGGGGTCAACAAGGATTCTGTGGTTTGCAGACAAGACCCCGGATGGACACACAGCCCCAGGGAGCACTCAGAACGGAGGGAGGCCGGGCCACTCCCAGTGCACAGGGGCCCCCTTGGGTGTGCACGTGAACGTGGGTCATATCCTTGCCTCTCTTTTTTCCCTCCTGAGTAAGGAGACTGAAGAAGGCAAGGACTTAGGTATACCTTCCCAGACACCACTCAGGGAATCCTTCCATGTTTACATCCTTGAAGCCTCACCTACCATGTTTAAGAGAGAATCCAAACTCTGGCACCGTGATTGAGTGTTGTTTTTATAGCTGTGATTTGTTACTGCGGGTGCCACAGAGCAAAATATTTATGCAACGAGTCTTGTTCATGGCTTTTGTGCTGGAAGGAATGTGCACTTACTGCTCAAAGTGATGGTGCAGGGAATTAGAACGTATTTTAAACAAACATTTTGCTTTACATTTTCATAGAAGCAAACACATGCCCTAGTGTGTTTTAAAGGGCAAGCCCCAAAGGGACAATTTTAAATTAGAGATCGTTTTTATCCGGGATGGGTAAAACATGCTTTGACGGCTGTGGATTTAACACCAGTGTGCTGTTACGATGTGACTGGTGTAGAAACCAACTTTGCACATGGCGCCCAGCGCCTACTTCCATCCCCTGTGTTCTCAGAGCTGTGGTTACGGCTCACTCTGTGGATACAGGTCATGACTCCTCAAGCAAATTGCGAAGATAGTTTGCGTTTCCTAAACTATTTTCTGAATGTCCATCAGACCGCGCACGAATTTTATTGGCCAGCATTTCTTTCCCTCCCCATCCAAGGGGAACTCACTTAGACGGATTGTCCCAGAGACCCATCCAGTCTGCATTCCCTCCCTGCAGACTGCAACTGAGAGCCGTGTGAGCAGCAGGTGTGGGTCCATCCCCGTCTGGGCGGACGACTGGAGGGGTATCTGTCTGCATCTGTGTTGGTGGGCGCTGTGCGGGGGAACCCAGATGCAGCCCTCAGGACAGAGACTCCTGACACAGGGCAGGAAAGGCTCAGCCCCTGGGCCTCACTCAGGACAGCTGGGAAGGGCACCCCAGGGCCAGGGCTCCCAGGAAGTTTGTTTGAGGCTTTTACTGTGACCACATCAGAGCCAGAGTCCCCTTCTCAGTCCAACTCTGCTGCCTTCTGACCCTTAGAGCTGTTGGTCCACCTGCCAATAAACCACGTCTGTATGAATGTATATATGTTTTTGTAGGAGTTTTATCAAGAATTGTTTAGCATGTTGGAAACCACTTGGGAACATCACTCTCAATATGCCCATAAACATAAAACATCCCTTTCTGCCTACATTTGCAACTGGCACTAGCACAGTGATTCTAACCTTAGGAGCAAATATTAGACTCCATTATATTTCATACAGGCTTAGAGTCTGAACATTTACATGTTATTACATATATTAATTTATTATGCATTTATTTCCTTGTATTTCTGCTTTATATGTTTGACCATTGCATTGATTTTTTTAAAAAAAATTATTCCTGTAGTTAGATTTATTATCTCTGCCTTATTCCAGGAATGTAAAGAGAATATTACAAAGTATTCACATTAGAAAAGAGTCACTGTATCTACTGAAATGGAGATAGAGTGATGTTGGGGGAGAAACAGATTTTTAAAACAAGAGAAAGGTATGCAGAGAAGCTATAGTAAGAAAAAATTCTGAAACCCAGAGGACTTTTAAAATTCATTTGGCCACAAAATCTGACTTGAACTTAGCTTAATAGGGAGAAACACATAAGCCGAGCAGACATCAGGCTATTTGTAGTATTTATCTATTACGTTCATCTTCATCCGTTCTGCTAAATTTTAAAGTGCTGGAGTCTGGGGTGTTGCCCCAGATAATAATATCCAGAATATGTCCCACTATTTTGCCTTCCAGGAATCTGAAACGGTCTGCATTCCAAAACATAAGGACTCCTGGTCGTTCGGAAAAGAGATTGTCTAAGTGGTGAAGGTGGCGCTGGTAGCGCCCAAGTCCTCTTGAGCAGGGTTACTGAGAAGATGTGATCCTGAATTTAATCACAACTTGATGCTTTAATTAGAGAATATTTAGAGTAACTGGTATTTTAAACGAAGCTACTTAACAGCTGCCCAGAACGGAACATATTTAAAAGCTATAATCACAGATCCAGCTACACTGTCGGGTATCTTAAGATCATAAATTAGGAAGGGATATTTTTCCATCAGCGAGACAGGGGGACCAATCCCCCATGAAAGTGCATTCAGAACGTAGCTTCCTGTGGGAAACGCAGATTTCAGAGCTGAAACCTCTTTCACAGAGGCTCTTACTTGCTTCCAAACTTTTCTTAAGGGAAATGAAGCAATCCTGTGACTCACTGAGGTATAAAGGAGAAAAGGAAATTCTCCTAGAAATACAATATTTTCAATTTCACTCCCTCTGGTCATGTCTAATAATGAAGTGCTCTAATGGAAAAAAATGTATCCGTTTCTCCTAATTAGAAAGTGTCCCTCGCCATGGTATTGCACTGAGAAACGGGAATAAAAAAAAAAATCAAAGGAGTCCAAAACTTGAAACACTTCTCTTTTAGGTCTTAGACTGTGCTTGCAGGATTTCAGATAAGATGTAAACATGACACAGGAAAGAATGAGATACAGTGGGAGAAAACAACACAAAAGATGCCAAAGAGACAAACTTGGGTGCACAGTGCACTCTACACACCTGGTTTAATCTGTGTGTGTGACCCAAGGCACACTTGAGTTCCTTAAGATGAAACACAGATTCTGGAAGGTTTTGTCAAGGAAACGTTAAATGTGGATGCTTTAGAGAATTGAACGTATTTACTCTGGGTTTCTCAGTTTTTTATTTTGTTAACAGCTTTTCTGAGGTGTCACTGATATATGAAAAACAAGCATATATTTAATGTCTACACTTTGCTGGGGCGGAACCTGTGTGTGCACCCTTGAAACCATGGTCACAATTAAGGTGATAAACACACCCATCAGCTCCAGAACTTTCCTCTTGCCTCTCCCCCGCCACCCCTGCTTTTTTTTTTAAATGTGCATATTTTAGAGCATTACATTTATTTACCCCGGGTAAACTCTCAGGATATTCTCGGTTATGTTCACATTTTTAATGTATTTATTCCATTTAGTCAACCAGTCAAGAACACATATTCATTCAGTATCCATTAAATGTCAGACGCAGTTTTAAAATGATTACACATATGTTCAGGCTGGGTGTCTGTGTGTGTGTGTGTGTGTGTCTGGTCTCTTTTATGAATGGAACATTAATGACCACATATGGTCATAAAGCTGTTTTTCTTCCTCAGGGCTGCTTGTGCAAAACACTGAGGTAGTTTTTTTTTATTTTTTATCTTTGGCATTAAAACCACAACAACTTGTGAGTGCAAAGGTGCAAGGATTTTGGAGGGGACGTTTTTATAGCCAGGGCCTGTTTCTCGTGGTGGTTGAAACTCTTTTTCTCCTCATTCTCTTTGAGGTTGACAATTCTTCACTGTCAAGCTACGATAGGCCTTTTAAGTTTAAGCTGTGTGTCTTTGGTATTAGGGGCCAGATTAGGTCTAGCTGCTGCTCCAAGAGCTACACAAATACACAGTTACTTCCCTCCATGACTTAGAAGGGGAAGACAGCATCTCCAATAAACTTCAGGGAAAATGCAGGTCATTTTGCTCCCGTATTAGTGGCAGGAATCTAACAACAACTCCATAATAAACGTGATCCAAGTCACCAGATAATTTAATCGACTTGGTTTCATTAAATTAATAATAAAAACCGTCAAGCTAAACAGAGAGCAAAACCAGCCTGGCAATTGGTCCCCTACTTAAATTAAAGCATTTTCTAAGAAACAAAAGAGAAAATTTTGTACTGGGGTTAACAATCTGCATACGAGAGACATATGGATTATTAAACATTTATTTAAAAAAATTAACTTCCATTGTAGATGGAATCTTTGTGTAATAAAGATGCCCCAAAGAGATCAAGCAACTTCATTTTATTGCTTCCTTGATATTGCCCTGATAGTGGGCACAATTTAAGCTGTAGGAAAAGGTGTCTCTATCCATGAATAACAGAGATTGGGCTGAAGAAAAATCAGTAAAACAAGAGATAACGTCCTCTCCAAAAACACTACCTGCCTCATTTGCACCATTGTCACTACCAAGAAACCATGCTCGTGTGTTTTGCTATAATTTGTTCACAGTGGGTTTATAATCCAACCACCATCACATTTACCATAGAAATCAATTCATCAGTAGATTCAAAGGTGCTCACCTTTGAAATTTTTTAATAACAAAAAGTTATACATGCAATTTTAACTGAAGGAGAAGATCTAAGTGATGGTATATCCATGCATTGGAATATGATGAAACCGTTCAATTCAATGATGAAATTTCAATATCATGGGGAAAATGTTCATCATACAATATGAAGAGCAAAAAAAGAGGGGGAAGTTGTTAACATTATGAGACCAAATTTATAAGAGGTAATGGAAAATAATTATGCCAAAAGTTAAGGTGAGGAAAAATATTTCCTTCATAAAATGTAATCAAGGCTTCTGAAATTTGCATTCGGAGGTAGGTTTTATCAAGGGAGACCCTTCTTGGAGTTGACACATATGCTTCAAATGTTGAAAAATTAAATATCCCATGTACATTTTATGTTGGACTGGTTTTGAAGGATGTGTGTGCATTTTTTGAAACAAATACGAAACCAAATTCTAACTTGTAGAACATCCCGTATCAGGGACACAACTTACTAGGAAGTTAGAACCGTCTGGGGTCACTCTCAGGCAAGAATCCTTTCCCTATTTTATCCTATTCTAAATATGGACTATGTTGCCTGAGCCATATGGTTTTCTTCTGAGCACATGGTGAGGGCTGCTTTCTTAAGGTTTGGGAGGCTGGGAGGGGTAATGTGAAAATTAGGTGGTCGCGATGTTGGAGGTGATCTCGGAATGGACCAGAGGTTAATGTGCTTAAGCTTTTGTTGTACGCCCTGTCATCTCCCCCATAATTTCACCAAAGAAGGTTCTGTTTTCTTTCCTAGTAATTATCACTGACATGCATCTGGCAACTTAATCCATGAGAATCTTCCTGTAGTCCTGGAAGGCAACTTCACCTTGCACTGAAGCATCCTCAAACTTTAAATTTTTGTGTAGTTCGGCTGTGAGCCGGATTCCCACGGGCTTTCACTGGTGCTAAATACCAGTTAACAACAGCAGTACTGTTCCAGGAGATGGTCTCTGAGGGAGACTGCCCGCCTCCCCCGCATGGCCGCCTCCAACAGAGCAGGTCTACGGCGCACTTGAACTTAGAGTCACGTTTATTCTCATTCCGCAGAAACTAAGAAATTTAAACTCCATCACTGCATTGTTTTCCAGCTTCCTCTGTGACGTCACGGATCCCTAAACTTTTGTGAGCCAAGTCCTCTGACAATGTTGGAAAAGTGTATGCGTGTTTACAAACTGTCCATGTACACCTCCTGAAGTTCACAGGGAATTTCAAGTGCGTTCATGGACCTCAGTCTAAGAGCTCTTTTGTCTAAGCCTTAAAATAGATAAACAGATTTCTGTAGTAGACTCTTGGAATAGGAACTCATGGAAATTGAGAATTATGCTGATTTTCTGAGAAGATTCTATAATTGAGTCCTGTTTTCCCACTGGTTGGCACTGAAATTTCAGATGCATGTCTAAATACTTCTTTCTACCAAAAGATACAATAAAGTGATGCTCAGATGCAAGCATCCCCGAAAACAGTAACTTTCCAATATCACATCGTCAGTAAACAACACATTCTGAAACTAAAAAGCCTGTTGAGAGGCAGGATGAGGACGTGTATCTTCAGGGAGAAGTTCTCCATGGATATGTTGTAACAAAAGTTGAATTTGTTCATTCTTCACCTTTATAGTTCCTAGATCCACCTCCAAGTACATCTGGTTTGGGGGAGGGGAGAGCTCAGTGGTAGAGCACATGCTTAGCATGCACAAGGTCCTGGGTTCAAACCCCAGTACCTCCATTAAAAATAATAGAAAACAAAAACAGATAAAAATTAAAAAAAAAACACATCTGGATATATACCTTTCACAGGTACTGGAAGGGATCTCTGGCCAGTGATCTGGTGACACTGTTAAATGGCTTGCAACTGGAGGCAGCAGGAGATTGACAAGAATGCTTCAAAAAGTACAGGGATCTCTTAGAAAGAAGAAAAGAAGAAGAGAATCTTTTTAATTGTTACAAAGGTAAAACCTGAACTGATGGGTGGAAGTTACAGGGAAATGTTTTCTGAAGTGTCCAGAGGAATCCTGACCCAGTGAGTAGGGTCTTCCCTCTCTGTTGAAGGTTTTCAAATGGAGTTGTCAGTGTAAGTGCTGGGAGAAATCTCAGAGATCATCTAGCCAAAACTACTCACAGATCTAAATATGAAGGAAAGAAGTAGAAGTTTCTAACAGTCAGGTTTTGTTTTAAAACTGGCTCTTGTACTGAAGACTTGATGACCTCGAAGGATAGTTTTAACTGAATGATCTTTCACATTCATCAACTGGAGAAATTAACATACAGATCTTCGCTCCAGGAACCAATTTTATAGTCAACTTGTTAAGTAAACAAAACGGAAACTTAGTGGGTTTTTTTTGGGGGGTTGGATAGGTTTCTGAGAAATATCAGAAATTTGCACCTGTGATAGAAACAGGACACTATCTAGGTACTTAACTGTGGGTTACATGTGATCAAACTGATTAAATCATCTCATTGACCAACTGGAACCATGAGAGGTCTTAGGAAAGTAATTTGAATTTTGACTTTTAAATTCACTTATTCAAAATTCATTGAACAATTATTGGGTATGAGATCTTAGGCTGAGGTTATTGATGAATTTACTCCTGTGGGATGACTGAAGGCTGCCTGTGAAACTTGAGGAGTGAAGCTGGGCTGGAAGGTTCAAACCATTCCTCATCAGAGCATCTAAGTGTCTCTGAGCCAAGACTGTATCAGCTGTAACCACAGGGTGACGAGTGGGCTCACTGAGGACTTCACACATCTCATCATGTCTGATAGACAGCAGCAGCCTGGGGATGGAGGGTATAGGGCTTTGTGACTTGTTTTGATTCCAGGTTTGGGCTGGGCACCCACGGTCTAGGTGTTCCTAAACAGACACTGGGCAATACCTTGGATAGAGTTCAAGACTGAAAAATGAAGCTTGCTTTACGGAGATAAGAACACAGATTGTGTTTATTCATAGGCTAATTGTAAAAGCAGATGCATGTGGATGCAAAATAGTTGCCTTCTCTCATGAAGAGAAACCAAATATGAGCCTTGTAATTTTCTTCAAGCATTTTTACATGTCTGTGTGTGACATCGAGTAATTATTCAGTCACATCACACTCTCACTTCCTGACTCAATCTCCAGCTGCAAAACTTAAGAGAAACTTTACACAAAAGTAATCATTGCAAAGTATCTTTGGATAAAGATCTGTTTAAAAACAAATCACTCTAATTGATTACCATGCCACTTAAGACTGAAACAAGATGTATGTCTTGTTGATAACAATTTGTATGCCTTTATTCCACAGTGATGACACAATGTATTGTCAAAGCACATAAGCCTATGCAATACAGGAAGATTTTGATTTAGCAAATCCTGTACATTGAGTTATCAAAACGTATGATGGTAATCAAAATTCACTGGTTGAATCGTCATGTCTTCTAGAAGACTTCTAAAGATATTTAGGATATGATTGGTCAATATAAGTCTCCTCATTTGATACTTTTTGCTTCTGGTCAGTTTCATCTCACGGTGGTTGAGGACAGTAGCCCCTTAAGCTCCAGGGTTTCCATGAGCTGAGTTGGAGGAAGCACTTCCAGCTTGCTCCCTCCTACTTCTGCTCAAATTCTGGCAAATCACATATTCAGATCACAGCTTTAGGATGAAAACAAGGCACTGCTTTCTTTCCTTGTAATTGACTTCTTTCCAGAGATACACAACCTACAGGTGCTGAGGTCTGAATGCTCACTGAAATGGAGACTGCCAGGCTGGAAATCTGGCCATTCGTACTCTCTTTAAACAAATTAGCATCTGCATTAGGAGGTATTAAATATAGGACACTAGGGATATATCTTACTGTCTGGATTTTGGAGGGATTGATGCTCAAAATTTATCTATTGCTTACTATTATTGAATATATAAACATTTTAGTTGTGTCAGGTTATAATATACAAAAGATATTTTATATACCTCTCTCTCTCCATCTGGGATGTCATTAGAGTTACTTGTCTATCAGTAAATCCTGCAAGTACTTTTCAAATAACTGTATTAAAACTGATTGTTTTTTCCCCTAGGAGTTCTTTTGGTTAACAGGAAGCTCAAATCACATTTAGTGGGTTGTCATGAATTTGACTTATATTGGAGGTATCACTTAAGGAAGTGATACTAAGCTCTTTAAAAAGAATTAAATTTTGTACTCCTTTGTAAGGTATGTACTTATTAAACGGATTTAAGACCATTACAAAATGTATAATAGTTTTGTTTTTTCCTAAATATGAGACAAAAAAACACTTGTACAGAATTATTTTAAATTTAGGTTAGAAAATTATTGTTTGTCTACCTGAGTTCTGTGGAAAGCCTTGTAACAAATGAGACTAGGGTAAGAGCTCAGTTTTCTCAACAAATGGGCAAAACATCCACCACCTACCTGGTACTGAGCAGTAGTAATACTTTTGATAGTTAAATGTGTAACAAAAGGTAAATGCAGAATTCAAAAACTATTATAGGGTCCCATAGTATTTAGTTTATAAGTATAAAATGGGAATAGCTTATTTCAGTTGCAAAAATAAGTATGTAAGCAAAAATTAAATTATTGTTAGGATCATAACAATTTATGGTATTAAAATATTTTCTAACACCAGGATAATAACAGCAAAGGGGAGTGGAACCTCAGGAAGAAAATTCCAACAAAAGGCTCATTTGCTAATAGCATCCAATGAAAGAGATGTACTTTATGCTACATTAATGGCGGTTTTAGAGAGGAAGAGTAGCTTCTGGTGAGGCTTAGGATAATCCCCATTCGAACTTCTCTTTCCAGATATAGTACTGAAATTAACGTGTAAGCATCCTCACGAATACGGCTAACTTTAAAGAGCAGCAGTCAGAGAAGGTGCCATTATCCTCTCTCTATTGTGCATGAAGCGAGGGGTGGGGAATGATTTCTGGGGAGTCAGATGAAACATGCAAATTGCAGGGTGAGGACCCATGCCCTCACATGAAAGTACAGCCTCAAGGTCTTTACGCTGAGTCATGAATAAGACCTGAAATCCATCTCCCTTCCCCACTCCATGAAGAACGTGTGCATGCTTCCCCCAGAGTGAATCCCACCAAGGGAGATTTTGTAAGAGGGATGAGCAGGATTCTCTCACCAGAGGTTACACATTTCTTCAAGACCTCTTGACCTCCTGCCTCCACAGGAAACAGAAAATTAAACTGAATGTAAGTTTAATCCTCAAACTGTAGTTCCGTTTGGCAAACAAGTTTTTGAAAAGTAATATTGGAATCAAGAATTCAACCTTCCCACATAGAGTAAACAATAGTTTGGCCATAAACTATGCATTATGTAAATAATAAAAAAAAATTTAAAGGCATGGAAATTATACAAATAACTCCATAAAAACAAAAAGGAGGGGGGAATGAAGGAAGGAGAGAAGAGAGTGAAGTCTGGAAACAAAAATAACCGAAAGAACAGAAGAAAATTTCCCAAAGTGCTTCAAGTTATAAAAGTTTATTAAAATACAAACATGAGACACTTTTGTAAAATGGTTTTAATGTTTTGTATTACTTATATGTTTATTAAAACATAAAATAAATAAACAACAGTGACGATAGTACTGAAGAGGTGGGCTGTATGTCCAAGTGCTTATTTCCTCTTCTTAATAACAAAATAGACACTGACTGAAATAGAATCCAGTGCTTAGCAAATGATTCTGTGCTTTTAATGTTTTCAACATCATTTTTTCACAACTTTAGTGAGAATGTTTAGAAGGGCTATCTCTTAGGTTGATAAAACATTTTCAAATTACATTTTTTTCTGTTCCATTTCAATTTTTTTTGTTCGTAAGTTCCAAGTGAAGGTATATATGAGAGTTTCACTAAAATATCTTAAAGGAACTAATATGTATTGGTCACCACTGTCAGTTAATGCTGCATAACAAACATCCTCAAGCTGCCAGCAGCTTATAACAAGAATCATCCATTTCTCAGCCAAGAGCATGGGGGTTGCCTGGACTCCACAGGATGTGACCCCATGGCAGAGACTGGGTTCAGATCTGTGGCAGGAGTCTTCTGGGACCTGTGTTTCTCTGGACTACTTTTTTCTCCTGGTGATGACAGCAAAGAGACCAGACCCACCTGTGCCAGCATACGGCACCTGTCATAGGCACCTTCATCCTGCTGGTTAGACCAAGATGAGGCAAAGACCAACTTCAGATGAGAAAACATCCCCCAACCACCATTAAGCCATGGCAAAGGTGTAGACATCAACTGTCACTACCAGGGACCAATGTGAGCCTGGGAATTCCATCACACTGTCCACTCATTTATCTATGCACTGACCTACCAGAGAGTGGACAGAGATGGTGTGGACTAGGTGACTGCATTTTAGATAATTTCTTTTATTCCTTTTATTTTTCAGGAGGAGGGGCTTTGTTTCTTAAATACTGTAGTATATGAATGAAAAAAATTCTGGAGTTCTAATTAAAAAGAAATGACTACATGGAGGTATAATTCAAATACAAAAATATTCACCCTTTTGAAGTGTATACTTCAGTAGGTTTAGCATATCCAAACAACTTTGACCACTATCTAATTTAAGAATATTGTCATCACTCCAAAGAGAAAACCTGTTAGTAGTCACTGCCCATTTACCCCTTCCACTAGCCATGGGAAGAACATTAGTCTACTTCCTTCCTCGATAGATTTGTCAGTCCTTAACATTTCACACAAGTGGAATTATCCATTCTGTGGCCTTTTGTGAATAGCTTCTTCTACCAAGTATGTTTCCCTGGTTCACCCATACTGTTTGTATCAGTACTTCATTTAAATTTATTGCTTACAAATACTCCGTTTGTATGGGTAGACTACATTTTATTTATCCATTTATTAGTTGATGGGCCTTTGGGTGGTTTCTATTTTTGACTATTATGAAAACTGTTATGAACTTTCATGTGCAGGATTTTCAACTTTCTTAACTCCATGCCTAGGAGTGGAATTACTGATTTGCATATTAACTCTGGGTTTAACATTTTGAAGAACTGAGTAACTGTCTTCCAAAATGGCCACAAAATTTTACAATCAGACCAGTAATGTATGGGGTTCCAGTTTCTCCACATCCTCACCATTGTTTGCCTTTTTGATTCTAGCCATTCCAGGGGGAGTAAAGTGATTATCTCAGGATTTTAATTTGTGTTTCCCTAATGACTAATAATACTGACTACCTTTTCATGAGCTTTTTGGCCATCTGTGTGTTTTTTTTTTTCTTTTGGAAATGTGTAATCAAGCCCTTTGCTCACTTTTCAATTGAATTACTTACCTTTTTACTGTTGAGCTATAAGAGTTCTTTATATACTCTAAATAGACTGTCTTCAGAATATGAATTGCAAAATTTTCTCGCATTATGTGGTTTGTCTTTTCATTTTATTTTTGGTGTCCAATGAAGTACACAAGTTTTTTTTTTAATTTTTAGACTGTCCAGTCTATCTATTTTTCTTTTTGTCATGTGTGCTTTTGGTGTCATAGCTGGGAGATGACCACTTGATCTAAGGCCATCAGAGTTTTCTCCTTTCTAAGAGTTTCACAGTTTTATCAATTATATTTTAGATCTTTGATTCATTTTGAATTAATTTCTGTGTATGGTGTGAGGTAAGGGTCCAGATTTATTCTTCTGCATGTGGATAACTTGTGGTCCCAGCAACATTTGGTGAAAAGAGTACTCTCTCACCATTGAAGTGTCTTGGCTCCCTTGTCAAAATCAATTGACCATAAACCTAAGGGTTTATTTCTGGACTCTCAATTCTCTGTATGTGTAAACTTATTAGCCTTACCACACTGTTTCTATGGCTTTGCAGTAAGCTTCAAAACTGAGAAGTGGCAGGCAAGGTCAAAGGCAAGGCTCAGGTGCTGAAGACACCTGCCTACCCACCTGCCTGTCTAGTGATCTGCATTTGAAACTGCGGCACCCACCTTGAGGTGTCCTGGGTACAGCGTGTGGGTTCATATTCGAGACGGACCTGCACTCACCCCACCTAGTCTCAGCCCTTGTTAATGAAGACATGAGTAGAAGGCGACAGGGTTCTCCCCCAGCCTCATACTGCCATACGAGCTATCACCAAGCATTTCATTCATCACACACAACTCCAAGTCGCTGCCATTTAATTTAAACAAAAAGTCAGCATCAAGATGATGGAGAAAAACAAAACTACTGCTCAAAAGCCCTGAAGCCAAGAGACAGCAAAGTTTTAATGAAAGGGCTCACTTTTCTGCCAATTTTTTGAATTGATAAAGTTTTTTTCTCACAATACATTTTTTTGGCATAATAATTTTTTTTGTGTGTAATAAAAATAATTTTGTGTAATAAAAATCTTGGTAACACAAAACTTTATCACTTTTATTTTCTTGGAGTTTAAGAGACAGATTCTGCAAACACACACTCAGTTTCTCCCTGGAATAGCTGCATTCTTTTATTTGGTGATTCAATCCATTTTTAATTCAAATAGTCACTGCATAACCTAGGCAACAATATTAAGCATTTTACAAGCAAAGTATTTAACTGATTTTCCTCTCAGTTGCCGGTGAGTACAATAAGCAAACTGGTTAAAGGATATACTTCTGTACATAAAAATATCCATGTATTTATACAAGTGTATGGAACTGAGTTTAAAGATAATCTAACCAGAACGTCACAATAAATAGCACGTGTTCCTACAGGACAGCAAATCGCTCTGTCAGGAAGCTGTCACGTCTCTTTTTTCAAGGTGCTTTACGATCTTCTGAGCTAGGCTCACGTTTCCCAAAATAAGGGTTAGGGATTATTAATGCCTGGATTTGGACACTTGTTCCCATGTGCTGCTTCTTACTGGCACCTCCAATGATCCGAGTGAATGACAGGCTAATTTATTTATTTTCAAACAGTCTTGGCAACTTACCAAATTCTATCCATTCCCCGCTCCAGTATTTTAAAATGCAAATTAATCTAAGCTCTAGCACCATACAAGAATGAAATACATGTATTTTTTTTTTGTCAGAGCAACAATATTTTATATCATCTTTGTCCCTCTGGCTATAACAATTCTGTTTAGAAAAATTTACCAAGCTAAAAATAGTTGATCTAGGTTGTCATAAAAAAAAAGAATATTAAATACCTTTGGTAAAAATAGATATATTTAACAAGATTAGAAAAGCAAACAGTTATAATGTCAAAAGGAGAATATAAAAATGTACACAACGAAACAAATAAACCAACTTATAAAGTGAAAATAAGGCCACTCTTCTGAAAGCTGTCTCTTCCTGGCCATGAATGTAGTTCTCTGCTTCTAAGTGGTAGAAACTGTAATAAGAAATGTGGAAACTCCAGTCTTTCTTATCAGGGTGACAGAAGCTTAATTCATGGCAACAGAGTTCCTTTTTAAAGCCCACGCTGGCGGGACATAGAACACTCTGGCTTATATATGTGAATAGAAGAAGAAAATCCCAGATTTCCGTCGTTCTAGGCCCAGAGCTCAGAATTGGAGAGTTAAGCGAGGTGACAGCATCAGGTGCTCGGGGCCACACGTCTCTCCTATGCTGACGTGAATGCCAGCCACCTGGAGACCTGGGAGCAAGTGGGGGCGGGCCACTGGCCAGCGGCCGACAGCCCTGCATCCTTTTCCACACCTGGACCGCTCCTCCCAGCATCCGAGCATCCCCTGCAAAGAGCGGGTGCCAGAGCCCTGATGCCGCGGGCTGCCTCCTCCCTTGGATCGCCTGTAGGCCCCGCAGATGGAAGGGCCCTGGAGAAGCACCGGGCAGGGGGCTGGAGGCCGGTGCGGGCCCTGTCCCCCGAGGCAGCCCCAGCCCGCGCTGGCGGGGCTGCGGGGCCGTTATCCTCCCGCGTTCCCTCGGCACACGCAGTCACACTCCTCGTGGTGCTCCAGGGCCACGTCGGTCAGGGACTTGTGCAAACCCCGGACACCCGTCTTGGGTCTCAGCTGAAGGACCTGAAAGGGAACAAGGTCACCACCTTAAAGTCAACCCACGCCTGTGACGTCTGATCCCAGGGACAAAGGTGATCTCCTGGCGCAGAACCTCGGGGCCCCAGCAGCCACTCAGCACATCTTAATTTTTCCCTGGAGCATTGGGAACACGTTCCCCCACCCCTCAAGGAATTCATAAATGCTTGCCATCATTTCCTGAAAAAAAACCTGTAACACCAATCATTTGGAAGGAGGCTGCTAGGAGTCACCAACAGACCGTACGTCCAAAGACCCGCCAGCCCTCTTTACTTTCCACATCTGATAGCACTAGGGAGAACGTCACCCTGGTTAGGGAGTTTGGAACCACTGCCGCACCCTTCACACAATTCATTTCCCCATTTGTTGGTTTCTTTCACTCATTCATTTCTTCACGCTTGGAACAGATACCCATCCTTGCAGCGATGCTGTAGGAGGAAACACGACCCCTCCGCAGCTGAGTCTGCTCAATTAGGCCGCTCATTAATTTTCTTGGCCACCGTCCAAGTCCACTATGAACTCGATGAGACGGATTAGATGTACTTCACAGACATCAGCCTCCGTCACAACTAACACTCGGCAGCTGGGTCCTACCAGGCGGAGATGGCTTGGCATTAATACCAAGCATGCCTCAATTAAAGAAGTTATTTGCACTTTGAATGGCTGAGATATTTCTTTTTTAACAAAAAAGTATAGCAAAATTAACAGTGATACAAAACATTCCCCTTTAATGCTGAGACAAAAGGACGGAGCTGTGGATTATCTGACGTATTTGATAAGAACTACCTACTACTCAACATGCATTGCCTAGAAATGATGTGTGTTTGCATTATGGACAAAGCCCAGAGCGCAGAATGATATGAGACTGTCTAGCTTCTCTGCTCTCTGGGTCTGACACACATAACTTCATAGAGCCACTTCTGAAAGATACCATTCCTAGAAATATTCATTAATCCAAAAAGGTGCCTAGTTTAGGGGGGAGGGTGTAGTTCAGAGGTAGAGCACGTGCTTAGCATGCTTGAGGTCCTGGGTTCAATCCCTAGCGCCTCCACTAAAAAGACAATAATAAATAAACAAACCTAATTACCTCCCCCGAAGACCCTAAAAACAAAAACAAAAACCCCCAAAAGGTGCAAGTCAGGTTTTCTGACTATTCTACTAGAAGATTTAAAAAAGAAGAACAGAGAACGGGTCCCTCATTTGAAGGATGTGGTCATATCAAAGGTTAATTAGCTAACATTTTTTGAATGCTTACTGGGTGCCAGGCTCTATAATAATGTTTTTACATGATTTGACTCCCAGGAATTCCATGAAGTAATTTACAATTATTACCCCTATTTTACACATGAGTGAACAGCTCAGGGAACACAAGCATCTGTACTTCTGCCAAAGAAGAATTATTCGAGTTTGAGTGACAGATACTAATTTCATGAAGACTCAGAACATGACTAGTCATACTCTGTTTATTTAGTAACTTTCTTTCTAAAGGGATAAAGTGCAAAATCTTGTAAAACTATGAGACATAGTTAACTTTTTAAAAACTGAAGTATAGTTGATTTACAATGTCGTGTGACTTTCCGGTGCACAGCGGGAAAACATCACAGCAGTAATATCCTTGCTATATTTTATGAGACTTTTAAGTTTGTACACTTATTTTTGGGGGGCTCACAGTGGTTGAACAAAACCCAATGAAAATGCCAAAGGAAACCAAAAGAGGGAATAATTCAGTCACATCTGTGGTGACACAGTGACTATGATTCATCTTAGTGTGTCAGGAAGCTGTAACAGAGCGAGATGAGAGAGAGGGAAATTTCACCTTCCAAGCCGTGTCCTTGCTTGTGCCTTCTCTGTGAAGTGGAATGATCTTTAAACTGAAAATCGGGAGAATGATCATCAAAAAGAATCAGAGCCCAAGATGGGCTTCACTTTAAATGAGTTAAATCTCTAGATCCCGATTGATGGTATTCAATGACTTCATGATTTTAGAACTATTTTAAGTTATGTTTTTTAAAAGTTGCCATTTACTTAGGAGTACTAGGAGACTCGGAACTGCCTTCCAAAATCTAAGACTGGGAAAAATTTAGGCCTTGGAAATTATGAATTCCACCAAGCAAATAATCCTTTTTTTCCTAGGGTAATTTGATGGTTAATAAAAAGGCCACCACAGAAAAATGTATAATTCCCACAGAGCAATAAAACAAAGTAAGACACGACTGTTACTGGAGATATCTGAGAAGCGTGGAGAAGGTAACATGTAGTTTAGAGATATTGGTGGGAAACTTGTGCTACACGCTCATATGATTAAATGCACATCCAGACTCGTACATGTGCACACACAGATGACACGTGTGTGACCAACCCCACTCAAAGGCAGGAGAAAGGTGAATTATTGTCATTCTGGAAGAAGGCCAGCGAGTCTACACACTGCCCATGGTCTTTCCCTGCACATGAATTTTATCTGAGACTTTAAAAACAGATTGCTCACGCTCTGCAGTGACTTTCTGGATAATCCGAAAACTAATGTAATTTGCAAAGAAATTTACAAGTCTAGGCTGGAGGAGGAAATGCCTGATCCGAGGACTGAGTCTGCTGACACCAGAAGTATGATCTCGACTGATGAGCTTGTTTCAAAAAGCTAGTACGACCACTCTGGGTTTTATCGTTCTTAGAAAGGTGGTGCATAAACCCAAGACTTGTTGGCTCAAATCAGGTCCCCAAATATACTTTGTTTAGTAAGTACCTGCTTCAGAGAGCTCAAAATGGAATGACTTCAGGTGGGAAAGGAGCCCTCTCGTCAGATCCTTGTGTATCACGCCAGTCGGCTCTGCTATCTGCCTACCCTTAAAGGCACTTTACTTCAGCATGCCTTAGCACTACTGCAGGGAGGGTCTTCTACTGACTAGACCCCCAGTTCACAGCACAGCAACGAAGCCATCGTCGGGGCAGAGCCGGCGGGAGCTCCAGCGAGCTCCTGCAACAGGCGTGGAGGCTGACCCGGCACAGGGATCTTGAGAAGCGTGCGCTGCAGGAATGAAAGTGGAACACGAGTGACGGCAGCCCGCAGCCCTGTTTTTAGTCACAGACTGCCAGCTTTGGACGTCCTCTGCTAAATCTCGCCATCTAGTAACTGTCACAGAATAACACCTCTAGGGAAAACCTGGGAGACTCTCACAGTTCACCCTCGCTTGACTAAGGTTAAGTGTCCTGCATCTGGTCCCAACAAGGTGATGGTCGATCTGGGATCAGGAACCTGGAGTATTTGTTTTCCCACTTAATCAATTGTCCACACAGTATTGTGAAGGGCATTTCTGACCCCGTGTGTGTTCAGATCACCTGACAGATGGGGTTTCTTTGACGTCTGCATGCCCAGAAAAAAAAATCACTTAATTTATGAAGGAGATATTTATTTATATTCTTCTTTTACTTAGTAGGAAAAAAAATAGCTAATGAAGCCATACTGAAATGATGTCAGAAGGCAGATTTTGGCATGGTGTGGTAAAAATTAGTTTGTCAAGAACGTTTTGTAAAAATTAAAGTTGGCCCATCAAGAGGGATTGCTTCCTGACAGATGAAAGCTACGTGAAGCTGGGGGAAAGAGGGCGGGGTATCACTGGGGACAACGGAAATCTGAATGTACAAATTCTAAGGTTCCCAAGACTCTGAGAAACAATAACTACTCACATTTGATTTTACATTTTCCTTAATTCCATAGAATAGAGACAGAAGGATGAAGAATGTTTGAAAGAGTGAACATATTGGGGGCAGCGTGAAAAACAGGACGATATAAATTGTGAATAACAGGACCTATAATTATGAGTATGTCTCTTAGGATTCATGTGCCCACAATGCTCCAAATGGAAACATAAATGTCAAAGATCTCTTTTCTCCAAAACAGATGATCATTTACCTCCTCAAGTTTCTGTTGAGAATATTATCCCTTCCTATTTCTTTTTTGTACAAGAGATAAAAACTCCGAGAAGAAAAAAAGCAAGTTTCTTCTGTATGGCATAGGGAACTATATTCAATATCTTGTAATAACCTTTAAAGAAAAAGAGTATGAAAATATATGTATATATATGCATGACTGGGACACTGTGCTGTACACCAGAAATTGACACATTGTAATGGACTGTACTTCAATAAATAAATAAAGACCTGAAAGCACTTAAGAATAAGTAAAAAACAAAAAAACCCCCAAAAACCCCAACTCCACTGATCATCCGCGATGAACTCTTAGAGGATAAGTTTTCTTAATCCTTGCTGTCGAGGTTTCTGAGTTCAAGGTCCTAACTAAAAATAAAAATAGGATAAAAACATGAACTGTTTTATAAGCCGTGTTTTTGTTTTGTTTTCACGAACGCGGCATCTCCTTCGCAACAAGAACCCAGTTCAGACACACTGTTCTGTTACTGTTTCGGACACAGCCCCTCCCTCCCCGGAGCGCGGCGGGAAGCGCACGCCTACCTCGTGGTACTTCTTGGTGACTTTGCTGGGGACGCACTGGCACTCGCTGCAGGTGTGCAGGCAGCAGGCGCAGTTCCCGCCGCAGCGCTTGACCAGCAGGCAGCCCGGCCAGAAGATGGTGTCCGCCCTCTTCAGCTCCTCCCTGACGGACACCGAGAAGTTTCTAGGCGTGCAGCTGTACAGCCTCGCCTCCTCCTTCAGGAGGTTCAGATCCACCGCTGCGGGGCACACGGGGGGCAAGCAAGACAGGCGTTCGCGCGCTGAGCCGTGCGCCCCTCCGCAGACTCCCTGTCCGCACTCGTGCCGAAGTCTAGCTATTTCACGAACAGCCACCCCAGCAGCATCCTCATCACCTTCACCGGGTCTGAGCGTGAAGCTGCGGGAAGCCTGGCCTCTACGCGGTGGTAAAGCAAGCTTCCTACGACTCAGGGGCCAGTGAAGAGATGGCACTGTGCCGGGGTAAGAACACAGCACCCAGAGTCCGGAGCTACAGGCAGGAGACTTCAGAGAGAAAAAGGAGGGCTACACGCGTAACCTTCGTGGAAAAGTGAGCAAGGGGAGGACTGGAGGAAGCCCGGAAGGTCCAGCGACGAACGCTTCGATGAAAAGGCAAGGGCAGTTTTTGAAGGATGACAAAGCTCACGCAATTCATGAAGAATGACTTACCAAACTGGCTGAGAGACATTTCTACAATCTTTCTGGCAATAAGAATCATAGAGTGCGAAGAGGAATGAGAAGGAATGAATTTCTGAAGGCAGCTGAGTGGACCAGGAGTGAAAAAGAGGATACATTAAAAAGGGCAGAAGCACTGGTGTATTGAGTAATTTAGGGACTTTGAAATTTAGCGTAACCAGACTCCTTCAGATTTCTCTTCTTCTAAGGGATGAAAGAATATCTAACTTAGAACCATTGTTATTCTTTTAGCAAGTTGGTTAACTATGTTGTGCCTTATTCTTTAAGAGTGTCTACTTGTGAAGACCGAACAGAATTACCTTTCATTAGATTGTTACAGTAAGTTCTCCAAGAGCCATTGTTTTAAACTACAAAATGACACTGAATAATACTTCATGTTTAATATGAATTTATATGTAACATATGGAGTAGTTGATAATTATTCGGATAAACATCTCTAATTTAATTTTAATTTCTGCTGTACGGCTGTGCCCTTTCCCCTAGAAACATTCAAGAAAAGCAATTCCGATAAAATTGAAGTTCTGAATAACAGACAATCTATCAAAGCTCTTCTTTCCTCAAACTAGAGCTTTTGTTAAAATTTAGGAACACTATCTAAAATAAAATAAATCTGGCTAAAAACCTTTTTACTAATATTGGGAACATTACAAATAATAGGTTCTGGCTAAAGAGAGCTTCAGATAATAATAATCACTCTGTAACCCAGTTTTAAAAATTGTGCCAACATGTTTTTAAATACTTTTAAAACGACAAGGTAATTAAAAATCAAATGCTTATTTTCTTAGCTATGTTATTTTTGTATCATGTGGTCAAGTTTTTCTAAAATGTCAAAGGAAGCCAATATAATAAGTATTTTCAAAAATATGTTATAGATTATGCATGTGCAACTGTAAATTAAAAGCACCTATAAACTATATGGTTTACTGTATGGTTGACTAAAACCTTGGTCAGGTAGAGGGAAACACCAAAGAAATGTTAATTCAATTGGCTCGTTTCAACACCTTATTTAGCTAAAAATTGTTTTCTCCACTGCAAAAGAACAATCACTGTTTTATCTGAACAGCTAAAGATTTCCTTTTTATCTGAAAACTGGTCCTGTGAAAGGATAGCTTTTCAATTTTTAAGAGGAAATGAGTTTATTCTTTTTGAGTGTCATAAAAGGCCAGCTTACCCCTAATAAAATTAATGAGATAATTAGGTTAAACGATGTCACGCATTTTACCTGATTTCATTTTGCTGAACTAACGGTCTGTGTGCATGTTACTCTCCCACCGCCGAATGGCAGATGAGCGTCTTTAACTCTTTTCTCTGGAAGTTAGTACTGAGGCTGGGGGAGAGCAAGCCTAAAGCAGGCACACACCTACCAAAGCCGGCTGCCAACATTTTTAATGCTTATTGAAGATTTATGCTTCTTTAGACTGTGAATGAAGCTCTTAACTTGCAAAAGCTATTCATCTACCTCAAAGAGTTTGAAGCAGACTATTTCATGAAACTAGAAAATGAGACTGTGTATGTTCCCTTTCAAATGTTTACTTAACCACAATAAAAGGTTAGATGGATTTCCCAAGGGAACGAAGTTAGGGTACCTGCTACAATGTGAAAATTTAAACACGCTTTCAACCTCACTTCCACTCATTTATCATGTTTGACACAAAAGTCAAAAGCCCTTTTTAAAGTACTAGTTAAGCTTGACTTAGAAAATATGGTGTTTTTCTTTTTTTCGGCAGGAGTAAGGTATGAATGAAAACCCTGAACCAGAGGAAGGCAGGGCAAATAAAGGAACGGAAAAAACATTAATGCAGTGCACCCTGGGCTGAGAATGCAAGGAAGGACCTTCAGTCTGGCATATCTCATTTGAAATTCTGGTTTCCTGCTTTCAGGGCTTCAAACTCATCTAAGCCTCATTAAAGTTAAGTCACGTGACTACAACTTGGTGTCATAAATTCTCCAAAAGGGCAGAACGTCTAGGCAGCAAAGAGACAGAGAGAAAGAGGGATCATGTACCAACACATACGTTTAAAAATAACTCAAATATTTTGAAGTTTCTCTCTGCAAAATATTTGTAAAGTAAAACTTAGCCTTCAGAAGTTTTATTTCCTTTTCATAACTGTTCCCTAAGACAGTACATGCATTAGCCTGTCTTTCTGAAGAAGGAAGATTTGCAGCCTGTCATCAATGAAGACTTACGTTTCTAATGCGTATTTTCTTGTTCAGACGCAGAAGTATTGCAGGTTTTACTAAAAAGGATAATACTGGTTGAAAAAAATTTATGATCACATTTTACTTTGTTCGTGTTCATTCTCTTAAGATAGTCAGTCCAAAGGTATTCTATTACTATAATGCAATCTGAGGGTGGTCCTTCTAAGATGAATGTGGTAACACTGTGATATGTTTATTCTGTGGAAAATCTATTTCAGTGTTTAATTAGAAGCTTTTAAACGTTTTACTCCTGGTTCCTTTGTAGAAAGACTCTTGGGAGGGGAGTTGGTTTTGTCTACATAGATGTTATCTCACACCTGCGTTTTAGTTTATGTAAAGTTCCAAAAATATACACTGCTTTTCTCACACTTACTGTATGCTTAAAAAAGTTAATAGCTTTGGCAAACTGCAAAGGGCTTCAATTTGGAAAGTGTTCAACGAATATTTGAAAGATCTGATGCGGTGGGTGCTGGACCTTTTAAATACACACTAGCCGCTGGCCAAACCCTCACTGAGCACCCAGAGCAGAGAGAGATACAGGCAAAAGAGGCATGGCCAGAGGGGAGATAAGCAGGCTTGAATCCCTAGATCAGCTGTCAAAAAACTAGATCAGAGCTCAGAAGCCTGTTCACTCCCTCTGCTTCTTACAGATCTGCATGAAAATCTACTTCAAATTTGCTCACAAAAGCTCTATTCATGGTGTTTCAGCTAGCCTTGCAGGTCTGCATTTTTTCCCCTGTTCCTGAGTGGGAGGGGAGGGAAGTGTTCGTAAGTTATTCATCAAGATCAAATCTTATAAATATGTAACAGCTTTCAGCATCTGGACAAGATTCAGCTGCCTATGGACTTGAACCGCGATTCCAAATATCGCTGAGGGAAACAGCCAAATACCGTGGCTGGGCAAGTCGGAACAGGACCCACGGAGCTGAAAGTTCCTGGGGCAGAAAGGCTGCACCTCTAAGCAGGAAAGGGCAGGAATCCGGTTTCTTTCCGAAGAAGAACACGCCTGATGCAATCTGCCCTTGTGAGTTGCTGAAATTAACACTGCTCTTTCTACAGCCACTCTTCAGACTGTCGGTCCCTTCTTTAAAGTGACCCTGGGTAGACTTCAATGTGTCTGACAGACTGAAACAGATTTTCGCCTTCTAATTACCCAGTTAACATTTTCACCTGTGTCTGACCGGGATGCTTTCCAGCTCCAATGGTACTGGGAAGATAAGCCAGCCTTTGAGCAAACTCGGCTGGCATTATTTCCAATATCTTGACCGTGTGGAATTAAGTTTAATTATCAACACTTTCACTGTTGAAGGGAGATGAGCTCAAACAGTCAGAAGTGATCATTTCGGAAGCATCTTCACGCAGGAAGCAATTACCACTGTGTGGGCTCCTCCAGGCCATTATTTTCTTACAGTGCACCCTAATCTTGGAAACTACTAGTTCTAGTTTATGACAAGCCACTGTTACTTTTCACATTATTTTGAAAAGTTTCTAGGTTTAGGAAATGGGAATTGATATAATCCTGACTCACGGGGACAGGTGGACAACGATTTTAATTGAGTTTTCCACTTTTCTAGCCCCAACCTTGGGTTAGCAGCTACAATAATCTCCCTTGAGTCTCTAAGTCCATTTACCTCCCCATATTAAATTTGAAGAAGTAATGATTCTGGTGAAATGTAACAGAAGACTTCATCAAAATATTTTTGCATGAAAGAAATGAGAATTCTCAGCAAAAGCATCTCTTTAAGTCTTCCAAGCCCACTACGTCAGGGCCTCCTTCTGTAGGTTTTCTTATTTCACAGGTAAAGAGGCTCACGTGTTATGACAATGGATTGTTTAAATATCTCACGGGAGAATTTCAAACTCGACTCATCCAAAGTTGGGGCAGAAGAATCTGAAACATTAGCTGCGGAGAAAATTAAATGAGGTTCTAACCTGAAGAGGGTGCTTACCTCTGGACTTCCTTCCAAAAACAAAAGCTTTGCCCAGCAGTTGCCACGTTGGCCTGTATAGGTCTTCCAAGTCCAACTGCCATCTGTCTGGTTCAAGATACCGAATCAGGTCTTCCAAGGTACTGAAGGCAGTGACCGCGTTATTAAGGAGGTCCAGGGGCAGGGCCGCGGCGGGCAACACTGAAGGACTCACGGTTTCTGTGAACTGCTGAAAGGAAAATGGACCTATGTCAACTGTTTTAAAAGGGACAACGGGCTCCTTCCGGGCTCATGTGTGAAGTTAAGTAGGTGGCTGAAGACCAGGCTGAAAACCCCCGGAGGTGAAATTATGTTCAGCCCCAGCGAGCAGCCATTCCTTCGCAAAGACTTCATGGAGATGAACTTGGACAGGGCCTCTGTGGAAAAAGATTTTCAACGGGAAAGACATTCACTTTCTTCACCACAAACCATGGTGGGTGTGATCTGTGGTGTTTGAACAAAAAAGAAAACATCTCAATGGTTCAAGTAGGGACTTATACAATGGAAGCCCGTATAGAGTCTACCCAATTTTTCTTTTGTTTCCACTTTTCACTCTCCTCATTCTGGAAAATCACCTGGTTGCTACACAAATGAGTGTCAGATGAATTAAAAATTTAATATAAAGCAATTAACCCATAAAGAATTACAAGAAAATACAGGTGAGAGCCTATGACACTGGAGAACTTGGCAATCAAGATAAAAAACACCCAAAACATAAGAGATAACTTTAATAAATTTGCCTAAATTTTATACTATACAAGAATCAAAATCCAGATACTGGGAGAACACTTTGGCAAACCATATACCTGTCACAGGATATGTATTAAAAAAAGACAAATGACAGAAAATGGGCAAATTTCAGGTAAGAAGCTTGAATGGCCACTGGACGTACAAAAACATGCTAAAATTCATTAGTTATCAGAGAAATGCAAGACAGAGATATTACCAAAAAAAAAAAAAAAGGAGATACCATTTCACTTCCATGAGCTTGGCAAGCATGTAAAAGAAAGGACTGCCAAGGATGCAGGTAAATTGAATCTCTCTGCTCTGCCTGCAGAAGTGAGTGTAAGTTGGTACCACTTTGGTGGATGTAACTGATGGACACAGGATGCTAGAGTTGAAGGTGCGTCTGTCCCAGGGCCCTGTAATTCACTTTGGAGGTTTGTATCCTTTTATTTGTACCCTTGGAAATACATGCACGTGAATATCAAGTCATCACAGTATTGAAAAGGAGAAAAAGTGAAAACCCCCTAAATGTCCAGGTCTAGAGCAATAGATTAAAATACACCATTTGAAACAGCAAGCACCAAAAGGAGGCGATAATTTCAGGAAAAGTTCAATTAGAAACATTAGAAACTGCCTCCCAATTTTTATAGTGGACTATGGAAGGGGAGTGGGAGATACGAACCAAAATCAAAACAGGCCAAAAAAATAAGGAACAAAGGCTCCACTGAGTTTTTTTTTAATTAATTAGTTTATTTGCAGGGAAGGGAGAAAAATCATATTAAATAAAATATTTATGTTGACTGTGTTGACTGGTGCTTATCAGAATAGCATTTATAGTAACAAAACATTGATAAAGATCTAAATTTACGATAGTGGAATAGTTAACAACGCTGTACTCTTAAGGTGAAATACTGTACAGGCATTAAAAATGAGGACTTCTAGGATTTTTTTTTATTAAAATAAACAAATTTCTTCCATACAGCACAGGGAACTATATTCAATTTCTTGTAATAATCTTTAATGAAAAAGAATATGAAACGGAATATATGTATGTATATGCGTGACTGGGACATGGTGCTGCACACCAGAAACTGACGCATTGTAACTGACTGTACTTCAATTAAAAACAACAACAAAAGAACAACAAAAACAGAAATGGCCACTAGGTAGTAAATTACAAGAAATCCAAGCTATATAAAACAGAACATTAATATACCATGATTCTTTGACACACATTAATTGAAATAAAACAAAAAAAATCAGAAGTGCCAAATATGCCAAGAGTATTCATCTCTGGTTTTAGTGAGAATGGGTGATTTTAATTTTCTTCCATATACTATCCATGTTTTCAGCATTTTCTGTATAATAAGTCTGGATTCTTTTTGAGGACCAGGTAAAAATGTTTTTAACATTTGCTATAATAAAAAAAAGATCCTATTAGTTCCTCCCATTTCTTGGATGTCAGGTAGAGACCGACAACCATGGATGACACAGAGCAGCCTTGAACTGTTCCTTGCTTCAGTCTGTCCTTACTGCTTTTATTTCGTGCTGCATAACCTTGGGTTAATCTACCTAAAACAAGTTATTGCTGGTCATGTGATGAATTTGGACAAATGCCTAGAGTGATCTCTCATCTGGAGGATAAAATCCAAATTCCTTCCCCTGCACTCGGGATCCTCACTGTCTGACCTCGCTCGCCTTTCCCTCCTAATCCTCAGATCATCAAAGACAAGCACGTTGTGTCCCGATCAGTCTAGTCTGTTCACAAGCTGCCGCACAGGTCACATGCGTCTCAGACCTTGTACCTTCCCCCCTGCCCCTGTGGGCAAGACTCTCTCTCCCTCTTGTGAGCTACAGAAGAAATCTTTACACTTGCAACAGCCTTTCTTGAAACGCAGTGTATCCCTGAAACCCTTCTCAGTGCCGTCACCAACCCCTACATCTCAGCTGTGTCAAACTGGAAACACCTCCTCTCCTCTTCGGGCTGTCCCAAGGGGAAGAGGCTGGGAAAAGCAGAAGCTGGTCTGTCAGTCAGGAAGAAGGACATCTGTCCTCTGGGGCAGACCCTGCCCCTGCTGGGACTCACGCTCTGTGGGCGTGGGGCCCCGCTTTGCCAGCGGTGGGGAAGTGGGGCAGTTTTATAGAAAAAATAATTGGCAGAAATTAATGTGGCAGTCTTGGGTCAACACTGATTTTATCGTTATTTAAATTTTTTTTTAATTTAAATTTATTATTTATTAATTTTTTTACAATGTTGTGTCAATTTCTGGTTTCAGTCATCCATGTACATACATATATTTGTTTTCCTAGTCTTTTTCATTCTAGGTTACTACAAGATATTAAATATAGTTCCCTGTGCTGTACAGTATAAACTTGTTATGTATCTTATATATAGTCATTAGCATCTGCACATCTCAGTCTCTCAACTTATTCTGTCCCACCCCCTTCCCCCCTGGTAACTGTAAGTTTGTTCTCTATGTCTGTGAGTCTGTTTCTATTTTATAAATAAGTTCATTTGTGTCTTTTTTAAAGTTCCACATATGAGTGATATCATATGGTATTTTTCTTTCTCTTTCTGGCTTACTTCGCTTAGAATGGCATTCTCCAGGTCTATCCATGTTGCTGCAAATGGCATTGTTTTATTCTTTTTTATGGCAGAGTAGTATTCTGCTGTATAAATGTACCACAACTTCTTTCTTATTTTAAACATTTTCAAAAATGTCAAGATTCTGGCTAAAATATTAGCACTAAGCTATTTTCAATTATTCTCTCCAACCTGTAAGAGTAGAAACCAAACTGAATATATTTGTCTTCACTCCTAGTAATTTTCTCATTGTCCAAGAAATGCAAAACTGCTTTGATAGGGAGTGCTTTATGATTGATAACTACAGTATAGCTGTAAATAAGCAATTATCTAATAAAAGTTTTCATGATGAATTTAACCATTCTGGTTAATATTGATTCCAATTATAATGTGAAAAAGTTAATGCAATTTCTTTTGAAGATTTTTAAACTATAAGCCAAAATGTATATGTTTATATAAAGGGAGAATTAAGGCTCAGAGATGCTCAAAGAATAACTGAGTTACTACTCATGACTATGATGATACAAAATAAAGGGAATGTGTCGATCTGCATGAAGGGAGTAAACAGCACACAAAGCCAATACAAAAAGTGTATATTCAGTTATATAGTGATTAACTGAATCACTTTGCTGGACACCTGAAACTAACACTGTAAATCAATTACATTTCAAAAAAACATTTTTTAAAGTATATATTGTTCATTGAGGCGTCAGAGTGCAGATGTGTATTTCAGACATGATATAACATTGTTATTAAAGGTATGGATTTGGCTAATCTGCTTCCACATCTGCTGGAAAGGTACAGAGCATTCCTTCAGAAGCACTGAAATGTTCCAAGTGAAGGCAGTATTGGGGAGATAAGGTTGAAAGAAGTTCTACAAAAGGAAGCAAAACAAAATTAAGTCCGTGATGTGGGACAAACAGAATATGCAGATCTTGGGTTCAGTGAAGTATCAGACATCAATCCCCTCCAATGACAAAGGCTGGAAAAAAAATAACTCAGCAAATGCTACTGCAGGCATATACTAGTTGCTGCTATTAACCTCGATGCTTTTAAATATTTAAATTAAAATAAGATACAGTTTTAAGAAGATCACCACACACCCACACATTTCAAGCACACCCAGCAGTCCCCACCCAAAAAAGCAGGAGCGGAGAATGAACTCACTTCCCCTGGATTCAAAGATTCAACCCTGGGACAGAACAGAGAAAGCCAGTCCTTTATTTTTCAAGGGTTTTCTTATGACTGTCACCCCACCCACTGGTTCAAGGAACAATCGAGTTGTTCACTTGTGAAGTTCTGCTTTTTGAAGCTGTCTACAGGGATTTTCAGAGAAAAGGGGGAGCAATGGAAAAAAATAAAAAGAAGTTGGAGGAGATAAACACTGTTTACTATTTTTTAAGTTTTAATTTTTCCTCTAACCAAAGCCTCCCTGCCCTCCTTTACTTACTGTCTAGAAAATTCCAACAATGTCTTAGCTGTATAAAAACGCTGACGATTGGGCCAAGTGCCTCCAAGTGAAAACTGGATTTCCACACCCCCCACCCCGTATCTCAGTTGCCATGAAAACTGACGCGCATTCTGAAGTGATAGATTGCTCTGGGGCTACTGAGTGAGTGACTGTGGTCAGCGATGGAAGGCAGAGTCTAGGTTCTGTAACATACATCACTAACTTAATCCACGCCCCTGCTTAGTAAGCCAGAAGGAAGCTTTTCTGCTCTGATGTGCAGGGTGGCAGCAAGCGCCTGGGTGGATGACCCGTGTGGGCACAGCACTTCGGGAGGACAGATGGTGGAAGACCAGAAGAGAGATCTGAAACCTCGATGCAGCTGAGCTGTCCTGCCCAAGCACGCATTTCTAAAACGTCAGGGGCACGTGGCCATGATCCTACACACGGTGAGGTCGTGTCAGTTCCTTGGGGAGAGTCGCCCTGAGTGGCAGCTCGATATGAAAGAAGCCCCTGATCGGGAGTCGGGGAGCCTGCAGGGACCCAGAAACTGCAGCACCAGGAGAGGGACCTGAGCCAATCCAGTAGCCCCATCAGCCTCCGTTTCCTCCTCTGTAAAGCATGGCTGCTAAACTCAGTCACCTTAAAATTCCTCTTCAGCTTTTAAATTTAAGAATTCTAGGTAATCGCCAGATACAAGAGGGTCTGTTTTCTCCACTTCCTCGCCACCACCTGCCATCTCTTGTCTTGATGAAGAAGACATTCTAACAGGTGTGAGGTGGTATCTCATGGTGGTTTTGGTGGCAGCTCACTTGTGATCAGTGACATTTAGCATCTTTTCCTGGACCTGTTGGCCATCTGTACATCTTCCTTGGATAAATGTCTCCTAAGTTCCTCTGCCCATTTTACAATCAGATTTTTGTTTTGTTCTGTTTTACTGCTTATTGAGTTGTGTGAGTTTTTTGTGCATTTTGGATAGCAATTCCTAATCTGGTGTTTGGTGTGCACGTGTTCTGTTCCATTCCACAAGTCGCCTTTTCAGTCTTGCTGATTGTGTCTTCTGATGTGTGGAAGCTTCTCAGTTTGATGAAGTCCTACCAGTTTGATTTTTGCTTTTCTTGCTGTGCTTTTGGTGTCATTTCCCCGAAATCCTGTGCATCATTGGCGGGAATGTAAATCTGTTGAGCCACTATGGAAAACAGTATGGAAGTTCAGCAAAAAAAAAATTACAAACAGAGCTACCATATGATCCAGCAATCCCAGCAAATCCCACTGCTGGGTTTGTAAGAAGAGGAAATTTGCAAGCAGAGGTCCTTGTAAGAGGAGAAATTTGGGCACAGAGGTAAGTCCCCATGAAGACTTGGGGAGAAGGTGACAGTCCCCAGCCAAGCAGAATGCACCCAGAGGAAACCAGTCTTGATCTCAAACTTCTAGCCTCCAGAACCACGAGAAAATAAATTTCTGTTGTTTAACCCCTGCATCTGGGATACCTTCTAATACCAGCCTTAGCAGGACTAAAACATGCTGTCATGAAATTCTCAACTCAGTATCTATTATAGGAGCAAACGAAGGTTAATGGTATACCACGTCCATTAAATCACTGAACAAATATTTATTAAAAAGTCCATCACGTGGGCACGGCGAGCAAAACAGACCAAAATTCTTGCCCTTGGGCAGCTGAACCTTTACAAGACAGGTACTTGCATCACAGGAGAGGTTTTGCCCTTGCCCAAACACAGCCAGACGGAGAACTTCTATCACAGATCACCTAAGCAACTCAAGATATATGCAACAAATCCTGCTGAGTGTGACCCATTAAAAGTGACCTTAATCTGAAAGAATAACTGAAAAGCCAACATATTTCTGCTTTTCTTAGTGAAAAATAACTGGCAGCCCAGGTGGTTGGACCATGTAATGACCACGTGAATCCCTGTTTACAGCTCAAGACAGCAGCCTGCAGGAGGAAGTTCCCCTGCTGACTCCTCCCGTGTTCATTACAAAAAAAGGCAGCCTCTCCGCGTGTTTGTACTTGATCGCGGCCACCTTAAATATGTTACGTGTGGATTATTGTCTGCGTAGAACAAGGAAAGCCTACTTCCTATTTGGGGAAATGCTCTCAGAACTGCCTGTCTTTTCACAATAAATCCTTATCTCTAAAAACACCGAGCTTATCTTTTTGTTGGCATTTCTGTGGGGAGGGTGATCTTAAAAATACAGCCTTTACAATGAACCTTCCCTGGGCAAACACACTCACATACACAAATGTTTACCCCGAGCAGCAGTGTCTGTCACCAAACTTTTAGGGCTTACGAATATTGATGCTGCTTCTTCCTTTCTTGGGTTTTTTAATGTTTTAAATTTTAAAAAAAATTTTAATTTTATTTTTTTAAATGTTGGGGCAGGGGGAGGTAATTAGGTTAATTTATTTATAGGTATTTTTTCTTCTTTTAAATTAAAATTTAATTGAAGTGTAGTCGATTGACAGTGTTAGTTTCAGGTGTACAGCAGTGATTCAGTTATACATACACACACATATATACACATTTTTCTGAGACACTGGGGATTGAAGCCAGGACCTCGCACTGCTACCACTAAACTATACATCCTCTCCCTAAAGCTGCTTCCTTTTTTTTTTTTTTAATGTTTTAATTTATTTTATTTAAAAAAAAACTAGGGGGTAATTAGGTTTATTTTTATATATGTATTTTATTTATTTAACAGAGGTGCTGGGATTGGACCCAGGACCTTGTGTATACTAAGCATATGCTCTACCACTGAGCTGTACCCTCCCCCCAAAGCTGCTTCTCTTTTCTTTTGATGTTTTAATTTTTAATTTTATTTTTTAAAATTTTGGGAGGAGGGGTAAATAGGTTTATGTATTTTTATTTATTTATTTTAATGGAGGTGCTGGGGACTGAACCCAGGACCTCGTGCATACTAAGCACATGCTCCACCACTGAGCTCCACCCTTCCCCCCGAGGCTGCCTCTCTCTTAGCCAGCTGGACACAGGCCTCTTCAGACTGATAAGCAACCTGCTGCCTCATTCATAACCTAACAGCAGGGTTAGGAATGCTGATTAGGTTTTATTGTGGTTACTAAAAACAAGACAGCACCACAAGAATAAAACAGTAACAAACAGAAGAGAAGGAAAAGTCGACCCTGAAAGGGTCTCCCATCTCAGTTCCCTAATGTGAGCTGATATTCTGAATGCACATCTGACTTCTTTAAAGAGGCTGAGCAGCAGATGGGGCACGCAGACACCAATTCCTGCCAGGAAGGGCTGCCGGGAGGCGCTGGAAAGACACCAGCATGCCCTGGAACAGTCGAGTTAAACGCACTTCTTGGTCTTCCCCTCTGTTCTTACCTGAAACCATCCAAACAGTCATCTGGGTTATTGTCTGAAATTACTTTTAAGCCAGCAGAGAAGATGAAAGCTGGCACCCCTGCTCAAGGATGCGTTAGCACTGTGAGTGCTGCAGCTTGTGTGTGTTTAAGTGAGAAATCCCAGGGAAGGAGGCAGCTGTGTCACATCGCGTCTCAAGACCGGGAGCATCTTCCTCCCAGCGTGTGGCAACTGAATAAAACCTGGCCCGTCTAAACAGTCCTCTCTGGTGGCGGTCCAGTCTGAGCAGGGCGCGGTGTTTACCCTTCAGCACCAAAAAGCAGGCATCTTAAGGCTGGAACCTAGAGCTGACCTCCTAAGGCCATGAGCATCGGGGTTCTGCCTGGGCTCAATTATGGAAAAAGAGGTGCCCGCTTTGTGGAAAATGTTGCCCCCCTCCCCCCTAAAAGGAATGCTTTGTTATAAGCACAGTCTTACTGAATTAGTGGATGAAACAACCGTGTCTAACGGCATGAAACTCCAGCACCACCACGATCTGACGACACTTACAGACGACAACACCATTACCTCGTCACCTAAAGTCCAAGGTCTGCAGTCACCCCGGTTAAAGCACTTCACCCCGACACCAGCGCCTCAGGGTGGAAGTTCTCGAAGCCAGCGCCCTCCCAGGGCCGGCTGGACTGCACGCCGGTGCAACACACAGACTTCCCACTTCCTCGGTAAAACTGCGGATTGGACATCCAAATCTTTACGGAAAACTGGGATTCCAGGGGCCAAATCAACAATCTGGTCCCAAGGGCATCCTCCACGTTGGCATCTGCGGGAAGCCAAAAATCAGGGGGTTGTTCCTCCTAAGACTTTAAAAATTATTCCTTTGATCCAAAAAATGTGACAAGCCATGCGAAGCTGAAGCGAGATGTCGCCGCTGCTAGCGTCTGACAACAGAGCCCACCCCATCACACAGACGGCTTGGGATCTGCTGCGTGACAGCGCTCGGGAAACGCCCCCAGTGAGGGGCCGCAGGTGCAGGAGAAGGCAAACCAAGAACGGCTGGAAGGAAAGCGCACCTCCCCCGACACACCGCAACGGCCGTGCACCTCAAACCAGGATCCTCAGGGCTCTTGCTTGCAGAACCTTCTCTTGTTGTTCAGTATTTATTCAGGTATGGCTTAAGGGCCGTTCAGGGAAATTTGCAGGAAGTTTCGTGGGGATCGAGCTGAGAAATGGCACCTGTGTTGGTAGGTATTTTCGATTTTCAGTTCAGTAAGCTTAATGGTCATAGAAGACCCTCAGTCTCTGTGGGCAGAAGACTTTATTTTGGAGAAGAAACACTACTACTGAGTTTTTTATTTAAAATAGCTTGACAACACAAAAAGTGTGAGCGAAGAGCTGAAACTGGGAAGGGTAATAAAAATAATCCCTCAGGACATTGCTTTGAGGGGAAAAATGAGATACGCTCTAATGGAAGGTGAACGTCTGCCCAGACTTCTTCCCCGGGGTGGGTCCCGTCTTCCTTTGTTTTGTCACTGCTCTTCCAGGAGGCAGTCACAGCCAGACTTCTGTTCACACCGCCCTTCCTCAGCTGGCCCATGACACTGACTTGAAATTAATGCACATCTCTCTCCCACGTGCCTGCACGTTCCTTCCTCCCTGGCGGAGGACAGGTCTCCTGTCTCCTGGACTCTCTGGATCCCTAACGCCTTTTGGGATCTGGCCAGAAAATATTCACGAGGCTGCAGGAGTACACTTGATGACGTGATGACCAGCACCGAGGCAGAGAAAGGGAGGGTGTGTGTCCAAGTGCCTGACTGTGGTCGCATCCATGGGAGTCGGGAGCTGACTGGAAGAGGGTGTAAGGGAGGGAAGGACCCGTTGGGGGGCTGAACACCAGCTCATGAGAAGGGCTGCCCGGGACATAATCATCCAGTGCGCGCACAGCAGGCAAGGATGGGAAGAAAGGGAAAGTTCAGGCTGGGGCGTTCTAAGGAGGAGTCGTGGGGCGTGGACATGCAAACCACCCCCTCCCCTGCATTAAATACAGAGAGTTACTCACGTACACCGTGAGTCACGGCCACGACTGAGACACAGGTAACACGAGGAGAGACCAGGACCAAGGAGCGGAACCCGGGTGTCCCGACACTCAGACGTGCGGTGGGGGCAGCGGAGCCGGCGCTGGGCCTGGGCTGGACCAGTCAGAGGACCTGCGTGACCGTGATGATGCAGCCGGAGAGGGCAGTGCTGAGCAGTGAGACCGGGGCAGCCTTAACGCGGCGGGAAGACAGAGGAGAGGGAGGCAAGAGGCGTGGAGTCACCACCAGGGGCCTTCTGTGTCCCAGGATCTGCTGATTTTCACTGAAGTCGTGAGGAAGAAAGAGGCCTTTGAGGAACAGGAGCATAAATAGAGGACGGGAGGGGAACCTGGTGAAGTCTGACTGTGAGAAAAAAGAACGAACAGTGGATTCCTGGGAAGGACGATAAGGAGGCTTAACAGAATAAGGAGAGAAGTCTGTGTGTGTCTGCAGTCAGAAAAGAAGAGCCCTCCACTAGGGAAAACAGCATGGAGAGCCCTTAAAAACCTAAAAGTAAAGCTGCCATGTGATCCAGCAGTCCCACTCCTGGGCATATACCCAGAGGGGACTTTAATTGGAAAAGACCCCTGCATCCCAATGTTCATAGCAGCACTATGTACAAAAGCCAAGACATGGAAACAACCTAAATGTCCATTAACAGATGATTAGATAAAGAAGCTGTGGTATATTTCTACAATGGAATACTACTCAGTCATAAAAAAGAATAAAATAATGCCATTTGCAGCAACATGGATGGACCCAGAGATTGTCATTCTAAGTGAAGTTAAGCCAGAAGGAGAAAGAAAAATACCATATGATATCACTCATACGTGGAATCTAAAAAAAAAAAAAAGATGAACTTATTCACAAAACTGAAACAGACTCACAGATATAGAAAACAAACTTATGGTTACCAAGGGGAGAAGAGAGTGGGAAGGGATAAATTGGGAGTTTGAGATTTGCAGATACTAACTACTATATATAAAATTTATAAAAAACAAATGTATACTGTATAGCACAGGGAACTATATTCAATATCCTGTAGTTACCTGTAATGGAAAAGAGTATAAAAACGAATATATGTATGTTCATGTATGACTGAACTATTATGCTGTACACCAGAAATTAACACAACATTGTAAACTGACTATACTTCAATTAAAAAATTAATAATAGATCAAAAAAAGAAAAACCAACCTGGACTAAGATTCAACAAGGGTCTGTAGAAATCTGTTTTAGAGGGTTTTAAAGATAAACTAATACAACAAGTTTTTATAAAAAGAGGTGAATTTCCATGTCAGAAACTCCTTAACTGAGTCGGGCACTTGGCTAACTTAGTCATCACAGTGAATTCAATGTCACCTCTTACTCAATGTGAAAAAATGCTGACATTAAAATTCTACTTTTAATCACTTTCTGAGCACTTAGCTTCCAGGAAGAGTACTGGGTTGAAACTACTCACTTCGTGGGGAACTGGAAACTTTGAACGCAAGCAGTATAATTTCAGATAAGTCAGTTTCAAAGAAGCTCATTTAAGTCTGAGAATATGAATATTCATGCAGTGACTATGACGCCACTTCCCCAACTCCCCGTTTTTCACAAATGGTTGCTTTAAAATAATTTATCTTTCTAAACGTCTTTCCTATTCACTGATGTGGAAATACTTTCTGGCTTCTGATGATTTTCTGCAGAATATATGGAAATAATTACACACTAGTCCTGGCAAAACTGTGGTTTTAGCTGCTCTAATCAACTGTGGTTTCAGCTCTCGCTACTGCTCCTCACCATCTAGGAAGTGGTTAGTTTTGTTCTGGGGTTTACGGTATAGAATTATATAATTGTTGACACTGGGCTAACCTCTTCCTTTGATATTCGGAGCCCAGTCTAATCCCCTACCAACTGGGTAGAGCACTTCTCCAGCGGACTTCAGAAATCCTTAGGTTTTACTGGGCCCACTGCTACAACCCAAAAGCATTTATTTCCTGAGCCAGCCAAGCTGAATGAAGTTGCTCAGATGGGAGGTTTTCCCTGGAACCAAACACAGGGGACAGACAGAGACACTGACGCACGTTAAACAGCTGTTGAGAAAAATACGATTCTCTGCTTTTACTAAAGACTAATGTACAAAATCAGGAGGAGGCCCATAATTCTTCAGTTGGAAACTATGGATTCTGAAATGGTACATGAGGTCCACATTTGTTTTTAAAAATATTTATATAAAATTTTACATAAGATAAGAGACTCAGATAAGTCAAAAGTATCTATGTGGGGGTGAGAGCCTACGCAGACTGGCTTTGATTCCAAATACACTGCAACCACCAGAAGGCTGTGGGCTTTTCCTAAGATCTGCACGAGCAGGTACATGTGCATGCACAAACACACAGACGCACACACACACAACACCTTCTAGAATCACAAACATTTTTCTCACTGAAAATCAGGTAGCTTGAGGAATGGCTGGCAAAACTGAGAAAGTAAAGAAGCTGAGGCGATCCCGTGTCTGAAGGAGGAAAGAGTACATAGGACGTCACTTACTGCTGGAAAGGATATTTTAAGGCAATACAGCATCATGGAAAGAACGTAAGATTGTGAATCAGAAAATCTGGGGCCCAGGTCCACCATTCATTATATGTGGGCGTGACCACTGGTAAATTGCTTATTTTCTCTGTGCTTTAGAGTATTTATCTTTCCCTTAATTTATTTTTTAAAATTTACATATATGTACTGTTTATTGTTTCTAAGAGCAGTATAGAGCTTTAGCTTTCTGAACTTACATAGTAATCAGAGGAATAAAGCCAACCACAAAATAAGAATTAACAGAATGCAGTAATCTAATCATAAAGGACAGTCTGATGTGCTTACACATATTCAAGAAACCAATCATCTAAGTTATAAATAATAAGTTGTTCATTTATGTTCTTTTTCTTTTTTAGATTCCACATATAAGTGACATCATATTGTATTTTTTTCCTCTGTCTGGCCCACTTCACTTAGAATGACGATCTTCAGGTCCATCCATGTTGCTACAAATGGCATTATTTTATTCTTTTTTATGGCTGCGTAGTATTCCATTGTATATACGTACCACAACTTCTTTATCCAGTCATCTGTTGAGTATTTATGTATATGACAAGGATAGTAATTTCCTGGGTGGTTTTAAGCTCAAATCAGATAATGTGCATAGGTATATTTTTTAAGGCAATACATTACTAGTGAAGGAAAAAGTCATAGAATAATTACATGCAGTTTCAAAGGAACAATTAGGACCAGTAGGAGGCAGTGAAGACAAGAAAGATTTTTGCTTAATATAAAAAAGAAACTTCTAAAAACAAGACTGTTTTGAAATGGAGTGACCTCAACAGCTAAAACAGAATGAAATCGTAAGTTTTGTGTCAAAGTCACAAAGTCCTTTTGTTTGGTAAACAGAATTGTGACTCAGATGGAAGTTATGCAACAAGATTAATTTAAAGGGTTCTCCCAATTTTGAAACTCTCTGAAGTTGGGTAGAGTAAAATATTCAAATATTAATAATACAAAGACTCTCTGCCCTACTTTGGCCACCAGGGCCCACTGCTTTGTGTGCTACTGCAAACCCGACTCATCCCAAGCTTTCAAAATAAAAATATTAAGAAGTAGACACAGGAATTTGCACCAATTATTTACTGACACTTTAAAAGTCTCAGTTACCTATTACAATGCACACGTGAATGCATGTAAAAGTACCATGTAATTTGAAAGGTGTGATATAAACTTAGGTATAGATATTATGGTGCTCTACTAAGAAATGAGTAATTCAGGCCACTCACAGGGTAGGAATTTGTGCATTTTTATTCCTTCTTATAACCTGAGTTTTTTCCTCCTGTCTCACTTTTAAATTTACATAATATAAGCATCAATTTCACATCTTGAAAGTGACACTGATTTCCCAGGCAAACCACCAAGGTTTTCCCAGGACCAGCATTCCTGGTGGACACAGGGCTACCCCTCCCTGGCTTCAGGCTCTAGGACTTGATGTAACCAACACAGAATGCAAAACTGGCGTCTGTCCAGCTGGCACCACTCATGCCTGTGCCACTGGCTGTCACAGGATGTCATCTGAGCCCAGAACACCCATGAAGCTATCAGTTATCACCCATTCACTCGCTGAACACCATGCAGTGCTCCCCGGGCAACGGGCACCCTGCGAGGTAGCAGGAACACAGAGCACCAGGCAGTCCTGCGGAGCAAGGTGTGCTGATGAACTACCACAATCCCTGAAGAAAGTGTAATTACTGTGGTTCACGTGCAATTTGTGATTCTGTGAAAATGAGAAAATAGGAATCCCAGTTAGAGTCAGGAGGCCAGGAGATGGAAGTCTCATGCCCTGTGGTGATAGCAGAGCCCAAAAGGTAGGAGACAATGCCCTTCTCACTTGGCAAGAGCTCAGCCAGTGGGAGCCTGTCAGGCTCAGACAATAAGAGTCTGTTCTGATTCAGCCAGTGAGAGCCTTTCTCAGCTCAGCCAATGAGAGCCTGTCCCAGCTCAGCCAATGAGATTCTGTCCCAGCTCAGCCCAGGAGAGCCTGCCCTGGCTCAGCCAATGAAAAGCCACCACACTTCCCTCTCCCAGCTCCTCGAATGGACTCTCGGTTTACTGCAGCCTCACTTCCTGTCCCCTCTATAAAAGAGGTCTTCTCTTCCTGCTATGGGAGGACCTGCATGCAGCTCACCATGGCTGTGGACATGAAATTGCAATTCTTTGTTGACCCCAAGTAAATCCATTTCTGGAGAAATAATTGGTGTTAGGTCAACAACACATTTATAGGGAACTTGAACATTTAAAAAGGACCACGTTGAGCTTGATGTGCCTTTAAAACATCCAAATTGAGAGACCTCAAAGATGGATTTTCTTTTTTATCAAGAAAAGAGTTAACAACTTTTGGAAATCAAAAGGCAAAACAGGAAACAATGTGAAAAATGTACCAAAATGACACGATAAATAAGAATTATGTAGAATAAGAGTTGAAGGGTAAAGAACTGATTTCCACGTTGACTGTGGAGAAATCTGCTGAATACAAAGCACGTGGAAACAAAGATTTTATAGCAGTTAAATAAATCTTAGAAACAAAGTTTTACATATTAATTATTTAGCTTTAATTGTTTAGTATTATGAAATCCCCAACACAATTGTTCTAAGAGTAATAAAATATATTAGCAGCGGTCACTTCACACAGACGCAATGCAAAGGTGAGTCTTAAAACATATTAAAAACGTGTACCCCCTACGTTCCACTGTGGTGGGACCAGTGAGATACCCTGCCATGATGGGGCTGGAAGTCTAATCTCCATTTGGCCATCAACTTGCAAATCTATTCTAGGAAGGCCTGGAAACTTTGATACACTTAATGAAACCCTCCTGTTTATTATTCATGGAGATCAAAAGGGCTTTATGAAAAGTACTTTCCCCATGGTTAACATCTGTAAATATTTTCCCTCAGTCCCAAGGGTTAAGAAAAAAGTCTGGCATCTTTGTCTGCTTAAAACAAATGGGACAACAGGCTAAAATTCTCAATATTCTCAAAAGTAGGCCAGTGGGCGGGTAGGTAGGAAGATTCTTAAATAAGTATTAATAGCTGTATATTTACAAGTGGATAAAAGAGGGAAAACATACAGATTTCATTGGCGCCATAATCCAAATAAAGGAAGGAAAAATACAGTTGTATTAATATAACTTATTCAGAATATGAATAAAATGGCAGTATTGGTGGGAAATTTGAGCCAATTTGGAATTGAATTAAGACCTAAGTATTTCCCACTCCATGAGAAATGCTTAGCTCTAATTATTTGGCATCACGTTTATCCCAAGGAAATTGTTCTGAAGGTACTGAAACACATCGGCAGCAGTCACCTTACACAGATGCAAAACAAAGTAAAAATCTCAGAGCAGATGTTTCACAACAAAAACCAGCGTGTCAAAATCAGAACACCTAAGATGAGCAGAGAAATGTTGTGAAACGAAAATACCTTTCAAGCAAAACGTCTCCATTGAGTGACAAGTTATTTATTTACTTTTTACCCCAAATGCTCTCTCTTCAGGCAGAAGTGTCATTCATACACAAAGAGTAAATGCCAGTAAGGGCCCCATTTCACAGTGTGCACAGTTTAGGAAGCCTAGAGACCTGTCTAAACAATGAAGGATTGTGCTTTCCAAAACCTTTCATCTGTGTTTCCAGTTCTGCCACGGAGCGCACAGAGAACAAGTTCACACTCCCGTGTTTTATGAGCACCACCCTGAGACCTTCCACGGCAGCACCAGCCTCTTCTTTGCTTTCCCTGAACATGTGCAGAGGGCCGGAGGGTCTGCAAGAGCAGACCTTCACCTGTGCTCACAGCCCCGAGCACCAGCCAGTTCCGGGGGCTGGCTGGACTCCGGACTGTTGACTCTGACACCACAAAGTGAGCCCTAAATTCCTGCACTAAAAGGCGGATGAGTTCTTCAAAAGCCAAGTGGGAAAGCAAACTAAACCAATAGTCCATCATCACAAACAGGTTGTCCGTTTTAACGTCGTATAGGAAGGCATTCAATCAGTAGTACCTATCATGACTGAGGTATCAGTACAATCCTGGAAAGTGACCCCCCAGGGACAAGTTCCGAAAAGGAGTTACGTTTTCAACATGTCAACATGGATGGTCAACATTCAACCCAACACTGAATCTGGGCTTCCTAAAATCCATTGTAGGTATTGTAGGTTATAAAGGAAGGTGTTCTTTAATATCAGTTTGGGGATTTTAAGAATGAATTCTTACATATTTTAGCATAATATGGTATTTTCCCAGAAAAGCAAGTAAAATGGTCAAAAGTCATACACTTTCATGGACAAATGGTACACCTGTTTATACGCTAGGTCAGATTTTTCAAACTCAAGTTGTGACATGTTTAGTGGGTTGTGAAATCACTTGAGTACATTGCACCAACATTCTTAAAAAGAAGAAATGAAAAAGAAATTATAAGACTGAATTCATATGTTAAGGTTAAGTATTACTTCATAATATATACATGTACACATACACATATATTTTAAAATACAATTGTGTGTTTGTGCGTGTGCATGTGTGTGCCCATGTAGATATGGCCAGAAATTTTAAATATGCTGATTTAGGGAGAGAGTAGCTTGGACCCAGGTCATGCCAGTGAATCTGACTTAAAACAACACGTTTGTTGACTACTTCACCCCAAGCACTGGGCTAAGCATTTGATATTTTATCCTCAACAAGGCTGTAAGGCAGAAACTTTGGTCATTCACATTCTGGGGGCAGGAAAACTTGCCCAGGGTTGCAAAAGTAGTTCAGAGGAACAGTGAGGATTCCAGACTCAGGGCCACAGGCACATAACCCCCTCGCAGTGAGGCCTCGGGAAAGAGTCTAGGTCAAGGTCAGTGATCCTGAGGTCAAGGGCACCTTGGCAGTAGCCACGACCTCAGAGGAGTAAATACTCCTGCTGAGACAGGTTGGGCGGCAAAGGTCAACAAATACATTACCTCTGTTTTCAGGTCAGATTCACAGGCATAATCTGACTCCAAGCTACTCTTGCCCTAAATCAGTATATTTAAAAATTTTTGACCACGTCTACAGTAGCACACATGTCTGCAAGGTGTAACAAACCATGGTTTGAGCCAAGCCTTCACGAAGGTGTGTTCTGTGTGGGTCACGATGGTTCGTGAGGAAAATGAACCGTAGCTCATTTGAAGCTGGGTGTCTTCAGCTGATCTGTTCACCATTCTGGGGAGGCTGGCACGGGGCTGGGGGGCAGTGGGGGCTGACAGACTCAGCCCCCTTCTCCCGCAGCACGAGGAGACGAGCAAGTCAGTGCACAGCCTGTGTTGGAGGGGCAGGTGGTCGCTTAGAAAGCAGGACACCTGGTTCGAACTAAGGAGTTGGTTTAACTTAAATGGCCAATAAGCACATGAAAAAAATGCTCCGTATCACTAATTATCAGAGAAATGCAAATCAAAACTACAATAAGATATCATTACCTTACACCAGTCAGAATGGCCATCATTTAAAAGTCCACAAAAGATAAATGCTGGAGAGGCTGTGGAGAAAAGGGACCACTCCTACACTGCTGGTGGGAATGAAGTTTGATGCAGCCACTGTGGAAAACAATGTGGAGATTCCTCAAAAGACTAAAAACAGGTGTACTCTATGATCCAGGAATCCCACTCCTGGGCATATATCTGGAGGGAACTCTAATTCAAAAAGACATCTGCACCCCAGTGTTCATAGCAGCACTATTTACAATAGCCAAGACACGGAAACATCCTACATGTCCATCAACGATGACTGGATAAAGAAACTGTGGTATATTTATACAATGGAATACTACTCTGACATAAAAAATAATAAAATAATGCCATTTGCAACAACATGGGTGGACCTAGAGATTGTCATTCTAAGTGAAGTAAGCCAGAAAGAGAAGAAAGAAAAGTATCATATGGTACCACTTATATGTGGAATCTAAAAAAAGGACAAATGAACTTAGTCACAAAACTGACACAGACTCACAGACACAGAAAACAAACTTACGGTTACCAGGAGGGGAACGAGGTGGGAAGGGATAAATTGGGGGTTTGAGATTTGCAGATACTAACTACTATATATAAAACAGATAAACAATAAGTTTCTTCTGTATAGCACAGGGAACTATATTCAATATCTTGTAGTAACTTGTAATGAAAAAGAATATGAAAACAAATACATGTATTTATATGTATGACTGAAACATTATGCTGTACACCAGAAACTGATGCAACATAGTAAACTGAGTCTACTTCAATAAAAACAAAACAAAACAAGGAGAGCTGAAAAACAAACAAGAAAGTGTGGCATTTCCCTAAGTAAACACAGAGTGAGATACTAACTTCAAAATAACAAAAGTCAAACATTAAGGAAGGAAGGAGGAAGGGGAGGGAAAAAAGGAAAGCCCGCTCCCCTCTACTCTGGTGAATATCTAATACGTTTCATAAGTCATTTCACTTGTTCAATAAGATAAAACTATCTCCTTCTAAATCTTCACCCAGAGTTCTCCTTAAAGGGCAGCTCCCTAGTAGAAAACTCACTCCTTCAAACTAAGTAACTTCCAGGGGTCAAGCTATCCTCTAAAGCTCAAAACACAGTGGAGCTAAATCATAGGAAAACTGACAGAAGAGACTAAAAATGCATTCCCCGTCTACAGTGTGCCGGGCAGCCCATTCCCGCCTTGACAGACACACGAAGGCAGTTACCAACGACGTTTCCATTGGCCCCACTCATTTAATTTCCAGTTTTCCGGGGACACAGCATGAGGCAGTAGCCATCTGAAAACCGGACAAAGGACAAGACGCATTATCTCAGCCGACCTTCACTCAAGTGGCCTCCTGCTTCAGGTAACTTTCCTGTCGTGCAAAGCATGCAGACCCACGATTCCCATAACCCACAGAATGCTACCGGCATCCTTTCTGCTCCACCAGCTGGATTTGACGCTTACCAAGAAATACCTGCATTTGTTCCCCGAACTGTTCCTATCAGTGGTACTTGTTCCTGTAACGCTCCTCATTTACACGTTATGTAACCCAGTCAAACAGGTGTCGCCTCTTTGAAAACTTAGATGAATGCGCTTTGGAAGGATTCCATCCCAAATGAGTTACTATACAAAGATGCTGTTCAGGTGGGGATGACAGACAGGGCACAGGAGGGAAAAACCTCACAGCATCCTACAGGAATTCTGCACTTCGACTGCTTCGAAAGGTATCTTTGAGTTCTCAGGTTGACTTAAAGTCAACTGCAAGTCAACATCAAAGCATCATGGCTGTGATTCTTGGAAGAAATACATCAAGACTTCAAAGTGGCATATCCTTGCTTAAAGAAAAGGTCGTGACCTAAACAAAAAATCAGCCCCAGGGTGTTCGTAAGCTGGATTCCACTGAATTCTAGGATTAAAACATACCTGGAAAACATCGCATGCTGCTGTATTTTGCTTTTGTAATAGTTTAACCTCTACAAATGGTACAGTTCCGCGGACTATGTAAATATTCCCACATACCGTACCTATTGGAACCAAATTATACACATTCTGCATGAGAACAGATCTAGTAGCCCTGAAGTCATCAGTCTATTCTGGGGAAATGAAGGGCTTTTCAAGCAATCAGTTCTGAATCCTGACATCAGTTTAAAGCTATAGATTATATCTCAGGCTCTCAGCATCCTAAAAGTTCATTCATCTCTGTCTCAGAGGCAGCAGGGCCTTACTCATGGATGTATTTATAGCGACGAGGTTTCCCACACTCACTCTGAATCCCACGTCCCGAGGGGTGATGGGCGGTATTATTTTTGGTTTTGTAAGCTTTCGTCTATGATAGATGTCCTCCTCCCAGCTGCAAAGGATGGTTCTGTGCCACACTACTGACTTTCAGATGAAGGAGATGATGAGAAACTCCCCTCCTGGCTTCAGCTGAAATTCTGAAGCCACCGAGTGATGCAAAAATGTGTACTCTCTTGTTCGTCTCGATGGAGGCGTTTTAAAAACTACAGATTCATGAAACATCCTTTTAACCTTTATTTCTGAGTCTTTTCACAGAACACTTTCATGTACTACCTACTACGGTGTCATGCATTTTCATTCAAAAATGTCTTTCGGAGGTCGGGGGGCTGTGTCAGCGTCACTGTCGTGATACTGCCCTACGGAGAGTCACACAAGACGCCGCCCTTGGGGAAAATCAGGTGGAGGGTACGGGGCTCTTTCTTACAAATGAAGGTCAACTTGCACTTTTCTCCAAATAAAATGTTAAGAAAAAGTTCTTACTGGGGAAAGTTGATTAGGGATATCATACACGGTGGGTGAGATTCATGGTTTGACTATAAGTTTTTCCCTATGTATTTGCTCTGCACCTTAGTCTAGCTTCCTATTTTTCTGAGTGTATTTTCTCCCAGGTAAAATGGGAATAATTTCTCCTAGAGTTATTTTTTTAAAAATTAAAAAAAATTTTGTTTTATTTATTTAATTTTTAGGGTGGAGGTAATTAGGTTTATTTACTTACTTTGATGGAGGCACTGGGGATTGAAGCCAGGACCTCGTGCCCGCTAAGCATGTGCTCTGCCACGGAGCTACACCCTCGCCCCTCATAGAGTTATTACAAAGAATAAACAAGATGACCTGTATCTACAACCCAAGCCAGTAGCAGATATTGAAGAAATGGGTCTGTGGGTACTTCTATGATCTACATAGGAAGGCTGGAGTTGTAAAAATCAGCTTAATACAAAACTACAGCTAAAAAACAACATCACACATTTCTCCAAGTCAAATGACTTGAGCACCTAATTAAGCTAAATTGCATTTGGCCACCGCCTTGCAGTCTAAATAAAGAAGAAAAAAACAGATGCAAAGGGCCTGCAACAGAAGGTCCAAGATGGTGCTTCTAAAGCCTTCAGGCCCTTGAATTGCTCAGTGACGCAGAAGGATGTCACACCACTCACACCGCAGGGACTGCGGCCAGCCAGGGCCGACAGCGAAGCCCTCCTGGGTAAGGAGGAGTTCCATCGGAAGAGAAAACAGAACGTTTTAGGGTAAATGAAACGCACGATCCCAAGATGTTGGGGAACCGATTTAACTCTGCAGCCCAAATGCACAATTCTTAATCAGTACTGTCACTTAATTAATGTTCTGTCACCATCACAGACTTCCATCAGCTGCACCCTTCCTGACATCTGCTCATGGAGTAATTTTGGAGTTCCCAAAGGTGACAAAGCAGCACAAAAACATTACATTCAGGGGGAAGTCAGGAGAAGACCAAGTCTGAGAGGGGTCCCCTGGCTTTAAAAACAAAACACCGTCTATCTGGGTGGACCCAGGGGTTCTCTTTACTACTGTGAGCAGCGCTGGGGTTAGAAAACCACAAAGCATCACTCATCAGGTTCCCAAAAGAAAGGAAAACATTTCTGTCAGAAGGTTTGAGATGGTTTCTAAAGAATCTCACCCAAAGGACATGTCATGTCTCAACACCGCCTCACTCAAGCATGGGAGGTCAAGCCTTGGCAGGCACTGTCTCTGTCTCTGGAACAATCCAGTGTCTTTAGCATGTCTTCTCCTAAAACAACTAATTATACTTAATACTATTTCATTAACTTAGACCTGGCAGGAAAATGCCTTAAAAAAAAAAAAAGAACTCTATCAGAATGTTATTCTTCTGGAAAAAGGCATTTCCTCTTTAGCAATACTATGAAATCTAAAAGCACAATTTCAAAGAAGTCATCAGACCCTTGCACGGGCTGACTTGGGAGTTACCCACGCTGAGTCCCAGTTCCCTGCTCAGATTTCATCTGAAAGTCTTAGATAATTGCCACCTCAGAGCCTTTTCCATTATTCTTCCCAAGGGGCAGAAAAAAAAAAAAAAGAAAAGGCTTTTAATGTAAATCTTAGCTTTCTTAAGCAAACCTGCTTTGGAAGTACTTAAGATAATTCATAGAGTATTTTCAGGCAACAGATGACAGCCTTAATCCAGCTCCTGAATTACTGCTTGCAGTGGGGAAAGAATTTCCATAACGGCTTTTACTCACACTTACACAAAAGCTGACTTCCTTAACCAGAGTGGAAACACCCAGGCAGGTGCAGAACCTCTGCCCTGGGGCCGAGACACCAAGACATCCTGGTGCAGAGATCTCCTCCCCCAGTTCACCGGGTGTCTTGGGGCCTCCAGGCAGCGCCTGTGCAAACAACTGCCAAGCAGCATCTCCCTGCCCCACATTAGTCCTTAGTGCTTCCACTTCCATCTGCGTGAAATCTTACCAAGAGACTAGCGTATTTCAGACACTGGGCACAAAGTGCTTAATTTCAAACCAAAAATGCTCTTGTATTCCAGAGTGAGTGACACACCACGTAGGTGCTTCGCAGACTTTCCAGGAAGTCTCGTTTGCCTAGTTAACGCCTGTATTCCAATTTTATTTTCCTATTTCTCTATAAGAATTGTAGCCTCCCAGGCTTCCTTGATGATCACCTTCTGAAAAGCCACTCTGGGGCTGAAAAGATCGCTGGGGTGCTTACATGTATCTGTGTAATTTCTCAATAGTGATGGAATTTGACTGATCGGTGAAATCTGATCAGTGAAATATTGACTCCATATGCATTTTTACTTTTTTGCCTTAACACTGTGTTTACTTTGAAAGTGACTCTTAAAGAAACACCTGCCTTGTTTGCATTTTAAAGGGAACTGTGTGGAGAAAGGATGATAACCGTTGATATTTATTACCACTAGAATTTTTTTACCGAATTGGTGAATTCTGATTTAGTTCACCAACTTCTCAAAGCTCCTAAAGTATCCATGACACCATAATCAACAGAAATTACACTCAGGTGTTTTAATGGGAATACATTTGCTTCTCCTTTCTAATATATTTCCCAAACCAGTCTAGAGGCAGCCTGGCCTTCAACAGAAGTAGTGAGACGGGAAGCCTCATAAAAAGACCGGCAGGACCCCTAGGCAGGGCCACTACTCTCCTGCCAGTACCATCCAGTTCCCTGGCCCAGAGGCTCTATCTCACTTTTTGCCTCTGAAACGGCTTACTTACCCCTAAAATTCTATTGGTTCCCTGAGCTCACTTCTGATTGGTTAGTTCCTTCACTCCTGATTAGTTATTAGTCTCACTTCTGATTGGTCCACTTGTAGTACTTCATTTGCATGGAGTTCACTCCTGATTGGTTATTTCTCTCACTCCTGCTTGGTCTATTTCTACAAAGCTTGTTCCTGGTTGGTCAACTTCTGGTATACTTTATTTGCATATGATGTTGCAAAGTGTAAAACTGGAAGCCTATAAAAGCCAGTGTAAACCTACAGACAGCCTCCAGAGCTTGGAGTGTTAACTATTCTGGGCTTGCTGGCATAATAAACCTCCAACTCTCCGAGTGCTGCTTGGTCTCTTGCCCAGAGCCAGGTTGCTGTCACAACTGAGCTGTTAACACCCAGCTGTAGCACATTTTTCTGCAATAGTAGGGAAACCTTAATTAATATCCTCACTTTTCTGAATTACACTCTGCAAAACGGTGGTAACATTGCATTACGGGGATGAAAGGATATGAAAACACCCCTCAAGCCTAGTGCATCCTTCAATATACGTCCATCCTCCTCTGCTTGATTCAACTATTTCCAAGCTGGTCACGTTATGCACTTCCTTTCCAAAATATGTTTAGAACACACCTGACTTTCAAAAATCAACCTCTTCAAAAGTACATAACACTGATTGCACTCACCTTTTAGTTTTGTTCTAAGACTGTCACAGGATGTAAAACTGATGGTTATATTATAGAGAAAATCAGATTCATGTGGTTTCAAAGTAACCTTAAATAAACGACATTCCAAGTGTGTCACCTTAGTTAAAGGAATAGGGAAAAGCTGTGCAACTCCAGTTTTAATGTCTGAACATTCAAATACACGAACAGTGTTACTCAAGCAGGTGAATATTTGAAGACTGTTTTTAAGGATAGCATTTTCCCAAATGTATGGATTATATATGGAGTTGTTTGGTTACAACTGATACGTATAAGGAATAAATCATGGCTGGTGTTCTAGTGGCTACTACTAATACTGAAACACAGTTCAGAAAGTGTTAAATAGCTAATCAAGCCCTCTTTGCCTCTCCACTGCAAAAAAGTAAACATAATATTAACATAATCAACGCAGAGCAACTTCTGCAGGGGCTAGTTTTATCCGGCCGGGGGGGGGGGGAATAACAGAGGGTCCTTTCCGAAAGCCAGTTACAGAGGCTGGTACCTGCTCGCACTGGGTCTTTGATATACTGTGCTGACTTTCTGAATATTTTGTTGAGCAAATATAACCTTAGTCTTTAATAAGGACTTTGTTATATGAATAAAGGAAAAAAAAGGGAAAAGATTGTGGTGTAGTTTCTGTTCTAAAGGTATTTTTTAAATGCACAATCAGTTAAAGTCAAAGAAAATTGGAAAGGAGCCAACTGAGATAAAATTTTGAAAACGGAAAAGCAGGTGGATGTGGAGTCCTTGCCTTGGTGGATCTGACAGTTCAGCAGGAGGCAAAGCCAGGAATCATCTGTGTTACACGGAAGAACCACCCAAAAGTTCTGGGACCACGTGGCGGCAGGTACCTACGACCCGGGTCATGACAGGGAGGCTGAAAGCGCGAGGACGGGCTGGGATCCCGAAGCCATAAAGACGCCCCAGACCGACACCCCTGCTGGGGAGAAGAATGATGTCCTCCCTGCTCAGACGTGTTCCCTGAACAGAATAAACCTGAGGATCTACGGTCCGGGAGGCCCAGCCGAGCCGGAAGCAGGGATGCTGTTCTGCATGTGGGGTGTGGAGGAGGCTGAGAAAAAAACCTTTCTACTGAATGCTGAGTGTCTCAGTCTTACTCCACGCAGCTCTCAACCCAGAGAACTGTCAGGCTTATGCCCTCAGAAAAGAGGTGAGAGGAGTCTGGGGGGTTTCAAGAAACTAGTGTGACAGGACAGCTCACAGGACAGCAAACAGCGACGTCAGCAAGCCCCATCAGGTGCACAGGATGTCCAGTCAGCTTCCAAGTAGTCAACTCACTCTAGACTGAGCCACGTATTCAAGTTCGAGGGTTCAATAAAGGCATTTTCAGTTACGCAAGGTCGCAGACATTTCCTCTTTCTTTTCTTTCCAGGAAATTCATGGGGGCTTTACTCCCTCCGCAAACAAGAAGTAAATGAAGAGAGGAAGACAGAAGATTCTGCAGACAATGGATGTAACTCACGAAGGTGGCCAAGGAAATACCCGGGACAGGGATGGAGGAGACCCCAAGGATGACAGCTGTGCAGCAGGTTTGAGGACAACCAGCCCAAAGCAGAGGAGCCCCAACTGTTTCAGCGGGGATTTCTTCCAGAAGATGTCACCAGCAGGAAACCTAACACATCTGACTGTATTGAGCTCCACACCATTTGAGGGATGGTTTGGGGACGAATCGGTGATAAACATAGAGAAAGCTAAGCAAACCCCAGCATGACACAACTCTAGGGAACAGAAAACACAACACAGGGCAGGAAAGGAAATGGAACCAAAGCTTCACGGCTCAACTGAGAAGAACGATTCTGCGGATACCAGGATGCACAGTGCATGTGGGTCTTCATGTGATTAGGACCTAGCGGACGATGGGGTGCTGTGAAGAACGGGAGAGCCTCACCTTGCAGAGTCTGAAGTCAGTAGATGTGAGTCCACAAATAATTATTAAAACCAAAGATGCAGGACATCACAGGCAAAGTGCGTGACCCGAGGGTGAAGGTCAGTTCTCAGAGGACCAGATACAAGAGCCGGGAGGGTCTGTCTCCAAGGGAGCGGGACAGTGGTCGGGGCAGGGAAAGTGGGGGCGACTGCTGTGTCTGTCACCAGCCCAAGGGAAATAATTGTCTTTTAAAATGATGTACACGTATGTGTCAGATGAAAATTAAAATTACATGTTGAAACAAGGAGGAGGAGAAGGAAACATTTCTTGATGATTGGCACTGTCTTGTTTACTGAGAGCATCTCACACCTCGGAACAAAAGGATATATCATCCGGAACTGTGCCCTAGTGCCGGACCCACCCCACCTGCAGCTCATCAGACCAGCTCCTGGAACCCCAGGAAAGGCGGCAGGTGGTCATCTGTCCTGGCTCCACGGGCAACGGACGTGGACAGTTGACAAAACTGACAGGCTTTCACATATAACTTAGAAAAGTCGGTACAATAAATGCAAAGACTAAACACTGAAATCCATCCATCTAATTCTACCAGGACATCCCACTCTGTCTGCAGTCCTGAAAACAGAGAACACATGGGGATGCCAGCTAGAAAAGATGCAAGCAGTTTCCAGTCTGTTCCACAAAATATTCATGCTTGCTTGATTCTAAAAAATATTTCCCCCAGAACTTGCTACGTCCTGCCCAGTATACAGTATAGAGCAATTTCTTCCCCCAAGTTCAGGGTGGAAGTATCTTAGGTCAGAATTTCTAAGCAAGTTTGATGAAAATGCAGAGAACCGGGCATCGCTCCTGAACCACAGAATCCTAATCTCTGACATCTAGTAATATACATTTTAATGAGCTCATGACAGGTTTTTATAATATAGTTGTTATCAAACTTACACCCGGCAAGTCTCAGGGTTTTCGTTTGTTTGCTGGTTCTTTTTTTCCCTTTAATCTAAGAGTGATGACATCCACTCTGCTCTCAATAACTGCCTCTCTTCCTTCTCAAAATCTTTCCAAACCACTAACAGGACACAATCACATACTGTATTTTCCACAGGTGTGTCTATTTCTTCTTGAAAACAAGCTAAGTTCTCAGAGACACAGAACAATAGCATACACATCTTTGAATTATCTCATAATAAAGTGTATCATCACATACTCTTCAATAAATGCTGAAAGCATTAACAGGCAAATGGTTGGGGGTATTAAAGAAAAGTATTTTATCATTTTAAATTATAACAAACTTACTTCCAGAGAACAGTTCTTCCCATTGGGTTGAGTTGCCGCGTTAACACTAAGCTTTTAAATCTTTGCGGCTTTAGAGGTAAAATGTGAATCAACTTCTGAGCTTTCAATTAGTCTAAATTCTAATTTACAGCCCCCCTGTATATCAACTTAAAATGGTCTGTCTGCCTTTTACCCCTCCTGCTATACTAACAGCTGCCTTTGCTAACTACAAATCACACTGTCTGTGAAATTCATTTTTAGAGGGCCAGGAATTAGGTAGGGCAAAAAGAATCAGTAGATATGGAAGAGAGACCATGCTCTTCGCGTGAAAGAGTGCATGGGGTTCCGGGGGGCGAGGCTGGCTGAAAAAACATCTTAAACATCTCTTAGGCAAGTAAGAGTTTAGCCTCTGCAAAAAAACTGTATCATTTCTTTGATGCAATAAAATGCTGCCACCTCAAGACTCCCTGCATAAAGATACAAATACATTGTATATTTTAATAAAAATCGTATCATCCCAAAGTGTATCAGGCTGGAGTTTAGACATGCAATAATGGAGATACTTCTATGCTCTCTTACCAAAAAATTCAGAGAACAAAATTTCCTCTTAACTGTCTCAGAAGGTACATAAAACTTTATTTTGAAAGGTTTGAACCTAAAGTTTTACTCGATCAAATCAGTTGAATGTAATAATATGGGAGGGCAGGAGTTTGTTTACAAGGATTTAGGATTTTTACAAATCGTAAGTATATTATCTGACACTTTTTTCCTGAGGGATTTGGGCTGTGATATTTCTCTAAGTGTTGTGTTTTTTTTCCGCCCCAAGCCCGGCTGCTTTTTTTTTTTTTTTTCTTTCCCTGAGAAAGTGAACTAGTGAATCGGATGCCTTGTTTGAGAGTTGGCTGGAATTTTTCTTACCCTGAACGTAAAAGCAAACTTGGCCTCAGGTAAGACTTTTTTTTTTCGTGAGATATTAACACTGATAACCCTACTGGCAGACCCAGAAGGGATGGGGAAAAATACCCACCCCTTTCCTTCTTCCCCCAACACCAATATGCACTGAGCTGCTTTGTTCTCCGCATCCTGCATAATTAATAACTACTTTGGCAATCGGTCATGCATTCTTCAGTGGCACCTCGAGCATCAAGTGTCCTTCTACGCCTTTGCCCCGAGAAACCACACACCCTCGGCAGCCAGCACTGGCCGAGCACGACTTCACCCTCGACCCAAGTCCTTTACAAGATCGCTCTTCAGGAAAACACACAGTTGGGGTTATAACTGACCGCAGAAATAGTACCCCTCTCTCATGTACATCAGTGTCTGGATGTAATTTCACTAATAAGAATAAAAATATGTGATATCCAACAGGTGCCAGTGGTTATACATATTTAAAAAGAACAAGTAAAAACCATAAAAATAATAGAAAAAACTGGGAAGCAACTTAAAGCTTTCAGTTCATTCATTCCCCCACCCGCCCCTTTTCAGGCAATAAAGAAAAAATCTAAATACAAGGAATCTAATGGCATGGAAGCTGTAACTTCCATTGCTTTTCATCTAAATTGATCCATTCATTAGGTTGAAAGTGAGAGCAAATACACTGTTGAAAATACTATGATATTACTTCTGACCAGAAAGCTTAAGGTGAAAACTGTTTAAAAATAGAATATTCAATCAAACCGTTTTCCAAGAAAGCCACAGTAGTTTAAAAACCCTTCAGAATGTTAGCCAGCTTGGAGAAAAAGAAAATCCTCAACTCTCATCACCATTTAAGCAAGTGCGGATTACAAGTAAAATTATACTCAAGAAGAATACTTCTATATAGAGGGGGAAAAGCCGTAAAAATATTCACGTTTGGATTTGTGTATTTCGTCTCAAACACGGGTACGGCTTCGTGTAACCACCTGACAAAACTGTGTGATGTACTTTACACGGAGGCTGAGATTTTAAAAAAAGAATAAAATTTTTTCATAAGGGTTTCTGGTAGTAGGAGAAAAGACGGTGCCTCTCAGCTCCTGGAGGTTTCTTAACATTTTAAAATCATGGTGCTCATGCTGCAGTCCCCAGAGTAAAACACACGTAACCTACCATAAATTACTCCAGAATTAAACAAGAAATGCTCTTCTCCTTCGGAGAGAGCTGAACTGTGCGTGGGGCTCTCATTGTGTGTGGCCTCCAAGCAGAAACAAGCTTGCACTGTTTTACTTCAGTTTTGCTTCATTTCTTCCCAATCTCTCACTGCTAATCTACTGGGCCTTTTTTTTTTCTTCTCTTCCAGCACGAAGGGAACAAAAACCAAAGACTAGCTATTAACCCCTTCCACACAATCATAAAGCTGAATGTGTTTTGTGTGGCATCAATTTGCACGAATTTCTTTTCTATTATTTACTAACGGGGTATGACTGGGAAATACTTGTTTCTATAAAGAATTCTTGAAAATAGCATGAAAATTCTAAATTTTTAAATTCTGTTTTGTTTTGTTTTCTAATTTTATTTTTTATTGAAGTGTAGTTGGTTGACAATGCTAGTTTCAGGCGTACAGCAAAGCGATTCAGTTATGCATACACGTACATATATATATTTTCTTTGCAGATTCTTTTTCATTATAGGTAATTACAAGACACTGAAAATAGTTCCCCTTCCTATACAGTAGGGCGATGTTGTTTATCCATTCTATATATAATAGCGTGTATCCGCTAATCCCAAACTTCTAATTTATCCCACCTCCCCTTTCCCCTTTTGGTAACCATAGTTTGTTTTCTATGTCTGTGAGTCTGGTTGTGGTTTGTAAGTAGAATTTATCATTTTTTTTGGATTCCACATAGAAGTGATATCATATGATATCTGTCTTTCTCTGTCCGACTTACTTCACTTAATATGATCATCTCTTAAGTCCTAAAATTTTAAGTTTGTATAGTACATCTAGAACTATTTTCCTAAAGCTGCAAACAACTAGCTACAATTTCAGGTGAACATCTTATGCTGAAGTTTTTCTAAAGTAAAACTTAGCTTGGAATGCCAACTTAAAGTAGCCAAATGGAAAGATAAATTTTATTTACGCCTTATCCTTATTCTAAAGTACCTGGGAATCAAGACAGGGATACAGGAAGTATATCATTACTAAGGAAAGTGTATCTATGTATAAAAGATATGAAATACATTAGATCAGCATCACTTTGTTCAAAACAGTAAGAAACTCCTTAACTACATGCTGTCTCATTCACTAGCTGAGGGAGAAATGGTAGGTGAATCATCTTACAAAGGCAAACATAATTTTTAATAACATGTGTGGCAAAGACCGTTTCTGAGAATTTTAATGCCTTAAAACTCAGCTTCTAAGATACATGGTAATTGGAACCACAGAGTCTTAGGGCTTGACTGGAATCGAATATCCCCCCTGCTCCCAAGGAAGGCTGCAGGGGTGCCCCCCTTATTTGCTGAATAGAAAGAATATTAAAGTAAGCTCACTGTCATTATCCCAGAAAAAAAAATGTGAGTAAACTCAACGTTTTTTCTACATGTGAATAGATACAAATTATTAAGTTAATTATAAAAAGCAGGTAAGGGGTGGAGGGTAGAGCTCAATGGTAAAGTGGATGCTCAGCATGCATGAGGTCCTGGGTTCAATCCCTGGTACTTCCATTAATTAATGAATGAATTAATTAATAGAACTGCTTCCCTACCCCCAAAAAACCAAAACAAAGAAACAAACAAAAACCCCAAAACAAACAAAAAAAGCAGGTACACATCAATTATACACATGCATGCCTACAAAGCCGTAAGTATGCACTCATTTCTTTAACTACCTTAGGGGTTCCAGCCCTCAATCAAGAAACAAAGAAGAAAAGGAAAGAAAAAAGAAAAGAAAAGAAAAGAAAAGAAAAGAAAAGAAACCACAGTTCAGCTCTTTAAGGAGGATAAGAATGTGTCCTTGGCAATACAGCCTCATATTCCAGGACCAGGAGCCTATCTGGCATCGTTACCCCGATTCTTCAGTTTTCCGGTTGGCGCCTCGTTACTGCTGTGGGACACATGGTAAATCATAAGTCAGCGCCTCTCCACACAGGCTCAGAAAGCCCTGGGGCAACGGCGGAGTTTCTGGGAGGTACCGCTGAGCAGCTCAGGGAGGTTAACAGTCCACTTGGGACGTGTGGTTAATACCATGTTATCATTACAAATTTAAGACCCCATGTGGCCAGTGGCCCCTAGGGTCCTACTCTTCCCTAGTGGGTTTGCCATCAGTGAGACCGCTGTCTCTGGGGGGCTGGGTGTGCTCATTCTCAGGTTCATTTCTGGCAACAAAGAGAAAAAGGAAGCATTAGAGATGAACCAGGGGCTGGGAGGGGCATGTGTCCCTGGGCAAAGCCATGGAACTTTACAGTCTACTCTGCAGAAGGCAGACCTTCTTCCCTTAACTTTTTTCAGTGATGGACAGGGCTGATGGAAGCTGTCCTCCTGGCGAGTGTCAGGGGGCAAGGCAGGCAGGGAGGGGTGTCATTTAGCCAGACACAGTCAGAGTTCAAAACACTCTGCAAGGCTTAAAGGCAAAATCACTCATCGAGTTTTCGCTCCTCATATCTTGGGGAGATAGCGGAGAATGAGTGTGCCCTGAATGGGAGGACAGGTCGATCTGTGGACTCAAGACAGGATAACTCAGGAAACAGCAGATATGCCATCAAAGTAAACCAAAACCTCAAAGCTAAAAGTCATAGATTGACAGTTGCTCCGGAAAGCGATCCGGCAAGATTAACATCACCAGGTCACACTTATCAGGCAAGGCAGGAGCCCACGGCCGTGTTCTCTGATTTCTTCCAGCCTGGGCTGCTGTCTCCTAAGCGTAAAAAAAACTAGAACAAGGTCCTCTGTGCTGTTTCCCCACAGGTCCCCGGGTCCTGCAGCCCGGCCCGGGTCCGCTTAGGTACCAGCAGAGACACGGAGAGCTACTCAGCAAAGGCCAGGAAAGTGTGAGTCCCCGGCCACCAAGGTCCACAGGGACAATGTAGCAAACTATTTCGATAACTATCTGAAAATGCACTGACTCCGACTCCGATGATGCGACCACGGATACCTTTTCCACAAAGCCCCTCAGGTGCAGTTTCCGGCCTTGGTCACAGCGCATCTCTGGGGGCAGGGCCCTTCTCGGTCTAGAGGATGGAATTACGGTTCTTTTTTCATCTCCAGGTTCACGAACATGATACACACTTACATATGGACATACGAGCATCAGGGAATCTGCTGTTAGTTAAGCTGGGGTGACTGTGTTTTAAGATCAAGTCCGCATTCAACTACTTATCGAGAAACTACAGTGGGGCCAGAACCGAGCCATGCTATACGTGTGCTGTGTTTTTGTATTTACATACTTCATTTCATCCACACAACTCTTTGGGTCACACAACCAGCTAACTCACGACATGGTAAAAACAGAAAAAGACAACCCCTAGTGTTGGCATAGACACTTTCAGTTTTCATGTCTTATTCAATGGTATGGCGCTAGATCGCTATTCACAGAATATGAAGACACTAGTTCATTTAAAATACAAATATCTTCTCAGTTCCAAGTTTATTTTTGTCGCAGGTTTGGGATAAATAAAACCTTTGCTGTGATACGAGAACTACCATTATGTTTTATGGTAAAATTGAACTGTTTCATATTTAAATATTTGAGAACATTAGATGTGCTAAAACCCAAACTGAAAATAGGGACTGAATAACTCTGTGAAACGGTAGCCATGGCTCCCAAGGCCATTTTAGACTTAAAAAAATATTATACTCATAAGTTTTGTGAAGTAGGGTACCGTGAAAGTGTGATAAACAGATTCTTAGTGGCTTTAGTCAAAGAAATAATCACAGTGGCAAAGTGTCTTAAATAAGTTCATTCTTTTCTACTATTAACACATTTCTAGATGAAATTACCAAATTTTATTACATTTAAATAAAAAACGTTACATTAAGAAAAATTTTGGGAATGAACAAAGGAAATGGTAGCGAATCTATCCTGGGAAAAGTATTTTATAATGGAATAGATACAGATATGGTAAACAATCTACATAAGGAAACTGGTCAAGATACACCATGTAAACTCACTGTATATAGTTTAGAGATGTCTCCTTTAACTTCAGTTGTACCCCCATAAATGAGTCTGTTACTAAATAAATAAATAATCATTTTCAAACTTCAGTTTACACTCTGTTGCTTCTTTTCAGCTGTATCTCAAATAATATTTAAATTTCATAATTGAATCAGCTGCTTAAACAACATTCCACAGAACTGAATTTGGGCAATCAAAAAGGGAGATTTCTGCATAACATTACAACAGAATATAACGCGTTGAGTTAAATATTGCTTGTTTGTCTCATGAATCCCTAGCCTGCTGTGTGCATTGTTTTCGTGCCCAATTAGAACACTCGTATTAACGCATGTAACCCACGCTACTGCTCCCGGCATGTCTGCGGATTTGCTAAACTTGTCAAAATCATTAAAGGTGTCCATGTTATATCGTTTCAAATAGCGATATTGATCACATTTTAAAAGTATAGTAGATGACAGCATAGTTATAGAAGTACTTCTGAATGACCATTTTCAGCAGAATGTGACAAAAAACAGCAAACAGGTTTTCAGTATTTTAGTGCAACAAATAGACACAAATGTTTGAAATGATATAGAAAATACAGGGTACAAGCAATTGCAACACAACCAAAAATACAGTAACAATTATAATTAGAGAAAATAGACAGGTTTCTTAAATTTCCGTGAGAAATTTCAAAAGATGCCTGTTGGGGGCACAAAGGCCATAAATTATTATTTAAACAGGATAAATATTAAGATAAGTCGGAAAACAGATAACTACTTTTTAAAGTGTATTTTACTAGAACATTGATTTGAAATGAAGAGTAAGTTTACCTTTCTCCAGAAAAAGATAAAAAGAAACATGTTACATGCATATTTGTAAACAACACGTCTAAAAAAACCCAACTTTTGGTAGGTACAGAAAGGAATGATGCCACCTTAACGGGGGAAAAAGGTAAAACATCCCGTAAGACCATGGACGTTAAGGGCAATCCAGAGACTAATGATCCACCGTGACAAAATTGAAGTCATTTGTGATAACTATACAGCGACATTTACTAAAAAGATACATGAAGTGAGGGAAAGGTTTTTGGTTCTTGTTTTTCCTAATTCTCTGGTTTAAAGGGCGGGAGGAGTAACCAAACAACCGATCGGGATCAACAGGATTTCTGAGTGACTCTTACCGGCACCACGATGCTGTAGTGGATGCAGAACCCTGGTTCCGAAGGGAAATACTCGTCAGATACAAATCTTATCCTGATTTGATTTCCTTTAGAAATCTGTTTTCCAGGCACACTGCCAGAACCGCACCAGCGCCCTAATACACTCCCATCACTTGGCTCCTCCACTTCCACAAAATCGTACCTGCAAGAGACGAAGACAAAAGAGACATAAAGCCACGATTTCAGCGATTCATGTTCCACGTCCACGGACGGCGCCATGGATCCATCTAGGGACTGCGGCTGGGGGTTCACCCCAAATTCAGAGTCAGAGACTCCAAAGAAGAGACACACTGAAAATGCATTCACAAGCAAAGAACCACGAGCTTTCTATTTTCCATATGGATTTGACAGTTTTGCTCCAATCCCTTTTTTTTTTTCATTTCAGTTATTGTGCTTTTCAGCCCCAGAATTTCTTTTTGGTTTCTTTTTATGTGTTCCATCTCTTTATTGATATTTCCATTTTGTTTATACAACGTATTCTTGAGCATCTTTTTCATTTGTATGTGTGTGGGGGGGAGGTAATTAGGTTTGTTTATCTATATTATTTTTTTCACAGAGCTGCTGGGGAAGGAACCCAGGACCTCATGTGTGCTAAGCACACACTTTACCACTGGGCTATGCCCGCCCCCTGCTCCAATCTTAATTCTCATTATCACTGCCTATGACCTCCGACAGTACCTTCCGCACCTGGTCAGACTCTGGTTCACCTTCCTCATCTGTGTTCCAAGCCTGTCTAGGGCCACCTGTTACAGACACAGTCTCCAAGTCTCCCTCTGTCCTATGCAGAGACTCTGTGAGTGAGACCCTCCTGGGTGCCCTCAGCCCGGCGCCGCCATCTTTCTTTTTTTGATAAACACACATCTTTAATATTAACCACATCTCTGCAAGTGGTCCAACTTGGTTGCTAGGCTGCCAAGCCCTGGAAGAAACGAGCCAGTTCCTACATTCTTCTGTTTTACACCGTGCTACACTCAGTATCTTAAACCCAAGGATTGAGTGACACTATTTTGCTAGCAAGTGTTAACTTGGGTTTGAAAGTTTCCAGCAGTGGCACTCATGGAGAGCAGTGCTGCCCCTGAAGAGAACATTTCAGACACATGTCAAGGCATTTTGGGTTGTGCCAGTGGCTGGGGATGGAAGGGCCAGGCCAACAGACATCCAACAATAGCAAGTCCCGAAAACGGGTGTCTGGCCCCGTGGCCTCCAGGCCTTTCCAACAGCTCTCTGGACATTCATGTAAGTGACATGGCTGCTCTTCACTGGAGTCTGGAACCTAATACTGTCTCACCTAGAAACACAAAGACGTTTTGCGGGTTTAGTTTAAGCCAATCTTTCTAGAAATTCAACTGTCAAATAAATAGAAGGAAGTTTCTATACTTGGGAACCTTACCAAGAGTTACGATTTTGGAAAATCACATGACTTCCTGGAACACTGCTTACGCTATTTGCATCAAATGAAAACAATTAAACATTTCCATATTAGTCTATTTCTACAGCTGTCATACTCACAATGAGTCTGCTACTTAAGGGACATAAACATCTTACTTGTAACTGTGCATGTGTATTTATGTACTTAAATACATTATTTTGCTATCAATTACTGTTATTATTTCAGCTTTCCATAGCATTTAAGCCATTATATTTGTTTTTTAAACAGCTGCACATATAAATAGATGATCACTGTTATGAGCTGCATTTCAGAATACTACAGAGGACATTGCAAAACTTTTCTTAAGGGAGGTCTGACACGGATGAAAACCACTGGTTGATTTCTTCAGAAGTCTAAATTCAGTAGATACTGGACAACTAAAAGTAATACATATTGGGCAGCTGTGAATTTACAGAAGAAAAAAAAACTGTTGAAAAAGGACAAGGTAGCACAGGGAACTATGTGCAATAGCTTATAATAACCTTTACTGGAAAAAATGTGAAAAGGAATATATGTATGTATGTGCATGACTGGGACAATGTGTTATACACCAGAAATTGACACATTGTAACTGATGGTACTTCCATTAAAAAAAAAAGAAAAAAAAAAAGGACACAGTGTATAACAAACCAATGTCCTAAAGAATTAACCAGAGCACTCTCATGGCATACAGTGCCTGTTTCAGTCTCATTTTCCTTTCTTAAATTGAGGCTAATGCGACCTAGTGTACAGGGGTGTTTCAAGAAAGGTACCTGGGACAGCGGTACCACCTGTCAGTGGCCACTCGGTGAAGTCTGTCCCTCATCTCTGCCCTGCATCCCCTGCCCCCAGCCACACCTACCTTTCAATATACCCTTGGGAGTTGAAAGGAATAAATAAGAAAACTCAGGTACAAAAGGAAGAGAGTGTTCCTGCTCCATCATGTGACAAGTCCGGGTCACAAATGACGAAAGCACACGCCAGTCGGTATAACCATTCTGGGCGTTCTGCTGGATGTGTGAGGGGGGACCCGGCAGAGGTGGGGGCGGGGTGAGGGGAGGGGGGCGAAGCAGACTGAGTGGTTATTTCAGACGCACCTGGTACAAGAGTTACAGATAGAATCTCATATCAAAGAGTGATTTTTAGATCACGATGGTTTCCACGTGGAACAAAGCTTCCGTCAAAGTACCTATTTGTTCTGTGCTGGGAGGTAACCTGTGGGATACAGGCCACCACCACGACCAGCTGGAGGACAACCTGGTCAATCATTCCATGAGGACACAGGAAGCACTGCCTTGGTATTAAGTGCTGTGTGATATGTCTCAGGATGAAACCACAGCTCTATGGGCTCAGGGTTCCTAAAACACTGCAGGGAGAGCTCACATGCGAGGATGCAGGGAACCGTGTGGGACACTGGCGGGTGAGGGTGATTCCACAAGGTGGGACTCAGGTCAGCTCATGGAGGGACACGGGGGCTGTCACTGAGGACTGCCTGACTGCGGTTGGGCAGGGGAAATGGAAATACATTCCAGCCGGAAAGACAACACTTACAGTGCAACAGAAGACACAAGAGGCTGGGCATGAGTGATCCTGAACAGAGGATGAGAAACCAAGAGGTGGATGGAGGTCAGGAGGGAAAAACAGGTGCGGGCGAGAAGGCCTGGGGATGTCAGAGCCAGGTACTGTGGTACCGTTTTGTGGACTGATGTCCCAAACAGGTAAGCACCGTTCTGTTGGGCTCTACCCATCTTGAAAACATTGAAGTCAGCATTGGCGAAGGTCGAATTTCACAGAAAAAACGGAAATTCAGTCTTTGTCTTTAAACACTTTTTATCTTATTATTTTGGGTAGTGGTAGTTAGGTTTATTTATTTATCTGATTTTAGAGGAAGTATTGAGGATGGAACCCGGGACCTCAGGCATGCTAAGCGTGCTCTCTACCGTTGAGCTGTACCCTCATCCCTTGGATTTCAGTCTTTTTTTTAAAAGCAAATTTGAATCCTCAGCAATGCTAAATGTTATTAGGCCTAGTGGGCCTCCCTGAGGGCTCGGGGCTCTGGGCTGGGCGTCAGCCCCAGGGGAGGCAGTGTCTTTGTTTAATTCTCTGCCTCACCCCGGCACGTGGAGCGTTTGCTGCACCAGATCAGGGTGGCCGGTCCTCACTTCTTCACGGAAACTGAGGCTGGGCCAAGGGGAAAGGCCTTTCGATGGGACGTCCTCTTCCTGGTTTTTAAAAATCCTGGTCTCCTTTCCATGTTGGTGGGGTTTTTTTGGGGGGGGGGGTTGTTTGTTTTGTTTGTTTTTAATGCCCAGATCTTCATTTAATTCCATCCCTGGCCCACACAGGCACCTGAGTGCATAGGAGGCCCAGTGTGACGGTTTCGATGAGGGAGCAACAGAGACTTTGGATCAGAACATGTCTGAGGAGTACCCGGAAACAGCAGTATCTCTGCTGTGGGTGGAGAGAAAAGGCCTTGTGACAGAAACACCCAGAAACAGGAGGGAAACCGCTGAGAGGAAGGGCACGGCACTGAGAGGGGAGGGAAGGAGGGCGTCCGGGGGGCGGAAGCGGCCGGAGCTGTCCACGCCAAGGAGCCGTCAAAGGCGGCGAAACCACGCAGGACCCACCGGCCTCGGCATGACTTCACAATAGTCACTTTCGATAAACTGGCTGGGCGAACATGGAACATCCAAAATTCTCTCCAGCCCGTTTTCCAAATAACTATTTACAATCTTTCCTAACAACTCACGTCACTATTTTACTATCTATAATTTCCCTTCCATCTCTGTTGAAAAAGAAACACCATTATGCGTTAATCTGATCTGTAAGCGCTTTAAAAGTTAAGCAGTTTTTAAGCACTCTCAGGAATATCTGGATTAAAAATGTTAAGAATGCATTAAGGAATAACTAAGTTTTATACTTTGCCTTATTTAACTTTTATCCTGATGCAAAAATCACTATCCTGCAAACAAAGGAAAGACAAGTACATTATTACTTTTTTTTTGTCATGAAGATTTTCCACTGAATTTGATGCCATTAAAAAAAAAAGTACCCTAATCTTTACAACAATTTCTGGATTTGCAGTTAGATAGCTGGTAATTAATTCTCACATGCTCACACAAGCCTGGTGCATTCATTTATCAAAGTGTTTTAAAGATCTACATAGTTTCACATTCCATGGAGTTAAGTGAAATGAACGTCTAAAAAAGTCCTATGTTTTTTGCCTTTAAACAGCAGAACTTAAAGTTATGTGACTAATTCTTTCATTGTAAATTAGGTGTTTTAAGATTTTTTTTCAGACGTGGTGTCACATGACACTGTAATTCTAAATTTCATCCCATTATTTTACCATTAATTTGATGAATCAAAACAGTAAGTCCTCTTGCTAAAGGGTATGATTACAAAAAACAGTGTTCTGTTACTTAAATCACAGTCAAGTTGTGTAAGACAGAACCAGTGAAGATGTACCTGGAAAGGGTTCCATGCCTCATGGTCGCTATCAAATCTCCAAAATAGAAAACAAAACCAAACAAAAATATTGCCACTGGATTCCCTGTTTTCTTCCAACTTGCCTTAGTTGGAAAAAGACTCATGCATTAAATCCAATCATCTTCCCCAATAATTTGAACTTTTCCTTTTTTTCAGAGAGCATGCCATGTACTGAATCTGGGAAGCATCGAACACGCTGGCTGGTTGATTGACCAGGACTTGGCTCAGAACATCAAGAAGACGACGAGAGAGGACAATGATGAAGGATGGTCTGGGCTTCGGCCAAGGGAACGGAAGGAGAGGACACCAAATGACACCTGACCCGTAAAAGTGAAATTACGAATCAGAGTCATCTGCAGAGTCAGGACTCTGCACACGCCCAGGTGACTTTCTGGAGACACAGCAGTCCCTGTGAGGCACCCTCGGGTATCAAGTTCCAAGGTGCGCAGGTGCCCACATCAGCTATTTCAGGGATTTACTAAACCTCTTTTACGGGCCAGTCAGATGTCACTTTCTCAGGGCGAACCTGATACAGAGCACACAGCACTGAGTGCTTTGTGCTCACTCCCCGTCTCCGGCATAGCCCCGGGGCCTGCGGAGGATTTATGTTCTTTTATGTTTAACAAACAAGTCTGGGATTGTAGACTAAATCTTCCTTCTCCTGTGGGAATTTAAAAACTGTGAAGATAAGAGGAACCAAAGAAAGAAATTCACTGGTAAACATAATTGTCCCACACCCAGCCTGTCCTTCAACAGGAGTAAACCAGCCCAGCCAAGCAGGTGGTTTCTGGTTCTTACTAACTAAAACCCTGTCGATGAAATCCACCGCATGAATTGTGGAAGCTGATGGTCCTGTGAAACTCTGCCAACAGGTACACGTGGGGCTGAGGAGACTCATCGCCCTCCTAGTGTCCCCTGGAGCCTGGGCTTGCTGGGATGGTAATGACATGAGTGAGAGGACAACCACCTGACCATGCTGGCTGCTTTACACTTCAGTTATCAGAATGTGACTCAGACGCGGAGGAAGACGTTTATACCCCTGTCTAGACACCAAAATGGTTACCCATGCTTTGCCTCATATTGAAAAATAAGTTTAAAAATAATAATTACACATATTCATTGCAGTTTATACATTAATTCGTTCAATCCTCACAAAAATCATGAAATGTCGACAGTATCATTGTGCCCATTTTCCAGATTACAAAATACAGAGAAGCTACGTGCCCAGCCAAGGTCACACAGCAACCAAGTGTGAAGTCAGGGCTCCAGTTCTGGGGGCTGAATGCCAGAGCCCATGCTCTCAAGAGTGAAGCCACACTGCCTGTGATATTTAAAATATTTCTGTATACTTATACTTGCTCTATTTTGAGGCCTAATTGTGTAGAATTTGTGTGTCTTTGTTCAGATTGGCCAAAACTTGTTCAGTGGCTGGAGAAACACTAAGGGTCATTCAGATTAAGTTGATCAGTCAACTGGATAATTTGGACATATAAGTTTTACAGATATTTATTTTAATTGACTCAGCACTATGTAATTTGGGGCACACTAAATCCTTTATGGAGAATTTGAAACCTACATAGGAAACGTGCAAGTCAAACCAATTAGCAAGGGAGACAGAAAAAGACAGCATACGATGGAATAGTTCTCAGGAAAATATGAGAGTTCTACCTGCAAGAAATGGGAAGGTGTACGTGTGTGTCGTGGAGCTGTTGCTGGTAGGAAGGAATAGCTTTAAATGATTTTATTACTAAATAAAAATACTGCAAATATATAAGCCATGAATTCCATCTACAAAGCTAGAAAAAATTTTAAAACAAAACATGAGTATAAGGTGAAAACAAGTGAAGACAAAAGCTATAAAAGATATAATCAAATATAAAATTAGAATTCAGAAATAAAACCAAAAGCTGGTTCTCAGAGAAGAGGAAGGGGGAGGGGGGAGAGGGGTGGGTAGGGGGAGGGAACCCAGAATTTAGATACATTGGGAATGCGGATATAATCACAGGTAAAAATGTATCAACATCTGTAAGCATGTTTTCAGTAACTTTATGCCAATTAAATCTGAAAAGCTAAAAGAAATAGATGACTTACTAGGAAAACATAAATGATAACAGTTGACTAAAAAAGTAGAAAAAGTGAATAGACTAATAAGTGGAAGAAACTGAAAAGACTGTCAAACAGTTATCAATAAAAAGCAGTGGCACGGGGTTTACAGAGGAGTTCTATTTGATTTTATAGGAACATATCATTTCAACTTTATGTAAGCAATTGTGAAAAAACTGAAAATGGCAAATATTCACTCAGTGAATTACAATAATAAAAAAGCTAGTTTAAGTGAGCACAGGTAACAAAGCTGCATCATATGCTTGAACATTGCTAAGAGAACAGATCGTAAATGTTCTCACCACAAAAAAGGAACAGAAGTATGTGGTGCGATGGAGCTGCCTGCTAACACCACGGAGGGAATCCTACTGCAGTGTGTGAGTGTAGCAAGCCAGCGGGTGGCACTTCTTAAATTTACACAATGTTCTATGTCAACAATGTCTCAAGAAAGCTGGAAAAGATAAAAATAAAAATTTCTAGTAAATAGAAAAAAAAGTATTGTATCCAAGTTCTTCGAAATGGCAGTATCAAACATGACAAATTAAGACCAATTTCACTCCGAAATTGAGGGAAATGCAAAACTTCTAAATAAAATGTAATCAAATATCATCAATCAGTGGATTAAAAGAAAGAATACTTCTTGACAGTGTATGGATTTAGTTCACGAACTTGAGGATTAATGTAAGAATGACCTTTTAGAGTATTCAAGGGAGAAAAAAATAGATGCTCTTATATTAACAAATGTTGAAAAAAATGACAGAATCAACTCCTTAGATAAAAACTGAGTAAACTGAAAAGTAAGAAACTGTCAGTTAAATTGACACATTAAAAACTGTCATGGTAAAATTATGTAACAGACACTAAGTGTAAGTATTACATTAGGTAAAATCAAAGTCACTCTCATTAGAACAAAGACAGGACTGGGCATCCTCACCACTATTTTCAGCATTTGGGGGGGTGGCGCTAGCTAATTTAATAAGAGAGGAAAGAAAATAAATGTAACAGAAACAGAAGAGAAAAATGATCCTGAGTTGATCGCAGATTCCCTTAAGAGCAGACTGTGGTCGAGGAAGCACTGAGGTGGGAAGGGCTTGGGGGTAACCCAGCTGTGGGTGGTGTGGCTTGAAGGACAGTGGGGATGTGAATGTAAACAGTGGTTCCACATTGTGAATATTCTGAAGGCAGATCTGATATGAGATCATGTGGGTGTGAACAAAAACAGGTGTCAAAGACAATGTCAAGGTTTTGGTGTTAATAAACCATCTGGAACGAAAAGTAGAATTTAGTAAAGTGGATAAATATCAGATCAATATACAAGTATCAACAGTTTTTCTTTAGGACAGCAAAAAAAGTTAGAAACTGAATAGGGAAAAATGTCTTTCAGCAGAATTATAAAAATGTGGAGTAATATAAATAGACTCATGGACAGAGAAAACAAACTGTGGTTCCTGGTTGGGGGGGGGAAAGGGCGGGGAGGGACGGATGAGGAGTTGGGGCTTAACAGACACATACTACTGTATATAAAACAGATAAACAGCAAGGTCCTACTGTAGAGCTCAGGGAACTTTATTCAATTTCTTGTAATGAGCTGTAATGGAGAAGTAGCTGAAAAAACATGTATGTATATATATGTATAACTGAAATACTTTGTTGTACACCTGAAACTAAAATTACACTTCAATAAAAAAAAGAATAAAAATGTGTAGTAATAAATTTAACCAAGAAAACATAAACACTATGAAGAAATGCCAATAGTGTTACTGAATGACAAAAAGGCATGTCTTACAATAATTTTGATCAAAATTCCAAGTCTTCTAAAATATTTGTGCAAAAAAAAATCATCATAATAAAGCAAACAGTATGAAGTCCCTACTATGTGCCAGATAATAAGTATTGACTCATTCAATCTCCAAACACAGCCCTATCTGCAGGTCCCATCATGGGAGCCATACTGCAGACAGGGAAACTGAGGTACAGGGAGGCGCCGGGACCAGTAACAGAGCTGGGGCGGACTTTTCATCCCAGCTGCAGAGCCCGCATTCTTAACCATCACACAGGACTGTCTCCAGCTGAACAGGACAAAACAGACTCTTTGAGCCCCAAACCCATTGTTGAGAATTCTGATTAAACTCCCCAGATTCCCTTCTTACAAAGGAGGGTAATATTCATTAACTCTCAAGGCTGTTGTGAAGATTGAGCAAGAGACTATGTAAAGCACTTAGAAATAAGCTGCTGCGTAAGTGGTAGTTTTCCTTCAATACCTGCTGTCATCACAACCGCATCTATGCAGGGAAGAGCCCACAGCTCCTCCCCTGGCCAGAAGGCGCACAGAGCACTGCTTCTGCCTCAGGGCAGACCTCAGATCCAGCCCCCCGGCCTTTCTTCCTGAAGTGCACCTGCCTAGAACAGCACGAGCGAGAGTATGTTGCTATTACTACTCTCAGTTGGTCCTTCCATTGTAATAATAGAAGGCAGATTCATCGACAGACTGTAAAAATAGTGAATTCTTAGATTTTGTGTCTGTATCTTACGTCCTACAAAGCAGGCACAACGCCAGTATCACTGGTGACGGCTGTGGGCAGTAAATGAGTCACTGTGCAACAGGCACTCACCTGCCTGCTCAGATCCCTTCCGAGACTGACCTGCCCTTGAAATGCAAAGTCACCCATCCTCAGTCGACAACAACTTGTGTGGACGGTGCACCTGGACAGAAGCATCACCTTGGATCACTGTGCAGTTCCTGACACAATGCCAGGGTCTGGGCAGCTAACGCTACGGCGTGGATTCAGAGATCGCGCTCCAGCCAAGGCATGGCATTCAAGCCCCTTGCATCATCTCTGCACAAAACCTCATTAACATCCAGGCACCTAGTGTGAGGCTTCGTGGTGCGTGGCTGTTTATTAAAACATGTATCATGTGAAGCACTATTAAATTAGTAATAATTAAAAAGAAACAGTTCCTGTAAATGTGAGGCAACACACCTTTATTATACGTGCCCACAACTAAATCATCACAGTACTGACGGTTGAGGAAATAATTGAAGAAATGAAATGAACATGGGGGTGGTCGGGGGTAGAGCACGTGCTTTTCATGCACGAGGTCCAGGGTTCAATCCCCAGCATCTCCGTTACAGGAAAAAATAAATTAAAAAAAAAAAAGAAATGAAATTAACATTTCTACTAAGCAAAAATTTTCTCTGATGAATTATCATCTTGTTTTCCCGTCTGCTTTCAATACACGGAGTAAGAATAAAGGGAGAACATGCCTGGAGAGGTAGGTGGACAGGGGAAAACGGAGGACGTCCTAGATTCAATTTCTTGTGGTAACATGTAATGGAAAAGAATCTGAACAGAAAACACATGTGTATGCACACGTATAACTGAGTCACTCTGCCGTACATGTGAAACTAACATCGTCAAGCAACTACACTTCAATAAATGTTTTTTTAAAAAGGGGAAAAAAGAAAGAAAAAAAAAAACAGGAGGACTTCCTGCCATGCGTTCCATCTCCTGAGTTCAGGATAGCAGGAATGTTGGACTGGAAATGTAGGTAGCAAAGCTCACTCAGAGGGCATCAATATTCAAGCCAGGAAAGAGGAGGTATGAATACACTCTCCTCCACCCAACACCAGGACGGTTCCGGGCTTAGGAAACCACAGTTAACCATCACCCAGACCCCCCAGAGACCACTCCTCCTGTCCACTGTCTCCTGCCCACTCACGTGTGTTCCCTGCATAGCTGGGTTCCAGTGCCCACACATATTAACAGGAGGCCATTTCATCATTCATCAAGACATTTTTAAAGAATGATGATCGGTTAGGTTGTTTCATTTTTTTATCTGTGCCGCATTGTTGGTGCCCGGCATACACACCAAGGTCCACTAGATACGGGCTTATCTGAAGCTGAGGGAAATATTTAAGGAGTGTGATAATAAAATTTGGACAGAGTTCAGGCCACGCTTATCACAGCGCTATTATGACTTCACGCCTGACTTTAAAAGAAAAGATTTAAGTGGCTGCCCAGCGGCAGAAATCCTTTCAAAAGGCTCATCTGTTTGGACACACGAATTTACCTTCTGGTGATAAAATGAGTTTGTTCAAGAATACACCGAAGTGAAATAAAAATATTCTTCCTCTTAAGATAATTGGAAAAGTTCAGGTACAGTTCCTGGATGTGAGTTTTTGTTTTTGTTTTGTTTTTTTTAACTCTAAGCATTTGTTTTTAGCATTTATATTTTCTATTATCTGTAATTTATATCTTTGTCTCTCTCACATGCTGTGTAGCCAAGTCATCCCTTGGAAGACAAGAACACGTTCTGGAATTCATCTGCCACAGGTGTTACCTGCCTCTTTATTTATTTGATGGAGGTACCGGGGGTCGAACCCAGGACTTGTGCCCAGGACCCTGTGCACGCTGAGCATGCACTCTACCACTAAGCTACGTGACTCTTCTGATACGAATTATATCCTCATCCCTCATCAGATACACCAGTCAGAGGGGCTCCAAGAAGTAACAACAGGACATAAGGAAGATGCTTAATTAATGGAAGTTTTGTATCATCTAATGAAAATTCTATCCATTTTCTGACTTCCCAGTTTCTCATTCACCTTTGTTGTGGAACTCGTAGAAATGGCATTTTATTGTTATCTTGTTTGCTCTTTCTGCCTTTCCTCAGTGACCACTGTACAGAAACATGCATGTATTTGTGTGTGCACATACCCCACACAGATGTAAATACACACACACACATACACGTATGTATGTAAGGTATAAATATTTACAGTATAGGTAGGATAGTTAAAGTTCTGCTTACACTTTTCTTTTAATGCAAAGAAATCAGACAGGTATTTACTTTAAGGATGTTCAGTATCAATCTACACAATTAATCTCTTGGAATACTATGAAAACATTAGAAAAACGTAAGCTCCAGAAACTCGAGCTGGGATAAGTTATTTTTCAGTTTACTTAGCAATTTTGAAACCTTCCATCTTTGTGTTTTTCTAGGGTCACCACCTTTATTTCCGATGACTAAAGATTTACGGGGTCTGTGGGGTGACCTCTCCCTCAGAACCTGATCACAGAATGAGGCGAGAGGAAAAAAAAAAGACTGTCATTTCTCGAGAAACTAAACTGAAGCCTTCAGATTCAAGGGAACGTTTCGGGCGGTGGCTGGTTGGGTCGGTCTGGTGAGTCCCGCGGAGGCGACGACCTCACGTCGCGCGGCGCGAAAAGGGACAGAGGCCCGCGCTCCCCGCCCGGGGCAGCGTCGCCCAGCCCGGCCTCCTCGGCCCCCGGTTTGCCGTCTGTTTTCTCGTCTCACTTTTAAAATGTCCCCCCTGCTCTGGATTGCTTGTCTCGTTCTGGCAAGGCGACCCCTCCAGCGGCTCCGGTGTCCAGGCTTCCCACCCAGGCCCTCAGCGGGGTCCGCGCTCCCACAAGGCCCCGCCCTTCTCAGCACTTTCAAATGCGTCAGTCATTCACTGTGTTTCCGCATTTCTTTTTCAAAACTTTTTCACTTTCAACTTTACTTTTTGTTAGTCAGCATGCTAACTTTTTTCAGCTTTTTAAAATAGATTTGTTTATTTTATTTTAATTTATCTTCTGAAGGGGGGAAGTAATTAGGTTATTTATCATTTAGTGGAGGCCCTGGGGTTTGAACCCAGGACCTCATGCATGCTAAGCACACACTCCGCCACTGAGCTACACTCTCCCTCATCATTTTCTCTTTTGCTCCAATGTTTTCTTAGATTTCTCACTCTGTGATGGAAAAGGCAGAATAACTTTTTTTTCCCACCTTAATTTCTTTGGTTTTCTTTTTTTTTTGAAATATAGTTGATTTACAACGTTGTATTAATTTCTGATATACAGCATAGTATTCATTTATACATATACATGTATTCCTTTTCATATTCTTTTTCATTATAGGCTATTATGAGATACTGAATGTAGTTCTGTGCTGTACAGTATAAACCTGTTTACCTATTTTACATACAGAGTTAGTGTGCAGCTGCAAATCCCGAACCCCCAATTTACCCCTCCACCCACCCTGACTTCCATTGTACACTCAGAGATTTTTATCTACCTACTTAGTCCACTAAGCCTCAGCTTCCTCTCTGAAAATGACAAGAATCAATCATTCATTTCACTGCTTAATTTTATTAATCTTATAGATAAACAAGAAAATCATATAAAGTAGGCGAGGACCAAGTCCTGTGCGAGTTTGAGAAACCTCCTATTAATATGACTCTGGTAATTTAATAGAACCAAACAGAAATGAGACCTCATTGGTTCAAAAATGTATCTGAAAAGCTGTGGTAATCACCCCACATACAGGCAAAACCGACGTCTGACAAGTAGGCACTCAGAGCAATTTACGCTCCCTGGTTTAAGTGACAGAACTGTCGATACTGTCATTCAAACTGGAATTTAAAGCCCCGTGAAATGTCTTTATAATAATGTATTTGCATAAGACACGAGCTTAGAATATAAGCGCTTGGAAGGCAGGGGCTGCGTTTCTTTCCTTTTTTCCTTTATTTTTAAATCTCCAAGTCCCCACTCTCCACTATGTGACACGTGACACTAAGGCAGGAACACCGACCTATTCATTCCCTTGGGTTGACGTGACAACTGAAGTCCTTCAAACAACACGGCAAAGTGAGAGATAAGACAAAATGTGCGTCCTCTCCCTGCCCCCACCCTCTGCAAACTTCAGGGATCTCATGACACAGACAGCTTTCCAGTCCACATGTGGGCCTTTGGGCAACTGAGTAATTGTGGGCTACTCGGCTTTAGTCATCCGCGGACCTCAACCCAGGCGAGACAGCGCTGCTCACCAGATGGCGAACATGATCACATCTTTCAGAGCAGCAACTCGACAATAATAATCCTGTCATAGGTCAAGAACACACTTTATATCACTAAGTTATGACTAATGGGTTCCAAGCACATTGGGCAGGACGTTGCACTGGGTTCACTTAGAACTTGCCTAGTGGCAGCTTTTAAAATACGGAGCGTGGACTCCTCTAAAACAATGGGTCCCATGCCCAGTACTTTAACAGTTGACTGAGGCCACCCCCATACTGCCAGTAGCATTTTCTCCCCCACTTCACTCGGCACAATGCCATGTATCCTCCAGATTTCAGCTGAATAGGATCTTCTGAGAGACGCCGTCTGGGAGTCCCACAGGCAGAAGGATCACAACCTTTTCCAGCATGTCCGCACCACATTCATTACAATTTTCAATTATATTTTTTGCATGCCTGTTCCTTTACTATTCAGTGCCTCCTGGAGCCTGGGACTCCATCTAGTAATTGTTTTATTCCCATTATTTACCATGGCATTTAGTTCATGCATAGTAAGGACTAAATACTGCTGAGTGATGGATGGGCGGATGGGTGGATGGATGGATGAGTGGCTGGGTGGCTGGGTGGCTGGGTGGATGAGTGGGTGAATGGGTGGATGGATGGATGAGTGGCTGGGTGGCTGGGTGGCTGGGTGGATGGGTAGATGGGTGGATGAGTGGGTGAATGGGTGGATGGATGGGTGGATGGATGGATGAGTGGCTGGGTGGATGGGTGGATGGGTAGATGGGTGGATGAGTGGGTGAATGGGTGGATGAGTGGGTGAATGGGTGGATGGATGGGTGGGTAGGATGGGTGGATGGATGGGTGGGTAGGATGGGTGGATGGATGGGTGGGTGGGTGAGTGGATGGATGGATGGATGGATGGATGGGTGGATTGATGGATGAGTGGCTGGGTGGACGGGTGGATGGGTAGATGGGTGGATGGGTGGATGGATGGGTGGGTAGGATGGGTGGGTGGATGGATGAATGGATGGATGGATGGGTGGATGGATGAGTGGGTGAGTGAGTGAGTTTACACATACATATATGCTAACTTACATATTTCTATACAAATGTATGCAGGCAGAGTAGGTAACCAAATAGTCATGATTCCATGTATGGTCTTGAAATAACCCTATATAACTAATATTTATACTCTTGAATATTTTTTTTCCTTCTTTATCTCATTCTGGCTATTCACATTACATACAAGCATGACTGAGTTTGTCAAAAATAACTGCAAGTGGCTTTTAAAAAATGAGGACACTGGACTTTATTCAGAATAATAAATTAGACACAATTTTTTAGAAAATCATTATGATGTTAATCATCCTTCATTTTCTCACACACTAATCATTACCATGGTGGGCACTCTGATTTGCACACTAGCACACTAGCACACTAACCTGATACTGGTTATGCAACTTGCTGTGTTTGAATTCTGTGGTCGGGGAATCTCACTGTTTGGTTTTGAAATCTGTCTCTGTCTCCAAGTTGGGAGACATACATCTCAACCTCAGGAGTGGTCGCTGAACTGAAGAAAGGAGTGCACAGCAGTATTTACATATTCTCCAGTAAACCTCCGGCCTTGTTTTTATTATCAATCATTCTCTTTGATTAAACATTTTTACTTCTTCCAAGGAAGTAGCAAGCAGAACTGTAGTGAAGGCTTTCTAGCTCTCCCCACCTGCTTTGTTAAACAGGAGATTAATGAGTCATGAAGTGGTCTCCGACTAACCCTTCCTTATCACACGCAGCCTGGCCCGGAAGTTGTGAGTGCAAATACTGTTGTTCATTTCCAAAGATTTCAGTCTATTTCCTCGCGTCATCCTGAAATCCCATGACTTCAGGCCCTCCCTAACACAACCCAGAGGATTCCAACAGCCAGCCCGACTCTGGATCTTCCTCCTCCTCCAATTTCTCTACACGTTGGGAGGTTTGGTTCCCTTACACACCAGCCTTCTTTCATCAGCCACTCTCTGAGGACACCTTGGCCCACACACCACATACACCACAGACAGAACCACCAACGGTTATTTATCTGCCTCTCTGTGGGATCAGAACCTTGGACAATTACATCTTTCATTTAAATTTAACGTATTTCATTCTGGCTTACAGGTTGGTATTTAGGGAGTTGCGTTCTCATACCCCTGTCATCCAGAAGCTGGTCACTGTTCAGTGTCTAATTCACACCAGATTTTGGATCACCTCAGCTAAAGGCCACCTTCCAGTGATGAGTTCATGAAGTTAAATATCAACTTTTGACATCTCCTGGACTTGTGACCCTCCACCAGGCTATTCATTTCTGTTCAGACTTCTCTACACTTTGTAAATCTAGTCTTTGTAATTCAGTGATTAATTTCATATTATCTTGTCTCTCTCAAACACCGCTGTGTCTGGCTCCTGTGGATATTCCCCAAAGCCCGTGCTCTGTCCCTGAGGCCTCCTCACACTTAGTGGCCCTCACTTAGCTCACACTTAATCTCCGTCCAGGGATGGGAAACTCACATTGTCCAACGCAGCACGGTCAACCAGAGCCTAAGTAAGTAAACTTGAACTTTGCACTGACCATAAAGATTTGATGGCCATAAATTCCTATTATTAGCAAATGGTTTGGGGAGGAATGACGTGTGGTAAGCCAGTGACCACTTAATCATCAAAATCATCAGAGAGGAAGTAAATTGGTCATGCAATCATGGCTGTATTAATGATTTACTCTACAAGGTGTTGTTTTTATTCGGTTTTGTGATGAATGGAAAAGACAGATAATGATGTTTCTCTTGCTGAGCAAATAACGTAACAGCCGGTAGAGACAGGGGTAATTCTACTCTTATATCATGCTTCACCTTCGAGCCAAGGTAGGAAGACAGTCTCTACCATTTACCAGCTCTGTCTGTTTGGACAATTTTCATGTCCTCTTTCAGCCTGTGTCCTCGTTTGTAAATTAGGACTAATCTCTACCAAGAAGAGTGGCTGAAAGAGCTCATGTGATTAACTAACCCAGGTCAGGGCTTCCCAAACAGGTGCTCTGTAGGTGGTAGCACTGGTTACATGGCCACTACCTGCCAGGGTTCTCTGTCCCAGCCCTGGTGACAGGGACATTGGGAAAGGAGTGTCCCCTGCAGACGGCCCGTGGCATCCAGATCATCTTCTTCCCACCCTCTCTTCCTTCTCTCTTCCCTTCTCTTCTTTCTTTGTAGGCTGCATGGAAAACTCCAAATGGGGTTTCAAACCTTCCTCTTAGCTCCTAAGAAATTCCCCCTTTTTAAGTTCTTGAGAGAAATAAATAAACCTCGGAATTTTGCTGAGCCTAAAGGAGGAGTGGCACCACATGGGGAGTGAGGTACCACTCTTAGAGTCACGCTTTTGGAAGCCCTTAGTCTACATAAGTGATGGATAAACTATGATTAGAGAGTTGGGGCCACAATTCCCTAGGACAACATGCTGTGTGGGTGTCACTACCACCGAGCTTAACCCCGATGCCTCAGCACAGACAGCGCCTGCCACAATCCCATGAAACACTTTGGCAATAAGTTAGGACTGGTTCTGTTCACACAAATATTTTGATATCATGAAGTGGCTTGCTTATTCAAATGGACGGGCTGAGACGGGGTGCCGCAGACAGAAAGGTCAAGAAGTGGATGACGGTTTTGAAGTCAAAGCATGGGGTTTCTGCTGAGAAAGGAGGAGGGGTTAAGCCAACGGCCATCTGGGGAGCAACCTGTGGCTCTAGGCGGCCGGGGAGCACTGGGTCCTTGAGCTTCGAAAATTTACTCAAACATTCTTCCACGTGCTTGAAGGAGCTCTGAGGAGTAACTCGGGGGTTGGCTCTTTGAGCAATGAAGCTTCAAAGTGTCCTGTGTGTGATGGGTAGGTCCTTCACTAGGACCTCTCAGCAGCACGTTCAACCAGAGCTCTTGGTTCCGGCACATTTAGGGGTCTGTCCTGGGCTTGAATCACAAAGCTTGAAAATGACAAAAGAAAGAACTAAGCACCTGATAGATTCCTAAGTAGGGAAATTTCTGTCCCATTAAAATTAATTTAAAGGAAGGTGATTTTTTTTTTAATTGAAGTACAGTCAGTTACAATGTGTCAATTTCTGGTGTATGGCATCATGACCCAGTCATACATATACATACATATATTCTTTCATATTCTTTTCCATTAAAGGTTATTACAAGATATTGAATAGAGGAAGGCAATTCTTAAAGTTCAGAAACGGAGAGGAAGGAGGCCAAGCGATGTGCAAGGTGTGGAAGCTGAGAGAGGAAAGGATTGTGCAGTATGGCATTTCCAGAAAATGTGTTTACTGACAGCACTGTGAACTGACTCTACTCCAGTTAAAAAAATCTTAAAAAGAGAAGTGATGCACAATAAGAGTATAATAATGATAAATGTTACGGTCCCAGAAACCAGGTTTATGCTCATTCAAGAAAAAAAAAATTCCAGAAAAGATTATCTGATGAAACTTTCCCCATTCTGCACACACACAACTACTTTATAGTAGTGGTTTTTGCCACAGGAACAAAAGAGTTATGATATTACCTTGTACGTTAACATTTTCAAAGAACTTTTATAAAGCACTACCTGTTTGGATAAAGGCAAAACAAATGTTACTGTGACCCTATGTGTGTGGGCATACCGAGGAAACTGATCTTTCTATGTTGGAAGTGACTTGAATCTTCATCTGGAATCCAGCCCCCTTATTTTATTTAATTTAAAGAATACAATGATAAAACAGGTTAAGTAACTGAACCCAGGCCACAAAGCCAACTACAAATGACACAAATGTGTCTGAACGGTGGCTGGCAATCCAAGCCAGTGTTCTTCCTAGTGAATTAAATTCTCTCACGTGCAGGAGTTGCCAATTCATCCTATTAAAAAACCTAAGCCATCTGTGTGGGACCTGGAGCAAAGTACAAATGGAATTTCTTCATTTTCCAAGCTAGTAGTCTCAATACTGTGTGCGCTGAAAAATGCACCCAGAATTTCACCTTGCTGCATGAGGAAGAATCCATTCTCATCATGGTGTCCCCTGGGGTTTTAATAACAGAATAGGAACACACAGCTCTGTGTGCCAGTAACCTGAATGTTCCTATAGACAGAAATGAAAGACGGTATACGTTACTCTGGGCAAGGACATATATCCTGATCTATATAAAAAGAAGTGTTTCCCTACATTACTAACCATTCTTGGGCTCTGAATTGGAGGTCACGGAGGCAAAGTTCACTCCCTGGGGATCAGACTTCTGCCCTCCTTCCACACCGCCCACCTTTGGGTCGGTATCTTGGAACACACAGAGGTCCTGCCAACTGTTGTCAAGCCAGGCGGTGGCTTACACAGGCACCCATCATCACCTTCATTCAGTTTCACCCCATCTGTAGGCAAGTAGTGAGCACCATAAGCCCTCGCGTTAGAACATTGTCCTTAATAAGGTGAGGTTCCCCTGACTTGATTTAATGAGATGTTAAAGGTCTTTTCCATAGCATTTAATCATTAAGTATTTTCATCCAATAAAAGAAATTTCTCTCTGATTTCTGAGATCCTCTTTTTACACACAGAAAATCCCCTTATTTCTGTTCTGTTAGTTTCAGTGAATGGTCATGTTTGCTTCTTGCCTTCACAGAATCAGCCCTCTGGGGCACACAGGGGCCCTGCCTTACCTGCACTGAACGTGGACAAGAGGACAATACTCATGCCATCCCTGCTGCCAAAAACGGAGCTGTAGGGACGACCAACAAGGCCAAGGAAGCCAGGAAGGTGGCCCTTAACTCCCATCCTCACCTTCACACACAAATCAGGCGCGATGACATTGCTCAAGTTAACTTGGAAGGGTCTTGTTAAACACTCCGACTTAACCTCTGTCAATGACACAGCAAAATAATCATCAGTCTTCTGATTCGTTCGTCAAAAACATTAGATGGGAACTCAAATCATAATTAGAAACAACTCCATCCATCAGTTAGGAGTAAACCCTAAGTCAGCATCTCCCTGTCCTGCAAAAGCCAGAGGAGGTGGCTACTTAAAGACGGACTTCTTCAGAAGTCAGACTATTCCCTAAAGAGAGCTGGCATCTGAACCCCGCCCAGCTCTCAGAGTCACGGCCAGCTGACTTGAAGAAAGCCTGCGGTTTGAAAGCTGTATAGCAAAATGGTATTAATAGTTTAACACTGGAGATATAAATTTTTCTTTCCTTTATTTTCTTTAGGTAGGCTCAGAGTGACTTTTAATATGCTAATCAATGTTGATCAAACACAAGTCAGACAAGTGCAAACATATTTTAAACCAAAATTAACAGGAAAGCAAACAATAGAGAAATTCTTTTGGGTTTTTTTTTTTTTTTTTGCTTTTGCTTTGTTTCACAACATCTGTTAGCCAGTATTGTTAGTCAAATGGCTAATCACAGATAAAATATATTTAGTGGAAAGCTTGGAATAGTCAGAAGTCATTCTGGCATTTGGAACAGCCATGCTCTTATCACCAAGATGAGTTTACGTCCAGAAACACTGAAGAGAAACCGGGCAACGCATTTCAAAACAGACCAACAGTACAATCAAGTTCAACACCTGGGTGGAGGGAGGAAACGTTTTTTTAAAAAGAGTCAGGGAAGGGCAAAATCAGGAAAAATTACAAAACCAGTAATAATTGTGCTATATTAATACAGCACTCCAAAAAGGGGAAAAGGTACGTTTCTCCAATGCACTGTCTTCAAAGTTCGAACAACAACGAAAAGCAAATAGCTGGTTTTTGCCTTTTTCAACTGCATAAAACACTAAGTTTAGGAGCGAGAGGCCAGTGCAGAATTATAACAGTGTATTTAAGGTTCATACACGTAGAGGTCCTTTGTTACTCTGGTGCTGTATACTGATCTTGGGTGGTTTTTCTTTGGGGGTAAAAAGATACAGAAAGATAACCAGCTAGCTAGCCAGTGATATGGGCGTCTCTTTGGTCCCAGAAGTTGCCCATGTGTATCACTGTGCCAGTGGGAAAGTCAAACCGGAGATCCCACCATCACCCCAGAGGAAGACACAGTAGCAACTCCAAGTACAGACCTGGCACTGGGTGGTACCCAAATACTCCCCAAATCCTCGCAGACTGCAAAACCCATCAAACTCCTGCTGCATCACTGCGGGAGAGTAGTACCTGGGCAATAAACAGGATAGGCAGGGATGGAAAGTAAAACAAGAGGGTGGTATTGGGAGCAGGGGAGGGCGGACAGGCCCCGGGACAAAGGTAGACGATCTGAAACAGACAGCACTGGGCGAGCCAGACATGTGTGCTGGGAGCTACACGACTCATTCTTTCTCGGCTGGAATGTTGATTTTGAACATTTCAAAACATAAAACCAAAACATCTCATTAAGCCAAGGGCAGAGTCCCTTGATCTCAGACTTGGTCAGATCCCCACCCTTCATTTTGAGCCCTCTCGGGAATGCCTTTTTTTTTTTTTAAGTTACACAAGTAATTGCTACAGAGGTCAAAGGATAACAAAACTATAAATTATGACATTGAGCTAACTGTACTCAAAAGAGGTGCTGGAAAGGGCAACGTCTTCACTCTAAAGAGAACTGGATTCTGTGGCCACAAGTGCCGGCAAGAAAAACAATAGGTGTACATGTCAAAGCTGCACTTAACTCCTTCTGGGTCTCAACAGCAATCGTGGGGATGGTGATTTTTGCACCACCCACACTTCTTCCTCCTTTTGATGGGAAAAGAAAGTTTGGCTTTCAGGAACCATTTTTCCACCAGTACAGTCCATCACTTCAGGATGGGCAGGTGACCCAAATCTCGCCAGGCACCGTAACACCTGCTCGTAGCTCCCCCTGTGGTAACTGGTCCAGGGTGGCTACCTGGCTCAAACCAGGCCAAGCAAAACCCTTTCGAGAACTGTGGCAGGAAAAGTTCTGGCTCTTTCAAAGACCGCAAGTGCTAAAATCTGGGCACTTCTCTGGTTTTCTCTGCCATTTTACGAAGACGGACTGATGCAGGAGAAAGTCAACCCTGGGGGAAGCAGGTCTACGGATGCAGAAAAAGAGACAGAGTGGGTGACACCATTCAAAACCTGGATGAAGCCCATTCCTGAAACGTTCAGTAACAGATCCAAACGTTTCCTTTTTAAGTCGGCTACTGGCTAATTTTTTGTGATTATTTGAAACTCAAAGAATCCTCGAGTGACTCTTGTACGAATCCCACTTTCAACTCACGCTGTTCCCTAGCAGGGGGATGTATTCTGCTCCGGCACACGTGCAGCAGTGCTGTAGCAGCAGGGCTCCCGGAAGCTACCCAGCAGCGGCTTGTACCCTCGGCTCCACTCTGAGCCTGTGGGAACCTGACCCAACCCTTGGAGGAATGAGGAAGGCGTCTCTTCCCTGCAACATAGCAGCCACTTAACACACTAAGTTATTCCTTGGTCTGTCTTTAATATAAACATTTAGGTTGTCAGCAGTGTTGAAATTGGTTATTTTGTTCCTCCCAAAACTTGTGCCCTGGGACCAAGAGGATGGCGTTTTGAAGTACAAAGCATCCATCCCAATGGAGAGTTCAGGCGCACACAGTCCCTGAGCCCCCACTTCCGCTCTCCCCACCCCGACACGGAGTTTAACACAGAAGCAGGTGACGGTGAGAAAGGAGGGTGCGTGCTGTCCTTAGATGAAGAGGAGAACAATCAGGCCAAGGTGGAGGGGGGGCTGAGCAACTATCGACCTGTAAAGTTTTGTGTTTGAGAAATAAAATTCTTTTCATCTCTTCTAAGTGCCCTTAAACTCTTCTCCCATCTGTTTTGCGTGGCTTCTGTCAGTTTTTTCATCTAAAATAATAGAGACCAGAACATGCTCTGTCTGCCACTAAACCCTTAGCTTCGGAGAGCAAACGAAGGCAATCCAAACCCATCAGCCCAGCATCCCAAGGGCTCCGGAACCAGCCCCGCCCCCAGCTACACCCCACAGCACCGCCTGCTCCCGGGAACCAGCCTCGCTCTGTCTGGAGGGCTCAGTCCTCCAAAACCCACACATTATTTTATTTTAACTGAATTTTCTCCCCTTCTTCCTTAAAAGGGCAGTGATCTGTTTAGGTAGCCCACCTGCACTTGCTTCTGCTCAGACAGGCCCTTTCAGAAAGTCTTGGGAATGAATAATCAGGACTCCAAGCCAACCTGGTCCTCTTACCCCTGGCCATGGGTCCGGAAGGCACACCGGAGAATACCAGGCAAAACTCATCCGGTCTTACGCCAGGGTTCCCACAGCGCACGTTCCAAAGGCACGGACGCTTTTGTCCCACCTGAGCTTTTCTTCCATCTGAACAGGACTGGGATTCTCAGTCAGAGGTGCTCATCCCTGCCTCGCTGCGCACTCCGAGCCCCGGTTCTGGAGATCACGGAGGCCTGGGGCTTCCCGGGAGGCCTTTGGACCTCTCAGGGCTTAAGGGTAAGGTCCTTTATGCCCAATCATGACTAGCGCTGCCTTTTCCCTCCTTTCATCAGTACAAGGGGCTCATGCAAACATCTGGCTTGAAAAATTAACTCTTTTATGACGCACGGACGGGTCTCTAAGGGTCATTATCGGCTAAATAACACTGTCTCCCTTTATTTCAGTTGCATGGCAGCGGAACTAAGAAATATTTTCTATTCCTTTTCATAAAATAATTGTTTCCTTCAAAATGTTAGCAGCTATAGCTTGCACTGTCCTTGACAAGCTGATATAAGAAATCTACGCTCTACTCGAACGTTCTGTCTACTGGAGGGAAACAGAGAGAGTGAGTGTTTGGGTCTTTGAGGTCTGTCTGGTGGGTTAATGTCTGCACCTACTTTCTCCATAATAATGAACAGCAGTTATTTGGAGACTGTTGCTGGTAAGATACACAGTTAAGTCTCAATTAGAGAATGGTCAACAGAGCAATCTAGATGCCGCCAGTTACGGTCATGACCGGGCTCTGTGTTTACAAACATCTTCGGGGGCTGGTGGCCTTGATCTTAATTGCCTACTTACTCGTCTGCCTCTTTCCCCAGACTGTGAGCTACCTGAGGGCGCAGCCCCCTCCGACCTCACACAGTGATCAGAACACGCGCCTTGAATTCAAGAGTAAGTACATGAGCAAACAATGACGCCACATGGATTCCACTGCAAACAGCAGGAAGCGAGGAAAGTGTCTAAGAGCCGTCTTTAATTTTACAGAAAAACAAACAATTTTGATCATCTCAAATTCTAAATATTAAGAAAAGTGTTTATTTCATTTAGCGTATTTAACATTTCTATCATAAAATTCTTTCCCCATTGGACTGGTGAGAGTTTCCTCCAAAAGAAAGTCAGCTGTTTTTGGTGAAACAGGCACTATGTTAAATTGGACTGATTGATTTTAAATGCTGTTCCTACGGTCTTTCTCTTTGTAAAATACACTGTATGATAAGTATAAGTTATTTAGGTCAGAAGGAAAACAAACAAAAATATTTTTTAAAAAGTTTTCCACTAAAAATAAGACCTTTTAAAGACACCATATGTCACTCATATAAGAACCACTCAGGCACAGACAATATTAAAAAACAAGACCTACTTCGGTATTTTTTACACCAAAGTGCACTCGCATGCACACACACACACCCCCGTCCCTCTGCTCCAGCCCCACACCGACACCTCCACCATGCTGCCTGCACACTTTCCCAGGCTGTTAAAGCAATGGAACCTAATTTGCCTCTGACATGCTTTGCTCTTTGTAATAATATCCACCTTCAGTAGCAGAAAGACACAACTCTCTTTCTTTATAAAATATGATTTGAGAAGCCTCTAGGGCCATGGGGAAAATGTCAAACATCTCACTGGAGTCTGTCCTTTTACAGACACAGCTGAAACACTGATTCACATTTTCCAGACTCTCCTATGTTTCAGGCTTGAAAAAAATACTGAAAATGAGGCAGTTTACATTCATAAGATGCATTTCAGCAACAGCACATCTGTATTTTATTTCTCTAGCACTGTCATGGAGAAAAGTTGATTTTGCCATTTTTTAAAAGATCAACTTTAAATTTAAACTTGAGAGTGCTGAATCCTGTTAAGAGAAACTTTACTTTGCTTGAAACAGTCTTGCTTCCAGCCACACGGTAGACAAAGGCAGTGAAACTCCTCTTGGCATAGCACAATAAAAATTGCTGAACAAATGATTCAAAGAAAACCACTGTCTTTAATGCAATACTGAACTGTCAGGGCAATAAGAGAGTTCTCAGGAGGACAAACAGGCACAAGACACCAAGATTATAGTGAGACAAATATGCTCTGGATCCTGTGGGTCTCCGCCGAGCCTCAGTGTGCAGGAGCAGGGATTCACGGGCCACGGGTGGTACACAGGGGCCTGGGGCGGGGTCCTAGCTCCATTCCTCCTTCCCACCCTGAATGTACCACCCAATGGGAGGCTGCGGGGGTGTCTCAGCAGTAATCTGACCTAACTTCTCAACACTTAAGACAGTGGAATGGCATCTTCACGTTATGAAGAAAAACAACAACGCACAGCCAAAAATTCCTGTCCAGCCTGACCAACTTCCAAGAATGAGGGTGAACGGAAAATTCCATGTCCAGTCTGATCAAATTCCAAGAATGAGAGTGAACCTAAAATTCCATGTCCAGACTGATCAACTTCCAAGAATGAGGGTGAACCTAAAATTCCATGTCTAGACTGATCAACTTCCAAGAATGAGGGTGAACCTAAAATTCCACGTCCAGTCTCATCAACTTCCAAGAATGAGGGTGAACCTAAAATTCCATGTCCCATCTGACCAACTTCCAAGAATAAAAGTGAACCCCAAATTCCATATTGAGTCTGACCAACTTCTAAGAATGAAGTTGAAACACAGAACTTTTCAAATAAATAAGAATTGAGTATTTACTTCCAACAGGCTTTCACTTGAAGTTGAAAACTGTACTTAAAGAAATAAAATAATCCCACCCCTACAATTCCAAAACGCAAGAAGAAATCATTTGCACCAAAAGCAGACAGAGGTACAGCTACAGAAACAATGATTACACGAAACAATAACAACACGTGCTTAACTTGGGACGTCAAAACATACAAAGCATTTGAAACCCAACTTCAAATCCTCAAGAAAGTCTGGTCCTGCTCCCGACCCCAGACTCCCCAAGGCTGTCCGGTGGTCTCCCTGGCACTGTGGTGAGCAGTAAACTCTGCCCTGTCTTGTCAGCAGGGCGTGTGAGCTGGGCCAGGGCTCTTCCCACAGCAGTCCAACGTCCTCAGGTGATTTTGTATCTGGGCAGGTGGGTAGATAAGAACTCGCCCTAGATACTAAGTTCAACGTGGATTTCCAAGGTAGCCACTTAAAAGCAGAAATAGGTGTACACTTTCTAAATTAGCAGAACAGAAAATGGGGTAAGAAGAGAAACTAAACCAATGCAAGAAAAGAAACAGAGAATCAGAAAAATGAGCAGAAACGGAATGGGCAAAATAAATACCAGCCTTCAACCTAAAATATGCATACTGATTTCTACTGAGTGGAATACTACTCAGCCATAAAAAATAATGAAATAATGCCATTTGCAGCAACATGGATGGACCTGGAGATTGTCATTCTAAGTGGAGTAATCCAGACAGAATGAAAAATACCATATGATAGTATCACTTATATGTGGGATCTTACAAAAAAATGACACAAATGAACTTATTTATAAAACAGAAACAGACTCACAGACATAGAAAACAAAATTATAGTTACCAGGGGAAAGGGGGTGGGAGGGATACATTGGGAGTTTGGAATTTGCAGATACTAACTACAATATATAAAATAGATGAACAACAACTTTATACTGTATAGCACAGAGAACTATATTCAATATCTTGTAGTAACTTATGGTGAAAAGGAATATGAGAACAAATATATGTATGTATATGTATGACTGAGATATGATGCTGTACACCAGAAATTGACACACTGTAAACTGACTAAACTCCAAAAAATAAAATAAAATAAAATATGCATACTAAGAATCAATGTTCTAGAGCAAGTTCCTAAGTGAAACTATAAAGTTTTTTTAGTTGCATTTTTAATGTTTCTTATGTTCTTCTCACAAGAGACAACCAAAACACACAGACACACAGTAACATGCATGTACGTACACACACACACACACACACACACACACGAAGGACACAGGAAGGTTGAAAGTAACGGGGGAAAGATTTCCAGGCAAATAACAACCACAATCACCTGTTGCAGCTACACGAACATCAGGCACAATACACTCTGAAGTAAAAACAAAACATTAACAATGAGTAAACCAGCTCAGACCTCTGAGCTCGCACACACCAACCGGCACGATTTAAAAACATAAAAACCCAAACTGACAGCCCTATAGGCAAAGTTGATAAATACACTCATCCTCTGTTAGGAAGCTTTAGCACGTCTTTCTCAGTAATCGGTGTATCGGGAAGAAAACAAAATCAGGAAAGATATGGATGCTGCCATCAGCACAAGTGCAAAAAGTGAGGTACCCGCACATCAGGCGGCGGTGCCGCCCACAGTGGAAGGGCGGCGCATTCGGAAAATTAAAAAAATGGAAGCAAATGAAGCCAAGTCTTAACTTTCAGATAATCACAAAGGGCCGTATTCTCTATTGAAAATACAATTAATTTAGGAATCTATAGTAAAAATGCATTTTAAAAACCTTATAAATTTAACATAGAAAACCAAACAATATGCTCCTATATATGATCTATGATTTAAAAGAAGAAAACTGGATATTATTAAAATCCTCAAGTGACAAAATTAAAATACTACATTATTAAAACTGGCAGGACGCATCTAACACAGGATAGAAAAAGCAAATTCGTGTCACCGAGAATGCAGTAAGCAACACTCTGGGCAGTCAGTCAGGAGCACCCATCCCCTCGAGAACATTCCGGCCAGAATCTTTCAGCAAAGCTTAATTACGAAGACAGACTCGGGCAAGCTGAAATTGAGAGACGTTCTGCAGGACCAACAGGCTGGACTGGTGAAAGAAAACAGCAGTGTTGTGAGAGCCAAGAAAAGAGTTACAATAACTGAACGCAGTCAATGGTCAATTACTGAATCAAAACATAATAGGAGAAAAAGAAAATAATGAAGTGGTAACATTTTGGGATCATGGGAAACACTGGAAAATCCACTATGTATCTGGTGATAGTTCCATACTAATGTTACATTTCCTGCACGTGACACTGTTGTAGACAATTGGTTGGAAATCTCCTAGTTCATGAAGTAAAGTCTCATCATGTCTGTAACTTACTTTTGAAAGCAAAATGAAAAGAATAAAACATGTTTCTCAAAGGGGGAAAAATGCCTCGTAGGTAAAGAACAAATAATACATGAAAATCATATACTTCAAATAGTAAGAAAATCTGCATCAATCTTCTTAGTCAATCTCGGTATGTAAACAGCAAATCTTTAACTTCCAGGGGCCAAAGGTGAAACAATTTCAGCAACAAACTGAACAACAACAGCACTGGATTATAACACGCTGAATATAATGAATATCCCTGAGTCTATACTGATATAAATGATGGAAGAAATAAAGGAAGGAAAGGAGGAAGGATGGACAGTGTGGGGGAGGGAGGGAAGGAGAAGGCACAGTTTTCTTTACTGAAGAATTCCAAATGGTAGATTGTATATATCCCCCCCTCCGGAAGGTGGAACTTAGCCACTACCTCCTTGAACGCGGGCTGGACTTGGTTACCTGGCTCCAAACAGCTCATGAAGGGACTGCAACTCCTCCCCAGACGAGAAGCCCGCCCTGCCCAAGGGATTACAGTCAACATCATCAGGGTCGGCGGGGTTCACAGCAGGCACCCTCCACTTCACTATGAACAGAAGGGTGTCGCACTGATCTGGAATCCCTCCTGCAAACCCATCATCCCCGGGGAATCATGAGAAATCCTCTGAAGACCCTAAACTGAGGAATATTCTGTGAAATACCTGACTAATACTCTTCAAGAGTGTCAAGCTCATGAAATACAAGGGAAGAGAAATTGCCACGGACTGGAAGAGACTGAAAGGCGAGAGGCTAAATGCAGTGCTCACGCTGGAGAGGCTCCTGAAACAGAAAAAGGACAGGGAAGGGAAAGATGCTGACACCTGCAGAAAGTGTGTAGGTTAGTTAACAGTACTGTGTGAACACTAACCCCGTGGTTGTGCAAAGGTGTCCTGGTTCCAGAAGATGTGACCACGGAGGGACATGGCATCATGGAACCTCTTTGTGCCACCTTCGCCACATTCTGTAAATCTAAAGTTACTCCAAATTTAAAGTGTTTGATTTTTAAAAGAAGCAAACTCTAAAACCAGGAAGAAGTTGGAGATACGTCCCAATGCAGTTGACAACTTAGTAAGAGATAGAAAAGAAAGAGTGAAAGAACTGAAAGCAAGAGAGAATCTTTTTCACAACCACATGATTTTTTTTTGCTAAATCCAAAATAACTGCCAGAACAATGATTAAAATAAAAGTTTAGCAAGTTCGCTAGATAGAAGAGCGATACTTAAGAATTGACTGCATTTCTATACATCAGCAATATATAATTAGAAATGTCACTTTCAAAAAGGGACTTTAGCAACAGTCTATTAAAAACCAAAGAAATAAATGCGAATAATGATGCACCACATGTTTATAAAAGATTTATAAATCCTTAGAAAGAATATTTTAAAACCATATGGACAATAAAGACCAGAATAAAAGGAGAAACAAAGTTCTCAAGGACAGGAGGTGTCATTACTATAACGATGTCAATTCTTTTCCAAATAATCTATAAAATAACCAGAGGGTCCATTAAAAACTGAGCAGAAGGCATGAGGAGGCATGTCACAGAGGAGGAAATCTGAGCAGCTGGAAACAAAGTGAAAAAATCCTCAGCCTTATTAGTCATAAGAAAAAATAGATAGAGTGTAACACTGAGGCACAATCTTACACTTAACCACACTACCCATAATTAGAGGAATGCCAGATCAAAAGGTTGGGGAGGACACAGGAAAACAAATTTTTGTATACTGTTGGTAGAAGTGTAAATTGGTCACTGCTAAAAATAATTTGACTCCACCTCGTAAAGTTGAAAAGTATTAATGTCTTAAGATAGCAGTACCATTCTTAGCTACAGACTCCGAGAACGTTTCCTTGCACTTTTGGAGAAAGAACTGGAAACAAGCCAAAGATTCATCAAAGTAGAAGACTCCAGAAAGACTGCCTGTTTATTCAACAAAACACTGTCCATCAGGGAAAACAGAAGATGGAAGCCATCCACATCGACGTGAACTGAAAAACATAGTACTGCTTAGTCCGCTTGCTTTGAGATGTGTACCAAGTCACAAAAGTGAACACACAGCATGGTCCCATCGGATCACGCAAAGCAAGCAAAAAGCAATTTACTTTTCATGGGATAGTACAGAGGGAAATCCGTACATGTGGTAAAATTATAGAGAAAATCAGGAGTCAGAGTCAAAAAAGGGAAGTCAGGACAATGATTGTGTTGCAGGACTGAGAAGCAGGTGCTCTCGGGCTGGCACAAGGAAAGGGACCTCAGAACTATTGGAAGAGCCACTTTTATGGGGTTGAGTCTCAGGCTGAGTGAAGCTGAGTCCCACGCGAGGTGAGGCATTCTGTACGACAGTTTATTTTTTTTTATCATCTGACGATTAATAAATGCATCACAGTCACCCACACACGCACCTCCAGTGCTGCCTCTCCTGCCACGTAAAGCACCAGGTGCGCAGGGGCCACGTGGCCCTCCTGGCCCGGACCTGTGGGGACGGGGCCAGAGAGCACTGGGCCTCTGGCGAGGGCTGTCCTCAGCCCCTCGTCTCTGACCCGGGAGCCTCAGGTCTGCGGTCGGCGTCCATGCAGCCGTGCTAGGCTCACCTGCTCCTCTGCGGGGAGGGCAAAATCTCAGACCCTTGGCAATTTTGACAGGATTATGTGACCCTCCGTATGACGAGAAGGCAAGAGCTGCAGTTTAACGTGGTGATAAACTATCTACAGCACTGTGGGGAAAACGGATTTTAAAATCAGTTTAGTTAGAAACCATGAATGAGACCTCACGCTGCTCACTTGGCTTCTCTGGCCCCTGTGTCCTCACCCATAAAATGAAGGGCTGGAAAACACCATCTCTAACGACAGCTAGGACAACGTCTAGTTTCCAAAGGCTAAGGTTACACATGTAAGGGAAAAAAAACCCTGAGATGCAGAGCCACAGAAAGAAGAAACTGAAACAGAATGTAACTCGCTATATAAATGGTCAAGATACAAATTATGGTGACAGCAAGTATAAAGTTTATTTCATCCGGACTAAAATATTTATCTGCAATATGCCGTAAGGCAAAAATTCTCTTTGAACTTGTATACCAAAGAGAAAATAAAGAACCCTGCAAAGAAGCTCAGGGAAGATATTTGCATGATACACAAATGACACTGAAGTCAAAGTCTCCCATGAGACCACCCAACCTTGACAAGCGTATGCACACAGGGTTTATGGAGCAGTATTTGTATGCTATGCGGCAGGTGGTCCTTTGCCCGGGTGAAATGCTCTAGGTGACTTTGGCTCGTGAGCACTTCTAGAATTACGGTGAATTTCCACCTGGCCAACTGGAATGTCAGCTGACATTCCTAAATCTACTTTCAGAACGTGTGTTTCTTCTTCGTCCTGTGTGTGTATGTATCTATATGTGTACCTGTGGGTACTCTAAGTATCCACGCATACTGCTTTTTCTTTCAATAATTTAGTATCTGTTTTATTGAATTGGCTGAGGAAGCTCAGACGTAAAATTGTGGGCACTAACGGTAACTCTGGCACACTGCATCCCTTTACGTGGCTTTTTAATTCTCTATTCCTTATTTTTTTTAATTAATTAATTTACTTATTTTGACTTTTTCTTTGGGGGGAGGTAATTAGGTTTATTTATTTACATGTATATTTTAATGGAGGTACTGGGGATTGAACCTCGTGCATGCTATGCTAAGCAGACACTCTACCACTGGGCTATACCCTCCCCCCTCTAGTCCTTATTTTAAATTGTTTTACTCAATATGTATTTTTGACCACAGATCACCTCAAATTATTTTCAGAAGTAGACAGAAACATACCATAAACAAGGCTGTAAATTTCTTGGCTCATCAGAAAAATATAACAACAAAAGATGGCACTGAAAATCACATCATCAAAGTGAAGCAACTGGAAAGACTGTAAGAGTTGTTACACTCTGCGGGCATTTCGAGTGTGATAACTTACTTGCATATGTCATCTTCTGGGTCTTCGAGCCCAAATCTTTCATCAAATGTGAGCTGTATCCACACATTTTCCTCTACTGCTACTAATCTCCACACCAAGACCATATTTCTTGGGTAAGTATGAGGGAACCTCGGACTGTGAATACTTCCATTAGTAGACACAGTAATAATTCGCTCATGCTGGGGATCTTGTACTCCTAAAAGTAAAAACACAGGCATGAACACACACTTAGACATTTTAAAAATTATGGGTTTCAAACGAACTTCTGAAAAAAGTTATCCAATACAAGCCCCAAGTTTCATATGAACCATAATTACCAGATGATCCCAACCTTTAAATGACCTTGAAAAAAGAAATGGGATCAAAATAATGGTCTCAATTCCTTGTTGTAAGGGAACTTTCAGCACTCTGTGAAGATAGTAAATTATAAGAAATGCTGCAGGACTTCTCAGTGACTTTAAAAAGCTCAAATGAATTTTAAATTTCTAAGAGGAGACTACAGTATAAAACAGCTTCCAAGTTTATTAGACACGGCAACCTTCTGCTCTGCAAAATGCTGAACTACGTTGTTAACAACATCATGTTAATGATCTCTCTCTTTTGATTAGATTGTTGGGGAGAGAAGAGGGGAAGGGCGAATTGGTATTGTTGAGAGAGAAGCGTTCATATATCCAGCCACTTGAGAGTTAATACTGAGACAAAACATGGAAAATGAGCAGCTTGTTATCCGCACAAAGAAAATCTAAGAAGAGAATTACGCTCTTTCAGGCCATGAAAATCCAATCCATTTAAGTATGCTAAATTTCATTTAAAAAAAGTTTTAAACAATCTTTTATTCAATCTCTAAAACAATTTAAAAGTCCTAAACCAGACGTTGAAGGCATGTGCACGGTATAATTCCCAATGGGGCCTTTTTTTCGTGCAACTTTCATATACTTGTAATATTGAGACAACAATTTTAAATTCTACGAGTACCTCTTTGGTTGTCATGATTTAGAGATACACTTTATGATAGTGGACGTTGCATTTGCAGTAATTACAGAGAGATAAAGAGTATTGTTTTATATCATATTATAAACATCACTTTTTCCTTTATTTGTCCTTCTCCCAACATCCAGTCTCAATAAACACATAGTTACTTGCAGAAGTATGACAGGTTTCTCATTTTATTTTCTCCTTTCAGGCATGTCCCATCAAACTGTGTAATAAAGACTTGTCTAAGGCCTCTTCAGTCATATGACATTTTACACTAAAGTACATTTTTCTTCTCTCTTCTTTTTTCTATTATATTTTTCTGCCTTTTCCTCTTCAATGCTTTCACTCCCACACCCTAATCCCCCCTCATTTTTTATTAAAGTGTAGCTGATTTACAATGTTGTGTTAGTTTCAGGTGTACAGCTAAGGGATTCAATTATTATATATTTATATATATTCTTTTTTAGATTCTTTTCCATTATAGGTTATTACAAGACACTGAATATAGCTCCTGTGCCATACAGTAAGTCCTTGTTGTTTATCTCTTTTATACATAGTACTGTGCATCTGTCCATCATACCTGCCTGTTAACCAAAGAATTCCCTAGTGCCCAATTTCCCTACTCATTATTTTAAACTCTGATTTCACACTGATAAACCCACTTCCCACTCTGGAAGGCAGACTCTAAGTGACCCCGATGTCCCTCACGTGTGTATGACCCCTGCCCAGAGAGGGCAGGAGCTGTGAGGAGGATGGGCTGTGACTCCCCTGATCAGGTGTGTTAACTCTGACTTAATCAAAAGCTAGACTGCAGGGTGGGCCTCGCCTAACAGGTGAGCCCATAATAGAAGTTGGGTTCCTCCTAAACTCACAAATTCAAAGTGGGAGAGAGACTCAACAGGAGGGAAAGTCTGTGTTTTTCTGGCCTTGAGAAGACAAGCAGCCAGGTGCCGAAGGTGTGGGAGCTGAGTGCTAGCAGGAGGGCGGGGACTCCATCCCGAGGCCACAAGAGACATCCGTGACTTGGAAGCAGACTCTTAGGCAGCCTCCGGAAAGGACTCAAGGCTAGATGGCACCATGGTTTCAGTCTTGTAGACACTGAGCAGAAGCCCAGTGGCCCAGGCCAGTGCCTGGACTCCTGAGCCCAAGAGCTGAGAGCAAGCAAGGCGTGTTTGATGCTGGTTAGTGGTCCTTTCTTAGATAACAGGAGAGGACGGGCACATCTTACACTACGCACAAAGCTATTTGGACTGCTTGCCCCCAGTCTTCAACAGCAGTTACGGTGATGGTAATGGCGATGACATTTCACTTAGTATCCATGTGACTCAAAATACCTATTTCATAGGGATAGAATCCAATTTAAGAACACTGCTCTAAGAAACGCTGAATTGAAAACACAATGTCAAGGGTCATTCATTAGTTAGGATATGATTACTACATATAAAATAGAAAAACAACAAGGACCTCCTGTACGGCACAGGGAATTATGGACGTTCAATTTCTTGTAATGAGCTGTAATGGAAAAGAAACTGAAAATGTACACATGTATGTCTATGTATAACTGAATCACTTTGCTGTACACCTGAAACTAACACTGTAAATCAACTACACTTCAATTTTAAAAAAGCATAAAAAATAAAATAAAATAAAATAAAATAAAATAAAATAAAATAAAATAAGAATTTGTCTTATTGTTAAAAGGCCCAACATGATTTTAACAAGTTGTAGTTATAATTCTTAAAGCAAATTTTTTGTTCTCTTAAACAGCTGTTTCAACAATGAGTCTGGTAGGTGTTATTTTATATTGTTTAACTGTTAATTAGGAAGACAAGATAAAGACAAACGTAATTTTCTTTAAATATATTCAGTGCATATTATGGGGAGTATCATCATAGTGGTAAATATGCTTTAAGCACCATGGAATTTTTAAATTAAACAGTTTAATTTCAGCTGCTCTCTTCCCAGTGCCTAAACTTGTCCCCAACAATAAGTAACCTGAGCAGAAGTAGGCTCCCTCTTATTGGATACTATTGCTCAATACAGCCATAGGCTATCCTGCCAAATATGAGATGATCAATATTTCTCCTATGCACATCATTTATCACCATGACTTATCTCCTAAGAACACAGTTAAATGAATTCTCCTCTATACTGACAAGTTTTTTTAAGAAAACAATGATAATTTACTCCTAAAACTAAATTAATATGTTGTCAGTTTTCAAAGAATTCTTTTAAAAATGAGACATTTCCCCACTCTGTAAGTAGTAATACAATAGTCTACATATTTCAGAGGAGTTTTAAAGCACTAGTTTATATCAAGAGTCCTTCTCATTTTGGCAACTAGCATTTTTAAATGAATTATTTTTTTCAGTCAGGTCTATTAAAATTTACTATTTGCCCCATTTGGTCTCAAAAAAAAAAAAGAGTGCCTTATATCATTCAAGGCCCTCTTTACAAATACAGCAGTGTTTATTCCCTCATATGGAGTCTAGAACACTACATTGCCACTGAAAGATCTGAAGTCTATTTTTGTAACTCCAGTCAAAAACACTCATGGCTAAAATGTATATACTTAAATTGAGTTTGCATCTTTTTTTCCTTTATAGTTCACAACTCCATTAAACTATAATTGAACATAATTTAAAGACTGAAAAGCTAGGCCTTAATTGTGGTAAAAGAATTGTAAATGTCCTTTTAAGTTAAATTGCTGCTCCCTCAAATCATCTCAGAATACAGTGAGGTTTGCACCGAATACATATGATTTGCACACGACTGTCAACATTTTATGTAAATCTCAAACAACCAGGCCTTTAATCAAAAAAAAAGAAGAGAAGAAGAAACAACAAACACTAGACTAGGTTCTACCAAGTTAAGACTCTGCATTTATAGTTTGGTTGTTTAAAAAAATCATCTTTTCAAACATACAGCTTTACTGGGGTTTTAGGGATGAGGCAAGTATAGATTTTGTGACTACTTTATGGAACGTTTGCTTTTCCTGTGTCCAATGGACAGCATGCTCAGAGAAAGTGCCAATGCCAATAAACCAAATGCTTGTAGCCAAATCATTATCTACAACACGCTCCTTGCAAATGTCCCCTAAACGGGACTAAGTCTTGTTTTATCTAGATAATCAGATTAGCATGAAAAATGAAAATGCACATAAACAGTAAATTTTTAAAAATTAACATTATACACCATATCATACTATCCTGCTCAACTCTCCTTAAGGCAAAAAGCATTGAAAACTAACGTGAAACAAAAACAGAAAAGGAAAGGATGTGAGATTAATAATGTAAATACTGCAAAACTGTCAACTATGCACGGACACACACAATTCAGAACAAAGAGTCATCACACATCTGTATATAGTCAGTAAGCTTATCATTAAAATCAGAGTGATTTCGCGATATTTGCCGTGCATTTCATACTGTCGGTCCCTTTCAGGTGCATTTATTATGAATGAAAGGGGGCAGGGATAAGAGAATCATAAAAAGCAATAAAAATGTAATTATTGAAGAAGTTGTATTATTTAAAAAGATAACATCAAAAAAGAATTTTCTGAGCAAGGTAGAATTTGCTCTGCTCGCCACTTTTTTTTTTTTTTTTTTGTCTGTGATAGTATTTCTTTACCTTAATCTTGCTAGTTTTTATATGGCTATTTCTACTTTCAATCTCATTAACTCTCCATTAACAAATTTCACTTTTAACAAAAGTTGATTAAACTCATATGACATATATATACATACACACACGTATATACATATGCATACCTATATACTATATGTATATATGGCTAGTTGCACTGGCTCCATAAATTGGCACCTTTTTGCCTAGAAAATCCAGAGTAATCTCACCTAAGCTTTTTCTGATTTTGTAGAGAAAAGGCATACTTGAATTCCACATGCAAACAAGTCACTCTATATACATTCCAAACTATATACAAGTACACCATTTTCGTGCTTAATATTCTAAATTCTGATGACTAATATAAAAGTACAATAATATGCTAGACAGAAAACTCAGAGTCTAGTTTTTGTTTTATCACTGAATCAATCTACCATCTCCCATACCTTTAAAACAATGGCAAATTAAAACAAAGACAATCAAAAAAGTTAGTGATGTCTACCGCACACCTTTTACAAATTACAAGAATAAATGTTCGCTGAGGAAAAATAAAAGAGATTGCCACATTAAGTAAGCCATAAAAAACAAATATAATTATTTAAAATATGTCCAACTGAGGATCTTGAATTTATTCCAGAACATAGTTAATCATTTTACTCCTCAAGGGGGTGAGCAGTCAGAAATCATATATTGATAACCTATTAAGGTTCACTCTCTGTACAGAGGGGTTGGGACACCAGAAACAAAACAATGCCTTGTCCTCTTAATGGGACAGCTCTGGGACTCTGATTTGGGATCATTCCTAGACTAGGTATACCAGTAAGCTCCATATTCAATTATCAAAACCCACGTCAGAAGTGCCCTTTTTGGGGATGTAATCCTTCATCCTCATTGTGCACATTCTAATCATCACGTATGAGCTGACGTCTCTCTCTTTCCCACCACACTCTGACCTTCTAGTGAGGCAGAAAAACTTCCAGGGAAGACGGATTTTCATGTCCACACCTGTACCTCGCTTTATACCTGGCACCTGGCACTGCCTAGTATACACTGGTGCTGTAAAGAAACTTGCTATAATAGAACATGGCCAAAAAAAAAAAACCAGTTTCACATATGATTTCAACATTCCATCTTTCATTCCTAAGCGTCCTCAGACCGTACTTATAAGAATAAGCAGCTTTTACAATGTATATTCTTCTCCAGCTAAAGTCCCTTAATTCATATTGATATTTTACTCAAAGTTCATACAACCTATGATTATAAGAGATGAACTTTGAGTAAAATATGTGTATGTTCATCTACATATGTATATATATATATATATATATTTATTAGCTGAAGGTGACAGGTTTCAGATTACTCATTACTGAGATTTGCCATTTTCTAAACATGGTAACTTATTTTTAAATAAAACATGTTCTATAATTTTACCAGACTGAGAATGCCACAATTATTGTCATTATTTTAACTTTGAAATATGAATCAGTGCTGATAAAACCTGTGATTTTAGGCAAGACACTTGATATCAGGGGTTTTTTTTAAATAAATTAAAGATAACCAGAGGCTGTTTTAAAGTTCAAATGAAGTGATATTTGTATAAATTAACTACCTTGATAATTACAAATCAGTATTACATGAAGGAGACACTTTGGTCATCATATTCTATCTAGTTCAAATACAGTGAGGAAGAAAAGTGATTATCAGGTACCAAGTTTTTCTGATAGGAGATTGCTAGGGAAGATAATCAGAATTGTTCAATACGTATACGGAATCCAACTTTCACAAGGATCAAATTGATTAAGCAAGAAGCTGTCATTTTTTGGCAGAAATGGCCAATTTCTGATTCCCTCCTACACGCTGACTGAAGAAGGAGGGGAAAAGGATAACTGAAGAAATGTTGTCATTTCCTTAGCCTGTAACAGAAAAGAACAAATCTGACTCCTCATTAGACCTGTTCCTTTGGCTCTAACCCTGGGCTCTGTGTCCTGGGCTCTGTCACGCTGGCTCTGCACCTTTTGTAAAAGAATGTTGCCTTTAGCCTGAAATATACAGAAGAGCTTATTCTCAAGGCTCTGACCTTTAAAGATATTAACACTTTTGCACTTATATAAAGATAACAAGTTGCAGAACAGAAAATGATGTTTGTTTTGTTAGAGGTTTTACAGGGGCACCATGAGCTGACACACATGGGAACCATGAGCTGACACACGTGGACAGCTGCAAGAATGAAGGATTCCAAAAAGTTTGTACAACCAACCACACCCCCTCCCCTCTTTAGTAGAAAAGAAGCCTGAATTCTGACTTGGGGAAGATGGTTCTCCAGGACATTAGTCCCCTATCTTCTCGGCCTGCTGGCTGTCAGAATAAAGTCACTATTCCTTGCCCCGACACCTTGTCTCCTGATTTATTGGCCTGTCATGCAGTGAGCAGAATGAGTTTGGACTCAGTAACAACACTATCTTTTTAAAAAAGGTTTGAATTCTTCTGTGTCTAATAAGAAGTAAAAGAATTCAGCCATTGCCCTCCTGTCTAACTATGAGCAACAGCAGGAAATGAGGGCCTGTGTTCAGGGCGTTCACAGCAGACCTTTCATGTACAGAGAGAGTCTTCACAGTGAGCACCCTCCCAGCTCCCCTCACCCTCTGTGAAGCACACCCACTTTGACAAAATCCAGAGATACATACGAGTCCATCCCCCTCACTGTATGGGTGGCTCTAATGGGCCAGTCAGAGTGAATCCAATGATTCATTTATTTATTTTTTCTCAACAGTTGGGGATTGGACCATTTTGGGTGCAGACATGAGGTTTAGAACTGCCGTATCCAATAAGCAGTCCTGTTGAATCCGGTCTGATGGAAGAGTCAGTGCCCAGAGGTAGACAGATACACAGTAGAAGAGCCACTGGGAGCCAGATTCCAGCCCAAACCACACAACAAACTCAGCCCACCTCTGTGCCTCACTTTTACTATTGAAGCCAATGAGAGTTAAGATTTTTATAAATGCAACCAAAATCACTGCATAGTGACGTGTTTAGGTTTTCCAGGAGTGGCTGTGGTTCCGGCCTGTTATCCTGGTGTGATTATCACTGGTGTTCCCTGTCTGTGCACTTAAATACCTTAACTTTGAGTCATAAAGGACACATCAAGGAAGATCTACAAAATTCTTCTGGTGTTGAGGCGTGAGACAGAGAAATGGTAACGATTTGACTGTATGGCGTTTGAGCCTTAAGATAATGGTAAAAATCACCTATTTTGGTTGTATACAATAGGATATAATGTTTTAAAATTACAAAAGCTCAATTACGAGAGGCAAATAGCAATAATCTTTGTACCTATCACCCTGCAGGATGAAGAGCCAAGTATATATACACAGAATCTCCTTAAAGCTTTTGATTCATACCAATTAGTAATGAATATAATTGCCTACCACACATTAGACACACCACTACAGGGAAACGTGTCTGGGCAATGCTATTAGTTTTCATTCTTAAGTTGTGTTATTTCAGATACCACAAGGAGGCCAAAACCAGAATGAACAGAGATAAATAAATTCGGATTAATTCGCTTTACAAAAGAAACATTCACTTTAAAAGTTCAATAGTGATTTCATTTTTCAATACTGAATCAACTGTCTTGTTGAATTAAATTATTTAGTGTAGAAAGTTTACATTAAAAGTTAGGAGCTCTGAAATGTTTTAAGCAGCGAAATGCATTTACATGAGATATTATGACAAAAACTGGCTAACGCGACGAAGCATAAAATCATATTGTACAGCCTAACAAACATGCTTATTTAAGAAAAAGATGTATTCAATGGAGAACCTCGTCTGTTTGGAGAACCAGCGTCTGTCAATTTTCCATCTGTACTGGACGTGTAATTTATAACATTCAGATGGAGTTAACCAGCAATTTCATCAAGAGTAATAATCATGAAAAGGTAATCAAATACAAACTTCCTCTGTCAAAAAAGGGCAAATAAGGCCATTCGTTCATGAGCTCAGGGAATATTTAAAATATTTAAAATTCTGTTTTAGGGCAAGGTCTGCATTAGGCTAAGGAAATGATTCCTAAGAAACGATCAAATAGGAATGCATTTCTTTCCATCTTATTATATTTAGCAGTCATTAACGCTGAAAAGTCAGATTCTCTACTTATATTTAGGATTTTATGTTCCAAGGTGAATGCACATAACTTATATGTAATGAGCCTACGAATTTCTTACGAGTAACATCCAAAGGCAGGCAAAATAATAAATTTGGTCAATTCCATACAGATCACGTCCTCCCATCTGATGTTCGGAATGCTGTCAATTACTGATAAAGGGTTTGTAGTTCCATAAGCACTATTTGAGATTTATCAGTTATATGTGTAGCAAGATCTTTGGTTTCTGGAGTAATTCCACACCAAGAGAGCAGGAATAAATGCAGTACACTTACACTGGACAGGACTGCCTTTCACAGGCTAAGTTCAAACCAACTTAACACTCATGAATATCCACACCATTCTGCCTGCAGGCAAACGTCACCTCCCCAGCCCACACTCCACGTTCAACAACCCTCGTCAATCTTAAAGGGAAGTTAAAATACTAATAAAATATAAACGTGAGGCTTTTCAAAGACATGAGTGCCATAAATTAATAACAGAACACATAATTTTGGTGGGAAAATAGATCAGTTAAATTATATTTCTCAAAGCAAAGACAGTTTTCATCATGATCCTGAGAATACCTAAGCATGCCAAGCTATCTCCTGTCAGCTTCCTTTGTTTTATCATTCCGTGGGTCTATCATTAAAAAATAAGTAAACATACACATGAAGATATTGTGTAACTGGCTTGAATATAACCATTAGCAGAATTCTTCAGCCACAGCTAGTCTTAGGATGGTAGTTCAAGAAACAAACCAAAGATCCAGAAGCAAGTGGTCTAAAAAGAGGAGATGAAACAGAGGACAGGACAGATTCCAGAAGATAAGTCTTTGAATTCTGAGTGAAAATTCAAAATAGGGGCTGGACTGGACTTGACCAAGTCCACCAGAAAGAAGTTCCATTTGTGAGGAGACATGATTCTCTAATACCTCAGGACCACTAGTTCCTTCAACATTATCCAAAAATATCTACTCTCCTCTCTTCTGACCTCCAGGAAGACTCTGAGGACACATCTGGCAGACTGGACGTTGTCAGATGCCACAAGATTTAAGAATCCTTCTTTATGGTATTCGCACTGTTGATGTGAGTTTAATCCCCTGGCCAGCAAAGGGACCTGCTGCATCCGTGGCCTCCCAGCACGAGAACACACCTGTCTGAACAGAGTATTTCCTTGAAAATTCGTGGCCGTACAGTCCAAGTTTGAAGTTGGGAGACTCTCCACCCATGTTCCCTATAAGTGCATCCAATCCTGTCCTGAAAAAAATGGAACATTGTCCAAAGGATGGAACAGAGACACAGAAATGCATGCCCAGGGGGCAAGGAAAAGCCGAGAAAACTAACAGAGGAGAAAGTACCAATTATACTTAATTTAATTACAGCAAGTGTAGTAATACTAATAACATGGTGGTTATATGCTCAAGCTGAGATAATGGCTTTTTAAGAAAGCTATGCCTAACAGAAGCCTTAAGAACAACTAACCATTTAAACTACATGATTTAAATTTCCAGAGATCTATTCCAGCACCACCACACACACCATCAAAATACTTATTTTATAACAACTAGTGGTCAGGCTTTAAGATCTGATCGCCCTGTGGTAACCCAAACAAAGGATCCATGATGGGCAAGCAAAACACCAAACCAAACAAACAAAACTCACAAAACCTGATAAAAATATGTATTAAGCCTTTTACTCAGTAATTAACAAGGTCCTTTTATTCAGTATTTTCCTCCAAAGAAAATAAATAGACGTGAAAGAGGGGGAAAAAAGTCAAAAAACACCAGAATAATCGATTACACTTTGCAAAACACACTTCCAACCCTCGCTACACCGGAACAGTCCAAATAATATGCCAGATCTTTGACTTATCAGACAATACAGAAATGAGACCAGAGGTGTTTCAGCAAGCACACTGCAGTCTGAAGAGCACGAGCAACATGACAACAGTACTGAAACACTGGCATAGCCAGGCGGAAATTTAGAAGCACCAGGACAGAAAAGACTTCCATTAAGAAAGGAGGGCTTGTTCAAGTCTACACTTGTTCCTGTGGAAGAATCAGCAAAGAGTGTCCGTCCACCTAAAACGTTCTCTTCTTTACTAGGGTTCACTGGACAAGCCTTGATCAGGTGAGATTATCTTAGAGTGTGGGAGAACAGGCTGAAAATGTAGAGTAAACAAAAATACATGTTTTGCTTACCTTTTAAATGTTCTTTCTCCTCTTTTCTATGCCAGTCCAGATGCTTGAGAATAGTTCCTCCCTGCCAGTAGACAGAGAGAGTAAAATTGAGTCTTTTGGTGACCTCAAATCCCAATCTAGGTGGTTCAGAATCTTCAATGGCAGATTTTGGAAGTAAAAATCATTTGAATGATTGAGAAGACACAAAAAGCCTGTAATAATTGTTATCTGAGTCAGTCGAATGAACTTTTCTCTGTGGTCATTTGTACGAATCTATAAGGGAGAGGGTCTTGGCTGGCATAGAAAAAAAATAAAAGAAAGAGCATTATTTGTAGGCTGTGTTCCCTTGATGCCTCATTCTTTCCAAATCTCGCTCATCTACTCAACTCACATTTATAGAGGAGCCACTCAAAATTGCAGGTCACTGACCAGATGTTTCCTTATCCACTAGCTATTTACTATTTTTAACAACCCTGTGAGACAGTCATCATTATCCCCTAATATCTTGCTCCTGAATTATATTTTTAAAAGTTCCAAATGGTGAGCTGGCTCTTGCTTGCCGAGTTTTTTCTGCAGTCCATATGCTGTTTGGTGAATGGCTTCTTAGATTTCGGCAGAATTAGTATCTTCTTCCTGGAAACTCGTTTGCTATTGGTAAAAACTGTTTTTGCTTGCTTTTGTTTGAAATTAACACAGGTCCTCTAGCAGCTTTTCAGGAAGAAGTGCAAAAAGCTAAGATGCAACCATTTGATAGAGATTAAATGGTACCATCTGAAATAAAACTGAGTCCAGGAGTAGCACTCCATGGAAACTGCTTCCTTTTTTTTTTTTTTTTTTTGCTTCCTTTGAGAAATTGCTCACTTAAGATCAAATTCCTAAGGATACTAACATTTGTGATTACTGCTGTAACAACAAAGAACAAATCTGACTCCATATTAGACCTGTTCCTTTGGCTCTAACCCTGGGCTCTGTTTCCTGGGCTCAGTCATGCTGGTTCTGCACCTTTTGTAAAAGGATGTTGCCTAGAGCCTGACATAGACAGGAGAGCCCATCCTCAAGGCTCTGACCTTTAAGGGTGTAACACTTTTCCATTCATATAGAGATAAAAAGTTGCAGAACAGAGAATAACATGTGTCTTATTGGAGGTTTATAGGGACATTATGACCTGATCTACAGGGACAGGTGAAAGAACAAAGGATTCTGACACCAAGAAGTTTGCAACAACCAACCACACCCCCTCCCCTTTTAGTGTAAAAGTAGCCTGAATTCTGACTTGGGGAAGACGGTTCTCCAGGACATTCATCCCCCATCTTCTTGGTCGACCAGCTTTCTGAATAAAGTCATTATTCCTTGCCCCAACAAACATCTCATTCTCCCGATTTACTGGCCTGTCATGTAGCAAGCAGGATGAGTTTGGACTCACTAACACTAGCAATGACTTATAAAAAGAATAAAATTATTATCATTTTCCAAAGCTCATAGAAGGATGTGTAAGTACTTCTTAAAGATAATAAGTAAATTGTAAGAACTTAAATTCAAAATTCAATGGAACATTGATGAAATTCCACACTAATTGGTTCCATTTTTCTCACTTAGTTTAGGAAAGCCATTGAAACTTTAATGCGATGGAATCTATCCCTTTTCCTAATCACAAGTCAAGTCTAGGTTTCAATAATCCTTGTCATCATGGTCTGTGTCTTGATTTCAACATACCATACTTTGGGAAAATAAAACTACCACACAAGAGTAACACCACTGTGTCCAAGGATGAGTGACTAAAATAAACCTACTCTCATTTCTACATTCACCTTAGTCATCCTGCCCAAATAAATACACTAATATTTATATACCTCTTCATAGTTCTTACAGTGATTTTCAGATTACAAAACATTTTCTTACACAGGTTTTTCCCAGCTCTCACAACCACCTTCAAGACCAAATGTATTATGCAAACTTCATTACTGTAAAAATTGGGTTGGCTGTCACAGTTGGATGACCCTATAGCTTCCTGTCCAAACCAACACATATCTGAGAATGAAAGAGGGTGGTATTTTCAATTGTGTCAGGACAAAGACAAACCATGAAGGTCCCCAGAAGACCTGGATGTCGAGTGACCCCAATGACAAATGATAACGTTAACCTTCAATCCAGGTCTTTTGAGTTTAAATCCTATTTTTTTCCTGCGACATCACATGACTCCATGAAATCTTTCGACCTAAACATCTGAGTGATGAATTCTTCAGTGTCTGTTTCCCTGGTAGCCTCCTTACCCAGCTCAGCACACCGAGGAGAACTTTTCCTTTGTTTTCATGAAACTTGGTAATGCCTATTACTTACACAGTGCTTTACTTCAAGGTAGGTGCAAACAACAGCAGCAAAAATAACAATCCTACAGTGAGATTTATGTCAGAGAATGTTCTGCCTATGTTTTCTTCTAAGACATTTACAGTGTCTTGTCTTACGTTTAAGTCTTTAAGCCATTTTGACCTTATTCGTGTGTACGATGTGAGGGAGTGTTCTAACTTCGTTGATTTACATGCTGCTGTCTAGTTTTCCCAGCACCACTTGCTGAAGAGATTGCCTTTACTCCATTGTATGTTCTTGCCTCCTTTTGCGGGGTGGGGGAAGGGGCTGGGAAGGGATACATTGGGATTCGAGAATAAATTCAAGATTTGCAGATACTAACCACTATATATAAAACAGATGAGCAAGTTCATACTGTATACCACAGAGAACTATGTTCAATATCTTGTAGTAACTTACAGTATCAAATGATATGAAAACAAACACATACATGTTCATGTATGACTGAAGCACTGTGCTGTACACCAGAAATTAACACAACATGGTAAACTGACTATACTTCAATAAAAATACAAAAGAATAATCCTAGTAACTTTTTTCTGCTTAACCACTTTCTAATGGGCTATTTGTGGGGTGTTTCTAATCCTACCAATGAAGTGGGAGACATTTTCACCAATTATTATTCGTTTGGTGGATTCTGGCTTCATGCCACTGCTTGGCACAGGAGAGTTGATATTAATTGTACTTCTAACTGTAAATATTCTTCCAGAATTTGGTACTCTTTCACAAATGACAAATTCCACATTAATTTAGAGAAGATAAGAGCATTTAAAAGATGCATTATTATTACAGTTAAAAAGTACAGAAAAATGAAGCTATACTAAAAGCAAAAACTGTTTATCTTTCACAATGAACACAGTCTCACATGCATATTCATTTATTTACTGGATTACGTAGTTTTTAACGTATCTGTGTGATTTAATTAATAAACTCTTAAAGGATCCTGGACTTTGCTGAGGCAGTTGTTTTATTTTCATTGTTTTTTGACTAATGTAACCCCCAAAGTATAACAAAGCACCTCACCCACGACAGATAATTAATAAACAAACATTTGTCGACTGGCTGAACGCAGGAGTAAAGCCCACATTTCACCTGCAGACACATTTATAAAGAACATTTAGTGGGTAAAGAGGATGGCATGTGGGTTAACTTCCGCCCACCGCTGCTTTCTGAGGACAGCTCACCTAAAAGGAATTGATCCAAGTCCCTCACTATATTATAAGCAAAGATGCCAGCACCCTCTTGCGATGCCATCAAATCTGTTTCCGTGGGCCTGAGTTGTACTAAATTCATATTTGGAATGACTTCACCATCCCGTTGAGATCCCTAAAATAAAACTGCAGGCAACTGCAAGATTTCATCCAAAGAGCTGATCACATTCAGGGAAGAAGCTATTTTTCCCTTTCTGAAATCAAAAGTCAAGTACTTGTTTTAAAAAAAGAATCCCCATTCTCTTGGTCAGACTTGAGAATCACACATATATCCATTTTAAACAAGGAGAATTTTGAGATATTCTTCTCACGGTTCCCTTTCTTACCACAATTCCAAGATCGAGACTTGTTTTAGTTAGCCCAGAGCTTAATTTTTCTGTGCCAGATGAGAGGTATGACAGGCAGTGTGCAGACCTGACTGTGCGTATTATGGTATGGTAGAAGGATCCAGTAGCACCACTATGGTGGAGAGCACGCTGTGGGACGGTCTGGGCAGAAGAATATAATAACGTAGGAAGCTCATGAGACAAAACAAACCTTGACATGATTTGCTCAAAATGCCTATAATTCTCTGTTCCTTTATAATAGCTCCAATTATAAAACCAGGCTTCAGAATTCCTCAAGTAGGTTAAACTTCTGAACCAAGTATAACAAGAGCTACTTTTTTTAAAATCCTTGTAAACCAATCGCTTGAGAAAGTTCTGAGAATCTGATGAAAGGCAGGAGCGTTCAAGCCAGAAAATTATATCTCTCAGTACAGACTCTCATAGTTTTCACACAGTGGCATACAATTTCACAGGACTCACCCGGCCCCAAGAAAGTATCCAGGAACCCTTTTACCTATGAATAATCAAGGTTAAGAACGCTCTACTCAAAAATAACATGCCCATCAGAAAGCCGAACAAACTCAGTACCAGTTTGGTAAGACAACATCAGTGTAAAAGAGTAACCAATTTAGCAATTAGGGATGAAAAAAAAATCAGGGGGAGGTTAGAGCTCAGTGGTAGAATGTGTGCTTAGCATGCACGAGGTTCTGGGTTCAATCTCCAGTACCTCCATTAAAAATGAATAAATAAACCTAATTACCACCCGCCAAAAAGGAAAAAACACAAAAATATAACAGTGCTATATATATATATAGATATATATGGCCATATATATATATAGATATATCTATATATATCTATATATATATGTATATATATATATGTATTATATACATAACTATGTTTTTTTACTCAATAATTGTAACTGAAACGGTTTTCTCTTGACCAATATACATTCAGTAGTTTCTTTCTTTAGTCAGCATGGTACAGAAAATTTATGGGAAAATAGTGCACAGTGAGTATCTTCTAAATTATCATTGGCTTCAGGCTCATATAATGCTCTGGAATCACCATTATTTTCTACTTATCATTGCAGAGTGTAAACAGGACAGAGAAGACAATTCAGTAACTGTGATCTCCTTAATTTTTCACATTATCCCTTCTCCATAAAAAGTCCAGTAGAATAAAAATCCTAAAAGGGGGATTCAATTATAATGACAAAAATGTCTTCACCCCCAAATTTTACATTTCAGTCAAGAGCAAAATATTTTAGCATGCACATGAAGCTGAAATTTTTAGTAAATCACATATAGAACATATCTAACTAGAATTAGACTTCAGAACTGTAACTAAGTGTCACAGTCAACAAATATTCGTTGATTGCCTACTGAGTTCAGGGCACCAGCTGTGGAGCCAGGCTGCTACAGGGGTCGGGGGGGAGGTCCAGGTCACTGCTACCTACTCAGGTGTTACATACTTGAACTACAAAGCTCCAAGCAATAATACTAGGGGACCCTTCTACCTCTTGAACCAAGTGACTTTTAAAAGCATATAATGTCTCCATATTCATAATCTTTAAGGCTTCTTCTTGCCCAAGAGATGGTGGGGGCTGGGGATGGTCCAGGTGGTGGAAGGTGGTAGAAAGCCACCGTTTTAACATCACAGCCATGGCCAGGTGTGTGTGCCTATAAATCCAAAAGAACTTACTGCCAATTCTCCCACACTCTGCTGTGACCTCAAGAAAACCAGCCAGTCATCTAGAGAAGGTTTAGAGAATTGAAAAATATTCAACATAACCTCAGGAGGTTCATGTTTTAAGTGATGGTCTCTCTTGTGGTTCACAAGCATGTGATTATAGCTAGTTTTAATGCTTTCTCTATATTAAACAGAGTCGCTAAAATTAAAACCATAAACCTTTAAATACCAAAGAATTGATGGGACTGCTAAGAATCTATGTGAGTGTAAAAGAAAAATGTGAAAGTTAAATTCAAGCAAAAAAGTCTAAAGCATTTCACTCACTGACAAAAATAACATCATGGGAAGAAATTAAATGAATAAATATTTTGTGACAATAGAGGCAGTAAATTAAAGACTATGAATGTCATGCAAATACCACTCATACCTGCCACTAAAAAGAAAGAGAAGCATTTTGGAACTTCAAATGAAACATTTTTATCTAATGTAAAACAAATTGTGGAGTTGGAAACCAAATCTTTCACAGGTCATTTTAAAGTCAAATAAAATTTTAGTACTGCAAAAATAGACGGTTCTGAAAAGGATTCCTGGGCAAACATTGTTATTTAAGGATTATCTGTCACCAACACTGAAAACATAAATGATGGGTTGGTGCATCTGTCAAAGGATCAATTTAACAATGCTTGACAATGAACTAAAACAGCTGAGGAAAGAATGGATGTGTAAAAATAACTCTCCGAAATTAGAAGCCTGTACTATTTTCTCAGACATTTTCAGAGACTGATTTTTTAAACTGTTTTCTATCAACGAACCACCAATCACCAATGGGAAGAAGATATGACAGAAACTGATTGATCTTTTGATTGGTTTATTTTTGTTATCTGGCACCCCTCCTACTCCCTTTGCTTCTTCAGATGTCTTCGCGTCTACAGAACTGTCTCCTTGTACACTGGGAGTTTGTTCTTTTCTAAGATGTTATTCTCAGTCTTCTTCCAAATCCCTGGCAGCCTAAAATACCTCTTGGATTGAAGTCAGTCTCTTCCACAAGCATATGCTCTTTACATCTATAGTAATAGCTCAGAACTCTTCCAAGTCACAAAATCACATTCCCAGGGGTCTCACTAGCCCTTTAAATCAATGGATCCTACTCCAAACTCATTTGTAAGGTCCAGTCCATTTTCTATGTTGTTTTTCTAGTTTCTACTAATGGAATCCCCATTTCGCCAGCCAGTGAGCCTCAAATTTTCATTATTTTTGACTTTCACTTTTGTTTCTGCCATTACATGGCCAATGTAATACGACTGAGACGACTTTTAAATAAAACATGGTCCAGCACACAGGCAATGGTCAATGCGTACTGGTTACTGTTGTTTCTGTAACTGTCTTCAATATAGATCATGCATTAGCTCACGTGGAAACCTCCCTCTTCCTTAATGAAGTCTCTGTTCTCCAGCCCAGTGACCCATCTTCAAGCAACAGTATATTTGTGTACTACTTGGACACATCTATAAGTGAAACAAGTCTCCCATATTAAAATGAATACTGGTAACCCCATACTTCCTTAAGGAATAAACTTGTAACAGGGAAGAACAAATCTGACTCCATATTGAATACGTCCTGGGCTCAGTCACGCTGGTTCTGCACCTTTTGTAAAAGAATGTTGCCTGGAGCCTGAAACAGACAGGACAGCCCATCCTCAAGGCTCCAACCTTTAAGAGTGTAACACTTTCCCATTCATATAGAGATAGAAAGTTGCATAACAGAAACTAACATGTCATCTTGGAGGTTTATAGGAACACTGTGACCTGACCCACGTGGACAGTTGCTAGAACAAAGGATTCTGATACCAAGAAGTCTGCAACAACCAACCACGTCCCCTACCTTTTTAGTATAAAAGGAGCCTGAATTCTGACTTGGGGAAGATGGTTCTCCAGGACATTAGTCCCCCATCTTCTTGGTCTGCCAGCTTTCCAAATAAAGTCATTATTCCTGGCTCCAACACTTTGTCTCCCAATTTACTGGCCAGTTCAAATGAGTTTGGACTTGGTAACAAACTCAGGAAGTAAACACATTTCACCAAATATGCTTATTCATGTTTGCTTCTATTAGAGTGAATTTTTAAATGAACACAATTGAGAGGAAAGCTATTTGATTTTTTTTAACTTTGGTGTGGTTTTTGTCATACACACACAATAGTTTAATTTTAATAGTCAAAGTGTGAGTCTTTTGTGTTTTATTTAATAAACCATGTCTTATAAGTCAAAAGGATATTCTTTTATATTTCACCCCTGAATGTTTCTAAAAACATATTTTTGTTTATGGGATGAGTCATGTTTAATTTTATTTACTTTCCCATATAGATGGTCAATATTCTAAACATTTCTCCCTTCTCTGTCTCGTAAACCAAACTGCTATATGTACGTCAATCAATTTCTGGTCTTTTGTTCTTTTCCATTGTACAGTTTTGCCTGTTCTTATACAAAAACATCATATAGCTACTATGTCTTTATAATAAGCTTTGATGCCTTGGCCACTCACGGCCGTATACTGTTCTATATCAGCTTTCAGATTAGCTAATCAATTTCCATGAAATTCTACAAGAATTTCATTCAAATTATGTTTAATTTATAAAATTAATGGACGACACTGTACATAACTGTAATATTAAATTCCACTGCCAGCAAATGTGGTATTCCTCTCTTCATGTATTTACATTCCATGTGTTTATTTTCTTTTTAAGACTGTTAGAACAACTCCAAAGACAGCTACTGAAAATGAAAGGAATGGTATAAAACTTCTGATCAGTGTGCCTTTGTCACCTAGGAAATGCCAACATCAGATGTGTGACAACTTCCCAGAGCTGAATCTAAGGGTGTGGAACACAAACAGATGCCCGGTGACCACAGTAACCACAGCTATCCTCCTCGAAAATGTCAGATGTTCAAATTTTCTAAATCTTAGCTCACTCACCCATCAACAGAAGAGACACAACCCCACTGAAGTCACATTCACAGCCTTTAACAGTTGTCGAGCTACTGTTTCAATAACATTTTCATTATTGTCACAAAGACCCCGCACATCCTTTTTCAGGTGAATTAAATGGTAATAACTCTGTAGCTATTATGAATAGGATAGTTTTTCCACTTTATTTCCCATGGGTTCCTCATCACATCACTTTCAGTTTCTCTATGGTACTTACAGGTCTGATACCGTCTTACATAACAGACATCTGCTCCACTGCCCATCCCTCCCTTCCAGAAGGTGAGTTCCTTGACAGCCAGCATCTTGTCTGTATCTCTCATTGCTGCATTTCCAGCAATTAGCATAATCCGTTGTCCCAAGGAGGTGCACAATATGTACTTGTTGCGTTAATCAATTCATATTGATCTAATGATATGTCTTACATGTAACTATATGATCATCGGATTTGTCCTGTTTCATGACTCTGGAATTCTGCCATCCACTAGAATGAGACCAAAGGACCAGCATCATGGCCAAACCAGGAGGATCTGCTAAAGGAAGATGAACTGACATCCCCAGTTCATGTCTCCTCCAATCTCTTCTTCCCTTCTCTTCTTTCCACACATTTATTACACTCGAACAAGTCTTTGCTTGTCTAATTCTACCTTCATGGGATTTCCTTTTTCCTCTCCTCCCCACTCCTATCTGTTTATCTCACCCAAAGGAATTTCATTAGGAGAAAAAGTTCAGAGTGTTCTGAACAAACTTCTTAGTGTTATAAAGCCACAAGGCTGAAGTGAGCTTCAAGCCTTGCTTTTGTCTTAAATCTTGCAGGAAAGGATGAACACAACATATTATTTTCTTCTGCTTCTAAGAACTTTCCCTTTGCAGGATGCTGTCTTTTTTCTCTGCAACTAATTCTGCCCCATCATCTTCTTGAACCAGATGGTGCCCCTGCTGTATTTAAATAGCTCTTATCCTCTTCACCTATAAATAAATTGACATTACAAAGTTCCTTCCACCAGGCTTACTCATCTAAATTTATCTTTAAAAAAAGAAACACGGGGTTACTGCTTCAAAAGCACGCTCAATCCCTACACAGCAGATACGTAAACACCACGAAGATTAAGGAATCCTTTTAGAACAGAGACACTGCCAACGAAGAACTCAATGACTTCCTCACCCGTCCATGTTCACAAGGTATTCCAACCTTTCCCCCCATTTTAATGCCACTTTTTTGTATATTATATCTTGCTATAGTTACACGATGACAGAATTGATGCTTTGTGGCATTGTTGGAAAGTTTCATTGAAGAAACTGGACAAAGGAAACATAAAGGGGAACAGATAAAAGAAAACACTGAACACTGAGGGACTCAAAAGACTGAAAGGAAATGTGGAGGGAAAATCCTAGAGGTAAACAGCACAGCTGTTCTCAAGCGGAGCGTCTTTGTGTACCAGGCGTGGAGCGAAGGAAACCAGCGTGGGAGGGAAAAGGCCACCTTCCTCGTACGCCTTCCTCTGAACTGCTCAGCTTGTAGGAACAGCTGTGACTTCTCTTAAATAGATGCCAACACAGGGGTTTTAATCAGCTTACGATGGGAAGTGTGTTCGGAATTCCTTGCAAATATTAGCACTAAAAACAGAGACAAATGGACGGAACTGGAACAAATCTAGGCAATTTATAGGCTGAAAAGGATTAGATTTTAAAATACTTTCCTGGTGAGGACTGGAAATCCAGAAAACATGAACGCAATCACAAGGACCCAGGGAGTCTAACCGAAAAGTTACTGTGTCACCCCGAGTGTGGGGTTTACAGGTGCAAATGAAGATAAGAAATGATGTAGGTATAATAATAAAACAAGGGGGATGAGGAAATTTAATCTAAATGGGCCGTGCGTAAAGGAACTCATCTGTTACAACTGTCATCTAGTTTAGTGCTCTCAATCATTTCTGCTCAATATGTATATATTTATGTTTTGTTTATGGATTCATAAAAAGTGTGCTTAAGTATTTCATTCAACTGAAAATGAGTTATGACAGAATCCAGGAAAATTTATTAAAGCAAATACACCGCTTAGAATATACTGCTTAAGGTACACACTACTGTATATAAAATAGATAAACAACAAGGACCTACTGTACAGCACAGGGAACTGTATATTCAGTATCTTGTAATAACCTATGATGGAAAATATGAAAAAGAATATGCATATATATGTATGACTGAATCACTATGCTGAACGCCAGAAACACATTACAAATCAACTACACTTCAATAAATATATATATATGTATGTATATAGCGCTTAACTACTTTATGCACAAGCTTAAATAAAAACTTTTTTTTAAAGCTACAGGCTAGTCTGTAACATGTCAGTATTACTGTAAATAAACATTGGAATCTTGATCATGTGTTGTACACAGAAATATAAAGGTGGAGCCAAGGACATGTCGATTTCGGAATTTTAGCCCTGTGCGCCTGCCTGTTACAGGACTCTAAAGACTAGCTCTCAAACAGTTTTCCTCATAAATCTGCACTTTTTTTGGTTCTCAATCATTGAATGGCACATTTTAAAGGAATAAAACTAATTAAAGAATGAATAATAAAAACCCTAATTTAAGGTTATAAAAATAAACCTCTTAAGAAAACCCACACACAATATAAGATCGCTAAACCTCTAATTTCCCGCTGCAGGTTAAGAATAACAGCTTGCCCACTCCAGCCACACCGGGGCCACTTTACCACAGCAGTCACAGCTGCTGCCATTTACCGTGCTTTCCCTAAATATGATGTGATGAAGTTTACTTGTACACACACAGGCACAGGCACACACATCACTAAATCCAAGTGCAGAACAATGGACCAGAAGTGTGGATTTCTGGGAAACCAAAGCCAGCAGGCTATGGCCTGAAGGAAATGCACACGAGGCTAGGTCTTCAAACGCCAAAAGCTGGTGAGGATTTGTTTTTCTCAGCACACACATTAGCAGACACCGCTGGTGGTGCCGCTTTGGTGCACTCCAACTGGAGGACCCTGTTGACCCAAAGCTCCAAAGGGCCGGCCAGGGTGGGACGCGCACACAGCCCACCGTGACCTCATCCCATCCGAACGCCTGGGGCCCACCTGTCTGACTCCCACAACCTGCAATGGATGCTCACAGGCCTTCACTACTCTTTAACTGAAGGGTATGTTTAAGTTTTATCTCCTTAACTAGATGGACATTACTTATGGCCACAAAATACACCTGATTGTGTTTTCCTTTTCAACCCTCCCTGTTAATTCTACTGAATATAGAATTTCAAATGGTTCCATCTTTGAGAAGAATGACTCTGTACACAGTAAGCACTGAGGTACATATGCATTTTGGGATTTCTATGAATTACAAAATTCATTCGGACTGTTGGTTAGTCTTTTGTTAAAAAACTCTTACACTGACCAAGAATGTATACATAGCGTTAAACCCATAATGAGCTTCACATAAGACACAAAACACTTACTATTTATTACAACTGACCCTTTCGAACACTAGGTTTTTCCAACTGCCTTCCACCCATCAGTATTAGCAGCTCGCTGATTGGCTGAGGAAAACCCACTGGACCACAGCTCTCATCCCCCACATCCAACGTCACGGTGACAATGACAACCGCTCCTTCCTGCGGTCCAGGTCAGAACCCTGGTGGCTGAAAGCATGGGAATTGTACCGCTAGGAGTTGTTCATATGATTTTGGTTAGCACAGAAAAATGCCATGCTATTTTAACAGTTGATAATTCACTCTAATAGATATTAAACATCTGCAAATGATACTTTGTTTTCACGGACATTTCTTGTTGCTTCTGTTTTAAAAATCTATTCCTTTAAGAGAAAAGTTGTTCAATTTTAAGGAAAAAATATTTAGTGACTAATTTAGTGAATAGCAGGTGGGCATAATTTTGCTAAAAAGTGTGAAAGCATGTAATGCCAAGTTGAGTCTGGAGGAAAGGAGTCAAGGTCCTGACAATGGGACCGAGGCTGATGTGCTCATTGTTTTATATCAAGGGCCTCGCGCATTCGTTGGGCTTATCGTGATCTTAATAAACATTTGTGGAACACATATAGTACATAGGTCTTGTCACTAGATTTTAAAAATAATGTATCAGCTTTGAGCAAAAGACATCATAATTACATATGCAAAATAATTCAATGACTATGAAACTCTCGGTGCTGGAAAGACCTTTCTTACTAAACTGTCTGAAACTACCACAAGTCAATCTGGTCAGATCCCTGCAAGCCAGGTTCACCCATGAATGACAGCTAGGTAACAGATTTGGCATCTCCTGTCACACGTGCACATATCCTCACTTGCAAGAGCAGTTCTCAGGCGATTTAGAAGACTGAAGGAGTGTGGCATGGCCAGATTCCAGACACGACGTACCTTCTACGTTCCAATCAAAGCCAGCAGCTCATCAGCACTTTGGACATCAGCTCTAATGTGAGACATTAAATTACAAGATGTTCAAAAACCACACTATGTTGTTGTATAATTGTACAACTGTATAACTGTGAAAATGCACAGCTGTGTATTATACAGTTAATAAATTGTCTGACCTCTAATAAACATGGAAAGAAAAATTAATCGACTGTAAAGATGGCCACTTTCAAAGAATTTAAGAAGTAAAATATTCCAGGCCACAGGCTGTATATCCATATTTATTTCAATCCTTAAAACACTGATTAAATATCCAGTTTGAAGACTCAAACAAAAGACCATCTTGCGTTTAAAGTGGTTTCTAAGACAGACCCGGAGGAACCATAAAGACTTAAATATAATTACAAATTATGATGAGCGAAACAGATCCCATGCAATCGGGGAGAATCTCCACGTATAAGAACGTCAGTGCAGCTGAAATAAAAAAACAAATCAGTAGCTTACATATGATTTAGCTCAAGAAGTCCAAAAAGCCAACCCACCTGAAAAAAATGAATCTTCCCTCCCGCTGCCTCTTGGTCAAAAACACTGAATACGTGTCAGACAAGATGAACACTCCTCTATTTGATAACTTACTGTTGAAATGACCTGGGTCACTTTAGGTGTATGCAGCGCCTTTTATGTGATGGGTCACATAGACACTGCAGCCATCAGAACGCAAAGCAAACATAATGGGTGAGTGTGAGAAAGTTAAGAGAGATGGCATTTAACATGTGTGAAAACGGACATGTTAAATGTTAACCCGTCACAAGCAGAGTGCACCCAGAAACACAGGTGCTAAGTGCCCGTGGAGGGATGTACGGGTGTCTGTGCTGTCTTCCTTTGGATCAGAATAACAGAATCGGAGGCCATGAAGATTAAGGACAGCCTGGCTCACTGGGAACTGGCTGGATCTAAAAGCTCATCAAGCTTCCCTCTACTTGGTTGAAGGGGGACTGTGACCCTCATCCAAGCAGATGCTGATCCTTGAAAAAGTCCCTACACCTCCCTGCCAGTAAAACCCAGCGCCCACCAGATGTCTCTTCAGTCAATCAAGGTAAGTGGTAAAATAAATATACGGATACTATGAAAAAAATGACTGCAGCACAGACAAAGGGTACTATTATCCCAACAAATCAGATCAAAGATGACCGAGCACAGAAACGTGAAGAAAGAATTCTAAGATTGTTCTACAACATCAGTGAATTGCTGGGGAACCAAGACCCCTGAGCTGTGGGAGATGTGAGCTACGGAACACAAATAACACAGACTCAGCCTAAGGATGATACACGCTTATGGGAAAGAAAATGGAAACTTGGGACAGAAACAGAATCAAATTCAAATACTTGGTTGTGTGGAAGAAGAAAAAAAAAACCAAACAAAACAAAATAACAATGTGAGTAAACAGATTAAAAGTTTCCCCACTGTCCTTCACAAACTTACTGAAAGCAGCTCTATTCCTAATCATTTCCCCACAATATTTTAACATATAAAAATACAGGGAGAATCCTTGAGTAAACTTCAGATCACTTATTGTGTTTATACTTCCTAATATATACCTTTGAAATAAGTACTACTTAATCTCCTAGTTAATAGCTAAGGAAACTGAATCACAGAGGACCCTGGAGGCAGGGTTTATGGACGGCACCACAAGGAGAAAGAGGGAGGAGGCCTATATAAACGTGAGTCACTGTCCACATCGCTAAGGGTCATGGTTACTCTGATTTCTCCTGATTGCATTGCTTAACTCTTCTTTAAATGTGAGTTTACAAGGGGATCTCAGTGGTAGAGTGTGTGCTTAGCATGCATGAGGTCCTGGGTTCAATCCCCAGTACCTCCTCTGAAAAATAAATGCATAAATCCAATTACCTTCCCCCTAAGAAGAATAAATAAATAAAAGATAAATATGAGGTTATAACATCAGTTCCTTCTTCATAAAATAGAATTTCTGGTGAGAACTTAGGAATATGCTTAAAACATTAAAACTATACATTATTTTTCTTGTTATTTGTTGGATAAGAGGATCTTTATTAGAATTAAGAAATGTGGATGGCTTTCTCACCATTAACAGCCTACTTTCATTTGCTGAAACACCATCAAAGCAAAACATGGCAGCACAAAGGCTAAGCACAACATGCTGTCCTCTGTGCAAGAAATGCATCTTCCATTAACAGATCAGATAGAGCTGTGTTATGCCTTTCAGCAGTCAAAAACAATACCTAATCTAAAAAGAGAGGTGCATTTATTTAAATATCTCAAATTAACCGTTTCAATATCACTTAACAATGAATAGCTTCTACACATCCTCCTAATAAATGTTTTTTTTAAATTGAAGTATAGTTGATTTATAGTTTTGTGTTAGTTTCTGGTGTACAGCACAGTGAGTCAGTTTACAAAAATAAATGTATATTTTAACATACTTTTCATTATAGTTAGTTATTGAATATAAAGATAGTTTCGTTTTTAACATTGCTCTCTTTTAATCTAAAAATTATGACAGTTTTTAAGGGGCACATTCAAAGGGCCATAACTTAATAATTCTAGGTAACTTACAAAATTATAATAGGATTAGTGATGCATGGTGTAGGCTATTTTTATAAAAATCTCTTCTTTCTTCTTGATTCCATTCCAAACCCTGCAAAAACTATTCATATACTGTAATCAAGTATCCCGCTGAGAAAATACTATATGCAAAGCCTTGTTCGAGAGACTGGAGGTAAAAACAGAAATTCCAAAATTCTACGATTGTACAATCAGGAAGTAAGGCAAGGTGTAACAGCCAACTTCATATTTGTATGTAATGAATACTAAATGCCTGTTACAAACACTGGAGTGCCAAGAAATTCAGAAGCACTGTTTCCTCCTCCGAGGTCATCTCTTTGGGGTCCCCACCCCACCCCCTTAACCCACATCCCAAATTTTCTTCTCAGTGGCCATCCTCGGCTCACGGAGACTGCCCATCATTGTCCAGGCTAGGACAGGACCCTGCTCAGAGGAGGCTGCCCCGGACTGTCTTTCACAGCACACACAGTAAATGCAACAAGGCTAATCAGGTCTCTGCTGCTCACCTACCCAACCAGATGGTAAGCTCCTTAGGTAAGGAACGAGGTTTCTCTTTCAACCAGCACACTGCAGGACTCACCCGTGGGCTTTGTACACACAAGGCACTCAAATATTTGCGGAAGTAGCCAATGGCTGGGATAGAGAGTTATCTGTGATTTCGATCTGGGAAAGGAGAGCAAGGAAGTCTTTAGTTTGTTGGGGAAGGTGTGAGCAAGGGGCAGGCAAGCCCCGTCTGATCCAATCATCGTGAAATGGTTGAGAAAGTAGGATGCCACCGAAATACAGCAGCATGAATTTGACTAGGGATAAAAGTCACCACAAAAACGATTTCAACATTACAATGAACAGATCGGTATAGATAGTATCATTCTGTTGCTCAAAAACATTCATGGTTTCGCAGTGCAGACAACATTAGTACAGCATCACTGGTCTAGTGTTCAAAACCTTTTCCTCTAACTGGGAGAGAATCTTTACACAGCCTGTAAGCTCCACCTCTAGCACTATCCTATAATAAACGAACAGGGCTAGAACTTTAGAATCAGAGAATAATGACTCACTTCCGGAAGGAAGTCCTCCAAAGCATTTCCATGTCTGATTTATCCTGGCATTTCCAAAGACTAGTATTTACTACTCGGCATCTTAAAGGTCCTAAGCAACTGGAATGCGTCTGACTTTGAACCTTCCCAAACCTTGGCTAGCTGTGTGACCATGATGGATTTCCGTGACATCTCTGTGCCCCGAATAGCTCTTCTGTAAGTGTAGATGTTGTCAGTTGCCTTATGGAGTGGTTCATGCATAGTATCTGCTCCAAAAGAAGTCCACTCTTTCCCCCATTCCTCTTTCCTCTGGAGGTTTCCTTCCTGCTTGGTCTACACTGAAAAGCCTTGATAAGTCTTAGAAGTTTAGTTTGAACAACACAACAAAAGGTGACCCTTAAACCATTCTGTCTGTGGACATCACAATTAAGGAAAGGTTTGTCCCTGAAAGTTGATGAGAATAACTAACTCATTTCTGTTATTGTCACAAGGTATTTTGAAAGATTTGCTTGCACATTTCTGGATAACAAAAATCTGCCAAGATCTGAGGGTCCACCATCCAGTCCCGTGGAGCAAAGCCGGAGGAGGCAGGTTGATTTAGATTTCAATTCCTCGCTGCCTCTTGTAAATTGCTTACTTTCTTAAAGACCTCCCCCTTAGTAAAAAGCCTCAGAGTGACATATATTTTAAAAAAAAAAAGCCAAATCTCCAAGGCACAAGAAAACCAAACAACTGGGTGTCACTAGCAAACATAGTACATTAATAATAAAGGATAAAACTGCTGACGCCTTTAAGCCTTTCTACTAACAAGGGGCATTTAGTCCAAATTCCAGTATTCTAAAGCATGACTTACAGACATTTTCTAGCTACTGAATAGAACATGTAGATTTTCGTTGTTTTGATTTTAAACAATAACATGCTATTTTCCCTCTCCTGAAATACAGTTCTTTCAAAGCCTCCAGTGAAAAAGAGCCTTTCACTCCTATAAGTGAAAATGCATCAGTTACTTTTCTGACCATAGATTTCCAGGCAGATTTAGAATTCTAAGCCACATTTGTTTTATCTCAAATAGTAAGTCTCCCACGTACATACCCGGCTGTTTCATTATTTCGCAACTGAAAAATCTGTATTAACTTTGAAAGTTGAGTCTTTAGTCAGAAAAATCTTAGCATTCATAAATCTGTCTTTTACTCCTTTTGTAAAATGGTAACCAAGGCATTTTCTGAAGAAAATATTTTAGGGAATACAAATTGCATCAAGACTCAAAAATCTTAAGAGAATCGTCCCCACTGTTTCTAAGAAGTCATGATTGTATGTACAGAAATACAATTAATCATATAATCTGCTGAAGGTGAAGAAATATTAAGGCAGTTATCCTTAAATGTGCATTGAAGGCCCTAAATATAAGACAACCTAAGAAAGACTCCAAAAAAATACTATAAGATAGTAAAAATGACCATGTTACATACATAAACACACAGGGCAAGCAGAAGCGGCACCTGACGCTTATGATTCTAGAAAGTCGCATATGGATAACAATGACTCTTCTCTCTTCTTAAAAAGCTTAAACGTTATTCAGTGGAGCTCTTTTCACTAAAAGCAGTCAGCAGCAGATTCTGAAACAGGTTTCCCTACAGCCATTTTAAGCACAAGTTTAAATGAACTGTATTGTTATGATACCTGCACCTTTCAGTCCCACCGTATAAGCGAGGAAACGCCATTCAGTGACTCTGGCTTGACGGCCTCACTGGTCTATCCCCAATGTCACGCCTACGCACTTTTCTGAATGTGTCTTTGTCTAGATCAAACCACACTGCATTCTTTCGTATACTGTCGTATTTTTTCTATTATTTCAGAATATTGTACAGTCGGAGAAGACCTCAGAGATCATCAGCTCCAACTCCTAATTTACAGACAAGGACTATTTGACTGAGCACCATGATATGACACAAAGTTGCTGGATGAAAGGAACCTGGGTTTTCAGACGCTGAAATTGAAAATGCAGCCTGGTGATCTCGGACTCTTGGTCTACAGCTCATCCTGGCTGCTGCATCACATTCTCTTTACATGCTCACAAGCAGCCTTTCAGGGCAGGGGCTAGGTCAACTCCGCTTGTGAAATGCTTTAAAAATGCGCACGTTCAAATACAGTTGCCTTGATCGGTTACACTGCCCGGGTACCATGTGCCGAAGAAGACAAATTAGCTAGGATGATTCCAGCGATCATTCACTATTAGGCGTTACTGTCACTGGATTATAGCAGCCTTTTTTCTTTACAACTGTTTATTGTTGCTTGTTTTTTAGGTTTTTTTTAACTTTTTTGTTTGTTTGGGGGGAAGGCAATTAGGTTTGTTTGTTTATTTACGTATTTATCTATTTATTTTTAATGGAGGTCCTGGGGATTGAACCCAGGACCTTGTGCATGCTAGGCATGCAATCTACTACTGAGCAACACCTCCCCCACATCAACCTTTTTTTTTAACAACCTTTTAACCCACCCACCAGTGGGTATCCATCTCATGCGATGCCTTTGAGGTGAGTGTTGGCTGATGTGAGTGAAAGAAAGGCACCATGGACATGGTAAGATGTTAATTTCGTATTCCTGGTCTACCCCTGGTCCTGAATCTCTCCCTGCTGCCTGCAGTTACCACCCACTAAGCCTGGAAGAGTGATTTTTCTGGAGACAGATGTGAATTAGGGGAGGTCTGACTTTCTCTTTGGCCTCCTTTAACATATTTTTTTCAAAACTTTCTCAAAGTAGTCTATGCTAAGCTCTTTGCTATTCCAGCGTCTTCAGGATCCGCCACTGGGTTACAGAAGTCTTCATGTGGCTTCTTAACTTTCTTTTCGATAAGGGTGTGGAAGTCTTGGATGACCTGGGACTTCTTTCTCTCCCTCTCAGTATCTTAAAGAAAACCCAAGTAGCTGCTTATCTAAATGATTATTTTCTAAACTGTTGTTTCTATGCACTGAAAAATTAATTAAAAACATCATCTGATCTGACGGAGCCCTTTGGACTTCCGCTTTTACTAAGAGTATCTACCTAAATCCAAGCACAAGGTCTCCTGGGTCTCTCTGCAACACCACTCACACACCGACCTGGAGGGGAGGTGAAGGATCTCCACCTCTTCCAGGTCACTTAGAATTGACCCACCCTGACTTTTAGCAGAAGTAAAGGCATAGATTCCTTTGTAGGTCCCTATGGACCGTTCTCCTCTTTAAGGTCATGTCCTATCTGGAGATCTGCCTCCAAGAAGAAAGTTAAGCAAGATCAGGAGGAAACCCGTGGGAAGGCAAACCCAGCAACTTGGTTCTACGTTCAAATACATTTAGATTCCACGATGCCACATTTACTTGCTTTATATTAATGGGATAAAATCAGCTGAAATAACATATATTTAACATCTATGAAATTTGAGGGACTCTCCATCCTGAGTTTTCCCCTTTTCCTTGTAACAGAAATAAATTAGGAAAGCAAGGACAGTGATAATTCTTTAAAGTGCATATACATTTAGGGAAACATGCATACAACATGCTGCATTTTTATTGGGTGTTATTTGTTTCTGAGGCTGATTTAAATACATACAGATATCTTTATCTTATAATTGTTAATATCAGAGACCTGTCATCAACAGAAAGAAAATTGTGTTTGTATTTAGAAAATGACTGTTGCTGATGGCTTGGTTACGTCTGCCGCAGCGGTGTAAGCTGTATATAGTATCTACTTCAAGTCAGTTTAAAAGTTTCAGTTCTCTCCAAAAATGAGAGAAAGAACCTACCAACCCTGAAAAAATCATGCTGAGTTTGACAAGCACGTTCACATAGCCGTTGGAGGTTAAGGAGACACTTACCTGATGCAAATCTCAAATGCAAGCCAGCCAAGGCTTAGCAGACAGGGACCCCAAATTCTCCGCAGCGAATGTGGAAGTCACTTTACACACGCACTTGTATGAAATGGCTACCTGGCTGTCGTGAGACATACTAAGTCACCTAACACATTCTACAAAAGCAGAATCTTACTGATGCTTTCTTACAAAAAAAAAAAAAAATGATGGTCCATCTGTAGCTCTCAACTTTCTGGGAGTTAAGGCTTGGCTTAGGCAGACCTCTCACAGAAAGAACCCGTCCAGTCCCTGGAGATGCATTATAAATAAATCTTTAGATGAAAGACACTTTCAGTGTTACTGGCACTGTTGCTTCGGGAGAGACCGCAATCATAATATTTCTTCTGCTAGACATTTCAGGATGGGTGACCTAACCCAAGCAGAAACAGAACAGGAGGGGCAAAAGGACTCAGCCTGCACGTGTGTGCATCTGTGCGCGCACACACTCGCACGCACACACACACGCTTACATGAGCATTTAGTCTCCAAGTATTTTACCAACCGTTCTGCTCCACAAAGGGACGGTATACGTGTGCCTCTGTTGTCTCCTCTCTTCCATTTCAACAGCGTCCAGTGAAACCCTGCATTACCCACACGTCCTCAAACAAACCACGGGCATTACTTTTAAGAATCAGAGGCACAGAAGTGCACGTCTCGGGATTCTCTAGACAGCAACAATTAATTAATTAAAGTGCGCTTAATCAGGCTTGTTAGACTGTCTGAGAGGCCTTTCAAAGCAGCGTGTGTGGCTTATGACTTGAAATTTCTAACTGTAAATACGAATGTCATATAAAAAACGTAAGTTTTCATGGCTAATTTGAGGGGCGCACTCCCTACCGCCAAATTGGTTCCCGCTGCATTTTGTGGAATGAGATTGAGGCGTCCAGCAGTTCTTACCCTCAGCTCCCAATATAGTAACAAAATAATTTTGGCAATTCTCTTAGTATCCCAGCGCACTTACAGGAATATTTACCCTTACGCTACATTTTATCTCCTGGGTTGATAATTAGCACTTAGAATTCTTGTGAAATCATTAAAACTGTGCTTTGCAAAAGCCGAGCTCCAGCCAATTTGCCACCAGGAAATAAGGCTGGGAAGAGGCAGACGTGAGACAGGGTCTCAGTTGGGGAGAAGAATCCGGGGAGGTTCCATCAGAGCAAGAGAACCTGGAAGGCTGGTCTCTTAACTAAAACAAGAACTCTTTTTTGTTTTGAATATTCACCTATGAAAAGGCATTGTACTTGGATATTTTTCCTTCCAGATTAGACTTCTTCACTTATTTTTTATCACCCCTCCCACCCAAGATACACACACTGGTAGTCTTTATGTCTGGAACATATTCTGGAATTTTTAGAGCTTGAAGTGTCTTCAATGGCCCATTCCTGGGATTTTATATCCATTTTTCCTTTTTCTCTATTTTGATAGCTCACAAGAAAGTCTGTTTCTTACTGAATTCCTAACTAAATGTACATTTCCTTCTGACTGATTATTTATAGACTAGCCCCATGGCCTGTGAGTCAATCCAGTAAGGCCAATCGGGTTCCCTGTGATTCTCAAACAGCACAAATAAGGCCATTTCTGGAAATTAGGCCACTGTCAGTTGAAGCATTTGCAAATATTTTCTCCTATTCCACAGGCTGTCTTTTTGTTTTGCTTATAGTTTCCTTTGCTGTGCAAAAGCTTAAGTTTAATTAGGTTCCATTTGTTTATTTTAGGAAACTCTAATTTGAAAAGATACATGCACCCCAATGTTCACGGCAGCACTATTTACAATATCCAAGACACGAAAGCACCCTAAGGTCCATCCACAGGTGGCTGGCGAAAGAAGATGTGGTATATTTATACAATGGAACAATATTCAGTCATAAAAAAGAATAAAATAATGCCATTTGCAGCAGCATGAATAGACCTAGAGATGAGTGAAGTAAGCTAGAAAGACAAAGAAAAATACCATAGGATACCACTTACATGTGGAATCTAAAAAGTGAGACAAATGAGCTTATTTACGGAACAGACTCACAGACATAGAAAACAAACTTGTGGTTACCAGGGGGGAAGGAAGGCAGGTGGAGGGATAAATTGGGAGTTTGGGATTTATAAATGCTGTATATAAAATAGATAAACATCAATTAAAACGGCCATTTCCAAGATCCTACAAGAGAAATGACAAAGATAATACTATAATAATAAAATCTTATCTTTTGATGTAAGTATATTTGGGGGGTCATTTTTTAGAGATGTTACTTATCTATCAGTAAAATGTCAACGTTCTATAAACTATCTTCCAATGAGCAGTGTGCTCACAGTTAAAAAAAGATTAACTGCTGCTCCATCCTTAATGATCATTCCCACAAGACTTGTTCCAATTGAAACACTTTTTTAACTCTCCTGGAAAAAAAAGTAGTTTTTACTTTTCAGCAGCTTAGATGAAATATTGTGAGTTAATATTTGGCAGGCACATTCTCGTTAATACCCCAACTGTCATCCTACACTCAGTACACTCTGTTAACAGAATCTGGGTTTTTTTTTTCTTCCTTTGCAAAGTGGTCAGGTCCTTTGGGGGAGGGTGACCACCTCCCCAGCACAGTGGTGAATCGTAAATGAACTCGCACAGTTCGTGGTGGTCTACTTGCCCTGTGGCCAGCGACTGTTCTAGACAGGGTCCTGAGACCAAGTTCGGGCCAAGGAAGGAAAAGCTGCACTTAAAAAAGAGATAGCTGTGCAGAAGCTTCCTTTTTCTGTGTCTGGACACAGCTGTGTGAGGAGGTGATACTGGGCTATGCCTGAGATCTAAAGTCTACAGACTGAGGATGATAGGAAAAAAAAAATGGACAAGGAGCCTGGTGGTGATGCCTCTGAGCCCTGGAGTTAAGAAAGCCTAAACCTGCCCGAACTCGAGATTTCTTGTTACATGAGACAATAAACTTAACATTCAAGCTGTGTTCCTGCAGCTCTTAGCACCTGATATGGATGACACTGTATTAGAAATTGCATCCGGATAGATACATAATGTGCATCCTAAAACAAAGCCATGTGACCGACTGTTAAGAAACATCTTTCATCACAGGCTGCTATAAGATACTGAATAGAGTTCCCTGTGCTGTGCAGTGTAACCCTGTTCTTTATTTGATCTATAGTGGTCAGTATCTGCAATCTCGAACTCTCAATTTATCCCTTCCCACCTTCTTCCCCCTCTGGTAACCACAAGCTTGTTCCATGCTGGACACCAGAAACCGACACAACATTGTAACTGACTATACTTCAATTAAAAAAGAAACGTCTTTTTGCATTCAAACACCCTTTAGATGTCACATTCGTTAGAATCTGAGGAAGATCATCGTAAGTTTCACAGCATCCCAATTTAGTGGAGGTGTGAAAATCTGACTTGGGAATGAATTTACACCAGTTATTTATTTAAAAGTCTAACTGGTGGTGGGGGGAGAGGTGGCGGGTAGAGCTCATGCCTAGCATGCATGAGGTCCTGGTTCCATCCCCAGCACCTCCATTAAAAAAAAAAGGAAATAAGCGAATAAAAACCTAATTACGCCCCTCCCCCCACAAAAAACAGATAAAACTTAAAAAAGAAAAGTCTTACTGGTAAATTGTTAGCAAGCCTTCCTCTAGCTCCACTGCGTAGTAACAAGCCAGGCAGGGAACTCACTGCGCTGCCCACCTCCCTGCTGCTGTCTGCTCTGCCTTGTGACATTCTCACTTCTTTTTCAGGAACAGGAACAGAGGGTGTGAGCTATCCTTAAACAGCAGCATGAATATTCTGCCTCAAGTCATGTATTTTAGTCGAACTCTTCCTGAGTCATGAGTGAACTGACAGCATCACGGAAGTAGTAATATCTTTTTAAAAAAGAAATCAATCCATTTTTAAAGACAGTTTCGGAGTCCGTGTTGGTCTCGGACCCGGGGGAGAGGCGAGGTCAAGCTAGAGATGACTCCCTGCCGCGGAGCAGAGGCAGAAGCTGGCACACACAGTTCCAAGAGCGTTCTCTCAGGAACCTCCCTGAAAACGGAGCACTCGGCCTCATCTCTTCTTGATAAATATCCACAGGGAATTAAAGCCAGGTTATCACGTGTGTGTGTCCCACAGGTCATCACAATGTCCAACCCGGGAGGGACCATGAATGGGGAAGGGTCAGGTGATGGAAAGCAACCCCCTGCTCGGAGCCCCAGGTGTAGACTGTCCCCTTTGCTTGGATTTCTCACAACCATCATACTCATCCTGGTATTTAAATAACATGAAGAAAAAAAAAAAACCTTCACCACTGTGACACGTCATTTAAGGCTGTAATTATCAGGCCACCAACAGCGACTTAGAACTCAACTTTGTGCAGGTGTTTATACCATTTCCAGAGTTATAACATAATCAGTTCAAGGGAGCCCGTAAAGAAACCAGGTCTTTACGGATCATAAATTCAGATGCAAAACTCGGTTTGAGATCAAAAGATTCCCTAAAAAGCACCCACCCCCATCACGTGACACTGCTCCTCCTTCTCAGGCCGTCACCCAGAGTCTGTCCTCAGACGTCCCTTCTTGCACATTCTGCCTAATGTTTTTATCGACTTATTTCACCCGTTGCTTTGATTTCTTCTCAAAACACTCGGCCTTGCTCCATCTTTTGTTTATCTGCAATTCACATCATCCTAGCTTACTGTTTAATCCATCTTCCCTCCAGGGTACCCCCCACAACAGCATATATTTACTGTCTGACAATTTTGCATCCTTTACCAACTGGTGGCTGAGGCTCCAGCAGCTCCCTGCACTCAGTATTCACAGTAGTTTGGAAAAAGATGTTTTAGATTTCACATATAAGTGATATCATATAGATTTTGTCTTTCTCTATCTGTCTTATTTCACTAACATAAGATTCTCTAAGTCCATCCACATTACTGCAAATGGCAGGATTTCATTCTTTGTTATGGCTGAGTAGTATTCCATTGTATAAATACACCACATTTGCTCTATCCAGTCATCTGTCAATGGACATTTAGGTTGCTTCCATGTCTTGGCTATTGTATATAGTGCTGCTGTGAACATTGGGGTGCAGGTGTCTTTATGAATTGGTGTTCTCACTTTTCCCAGATATACACCCAGGAGTGGGATTGCTGGATCACATGGTCGTTCTAATTTTAGTGTTTGAGGAATCTCCATACTGTTGTCCATAGTGGCTGCACCAAATTCCATTCCCACTAACGGTGTAGGGGGGGTTCCCTTCCCCCCACATCCTCACAAACCCTTGTTACATGTAGGCTTTTTGATGATCACCATTCTGACAGGTGTGAGGTTAGTCTTCACTGTGCTTTTGCTTTGCACGTATCCTTAACATGTTCAGAGTTAAGACCTTCTCCTCCCGCTGCTCCCACATGGACCCCTTTTTCTGGTTTACTTGTGTTTGTCACTAACCTGAGGTCTTGCTCCTGCAAGATCTCTGGGCTCTCTTTACTCAGTTTATAACAGAGTAAACTGATGCTCAATAAATGTGTTGAATAAGAAGCTAATGTTTAAAAAAAAACCTAGTAAGCTGTACAATGTTTCATGTAAATATTGCTATGGCCACACAGTAGCAAACACGAATTTAAAGAATAACTTGTACAAACATAATTCTCCCTAAATGTGTCATTTCAACATTTACATTTTTCTGCTGCCCATCACACACGTCACTTGGTAACACAGACACACACATATTGCATTTTCACTGAGGACGGCGAGGCTGTGGACATTAACCTCACAGTCTGATGACATCCACCCTCAGACAGGAATAGTGACTTCCACCCGGCCGGCCGCCAAAGACAAACTGAAATGACCTCAGATTAACCTTGCCGCAAACTTTTATAGTGTTGAGTTAACTAAGTTAATCACAGACTCAGGCAAACAATATAAACCTTTCCCCCTTTCTTAGCATGCGTGCTAAGATGTAGTGGTGACTGAAGGTAGCAGGTTTTCCGGCTGAATAAGTCAGCAATCATTTATACCAAAAGGGAGCGCTTTCATGAAAAGTCTGATCATTTCCCACTAAAAGTGAATTTTCTATCAGCATCAATATGGGAAAAGCCTTTCATAACTGAAAAGCCTGAACACAAACACAGACAGCACTTTTGTTCTAAAGGCCATCACCGAGATGAACAGAGTTCTGTTTCACCCAGACAAGATGGATGTCTGCCAACCGGCATGTACCGAGCCCTGCTGTGTGGATTTAGAAGTCTTGCAGAAGCTCTGAACACAGCCAAAGCCAGGCTCGGGGCTAGCTCGACCAGCTATATAATCTGGAACCATTCAAATCCTGACCTTGGAGCTCCTTGTGTATAAAATAATACATTTTATTATTATTAAATAATATCTACCTCATAAGACAAATGAAAAAAGACATGAGGCGGGGAGGGTGAAGCTCAGTGGAGAAGCCCTTGCTCAGCAGGCATGAGGTCCTGGGTTCAGTCTCTAGTCCTGCCGTTAGAGAAGTAAATAAGTAAATGCACTTCCCTCCCGCCCTCCACTCCCCCCGAAAAAGATGGAAAGCACCAGTAAATGCCAGGACCACAGAGACACCAACAGCGGCAGACGCTGTACAACGATGATGGTCAGTGTCTTCAGGTAGATTACACTCCAGCTGAGGCGTCATCAACAAAGGTGACCTGTGCTCCTCCACTCAGCTTTGAGGCCCTGCTAGCGACTAAAATGCACCCCACGGAAAGCAGAATTAACGGTCTCCTCCCCAGAACAGTTCTCAGACAGGGCCTATTTTTTTTATTTTGTTGTTGTGACTTTTTAATTCCTTTTTAATTATCTCTGAGGACACCAACATTTTTCCTACCATGACTCTCAAGCAAAAAGGAAAGGTAATCCTCACAGAATACCATCCTGGCAGTGGATACCTGGTAGACTGGGAGTCCAAAGCAGGACATGAAGATCCTGAGAGATTATTATGAGGGAAGTGGGAGAAAACTATAAAAATGCAATGAATTAAAATATGGGGGAGGGAATAATTGGGGGCTTGGGGTTGGCAGATACAAATTATTATATACAGAACAGATAAACAACAAGGTCCTACAGTAGAGCACAGGGAACTATATTCAACACCTTGTAATGGCCTACAATGGAAAAGGATCTGAAAAGGAATATATATATATATATATATATATATATATATATATATATATATATAGTATCAATATACCATAGCTTCTTTATCCAGTCACCTGTTGATGGACATTTAGGTTGTTTCCATGCCTTGACTATTGTAAATAGTGCTGCTGTGAACAATGGGGTGCAGGTCTCATTTTGAATTAGTTTCCTCTGAATATATGCCCAGGATGGGGATTGCTAGATCATAGGGTAAGTCTATGCTTAATTTTTTTAAGGAATCTCCATACTATTTTCCATAGTGGCTGCACCAAATTACATTCCCAGCAACAGTGTAGGAGGGTTCCCTTTTCTTCACACCCTCTCCAGCATTTATCATTTATGTACTTTTGAATGATGGCCATTCAGACCAGTGTGAGGTGATACCTCATTGTAGTTTTGATTTGCATTTCTCTCATGATTAGTAATACTGAGCATCTTTTCATGTGTCTACTGGTCAATCAGATGAGTTTTAAAAGCACTTCATAACACCCTTCCTCTATATTTTGTATTGCAATACTGTTCATTTAATAACAGTCTAACAGCATTTGCCACAATTCTTTTAAAACACTGTGAGTCAATGACAGAATTTTAGTGGAAAAACAAAGGATAAGGTAAGAAGAGTGTCTGGTTTTCTGAATGTGAGACACACTCTCCTGTTCATTACATACACCAGCAGCAATGCCTGTTTTAAACTTCAGTCCTGGCGTTGATGGCGAGAAGGTATGCGTGGTCAGAACGGATAAAAAGAGGTCTACTAGACCTACTCACGAATGGGAAAAAGTGATGTCAACACAAAAGTACTCTAAAGTATACAAAAATCTAAATGCTTTTATATTGAATTTGGGATAACAAAACAATAGAAAAAAACACGGATTCATAAAAGTGATAAATTCTACCTGAATTCCTCATAAAGACATAAAATCTACGTATAAGTGCACATGTCTGTGTATATATAGTACAGTATACATGCACAACACTTCAGTGGTTTTAAACCAAACCACAAGACTAAAGTAAGTCGCACAGAAAGGCAAAAGAAAGTGAGGGAACAGGGAAGAACGAACTTGAAGCAGAAAAGTCAGGGAAGTAACACGAGCTGAAAATGTTGCTTCACCAGGAAAACAAACATGACTAATATATTAAACATTAACGCAGCCACAATAATAAGTAATCCTCTTTCACCGAGTGAATCCAAAGAAGGTAACTTAGTCAAAACTCCACAAAACTTAAGTAAGATTAGAAAAGATTATAGCATTTCAACTACAGATTACGAAGAAAACGAATGATAATGGAAACCTGATATCAGGATGAAGGAATTCTGACTGGTTAAACAGTAAAGCAATTCATGTATCAAACATGAAGTACCTTTTTACCAAACACACAACACAGAAATATACAGGGCATAATTGAATCTTTCTTAGCATAATTCAAAAATATATCACAACCCTCTACTGTCTAAAGATTAGACATAAACATCATTGTTGTCTTGAAGATGCTTCTGAGAGCCACCACTCTCCAGCAATGTCTGTGAGGGTCTGACCCATGACTGGCAAAGTGCTGAATGCTTTCATACATCCCCACTCTCTCCCCAAATGACCCTGAGAAGAAATGACAGCTTCATTCTACAGTTTAGACACCTCAAGATCAAGTCGTTCACATGCTCCTGGTCACAGAGGTCTACAGGTCTGCTGTCAAGAGAAAGGCCCCCTTGATCCAGCAATCTCACTCCTGGGCATGTACCCAGAGGGAACTCTAACTCAGAAAGACACATGCACACCAATGCTCACACCAGCACTATTTACAATATATATAGGACATGGAAGCAACTTAAAAGTCCAATCAACAGATGACTGGAGAAAGAAGCTGTGGTATATTTATACAATGGAATACTACTCAGCCATAAAAAAGAATGAAATAATACCATTTGTGGCAACATGGACGGACCTAGAGATCATCATTCTAAGTGAAGGAAGTCACACAGAGAAAGACAAATACCCTATGATATCTCATATGTGGAATTTAAAAAAAGAAAGACACAAATGAACTTACTTACAAAACAAAACCAGATTCACAGACATAGAAAACAAAGTTATGGTTACCACTGGGGGAAAGTGGATAAGAGGGGATAAATTGAGAGTTCAAGATCTGCAGATACAAACTACTGTATATAAGATAGATTTCAAAAAATTATTCTGTATAGCAGAGGGAACTATATTCAACATCTTGCAGTAAGCTATGATGAAAAAGAATATGAAAACGAATATATGTATGCATATATATGACTAAAACATATTGCTGTACACCAGAAATTGACACCACATTGTAAACTGACAACACTTCAATTAAAAAAAAAAAGAAATGCCACCTGATGTGGATTCCTCCAGCCCACATCACAGCTCCTACTTATTCAAAGCTTTATCACAATTTTAAACTGACACATTTTAACTAATAGATGGATACAACACAATATCAACAAATCAGAATTTCAGTTCTACCTTTGAAAAAGTCATACATCTAACAAGTTACATGTGCATTAAGAGGTGGAAACAGAAAACTATGCAGATATTGCTGTGCTTACTGGACGTCAGTTACCATGGCAACCCAAGGAGTCAGAAGATAGGAAGCTACTCAAGCATCCAGTGAAGCCCAGAAACATGGCATCTACTGAAAGATGCTTTATGAGAAAACCGAGCAAGTTTTCAGCACCATTGGGTGACATATCTGGAAGTGAAGTTTTGGGGGGGTTTTTTGTTTTGTTTTGTTTTTTAAGAAGAGTAGATTCTAATGAAGGTTTGAAATGGAGCCAGAAAAAGACCAACAACATACGTCTCTGGATCACCTGCTAAAATGAAGGCATCCCTTTTTGGCAGAAATGATCTTACTCACTTCACGAGGAGCATAATTTAATACCTACGGTGAAGAAGGCGCGTCAATGCCCTGCTGCAGGAATGCAGAAATCTACAGATGCTCAGGTTTCCATGCATAACAGGACAGAGGACAGAAGCTGATTTGGGGAGGGAAAGGCAGTGAGATTAATTTTTTAGGTTTTATTGAGGTATACAGAAAATCATCTTGACTCAAAAACAGAGATGTGGTCTCACTTTTTTGAGTTATTGGAAAGCTGCATCTCCTTTGATAATTCAACAAAGGAAACTGCTCAAATTAACAACATGATAGCCAAAATCATTCTTTCAAACTCAACATGCTTTAGGTCAGCCTTCTTTTTTGACTTTTCAGTCTGCCTTCTCTGCTCCCTGCACATACACACATTTTCTGGCCCCAAATCACATGACTTTGTCCATATGAAACTGAATGAATGTGTTCTACCCGACCTATCAGAAAAGAGCCCCGCCAGGGCGCAAAACCGTTCCTTGTTCTACATTAAATGTGAGTTGAAAATAGGGGGGAAAGCTGAGACAGCTGAAGGGCTAGACAGATTTCCAGAAAGGCACCATCAATATTCACACTCGTGAGCACAGCATTTTGGAAGGTATATGTTACTTGCAAGTGAAGTTATTTCCGTTTTTAGAGATCTGAATGAGCAAACCCAATCACCAAACACAAGCGACAGTAAGACACATGAAACCCGCGCTGCGAAGAGATTTGCCTTAACCCTTCATCAGTGACTGAGACTTCGAGTCCTAACTGTTGGCTTTAGGATCAGACTGATCAGCTTCCCACCACACAGCTGTGACTCTGGGTGCGATGGATGAGGTGAAGCTCTGTGGTATCTCAGCAAACAGGCTATTTGCACTATTGAAAGTGATCAGCACCCACCACGGAGGATCAGATAAAGGAGCCTGGAGTGGACCGACCTTCCAGGTCTCTCTCTCTCACTTCTCCACACGCATGTCTCCCGACGGGGGCCTGTGTCCCCTCTTCCCTGTTCACTCCGGAGGAAGAGGCACGTGTCCCCTTCTCAAGCTAACGTCCCTCGTTCCTCCACTTACGCTCAGGGACGCAGCCTCCATTCCTCTCCATGTCAGTAGCGTCCAATCCTTCCTGGTTCCTAAGGAACTTTCCTTTTCCTAGGATTTCTAACTCTTGGGCAATTACACATGCTCAAGTTACAGGGACCACAAGGAAAACCAAACTAAACCAACCCAGGGAAGGGCACGCCTCCTCGCCGTCCTGCTGCCCTCGGTCTAAAGCTTCCTGAGCACGGAGGTGATTCTCAATGGCAGTACCTTCACTGGCCACCCCAAGGGCTCCCAACCCCGTCGCCCCATGAAAACTGGTTGTCTTAATGTCCCTGCTGACTCCTAAATGCAAAGTCCAAAAGACAGCTTTCAACCCTCAATTCACTGGATCTTTCTGCAGCATTTGTCACAGCCGACCACTCCCCATCTCCATAAAACCTCCCCTCGGCTGCCAGTCCCTCTCTCTGCTTTCTCCTCTGAAGCCCTCATTCTCAGTTTCTCTTTAAATACAGGTCTTCTCTATCATCTACATCCTAAGCTGTCCATTCCTTCCTCTAGAAGATCATCTAATCACATTACTTCAATGACCCCAGCTTGGCTGGTATCTTCCAGACAGTTCATTTCTAGACTTTAGATCATGACTGTGTGTCTCTAAATAAATACCCTGATCATCTTTGTTAAATAAATAAACAGCAAGTTGTACCAAATATGTGTAAAACATAAAGCCTCTGCATCCACCTGGCTGTGGCCCCACGGTGCCAATCATCTCTTCCTAGATCTAAGGCGAATCTCCAGTCGTGAGCTCCTAAACATCCAATTTTAGAAATTCTTACTAGAATTCAACTTGTCCAGTTCTGACCTTCTCTTTCTTGTCTATCTCTTGTGTGACCTACCTAAAACGCAGGCTCAACTTCCATAGTGGACTCCCTGTCCACTAGAAGGTGGTGCCATTTATTCATCCATCTAAAATTATTTTTTGAAAGATTTTTTTAAAGGTGTACCTTATACCAGATACCTTGCTATGTGTTGTGTAAACAAGACTCTCCAGCCTCAAGATCGTCATCATCTAAAGGGAGGGAGGGGCTGAGAACGGGATGAGAAGACTGACAGAGAGAAGCATGTGCAGTTGGGCGGGGGGAGAACAGATGAGACCCTGGGGTGAGATGCTGCTGTCTCTGGTCTTAAAGGATGAGCAGGAGAGGCCAGGGGACTGGGTGCAGGAGGCAGAGATGAAACAGGTGACATGAAGAGTAAAGAATGAGCTTTGCACACCCCGTTCCAGAGCTGGTATTTTATCTAATACATTGATGATGCTCAGATCGTATCAAGCATGTAAGTCATCTGGGCTGTTTCTTATAAATATTCATGGGGGTCCCACCTCTAGAGGCTCTGATTCATTAGATCAGTGTCTATACCAGGGAACTTGCGTTTTTGACAAGGACCACAGGTGGCTTGATGCTGGGACATCCATGCATTATAAAAAATGCCCTTAGAGAGAGTGGGGAGTCTCGGGAGGGTCCTCAGCAAGGACGCTGCTCTTAGAGGTCTCTCTAGAAAGTCTGCAAAGGATTTACATGCAGAGGGAGTCTAAGAGTGCCATCAGCAAGGTAAGGACACTGCAGCAGGGGAGGACAGAGGGACTGGGGGCCTAGCCTCAGTTAATGATGGCAGGAGGGTTCCATCACTTATAAGATACAAATAGGAATCAATTTTCTCTTAAGATGTTTGTGTGACATAAATTTTAGGAGCTATAAACAAGCTTTAAATAAATTTCACTCACGTGCGCATGTGTTTTACAATCATTCCAACCATCAACTTTACCCCAAAGCTCAAAAGTGCCTCCTCTGTGAAGCCTTCCCTCACTACTGAAACAGCACCTGCCAACCTGCACATCTGTCACTCCTGCTTTACTTCCCTCTTAGCACTCCTCACCACCCAGCACATCCACACTTACAGGTTTACTGGCTGTCCACCCTCACAGGGACGAAAACTTGTTGAGAACGGAGAGACTTTATCTGTATTTTGCACTGCATAATCGGTGCCCAGTAAGTATTTGCTGAATAAAAGTGTAAGTTAAAAGGAAAATTACCATCTGAGCAAATCAAACATCAGAAAAGGAACAGCATCCTGGCCTAAATTCATGTGTCGTAGCAGCAGGAGCACCTGGGCACTGCAGGGCCAGCAGACCGGGTTTGGGCTTCCTTTACCCAGATGTGAAATATGAAGGGATGGAGACGCTCAACGCCCCTTGACAGATGGCTGGATAAAGAAGCTGTGGTATATTTATACAATGGAATACTACTCAGCCATAAAGAGAATGAAATACTTCCATTTGCAGCAACACGGACGGACTTGGATGGTGCTATGCTAAGTGAAGTATGCCAGACAGAAAGAAAAACACCATAAGATCTCACTTATATGTGGAATCTAAAAAAAAAAGGACACATGAACCTATTTACAAAACAGAAACAGACTCACAGACATAGAAAACAAACTTAAGCCTTATGCTCACCAGGGGGATGGGGGGGAGGGAGGGATAAATTAGGAGTTTGGGTTTAGCACAAACTACTATGTACAGGATAGATACACAGCAAAGTCGTACTGTTCAGCACAGGGAACTAGATTCAGTATCTTGTAATAACCTATAATGAAAAGGAATATGAAAATGAATATATAGATGTATAAACGAATCACTATGCTGCACACTAGAAATTAACACAACTTTGTAAACAGACTAGAGTTCAATAAAAAAATTTTTAAATTAAAAACACAAACAAAAGGATGGAGTTGTTAGGCCTAAGAGTAGGCTTCCAGCTAGAAATAAACACAGATTTCACACACAACCTTCAAGCTTCACCGAAGGAATTAACCCTAATTGTGGAGAACACGAGCACAGCAATCTGAGAGCACCGCTGAGCAAGGAGGACCCCACCTAAGTGCCCACCACGTGCTGGACGCAGCTGTAGACATCTCACACGTACGATTTCACCTAATCACCACTAAAGCCCTGTATGGCTTTGGCTCTACTCTTGAATTCTGACTCCTCAGACACCTTGGAAGGTATTTCACAAAATCACATGTGTTGATATTGTTTCCCAAAGATATGAGAGTTTCCCGCATCATGCAGATGTGTGAACTCAACTGTGGCTCAAAGGTATTAATAAAATTCACCCAAATGACATAGAGACTTCGGTACCAGAACCAGGATTCATACTTCTGCCTAAGATTTCAAAGCTTCTTATTCTGTCTAAAATACTGCACGTCCGCTCCAAATTGCTGTCTAACAGATCTTCTAAATTATCAAGTGGTTCACACCTTGGAGTGGAAAACATGTATCAGCTTCTCGCCTTTCCGTCAACTGTTTAGAAGGATCTGCATCCAATCTCTGATTCATTCCCAAAGAAATACTATTTGCCCAGATACCAAAGTGAATCTCTTTAGAGTTTAAAGAGCTCAGCTTTATTTTAATTACATTAGTAAAGCCTTTCTGTATTACCCAAGGGGCACCCAAAGCAGGCATTCTCTCTCTCAAATGGAATAAAATAACACAATTGTCCTACAGCATCTCACATTTAATTTACTGCAGATAAATGGCCTTGAACACACAGATCAGCTCTGCTTACAAGTCCATTATGCAAATGTGTCAGTGACCAAAAGTAAAACACGAAACCAGTATTGTTCGGAGAAAGGTGCCCCCTCCTTTGTCTGCTTGTATTGTGGGGTGGAGGGGGGCGTGTGTGTGTGAAACTATCGAGAGACATACGTTTATAATCTACACACATGCATTTAATGTCTGTTTGTATATATACATGTAACAGACACATAAAATACTTTTAAATGCTGGCATTTCTGGACTTATAAGGTCAGAAATTTTAAAAACAAACAATAGAAAATTTCATGGGCTGACTGTACCTAAACAGATACAAATCACTTAAAAATACTGCTACTTGGACTTGTTAATGTCCTAAATTTAGAAAATGGTTAAGTTCACGCTTTTTCCTGCTTTTCCTTTCCATTACAATGGTACCAATTGTTAAATAAAGTACCTGAAATCCAGTTTCTGTTTCCTTGCTTAAATTCTCGAGTGTCTGCGGCTCATGGTGAGGGGTCGTCTGGTCTCATCTTTTGTAGGAATAATCACTTTCTCTCTTCGACTTACTCTTTTTATAATCACTTGTAAAACGTGGGATACAGCGGAATGTAAAACCATAATTTTAAGAGCAGGCAAATGCGTAACGGGGGCTGACTTTCTGGTCCTTTAGTGCGTTGTAATTAAGCATTCTTGGAAGGTGGCTTAGGGGGGCAGTTTATAAAAAATGATTTATGAAGTACTTTAAAGAAATTCTGAGCATGGACACAGGTTTCCCTTTGAGGTTGGGGGAAATAATTAAAGTGGAAATAGACTTACGATTCACAAGCTCTTGCAACTTCCTCTCTGCAGACTTGGGTGCTGGCTATCCCTTGGCATTGTTGGAGGGAGTCCCCAGGTGGGGGCAGTGCCCAGTGGGGTCTACTTGTAGCTCAGTGACATCAGGCAACAGGGATTTTCACTTCAATTACATAAAATTACATGTAGTTTTATTTTATTATTTTAGAGAAATTTGCGATTTATAGAAAAATTGTGAAGACAGTACCGAGTGCCCCTTAACCCTAAACGTTGTCTCCCCATCATCAGCATCTTAACACTCTATGGTAGCTTTGTCGTCAGTGAACCAAGACTGACATGTGTTACCACTAACAGATGTCAAACATGTATTCATGTGTCCTTAGTTTTTACTGACAGTCCCATCCCTTTTCTGCTCCAGGAGATCACAGTAATACTTAGATATTATCTTACGTTAGGCTTCCCTTTACTGTGACAATTTCTCAGACATTTCTTTTTTCTTTTTGCCGACCTTACCAGTTTTGAAGAGTACCAGTCAGGCATTTTGTTGAATGTCTCTTGACTGAGATTTGTCTGGTGTTTGTCTCATGATTAGTCTGAGGTCATGGGTTTGTAGGAGCAAGACCACTGAAAAAAAGTTATTCTTTCCATCATTATTAAAAATCCACAAACAATAAGTGCTGGAGAGAGTGTGGAGAAAAGGGAACCCTCTTACACTGCTGGTGGGAATGTAGTTTGGTGCAGCCATTATGGAAAACAGTATGGAGATTCACTAAAAAACTAAAAATAGAGCTACCATATGATCCAGCAACCCCAATCCTGGGCATATATCTGGAGGGAACTCTAATTAGAAAAGACACAGGCACCCCAATGTTCACAGCAGCATTATATACAGCAGCCAAGACATGAAACCAACCTAAATGTCCATCAACAGGTGACTGGATAAAAAATATGTGGTATATTTATACAATGGAATACTACTCAGCCATAAAATAATGCCATTTGCAGCAACATGGATGGACCCAGAGATCATCATTCTAAGTGAAGTAAGCCAGAAGGAGAAAGAAAAATAGCATGACATCACTCATATGTGGTACCTAAAAAAAGAAAAAAAAAGGACACTAATGAACTCATCTACAGAACAGAAGCAGACTCGCAGACACAGTAAACAATCTTATGGTTACTGGGGGAAAGGGATGGGAAGGGATAAATTTGGGAGTTTGAGATTTGCAAATGTTAGCCACTATATATAAAAATAGGTTAAAAAATAAATTTCTTCTGTATAGCACAAGGAACTATATTTAATATTTTGTAAAAACCTTTAATGAAAAAGAAAATGAAAATGAATATATGTATGTATATGCATGACTGGGACATTGTGCTGCACACCAGAAATTGACATATTGTAACTGACTGTACTTTAATACATTATGCTAAGGGAAAGAATTACATCACAGAAAAACACATATACATATTTATATACATGATTCCACTGATGCAAGATGTCCAGAATAGGCAAATATCTAGAGATGGAAAGTATATCAATCTCTGCTTAGGGAGGAGGACATGAGGGGAGACGGAGATACTAGCTGGAGGGTATCACTTTCTTTCCGACGTCATAGAAGTATTCTAAAGTTCACTGTGTGACAGTTGCACAATTCTGTGAACATACTAAAAATCACTGAATTTTACACTTTAAATGGCTGAACTGTAAGATATATGAATTAAATCTCAATAAAGCTGCTATTGAAAAAATTCCTAAAATGAAGTGAAATTTCAGTCCTATACAAACAGCACTAGCACAAGTTCCTGTATCTAAACATCTCCCAAGTTGGGACATGCAAAATTCTCTTTGCCTTGCAAACATGAAGACTATGAAAGAAAATTCCAAGGAAAAGAATGAGTCAAGAGAGTCAGAGGCACAAACATTTGACGTGGTATAATTTACAATCATCTATATAATTATAATTACATTTCATTCAGTTCAAGTTGACCTGAAAAAGATGTTCATGATACAAAGCTAAACGAGAAAAGAAACATATAAAACCTTGGCTATAACATGACTTCGTTTATACAAGCATAGGTATTTTTCCATAAATATCCACATGCAGATATATTCCAATATTAAAACAGTGGTTATCGCTGGAAAATGGAATTGTGGGTAATTTTTCTTTGTTTTCGGTTATTCTGGTGGTTTGTTCCCCCCAAAAGACCGTGTAGGTCTTAAATCTCTGTACTCGTGAATGGGACTTTTCATGGAAATAACTTCTTGCAGAAAGAACTTGCAGATTCTTCAGTTGAGGGTCTGGTGATAAGACCATCTTGGACTTAAGGTGGGCCCTAAACCCAATGACTGGTCCTTATAAGAGAAAGCTGATGGAGACGTGACGTGGGGAGACACAGGGGAAAGCCACGTGAACACAGGAGAGACTGGAGGAGTGAATCCACAGGACCAGGAACACCAGAGGACTGGGAAAGGGACCTTCCCCAGAGCCACCAGGAGGGACCAACGCTGCCGACATCTTCATTTCAGACCTCTGCCCTTGTGAACTGTCAGAGGAGGAACCTCCGTTATTCTAAGCCTCGTGGTATGTGGTCATTTGTTACCATGACCCTGGGCAACTGACACTATTATACTTTATAACTTTTTTAATTCTAAAAATTTTGGAAAGACTACAGATTCAACAAGTTGCAGAAGCGTTGGCCCTTTGACTGTCACTGACTCGGCTCCTCTCAGCGGCGGCATCCTCAGCAATTCTAGCACAACAGCCAAACCAGGCTGATAACCAGGCCGCGGCGCTGCCTGGGTCTCCCGAGCACGCTCTCCTGTGTGTGAGCGTGTGAGTTCCAAACACCACACCAGTCGCAGAATCCTCCACCCTGTCCTGTCTGGTTTCTAGCTCTCCAGTTTACATCGAAAATTCTATATAAATGGAGCCATACATCACATACCTTTCTAAAACTGTTTTTTTTTTCATTAACTGTCATGTTACCATCCACCCAGTGGCTGTACTTTATCCATAATCTGCTCTTTTTTATTGCTGAGAAATATTTCACTGCACAGACACGCCAGATTTTTTTTTTTTTTGACCATCCACTGGTTGTAAGACACTTAGCTTGTTCCCAGTGAAACTTCATATACAGATTGTGTGTCAGAACATAGCTTTCATTTACCTGGAATAAATGCCCAAGAGCACAGCTCTGGATCAGATGGTAAGTACATGTTGAGCTTTGTAAGAAAATGCCAAACTATTTCCCAGAGTGGCTGCATTTTACATTCCCGCCAGCATTCCCCACCCACTAATAACCCCATCACACCTGGGGCCAGGACTTCAGTGAATGACGCTGGTGGGGACACAAACCTTCAGCCCAGAACGGCGAGGAAGTGGCAGAGATGCGAAATGAATCCAATTCTGTCTGATGCCAGGATTAAACCCTTGGGCACAACACATGTATAATTACCCCAGACAGCTGCACAGAGCGGGTGGGGAGATACAGGAGATAATCTAATTACTGGGAGGGGGAAGCTATATTTCCTGTGGGTAGACAGATTTATGACTTATATACAATAGTACGAGACTGGAGAATTTGTTACAGCTACATAACAAATATTTATATTCTTGGGCAGATATTAAATGGTTTTGGATCAAGGTTTCGATATGAAAAAAGAGGGGTTGGTGTCCGGATTTGAGGGATTAAGGAGAATTTTGTTAGCATGTAGACAAAAACAAAGGAGACAAGAGAGTGAATTTAGTTTAAACCTTGGAAATTGATTTTCTCTGGAGGTCAGAAAAAGGGAATCTAGGACAGGAACAGGGCACCTAACTTCCAGCAAACTGGAGTGAAATCTGGAGCTTGAATGAGGGAAACCCTAAGAAAGTCACCAAAGTTACAAATAGGTGACTCTGCGTGTGTCTCACTGGGCCAAGGCCACCACCTGCGGAACGAGCTGGTACACTCCTCAAGGCTGGGCGTCCTGTGTTTTCTGACACTGAATGTAGCTCCACTGAGGAACTCAGTCCTTGTACAAAGGAGATGCCCAAAGCTCACAGATTTGTGAATCCAAGCCTCTCATGATTAGGGAGTGGTTACTGCACTCAAGACAAACGTCCTTAGAAAACACCCTCTCATCTTCCCTCCGTCCCTGGGCAGCCCCCTCCTGCCTCCTCCCCTCTTGCCTTTCCTTCTGTCTTTCTGGTAGGTGAGGAAACAGCATGGAAGGCAAAGCCAAAAAGGCTCCCTAAATTCGGATAATCAGCAGCATTCTAAAAGGCTACCATGAATTAAGTTAGCTTCATTTGTCCACTTCACTGAGATTTTACAGTGGCAACAAAAATGTATAAAATTGATTCAATCATAATATTAAGGGGAGGGGCAACCTCACAAAGCATGTGGTATACGGTCCATATCATATAAATATTTACATTTTTCTCTACATTGGAGGTAGTCAGTAGGATGCCAGATAGTCTACATATATATATTTTTAATTATAGACTATAAAATTAAAGGAATGCTGCTAAAAAAGCTAGAGGGGTTAAAAAAAACTTTAAGAGCTATTTTCCCTTCATTTTGATCATTACAGTCTTTTGAGACACAACCCACATCCATCCTCACATTTTGGACACAGGATTCCAGTTGGGAATTTGACTCCCATGATCCCAGAGCAGAAAAACCCAGATGTAAAGTCTAGGTTTAAAAAGCCTGCCTTTAAAAAGCAAGTCTTGTGTGTCTCCTTTCTCTCAAAGAGGAGAGCTCCTGAAAGACTTCTTACACATCCTGGGCGTCAACTAGTGCTACGGAGGCTGTTGCTCCCAGGATCGTGCCCCGCCCTTCCCTCCAACGGAAACCAGTTGCTCTGATCTAAGTTTCAGGAGGAAGCTGCAACGAGAAAAAAACAAACCCGGTTAGAACCAACCAGGCCCGAGATGGTGGTGGATTTGACGTCCAGGGGACCCTGAGCCTCATGCGCTCACTGTAATACACTAACTGCTAAATGACACACCCATCACATCATGACAGTTGCCAGTTGCCATGACAACAACAGAAAAGCCTGTACAAGGTTGGAAAAGGAGAGCTGCTGTCAGTTCAGGGTCCAAACCACAACCCGGTTCTCAGATAACTCGTGAATGTCCTTCCCTCTCGTTCCGGTCCCCTCCCACTTACCTCCACCCTCTATCTGTTGGCTGTCTCCGCCAGAATTGGGTTGAGAAGCTGATTTGCGAACCAGGTTCCCAGGGCTCCGTTCTCTGGCCACAGAACAAAGCCCCTGCTGTTGCATCGGCTTTGTCACTGGCTGCGCAAATCCGATCAGAAAACGAACCTCCCGGACCAGGATGGGGGTCTCGGGCCGGGCTAGGACCTGACCAGTTCGGTAACACCGCCACATGTTTATCTATCCAGATGCTTCCCAGTTCCTGACCCACCCCCATCCTTCGGCTAGGAGGCAGCCCACCTGCATCCCTGGGTCAATAATTTACTTTCTGTAACAGCTTTACTGAGCTATAACTCACAACCACACAACTAATTCAGTGGTTCCCATACATTCACCATTGTATGCCTCGATGCATTTTTAACTAATTGGGTATAAGTGTGGGGTTATCTTTTAAAAATTACCATTTACTCCTGTCATTTCCTAAAATATCGGATCGCCAAGCTCTCAGAGCATTGTCTTTCCTAAAAAAGACACTTAATCAGTTAAGTTACAGGTGTTTATAGACACGAAAGAAAACTGTCCAATTCTCTCTCCCAGCCAAGGGTAAAACACGAGCAAACGGCAAAGGTTCCAGTGAACAGCATTTCAATCACGTTCGTGCCGTCGCACCTGTACACCAACTATGCTAAAAACTTCATGAAGGTAAAAATTTCCATTTAAGCCTTGAGTCTGGTCTTTCACTTAAATAGTAAAAAATAAACACATAAATATAGAATCTCCTGAGCCGAGTTGGAAAATAGGATCTTTAAAATGTTTATTTTGCAAAATCTTCAACAAATTAAGCTCATCCAACTTAAACTCACCTACTTTGCATGAGTTATATTCGGTGGAATATTTTGCTGATATGTGGAGTCTTTAGCTTTCAAGCTTTCACAATAGGAGAAAATAATTTTACAAGAACTGTAAAAAAAAATGCTTTTTTGTTTTCATCAGTTTCTCAAGTAGATCCACACTTAACATCATTTGTCTCTTCCAACATTCAGAAGAAGTTTGTTTCAAATCTAATTAAATTTCATTCATGAGAAAAGAAGCCTGTTTAAATTTTAAATGTGTGCTTAAATGCATTTAGTTTTCATCTTCACAAACTTGACATTGCTAAATAAATCACTTCCACCACATCATCTTTAACTCATAATTGAATATATTTCATGATTTTTGCCTTACTGGCACTTTTAAAATTTGGTTGAACTATTGTTTCTCCTTAGGAATAACTATTTTGGGGGAATTTACTGTAAGAAATCGTAATAATTTTAATACTGCTACACATACGGAGTTAAAAAGAGCCTATATTCCATTTAGGAAAATTAAAGGTGAAAACAGGAATTTAAAAGGCTGTGACTATAGGACCCGTCCCCTAGACAGGGTTGAGTGTTGCTACACTAATTTGTTTTACTGAATATCGTTGAAAGGTAAAATTCATGAAGTTATCAAAAAAGGTATTATCAAATTTCTTAAAAAGACCTTTCTTTGAATGTATAGTTTACAATGGTTTCTAGTACTGTGTTAAGGTTTAGGGTAATAAAGACACCAACAAAAAGCAAAGCGATTATACCACGTGCTTTCTAAAGACCAGCATACTTCCAGTGCTGTTTACCAAGTACCCTCTTTTCAGGGCTATAAAGACACTCACTTGTTTCCAAATATGCATTCAGTCTGACACACATCAGCTTGTGAATGAAGAATATAAAGTGTACAGTTCAAAAAGTGTTTGTATCAGGGTGTCTGAAAAAAGTGAAGCAAAGCGTTATCCTTCAAAGCAGGCTGGCCTTACAGATCACATTTTCTCACTGATCTCACTATAAATTAGAAAGGGAAGCTAACAGTTCATTACAGAGATACACATGTCCTGGTTTCTACATACAGGTAATCCCTAACTTTCCTAAATGACCCCAAACTTTATAATCTCAATCTGAGCAGAGAATTTGTTGGTATGGAAAATGGAACAGATAAACCACAAGTTTATACTGTACAGCACAGGGAACTATGTTCAATATCTTGTAGTCACCTATAATGAAAAAGAATATGAAAATGAATACATGTAGGCACATGTGTGACTGAAACATGATGCTGTGCACCAGAAACTGACACAACATTGTAAACTGTCTAGACTTCAACAAAAAGAAAGAAAATGGAGCAGACCAAAGACCTTACTTAAAAGTTTTCTGAAACTCCAGACTGAAAGAGGGAGTTACTCCAGAGAAGGAAACCAGACAGCCCAAAGGACAGCCCAGCCCCATTTCCTCGAGAGCATCCTAGTCTGTTCCTCTGTGTCTTCCTCTCTCCCCAGGTTCCACTTATCAGACTATAATCACTCTCACACAGCTGCGTAAGTGGGCTTTGTCCCCAGGGGGAGGGGATGAGGAGAGGACAAGAGGGCCAGAGAGGGGGCTGCCCAGGACGTGTCATCAGCCCCCCGGGGACAACCAGCACGGAGACGTTACCTGCCCGAGCAGGGTTCCATCAGCTGTGACTTCCCGAGTCACTGGAATATACCAGGACAGTATTCGTTTGGACAGGATTACCTATATGAAACTCCACTGGAATTTCAAAATATCTTAACTCTCTAAACACAGAACTCTTCTTATTATGATGAAAATGAATATATGTATGTTCATGTCTGACTGAAACACAATGCTATACACCAGAAACTGACACAACATTGCAAACTGACTAGATTTCAATAAATATATATATATATGTATAAAACATATAAACCTATGGTCAATTTCTTGGTTTTGATCTTTTAATACATCCAAGAGGTGCATTACACAGGAAACAGGGTATGGCCTAGACACTGTCTCACTTAATGCCTTAAACAATTCCAAGAGATGGACATTGCTGTCATTCCCACAGATGGAAACCACTGAGACCACAGATCAAACAACGAAAACTGGCAGACAAAGGTTTGAATGCAGAGGAGTCCGCCTCCCAGTTCTACACTGTCTCCAAAGTCCAGCACGACCTCAAGAAAAAGTCTTCGTTTTCAAGATAATTTTTAAATTAGCTTAAACCAGCAGACTGATCCAGTTAAAAGAAAAATCCAGTGATCTGAGGGAGTGTGTGTATTTTGAGAAAATATAAATTCTGCTCTGGAAAATCCTCAAAGGAAGGGAAACTCACACACACACACACACACACACACACACACACACACACACACACACACACACACACCCCTCTGCAGTTTGTCCCCTGGGTCGGGAACAGGTCTGCCTAAGAATTTTCTCTGGCCCAACTTAAGTGAAAATTGTAACTGGAAACCCTTTTCTCCTTTTTTTCTGGTTCTACAAGTGCATGGCCTGGTAGATGGCACTTCTCTTCAGAGGAGTGTAATGCCTCCCATTGTAAGTTGCAGCCTAGAGGTGGCACAGTGAAAGTTAAATTTCTCTGCAAAACCAAAATCACGAGTTTGTAACTTTCGGCAGACAGCACTGGAGACAGAAGACGAGTCGCAGTAGAGAGGGGGCCGCTCAAGCAGTAAGAACACGACTGGGATCCGGGGAAGGAGCAAGACCACCAGTAAGACAGCCTCTGTGAAAGGAGCAGCCAAGAGGTTTCCAAGTACCTAAGCAGTTGGAGTCGTTTTCTTCCCATGCCGGGCGGACTGCCTTCCTTCCCAGTCTCCATGCAGGTCACGGAGGGAGCTGCCCCCGGGTGTGAGCAGATCCACCGAAGGCAGGATGCTGGAGGGAAGGACTGGGGACCAAGAGTCAAGCTGCACCCAGGCGTTCAGAGCAATAGGTGCTGGAGAGTAAGACCTCGCACCCTGACCTCCAGCTGGAGTGGCAGTGAGCCTGCCGTCATCAGTGGGCGGGGGCTGGTGGGTGCAGAGGGAGCTGAGCCCAGGAGGGTCTCTGCTCCCTGCCTCTGCCTCCGCTTCACCCACTGGGGCTGCCAAGCTCTGAAGGCTTCTTTTTTTCACCCTGTGTGTGTTTTTGGGGGGGGGGCAGGGGGTATTTTTTATTTTTATATTTGGTAGTTTTGCATTTTTTTAATTGAAGTATAGTCAGTTATAATGTGTCAATTTCTGGTGTCCAGCACAATGTCCCAGTCATGCATACACATACACACATTCCTTTTCATATTCTTTTTCATTGCAGGTTATTACAAGATATTGAATATAGTTCCCTGTGCTATACAGGAGGACCTTGTTGTTCATCTATTTTGTATATAGTGGTGTGTATCTGCTAATCCCAAACTCCTCTAATTTATCCTTCCCCCACTTTCCCCTCTGGTAAACCTAAATTTGTTTTCTATGTCTGTGAGTCTTTTTTTGTTTTGTAAATAAGTCCATTTGTGTCTTTTTTTTTTTTTAGATTCCACATGTGAGCAATACCATATGGTATTTTTCTTTCTCTGTCTGACTTACTTCATTTAAAATGACGATCTCCAGGTCCAACCATCTTGCTGCAAATGGCATTATTTTATTCTTCTTTATGGCTGAATAGTATTCCATTGTATAAATATACCACCTATTGTTTACCCAGTCATCTGTCGATGGACATTTAGGTTGTTTCCATGTCTTGGCTATTGTAAATAGTGCTGCTGTGAACAATGGGGTGCCTGTGTCTTTTTAAATTAGAGTTCCCTCCAGATAAATGCCCAGGAGTGGGATTGCTGGATCATATGGTAACTCTAGTTTTTTGAGGAATCTCCCTCCTGTTTTCCATAATGGCGGCACTAAACTACATTCCCACCCACAGTGTAGGAGGGTTAACTTTTCTCCACAGCCTCCCCAGCATTTATCGTTTGTAGACTTTTGAATGATGGCCATTCTGACCAATGTGAGATGATACCTCGTTGTAGTTTTGATTAGCATTTCTCTGATAATTAGCAACACAGAGCATTTTTTCATGTGCCTGTTGGCCATGTATCAGCTCTATCAGGGACTCCACCTCTGAGCCTCAGCTCTCCATTCCCAGGGCCGGGAACAAGGCCTGGCACATCACAGATGATCACAAAATATTCCCGAGTTAAAGACATTCCAGACTGAGAAGAGCTTTGAAAGGAGTAAGGCCACTGAGGGACAACTTCAAACGGACCGGCAGGTAGGCAGGTGGCGACAACAGTGACACAGAAGATGAAACCTAGAAGACAAGTGCAGGTACCACATGGGGGAAAGCTCACAAGGCGGGGGAGGGTTAGGATACAAGAGGATGCAGATGATCAGTACATCACTTATTTTTCATTGACGTGCAGTCGATTTACAATGTTAGTTTCTAGTGTAAAACATGGCGATTGTCATACACATATATACACATATATATATTCTTTCAGCTTCTTTTCCATTAGAGGTTATTATAAGATGTTGAATATAATTCCCTGTGCTCTACAATAGGTCTTTGTTGTTTATCTATTTTATATGCAGTAATTTGTACCTGTTAATCCCAAACTCCTAATTTATCCCTCCCAACCTTTCCCCCTTGGTAACCACAGTTCGTTTTCTATGACCAAGAGTCTATTTCTGGTTTGTAAATAAAATTTGCACCTTATTCTTTAGATTCCACATATGAGCGACATCATGTAACATTTGTCTTTCTCTGTCTGGTTTACTTCACTTAGTATGATCATCTCTAGGTCCATCCATGTTGCTGTAAATGGCATTAAGTCATAATAAGAACATGTCTTAGGTGGCTCTTCAGCTTTAAAGGTGACTGCCTAAGGGTACCAATGAAGCATTCCATCCATTAGCACTTCCTAGGATGCTAGGGACATCTTTACTGTCTAATACACTAGCCATATGTGGCTGCCGACTTCAAAGTGACCACAGCAAGTGAGGAAGTGAACTTCTGTTTTCATTTAAGTTTACTTTGCTTTAAACTTACATACCCCGCTGTGGCTGGTGGCTACCATGTTTGTCTGCACCATCAGGCCACAGCTGTAGTCCCAGCACATTAATAGAAGCTGGTGTGTAAGAAATGGTATCGCTGCTTTCTCTTCCACCAGCACTGAAATGAGAGTTCCCCCAAGCCCTTTCCAACGCGCTGGATTACCAGCATCTTTACTGGTCTCTTACTCGACTCATGAATGTATTAGCTATTTGACTTTCCATCAGTTTTTAATTTCTCTGAACCTCAGCTGCCTTATCAGTAAAATAAATGATTGTGAACTAGGCAGCTATTGGATACCTTAAGGTCTTTTCTACATCAAATATGTAGGATTTACTTTAATATACTTCAACTTTGAAAGGGTTACTCTTTATATGTAATTAATGTGCCTAAAATGTCATTGACTTTAAGATGCATCATTGATTCAACAACAGCTCTGAAGGAAAAAGAAAAGGACATTAAATGTATTCTGACTCTAAGGTCTACTGCAACTGCAGCAATGGAAATTCTGTAAAAAAAAAAAAAAGTAAAATAAAGTGCATCTTAGAGTCAAGGAACTAAAAATATTAGACAGAGCTGTAATAAATTATTATAATACCATCAGCAGTTTTCATTCTGTTAACTTAATCACAGTACTCTTATAAAAAATTAAAAAATTCAGACATACCATATTAACCCCATGCCAGTAATTTCCCACAAAAGTAACAAATAACATACTCAATAAACATATAAGTGGGGGGAGGGTACAGCTCAGCAGCAGAGCACGTGCTTAACATGCACGAGGTCCTGGGTTCTATCTCCAGTACCTCCTCAAAGAATAAATAAGTAAGGCTAATTACCTCCCCCCGCCAAAAATAAATAAACAAATAAATAAAAATAAATGTGTAAGAGGAGTAACTGGTAGTGTCTCCCATAGTGAGCCCTATCCGTTTTATTTTTCTTAATCATGGCAAAGTCAGTTCACAAGAGAGGCGTTTGTTATTGATGAAGTGTCAAATTAAGCTTTGAATTTCCTAGCTTTTTACAGATAAAAGCCCCGAGAGTGACTTAAGGATTGTAGCAATATTTTACATTAGACATGAAATTCCAAGCCATTGTTACCTGTTCTGGCACCGTCAAACCTTTGTTTAAAATATCCCAAAATACGTTCACGCTGTTGTTTTTTGAAGTAATTATTTTGGCCAAAAGAATTACAGAGTAATTAATTTCTTCTTCATATAAAATTAAAATGTATGAGAAAAATTAACATGTATTCATAATGAAATATAATTATTAATTCATTATGTTTGCATCTCACGTTCTGCTACAATTATAGGAAACTATTTAAAACAGCGAGACCTAGCGATACACCAGTTAGACCCAAATGAAGAATATTTCAAATCTATGGATGCTCTGTGAGCCTTCCAAAAAACAGCTAAGAAAACCAGCTCAAGAACAATAAAGAGAAAATAACCGTGCTATTCAATTTATTCAATGAATAGACTTAAGAAATCAGGACTGGATGTGGTTACTAATTATTTCTAAATACTTTTAATTACCAGCACTAAAGGGAAGTGGTGGGGAAAGCAATTAATTTGTAAATAAACAAAGAAGTCGTTTCCAAGAAAACTCAAAGCCATTTTTTCAAGCTGTCTTTTGAAACGAAATATAAAAGCAGAGATTCTTTTTCTGAATTCCATTCAATGTCATGAGAATGACCAACGATGGTGAGTCATTCCTTTTAAAATGATGTGTATCATTCTCAAAAAAGGAAAAATCATGCAACACATAAACCCATATTCCAAAAGACACAGCGTCTAATCAGTCAGCAAATATTTATTCATCATTTACTAATATATGCCAGGAACAGGGGACAAAGAGATGTTTTGAAAGGTCAGGTCCTGTAATTCTGCAGTTCATGATCGGGAGACCATACAGGACCGAAAAGCAGCTAAGACAGAAAAGTTGGGGGGTTCGGGGAGGAGGGTTAGATAGGCCATTAGGAAGACACGCAGCTGCGTGGTCGGGGAGGGAAAATGAAAGAAAAGATGTCCAGTGTGGAACGGCTGGTGCCTATTCCTAAAAAGAAATGTTGCCCTGCCCCATGCAGAATTAGAGCAGTTGAAATATTATTATTTCAAGGTCCTGCTTAATATGCCGGCCCAGCCATGCATCCTAGCCTCAGATGCAAAGAGGAGGCTCTCAGTAATCGTGGGCCAAGTGAATAGCCATTTTTTTTGTCTCTGCAGAGCTGGGTCATATAAAAGTTTCCAACTTCATTAGCCTGCAGTCAAGTGTCTATTCAGGAACAGATGAACAGTTTTAACCTGCACTCTACATTCTTGAATTTGGGCTTTTTTTTTTTTTCCCTGCGTAAACTCATTACCTGTTCTTTTGTCAATCATTGACCAAGTGCCTGTGATACACAGGGCTTCCCTCAGTTGCTGGGTATACTGACCTGAGAAAAATACCCTACTCTTAAAAATCCCATTAGGAAGAAAAACAATTTTTAATAGATTTTATCTGAAGTAATGAGAAAAATATCAGACGATGATATGCGCTTCGCAGAGAATTAAAATGCTGCCATGTGACACAGACAGGTGGATCCCCTAGGGGTCACAGGTGTCTTAGTTCTGATATCCCGAGAAGCAGACCGGGGGGCAAGGATTTAGGTGTAAAATGTTTATCTGGGAGGAGAAAGAAACATCAGTAGTTGGGGGGGGGGGGCTGAGACTGGGAAATCAAGTAGCCAAGAGATATCAGGACAGCGCATCTGGACAGCGACCACTGTGAGCAACACCACTTCAGCCCTGATGCTAATTATCTGGGTAAATGCTGGGACCCTGTGAACACACATGTTTCTGACTTTCCCAATCCTGTGTGATGGGGAGCTGGGGTATTGATACACCAAATTCTGCCAATCATTGGTTGAGAGCTGATGGAGGAGAAAGCATCCATTCTGGGCAGTAAAGGGAGGCTCACTGGGGAACAGACAGCATGCAGGCAGTGAGATTGGGGGGGTGGGGCTGCAGGTGTGCAGGCAGCGTGGACAGGTGCCCCTGCAGGACCAGGAGGCACCTGTGCTGGCATCTAAGCAGACAGAAGGACCCAGGGCAAAAGATTTCCTGACAGAAGGCCTTGCTAGTACAGGGCAAGCGTGGTGTGCTTATGGAAGGTCCCCTGGACGGAATGTCAGGAGGAGAGTGGGAGACTAGTGACAAGTCAGACCACGGGAGCTCTGGAAGCCAAAGTAAATGCCTGGGGGACCCTGGGGTGGGGGGAGCACAGGCTTGTGCATTTCCAGAAGGGGACTCCAGTGCACATGAACAGGGAGGTCTGAGAGGAAGCAGAAAATGAGGACGTGGCTGTAGGGAGGGGTGGATGTGAAGAGAGAGATGTGGGCACAGAAGGGAGAGGATGAATCAGAACCCTTCCTCCTTCTTCACCAGCAACTCTGTCCATGGCGGGGGCAGTGGGATTTCCACCAGAAGGAAGACTAGGGGAGGAGCACATTTGTGGGGGGAAAATGAAGGGCTCATTTCAATCAAGTTAAGATGCCTACGTGATACCTGCAGACAGGTAAATAATACAAGTTTGGATCAGAGAGACATTGGAACTACAGACGGACATAAGAAAGTCATCTAGACACATGCAGCATCAAAGGCAAGAGACGAGATGATGTCCCCTCAGATTACAGATAAGGAAGAAATGGTTCCAAAGACAGACTTTTACACTGCAAGTAATAATTTCATGTCAATAGCCTTTTACTGGACCAGTAAAAGGTACCTCAGTTATCACAGCCAACTCATTATTTCATTCATTCATTCAATATTTATTGAATATAAAATAGACTTAAGGCATTATGCTGAGAACTGTAGGAAATTAAAAATAGGTATTAATCCTCCTTTTTAAAAGCTAAGATTTGCAAACACTTCAAGCTTAAAGACTGACCACAGTAACTGTCCTAAGAGGTACAGAAAAAAGGACCATGAAAACTCAGGAGAAAGGGATTACCTCCACCTGGGAAAATCATAAACGGTTTTGAGCAGAAAACAGCATTAAAGCTGAGGCTTAACGCCTTTTCAAACTTGTGGAACTTGCACTGTAAACACTTCAAAAGTGGATGCGTTTCAAAAGTTTGTGATTTACAGGACAGAACCACAGACATGGGACCTTGGAGGGAGTAAAATTCTAGAGTTCATTAAGTAGCTGAATTTGCTGGATGATAAACTAGATGAAGGGGCGAGGTGGTGAGTATTTCTAGAACACCACATTTACTCAATTCATTTCTAAAGTAGCCTATGTGAGGAGACAATTCACTTCTTATGTGCCAAAAATGTACTTGGTTGAGTTTAAGAAAAATATTTCAGAAGCCATAATTTCAGTGCACTTCCATTTTCAAGAATATTACTTCCGTGGTACTAATGCACTGTGAACCGTCATTATGACCTGGAAGTGCACTTCTCACTTACATTGTCCGTTTTGGTTAAATTTTCCCCACAATATAGATAATTTAACAGCACCTTTTCCATCTATCTGCCTATCTGATTTTTATCTTTAAAGACTGGAAATGCATGTATAAAGTTGGATCTGTAAGGCAGGGTTACTAATTACTGGTCAGGGTACAGGGAAAGAGCAGACCTGGGCTGCGTACGAAGATGAAGCAGGCTCAGGACAGTCAAGTACAGGGACTCACTGCTGTGAAGAGGCTGACGGAGCAGATGGGTGGACACGCGGACAGTTCCACGCTCCACACTGGTCTCCAGACAGCCTGCCCTTTACACCCTTCAGCTCGGTTTCTGCCATTCTTTGAGATCATGCAAAACAGCCTTTTATGGTGGTGTTTAAAGACTTCTGAGTACACAGCTCCTAAAAACACAAATTTAGCCATAAAGGACTTTGTGAAAAACACTGTGTACCCGAGATGCCACATTTTCTTGTACTGCTTGTTGTCAGAATAAAGTTTATAATCACTGAAGGACCGAGTGTTTATCTCCACGGTGGGTCTCAAGAGGGCTGTCATGATAACAATACACGATTACGCAGACAGGAACGCCAAACCAAACAGCAAACAGAAAGCACAACGGGCAGAGAAATGGTAAATTCGATGACTGTGCGTGACCTCTTTCAAAAAGAAAGGAGTCGAAACAGTTGCAATAAATGAGTGCCCGAGGAGCATCGCAGGGGGTCAGCTGGAAATAACAGAGAGGCGGTGCCAGCCCTGCACAGACCCAGCATCTGAGACCATTAACGATCTGGAACCCCTGAGATAAAAAAAAAGTGTGCAAATGACACTGAGCAAGAAGGTACAACATACACACCCATCAACCGGTTTGGAAAAAAGACTGTTAATAAAGTGCTAATCCAATATTTAAATCTCTGTGCACTCCCAAAGAAAACTACCATTGTCTGCTCAGCACTTAGAAATTATGAAAATATAACATATTCTCTGTCCCAAGCCATCTAGGTAAGATGCCAACTGCGGAAGGAAGAAGAGAAAAAGGAAATTAACAGGAGGAAAGTACGGACATCTCATAAAAATAACTTTTATAGTTTGTAAAATATCGATTTTTCATAGCAAAGAAAAGGGCAATAAAATATAAAACTACCCTCCAGCTAAAAAACAAAACTGGCTCTGCCCCGTGGCATCTGCACATGTAATTTCTATTCTTCCAGCCTCCCAGAAAGCACCAGAATACAAAAGAATGACCCAAAGAGACAAAAATGGGTCCTCTTCCTCCTCCTCCTTCAGCGAATGATTTACTGTTCCACAAGGGTTAACACAGGTCAGCTTAAGGGGGAAAGAAAAAAGAGCGCACTCGTGCTCAGCCTTCACACAGAGCAGAATGAAAAATCATCCCCGGTTATTTACCCTCCAGTGACTTATGGGTCCTGGGCACAGTTGATAACGCTTTTAAATACTTGGTTTCACATCAAGCCACCTCTCCTCCTTTCAAATGGCCCTTTCAAGATATCTGTGTTGACAGGCTCGAACTCGCAGGGTCCTGCTCGGGGGGCCACCCAAGTAGAATGTTGAAAAAACCCTCAGTTCACAGATGGTAATGTGCCAGACGCTAGAACACCAAGTGGGTTGCTTTTTGAGTCTGGATGGAAACCAAATGAACTGAGCTACTCACTGGATTAATTTGTCATTAGACTCACATTTCTAACCTCCAAAGGGCACATTTTATATTTTTGCCTCACCTGCGTGCCTCTGTGAAAATACTGGGTATCTTACATGCGCTGGATGTAAATGTTACTTAAAACCACATGTTAAGAAATAATCTTGTTCAGAAGCAGGTTTTAAAGAAAAAAACAAAATTCTCTTAAGGTCACCCTTACTGCTGTATGACTTTTCCAGGGAGACGCTTGGAAAAAGAATTTCAGGCAGTGGGAAGAGTGTGTTCAAATTCATGCAAAAATCATCAAATTGGGGGAATTGAAAGGAGTTCAGAAAAGCTGAGGCTTAAATAGCAGAGGTGGATGGGTGAAGGCAATAAAGCATTTGAGCCTGATCTGCAAAATAGGAAGTTCTGTTATTAATTTTTGAACTGAGAGGCAATCAGGTAAGGAATGAATTGTTGACATGACCTTAAAAGGCATTTTTTAAAAATAAGGTGTCACTGCAATTGTTACAGAGTTGTAAACAAAAATGAAATCCCATTATAAAGCTGAGACTCCTTGTCACAAAGGCCACAGTGTAGGATCTAGGTTTATATGTTGAGCACACGTGAAATTCAGCCTCACCCTTCCCCCTTTATGACTGGTGCTAACGTCCCTGCCCAGTGATCCCATAATGGCATTTCACCTTCCCCTGCTCCCTACCAGCTGGGGAGGGAGGGTGGGCAGCGAAGTGTGGGGCACAGCCGGGTGGTTCTCTGTAGACGACACTGACAAGAATTGTGAAAGCAGAGGACGTGACAGTGTCAGAGTCCTGATCTGCAAAACCTGAAACCAGAGGTACGACCCAGCTCCCCGAGACCCCAGGAACACCTTCATGTGATGGGTAAACTGGCACAGATTTCCTGTTACCAGCATTTGGGGTTCCTACCCTGGAATACTGAGGAGCTTCTGAAAAGATAACTGCCCAGCCACAATAAAAGTTCATTGGGAGAGCTCTCAGCACCGGGACAGGAGTGTGCTATTTCTACCAGGAAGAAGGCTTCGGTTACAGGCAAAGATCTATGGAGGCTGAAGTCTCCTGGGATCACATTCACCCCCATTGTTCAGTGCATGTGCCTTGGAACAAGGGACAGTCGCCGGGCAGGCTGGCTGCGGGGAGGGGCAGGGGGATAACCTTTCCTCACCATCCAGGAATCACAGCCCCAGGTTCCCTGGCAGCCCATCACACCTTGACCATGGATTACATCTGGACACCCGAGGCTAGGACAATGGACAAATGCCAGCTGTTACCATTGGCCCTGCCTCCCAAGGAGGCCCAAGTCCCAGGAAACCCGGGACCACCCAGATGCTCGCTATGCGAACCATTCTCTTAAACTGAAGTGGAGATATTTATTCAGAGTTATAGTTTATACTTACACTGGAACGTATCTTTGTGTAAGTTTTAAACACTACATTTATAGGAGTTTATTATTTTTTTTGACTACATCTGTTGAACAGAAAACTCTCAGGTGGTACAAGGTGTTTTCCTTTGGTTTTAGAATCTTCTCTCCTTTGAAAATTGTTCCATACACACTTCAAGAAGAGTATTTTATGGTAACATTTAACAAGCACGTGATGCATGGTCAGGACATTTCTAGTATAGGATTTGGCTTAAAAATAGCTCAAAGTTCTACACAATGTATGAATAAAGAGCGAGGAGGGGCTACTTACTTAGTAACATGATGCTAATTTAATTTACTATGAGGAACTTTTTTAATACACCAAAAAGTCTTGTTTTGATCAGGAGTCTGTGTTAATTTCCTCCCCACCTTTTCTACCATCTCCATTTCTAAGGGCAATATTTAAAAAGGTTTATGAATGAATGCACTTAGGTTTAGCTCTTGGATCTCCAGGCAGGTATAATACTGACTTTATCTGGTTGAAGAAAGTAAACCCAGAAATAGCCCCTCTATTTGTGCTGAAAGAGTGAACCAAAAAAGTGCGGAAAGAGAGTTAATATGTAACCCAATCATCGCCAAAGGGGTCAGTCACACCTGCTGGGAACCCAGGTGTCGGCCCTCAGGTTCTGTGCCACACCTCCCTGAACCAGGAGCCGGGGTCTGCTCCAAGACCCGCCTCAGGGACAGTGAAGGAAGCCCTGGTCACAGGAGGCATCACTAGATTTCAGCTCCACATCCTTCTCCTAAACTGAAATGCTGCTCACTCGCTTGATAAAACATTCACACCCACTACAGTATACTCACTGTTCGTTGCGTCCAGGACCGCTAACGTTCCAATCAGCTCAAACGTGTTTGTAACCAGAAATCAATATGCAGCTTTTCTGTGGTCATTCGGGGACAGGTTGTACGGGGTCCCCCAAGGTACCTGGTCCCAGCTGGTGTCCATCCAGGAGAAGCTCCCTTCCTGTTTTCAGTCCCATCCTGTGACCAAGTGTCCTTTCACCAGTATACTGAGTGCCATGTCTTCCTCATTTTTGTGTTTTGGGGGTGACTTCACTGTTTTCAATGGCCCCAAGCATACTTAAGTGCTGGCTAGTGTCTTGAGATGCCCCCTACGGGTGTGCGACAAGCCTGGTCCAGAAGCGGCCATCGGCCTTGAGTTCAATGGTCCTGAACTCACAGTACATGTCAGATAAGGTGTCTTTAAACAGAGACACACACAGGACCAGGTTGCCCAGAGATCAGCTGAGAAAACTGGTGACCGGGGGCTGGCGGGCCCCGATCCTGTGTCTCCCCCAGGTGTGATGGTTCTGTATTTGCCAGGTCAACTTTTGCAGTGACCGATCCAGTGTAACTGCCACAAATAACCAGAGCTTATGTTAAACCACAGGTACACACAATTAAAGAACACAGTCCCTCGCTCTCGAGAAAATTAAACTGTCAAGTACACGCTCTGTAAAACATTCAAATACAATCGAAATTTGTGCCATTCTTCTCCAAATTTTAAAAATACATAAACATCACGTCACTGGGGGTTAATATTAAAATATAAATGCTCACGGTCTCGGGCTGCTGTCAGCTGATGCTAAAAAGCGCTGGGCTCCTTGCTAGCTCGGCGACATCCTACCCCAGCCTGGTGTGTCCGTGACCTAAATCCACACACGCCCTTTGCCTCCATAGGCTGAGTTTCAAGAGCTGTGTCTGTTTGTCCAGGGTGTGAACTGATTCCCTGGAGAGTATTTAAACGTCGAGCCTGGACAGCATCTGGAGAGTAAGTTGTGATAGAGGCTTAGGGGTCTCAGGTAGGGGAGAGGGATCCTTCCTTCCAGGACGGTTTCCACCCTGCTCCGCTGCTCCTGCCCACATCCTCCACCCTCAACCGCCTCCTCTTAGAGGGACAGGGAGGAGCTCACGTGATGAACTCATCTTGCTGGTGTCTTACGGTGTCTTTAAAGCAAACACAAGCAGCTTCTGGCTTCTCTCTGTGACCCACACAGAGGCCCGCACCCAGTGCTGTTCTTTCTCAGGTCATCCTCTGGTCCAACCAGCAAACAAAGGCAGGCGGTGCATCAGCCATTTTCCCCACCCAGGCCACCCCCTTCTCGCCTGGGCCCGTGTCCTCAGGTCCTGAGCTGCACAGGCCACAGACAAGCCCCACCCCCTGCACCCCCTGCTGGGTTTGCTGAACGGCAGGCACGAGCTCAGGGGGCAGGAGGAGGAAAAGCCTGGGTGTTTCTCCCCCGACTCCCTCTTCCTTCCCGTCCCCTAACCCCCCAGACCCCTGTCCTCAAATTAGGGGCTCAATGAGTGTGGTTCAGGCACCCCTTGGGGTCTCCCAGGGCCTTTCCAGGGGTCCATGAGATCCAAATTATTTTCGTAATAACATTAACACACACTTTGCCTCTTTCACACTCTCTCAGTCATGAGTGTGCAAGTTAAAGAACGATCCCTTTGATTACCTATTTTTTATCTTCTGTGCACAAGTTGAAAAGCAAATTATAAACTGGAAAACATATTCACCAGGTATGTATCAACGGATTACACACTTAATTGTAAATATATTCTTACACATAATGAGAGAAAAACACCACATGATCCAGCAGTCCCACTCCTGGGCATATATGTGGAGGGAACTCTAATTTGAAAAGATACATGCACCTCAATGTTCATAGCTGCACTATTTACAGTAGCCAAGACATAGAAACAACTCAAATGTCTGTCAACAGATGACTGGATAAAGAAGACGTGGTGTATACATATACAATGGAATACTACTCAGCCATAAAAAAGAATAAAATAATGAGAAAAAAACAAACAGACCAACACAAACATAGACCCAGGGCACGAAGATGCACTCACCAAAAGAGAAACTCAGATGATGACAAATTAGGAAGAAAAACGTTCCATGTCACCAGTACTAAAATTGAGAAATTGCTTTCTAAGTGTTTTAAAACAAGATGTAGCTACATAGGGTAATCATCACCTCACTGCCTACAGAGACACAAAAAACTGGGCCAAAATGTGTGTATTGTTCAGTGGAAAACTGGTTGAAGGAATTACAAAACATGAAAGGACCTGCACATCACGAACAAACTAATGCTGTCAACTCATATTTTATGTCCATGGTATTCCATTATTTAGCAAAAACTCCTATGACAAAGCAGATGGACCGTAATATTCCACTTTGGTGAAAAGAGAAATGTAAACATGCACACTAAGAAAATGGATGGTGTCACACCAAAATTTAACTTCAGTGAACAGGTGCCCGAGATTCATGAAAGCAGAGAGAAGCAGGTGACACAGGGAAGAGATCCTGGGGAGGCTTCCTGGACCGGAGAACACAGAACCTGGGACTAAACTGATAGCTGTCCCAGGGCAGAGGGGTGGGTGCTCCAGGAAGAGGGTGGGGGGCGTGCAGAGCTGGGAGGAGGAAGGACAGCTCCAGCTCTGCTGTTGGGTTCCCACGTGGGACCAAGAGGTCCACGGAGGGAGGAAGAGGAAAGACCGGACTGAAAGGTGTGAACACCATGCTGAGGAATGTGGATTTTACCAGAAAGACAAAGGGAAGGGTGGAGGAGGCTGTAAGGGTCAGACCCTATAAACACAAGGAGAAGGAGACAGGGGAGGGCACCGCGGGGGCCCGGGATGCTGTGACCTCGCCCTCAACTCAAGCAGCAGCAGAAGGACCGCAAGGAATCCTTAAGATGCACTGGGAAGGAGAAACAACGGCTCTTGGGAAGCACTTATATACAGGGAGCTCACAGGGGACTCACGGATTCAGATTTCTGACTCCAGCACTTTGGTGACACATGTTACCACTCCCCAGCTTCAGGCTGAACGTTTGTGTCTCTTCAGGGAATCCCCGTGTTGAAGTCTAGCCCCTCCCTGTGATGTTATCAGCGCTCAGGACCTTCTGAGGTAGATGAGGCCACGGGGGTGGGGCCCTCACAATGGGATCAGTGACCCCAGAAAGGGACCTTCCATGCGGTGAGGTCACAGGGAGAAGAGTGTGTGAACAAATGGAACCAGCTCTCACCTGACAAAAAGTCTTGGACATCCCACCTCCAGAACTGTGAGAAACAAATCTTCAAGGCTCCCAGTCCATGGTCTTTTTGTTCCAGCAGCCCAAACGGACTAAGACCTTCCCGTACGGTGGAATTCATGAGGGGTCTCAACTTGGGGAGGTGAGATCAGTTTTGAACATGTAGAACTGAGGTTCTAAGGGACCATCCAAGTAATTATGACCGGCAGGCACTGCCTGTGTGGGTCTGGAGCATGACAGACAGGTGTGGTTGAAATACAGATCTGGAAACTATCGATGGACAGGTGGTTATTAAAGCCATGGTCGCGGAGGGCACTTCCTAAGAGGAGGTCACAGCAGGAGAAACGGGTCAAGGGAGCCTCGTCTTCCAAGCCCTGGATCCCTGTTTCACGGGCAGCAGTGGCATCAGACCCTTTGTGGGACTGGACACAGAGCTACAGCCTTTCTGTCACAAACCCCATGTGAGCTATTTCTTCTGCACGTCCGACCATAGAACCCAGGGTGAAGAAGCCAAGCAAGTACTTAGATGGCGTAAAATAAGGAAGGCACGCTCACGGGTCTGAACACGGTGGACAGTGTATTTTTTAAACTGTCTGATGTCACTGAGTAATTTTCCGAGTTTACTACTACCACACAAACTCTAAGATTGGTTGGAAGTCAAATTTCTTTCTGTAGGAATTTTATTCTGGGTGGGGGGAAAAAGTCACTTTAGATAAAGTTCTTTAATAATTAAGAAATGGAAGAGTCAGAAAATGAGGACCTGGCAGTTTGTCTCAGCTTTAGTAACACACTTAATATTAATATACCACGTTTACTAATTAAAAGACTAATATATTACACTTGCACATCAGCTTGGCAAAGACTAGAGGAATTATCCCAAATAAAGGAAAGTGGTACTCTTATATGTTTCTTTGAAAGGACATTTTTAAGTTTTTTAAAAGGCAACATGGTAATATATACCAAACATACTGAAAAAAGTGAAAATCTGACCCAATAATTCAACTTTCTAGGAAGTCATTCTAATGAAATACATAAGAAAATATTTAAAGACGTATGTATACATCAAGGTGTTCACTGTACAGTAGTTTTATGAGAGTGAAATTAAAATTAATCTTTAAGTCCAACACTATGGCACTGGTTAAACAAAAAGCTGTTGGTCAGAATGGTGATGTGATCAAGGCTTCTTATCTGAGATCCACAGCCCCGAGACCCCTAAACTTTATACAATATTTTCCTCTATATGCCTATTTATGGGGCACAGAGAGATGTTGCACAGACTTCTTTAGAATATCAAGTATGTTACAACCCAGAAGAGTTTAAGAATCACTGACGACACAAGCAAGTACTTACAGTGAAAGACAATGACGATATTTGGAAGAGTGAGAAGAGGCAGGTTTAAAAATAACACATTATGTGAGATCTCATTTTAGTAAAAAAGGAACTTGAAATGTGTCAACATCATATGTAGAAAAATTATAAAAGCTGTGCAAGGAATATTAAAATTGGTAAGCAAATTTTAGACATTTTTATTTAAAAATCTGGAAATTATCAATAGTCTGCATAGTTAAAGCTTTCTTGTATAAATCAACTATTAATAATGTAAGCAGTTTATCTAATGATATTTTTCAGTATTTAGGAAAATATTACAGGAATTTAAAGTTTTTAAATCAAATTTGATTTGGGATAAAGATTGTATTACTATCAAATATTATATTTCATTTAAGCAGATGTCAAAACCAATACAGAATAAACTGCCTTAGGGTCTGGGATTTGTGATTTAGTACTGCGCACAAATCTACCCAAACTGTACGATGGTCTCTCCCTCACTCAGCCTTTGGATAAATAAAGTCTAGGCGTGATTTATTTATTAATTAAAGAATCTTTGGCATTTAATTTATATATCATTATTCTTTAAGCTCAGTGGTGTGCCAGGCCACGCACCACAGTCCAAGCTCTACTGTAGTTACTACACCACCACTCTAGAGTTATTTCTTTTTCTGGTTCCAAATATTTTCTTAAATTATATTATATGACATGGGTGTAAACTTGTAATTATGATATCGTGAACAAAGTGAATTCACTAGAAAAATAACTCAGTGAGTCAGCTACAGAAACAAGAAGCAACAAGCTTGTTCAACTCAACATGAAGGAAAATCCTATCATGGGCTGAATTTTCCTCTCATAACCTAAAAAAAGGAGGCTCATAAAAGAAGGCTTGAACCTTGATGAGTCTATGCAAATCTCACAGTTAGGAAAACGCATTTTTCATTCAAATGGCAAAGAGGAGTTCACTTCAGAACTGTATTATGAGCCAAAGAGTGTAGACAAAGAAAATGTCTTATCACAGCATGGAAATAGCCTAAATGTCCATCAACAGATGACTGGATAAAGAAGATGTACTATATTTATACAATGGAATACTACTCAGCCATAAGCACCGACAACATAACGCCATTTGCAGCAACATGGATGCTCCTGGAGAATGTCATTCTAAGTGAAGTAAGCCAGAAAGAGAAAGAAAAATACCATATGAGATCACTCATATGTGGAATCTAAAAAACAAAAACAAAAACAAACAAACAAAGCATAAATACAAAACAGAAATAGATTCACAGACATAGAATACAAACTTGTGGTTGCCAAGGGGGTGGGGGTGGGAAGAGATAGACTGGGATTTCAAAACTATAGAATAGATAAACAAGATTATACTGTATAGCACAGGGAAATATATACAAGATCTTATGATAGCTCACAGAGAAAAAAATGTAACAATGAATATATATATGTTCATGTATGACTGAAAAATTGTGCTCTACACTGGAATTTGACACAACATTGTAAAATGATTATAAATCAATAAAAAATGTTAAAAGAAAATGTCTTATCACAGCATAATTAAAGAGTGATTTGCTTAAATAAAATAGCTTATGAAAACATGATGACATAGGTGTGTCTGCAGAAGAAATAAAATTAACATATTCATCTAAGAAACACTGATTCTAAGCACTTGATATGTAGTAACTGTGAGTCCTAACTTTGAACCTCCGTCTTCAAGCTACTTGGCAGGTGTTGCCCGTGGGCCACAACACTGTCCACCCTGATACCAGCTTCATGGTGAAGGACGCAGAGTGAAGATGGAGCTGAACCTACAAGGGTTCCCGACAGACGATGCCGTCTTACTGGGAAAGTCTGGGGAACTGGGAAGTTACTGCAGTCGCTGTGCAACTCTGCTTTTCTCCGTGCCAAAAGAAATAAAAAATTAAAAAGAACTGACTTTCTCATTTCTTTGTAAGACCTGAAACAATTAATAATCATTCAGACAGACTCTTCATACACAAAAGCCTGTTATCCCGCTGAACTAGGTGAATTACCAGAAATACGCATTTAAAGAATGAAACTGCTGACTTGTAGTCGAGGAACGACGAAGGAAGCCATCTTATTGTTACATAAAATCAATTATCTTCAAATTTGAAAGCAGCATTTTTTTCCCTAAGTGTTTTAGTACAGTTGAATCTTGAACAATGTGGGGGCTGGGGCGCCAACCCTCTGCGAAGCGGAAAACCCACATATAAGTTACAGTCAGCCCTCTCAACCCGCGGTTCTCCTGCAGCCTAAGATTCAGCCAACCTTGCATTGTGCAGTACCGTATATTTACTATGCAAAAAAATCCGCGTATAAGTGGACCCGTGCAATTCAAACCTGGGATGTTCAAGGGTCAGCTGTATACAGTCCCAAGTATCCTGAAAAAGTTCAGAGTCTAGCACTTCACCCAGAGGGGTTCTCTAAGCTACTGGAGTCGTGTCCAGACTTGTAGAATAAATGGCCTCAATATAGAATTAGAAAATTTATATTCAACACCATCAACAGTTCATTTTATCCACTCACTCAATGTTTAATAATGCGAACCAGAAAAATAAACCAGGGAGTGAGAATCAAAAACAAGGAGTCTTTTCGTAGACTTTACAGAAGCGGGAGAGTTACGAGTATTAATTAAGAAGGAAAACGGCACGAACTATGAGGATCCACCCCACTCAGGTCCATCAAAGCCGGGACTAGTGGCTCTTTGTGCCACTCACAGCTGGCACAGGGGTTCTCAAAGTGCTCTCCGGGAGCATTTGGGGGTGTCTGAGGTCAATGTTCTTTTCCCACAAATGTGCAGTGGTGTCGTCTCAGGGTTCCCCAATGCACAGCATCACAGCAGACCGAGCGCAGAGCCAGACAGGAGAATTCAGCTGCCTTCCAGCAAGCCAGACACAAGAGCGATGTCCAGACACTACAAAACACACCACTGTGTCTGCTTTGGAAAACTGTAATTATGTTTTCATAAATCATAGTAATATTTATCACAGCTATTTCTAAAGAAGTGTGTTTAAGCATCCTCAGTTTAATTTCTAACATGGTAAACATCAGTAGTTTGACACAGCATTGTGAACTGACTGTAATTCAACACAAAAATAAAAATTAAAAAAATTAAATAAGAAAAGCTAAAATATATATCGATTGATTTTTTAATATATTTTTATTGAAGTATAGTCAGTTTACATGTTGTGTCAATTTCTGGTGCATGGCATAATGTTTCAGTCATATGTGAACATATATGTATTCATTTTCATATTCTTTATCACTGTAAGTCACCACAAGATACTGAATATAGTTCCCAGTGCTGTACAGTATAAACTTGTTGTTTATCTGTTCTATGTATATTAGTTAGTATTTGCAAATCTCGAACTTCCAATTTATCCTTTCCCACCCTCTCCACCCACCCCCTCCACTAGTAACCATAAGTTTGTTTTCTATGTCTGTGAGTCTGTTTAATCTATAGAAACAAAAGATCTTTGGCATCATCAATAGTCTTCACCAGGATAAAAGCCTCTGAAGATCAAGAGGGCTGGACCACTGGTCCTGCATATGGTTGGTGGTCAGGACTGAGTCAGGAACTAGCAGGGACGCCACACAGATGCAGTGATCAACAGACACAGTTTATAAGTCATGCTATTTAAAATGTTCTCCACGCAGGTGAAGTGTTTCCTTACAGAGAAGAAACCGGACAGGACAAGGCGGCCACAGCCATGAAAAGTCATCACCTCTCTGCAGACTCGATGCTGTGATTTTAGAGAAAATCTTGGATTTAAAGCTGGGCATGCAGGCATCTTTCATAGCAAAACTGTGCTGAGGGGACAAGTGTGGTTTCTTGTTAGGTCCTTCAGTTTCTAGAAGGCATCACTTTTCAAATAATGTTACTATGATCAATGTTAATAATATCTGCTATTAAAAATAAGGTCAAATCAAAAGAAAAACACCAATTAAGCATTTGCTCAGAAATGTTTCCTAAAATGACTCACCCACGGACCTTTCAGGCTGGCTAATACTTTCCTGGGGTATAGAATTCCCCGAGACTCTTCCTCAAAGACAAATGTGGAAGTTACTTAAGCCCCAGAATAAGATACCGTATATTCCTGGAAGGAGCACAAGCGATTCTGAACATAACAAAACATGACCAAAATAGTAAGGTCCTGCCTACTGATAAAACTGAGAATTGAACAGGATTAGAGGAGACATTGACAAAAACAAGATAAAAACTCTGTCTTTCTGCATAAAAGCCTTCACGAGTTCCCAGACGAACTTTCACTGAATAAAGGGAAACACCGCAAAACCGTTTCTAAGATTTCACAAAAGGAAGCCAGCTTGGGAAACCACTCTCATGGATGGTATCATTTAAAATACACTTGGGGGCGGCGGGGAGGGCACAGCTTAAGTGGGAGAGCGCGTGCTTAGTGTACATGAGGTCCTGGGTTCAATCCCCAGTACCTCCTCCAAAGAATAAATAAATAAACCTAATTACCTCCCCCACCTAAAAAAAAAGAAAAGAAAAGAAAGACTAACATACCCTGGAGCACTGAGCCTTGCCATCTGCCGACAGGCCAGAGGGAAGCCCCTGTTGACCATAAAAGGGCCTGCACGCCCTCGGCGGACAGCGCTCAGGGTCTGCCTTCCCCGAGCGTAAATGCATGCCATTCCCTTGTGCTCACGCGCCTGGAGGCTGGCCAGCACAGGAGGGTCCGGGGCCCACGGCAAGCAGGATTCAGACAGCCTGTGCCCTCACCCCTCACCTAATGCCCTTTATTTTTCTAGCTCGTCTTGTCTCATGGGGAAAATACCCACAAAGCATAAGATCATGACCATCCCACAGGTGACAGGTCTGGAAATCCTGGAAAATACACCTTTACGATCGAGCAGGAGGAGGGGAGACACACTCCCCGGAAAGAGGCACTGCTTTCCCGGTCACGTCCCAGCTGTGCGAACACTGCAGAAGGAAGCAGAGGGTCCTTGTGTCCCTAGGACGGCCTGTCCACTGACGCTTCTAGAAGGTTAGAGTTCGAGAACTTTGGAGAAACAGCAAGTGCACACACTACCATGGTGTAAAACTGAGGGAAAACACTGGTCACGATAATTAAAGACACGGCACCACATGATGCCTAGTGGGGGTGTGCAGGGTGTGCGTGCAGGTGTGTGCACGTGTGGGTGCACACGCGTGTGTGTGTGACATAGACATGACTATGAATACAGTAAACAGCTTCCATGTAAAACTCAGGAAACCTGAGATTTCAGGTTAGTTGCTTGTGTTAAAGAGACAATATAGGGATCTCAGATTATGGCTTTCCCCAGGAGACCGTGTTTGACTTTTTTTTTAATAGACTTCCATTCTTTTAGAGCAGTTTCAGGTTCACAACAGAATTGAGCAGAAAATACAGAGTTCACACATAGCCCTCCCCACCCACACATATACACTCCCCTACCCTCAACATCCCTCATCAGTGAGGCATATTTGGTACAATCGATGAAGCAACATGGGCACATTATTATCAACCAAAGTCCATCGTTTACATTAGGGCTCACTCTTGATGTTGTACATTCTATGGGCTTTGACAAATGCATAATGACATGTAGCCACCACTATAGTATCATACAGAATAATTCATCACCTTAAAAATCCCCTGTGCTCCATCTATTCATTCCTCCCTCCCCCACCCAGACCCCTGGACAACACGATCTTTTTATTGTTCCTGTAGCTGTGCCTTTTCCAGAATGTCATTTAGTTGGAATCGTACAGTTTGTAGCCTTTTCAGACTGGCTTCTTTCATTTAGTAATATGTCTTTTAAGTCACTTCCATGTCTTCCATGGCTTGATAGCTCATTTCTTTTTTTTTAATGGCACCTATATTTTTAAATTTACATATATGTACTGTCCATTGTTTCTAAGAACGTTTAGAGCTTTAGCTTTTTCAACTTACATAGTTATCAAAGGAATAAAGCCAACTGCAAAATAAGAATTAACTCAAAAAGGTACATACAACCTGCTATTAACAGCAACACTATTTATAATTGCCAAGATATGGAAGCATCCATATTTGATTTAAAGCCCCATCACAAGGCTACAGGGAACATGGTCACCTCGTCTGACCACCTTCTCAGCAACTGAGTCTCCGCTGAAACATCTGTGCCTGGTGGTCTCACTGTCCAGAGAGACTCAAACTCTCTTCCCCAGGAACCTCCTGAACCGACAACGCTTAAATGCTGTACTCACTTCTACCCGAGGGTAATGGGGACCAATGGGCAGGGAAAGATTCGGATCTGGTTCACCCTCCAGAGCATCAGCAGTATCCACACGTCAGCGGGGATGCAGCCCCATCACCTCGGAGAAGCTCTGGAAAAATGCTTCCCTGATACTGACCTGAGTGCCGGCCACTGTAACTTCCCGCGTGCTTCATGGACCATTCTGGATAAGTCTTTGCTGGTCATGAAACCAGCAGGACCCCAGGGAGCCCTCCCAGGTACAAAAGGCCCTCTGAAGCCCCTGTTTCTTGTTTGCAGAAAAAGGCTTCGGTCTCCTAGGTCTTGCCTGAGTCCCAAAGAGCAGACTCATGCAGTGACTAATAAGGGAAGGGAGGGAACGCAGAAACACAGGAAAAACAATTAAGCCAGAAAAGTAACAAAAACAGTTCAGAGATAAAACAGAGTCCTGGTTCCTCCTCAAGGGATACACGTAACAATCTGACACATATCTTCACCTTGTTCTGCAGAAACTAAGACCCCCGTCCATGTGGACGAGGGTGACTACTTGCTGACCTCAAGCAGGTGGACCCCAGGCTGGTTAGAACCAGAAAGTTGATTATTAAAGATTTCCGAAACACCACCCTGCTTCCTCACCACCAACCAATCAGAGGAAAGACACACCCTGCAGCTTCACCCCAGAGGTGGCCTTAAAAAAACCCTTCCCTGAGAACCATGAGGAGTTTGGGTCTTTTGAGCACAAGCTGCCCGTTCTCCTTGCTGGGAGCCTCAGTAAACACTGTACTTTCCTTCACCACCACCTGGTACCAGCGGCTGGGCTCTGCAGCGGGGCCAGGGAGCGGACCCCAGTTTGGTCCACTAGCAGCCAGAGTGTGGTCCACAGAACAGCATCGAAGCAGCTTGTGAGAAACACAGAACCCCAGGCCCCACCCCAAGCCTACTGAGCAAAATGTGAACCTTAGCAAGGTCCCAGAGGGTTCAGATGAACAGTCCAGTCTGCCAAGCACTGATGTAAGTAAAGGCAGGCAGATTATTTCTTTAATCTTCTCCAGTGGAGTGACTCTGCACTGCCCTGACAGCCTCCAGCATCAAATCTCTTTTTTCCTTTCTATCCACTTTGTTTTTAGAAAGCCCCACGTTCATTTTCAGCCTCTTGGGCCAGAAATATGGGCAAAGTATGTCCAGTGTATGAAGCAGACCAGACCCGCCGCTTGTTCTCATGACTTGCTCTGTGAGGCAGGTATTAAATTTAAAATTTTACAGAGCAGAGACTTGGCCGCTTAGAAAGGTGAGGCCGCAAAGATCACATCACATAACTCACAAGAGGGTGAACCTGGGTTGAAACTCAGTTCCAGGCTCCAGGGAGCCATATTTTCACTTTTCTTCCTTTAGGGGTTCTTCTCATCTTAAACACCAAGGCTTTTCCTGAAAACGAGCATATGATGCAGGAGAGAAAAACCCCGGCGTTCAGAGCCCTCGTTGACCTGTGGGCACAAGATGAACACGTCTGCGCAGGTCCTAACCGGACTTCAACACGCAGAGTGGCAGTTACAAGCAGAAGGATGCAGAGGTCACGGGCACACCCCTGGGGCCGGGCTGCCTGGCTGGAGACGCTGACCTTGGCTGAGTGACATCCTCCTCACACAGGCGGTTATCCCGGCCTCTGGCCTGAGAGGGTGCCGGTGAGGGTTAAAGGAATGGATGTGTGTGAATCGTACATCACTGCACGCCAGGTGCACAGTGAGCATTCGGTACGTGTTAGCTATATTTACTATCAAATGGAGTTTATTCCAGTATTACCTGCCTCTGCTACAAATAAAACGGGCCCGTCTTCCACGGAGCCACGCTGTTAGGGACATTCTCCCGAATCCATGCACCATTTGCTTTCTTCTCTTTGGATGACCTGAAACTCACCTACATTGATTGCTTATCATTGTTGAAAATGAACAATAAGATACTAATTCCTGTAGATAAAATAGATCAACAACAAGGTACAGCACAGGGAACTACATTCAATACCTTGCAGTAACCTATAATGACAAACACTACAAAAAGGAATCTACGTATGTGTATGTATGACTTGCTGGACACCAGAAATTGACACAACATTGTAAACTGACTATACTTCAATTTAAAAAATATATATGCCTAAATTTTTTTTAAAAATGAACACTAAAATCCCTCACCAACTTGTATCTTTTACATCCTCTCATGGTCACAATTGAGCCGTGTGTCCACTGGTACAGTTACCAGGTGGTGGGAAGCCTTCTAAGACGTAACAAAGGCCACAGGCCAAGATGTCCAGCCAGACATCCGGGGCGAGAGCGTCCAGCTTGTCCTGACGACTCAGTCACCGGTTCAGATGCTCTGACAGCTCTAACACCAGAGCGGACCTGAAATCTCATCAGCCACCGACTGCCTGCAGGTCCAAGCCACCGTTTTCTCCCCTCCCCCGGCAGAAGCAATAATCCTTTTGGAAAAGTCACTCACCCGCTCACACCGCTCCAGCCACTGCCCGGTGTCCCCTTGGTGTCCGGCACAGTCCTCGCTAAGGGCCCCGCCTGTGAGGCCTTCTGTCCCACCTCCTCGGGTCTGAACACAAAGCCGCCTCGAGAGGCCCCCACAACCTGCTCTCAACTTCAACACACACAGCCGCACAGCCCCCCCACCTCAGTGCGCAGCACTGACCACACAACAGCGACCTCGGTGTGTGTCCTCGCCCACTCTCTGCCCTGCAACACAGGTGAGGCGCAAGCTCAGGGGATCCACATGGTTCACTGTGGCATCACCTGCGTCCAGGAGCCTGTGGCCTCCGTGATGAGCAAGCAGGAGGTTGTCGCTGAGGGAGCAGGTGGACAGGGGGCTTCACCTCCTTGCACCCCGCTCACCCCGAGACTAAGTCTGCACATCTCCTGCGGTGCACCTGCCACCTTTATGGTATATCTGTATATCCTACCCTTATGATGTGTGTGTGTGTGTGTGTATGTATGTGTGATTATACACATACATATATTGCCTTTGTATTTTTATAGTATACACACTAAACATTTTATAGTATATAGATACACTACCTTTATTTTTTATAGTGCATACACTATACTATATACATTGTAGTATATATATATACTACCACTAAGTATTTACAGTACATATACTACCTTCATATTTTTATAGCATATACATTATCCTATATATTTTATAGTATACACATACTACCTTTATACTTACATATATTTATGTGTATATACATTTATTTCCATGTCTCATGTACAGCCATACCACAGATTAGATCAGGCACTCATTATTGACGATACAAAGTTATTAAGCAAATTGGAGCAAAAAATTCTTCTAAAAAATTTTTTTCCCAAGAAAAGTATATGTTCTGGGAAATACACTAATATTTAGTCATATTTAGAATTATATGTGTGTGTGTATATATGTACACACACACATATAATATATAAATATATATATACACACATATATATATAAATCTCAGAAGCAAAAACTTAAAAGACAGCAATGTGCATCCTCCTGCACAAAAATCTAAATCAAAAACCATACGCCTGTCAGTATCTACAAATTTTGAACTCCCAATCTATCCCTTCCCACCCCCTGAAGATTTAAAAGAAAAAAGGGGGAAAAAGCTAAACTCCAATTTATAGTAGCTAAACCACCACAGTTTCATTTCCCAAAGCAAAGAAAAAAAAAAACATAAATGTATGGGTTTGTTAATTAAAGAACCCGCCCCCTCCTAGTTAAAGAGGTCACTCTCCCTTAACATGGCAGCTTAGCTCAGGAGGTGGACGCAAAGGACTCGTACTGCTGAAACCACAGAGCTGACTGGCAAGGCAATTACTCAGGGTGCTGGCTAACAGCTCGGAATATGGCAAGAAGCACCTTGAGGATTTTCATGACCATCCAGACTTAGCAGTGTGTTTCCTTTCTAATCTCAGAAGTATCCAATCTGGCTTCCCTCCCTCTCTGTTGTGGTACCCACTCCAAGGTTCAAGATGACTCCCGCCTCTCTGCCTTATTCCCGCACCACTGCCTCACTGCCTCACTCCTGCATCACTGCATCACTCCCGCACCACTGCCTCGCTGCCTCACTCCTGCATCACTGCATCACTCCTGCACCACTGCCTCGCTGCCTCACTGCCTCACTCCTGCATCACTGGTCCACTATCCCGAGGGTCCAGCCCTCGGCTCCCACACACCCATCACATCGCATCCATGTCAGCGGCTGAGAACTAAGAAACTGCTACTCATGTTCTGTCCTCTTCTCACAGTTGCTTTTGTAAAATTTATCATCCCAACCACAGGATGCTTCAGCCTTGATATTTCTTCTTGTAAATCACAGAGCATTTATTATTTACGAAAAATGGATAAAAGTAGGTTATGTCCTACCTATTACAACAGCCTACAGAATCTGAAAAACAGGAGTACAGTGAGTCCTGCAGAAAGCACTACTTATTAATATGCACACCGCACAGAGAAAATAAAAAATTATTTTAGAAATCAAGAAATTTAAGGTACTGAAATCCTGAAATGTCTCCTTATCTACCACCTAGAATATGAAATATGTCCTCAGATTAGGCAAAATAATAATAGAAATTGGTAGAACATTGTATACTGACTATATGTCAATAAAAATATATTTTAAAAAAGAAATATAAGTAATAGCCCTGATGTCACAGCTTAGAGTAATAAACTAGCCAGAAACACAAAAGGCATACATCAGAAAAGGAGACCAACCTGTTTAAAGGCATACAGTAGTCACCCCTGGTGATTTTATTGGTTATCAATGAACATTATAAACAAATATGTCAGAGCAAGGGTTTCAGGTGTTTCTCCATTGAATGGGCACAAGATTTTTTTTTTTTAAGCAACAAATCCCTTTTCGGAGGCAAGGGTGAGCCCCAGTGGGCCAAGGTCACCTGAAGGCAGAGCTCTGCTTTTCGCAGGGCGTCACCTACTTGCATCAGGACCACCCGAGCGGAAGGGCAGGTCAGGATGCAGCCCACAGCCCAGGGCCCAGAGCCGACCGCAAGTTCTGGTCCTGCTGCCAAGCCCTCTGTGACTCAGAAGATGAGCTCACCTCCCAGACCAGAGGAGGAGCCCCTGACAGCACCCACATCCCTCACAGGGCCTGGTCCTGGGCTTTCAAAGACTCTGGTCGCCCTGAAAGTTTCCAAAACAGAACAAGCATGAAGAAGACATCCTCAGGTCTGCTGCAGCGTGCTTGAGATAACGGTTAGGGCTACTTGGTGCAGAAGGCGAGGCCCAGGTCTCCCAGTTCCGACACCAGGAAGGCTGGAGGCAAGTCTGTCACCGGGGCTGAGACAGCCCCGCCGCACCGCCCAGGCATGAGTCACTCTGCAAGTCTGCAGCCGCAGGAACGAGGTCAGCAGGACGGACAGAGGGGATTGCCCGTTGTTCTCCTGGGATGCTGGGCCCTAGGAAGTAAACAGGATGGAGGGCCAAAGGCGGAAGACAGGAAGAGCCCAGGCGGGCCCAGCCGAGCGATTTCTTGCTCAGATCCATGTCCAGACACGGCTGCACCCCAGCCCCCTGCCAGGGATGCCCTGACCCCCACAGTTTACACAGGGGCAGCTGGGGCACTGGCTATCCCATGCAAACCTCCAAATCTACTTTCTTCTTCAAATTCCCCCCATTTTCACTGAAGCACAGTCAGTTACAATGTGTCCATTTCTGGTGTACAGCACAACGTCCCAGTCATGCATTTACGTACATATGTTCCTTTTCATATTCTTTTTCATCATAGGTTATTACAAGGTATGGAATGCAGCTCCCTGTGCCATATACAGGAGGACTTTGTTATTTATCTATTTTATATACAGTAGTGTGCATCTGCAAACCATAAACTCCCTTTTAACATAGAGTTCTCCTGAGATGGCCAAGTCTCGGGGGCCAGTTCACTTGGAGGGGTTCCAGGCTCTGCAGACAGAATTTTGCATTTGAATCCTGGAACCATAATAATTAAACATCAAAATGAAGACCCAGCCATGAAGGATGAGGGCAGCATGAAAAAAAAATCCAGTCATGTGTGTGGTTTCTTTGTTATTTTGGTTTTTGTTTCTTTGGGTTCTTTTATTGACGACTAATGTCACTGCTTCTGTGATGGGTGAATTGCTGAGTGGGGAGGTCCCCACATCAGTCTCTTGCTTGACGTATAACTCAGCGCACAGGCGTGAAAAAGAATATTCCTTTCTTTTCCTCATTCTCTTAACTCAACCTTTGGTGTCACAGACACTGCAGTGTTGCTTCCAAAAACAAAACAGGGCTGCTCAGAGCAGAGTGTTCTATGTGCCTTACACCTAGAGCCTAAAATCATTTTTGTTCTTTTTTTCCCTTTTTTAAGACTTTTTTTAAGAATATGAAAACGAATATATGTATACATAAATACACGACAGGGACATGATGCTGTACACCAGAAACTCACACATGGTAACTGACTACACTTCAATAAAAAAAAATTTTTTAAGACTTTATTAAAGTGTACTTTATTTATAGAGTTGTTCTAGCTTCAGGTGTACAGCGTAGTGATTCAGTTTATACAGATACATATATACATACTCTTTCTCATTATAGGTTATTACAAATTTTTATTCTTGCATTTTTAGAAAGGTAGTCACAGAGCAGGTGAGCTTATATGATCTGAAGTGTGAGAGCGTGCGGCCCCAGGGCCACGCAGCCCCGGTGGAAGCTGCCTGACCCCAGCAGGGGACCAGGTGTCTGTCTGTCCACAGGACCTGCTGGACTGAGAAGGTCAAGTGCTGTCTGTGCCTCGATCTCCCTGCCCCGGCGAATGGGACCAGCAGAGTCTGCGGTCCACATGGACCTCGTATCACGTGTGCCGGGGATGCGGCTGCGGGAAGGCAGGTCTTTTACTCCCTGGTGGTTCACATCGCACACTTTATAAATGAAGCCCGTGGCATGCAGCCTCGTGGCACGTTCCAGATGTTTCCAAGAGTGCACAAAACAAGACCACAATATTTTCTCCATCTTTACGGCTTAAGAGCAGGATGCACAGACTACACACTAAGCTTTAAAAAAAAAAAAAAAAGGAGAAAGAAAACCCCGTATGGTGCCAAATGTTGGCCACTCTCCTCTTTCTTCCCAGACAAATCTCTTAGGTCTTGGGAAAACAACATTTCCTGTAAAGTGCCAGAAACAACACAGATCATTGTGGTGATGTTCACCCTTGGCCACGGCTGCTCGGCTGTGCCTGGAGCCACATCGGCCACATCCAGCCCCCGGGGAGAAACTGAGAGGCAGCTTCAGTCCTCAGCCCTGAAGGGCCATGGTCAGACACGCCATCTCCTCACTTCTAACCACAGGGCTTGCCTGCTGGGTGCCTTCCTTCAGAACAGGGGAAACACTCTTGTTTGTGTCCGCCTACCCCTCACTGAAATTAGGTTTAAAAATTTGGTACTCCATTGCTTCCACTGTACGAGTATGTCCTAATTAGAGGGGATTTTTAAACACTACCTGCGTGGTGGGAAGGAAAACATTAGCCCACTGCTTCTCTAGGACCCTTGTAGATAAATACTCATAACACGTGAGTCTGCTTCATTCCAGTCCGTCTACATCCACGGAAAAATGTGTGCAGACATACGTGAACGTCTCCCAAGCCCTCCTTCCACCCTCCTTTCCACTGTCAGGGCGGGCTTGTCCCTGGGGAAACGGGGCTTTGTTCTGTTTCACTGAAGTACGATCAGTTGCAGCGTGTCAGCATCTGGTGCACAGCGTCACGTCCCAGTCATGCACGTACACACACACATTCGTAGGAGACAGCGTTTGGATCACCACCTCGTACCCCGTGAGCAATGGCACATTTGGACACTTCGCAGCTTTTCTCTCGGGAGGCTGTCTGCCCTGCTGGCCCCTCCCGGACCCGTGTGAAGTTCACCGATGGCATGTGGGGCTGAAACAGGAGACGGTGAGGACGGACCACAGGGCACAAGATGGAAATCCGGAAGCCCATCTGTGAGCCCATCCCTTCCTGGGTGATTTCTTCAGGAAACTAGGAAGAACTGAAAAAGACAAGTGCATTCTGTTTCCTGATCTCAAGGAGCCTTAAAAGATTTGTGATGATTCCTTTAAATACTCGAGCTACTCACGTGTGTGTACAATACAGAAAATGAGCCATCTGATTTGGATACTGGAGAGAAGGTAAAAAGCATCCGTTACCTTCTGCCTAAGGCTGCCATGTCCTTGATTAACATGCAAACTAGGGAGGGGGTAGCTCAGTGCTAGAGGGTGTGCCTAGCATGCACAAGGTCCCAGGTTCAATCCCCAGCGCCTCCATTAGATAAATAAATAATTAAATAAATAAACCAAATTATCTCCAGTTAAAAAAAAGAAAAAAGAAAAAAAAACATGCAAACTAAAGAAGCAAGCATGGGTTAGCCCAGTGGTAAAGTACATGCTTACCATGCAGGAGGTCCTGGGTTCAAATCCCAGTACCTCCATTTAAAAAAAAAATCAAAAATAAACAAATAAAGAGGGAAGAATTCCAATGCTCACTTGTTTCTTTCCTGCAGAGTGTGAATACCAGGTGATTTGGTCATTAAGGAATCTTCATACACACACGCGCACACACACACACTGCCTGTGCTGCAGTGTTTCTTTATAACAAACCAGCCTCAGGGAATTATTACTGAAGGGTTAGGGGGTCCCATGGCAGCGAAGCCCAGAAGACTGTCTAAGCAAAGAGAGAGCCACCTCTTGAGAGGGATGAGGACCACTTGTCGCCCTGAAGATGGAGGGGACTGGCAGTGTGAAAGGCATTGCTTTCCCAGCCTGAGGAAGTTTCTACACGGTGCAAAGGCAAAATACAATGCGTCATAACACTGCACACTTCCTCCCTGTGCGTGAGTAGAAGGGCCTCCGGTTGTCGATGGAAATCAAGGATGACACAAACGAGGATGTTTCACCCTCCTTCCCCGCGGCGTTTGAGGACATAACTGAGATCATGCAGATTCAGTCCCAGCAGAAGCCACTAAGATCAGATACCGCGTTATTTGTAACTTTCAGCTTTCCCAGGAAGAGAAGGAAGGAGTGTGCCAGAAAATACAAGTCGCTTTACACAGAGGTGCACGCCCTCCGGCATCCCCAGCCGTCAGCAGCCCACCTAAGACCCCTTCTTAGGCTGCATGTGCTATTAGCAAAAGTCAAATGTTGTCACCATTGGTGAGGGGTCCAGAGTGTGACACCCAAAATGTGCCACTCTGGCACAAGGATTACTTCGGGTGGGTGGCAACTAAGGATGGACACAGGGAAAGTTCTCTGCCCTCCCCTCGTCTGCCTACAAGCAGAGCATCAGCTTCCCTCTGTGAGGGCGGCACATCTTCCTCCCCTCTACCCCAGTCCCGGGATGAGAAGAGCTTCCCTCATCCCTGGAGACGGAGCGGAGCACCCAGACACAGACCCTACTGAAATAATCATAGCCCTCATCTTCCATTAGCTTCTCCCATAAAGTTCCCGGCCACTTTCACCCAATCCCCAGCCCTTTGTTAAAATGGTATTTAATAATACCCCCAAGTCTAACTGCTTCTTTGTGTTTTTCTTTCCGTGCTGTGAAGCCTCTCTGCACATAAAATTTAAAATATCACAAAACGTGTTTGCCTTTCTTCTGTTAATCTGTCTTTTGTCAGTTTAATTTACATACTGCACTACAGGCACCTAAGAGTGTGGAGAGAAAGCCCCCACCTTCTACAGTTCAATAGACAATTTGAAAAGCAGCTGAGTTGGAAAAATCCCCCTCTCTGAAATGTTTATAATTGTTGAAGTGCTAGCTGACTATAAGTTTATGAAATGTAAAAATCGATAAGAATTGGCCAAAATGTCCAAATAGAAACGTTAATTGACAGGTCTTTATCACAGATAAAATCAGCAGCTTACATTTTTGTACTTTGTAAAATTTATTCATTCGTTCTTTCAATTTCTGAGCACCCACCACTACCAATGCAGACGGTTTAAAGAGAACACACAATAGACATATTTCTGCTCTTCTATATGGTTGCTTGTGAGTGTGCCAGCATCGGATTGTTTTTTAAAATTTTGAAATCACTGTCAACCACACAGTTCTGCTGAGTGGACTGTGAAGTTCTCAGTGGTTTTGTTTCTTGCTGAATGATCTGTTAAAAGGGTACTTTCCCCAGGAGACCGCCTCCCAGGGCAGAAGTTAACCAGGGCTTTTGAGTGGTTCCGTGTTCAAGGTCACGATACTTGTCTATTAAATACAATTCAAATGGCAAAGACAATGGGAAGAAGGCAACTCCTGCCGGGTCCCAGAGGCAGCCTTAGTTCTGGTTCTACTCTAACCAGAGAAACGCTTACTCCATCGAGCCAAAATCTCCAACCGGCTGGAAAGATGAAAGTCCTTGTTTTTCGCTGCAGACTCATGCACAGGGGTCCAAGATGTCACTCCTAAAGCTGCAGTGTACCCAGGTCCCTAAAATGGTCCACATCTGAAATCTCTGGGCCATTTCAAGCATAAGTTTTAGGGACAAAGAAAGTGACAGTGAAATGTCTAAACTGGCAGAAAAGAAACCAAATCCTCGCCCTAGGCACATTCTTCTGCTTCAGACTTCCTTCCCCAAAACACTGAAATGACAACCGTCGGTCACATTCTCTTATTTGTAACAGAACCTGTTTGAAACAGACAGTGCAAAGAAACATCCGATTTATAACCCAAGACAGTCTATTTCGGCAAAAAGGATCAATTTGCTCGGTTCCACAATGTTGGGTGTTTCGAATAATCCAATTTTTCTTCTAGAGCTTTTACTAAATATCTGATTTTACCTACATCCTTTTCCCCCCTAAATAAATAAGGTATTTTCCATAAAATTTAAAAAGAGTCATGAAACAAGCAGAAGCCAAGAATTTCAAGTCACAAAATAATGATGGAGTTAGCCTAAATTATAGGTTTGTTACTACATCCAGACTTACGAGGATACAGTCAAGTTTCTTAGGAAATGTAATGTTTACTGTTAATTACCATGTAGAAAATCAAACAGAAATCTTCAGTTCTTTAGTTCCTCAGTTCCTTAAATCTACATTGAAAATATACATAAAAAAGGGTATTTTTGTTATCCACTAGAAATACTGACAACCCTGGAACTTAATCGATTAATGTTTTAAGACATGACTGTTTATTTACCCCAGCATCTACTCCAGCACAAAGACCCAAGTTGCATACAAAATGGGAAAATCAATTTCAGCAGCTAGATGAGAAGGTAAACAGCACAGGTCAGTTCTCCCAGTGCCAGCGGCCCTGCCTGGTAAACCAGAGACCTACCACTAAACATTCAATAAATTGATCCACTGATGGACTGCAAAAGCCAGTGATCCTCCTAAACCTTCTAATATGCAGCCAAGGAAATGTCCTTGGTTTTTTTCTATCAGTCTGCCTAGGACTTAAACACCCAGAGTAACCTCTACAGTTTATTTTTTCCCCAGCACCAAAATAAGTCTTCAAAAGATCAGTGCAAAAATCTGTGATCAAAAGGATTGAATAATTCATCTGAAAAAAATTGCAAAGTTTGTTGTCTGTTTTGTCTATTTTTAAGACAATTACTTACAAAGAAAGGACATACTGAGTTTTGTCTTTTTAAGGAAACACCAAGGGAAATCTTAATAGTCAATGTTTGGACGACCAAAAAAAGAGCTTGAGCACAATGTTTAAATTACAGAACCCAAGAAAAAATAAAATAACGTCTTAAATATCTTGGATTCTATTGCATTATAAAAGAAGGATTTACATAGTCAAGCTTCCATTGCTCATAGGGGAGTTACTCTTTGAAAACTTTTCTCCTATAAATGAGAAAGCTTCCCCCTTGTAGAAAAGAAGGTCACTTGCTGTCACCAATTGTTGTGAAAAACTTTCACTTGACACTGACTTAGGGGACCATCTCCCGAAGAGCCAACCTGTTAAAGATATCTGGTAACCCAGTTCCTGTCCACATTTTTTTCTAGACCAGAGAGTCTCAGCTAAGGATAGAATCAGAAGGATTCTGACAAAAATCTAGGCCTTTCAAAAGGATCATTAAGAATGCATTCCCACTCCAGTGTCACCCTCACCAGCAAATGGGATACACTGTTTCCAATAAAACCACTGTAGCCTTTGTATTACCTTTGTCACTTACAGGGCACCAGGGGTGCCTAACAGTGTTATTACAAGTTAAATTACTAGATTCCTTTGTCTTGTAAAAGTAGAGAACTAAGATGTGCTTCCAGCAATGCTTCTGGACTTGTACTGTTCTTAAAAGTCTACCAGCTGGTAATACTTTAAAAGTTGCCATAAAAAGACATAAAATATGTCTTCTCATCAAAAATAAGCTGGTCTGTCCCCCCCCCCCCAAACTAGTGTAATCCAGGTCCTCTCCTCACGTGAAAACAGAACACTAAATAGAGCAAAGACTGGGAACTACCACCTAATGGAAGCAGCTGTCCGTGCTCACGAGTAACCAGGACACCCGTCTCCTCCCCGCGCCTGAGAGGGTGCGACCGCCCTGAACACAGCAAGTGTGAAAGCACAGAGCCAGTGTGCCCTTCCGCTAAAGGCAAGTCCTTTAGAACCAACAGAAGTGAAGACGATTCACTCTCCAAGAGCAAAATGTGAAAATAGAGTCTGGTCCCTTGGCCTCCTGCACGTTTGTCTTGCCTCAGATTTACTGAAAAACAGGGGCACAACCTTGTGCAGTCGGGGTGCCGCACTGATGTGAAGGGCAGAGGGCATGGTTTGCAGCTGGCTGTGACACTGGAAACCCTGGCTCAATGAGCCTGTGCCCCCTGCCAGGAGTCCTGAACCCTCCCCTCCAGGGTCTGCTGCTGGTCCGTCCACAGGTCAGAACTAAAGACAACGTGCCTGCAGTCTCATCCGGTCAGAGCTGAGAAAGTCAACTGTATTCCAGGGGGAAAAGACATTCTCTGATCATCTTACACAGTATATACATAATTAATTACTTCTGTGTACATTGCTCATCTGTATCTTACATAATCTATTATCTTATATAATCTATACATAATTACTTAATTATCTGTTACAATTACAGTTATGTATTGTAGTAAATGATTATAAAAAATAATTTGTTTCAAGATGTTTGCCTTCCAGGGGATAAATCACAGTTGTCAATCTCAAAAAGAAAAGAAAAGAAAAAGGAGAAAAAAGAAAAAAGAAGAGAGAAGAGAAAAGAAAAAAAGAAAAACTAAAAATAAGAAAGTACATGTGTCAACTAGAAAGAACACAAGGGGGAAACAATCAAAACAGAAACAAGTTAAAGCTCTTAAAAACTGGACTTTTGAGAGTCATGCTCTTCTTCCAATACACGGATTGCACTCTGGTTTCGCGAAGTTCCCTATTTAAAAATAATTTCCCTGGAAACGACACATTCCGTGCTCGCGCTGAGGAAATAAGATTCCAAGCAGTCATCATTATCGCGCAGAGCGAGGCTCCCAGTCCCCTGATTTCACTGTCTAAGCAGAAAGACGGACAGGCCCTGCAGTGTGTCCCCTTTTACTTCCTCAAAAAGAAGCAGACGGTGGTGGCCTCCCTTGGTTGTGAAATAAGGCGGCTGACTTCGGGGGAGCCCGTCCACGGGGACCTCTGGGACCCCGGGACCGGAGGGCCCCACGGACAGAGCCCACTGCGTTGCGCCAAGCGGGCTGTTTTCATGTCGCTTAGGAGACCTGCCGGCCAGCGGGGCTCTGCGCCACCGGCTGCTCCACGCGTGACCCTCTGAACTCTGCCACTTGAAAATGACGGGCGATAGGCAGGTGTGTGATCAGGCTCTGAAGTAGACAGTGGTCCATTCTGCACTATTCCGGGAGTTTAGAGAAGGTATGGATGTCAGACTGGAAAACAGGAAGGCCGGCCTGGTAGTGAACACCAAGTGACGGAGACATCATGTGTGGCCCTTATCCCCGCCAAACTGGTCCATCTCTGCCCCTCCCCCTCCATCTGAACTGCCACCAACGACTTCGCATCGGTGTCCCTGCCTCTGGCTTCCCCGTCCATCATGATCATTCCGATGCACCTTTTTTTGAAAGCAGAAAATAAATTACACGAAAACAAACGAACAGGAAACAAATCTGACTGTTCAGTGGACAGTTACTGGCCTGTGGTAGGCATGAAAATATGAAAATGGAGGGAAAGACAGACCTTTATCTTTGGAACTAGTGCAGAGGCATCCAGCCTTCTCCCTGCATCACCTCGTGGGTCTAACATGCCCCTCAGGATGTCAGACAGAGCTCTTCATATTTAAGGAATAACTTTTCCAATCTTACTTCCCACCAGAGTTGATTTGATAGAGTGTCCTCACTCCCAAGTCGACGCCTTCTGCTTAGAACTCTCTTCCTTTTCTGTTGAATTCTCCTTATCCTCCAAGACACGGCTGGCCCAGCAGCCTCCTGAGGAGTCTCTAGTGGCTGGGAAAGGGAGCCCCCAGGTTTCCCTGAGCATCTGAGCACTCGTCTGCGCGTCACAAGCCACATGACTGCTAACATCAAGGACCCCAAGGACTGCACTCTGGTGATCCGTTTTCAGGATGCGACCTGGTACCCAGAACACAAGGCATTTGATGTTTTTTGGACTGAACGGACCTCTTGATTAAAAGGGCTGCAGGAACGGGGTGCAGAGGCATCTCTGTGCTGAGCAGAGACGGGCTCTGTGCAATTCTTTTATTAGAAAGATAATCAAAGTGAGGGAGGTCACAGCGGACCTCAAGGAGCCCAGGAGACCCTCAGAACTCAAAGTCTGGTCCTCAGCCCAGCTGGGGGCTGGCTAGGATGCAAACTCCCCGGCCCCAGCCCTGACCCACAAAATCAGAACAGATTCACTCAGCTTCCCCAGTGCTCTGTAAGCACATTAAGTCTGAGGGGCACAACGGACCCATCTCAACAAGAGTAACAACCACCAGAACTCGACCGCGGGGAGGTTGCCTGACGTCAAACTCCCACAGGCGCTCAGCTGGGGCGGGGACAAGGCCCGGATGCAGAAGGCAGAGCGAGGACACGTCTGCCAGAGTTCAGCCAGCCAGCCCCTGCCGCGGGGTGATGCGGTGAGGACGCAGGAACCACAGACACAGTCACTCTGCCTGAAACCAGACACGCTAATACTCAGGCGTTAGCTAACCAGTAACTCTCGGCTTGTGCATCAGGAATTCTTGTGAAGGAATGATATTGAAAAGGGCCCAAAACTGCTGGCTTCAGGCTGCCTTCTCCAACTTGGAGTGCTAAGATCCAGCCCAACTATGAGGCCCGGGGAGTCTGCAGACATGCGTGTAACTGGTATCCCTCTAATGGGACTGAGGTGCCAATGGCAGGTGCCTGGATACCAAAGCCACAGGAAGTCAGGGGCCCACCATGTGCAGAGTTCTGAGGCCAAGGACCAGAAGCGGTCCCTGAATTTGGGTCCCTCAGGCACAGCAAGGCCCCAGCCCCTCCACCCTACTTCCTTCCCTGGACAGGCCCCCACCCAGAAGCAGCCCTGGGGAGGGACCCCAGAGACCCAAATCGGTCACATTTAGAGTTTTAATTACTTCACAGGACTGGGCCATCTCATCTTCAAACTGTAAGGTGTTTATACTCGAAGTCACTCAGAAGCCTGCATCTCTTCTGAGTGAGCTGCAAGAAACCACAGTTCTGCAGACCTATCTGTCTGGGGACAAGTGAAGGTTCCCCCTGCTCAGTTAAATTCAGGAGAAACAAAAACCACGTTGTATTTTGAGCAGGATCCAAGGGTCATGATCCTTCAGCAAACCAATTCCAAGTCCCTGTTGCCAAGGGTCACAGGGACACAGAAAAGGGTTCCCCAGGACAGGAGCACACACGGCCCCCACTCTGCAGACAGACTCAGAAAACAGCCATCTTGCGAGGCTGTCGAAATGCTCTCTCCTCTCGAGCAAATGACTCCCATAACTTGACACCAACTCCAGCAGGTTTCTCCATGGCTTTACAAGGTGTTAGAACAAAACAAAACAAAACAAAACAAAACAAAACAAAACTGTGCGGTGCCTCCAACAGATGTGAAAGCGGTCCAGCAGAGAGCCCGAGGGCCTGCCGTGGTGTCGGCCCACCGTTTATGACTTGAGGGCACATTTTTCAGGGCATCAGCACCAGGAAAACAGAGGACATTAAAGTGGTCACGTCACGTGCATTCCACTGGTTCATTTTTCAGTCCTGCAGCTTTTTACAGGCTGCACCAAGTCCTAGCTGATGCTGGTCTCCACGTGTCTTTTCAACCGACCTTTCTCCACGTCGCTCTCTTCCTCGTAGTTATATTCACTACCTCACGCACCCTGGCTCCTGCTGCTGCACTCCTGGGTCCTCGCCTGCCAATCCCACTGTTTCCTGCGTCTCCAAACCCCACACCTGTCACCTCATCCTCCCTCTGGACGCACAGACCCTGCAAAAACCCGACGTTGGTGACCTCTGCTCTCCTGTTACTAATGAGACTTGAGGCTGGACAAAAACCGCACTGCAGGGCTCACTCCTCCTCCACTGCTGGTAACCTCTGAAATCGCTTCCTCACGTTGTCAAACATCCTCTCCAGACTCACTTCCCCCAAAGCTGAACCCCCGCTGCTCCCCGGGGGGGCCCGGTCCTCACCGCCCCAGCAGCCGCCCACTGAGGTCGGGTCACGGTGCCGCGCGTTAGACTGTGGGTCCCTGACCCCTCACTCTGCATGCTGGCTCTCGGGTCCCCTCCCCGTCCCCTCCTCCCGCCCTGACCCTGCCAGCACCCCCGCTGCTCATCTCCCAGTCCCCTGCCTGGACATGCCTCCCCCAGGGCCTCTCTTGAGCCTTTTTTTAACTTTTTTAATACATACATTTATTCGTTTTCATATTCTTTTCCACTAAAGGTTATTACAAGATATTGAATATAGTTCCCTGTGCTGTACAGAAGAAATCTGGTTTTTACCTGTTTTGATATCTAGTGGTTAATGTTTGCAAATCTCAAACTCCCACATGTACCCCTTCCTGTCCCCTAACGTGGATGCACCTGCCTTTGTCTTTAGGTCCCACCAAACCCTGTCTTTTATCCACATCACAGCCAGCAGGGCCTGGCCTCCGTGCTCGCGTGGAGCCCCTGAAGCCTCAGGTCCAAGCATCGCCTTGTGGGAGACACCTCCGTCCATCAAGGGAGCTTCACTTAGGGAGGATGTCACCGTGCAGAGCTCTGGGCCACATGGGGGAGGTTAACAGGTTGTGAATTGCTGTTTTCAACATCACAGAGACTCTGACTTATCATAGACTTAAGGCCATCCAGCCCTGAGTTATTCATTAAAAAAAAATAAAAGGACCAGTGAACTAGCATGCCCCAACTCCACAGCAACTGGTATGTCTACCTTTCCCCCTTGTTTGTCAGGACCGTGAGCCGCAGCCGTGTTTCCGCTGCCAAACCTCCAGCAGCAACACGTGCAAGCTGCCAGGACGGCACGGTGCCATCGGCTTTTAAAACTTAGAAAGGCTCATTGATTTTTACTGAGCTTTCTTACACAATCCACTTCCTTTCAGGCCGAGGGAGCCAACCCTGACTGGGAGAAGTTATAGGATGAAGAAAAGTGATAGGACCGACATGAAGGGGTTCCGTTTCCTTCCCCACTTTGATCTCCACGTTGACATCCGCCTCCCGCCCGTGGCCGCGGGTCACCTGATGCCACCAGCCTACCGAGCCCCCTTCCCACCCACCCAGCCTGGCCCCTTGGGCACAGCCCTCCCCCACTTGTGCAGGAGGCACGTTAATGTTCCAATGCAACACAGCAGCTCTCCAGAGCAGGACCACCTGGGGCAGGACTTTCTACCCAGGCCTCAGGTGAGACCAGAGATGTCACAGCAAGCTGGCCATCGTCACCGTTTCATTACAGGATGGGCAGAGCTCCAGGGACTGTAAATCATAACTCTGGCTGGATTTCTGCTTTACAGAGTTGCAGTCATGCATCTCCTCCTGCTGCCAGAACAATTATTTTACAATTAGTTTAGACGTGCCTGAGCCCGGAAGGAAAATTTCCATTTCAATCGTCTTATTTCCCTTGAACAGAGAGAGCCGAGGGCTACCCAAACCAGGTCACCTCCACACTTCGCACAAGGGTTTCTCACCGTTCTCCAAAGCTGAGTGGAGGAAAGTGTCAACGCTCCACGTCTTAAGTGTGCTTTCAAACTGTGGTATGAAACAGCAGTCAGGGGTCTCCATGCACCAAAGCAAGACACACAGATACACGACCCCCCCTCCAGAATAAGCTGGTAACTCCGTTTTCAAGGCAGAACACCATCAGGATCCTATAAAACATAACACACACCCCTGAACCAGGGCTGCAAATCCATCACTGAAACATCCAGTAAATGACTCCATTTGTTTACATGGTTCTGCACCTTTTTACAGCCTTTCCATAAAGAAGTTATTACGTCCATTCCCTTTGTCTTGTTTAAGAGTGTCTGAATGGGCTCCAGGACCACAAGTCAGTTAAACAAGCTCCCCTTAGAAGGACACGGTCTCATGTAATTCACCACCACCAGGGGACATTCTCAAAACAACGTTTGTAGTTTGGAAACCCTGCCCATTTCCACACCCCAAAAGTACTTCCTGTGCTTTCCACAGGTTTGAAATGTCCAGCAGATATATTCAAATAAGTCCAATTTTTTTTTCCATTTTTCAAGCAAAAGTGTGGCATTTGCACGTCTTCCAGAAGATTTGCACCTCTGAGTGTTCTGCTACAGGAGGCTGGCCCCTTCGGAAATGACTGCCAAGGAACACGGCAAGGAAACCGGAAATCCAGGCACCCTGGTTGATTTCCGAGGATGTGAATGTCAGTTCTAAAAGGAAACCATTCTGAAGCAGTTAGTTTAATGGCATGTCCAACCGATGCCTGTTAAAAGTTATCAGCACAGATTACAGATACATTTTCTAGAGTGCCGGAAGAGTGCTTTCTTTTCTTTTCTTTTCTTTTTTTTTTAACATACAGAGGTTATTTAATCCCTAATTTTAAATTCTTGAGCACACCCGGGAACTTCAAGCCAGTTACTATTCTCAAGAAAACAGAGGTTGCCAAGAGGGCGGAGGGTGAGAAGGGATAGATGGGATTTCAAAATTGTAGAATAGATAAACAAGATTATCCTGTATAGCACAGGGAAATATACACAAGATCTTATGGTAGCTCACAGAGAAAAAAATGTGACAATGAATATATATATGTTCATGTATAACTGAAAAATTGTGCTCTAACTGGAACTTGACACAACATTGTAAAATGATTATAAATCAACAAAAAAAAGTTAAAAAAACAAAACAAAGAAAAGAAAAGAAAACAGAGGTGAAAACCACTTTTTCAAGAATCAGCACTTATCAATGTGGCGTCTAAGGCTCTCTCAGCATCTCCCAGGATCCTGACCAGATTTGACCACTGAGAAATACCTGCGATGTTTGGACTGTCGATCTTTCTACAAATGGTCAGATGGTTTTGTGACTAACACAAAATAACGATACAGTTGAAGCCACAATACATAACTATAATCCACGTGAAACTGCATCTGAAAGTCTAAAAAACACTAAACGGGCTTTGAGATCTAGTCTCCCATCACAGGGTCAAAGAATTCATTCTCATGGAGGCCTCCAGAAATAGAGTGCACTTATGTTTATAAATAAAAGGAAAGGCAGTCACGTACTGAGACACTGCTGCTTATTCAAGAGGTAACCCCTCAGTGTCTTTTTTTACTGAAGTGCAGTCAGTTACAATGTGTCAGTTTCTGGTGCACAGCACCACGTCCCTGTCATGCATATACACACATATATCCATCTTCGTATTTTTTTCACTAAAGGTTATTACAAGATACTGAATATAGTTCCCCGTACTATACAGAAGACAGTTTATTTATTTTTATATATAGTGGTTAACATCTATAAATCTCGAATACCTTGTATCACCAACAACATGAACTGATTACCAGCAGAGGACAGCTGCCTCCAGCAAACCCGCTCCATCTCTGCTCCTCAAAGTACATGAGCCAACTCTGTTCCTTGTTTTCACAGGGTTCCATCTCTGTCCTTCGAATGCATAATCAGACGGGAAATCACACTCCAGTAGGAAGGAGTCTTTAATGTGTTTCCATAGGAAAGTAGGGAAATGCTGGAAGTCACTGTGTTTCCTGCGTTCATAAACCACCTGTCGGCCTGTCTCAAGGTTTAAAGTTAAGATAAATCAGAAAGGAACCCTGCAGGTTCCCCTTTCTTCCAAACCCAGCAAGAAATTTCCAGTAAGGAACTGAACATGTTTTTTTTTGTTCTCCTCTGTTCACATCTTAATCACATTTTTAAGCTAGTGTTCCTTCCGAAGACACTGATTTTAAGCACGACTTGCTGCCCTAGGAAGAGAAATGATAAGGCAACCAGTCCCAACTTGCATGTCTCCTCACCTCAGACTAGGAACGCGGGTGGCAGTGCGGGAAGCAAGCTCTGATGCATTCCTCAGCGGAAAAGAAAAAAGATAAATAATATGACTCTTTAAAAGACAGATGTCCTCGTAAATACCCAGCAAAAATAACTGCCAGAAACAGCAGCAGATAAGCACCGCGGAAGTCCGACTTCTGCCGCTAATGGTTTCTGAGCTCTGCAGCGATTCTGGAGGCAGGTGCAGCGGCCAGCTGGGCATGTGTAAACTCAGAAGCACATCTCCATCCTGCAAACACTGAGAAGCTTAAAATAGAGCCCGCTCACGAACAAGGCTGTCTGTCCTAGGATGCCAGGAGTCTGGCTTCCAAAACCCGGCATGGCATCTAGACAGCACCTCCAAGAGAATTCACTCACAGCAACTCCTTAAATACCTGGAAGTATTTCCAGCATTGGGTACGAGGGAGCAGAATGCCCCCCCCCAACTCCGAGGGTTACTCAGTGCAAACTACATCATAGGATTCAGTTTTCCAGGAAACTTGAAATCCTTTCCCCAGCTAGTAGGAAGGCTGCTGTCTCTGCTCCTGGAGATGGAAGAGCTCTCATGATGTTAACTCTACATCACAATCTCCTGACCCTTCCCCAGCCTCCCTCTGCTTGCCATCCCTGTTGTGAAGGCTGTGTGTCATCAGCTCTTTGTTTACATAAAGCAGGCAACGGAGAGCAGTATGGACGCACCGAAGCCAGGCAGCCTGCCCCTGCACCTGCTCAGAACCTCCAATGCGCCTAACGATTGGGGGGAGCCCCGCCACCGAGTCTCAACCGCGCACACCAAAGCCGACCCCTGCTACAAGCCTGCCCAGAAAGTCACTGGAAAGATTTTGACTCAGTCTTAAACATGAAGACCACCTTTCCTCGGATGCCATCTGTGAACTGCACACTCTGTAGTGGGGACGCCCTGCAAACAGCATTAGGGCCTTTGAATGCGCGCACCCAGGGCCCCTCTCCATGTCCCTCCCGCCTCTGCACCTGCTCAGCCCTGGACCCGGCTTGTCTCTCCCCCATGATGCACCGTGTCCAGCCCCTGCTCTCTGGAGCAGGCGGTTCCCTTGGTCTAGACCGCCTTCCCCTCTTTCCCTCTCGAGCCCACTTTAAAATATGTCACCCCACCGCCACCGCGGGAACACTTCATGCACTTGTCTTCCAGGTAGAATCCACTGTGTAGTCCATCAGTGGAGGAGTCCTGAGTGCAGTAAACCCGGAGCCTTCCCAGAGCACCTGGGGCCCAGAACTAAGTCCCAGAGCTCGAAGCAGGAGATGCCAGCCTCCTTGGCCATAGCTTCTCAAGGGCAGAGCTGCATCTTATTCTCTGAGGCTCTGGGGCAGAGCTTAGCAAAGAGCAGATGCTCGTAAATAGTTGCTGTTTCCAAACAACGTTCTCATAAAACATTAGGCCATTTAACTCAGGAAGGAGGGGGCACGCGGCTCTGAGTCCTGGCTCGGAGTCAGACCCTGGTCCAGACACCTACCAGCTATGTGACCTTAGCTACTTGGCCAGTAAAGCCTCGGGGTTTTTCCAAATACTGCACTGGGAGGTTAGAAAGACAGACTGGGCACTGCCTGCAAACACTCAGCATAGTGTGGTACCCGCAGGCGCTCCTGAGGAGCTGGCGTGAAGCATCGCAAATCCAGAGACCTGCTGAGAACCCAGCCCTGAGGCCATCTGATCACCCTCAAAGGCTGCATTCAAATGCCGCCCTTCCCAGGAGCGCTTGCGTGGTTTCTCCTCAGTGGACCGGGACACGGGGCAACGCAGACCTACACCCCGCACTTAGCACCGATGTGCCACATGCTCTTTGGGGATGTTGGTTTCCCTCCAATAGCCAGACATCCGCTTTGCCTCCATCCGCCCAAACGCTGTAACAACACAGTGCCTCCTCCTTTGATTGAGAAATGGCTTGATTTCAACAGGGGAAATGCCAAGTACAAAAAAAAAAATACACAGTTTGAAAATTAATGAAGAATTAAGCCCAAACCAAGAAAGCAAAGTTAGGGAAGCCGGGCCGGCAAAGACGGTTTGGCTTAGAAACAAGGCGGAGTCCAGAGAGGAGTCTGCGCCATCACCAGGGGATTGGGAACAGCCACTCGAAGACACACAGGGTGCCTGATGTGGAGGCAGGTAGCCGAGAAAACTGGCTGGACTTCGTTAAAAACGAATTCTCCAGAAGCCAAAGGTAAAAGGAGCTAATGCAACCCAAACACTTCACTCTCAACCACTTGGCTTTAAGGATCAGTGTAATTAAGATAATTCCTCTTTAATCACTTTAGCTCCTTGGGTTCTCACATTTTGAACTTAGCAAACAATTTTTTTTAAAGGTAAATTAATCCTGTTTTGGGCAAGCAATTCAATGCAACAGCTAAGAATTTATTTCTTGATGCTCTGGACTTGAAAGAGAAACCTGAGCCACAGAATAGAATATCCTATATAATATAGGGGTAAATAAAAGTTAAAAGTTGCTTATTAAGCCCATTTCAAAGGAATCCCAGGCTGTGCGCTCTGGAGTTCACCAAACCACACGTATGGACCCATTTCTATGGAACTCTTACCATGGAGATAGCCTGCTGTAAAAAATGTTCAAAGTTGCTTCAACAAAGCAAAGCTCCCTGTGGAACCAAGTTTTCCAACATCAGCCTTTCTCTTCAACCTCATCAATAAACACACCAAAATACGGAAATAAACATTGTCCACCCACGGACCTGGGACACCTGCTTCAAATAAGACCCCAACACGTAAGAGTAACGATTCTAAAGGAAGTATTTCAAGTCATTTGCCAAACTGTCAGATTTCTACCCCAACAGAGTGTTACGTTAGACATGACGCAGATTACCTGGTCGACTGAATTAATGTGATTATTCTGACATGGTCGCCTTTAGTGTTCCTATAAATAATGCTTCAGGATCAAGGGAGTCTCACCTCCCCTGAAGACCCCCAAAGCATGAAACGTCCTGAAACCATAAAGAAAAGCTTTATACAAAGTGCTGGGACTTTGAAGCCAGAATTCCATTTGACGACTTGGGTCCCCTGTAAGGAAGAGATGTCAGCATGGGAGCAGCTGCGCACAGGTGCCCTCGAGCGTGACCTTCACAAAGTCACCTCAGGGCTCTAGTCCCCGCTCCACATGTTGGTGAGGACAGGCTTCTGGGACCCCCCTCCCAAGTCCTAAGAGTCCACACACCAAACTTCCTACTGATTTCTAGTCTGTGCAAGTTCTCCGTGAACCACACACAGAAGACGGAAAGCACACTCACTCAAGGTGGGGTGGTGTCAGCCTCTCAAAATTCACCACTGTGAGGGGTCCCTGGTCCAGATCACCAGATGGCCCCATCTGAAGAATACACAGGGGTGTGCACAGCAGTGGTGCTCATGAGAAGGGAACTCCCTTAAATGTTCACAGCAACAATGTTTACGTAGCCTAGACATGGAAGCAACCTAAGTGTCCATTGACAGATGACTGGATAAAGAAATTGTGGTGTATTTATACAATGGAATACCACTCGGCCATAAAAAAGAATGAAATAATGCCATCTGCAGCAACATGGATGGACCTGGAGGTCGTCATTCTAAGTGAAGCAGGTCAGAGAAAGACAAATACCATATTATATCACTTATATGTGGAACCTAAAAAAAAGACAAATGAACTCATTTACAGACTAGAAATAGATTTACAGACATACAAACCAAATTTATGGTTCCCAAAGGAGAAAGGAGATTGAGGGAGGGATAAATTAGGAGTTTGGGATTAACAGATACACACTACTGTATATAAAACAGATAAACAACAAGGTCCCACTGTACAGCACAGGGAACTATATTCAATACCTTGCAATAGCCTGTAATGAAAAAAAATATGAAAAAGAATATATATGTGTATAACTGGGAAAAAAAGGTAAAAAAAGACCACACAGAAAGGATGGTCTATTTAATCCTGATGACAGCAGGTGCTACCCAGGCCCCGTGTGCCAGGACCTCGCTCTCGCCTCCCAGGCCCCCATGCTGAGAGGCCACAGGCAGAAGGCTGGCTCAGGGCCAGTCGCTTTCTTCCTCCAGGACCTTCAAGCAGCAGGTGGGTCAGGCCTGAGTACCAAGCAGTGGGGAGAAGAGGAGGATAGTTTTAATCCCCATATGAACTAAATCGTCCGTAGCTCAAAGTGTCAAAATCTTTGACCATCAGGGTGGCAGGTGCACGGTCAGTCGGGAAGGAGGCCAGCAGGGTTGCCGGAGCGTCCCAGGTGTCCTGAGCCTGCCAGGCATCAACGCCCAGTTTCAGGTTCAGAGATGGTCCATTTGTCCCAGAGGAACAGCCAGGCTCCTTCCCGATCCCCTGGGAATGTTCTGATGCTTTAATGACCAACGTGGTGGTACCAGTGCATGACAACTGAAAATCAGCCACGAGGCAGGTGCTCTAGGGACAGACAAGGGAGATGTGGGGGGAAAAATATCACAGTTGGAGGCAGGGGTGGGGAAAAATAATTCACAGAGGCTGTTTAACCAACGAGTTACACAGACATTACCCAGCATTAGACAGACATATGCTGGCTTAGTATCATGCTTTCAAAACCATCAGAGACAGCAAAATTAGACTAAGTAAATCGATGGACTTTTATTATGACTTCTCCTATCTGGGCTGATATCAATAAAAACCTATAGGGGTGGAGGGATAAATTGGGGATTTGGGATTAGCAAATATTAACTACTATATCAAAAACAGATAAACAGCAAAGTCCTAATGTACCGCACAGGGAACTATATTCAATACCTTGTAGTCACCTATAATGAAAAAGAATATGAAAGGAATATATGTATGCATACGTATGACTGAACCATGATGCTGTGCACCAGAAACTGACACAACATTGCAAACTGACGATACTTCAGTTAAAAAAATAAAAAATAAATAAACTGTGGGGAAAGGTCTAGGAGTCTTGGACACATTGGGGGGGCGGTGGTTGTGGACATTATGAATGCATTGATTCAATTATTATTTATTTAACACACATCATCACATCGTCATCTGAATGCTGTTTCTACCAAAACTGTGCAAGTTCACGGACAAAACGGAATTCTAGCGGGCCAAAGACTGAAAAACATGAACTGGCAGAGGCTGTGAAGAAGATATGCAGGAAACACATTTCAGGAAGGATGGCACAAGAGCAGACACAGCTAGATCGCAGTGCCCGCGGCACGGCGCTACCAAACGCGCCCAGGAGCAAGGTCCGGGTCTCGGGTCGGACCCCAGCATCTACTTACAGCCATTTAACAAACGAGACACTCGGCCCTGAAGTGTCTTACAACCTTTGTGCTTTCTGATCTGTTCTTAGAGGTAAACACCAAGGATGGCACATTAAGTGTACAAGATGACAGTGGGCAGTGGGGGAACAGTTACTGTAAAATAGAAGGGGGAATTCTGTGACCCAGTGTGAAAAACAACATCATCATTACATAATGGTTCTTCACTGCTTCCACTTCCTCAACTGTCCCAAGCAAAGAACCAGGGGGAAGTTAAATAAAAAGAAGTGTCTAAAAAACAAAAATCTATGTCACAAAGGTCACGCACTACAGCTGACAGACGAGCTGGCAGGAAAGCCCCTGTGGCCCTCGGGCAGAGCCTTCTCACTCAGGGACACTGTTCTAAAGGTTGTGACGATCTGCTCTGAAGCCACCACCTAAAAAGGGGGATGGGGAGTGGACTGGCAGCAGGAGGAGGAGAAAGACAGACAGGAGAGCCATGCACACAAGACTGTGTCCTTGGCAAGGGGTTGCGAGGGGGCCACTTGTCCCCAGAGTAAACGGCCCCACAGGCCACAAGAGTCCTGGAGATAAAGAGCAGGAACAATAAATGACGCTCAGTGGGGGGATGAGAGGAAGGAGGGACTGGGGGGAGGGGAGTAAGAGGTACAAAGTATTATGCATGAAACACAAAGATGGCTCGCACCACACAGGGGCTGCAGCTGATACTTTATAATAACCATAGATGGAGTACAGCCTTTAAAAACTGTGCATCATTATGTTGTGCACCTGCAACTCGCATCACATTGTACAGTGACTACACTTCGGTTTTTTTAAAAATGAGGTTCACAGGGATAGCCCAAGCAGGGCATGTCCCAAAGCTGTCCTCGGAGTGGGAAGAGAAGAGAACAGAAGGAGGCTTGTTTCAGGTCAAAAGGTGAATCAGAATCCCCCTCCTGGCTGGGGGAAGGTACAGCTCAGCGGTACAGAGCCTGCTGAGCATGCACAAGGTCCTGGGTTCAATTCCCAGTACCTCCACTAAATAAGCAAATAAATAAATAAACCTAATCACGTCCCTCTAAAACAAACAAAAAGCGTTTTCAAATAAAATAAAATAAAAAACTCCCTCTCCAATGACAAGAGACCTTATTCCAGCAACAACGCTGTGCCTGGTGTCTCCTAGGGTTTGTTCCATTTTTGATGGACGTGGCCCCTTCCCTGCAGCACCACCCCAGGGCTGACCCCCTCCGTGCTGGGCATTCTCTTCTAAAACGAGTGCACACAGATGGCGGTCATTTTCCCTCTGCTCTCACAGGGAGGCCAGGCCAGAAGCCCCACCTAAGTCAGGGTTCTTACCTTCTCCCTCCCTCTTTTGAGTTAAATCTGGGTGGAGACCCTGGGGTGATAGGTGAGACTTCATTGTGAGTAGTCAGGTTCAGGATGAAAGACACAAAGGCCACTTAACATACTGGAGGATGCAATTACGTTTACAGTCAAGAGGCAAGAATTGCAGCAGGGTTTTAAGTAAACAACCAAGTAACTAGTAACAGGGTAAAGGAGACTGAGCCCTCAAACCTAACTGTGAAGCGCCTGCACCTGTCCCAGCCTCAACCCCAGCCCCTGGCACTGACGACAGCAATCAATGTCCACCGATAACCACGTCCCAGGACGCCCAGGACACTGAGCAGGCCTGGGGGGTCTGACCCGCTCAGCACAGCAGGGGGCCTGGGGGTCTTCAAGGTAAGAGACTACCACTGGGGAGGGGCGGCTGAACGCCAGGAGGAGCTCCCACAGTCAGGACAGATGAATCTGGACATTTCCTATTTAGCACCGGGAAGACCTTTCACAAAAGGATGCAGTGTGCAAACTGGGCTGATGGCATTTTCTGTGTGGCCTCCTCAGGTGGGCGGGCACTTACAGAGTCAGACAGTCATCTAAACTGAGAAGAGCAAGCAGGCACTCAAAAACTGGTTGGAGTCTGGGATTCACAGATACACAATGCTGTTCACAAAACAGGTAAACAACAAGGACTTACTGCATAGCACAGGGAACTGCATTCACTATCTCCTAATAACCTATAATGGAAAAGAATCTGGAAATATATATATGTATGTATGTATATGTGTAATTGAGTCATTTTGGAGGGAGGGTATAGTTCAAGTGGTAAGAGCACATGCTTAGCATGCATGAGGTCCTGGGTTCTATCCCCAGTACCTCCTCTATAAATAAACAAATAAACAAATAAATCTAATTACCTCCCCCCAAAAAACAAAATAAATAAATACATTAAAAAAAATAACTGAGTCGTTTTGCTGTACACCTGAACCTAGCATTGTAAATCAACTACACTTCACTAAAAAAAAAAAAAATTTTAAATCAACCATAATTCAAGCGGATGGCCAAAAATACCCACATGAGGGAGTGGAAAACGTGAAAGCCACAAAAACAGAAGTTGCAGCAAATCTGTGGACATTCCAGGGGGCCCTCCTTTAGCGTTCACCTGCTAAACTCCAGTCACGGACCCAGGAATCCTAAGATCCCCCGCAAATCACTCTGAGCCTGTGCAGGGAGACAGCTCCACACTGCCCCCTGGTGCTGGCCGGCCCCGCGGCTCCAGGCTGGAGGGGACAAGGTGCGGGCAGGGCCTCGGCCTCCAGGGACTTCCGGCTGCCCACCCTACAAGCACTAAACAGAGCCTCATCCTCGCACGCCCATTCAGAAATAAACGGCTATTTTTAGCAGCATGCATCTTGGGAATGGAAATGGCTGGGCCCCAGAAGGCAACGGACAGTGTGTGCCTGGCTTCCTGGACCCACCTCTGGGAGGGTGTGAGCGTCCCCCGCCCACAAGGACCCTGGGGAAGTCCGGGAGCCCAGGCGGAGGTGATGATGCAAGTGTATCACAAGAAACAGGGACAAGGTCAGGGCGAGGACTGGCTCAAGTCGCACAGGTAATCAGGAAGATGAGGGCCGATGAGTCAGAGCTGCAGGAGAAAGGACTTAGGACAGAAAAAGTCAAAAACAGAAGACAGAAGCCAGGGAGGGCGCGCATGGCCACTGTGGAACAGCTGGTCCGGTAAGAAGTGGTATTTTGAGCCGCATATTTTTTTTCAAAGGAGAAAGCACAAAGGTGGGTCGGGCCGTTTCCTGCCAGGGTCCACCTGGGGCGGGGGCTGCTGGGATCACTGCCCCCAGCCCTCCGCAGCTCCCATGGCTGGAGACCCACCCGTGCAGGTGCCCCGGGCTGTCCCACCCAGCAAGCTGTAGGCAGCAACCGCGTGCACACTGGGTTTTAAACCCGGTCCTGCTGCACATCCCGCAAATGCAAACTGTCCAACAAGGTCCCAGGAATCCTTATGGTATCTGTTTTTTGTACTCTAGAACTTTCTGCACTTTCTTAAAGATGAACACTTTAGAGAGTTTACGTTCAAAGCTGAAGCTCTGAAACTCCCCCAAAACATAAAGTTGCTGTGACTTAAAAACCCTACACACCGATCTGATTTCCTAATTATGCCACTTGCGTTCATTTCGCCTGGATAACGAAGGGACAGCATGCTGGCATTCCCAATAGATGGCATACAAAGCAGTAAAAAAACATATACATTTCTCTTCAAATAACACTGAGAGCCACCTCTGGTAAACAGGGTGTTTAATAATCTAATTTTAGACAGCCTACATTAACATGGTGGTTTCACAGGCAGGATAAGATTTCTATTTACAAAACAGTCTCAAAAAATGACTTCATAATGGGAGATCAAGAGGAAAAGAGTTTAGAAATTGAATGATGTAAATCATATGGGGTTCAGAGGCTAAGCAAATTACACACCCTGAAGCAGCCATGGCTTTATGAAAGGAGCCTTTCTCCAGCTCCCCGCAATCCCAGCCCAAGAAAACTTGCATCTGAGAGTTTTCTAAACATTTCAGGTACACTTGAAAGCTGAAAGTAATTCTCATTTCCTCGGCAGGATTAAGTCGTTTCCAGCACACACAAAATAGCAGTCACTCACCATCACACAGAAAAACACACCACCAAAAAGGTGAGGGCGTCAGAGTACAAAGGCGCATTAAAAAAAGAAAGAAAAGAAAAGAAAAAAAATTGGGCAAAAGAGAAATCCATGTTTTAATTCCCCCTGAAAATGTCCACACAGCCTCTTGACCTCTTATTTCCTGTCTACTTACTGATTAACTGATGGCTTTCCACTGCGAGCGCTTCAATTAATGAGGCTGATACATGTCTCGGCAACTCCAATAGAAAAAAGCTGAGAAAAGTCAAACATGCCAAGACTCATTCATTTTGGACTCCTTTTTAGAGGCACTTCTTGAACTTAGAACTCTGGCAAGGAGAGGTCCTGCAAGGCGCGTTAGGGCTGACGTCCCCCACCGCCCCCAGAGTGTCCCCTCTCCCGCTGCGCCTGCGGTGGCCCTCGGGTCACCCGGCGGAGTCCGGCGGCCGCTTCCGAACTTGCAAACGCCGCGGACCCTCCCCACGTCGGTGCCCAGGGGGGCGGGTGGGCGAGGGGACCCTCCCGCATCCCGCACGGGCGCACGAGGCGGCCTCCCGGGGCGGCGGGACCGGGGCCGGGGGACTCACCGTTCTGCTCCTTGGTGCCGGAGAGCTGGAGTTTACTGCTCAGGTGGGACTCAGCCCGAGTCCCGGGTCTCTGGCCGGCCAGGGCGGATGTCAGCAGGAGAAGCCCGAGGAGGAGCATTGGGCTGGGCGGGCGAGCGCGCTCTCGGCGGGCACTGGGGAAGCCGGGCTCCGGGTCGGGCTCAGCGCCGCCGGGGGAGGGCCGCGCCGGGCTGGACGCGCCGCGCCTGCTCGGGCCGCAGGGGCTCGCGGGGTAGTTTCCACATAATCGCCTCCGAGACTTTCTCCGAGGGCCCGCTTGTGCGCCTCCAGTTTGTGAAAGGGATCAAAGCAAAACCTGGATCCGAACCAGTTTCCCAAGGTTTCCACAAATCCTGCGCTCGGCCGGCGCGGTGGGGGTGGGGAGGGGAGGGGTGCGGGGGGTGGGGACGCGGGGGGCCCGGGCGTGCCCACCCGTCCCCAGCCGGTCGCCGGGAGCACCTGTCAGCCGGGGGGGCCCGGAGCGGCGACCAGTCGAGGGTCGCGCGGAGCCGCCCGGAAGCCCAGGCGGCGGCGGGCGCTCTCCGATCGATAACAAAGCGGCGATCGATGCGGCTCCGCGGCCCCCGCTCCCGCCCCGCCCCCACCCCGAGGGGGAGGGGAGACGCGGGCGCGGCGCCGGGGCCGGGGGTCCCAGCCGGGCCGGGGGTGCCAGGCGCGGGGAGGCCGTGGGTCCCTCTCCCGCCCCGAGCTGCGCGGCTCCCGGCACCTGGACGGGCTCCGCGACCCGGCTCCCCGCTCCGGGCGCGAACCCGCTCCGCGCCGCCGGGAGGTCGGGCTCCGGGTGCGTGGGGCCCTGCTCAGCGTCCCCTCCCCCGCGCCTTGGGCCTCGCGGCCGATCGGCCCCGGGCGGAGAGCAGGCCGAGCGCCGGGGCTCGGCTGTCCCCTCCCCTTCCCCACCGTCCGGGCCGCGGGGAGGAGGGGGCCGGGGGCCGGGCCAGGCGGGGCGCCGCCGCCCGCGGGAAGGGGGGGGAGGAGGGAGGAGGGAGGGGAGGCCGGGGCCTGCGCGCCCGCCTGGGCGGTCTACCGCCCGTCGGCAGGTGCCGGCGCGGCCTGGGTACGAGGGGCCCCGGGGGGGTGCGGCGCGGGCTACCCTCCCGGGACGCCCTGGCGCGGGATGCAGAGCACGCGTGGTGCTGCGGGGACCGCGGAGGTCGGAAGAAGTGGGAAGAACTTCCTGCCTCTCTACCCCCCGGCCCCACGCCCGCCTCGCCCGGGCTGCTCCTTCCCTCCCGAGGGCATCTCCATCCCCAAAGCGCTGGCGCGGGGCCCTTGGGCCGGATTTCTGGCCTGAAGGAATACGGGAAACTGGAAGGCAAGGATTCCCCTCCGCTTTCCAGCTCTCCCGAGCAGGGAGTGGAAAAAGCAGAAGTCAAGACATAAGGCCAAAATGATAACCACGTCGTGCATTCATTCAGGGAACACCGCATTGACTTGACTGCCTCCTGGGTCAGGCAGTGTTCTGGGAACTGGGGCCGGAGTAGTGCACAGGGACCAAAGTCTCTGTCCCCGAGAAGCCTGCCTACAAGTTGGCCCGCCTCAAATTTACAGCAAGCGAGGGCCACGCAGAGCAAAGCAGAGCGAGCTTTGGTCAGCCGGTCAATGCAGATCAGACCAGGTCCGGTGCCCAGTACAGGTTGGGGGAAGGACGGAGCCTTAAGGTGTGGGCTGGAGTCAGGGTGGAGTCTCGACTGTAAGGAGCTGCCCTTCCTGGCCTTGCGAGGCCATCTGTGAGTATTGAGGAGAGCTGCCCAGAAAAGGGGTCCAGGGGTGCTCAGACTGAGGCATCCTGTTAGTGGACCAGACCAGGGCCCACCCTTCCTCGGTCTGGCGAAAGGGTCAGGCCCTCTTCCTGTGCTTGGACGCCCACTGAGACCAACCAACTTGTGACGTCCTAGTCCTCTTCCTTTTTTTTCCCTTTTAAGGTTCTCCTCAGCTCAGCTCCTCCGTGAACCCTTGAGTCACCCATCCCATCCCTTCATTCTTACTCCTTTCCGCCTTCTGTCCTCAAACTGCAGGATATGAGGGCCCATAAATCAGGCCCAGTCTTTGACGCTCGAGGATTTACAGTGTAGCAGACACAAGCATTGTCATTTCATTCACTTCAGCAGCAGCTCAACACCAGTGTGAATCCGTATAGGCACAATAAATATGTTCCCAAAAGGTCTTGTAGATGTGGGGCAGAGAGGGTTAGGGTTCCCGGTTCTGGTAGCATGAGACTTGTCATCTAGAAGACATGCTTTCTGAGCACATTTTCATCTATTTGTAATAAAACTCATTACTCCTCAGTCTTTTTAACTTTGCAAGTTTAATTTTCTCATCGAGATGTTTCTTGGCCACCTACCGAGAGAGAGTGAGTGTGTGTGTGTGGCTGCAGATTTAATCCATTTGCTCTCACAAGATTGGCAGGGTGATGACTACTCTTTATTCCGTATCATTTCATTTTGGCCAGAGCAGTGCCTGGCCCAGGGGTACAATAAATGAACACTCCTGACTGACTGACAGGTTTCTTTATTGGAGTCACTTACATTCTCCCTGGAATTTCAGCGTGAAGGTTGCATTTGAAAAGTTACAGATGATCTAGCATAATACCTCACCTCTGCCTTTCACCTCATCCACATTCTACAGATTGATTTGACATGTGCCTTATAACTGAAGCCAGCCAGGTGCTCCCGAGTGACCCCCCCAGACCAAACTGCATCGAGGTTGCCTTGTTTCCTTCCAGGGGACCCGCACTGTTGTCTCTCGAACGGCCCTCCCCCTTGGCATAGTTGATTCTTTCAGCACGGTGTCCTCTGCGTGTCTCCCTGCTCCATTTTGCTCATAAACCCTTCCTAAGAAAGTGAGATCCTTGCATCGAAAGTAAATTTTATATAATCCAGACTCCACGCAACTACTAAACAAGACATTTTGAATGAATGTGGCTTTGTTTTGGCCTAAAGCATTTTCCTTGAGGAAAAGCATCTGTTCCACCAACCAGGAGAACATAATTGCGAGCATTCTTTGTGGTTTTCATGTTTTCTTAAACCTTAGGAGGGAGCGCCCACTCCGGCTGGATGCCTGCAGAGAGCTACCTGCAAAGCCCTGCTGAGGGACATGCTAGAGTGTACTTGGGTATTAACCATGATAATTTGGGAGAAGGAGGGTGGGTGTCACTCCTAAAAAAAGTTTTTTTTGAAGTGAAATAAGATTTAAAGCCAATTCTTCATTCAATTAATCACTTAACACCCAGTAGGGCAGGAACCATGGGGCCTGACTTTTTCTCAGAAAATCAAATGTTAGAAGTTTTCTTGCTCGCTCTTCTGATTCAACACACACACACACACACACACACACACACACACACACACACAGATATGCATGCAAAATTAGTTAAGACTTTTCCCAGAACTTTTCAGTATTGTAGTGGCAGGTAATGGAGTTTGAGTTTCTCTTCTGTGCAGAGAGCTATGACCCACCTAAATGTCCACTGTGTGTCTAGAATGGCTACTGAGCAAAACTTCTCCACTCACTTTGGTGAGGCTGGGAGCTGGGGGTGTCATTAGTGAGCACAGCAAATGCCGACACCTCAGCAGGACAGAAAGACTGCTCAAGGGGGAAAAAGGAAATGCAATAATCTCTTAGAGCATACTTTTCTCTCTCCACTGTCTCTGCCCTGAGAAACACACAGCCTTGCTATGTCTCAGTACCTCAGGTCATATTAATACTCTGTTTTCCCAACCAAAAAAACTAATAATACAACACACTTTTCCTTCTACCTTGTTTATCTAGATCAGTCACCTTCTACCTCCCAGTGTAGCAACTGCCAACTAACCGAGAAAGGCTTGCTTGCTGAGGCCAGTGGTCGAGGGTTGTGTTAAGGCCTTGCTCTCAAAAGGAGCAGGTGTACTTTCTCATTTTGACTCTTTCAGGGAAGGGGAGTTGGGAGATGGAATGTTAGAGGTGAGTGGCCGAAAGAAATGGGTGGCAAGGACTAGCCTTCAGGTGGCCCTCTGTGGCTGTCCCCATCAAAGTGAAGCTGCTTTTTCCTTTGGGAAATCACAGCTGAGTATTCAAGATTTCTTTTTGAAATCTCAGAAGGTCTTGTCTGACTCAGAAGTCGGAGGGAGTAGGCCGTCTGAAATAGCCTCAAATAAAGAGGTGCCCTGGTGACCTTGGATCAGCGAACAAAAGCTGATTTCACCGGGAGACTGGAGACTGGGGACTTGGTCCGACTTTACTGCTAACAGACAGCACAAACTTGACCTCAAAATCCTCTCTGCTCCTCTTCTTTACAGGAGAGATTTGCCCTGGAGTCTGCCTCACTCCTCTCATGGCTTTGGAATTCTTCCATTCTCTGAGCTACCACAGACAGTGATGGGGAGGCTTTACCAACGTAATGGTGCCGCCGTGACAATGCGCGCACGGAACACGTTCCAGAGGCTCAACTCGAAGGCGCCTTGGAGGCCAGCAAGAGATGTTGAACGTGCACTTCTCCCTACATTCGTCCCATCAAGGTAGCTCTCTTTTATCTGTTATTACAGTTTGGAAAGACAAGTTCTACTGAGAACCAAAAAAAAGAGGAAGAAGAGCTGGGAAATCCCTGACCAAGGCGAGTCTCGGGAATTTTACTGAATTTGGGGAAACTGAACAAATTATGTGTGGGTATCCTCATTTCAATTTTTACGTATTTACTTTTTCATTTTTATTGAAGTAGAGTCAGTTTCCAATGTTGTGTCAATTTCTGGTGTACAGCGTCATGTTTCAGTCATACGTGTACACACATAGGTTCCTTTTCATTTTCTTTTTCATTATAGGTCACTACAAGATACTAAATCTATACAGAAGAAATTTGTTGTACACATTTTAATTTTTAATATGTGTGTGATATCATGGGAACAACAACAAAAGGGGCCAGTGTGGTCCCAAGGTCAAGAAAAATAGCTGTAGCACATCGGTGAGTTGTAAATAATAAGAAAGTGACATTGCTGCCAGCCAAGAACGGAAGTCCAGTGTCCTGCAGTCCCGTAGAGTCCCCCTGGTGACATCTGTACAGCCCTGAGAGCAAGGGGCATCCCCTAAAATGTGGACAGCCACCAGCACTGCGTTTGGTTGCATCCTCCCGTCTCTAAGATGCCATTTTTCTCTCCCCGGAAATCACGTGTAGGATAGGAAGGCTTTTGTCCGTGTCATGACAAATCGTAGTCAAGAGGTCAAGACGCAGCTACAGATCTTCCTTTCTTGGATACTGACCCTCTCCTTTCAAAGGTCCTGGGAGAAGGACCCTTTCACTTTGTGATCATTGTGTCAAACGTGATCCTTCCCTTGGCTACCAGCCTTTGTAAAAGAAGTGCGTGGCCCCAGTCCACTACTCAGCAGACGTTAAAGAAGTCTAGTTGGTTAGCAGAAAGGAAAATAGAGCTTCACTCATCTGCCATTAAAGTAGCCTCAGCTGCTTTTGAAGTTCAAGACAGTTCAAGGGATTTTCAAGTCCTTTTCTTCTGTGATTATGACTGTCCGCCATCTGCCATCTTTATAGGAAGAAAAGGACTTGCTCTCTTCTGTCCGAAAACAGCCCTACAACATCCTAAGGCATCACTTTCTTCTTCCAGTTTTATTTCTATTGGCGCAAATTTCTCTGATGCATTCCCCATCTTCCTGGACCACCTTTTCTCCTTCCTCATCACCTGAATTGTCTTTTACACGTCCTCCAGGACATTAAGAGGGTAAAAAACAGTTTTTCTCCTGCTGACAGCTCAGAAGGATTTATAATTAAACAAATGCCAACCAGGGAAAATAAATGGAGGGGACAGTCATTCATGTTCAAATTTACTTTTTGAGGCACCTGTCACGTCCCAGGAGCTATTAGATGCCTTAGATTTAGATTAGTTGCCTTAGATTAGATTTCATCTTCCCACCAGCCCCTGGAGGAGAGTTGGAGTTTCCCCCGGTGATCACAGAGAAATGGAGAATTAATTTTCCCAGAGCCACACTGACACAGGAAAAACCGATGTGGGGCGTGAGGAGGGCTGTGTCCCAGGTCTCGGTTGAGTCCCTGGGACGTGCCCCACCAAGTGTGGGCCCTTGGCTTCATGAAGAAAAGAATTCAAGAGTGAGCCACTGTTGAGTAAAGGTAGATTTATTTAGAGAGATACATACTGCACAGAGTATAGGCTGTTTCAGAAGACAGGAGAAAGGCCACGAGGTGTGGGGCTGGGTGCTCAGATGAGAGTAGAAGTAGGTGCACACTCCACAGACAGAGTGCGGGCCGTCTCCGAAGGGGAGGGAGCAAAAAGACCGCCACGAGGCACCATGTTGCCAGTTTTTATGGGTTCAGTGGCTTCATGTGCTAATAAGTGGAAGGACTAACTACCCTGGGGAAGGGGCTGGGATTCCCAGAAATTGGCCATCTCTCACTCTTTGACCTATTGTGGCTAGCCATGGGACTGTCATGGCACCTGTGGGAGTGTTATTCACCATGCTGGTACATTACAATGAGTGTGTAATGAAGCTCAAGGTCTACTAGAAGTCAGATCTCCCACCATCCTGAGCCTCAAGGCCTCTGGGGGTTGAATCTCTCACCATTCTGGTATTAACTGCTGTCTTACTCCTTGAGTGGCTGTGCCCTGTCCACTTCCTTCCTGTCTCAACACCACAGGGGACAGACACGGTTATCATTTCTCTCCTGGTCTACCCCTTCGACTCCTGTGCCTCTCACTGGACACTAAAACCCTGGATTTTGGACAGAAACCTTCCTGGGTGACGCTTTTGTAGGTTTCTCTAAGTTCTCTTCCCGATGACTGCCCTCCCTGGGTTTCGCTCAAGGTAGACTCGTGGGATGGGAGACACACGTTCCCACGTGTCTGAGAACAGAACACGACACTCAGACAGCTATCTTTCTGGAACAGCCTAAATAAAACAGTTGAGCCAGGAGGCAGCAGTGGTGACTAAGACATCATGGAGAAGCTGGCCTGGGGGTTGAAACCCACCCAAAGCGCGGGCTCCCTGAGCCTCCTGTTCATCCCGGGCGAAGCTGGTCACCCCAGATGCCTTCCCCTGGACATCTGCAGGCAGTTAGATCAGAGGATCCATCTCCTGGTCTTGGAGGACAAAGGGAATGAATTATCATTCCTCCTTCCGTACTCATGATTGCTACCGAATCACAGCATCGGGGCTTGGGAGAGAGACGCTATTTTCCCAGTTGCTCCCTTTGAAGACTCAATTTATGATTCACCATAGATGTCAGCGTCTCAGCCTCTTTTTCATAAGATTCCTACCGGTCTCCCTCTACCTGTTTCTAATTCAGAATTCCTGGTCAAGTTTTTTTTGGTTTGGTATTTTTTTGTTTGTTTGTTTGTGTGTGGGAGGTGGGTTTTTTTCAAAGTCTGATGGCAAGGCAAATTAGCATCTTCACTGATAATTTGACAAAGGTGTTTTTAGATTGGTTGGAGTTACTGAAAGCACAAAGAGGCTCCAGGAAATGACTAGTGACTTATTAAGCCCTCAGGCAAGCAAATATCTTCCCCCTTGAAATTCTAACTCTTTAGATAAACTCCATTTGTATCTGAAAGGATATATTAGAGAAAAGACACTAGTGGCTGTCATTTTTTTTGTCCCACTGGACAGTCAGTGGAAAAAAATTCCTTACTTTCTTTTGTGAATGACTTTTTAGATACACATAAAACTAAAGTGAAAAATGTGAGAATCGGCTAATTATTATAGTTACTATTATTCCTATTTATTGAGGCAAATGATTACACTACACACCTGTTAAAAACAAAAACAGAAACAAACAACAGCCTTTTAAGAATTCGAAGTACTTCCTAATATCTTTTTCTTTCTGCCTACCAGATTTCTGTTCGAAGATGATTATCGCTGTGAAACCCACAGTCAGGAGTCTCAGCCCAGCTCAGGGGAAAGAAATCTAGCGTTCCGCAGAGTCTGTTTAGTCTGGCCTGGGAACCCACTGTCACCTGTTCTGGGAGCTAGAGTAGCCTGCTCATTTTCTTTCTGCATCTTGCCAAGCTGGTGACACCTTACTACCCTTTTTAATGAAATATCCACAATGAGGTAAAGTGCACTACAGCAGAATCCTCTCCCACTTCCCAAACAATGGGGAAACTACAACTCTGTGAGTAGATACTCATTGAATCCCCATTTAAAAAACAATGGGGGGGTTAGATTTATTTGTTTATTTTGTTTATAATGGAGGTGCTGGGGATTGAATCCAGGACCTCGTGCATGCAAAGCACACACTCTACCCCTGAGCTATACCCTCCCCCTTAAAGCCCCATCTTATAGTTGAGAAACTGAGCCCCTGAAAGGCTTTGTAAAACTGGACCAAAGTCACACGTTTATAAGGACCAAAGGCAGAACTTGAATGAGGGGAGCTGGTTTCAGAGCTGGCACGTTAATCCATCTCGTTTTTAGTTCTCCCTGCTGTTAGTACAGTGCTAGGTGTTGTATGACCCCAAAAAAGACATTTCAAACCTAGGAAATGCACATTTCTATTAAGCACTTGGTGTTTATTTGGTAACTCCACACAATTCGAGTCATAAGTATGTAGTTTAAAACTCTGTTGCCAACAACAAACTAAGTCATTCTGCTTTTGCCTGACATGGAAAGACAGTGCCCAGAGCGTACAGGAACTAGACATTGAGTCGATGAAACCATCACTGTCTCAGATCCGTGGCTACAGACATGAGAAATGAAACTTCTGAAATCTTAGGAAGGAAAAAGGGTCTGCTGCCCCGATTCTTAGCAATAAAACCTGGCTGTAAAATCACCGTTACTGTCTTGCTGGTGCTGACAGCCTGTGATGAAGGAAACTGACAATGTGTATTCAAGTATGTTTCTGAAGGACAGAAGGAGACAAATGCGAAGTTAGGGAGATGACCTCCTAGTTTCTGGGTGAAGGTGAACATTCTAAGTTGGAGACAGAGTTTCTGTTCCCAGTGACCTTGAGATTCTCGTGGACTTGACCAAAAGAGCAACCTGTGGAGACCCTCAATGCATCCATAAAAATGGATCATTGTGCCCTCGGTGAGTGCCCCCTAATGTGAGGCCTCCAGTCATCTTCCTTTGTGTTTGTTTCCACCCCGGATAGAACCCTGGTCTTCTTGCTGTGTCTCCCCGCCACAAAAAGCCCTCCAGACCGCTCTCTGCCTCTCCTATGGCGATGTTCCTGCAAACTGTCCTCAGATTACCAGCCTGATCTGTTTAAACACAAATTGATCACAACCCGAGCCCCCAGTCTTAAGGTCTCAGTCTCCCTTTGTCTTCAGGATACAAACTTCTCCTTAAGTGTGATCTGCTCTGCCCTGTAGGCCGGGCCTCCCACTCCTGCAGGTCTCGGGGTTTCCTGACATACCTCAATTCCTGTCCTCAGGCCTGCCAATCTTTGCTTCCTTTCTCATGCTCACGCCACAAGGATAGATTCCAGAACTTATTCTAGAACATTCTAGAGTTGTCTTCCATTACACTTTTCTTTAGAGCCTCTTTTTCCTAGAACTTAACGTATTGCACTGATCATAGTGTAATAGCTGATTGACTACGCACCAGGTGCTATCTTAAGAACTCCCATGTGTCACAGGAGTTGTCACTGTAACCATAGGAGACAGGTGGATTTAGCGAGTTTTACAGAGGAGCAGTGTGGGGTACTGAGAGGCTGAGCAATTGGCCTGAGACCATTCAGGAGGAGAGCGGCAGAGCTGGGATTTGAACTCAAGTAGCCTAACTCTAGAGTCCACGCACTTGACCATCACTCTGCCTCTCATCGAGGTTGTCCAACAAGTGTTTGGAGGCAGTGTAGACAGACGCCCAGTCATGATCCAAGCTTTGAAGTCAGAGGTCCCCATTTCTCTCTCTCTCCAAAGGCTGTTATTAATTCACTGGAGAGTTTTATAACTAATGATGTGTTAAAATGAAGATAACCCTCAATCATTTTTTGACTAAAGAGGTCTTTCTGTCCCCTCTTCTTTATCTCCGTCACTAACTACATTACCAGGGAAGTCACTCATCCTTCCGAGAACTTTCTAGGATGAGTCCTTAACCTCGCTGCTGCAAATTAATGATTATCTCCTCTAGTTTAGTTGATAGACCCTCCATGCAATTGACTGCAAACTCTCTGATGGCAGAAAATTTGCTTTCTTGCTCTCTTTCTTTTTTTGATCAGCTAAGGATCCCTGTCCTGCCTCTCCACTGCAGTGTCCAACGCCAGGTGCATGCGGTTCCACGTTTAACACGTCTTTTAATCACTGGTGAGTGAAATTAACAGAACTATGAAGCAGCCAAATGCACTTACACCCATGATAAACCTTCACAGAAGAAAACCAGCTACTTCTGATGGAGTTAAGGAGACTGGAGCCACGTGGAGTTCATGGTCTTGCTTGACTGTCAGAGGATTTTATACGAGGAAGACCTACATCATGGAAAACAGCAGTCAAGCAGCACTGATTTCTGAGCTCACACCTAAGTGAAATTTATTCATCTCATTTCTTTGATGACCTGGAAGAAGACCAGGGAAGCATTTTCCAAGATGGAACCCATGCAGAATCTGTGTTTTCACAGATACCGTGGTCACATCCACTCCACGGTATTTCTAAGGCCTGGCAAACAGCCTCTACTTCCATTGCTTGACTGGTTTAAATATATGGTAGAGAAATTTTACATGACAGGTGGTTCACAAGACTCTGTCTATTTAATAGCCAATCTGTTATAGCCAAGATGTAATGATTTTGGAGACTAACTGTACGAAAGACCTTCTTCCTAGTTTGAAATCATGATGTCAAATGAAGTTCTTCTTTTTTAATTTTAGATTTTGAAGTTTGTGTTACAATTTAAAATGTATATGTGTGAAAGTGTGGTTTTGAACTAATAATTGCTGACTGCTGCAGCCTGGCTAGAAGAAAATTTAAGAGCCACCAAGCTAAAATGGGACATGAAATGTCCCTGTTTTATGGATATTCATATGTAAAGTAAATTAAGGTAGTGACAATTCATTTTGCATCTCGTGTGCTTTGAGCAGTTAATTCTACTGTGAAATCGGACTAAAATTTTTCTAACTACTATAGAATGAACCAAACACATTTCAATAAAAATAAATAAAAATGCTATTTATAATATTTCCTTTTTCCTTAGTAGGTTTCATCTGATACACTTAGTAGGTTTCATCTGAAATAGTGCATTGGCAACTGACAAGGTATGGAGTTTCCAACCAATGCTCCATTTAAATGTGCCTTGTGAAGCTGATCAGACGCAAAACTGCATGGGAGAAAGGGAGCATGTATTTCTGAAACTGCGAGTGAGTTTTCATTAGAAATTTAATTTTGAAAGATATAAAAAGGGCTTTAAAATATACCAAATGCTGGTGCAGGATGGTAATTTATCATAGGGCATCGTGTTACAATGCTAAGTGCCCACAATAGAAATTCTGTGCTCTACCACAATTAGGTACGTGACTTTAATAACGACAACAAGAAGTCAACTATTCTGGTCCTCAGCTTCTATAACTGCAAAAATGAAAGTTCAGCTAGTTGATTTCAAGATTCTGTTTCCAACATTTTCTGATTCAATTTCTAATTCTCTGATTTTTTTACTAGAAAAAAATATATTCTCATAATCTTTATTGTGAGTAGACAATTGCTTTTTAAAGAATCTTTTTATTTTCTTTAAAGGTAAACAGCCTGATTCCAGAGAGATTTTTTTTAGCTGGACATCCCATCAAAGCAGTCATGATGTCTTAGAAACCTGCCTACCTGAACCTTAAAGACTTTTCTAGCCAGAGGCAGAGTATAGTTCACGCTAAATTTTTTTTTCAAATGTTTAAATAAACAAAAAACCACACAAACTTACTAAGAAGCAGGGCAAAGAAGGTGGAATCTAAGAAAAAAAAAAAAAAGAAGAAAGCTTCCAAGGGAGAAAGATAAAGATCCTCTAATCAGAATTTCCATTTGTTTAGAAAAGTCTATTATCTGAATTATTCTCCAAGTCTTGAACAGTTTAGGATTCTTAGACTCCCTTTGGTCCTTATCTTTCTATATAAATATGAGTTATGAAATGACAGTGGCCACTTTCTGTTTTGGCCTGTGCCGATGGTTCTGTGATGTGTGAACTCCTTGGAGCACCAGAAAGGGACAGTGATTGATGACTGCAGCCAGTCTTCCATACACATGCAAATTGTGTTTGCATTAACATTAATATTGTCTAGATGTAGAAGGAAACATCGCCTTTATCATTACATAATAAAATGATAATGAATATTAATAATTTCTAGATTTAAATGTAAATTAAAACCACTGCAACTTGTGATGTCTGCTATGGGTTTGTTCTTTGCCTTTCTCTGAATCTAACATTGTGTGGTTATGCACATTGATAACCCCAGGAGGCACATACAGGGGACTCTGAATCTGTTACTATGGAGACTATTGGCCATATTTTAAAAGAAAAAGCGACCATTATTATGCATAAATTTAAATATCACTCTCCGCTTTTTTAAGAATTGTTACTGAAAATTAAACATCACGTTAAAAAAAATATTTAACTCCTATGCCTCCTATTTTTCTTCCCAAGGAAAATACAGCTGGTTTCAACAATATGAACAAATAAGCTGAGTTTTTAAAAACAGTGAGCTACAACTTCTGTTTTCCTCTAAAAATGCTCACACATTAGTATGTACATGGGCTCTCGAGATTAATCTGCGCCAGACCATAGCTCTGTCCCTTATCTGATGTCTCTTACTTTCGGTAACAGGAAAGGGATCACAGAGAGGAGTTGGAATACACAGGGGACGTATTTTGAGACGTATTTGAGAATGCTGACCAAAATGATTTTTAGGATGAGTGGACAGAGCAGCACGTTTACCTTGTAGTATTTACCAATGTAAATTGCCATTACGAACACTTTAGAAGGAGACTCTTCCAGATCAGGACTCATTAAGACTGTATTGATACAGCTGCATTCTGTGTTGGATTTGCAGTATTTTATTTATTATTTACCCCTTTTTCCAACAAATATTAACTATGTGTGTCAGGCACTGTGCCCTCAATTGGGACAATTGAGGGCAGCCTAGATGAAGCCCTGAGAACCTCTGATTTGTAGGCTTTGGGTGGAGAAGAAAGATTGAGGAGAGGGGCTGAAGAGCCAGTCTTGTAATGAATCAGGAGGCGTGGTCACAAGAGCTGGGCCCAGAGTACACGTTCCATTGTTGGAGGTCAGGAAGGTGGTTAATGGAACCAGGCAGAGAAGGCGCTGGATCTGGGAACATGGACGTCACTGCTGACTGTGAAGAAAGCCGCGTTAGTAGCCAGGCAATGATAGCGGCTGGGATGGAATGAATTGGGGAAGTAATTAGAGATTGCTTTTTAATTAAAAAATTCATTTATTATGATGTCTATGCAATTAATTTGTGCACTTCAGGCACACAGATTGGTAAGCTTTGCCCGGTGTAGACACTGATGACACTGAACTGATGGGAATGACCGTATGAAGACACAGCAAGACGGCAGCGACTGTCAGCCACCATTCTTCCCTGTTGCTGGTTGTTGGGGTCATTTGCAAAAATACTTATTGCACTTTAAGCCTTGTCTCAGGATCTGCTTCTAGGGAAATGTAAGCCCCCATTGTTATGGACAGAACAATTTAGTCTGACTCAGGCCCCCGACTCTTGGTAAGTTTTGTGTGACAGAGCACACGTGTGTTTTCGGGGCATCTGGAGAACCTAACAGGTCCTGCTCAGCAAATCTGATTCCTCAGCCCCACCTTGAGACAGGAGGGAAGGGGGCAGAGCACAGCCATTAAGAGAATGACACAGCCCTTAGCACCAAGATGGCAGAAGACTCAGCTCCCAGTAGACCCTGAGCTTCAGTCCACACTCATTAAAATACAGTAGCTGCCAAATGGCACTCCCACAGGCCCTTGGACAGTTTCAAGGCTGCCCATCAGAGGTCAAAGGGCGAGTGGTGGCCCAACTCCTGGGCATCCCAGCCCCTTCCCCAAAGTGGTTGGAATAATCCTCCCACTTGTTGGCATGTGAAGTTACCGAGCCCATAAAAACAAACAACTCTGCAGCTGGTGGCCGATCTCATCTTCCTGGCCAGCTCCATGCTCTGAGCACCCCCCGCCGCCCGCTTTCCCTTCTGACGAGGACAACCCGCATTCTGCCTATGGAACGTGTATCTCCTGGCCTTTCTCTGGCCTGTTGAGACAACGTGCACTCTGTCTGTGGAGTGGGCATGTCTCTGAATAAATCCACCTTAACTCTACTATGACTCACTCTTGAATTCTTTCCTGTGTGAAGCCCAAGACACTCACTTAATGGGTGCATCCCAAGGACCCACCTGGGACCTGGGACGTGATCATCCTCTCACCCCCTTTTCCCTTGCATCATTCTCAGATAATGAAGCACTCTACGTCACGTGTATGGGGCTCTGAAATGAATATGCTCCATGAGTCCCATACCAAGGGGCGATCCGAAATATTTAACCTTTTGTATGACACCCACATATTGGCCTCAGTCCTGGAGGTGACTCGTGGAGGCTTCACGTTGGGCTGGGGTAGGTCTTGCGACTGGATTTTGGAGAAGACCAAGGGGCCCTGGTGAGGCAGACAGGGGGCCAGGGTGTTTGAAGGGTGGGCTACAGGTAGGGAGAGGGAGACGGACAGAAACAAAGCCTCATGGCATGCAGTGGGCTCTTTGTGCTGGACGGAGGAACGTTTCCATCTCACTTCTTTTGAAGCCAGTTTGCAATGAGATTTCTTTCGTTCTTGTTGTCTTGTTATTTACTTGTGTATTTGTTTACTTATTTATTTTTATTGAAGTACAGGCAGTGACAACGTGTCAATCTCTGGTGTACCTACATGCAATGAGGTTTCTGTCACTTGTGAAATGAACCCTCCAGGCTGGTTTATCACCTGAGCTGGAGTCTGAGAAAGCATCCCCGATTCCTCCTCTCCCTCCCAGCGCAGGGACCGCCAATGCCATCTTTGAAATATTTCTTCAATTTGCGCCCCCCCCACCCTGTCCTGGTGTTATTGTTCTATTTAAGGGCTTTGTTATCTTTGCCTGAGCTATTTTAGCTGCCGTTAAGTTGACCTTGCTGCTTCGGGTCTTATCTTTCTCAGATTCACACTCCTTCTTTCCAGATGTGACCGTGTGGCTCCCGTCCTTGAAATTCTGCAGTGTTCTCCATTGGGACAGATGACGCAGCTGGACAGTCACCAGCCTGTTATCTCTGCCTGTCCTTCATCTTCTGACTCTGCCGCTGTGCCGTCTGGTCCCCGCGACATCAAACCACATGCATTTCCTCCTGCACATCAGGCTGTCTCTTGCCTTCAGACTTTTACTTCTAAACTCCTCCCCTTTTCCTCCCTGGCAAGTGTCTGTTTACATATGAGGTCACAGCCCTGACACCATTTCCATCTGGAAACGTTCTGGAAAACTCCGTGCTGAGTCACAGGACTCTGCTCTGTGATCCTGGAGCCGGAGAACCTCTCCATCCTCCCACTTGCCACACTGTGTTACTTCTATTCATTCACATGTGCTCACCTCCCACCCTGGTCCCCAGAATCTTGGGAGAGGACTTGGGACACAAAAGGCACATGGCGGACATTCATTAAATGTTGGCTGACTCAGTAAATGCCCATCCATCTGAGCTTAATACACAAATGGAACATGCTTTAAAAACTGTATTTTAAGCAATGTCAATCCTCCTGGAATTTGTGACATCCCACAGACTCTATGGAGTATAACAGAGTCCTTTGGGAAAGGTGTTAAAAACAAAATTAGCCACATTAATTTATAGATAAGTGTTCTATTAGGAGCATACATTTAAAAGTACATTATTGTTCTGTCATGAAATTACTAGAAAGGTATTGAAACTACATGTGACAAGTGTGCAAATTGGAGTCACTCATGTTTCACTGCCTCCTTCACCCCAACAGAGCCAAAGAAAAAATTGCCAAGAATTGTTTCCATAAAATAGCAATAATTTTTCAACAACTGGTAGGCTCCCCTCACATGAACAGGAGAAGACTGAAAATATGGGGTTATTGGAAGCTCATGGCATCAAGTCAAATGTTAACAGTCCAAGTCCTGTGAGTATATTCTATATCTAATAAATTCCAAACAGGAAATGTGTATCACTGAATCAGCATGCCCCTGTTACCAGGGACATGGCATTGTACAAAAAGCAACATTATATACTTTTTTGATGGTAAATAGATTTTATTTAAAAATATATACTAACAAGCCCACAAAAACTTGAAAATTTTCTTTTTAAGTGTTAAAGAATTATTATTGTTCATTAGGCATGCATTAAGAGATTAATAAACATTAGAATGGAGCAAATTTTTTATTGTAGTCAGTTTACAATGTTGTGTTTATTTCTGGTGTACAGCATAGTGTTCAATCATACATATATATATATATATATATATACGTATATATATATATATATATGTTCCTTTTCAGATTCTTTTTCATTATAGGTTATTACAAGGTATTGAATATAGTTCCCTATGCTATATATATAGGTCTTTGTTGCTTATCTATTTTATATTCGGTAGTGTATATCTGCTAATCCTAAACTCGTAATTTATCCCTCCCCCTTCCCCTTTGGTAACCATGTTTGTTTTCTATGTCCATGAGTCTGTTTCTGTTTTGTAAATGAGTTCATTTGTATCATATTTTAGATTTCATATTTAAGTGATAGTGTATAATATTTATCTTTCTCGGTCTGACTTACCTCACTTAGCAAAATGCGCTTCAGGTCCACCCATGTTGCTAGAAATGGTATTATTTTATTCTTTTTCATGGCTGAGTAATATTCCATTGTATAAATATACCACATCTTCTTTATCCAGTCATCTGTTGATGGACACTTAGGTTGCTTCCATGTCTCAGCTATTGTAAATAGTGCTGCTATGAACATTGGGGTGTATGCATCTTTTTGAATGAGAGTTTCCTCCAGATTTATGTCCAGGAGCGGGATTGTTGGATCACGTCATAACACTATTCTTAGTTTTTTTAAGGAATCACCACGCTGTTTTCCATCATGGCTGCACCAAATTATGTATTTTTTAAGTTTAAATTATTTAGAATAAATTTGAAAATGTATTTAAATTTCTTAAAATACATTTTCAAATTTATTAATAAATCTTATCCCACATTTATTCTTTCTCATCAATAAAAAGGTGTATAAAAGACAAGTTATTGCTAATATCATCTAATAAAATCAATAGACCAAAATTTAATTCTCTTGCTATATATTTGGCTGAGCTGGTTCATAATAAGCATTTTGTCAAAGTGAAAGTATGTACTAGTGTGGATTAGCCACTAGAGGGATCACATTTCTGAAAGGATTATATCATGCACCAGGTTCCATGAACATTAGCAAGTGCTGTTGAATGCCCACACTGTGGGTAACCCAGTACCAAAACGAGGAAAACATGTGCCCATATGTTGAGAATCTAGAATGAGGGCACACTCATCCCTAAATTTTTATAACAACATGTAGAAGTTCTGTAAACAAGAAATATACACAACTTCAGGAACACAGATGATCAAGGAAGGTCCTTGAAGTTGACCAAGTGAGTCCTGAGATCAAACCCTAGAACCACAGGAGTGTTGGAAAGCTGACACTGGTCCTGTGTCTCCATTTTGGTTTCAACAGTCAAATTCTGCATCTCCACCACTCCCTGACACCCTGGCAGTGTCCCAAGGGTCTCACTGGTGCTGGCACGTCCTAGGTACCGAGGACCTACCAGTGACCAGAAGCTCCCGGCTCTCTGGGAGCCTAATGGCAACTGGAAAAGGCAGGCATGGTGTCCTAAATGCTGTGGGAGGAAGATCAGCATCTGCAGAACAGAAAGAAAACCTCACCTGGACGGCGGGGCAGAAATGGCTTTCCCAGTGGGAGGTGCTTCTAAGCAGAGATATTATGGGAGGTGTTCAGGTAAAGGTGGGATGGCAGAAAGTTCTAATAAGAAAAAAAATTAAAAATTATCTGTTAAAACCTGGAAACAAGGGGAAGCTTGGCTTATTGAGGGAATTGAAACAAAACTGTGCAGTGTCATTGGCTCTTGAGGACTAAGGAAGGGGAGGGGTCAACACTGAGGAGAGGAGGGGCTAGAACTGAAGATCTCAAGATGGCCCAGTTTCTATGTGGACTATTTAAAAGAAAATCAGATCTTAGATGTGAAGTTTCACTTCTAGCTGACACCTTCTGGCTAGCATGTGGTTCCAGTGGTAGGATAAACCAGGGTCTGTCTCTCCTTCACCTCCAACTTGTTTCTTTAAATACCTCTTATGATATTATTATTTCCCTCCACCCCTTTGTTTTTGCCCCAGGCTGCAAGTGGATAGAGAGTGGGTTGTCATTGATGAAGGATGTGGTCAAAGAGGAGAAAAAAAATCCTTCAATCATACATCAACATGTAACTTCCACTAATGTTCTCAAACAACAGATGTGCAAAACTTATGACATTGTTTAGTGCAAAAGGCAAAGACAGAAAGAGTGTGAATGAAAAATATTTCAGCTATATCAGTAAGCAAAGGATGCTGTGACCAGCAAGTGACTGCCGCTACCGTCACCCCGAACAGTGAGTGGAGGGAACTCAGAATACTGACAAGCAGGCAGCCTGGCCTCTGCCACCACCCCCAACAGTGGAACTCAGGATGTGAAAAAACAGGATAGTGGTCCTCAATGGCAAGGTGCACATCAAAGCAATGATTTCAAGGAGCACAGACCTTCCCACCTTCCATACATAGAAAAGGGCTAAACTCATTAACTTGAGACATCTGGCTTTTTAAAATCAACAGTCATTTTTGATGTTCTGACTTCTTGGTCCTTGTGGCGAAAACCCCTGTATATCTTGGGTCCTCCCTTGCCTGGGTGGAACAGTCTCTTAGAGTGATCTGAGAGGCTGCCTCCCAGGCTCGAGTCCTCAGAAAGTGCACCGAATAAAACAGAACCCTCAGCTTGCAGCTTGTGCATTTTATTTCAGTCAACAAGAGGGAAAACTTGAGTGTCCATGAAAAGAAGAATTTCTGCAACCATTTCCATCTGTTGAGCTTGATGTTAGCTGAAGGGTGCAAGATTTCAGATGCTAAAACAGGTCACTTCCTCATCAGATCTCGACGTAACTATGAAGAGTGACCTGGAAGGAGGAGCTTCTGTTTGGGCGGAAGGTTTGCTGTGACCCATGAAACAGGTTCCTAAGGTCAGCTGTCCATTGTCGGCGGAAGTGAAATGCACAAGCTAAAAGTTGAGAATTACGTTTTAGTTGGTGGATTTTGTTAGGACTCAAGCCCGGGACACAGCCTCTCAGATCACAAGAGGCTGCTCCAAAGTGGTGGGGAGGGGCCAGGGTTTATAGGTGTTTTTGCAACAAAGACCAGGTGGTTGGAACATCAAAAGATTACTGTTTATTAAAGAAAACCAGATACCCTAAGTTAAGGAATTTAGTGGTTTTCTACGTAAGGGAAGGTGGGAAGGTCTGGGCTCATTGACATCATTCCTTCAATGTGCACCTAGCTGTCTAGGGCCAGTGTCCTACTCATTCCCATCCTGAGTCCCCTCAGGGGGGACCGCTGGGGGTGGCAGCAGAGGCCACGCTGCCTGCTTGTCTGCACCTGAGCCCCCTCCGCTCACTGTCAGGGGTGGCGGTAGTGGCTGATGTCCTGATGGTCACAGCATCCTTTGTTTACTGATACAGCTGCAATGTTTTCATTCACACCCTGGTAGGGTGTGAGCTGAGATGGTTTTGTTTCCACACCTGCCATTGGGCTCCTGTACAACCCACTGGGCAGAGTCCCCAGCCTCCCTGGGCCTTTCGGATATTAGTACAATGTCATTTTAGCTTTAAAGCGTTGCTCCAACCTAATATCATCATTTCAGTCTCTCAAAGCTTCTCCCCTTCCAGCTCCGAACAGCCTGGGAATCCTGCCCCAGTGTGGCCTCGGGGGGTGGGGGGGCAGGTTGCCTCACTCTTTCCCCAGCTGGCTCCTCCGGTCCCCCTCCTCCCACCTCCCTGCTGATGCTCTGAGGATGAGGACAGGCTGGGTGGAGGAAGGAGAGGAAAGGGCTAGTCCTTCAGGGACTGGTGCTCTCGCAGTACGGAATGTGGGCCTTCCCAGAGCCTGTTTCTCTCCTGCTGGATTGGGGACACCCCCATCCCCACCCCTTCTCAAACAGTGGTTTCCTAACCCAAGCAGTACAAGTTTTGGCTAACATTTCCCTGATATTTGCCACTCCACTCTCGCTCCGCGGGCATTCACGAGGAGCCATCGCTGATGTAACATGCCTTCCCCCTGACTCACACCTGGCTGCCGTCCAGACCACGGCCTCGGGCTTTGGGAAATGTTCCACTTCTTTTGCCCATCAAATTCTTTATGGCCTGGCCACACCCCTGGCAGCTGCAGTCTGTGCTCTGATTTTTAAGTAACTCCAACCCTGGACTTGGACTCCCCTGGGGAAGAATCCATCCCCTCTGCCTTGACTGTCCCCCACCCCCAGCCCGGGGGACCGCAGAGCCCTGAGCACTGGCCTCTGTGTTCAGAAGGCCTGAGTTTCTGCATCTTCACGGACAGCAGCCTGGGTCCAGAGATATATTTCTGGGTTTCTGGTATGCTGCTCCATTCTCCACCACTGACTGTTTCAAATCATCCACATCAAAGGTTCTTATCATACTGTCCTCGGCTTTGGAGGCTGAGCCAAAGCACCCATGAAGCAGAGTCTCACCTTCACATCCTACTCCAGAAAGATGACTCCCGCTGGTGTTTCCGATGGTGCGGCTGTCCCAGGGGACGCAACCCACACACACGACCAGGATCGAATTGAATCATGAAATTAGTGACTCTAGGTTGAAATCCTCCACAAGACATCCAGTCCAGTTCCAGAATCAACACAGTTTAATCAATGGTAAAAGAATCCGAATAAGATTCTGTCCAAACTCTGCGTGAGCACCCCTGGGATCAGGACATTTCTACATCTCAAAGGTGACCACACCGTTTCTGTACAGACCTAACTGCTGGCAAGTTTGGACTTACTCTGAGTCAAAATTTCTGTGTAAATTTTACCCGATTTTTTTCAGGTCTATCCTCTAAGAACTCATCAAACCTGACTGGTCACATTTCTGCATGGTAGCCCTTTAGGTTTTTGGAAAATAATAATCATTTCCTTTTTAATTTATTTTTAAAAGTGTTTTTAATCGAAATATAGTCAGTTTACAATGTGATATTAATTTCTGGTGTACAGGATAGTGATTCAGTTATACATATATATATTTTTTCCTTTTCATTTTTTTCATTACAGGCTATTACAAGGTACTGTATATAATTCCCTGTGCTACACAGTAGGACCTTGCTGTTTATCTATTTTATATATAGTAGAGTGGATCTGCAAATCCCAAACTCCCAATTTATCCCTCCTTGCCCCTCTTTCTTTTCCCTATTAGATTAATCTTCCCCAACCTAAATTTTTCCCACTTGTCCTCTATACAGCAGTTTCAAGGTTTCCCTACCACTTTTCGCCACCCTTCTCATTGCTTTCCAGTTTATCCAATGTCCTACTTAAAAGCTGGTAGTCAGAATTTACAACACCAGGAATAGTGAAACAGGAACACATCTCTGTCTGAAGTTAATTTCAGAAAAAGGTTCAATCACAACTCTCATGCAGATGTAAGAGGAATACCTGTTAAAGATTCCTTAAGCTCAGAATCCACGACAAAACCAGGCAGATGTGATAACTGGTTCCAAAGGATCCAAAGAATGGACATATTTATAGGTCAGGAAAACTGAAATGACGGCGCAAACGGGGGCAGAGCTGTTTGTTCCACGATGGGCGGTGGGGGATCATCCATAAAGCCTCCGTGGACAGGACAGAATTTGCATGGACGTGGATAAGAATGATCTTGTGTTGCTGTCAGTTGTCTCCAGTTTATGGAGTCAGGGCAATAGCTTTCAGAGCAACTGAAGAGTGAAAATCAAATCACCCAGGGAGGGTCCACTTCCCTTGCTAAAGATACTGTCTTACCTTGAACTCCACAAAATAATAACACACATAGAACCCAACGGCTACATAGTTATAAAACGGCCGTGTATCTTTTTAAAAAGTTTCTTCATATGTATAAGGACTAGTAGTCACCCCAATAAACACTGAAATTAACCTTAGCTTATGTAAGGGGGAAAAAAAAAGTAAGCATTAAAATCGTGTTTGCCCTTTGGTGGTGTGTCTTAAATGAGATTGATATCAGTAGTTTACTAACTGTGCCCCATCCCTCAAGTTCCCCACCTCACGAAGTCTCTAGGTTTGTCAGTTCCAGATCAGTTACTAAGTCAAGTAAATTCAACAAACGTCAACTGAACTGGCAAACCAACGATATACATGAAAAACAACAATACAATAAAAGTCTAGAGTTATGTGCAGGTAAATCATATTCCATCTGGACAGGGCAAGGGGAGGGCGTGTGTAAATAAATTATAAGGCAAAATATAACTTAATTACAGGCAACAAAAATAAGCTATTGGAATTTTTTTAATGCGTTAATGTTTTCTGTCAAAAAAAAAAATCCAAAACTTAATGGGAAAATTGCATTTCCTTAAATTCTGTCAGGGTACAGACCACTCACGGAAAAGGAACACAAAGAGAATGCATCTTAGATTAGAAGAGTGGGAAATACTGCTGGGTCATCCAAGGGTCTGGAATGTCAAGCGGAAGAATTTTTATTGAACCCGTAAGCGAAGGAGGGCCATGGGAAGTTTTTGAGATTTTTCTTTGCATGAGAAGAGCGACATTGTGATTGATCCTGGCGGGGCTGTGAGGAAGATGGTCAAAGGCAGGGACGGAGGAGAGGGTGCCCCCAGGGAGTAAAGCTGACACGATCTGGCTGCTGTGTTTTGCCGGGACGTCAGCAGGGGTTCGCGTGGACAGGGGAGAAGGAAATGGAAGATGCTTCCGAGTCTTCCAGTTTAGGTAAAAATCCATTGTTTCCTGGGGCTACTGGAACAGAGTACCACAAACCTGGTGGGCTGACACATTGGAGATTTATTCTCTCACTGTTCTGGAGGCTGGATGTCCCAAGTCCACTCTGCAGGCTCTGGGGAAGGGTCCTTGGCATGCAGGTGCACCCCTCCAGCCTCCATCTCTGTCTTGACATCCTCCTCCACTGTTTCCCCTGTGTCTCTGAGTGTCTTCCTCCCTTCCCATAAGGACACCAGTTATTGGATTGTAGGGCTCAGCCTAACCCAGTTTGATCTCCTCTTGAGCCTTTAACCCTTGGCAAAATAAAGTGACTTTCTGAGGTTCCCGGAGAGGGCAGCGGGAAACAATGACTTTGTAGGAGACACACTTCAACCCACTGCAGGTAGCTTGGACAAAAGTGGGCTCATGGAGGCAAATAGATGTCTCCCAGCCTGTCCGCCTGGAGAAGCAGCTTCCTGTGAAGGTAGATTCACGTCGGGGTGCTGACGGCAGGTGTGTGAATGGTAGGAGCTGGAGCCCACTGACTCTTGGCCGTGAAGCACAGAGCCAAGGATGACAACTTCATCATAATCATCATCATTATTATTATTAATAACAATAGATGGGGTCAGTGGCAAAATTAAACGTATGGAAAAAGAAGATATTTTTAAACAAAATTGACTCTAAATTAGTGAGGCAGAGAGGCAGAAACCAGACAAGAGGTCATTTCCCGGTTCCCCGAACACTAGCAACATGGTGTATTGGTACCAACACAGAGCTGAGGTCTGGCTCACTGCGCACGAAGAGCACCACCTCCACCCAGGCTGGAGCCTCTGCACATGGCAGAAGGAGGTTGGAGACGGCTGGCAGTGCAAAGCCTGATCTAAGATGGGTCTTTTGACACAGGGGCTTGATCAGGGCTGGGAATGATCAGTCACAGTGGTCCAGGGTTGCTGGAAACAGGCAGGCTGGGATCTGGAGGAGAGAAATTCAAAGTCGTAGGGCTCAAGATATCGATGCTTTCCACCGAAAAATGGGCGGGTCTCTCAGAAAGCTCTTGTCATGAGCAAGCACGTCACTTGCCTGAGTGAGTCTCCAGGAAAGGGAGGGAAAGACAGTCAAGTCCCTGGGCCAGCAGATCGCTGACGCCATCGGTAGTGAGCTGTGGCTTCTGTTCTCAGTGTCCTTCTGGCGGTGAGGGCAGACAGCTCCGCGGCAATGAGAGAGACCAGGGCCCCCCCGGCAGGTGTAGGGCGAGAGGTCAGAAAAGGAATGTGGATGGATTTCTCAAGGTGCAGACGCGAGGTCAAGGCGATGGTGACACTTTACTTCTGTTTATTTTTTTAAAGATGCCTGTATAAATACTGATGGAAAAAAAAACCAATTTCTTCTGCGTAGCACAGGAAACTATTCTCAGTATCTTGTAATAATCTTTAATGACAAAGACTATGCAAATGAGTCTATATATATATATGCATGACTGGGACATTGTGCTGTACACCAGAAATTGGCACGTTGTCATTGACTGTACTTCAGTAAAAAGAATAAATAAATAAATAATTTTAAAACGATGCCTGCAACTTTGGCCAAGGGTTAAAAAAGGCGCTCTGAGTTTATCCAAATTTTGGAACAGAATTACTACGTGCAGGATGGAAATGATAACAAAATTAATAAATAGAAGGTATTAGGGAAACACGCTTATGTTATCAACAGTCAGGATGGTTTCAGTTTATTGGTCTGGGAAACGTTCTAGAGCATCGCAATATCCAAGGCTCTTCTTTCTGGATTGTTGGAAGAACCTTACTCACCAGCTCTCTTGCAAACAGGCAAAGCCATGTGGTTCGTGATGACCCAGGAGCTGAGCTGTAAGAGACGTAACTTCTGCATGTCCCTTCCGGGCAGAGGCAGTGACGTCTACTGTGTGACCCTCTAGCTCGCTCCTTCCCCGACTGTGATCTGGGGGGTGCCGAGGGACATGCTGGAGCCACGGGACAGAACGCTGTAGACCCCTGACCCATTTGAAGGGAGTTGCTTGGGACAGGGCGCTGGGCTTGCAGCAGACTCTCTGAAGGCAAGAAATACGCTATGTGTGTGTGTGTGTGTGTGTGTCCATTGCTGCTTTTGAATGTACTTATTCCTGCAAAAAGTCTATCATACACTGTACACCAAATGCTACAAAGTAATAAAAGTGACCAAGTGATGACAAAGTGGGTGAAAAACATATCGATTACTGTTTGAAGGACTCTGATGATGATGAAGAAAAGGAGAAAAAGAAAGGTAATTTTAAGGTCTTAAGGGAAAATGCACATTTTGGATGTTTTATTTGATTTTATAAAATGTGGATGGGAGGGCTGCATTCAGAAATTCTGAGTTAGCTTTTTTTGATTTTTAGATCATAAAACGCAACCTGTTTTAGCGGATCCTGCCACTTTTTACCTTCTGATCCCATATTTGGTTGGAAACTCATGTCAGAATTCACACATTTGGTGATTTGCCAAGAATTTGAACTCGTCGTTGCCAGGAACTTGATCTCATTAAAACTAAGGGCCAAGATTAAATCACTTTATTCTTTCCCAAAATATTCTCTGTGACTTGTTTGCTCTAGATTATTGAAATATATTTAGGTAGCATTTGACAGAAGAAATACTTTAAATTGTTCTTGATGTTATCATACACTATTTTCGTGGGAAATTATTTTTGTACCCTTTCCACCAATTGCCAGTTCAGTACAACGTGTTCTCATAATTCCAGGAAGTGGTGCTCAGGTTGTCAAGATGATGTGTTGCATAATCGGTAACAGTAAATAGGCTAATTCTTTGAAGCGATTCCTGCTGGAAGGTGTGTAGAATTATCCACTGGAAGGTGCCAGAACATACCTGCCAACGACGGAAACCCAGGAGTTGAAAGAGTCAGGGAGATAAATAAGGAAATGTGCTATAACTGTCTTAAAAATTGAAATATTAGGCTAGGAGGCATTGTGAAAGTACACAGTGATCCCTTGTTTTATGAGGCAAAGTGTTCTGGTAGAAAAAAAGATGTATCTATCACTAACCCACTATTGCTGCTGGATTCGGAGTGCGTGCCTTGTCAAAACATGTCAGTATAGAGGAAAAACAATCCTCTGCTATTCAACATCTGTCCATATATTTTTGGAACAAGGGAATGAATGAATGAGTGAATGTAGCCACTGAGCAACTGGTTTAAAAGATGAGAGGATATCCGTTTGTGAAATTGAGAAAAGGCTTCAAAAACCAGGAAAAGCTTAACCTGTTAGTGGGTAATCTCTCTTCCTGGAAGACAAGGGAGCCCAGTTGCTGGGTTCGGTGCTGGGTTCGGGCCTGGGTAGGAAGTCACTGAGCTGGGCTTGGAGGTGGGGGACGTGATCACTTGACGGGAGGCTTAAGTGGCTGAGCTGAGTAGCGACTGAGCTTTGAGAAGCAGTCATAGGAAGAAGCCAAATTAGAAGGAAGACAGATGTCCAGAAGTCTTCTTCTGAAACCCCCAAAATCAGAGTAAGGCAAGAGAGCAGAAATCGGGGAAAAAACTGGAGTGTCAGGACCCAAACCAATTCTTGGAAGCAAAGCGTAATCATTGCAATAAATTCTTAGAAGATGAGGCAAACATGCTGTTGCAGGGATTGCTAGCAGTATCCTAATGTCTAGTCTCCCTTACTTTCTTAGTAGTAATAACTTTGAAGGTCAGTGAACAACTTGCAGTCCAGGAAAAAATAAGGACATTCTCCATCCTTTCTTGCAGTTGGTTATGGCCAAGTGGCAACATTTTAGCCAATGAGCTGCAGCAAACGTGATGCGCTACTTTTAGGAAATGTACTTTAAAGGAGCTGGATATTCCCTTCCTGGATTTTCCCTTCCATTCTGCTACGTGAAATGCAAGTGTGAAGGCTGGTGCTCCAGCAGTCATTTTGGGCCATGAGCAGAGTAGAAACTACAAAGGATCCTGGCTCTGTAAAGACTTCATGAATCTGGATTGCTTATCTCTGGATTTATGTTACATGGGGAAAAACATCCATCTTTTTTCAAAAGTCACTATTTTTGGAGTCTGTGTTACAGTTGATATAGAGTACAGTTAGCCTTGGCAGCTGCAGATATACCTCCATTTACTCTCTAAAAAAGGAGTCATCTTGAATGCAATGAAAACGTTTTCTAGAATAGCCCTAGAAAAGAGCATGGATAACTGACTTGGATACTGACTGATGATACTAATCATTGACCAAGCTTTTAATAATACTTAAATTTTTATTTGGTTTTGTGTCACAGTACAAAGCAGAGCATATTTGTAATGATAGATTTTATATATTCTGGTGAACTGATGGTCATATTCCTATAATTTTCGAATAGCAAGAAACTGATTAATCCTCTAAGATTTTAGATGAGAAAGCTAATTTAATGACTCGGCCAAAGGAAAAAAAAATTATTTACTGTAGAAATGAGACTAGCAGCTAGCTATCCTGGTTTTCAGTCCTGAATCTTTCTATTCTACTATGATGCTAGTATTTCAAGAGGGATAATATGTCCTCAGTTCTGTCAAAATGCAATCACTTAAGTACTCTCCAAGCCAGCAGAGCATATTTAGTATAAATATTGAAAACCTAAGAATTTCTCCTTCAAAAAATATAAGAAATAATCTTAAAATTTTGAGTTTCATTGCAGCAAGTTTGTATCAATTTACATTCCCACCAGAGCTACACTTTTATATCGACATCTTAAGACACAGATAACACTGTATTAATATTTGAAAATATTTCCCTCTGGCGGGTGTAGCATTTACATGATACTGTCTGATACATTCCTGTAGGAAATTTTTCCTATAGTATTTTGATGCATTTGATGTATTGTCTAATCCTCTTCTTCATATAACTATAATTTTATATCAGCTGCTGCAGAGAGAACAGAGAAATAGTCTATTCTGTCCTATACCGTGGTGGATCCAAAATTTATTTCTTCCTCTTAATGGTTTAGAGATGATTGTTGCAGATTTTCAACTTGTCGGATTATGCTGTAAATTTTTTGGATTGCAGCCACATTTAAGAAAATCTCTGTCCAGCTAGTCTCCAGTGTGAGCTGTGTGATGTAGGGCATTTTAAATGCTCTTGTACTGTGACAAATCTTAGCCAGAATGTCAGCGTCATCCCTGCAGGGTCGATGCCCTCACTGTAGTGGCATCATAGGAATCGTACATTGTTTTTAATTCATGTTAGTGTTTCGTGTTAAATCAGCAAGAAACGGAGAAGCTCCTGGATAAACAAGATACAGGCAAGCCCATTTCAGGCCAAGGGAAGGGTGTGATTAAAGGCGCCAGCTGGGGACAACAGAACAGGATGCCAGGCAGAATAGGATGTCCTAGAGGGCTGGGAATCACCAAGTGGTTGATCAGAAAAGTGTGTCAGAGCCAGGTAGGAAGGTGGGCGCTAGCATCAAATGCTAATGACTTAGCAAGAATCAAGTATCACATGCTGGTAAGTCATCATGGAGAGACTGTATTTCCCGAAAGTCAAGTAATTAAGAGCCGGATAACAGATCCCAAAGACAGTGGAAGGTAATTTAATGAATGTGCCGTTAAAATGATGAAGAAGTGAGAAATGGCTCTGTTGGCAGCCAGTCCATGGTGTTCCCACCCCTCCAGGCGGGAAGAGATCATGCTGCAACCATAAAAGAGTCACAATGGTGCACGGTAGACCTCCTGCTGGGAGACCCCGTGGCTTCCAGCTGCCCCATCTGTGGGACCTACCATGGTGTCCACATGGAAGTGACACTCTCCCTGGGCTGCTTCCAGCCAGTGACTGAATGTGGCGGGGGGACCGGAGTTGGGTGTTCTGCCCAACGTGGATCTCTTCTCATGGACCATCTGGATGTCCGGCCAAGGTGTCTTCAGCACAGCTCTGCAGTCAGAAGTGCTTCCCATCCGATCTCCTTTCACAAATGTCAGACCAGCATGGTAGTTGGTGGGCTCTCCCTCCTTCCTCCTGCTCCCTCTTCCCTTTTCTCTTCGCAGGTGTTTCCCCAACAGACCTCTTGCACGTCTGCTGTCTACTTGGCATCTGCTTCCCAGAGCATGATCTGACGCAGGTGGTGCTGCAGGTGGATGGAGAAGTCAGGAGGAAGGATGGGTCTGTAGGTCCCAGGACTCATCACTGACTGGCAAAGAGACAAGAGGATGCTGCCCCTTCGTGGTGTACAGGCCACAGACACTCCCTGGCGCAAATGGAGGCCCAGCCGCTAAAGATGTCACCAGTGGAGACCTGGGAAAAAGTCCCGCTGGAGGGGAGTGCTCTTTCCAGGGTGGTGATTCTGACATTTGAAAGGTGTAGGGGAACAGGGCATATGTGAACAGGGACACAGGAAAACCTTCCCGATGGGTGGAGCCTCACTTTCATGGAGGGAAAAGAGGGAGCCAGGTGGAGAATTTGTACAAACTTGTAGGCAGTGGTCCATGCCCTGGCCAGTAGCTCAGCGGTCTAGAAAGAAAAGTACTAACACATCAGAGACAAAGAAAAGGGAGGGAGAGGCAGGCATGAAGGTGGATATATAGGAGTGGGCATAAAGTGTGATGATATTCTTAAAAATCACGTTCACATCTGCCAGAAAGTATCCATTTTGAGAAAGGTGACTTGGCCAGCTTTGTCACCGGCCATCCAAGAGCCAGCACAATGAGCCCATAAGCAGGGTGACCACAATGGCAGAGACGGGGAATAGGCACGCAGCCACGGTATGGACTCCCACATACTGAGGCTGATCTGGGGCCTGTTGCCTCTAAATAGCTAATTTGCCAGCATTGGAGCCTCCAATGTGCTGCTGTTTCTCCAGGAGACCAGCTGAACCCAGGGCATCCTCTGCATCCTTTTTTAATTGAGGTACAGTCAGTTACAATGTGTCAATTACTGGTACACAGCACAATGTCCCAGTCATGTGTATACATACACACGTTCATTTTCATATTCTTTTTCATCAAAGGTTATTACAAGATATTGACTATAGTTCTCTGTGCTATACAGAAGAAATTTGGTTTTTTATCTATTTTTATATACACATCCTTTATCTTCAGTATCTTCTGTGAGAATGGTGTCCTCGGGAAGGGAGTGATGCGGTCACGACGGACAGCCTCTGGATTCATCTCATGGAAGGGATTGCTGGAGTTGGGTGTCAGTCAGGAATGGACGGCAATCCAGGCATTGGATACATCCTGTGTTCTGGGTACGACTCTGCATCCTCTCCTACTTCTGTCTTTCTGTTTCCATTCCTGAACAACGGGAGACAGAGAGCTAGAAACCAGGTTTCCTGGGCTGCCTAGTAGCCCAGGTCTGGATGCAAATTAGGTTGTGCTAATTAGACGCATTCCGGTGAAATTTGGAATGTGGCTTTGTGGTGCAGCCCTTGTCTCGCTATTTTAGGTAGCAAATGATACCGCAGAAACGTCAGAGTTTAAAGACAGTTGTAGCAGCTAGGCTTAATGTTCCAGCACCCTGGGGGTCCGAGGCAGTCAGAGTAATTGCAGGAGCCGAAATCAGCACACCTGGGCCTCGTTGTCACCATCCAGGGTGTCCTTGAACTCCCAGGTCCAGCAGCAGCCCTGGGACTCCCTCCTCCAGACCTTCAGTCATTTCGAAAGCATTTAATTTCCTGTGTCAAATCCCTTCTGCTGAAACTATCTGTTTACCACACTCACTTCTGGCTGATACAGCTTGTTCAGAGACCAGGAGATGTGAGAAAAGAAAATCCTGCCGTCAGCGAGTGACTGGCAGCTGGGTAAGTTCCAGCCAGAGGTGGGGGCAAGGTGTAGCTCAGTGGTGGAGCGCATGCTCAGCATGCACGAGGTCCTGGGTTCTATCACCCATGTTCCCTCTAAAAGTAAATAAATAAAATAAATTACCCACCTAGAAAAGTAAGTAACATTTTAAAAAATGAAAAATAAAACATTGGAGCCAGAGATGGAGAATGGTGGAAAAAGATGGAAGATTATTTCAAAGATTATGAAGTTTTCAAGTTTTATTTCTCCCAAATACTTGGCATCTAGTAGATTTCATTAAATGTTTGTTGTATGGAATTGTATTTAAAAGCTTTAGCGTTTGGCCGTAAGAACTATTGAGGGCTTTTACTTAAGGGAATAACACAGTGAGATCCCTGCTTCTCATGGAAAATTCTCTGTGGATGACGTGGGGAAGGAATTGGAATGGGCTGAAGACAGAAAAACTATCACACATTAGTCTGTAGCTTATAAGTCTATTGAAAACAGTCTATAAATGTGGTCACATTTTATGCAAAATTTACTATGTGATTTTAAGTTCCCAGCATATTAATACTGTCACACTTTGAGATATTGAGAATCTAAAAAAAATTTTTTGGGGGGTGGGAGGTAATTAGGTTTATATATTTATTATTAATTTTTATTTAATGGAGGTACTGGGGGGTCAAACCCATGACCTCATGCATGCTAAGCATGTGCTCTTACCACTGAGCTATACCCTCCCCCCTGAAAAAAAATTTTAAATATTCATCCAGAGCACATACTTTTAAAGCTGTTGGCAGAAGAAACTGTAAACCGTGTAAATATTGTTGCCGCATGGCGGCACCAGTCTGGCTGGTAAACAGATACTCCTTCCATCCGTATTTAGTAGGCATTATGTGTATTTGTTTATGCGCCTCAGATGGTCTATACATGAAGCTGCATTTTATCATATGATATTAATATGTATAATATTTTTATATCCATTCACAGCAGCATCCGGAGGTTATCTGTACTGGTGGTTTTACTGCATTTGCTGAAAACTTTGTCTGCAAACTTTGGAATCAAGTCAGAAGTGACGAAAAGCCCAGAAGGCCCAACACTGCATGAATCTTGCAAATTTATTTCAAATGAGAAACTTTAAAATATTAGACCTACTTTGAGAAAATGGAAGGTGATAGGGTCAAGCAGAAAGGTGCTAAAATTGGAGAGTAGTTACTCAAGTCATACAATATCCAAGAGCACACCTCCCCTAACCAACATTTGTATTAATGGGAAAATTAGTTGAATTTTGTGAGTTTCAATTTAACGCCTTTGGGAACCTCCCCTCTGAATAAAACTGGACTGCCTACACATCTTTGTTGTGTCCCTCACCACACTCTATCATAAATGTTTCCTTACATGTCAGTGTGACAGAAAACATCCCCTTCTGTATCAATCCCTTTTGTTTCTTCCTGGCTACACAGGAAGACTCTGCCTTCCTCCATCCTTTATAATTTGGTTGGAACCGTGTGATGTGCGCAACTGGGAGGCTTCCTTGTACAATCCTTACTCAGTCTTTGCATCCTGTCTTCCTTTTCCCCCTTTTGGCAATTTTTACAGCCACACATCGAAGCTGATGAAGCCACTGGATAAAAAGAGCCTGAATTTCTGCATCAACGCGTGGAGCACCCTCCCCCTCCTGACTTCTGCCCCCACCAGGTGCAAGGGGAACCACACCAGGCTGCGACAGGAACTGGAAAGTCACCTCTGCTGTGTGAAGCTGCTGAGATTCCGACGTGGTCCATCACAGAACTACACCGCATTGTCTCTTTAGATTGTGGGTGCGCCTTGAGCTCAGAGGTGTCGCGTTACTTATCTGCACCTCTCGTTCCCCTGAAACACCCAGGACAATGCCCAGCAGACAGTAGGTACTCAATATACATTGAACAAATAAGTAAATGAGTATCCTAAAGAAGAGATAATAGGTACTTTTAACTCAGGCAATGTCAGGAGGCAGTGTGAGTAAAGATCCTTTCAATTTCAAAATTGTTTTAAAAGACTGTACTTTTAAAAATACATGGTTTAGTGGGAAGGTATAGCTAAGTGGTAGTGCTTAGCACACACGAGGTCCTGGCTTCAATCCCCAGCACCTCCACTAAAAATAAATAAATAAATAAACCTAATTACCTCCCCCCAAAATAAGAAAGAAAGAAAGATACATTTAAAAATTAGAAAAATAAAAATATATGGTTTAAAAAATAAACTATAGTTTAAAAATATACAGCTTTTAAACACTTGGCAAATACTGTGCCAGTATTCACTCTTCTTTTGACCTCTTTTCTGAATATATCTGGGATGATTATGAAATATGAAGTAAAAAGTAATGTTTAATGAAACTTACTGCCATGTATAACATGGTATCAGTTTGATTCGTTTTAACTCATAGTGTTGCAACATAATTCATTCTCTCCACAGCTCTCTCTGACTTCTTAAACTCTTTTTCTTACAGGAATAGACTTTAATTGTTTTGAGCAGTTTTAGGTTTACAGAAGAATTGAGCGGAAAGCACAGAGCATTTTCTTATACCCTTCCTTTCCCCACAGCTCTCCCTGCTATTAACAGCTTGGATTATTGTGCGAGATGTTACGGAGGCAGGATGTGTGTCATTATTTGTTTCTTTTTTCTTTTTAAAAAACTTATTTGTTTATTATTATTTTATTTTTGTAGGGGAGGTAATTGGTTTTTTTCAATTTATTTACTTATTTTCACTGGGGATTGAACCCAGGACCTTGTGCTTGCTAGGCACTTGCTCTACCACTGAGCTATACCCTCCCCCTTGTATCATTATTTGTTATTGATGAGCCAATATTGATGCATCATTGTGACTAAACTCCATTGTTCGCAGCAGGGTTCACTCCTTGTGTTGTGTTGTAAATGTGTAATGCTGCACATCCTCTATTACAGTCTTATACAGAGTAGATTCCCTGCCCCCTGGATTCTCTCTATGTGCTCTGCCTTTTCCTCCCTCTATTGGGCCTTCCTTCTTAAGCTCTGGCAACCACTGATCATCATGGTTTTGTCTTTTCCAGAATTTTCTATGATTGGAATCCTACAGTGTGTAGCCTTTCCAGATTGGCTTCTTTCACTTAGTAATATGCATTTAGGTTTCCTCCATGTCTTTTCCTGGCTTGATAGCTCATTTCTCTTTATCACTGAATCAGATCCCATTGTCTGGATGGACCACAGTTTATTTATCCATTTACTTATCAAAGGGCATCATTGTTGTTTCCATGTTTTGGCAATTTATAAATGAAGCTGCTTTAAATATTCATGGGCAGATTTTTGGGTGAACATACGTTATCAGCTCATTGGGGTAAATACCAAGGAGCAAGATGGCTGAATCATATTTGTGAGTATATTTAATATTGTAAAATACTGCCAGACTGTCTTCCAAGGTGGTGGCACCATTCTGCACCTCCCCCTGAACGATGAGAGCCCCTGTTGTTCCACATCTTTGTCAACATTTGGTGTTGTCAGTTCCTTGGTATTTAGTCATTTTCATAGGCACGTAGTGGTTCTTCCTAAATGTTTATTCTATGGTACTTAATTCTGCCATATGTTTTCAGATCAAGTCCTCATCTGTCTTCAGATAAAAGTCTTCCTTCTTACATATGAACTGTTGGAAGAAAGTATTAGAAAACTGAGGTTTGCATCTGAGAATGCGGGCTTAATTTATTGATGTCTTAGATCACCTAGGGTCTTAGACTCAACTTTGACATACAAACAAGAAGTGACTTCAGTTGCAGAACGTGCCTCTGCGAATTAAAATTCTGTGAAGTTTACTTTACCCTTTACTCACCCCAGTACTTTCTGGCTCACGTCCAAGAGCAGGTCTGATCGCAGTGACAAGTGGATGAATTGGTACTGCACCCCTGACGAACTGAGGAGGCAGCCCCGACTCTGGAACGAATGGCCCCGTCTTTGCCTTGAATGTGGTTATCCATGCCCTGCCTTAGAAATGTGAGCTTGTTGTAAAATAAACAGGTGGAAAATTGACATCAGCAGCTGGTATAAAATTCCTCTCGACGCATTGAATGTTTTACCCTTATCCCTGCATTTATGAGATCTGACAGATGGATAACCTAGTGGTCACAGGATGGCTGAAGATTAGGGCACATGGACAAAGCTAACGGTGCTGATACTGTTGCTCAGCGCAGAGTGCCAGGGATCTGTTAGCATTCTGGAATGACTGTCAGGAGCTGAGTGAGACTTTTAAAGGTGCTGAGAGTGGATAAGAGAAATTCCTGGTCGGAGAATCACATTCTCCGTGATTCACACTTCCCTTTTGGCTGGAAACTTTGGGATGACTGTTCTAATTCTGACCCTTGTATATAAATATTATTTGAAGGATAGAGGTGAAAAATTCACATAATTCAAAAGCATTCCAAACTCTACACTATTGATTCCGGGCGCAGAGGATGGAGGGTGGATCATGAAAGAAGTTTTACTTTATGCTTGGTCACGTTACAGAAAAACTGAATTTTCTTATTCTTCAAATGGAAACGAGGGTAAACCTGGCTGACGGGCAGACTGGCAATATTATGATGGTACTAAAAGCCAACTTCTTTGCTAAAGATACTTCAGTGCAACACTCTGATGATTTAATGATGGTGAAATTTGCACAAAGGGGTGATAAATTGACTTTGATATGCTTTGGCATTACAGATAAAGACATTACTGTCATTTTTTTTACTGATATTTTAATTATGACTTTCTCATAGCCTGTGCAGTTCTCAATGTACATTATTTTAATAAAGCCATTTATTAGAGAGAGCAAGGAGTAAATATGTTTCAGCTTGAGTTCAAACTAAGTAACTACTAGTAATTATATTAAAACAGTTCTATAAATGCTAAAAACATAGATGATATTTTAGCATCTAATCATTAGTTACAAAATATGGATGCTGATACATTGTCCTTTCTTTTCACTGATTCACATCCTAGTCAGGCCAACAAAAGTTTAGCAAATGTGGTAAATTTTATTATTTGCCAACAAATATTCAATCTTTGCTCTTAACCACCGAGAGAAGCCTACTTCCCCACTCCATTGGTTTTGGGCTTGGTCATATAATTAATTGGCTTTGCCCATGGAATGTAGCAAAAGTGACATTTTGATAACTCTGACAGCTTAAAAGAAATGACAAGTTTCCACCAAGTTGTGGGGCACACCTGAATCCCACACACAGCCCAAGGCACAGCCAACCACATGCAACGTGAATGAGATGAAGTATTTGCAGTGCTCAGTCATTATGATTTTGAGATGTTTTTTCCTTTTATTTGTTTATTTATTTTTGTTATGAAGCATAACATACTTAAGGCTGACAAAAGAAGGTAATATCTAGGATGGAAGTGCTCCCCCTCCTCCCCCCGCAATAACATCAAGGAAACGGAAAATTCTGACATTGCCTTGGGGCTGGTTGGTGTAAGGTAAGAAAAGTTTTAGGAGTCTGGGAAGGTGGCACCCCGTGTTGTGCATTAAGTTAACATTTGACTGACCTTCTGAAGGCAAATAAGAGCTGAGAATGTACTTAATGTATTTGGTGTTTGAAATTGGTTGTGATTTGATAGATTTGTAAGGCTAATACAAGAAAAACTATGCTCAGAAAAGCTTTATACTGTTTGCAAAGGGGACATGGAAAGTCTAAGAGAATCTGGAGAAATAGTTTCTCTTGTCTAGCGAGTCAAAGACAAAAGTGAGAAATTCTTGAGCTGCAAATGCTGATTGATACGGCACAGCATCAGGGCGAAAAGAAAGCACAGTTGTGTCCCTCAGACCATCACAGACTTCTTTAAGACTACTGATTGGATTTCTGTGGCCTCCAATTCATTTGGATACAATGGCTGAGGACAAATAAAAAAGGACTTGGTCCCAGGGAGGGCTGATAAGAATAAAATGTTGTAACTAACTCTAGTGAGAGAGACACGGTTCTCTGACACGGGGAATCCTGACACAGCTATCGCGCTGGAGTGAAAAATGTAAGTGAGTGAAGTCCCTAACAGAGTTGTGTTCCTGGTATTGCCAGCTTGGATTTAAAGGTATATGATTCTATTAAACCTAAACTGACACATGGGCCACCAATTCTGTTGTGGGAAGCGAGCTGAGCTGCCCAGATCTCATCAACCCAGTGACCTCTTAACATAGAAGCAAAGAAATAACAGGGAAAAAACTTCCCAGAGGGTGGTTCCAAGAGCCATGGAGAAAGTGGACTGGAGAGCTGTTCCCAGGGAGCCACCGTGGGGCTTAATCAAAAGCCATCCCCCACCCCCAGGTACAGGGGGACCGTGTAACACCTGCCCAGCAGGATTTCAGAATTGCTATGGTCCAGCGCCTGCTCTGTGGCTCCCACTCTTCCACTTTTCAGAAGGTAGTGCTTATTGCCCTTAACCTGCTTTGTCCTACAATTGTGTTTGGAGTATGTGCATGTGGACAGGTGAGTTCTTTTTATTTCATGGGTCTCAAACTCACGAGGAGCCACACTTAGACATTACCTGGAGACAGTCGCCAGATCCTGGGCTTGGACCCTGGGGCCATGATCAGATGAGATTTTCAGATGTCCTCCTTGGAAACTTCTGGTCTGGGCTGAATGGAGAGTGATGGTGTATTTGCATATGGTCTCCACCTGACAGAGGTCATCCTTAATGTGGAGGTGAGATCATTCTACTCTCTTTAATGTCAATAAGCAATGGATTCCTGTAACTAACTTCTCCTAGGTCCTGCTCCTCTTCACCAAACATCTTTCAGGTTCAATGTCAGCTTCCTTCAGGTCAAGATCTATGTTGCTGAGGCTACTTAGCAGCTAGACTATTAATTATAAATGAATAAGCAAGCACTTTTTACCATTACATTCCCTCAAAGCTTTCTCAAATAAAAGGAATGAACTTCTTGGAAGATATGAGCGCCATAAAAGTTCTCATTATAAAAGAATAGTGTTGTTCTGATTATACATCAACCTTGAGTCACTCCTGATGGTGCATGGCTGGTCAGATGATATTTCACAGCTTGGAAAGGAGAGGACCAGATTCTGGGCCATAGCATCTCAGTATACTAATGATTCTCCAGTCTTCTCTTCTTCCAAGCAGGAGAACTTGTGCTGCAGAAGATGCAGCTGTGAGGTAGTGGTGCCCCTCCCCGTCAACTTGGACCTCATCTTAACTCTATGGAACAGAGCCACCAACCCATGTGTGTTGGATATTTACTATGATCAAGAAATAAACACGTGATGTGTTAAACCACGGAGTTCTCCCAGTTTAGCTTTTCCACGCCATCATATAAACTAACACAGAGGGTGTGAAAGACTGCCAGGCTCCTACCTCGTGCTGATGAGCTAGTATTAGGACAACACAATTATATTTCTAACTCCTTGTTCAAAAAACTGAACGTATAGTGTATCCTGCCTCTGACTTGGGGTCTCTAGAACAGGTGCAGGTGAGGTCAGCTGGGGCCCTGCTCACCTGTACCTTCTCCTGGTCTAGGTGTCCAAGAGGGCTCATTCTCAAGGCTGGTAATTGATGCTGGCTTCCGCCTGGGTGTTGATTTGGGGCTTTTGCCGAGAGCACCAAGATGTGTGGCTTCTCCCTGTGGCTTCCATATGTCAGCTGGGCTCTCGGAGGGAGTGAGCTCCCAAGAGTGAACGTTTTAAGAGAGTCAGGAATAAAGACACAGTCATGTTATGGTCTGAATTTGGAAGTCCTATAACATTACTTCCAATGCATTCTGTTAGTCAGATAAAGTACTAAGGGCAGCCCAGGTTAAATTAGAGTTCACTTGTCAAATGGAAAAGTGACACAGAAACTGCATTTGCAGCATCTTTAATCTGTCTGACCCTTGCTCTATGACACACAGTTCCATTTACCCATGTTAATTACATCCGCATTAGAATTTGCCCGCACATAATAATTCTCGCAGGCAGCAGCCGCACCTCCTCATAACTGGGTGTCTGTACTAGTGTCTCTTTTTGAGATTTAGCCCATTGCAAATGCTCAGAAGTAGCTGCTGAATAAATTCACGAATGACACATACACATCTTTGAACTTTTCCCAAGGTCTTAGATTTTAGATGCTAGTAAATCTGTTTTGAATAAATGAAGGAGAAACATTTACCCTGTATAAAAAGGCAGACTTAAAGGCTTACCAAATTAACATAAAATGTAAATACATAAATAATTTTTGTGCATGGGTCAAAAAAAACTTTTAATTAAGACTTAGGGAAGAAAATCGAAGCTCCAGGGGCTATCTTTCATTAATATTGATATTAATATAAAAAGCAATAAATGTACTCTTTTAGCCAAGATATATATTGACTTGATTCAATATTGTTTCTGACAAAGACTAGGAAAATCCACACATTGCAACACTAAGAAAAAAATGTCCTGAAGTAAAGATGGTCTGCTACTAATTTTTTTTTTCTAGTACAGTCAGAAGTAAAGAAGAAAAAATCTTCTAAGGATTCTTCAGAAAAATATTACAATGAATGTTATTTAGAGTGCAAGAAAAAAGTCCCCCAAGTTTACTTGGTTTGTGAGTATATTGGCTTATTCTTCTGAGTTTGCATCAGTTTAAAACTCAGGGGATGTGAAACAGAATTGCCAATATTATGTCTAGATATTCATGCAAACCAAGTGAAACTTGAGTCATGTAATTTGTAGCAGGACTCCAAGCGAACTGAACTTGCTTTTTTCCCCTGCTGCTCCCATCACCACGACAGAAGCAGATGTAGAACGAAGGAAAAGATCCTAAGCCTTCTAAAATCTTGTCATTTTAGAAATTCCTTCCCTTCATAGGAAAGACATATTTTAGTCTGATGCTCTGTTCTCAGTGTAGTTCCAGGCAAGAGTCTGAAGCTATTAAAACCCAAAGTCATCTTTAGAATTCTATCCAGAGGAGAAAAATCTGTTGGAAATGAGCATAGATAGCAAAACATAGGGAAAAAATTGTTTTAAATTTAAAATAATGGAAAGAATTTAAAAATACTGCTTATAAGACTAGAAGCTGAAAGTGTGTCTTTTCAACACAGACTTCAACTTCCCCTTCATTGTTATTCATGAATTTTATTATAAAATTCCTTGGCTTCACTGCACTAGTTTGCCAGTTGTTATGCTTGTGGACCTACGTGAAAAATTAAGCATTTCTCTATTATTTTGCTGATTATTATTTATTATTCAAGAGGTTTTCCCCCTCTTTTTACTTACTTTCATAATTCAGTTTAATTTTAAATTATAGAGACCAAATTCTTCCCAATTTACAGGAAAATTAACTTTATTTACAAAATATTTAAGATATTTAAATGTGTTAGGAATCAAGGGACCACAGCATTCCTTTTGAGCTACTCAGTGAAAAGAGACTTTTGAAAATCAAACACAATCTTAATTGAAATTCCTATCTTAACAGAGAAAAAGAGAGAGGAGGGGAATTTCTAGTATGATGGTCCCTGGCTTCTGGTGGGTTGGCTTCTGAGTTTTTGACTTGAGGATCGTGGGGAAGAAACAGGCACACTTGGCATTTTGCAGTTTGGTCTTTCCCGGGCTGGTGATCTGCAGGACAGTTCTCTTTGGTAATGCTGGGCGACCTGGTGACCATGAAGACTGAACAACGGATACTCACCACCGTTCTGGAACCACACAACCATTCTGGTTTTCACTTCCGGTACAGTATTCAACGACATGAAATAGTCAACACTTTAGGATAAAATGAGCTTTGCATTTTAGATGATTTTGGCCACTTGAGGGCTAATGTAAGCGTTCTGAGTCTGTTTAAGGTGGGTTAGGTGAGCTCTGATGTTTGATAGCTTAGAAATACTCAGTGTCTTTTTGACTTGCAATGTTTTCAATCCACAGTGGATGTATCAGGATGTCCCTTCATCTCCAGTCAAGGAAAATCAGACTTTTCTGTAGATGATTTAAATCATGAATTAAAATGTTTTCCCTTGGAAGCTATCAAATGATCAAATCACACCTAACTTGATACATTAGCAATTAATGTCCTAAACGGTAAATCAATTACACGTAAATGTGTTTTAAAACCTTTGAGTGTAAAGCTGATAACTTTATAATCCTAAAATGTTCGAGGTTGAAAAAAAAATCACACTTACCATGAACACATTTATTATTATGAAAGTAATAAGATTGATTTTTATTAGGATGGAAGGCACGAGGAGGGGGTCATGTGAGACTGCAGGAGTGATTTATGTGTCCTGTGGTTTATGGGCCCCCATGTGAGTGGAGGAGTCACACCAACACGCAGGGGCACATGGGAATAATTCTCTGGTGTTTCCCAGTGGGCCTGCAGGCAGAGTCCTCTGGCGTCTAATGCATTTGCATTTTTAAGTGCTTAACACAGGGGACATTCTTGCATGTACCTGATACAACTTTGTCGAGTGGTAAACACCATGATTTAGAAAAAACTGCCCTGGCAGTCCCTCAGTGCCCAAAATTCTAAAAGCACAGCAGCACAAATTTCACCCCATATCACATCCAAAACGTTAGACAAAATGCTGCACATTCCTGGGGCAAAGGTGTAGCTCAGTGGTAGAGCGCGTGCTTAGCATGTCTGAGGTCCTGGGTTCCATCCCCAGCACCTCCATTGAAAATTAATGAAATAAAAATAAATAAACCTAATTACCTCCCTCCAACAAAATCTTTTGAAACGTTGTACATCCTTTAGATACATCTTCATAGAGGTTTTATAAAATTCATATTAGCTCTTAACGCCAAGACTGAGGGATGGCCCTGATGTGGGTATTGTCTGATTATCAGTTTCTCTTTGTTTTAATTTCCAGAAGAACTCTAGAGTCTCAGTACAGTTACCTCAAGTTGAACAGTAAGAAGAATGGGGGGAGGGTTTAGCCCAGTGGTGGAGCACACGCTAGCATGCACAAGGTCCTGGGTTCAACCCCCAACACCTCTGTTTAAAAAAAATACACAAATAAATAAACCTAAGATTAACCCCCCCCCATAAAAAATTATTTAAAAAAAGGAGAATGGGACAATCCCACATGGCCAAAAGGTTAACTACATACAAGGGCCAAGAACTTTTAAGAATTCCAGGGTTCCTCTTCTCTACATTACCTTGTCCGCCCCTCCTCTTCCGTATTTATGGCATGATCGTCAGGCACGAAGACTTGCCATTTTGCATGATCGTCAGGCACGAAGACTTGCCATTTTGTATCATAACAGCAGTGTGTTATAGTATCACTCATGAGAGGACTTTAAGTCTCCACAGAGATTTGCTGTGGAGTAAACATTTGCGGTGCCCAGCGTTTGCTTCTGGTTTTCCTTTATTTTGGGATGTGGTCCCACGCAGAATGTAGGAACTGTCCCAGCTGCCCTGCCTTCAGGCATGATTCTCTGGTTCTCTCTTGCTGCAACCAAGAATACTCTTTTTCTTTTCTTTTTAAATTGAAGTATAGGCAATTTACAATGCTGTGTTAATTTCTGGAACGCATCACTGTGATTCAGTCACACATCATATATTCCTTTCCACATTCTTTTTCCGTACTTTCTTTTCCTTGTCTCTCTGTCACACACACGCAGACACACGCATCTGACAATGAGGGGAAAACATCTTATTGTCAGATGTTGATTTATTCAACTACATAATCTTTATGTATTTTTAACATTTTCCGAAAAGGATAAGAAAAAAAATGTCTTGAGTAGAAAAACATTATCAAGGAAAATTATTTCACCATGCGTCAAACTTACTTCATCCTTTCCCCTGAACTGGGCATCAGAACTTGGTAAAAGGGATACAAAGAATTATTTCAATGGTGAGGCCAAGAAGCAGCAGTTTTCCTCCTAAGACTTCATATACTTATCAGAGAGGAAAGCAGCTTGATGGAGCACCCGGTGTGATTGCTTTCACAGGTGCATTCATCACAGAGGAACCCCTGACCTTAGGGGAGCCGCAGGCGCTCCGTGGGTGAGACAGAGACACGCCTTCTGTAGCGGGGCGGTCACGGGCAGCGTCTGCAAGGTGATCTGGGCACCGTTTACCCCTGAGCCACCCCGAGTGCCCGTCCCACACCTACTAGGTCAGAATCTGCAGGGAGTGGGGTCCGGGGACTCCCCCGTTTTCATATGCACTCTCTAGGAGATGCTAAGGTACCTGAATGAAATTCTGAGGGTAAAGTGTACATTTCTGCTCAAGGCAAATTTAACTCTTAAAGCGAGAGCTGAGCCATTATTAATCCCAACAAATGTTTTGGATCCTGTTTCGCGCGTGCGGAATTTCAGGTTGTAATTTTTACATGTTTCAATGCATCGTTTCATGTGCTAAATTTAGGGTGACGACATTTTCTTCATCCAACTGAGAAGGAAACTGTGGCAAATTGTTTCAAACGCTTCCAAATAGGAAGAGCCCTAAGATTTGGATTAAAGGACAATGCTTCAAAAATTCTAGCTGTGGACACATTTTAATTCCATGCTATTTAGATTCCTCAAGCTGCTTTTTCCTGCAGCACCACCGTGTCACCATGATCCCCCCGTGAGGCACAGAATTGGGGCAAGTATTTATCAGATTGTTTGAAGCCATTACCCTAAAGTGTCTCAATGCTCTGTTTAACTTGACTATGACAACTAATCTCAGCTGTAAAATTTCTGCAGGCCACGAATAATCACCCAGAGCCACACTCTGGAGTGTCTGGACTCAATCGTAGGCTGAACTGAACACTCAAACGTGTGCTTTTTGACAGCTGTTTTTGGTAGCTCATGCCTGTTTATTATATGTCAGTCCTGACTTTCTAACGGGTCTGTCTTCTGCTGCCCTGTTTGTTTTGACTGCAGAGCCCAGTCTCCTGGTGTTAAGTCCTGCTCTATCTAGTGGCTAGAACCCTGAGGAAGATCTGTCTTCAACTCCTTACTGCACTCTCAGGCGCTGATGTATCAGAGCCACATCCCAAGCAGGAAGACTTGTGCGTTTATAGAGAGATTGTCAACGTTCTCCTTTCCAGGCGAGGTGTACACAGGGACTACTGTGTACTTACATGCAGAGTCACAGCAGCTGGTATAAATGAATTAGTTAAATAGGCATCAGAGGCTCTGAAGAGTCAACAGAACGACTTAGGGTTTAGAGTGCTGGACATGAGTGTCGGTGATATATTCACTGGGATCTTGTCCAAACCTGCCCCGGAAGAGGCGATCGCAGTGCCAACCGTGAAGGCATGTTTTGTTTATTCAAAGGTTGATGGGTGACATCTTTTAGAAGAGTCACGCGAGGCACCAGCATCACTGAACACGTCCATTCTTTCACTCACCTTTTCCACCTCCATCCCGTCTTTGAAGTCGATCATTTTTGTTGGCTCATTAATTCGATTTTTCTTTGTTCAACAAATTCCCCGCATGCTGGTGTGGAATTGCTGAGAACGAGGAGACTGATGACAGACGCAGCAGCAGAGAAGGTGCTGCTATTCTTGGCCGCGGACATTTCCAGTCTGAACAATAGCTGTTTTCTTCATAGCTTTCACCAATGTCATTTTAAGCAGGGATTTTGTGGGCTCAACCGATGAACGGAAAAGTCTGCAAAAATCTGTTGCAGGAATCTCTCACAGGTAGGCAGGAAATTCAGAGTCGATTATCGGGCCAGGAAGGTTATAAAGAGCTATCTGGGTCAAAAGACAGCATAAAACTGCTGAAAAACATGGCTCAGAGAGCCCCGTGACACAGTCAGCAGCCTAGACTTCTCTTTCCAGCTGACTGTGAGTCCACTGCTTCATGGGGAATAAAACGCCAGAAGACAGGGCTATCTGAAGGTTTAAGCAGTGTTAAGGATGCAAGTTCATATGCATAGAACTATGTTAAGAAATTTTATTTTATAATTTGATGTGCTAAAGCGCTTATCCTCTTTAACAATCACGGTTGCAACCACAGTTTCCACAGATCGCGAAGATGCAAGCCGAGAGTCAATTCCAGAGTTCGATGGAGGTGAAGGATGGAGACTGGGTGGGGATAAAGGTCACAGGCTCAGCTTGGAGCCACCTGCCTTTCTTGGCTTTCCCATTGATGTGGGCATGGGAGGTAACACATGCAAAGACAACTGTATCTAACTGCACAAAAAAAAAATGGAGAGTAATAAGGAGTTTTACAGAAAAACACCTGAGACCTAGGGAAATTTCCTATGTTTATTCAGGTTATCTTTCTGTCTCTCTAGAGATGCTCAAGCATGATGGTCGTCCCTTCAACACTCCGAATCTTTCAAACCTTTCTCTTGCCATCCTATTCTGTTTTCCCCCCTCTTTCCTCTTTAGTTATCTCTTTATCATGTGAATCAAGATAATCCTTAAACTTTTCCTTTGGATCACTACCATGACTCCAGCATGTGTACATCATTCTGAGGGTTTACCTCAAAATGTCAATTTGTTACTCTGGGAGATACACCTCTTATTAGAAAAAGGCGATTGATTGCACTGAGACATCCCAGGTCTTTGCTGGATTCACTTCTGTCAGTTCTCAGACGCCGTTAGGGGTCTGGGAGTAGCAGTGTTCAGTATGATAGCCACTAGCCATATCTGACAATTTAGCCTTTAGTCAACTTAAGTTTACCAAAATTAAAAATTCACTCTCACTTGCCGTATTTCGGTGGCTTACTTGCCAACCATGCTTTGTGCCTCTCCTATTTGAAAGCATGGTTAGAGAATATTTTCATTGTTGCAGAAGTTCTGTTGGAAACACTGTTCTGGAACCTTCCATTCAAGGTAGGCCAGCAGTGCCAGCTTCCTTTGGGGCATTTAATAGAAAAGCAGATTCCTGGGCTCCACCCTAGACCTACTGATTTGTCACCCGCACTTTTCACAAGGTACTGGTGGTTTCATTTGAGGACACATCCAAGCTGCAAAGAGGTCATTTCTGAGTATGCGTTTAAATATTAATTTTCTTACAGAGACATCATATTAAAAATCCTTAATTTTTGAATAAACTTATGATCTCCGTATTTGTTCTTGAAGATGAATATTCATTTCTTTACCAAACACCAGGATTCTAAGGTAAGCAGTTCTTGTAAGGATGGCCTGGGCTTAGATCAGGCTCTGAAGATAATTTGAATTCCAACTCTTGAGATAAACCAGGATCCAAATAAAACAAGCTAATCTGGCTTAGGTTTTATAAAATCATGCCCCAGATCCCGTCTTTAACTGGTTAAAAATTCAATCGTCTTTGAGGTGGCCAAACGAACAATAATCACATTAATTTATGCTGAAGACTGTGGTCCATGTCTTTCTTTGAAGTGAGATTGGATTTGTTTTTCTCTGGCTCAGCTTCCTCAGTTCAAAGATTACAATGTGTGTACCTGAATTATCCAAGAAATTGTTCAAAGTGAAACAAAAAATGTCAAACTTCAAAGCCCGTGGACCCTCATGGAGACCTTTCCCCTCTTGCTACGCTCGGTACTGCTTTTCAAAGCTGGAAGGCAGGGAAGTGAAAGGATGTCTCTCCCCTAAGAACTCAGCCCTCACATTGGTTCCCGCTGGCCCGCTACACTGACCAAAACTTCACCGTTAGGGATTTATCACTTTATCTCAAATCATATCACCTCCAAAAATCAGTTTTGGGGTTGTTTTTGCAAAGTCCTGGGGCAGTTTTCCTTTACATTCCACTGTATGAATTCTTTTATCACACGACTGACCTCCAGCTGTGACAGGTGGCTTGAGTTTTAAGGAATGCGGCTGGGTGGGGGAAATGGGACAGAAGGAGGAGGCCAAGCCCAGTGCGCTCCCTGTGGACACCAGGGGTGGCCGGGCCTGGAGACGACCGTCTGTGTGGCCCTGGGATGCCCTGGATGGAGGACAAGCTCACAGAAAGGGGAGGGGAGGGAGGAGGCTCAGGCTTTGCCCAGGACTCTCATACCTGGAGACAGCTCACTACACTAGAGCATCTAATTCAGTCAAGAACCTGGTGTGTGCAGCTGAAGCTGAGTGATTTTTAAAGACTAAGCTTATGAATTAAGCAGATGGAGTTTCAATTCAAAAGTTGCTCCAAGCAAAGGACACAAAGCAACAAAGACTTTTCTCATACCGATAAAGCTCATTCAAATAACCATTTTATCTTCTAATTTGCATATTTGTGAGAAAGTAATTTTTGGAATTTTTATAACCACTTCACTGTCATCGAGCTGATGGCCGGGGACAGTAGTGGATTGTAATTCACATACTTCTGGAATATAATAGAAGAGACACTGTACCTCACCAATGAAGTTATCACAGGAAGCCACTTGAATAAGAAGGATAAATCAAGAAGAATCCGTTTTAGTAATTAAACATATATATTGTTATGATGTATTTATAATTTTCTAAGTTGTTCTGTGTAATTAAACAAGTGAGCCATTTCCTGTAATTGTTTCTATTAGTTTTTAAAAATTATAATCAGTGTACAATGTTGTGTCAATTTCTGGTGTGCAGCATAATGTTTGTGTTTCTATTGTTGATTCCAGAAAACAGTTCTTCCAAAACCTTAGAGGATAACATGTGAGAATAAATACAGAGAATAACATGACTGGATGAATATAAGGAAAGCAGAGCTGATAGTGATATAAATTCTAAGAGAAGATAATACTATCTCTAAAGCAAAATCATTAATAAAATTACATTTGCGTAAATCATAAGAATTCACCAGGATACAAATTAGTTACGTTAATAAAAGACTAATCATCATACTTAAGACTATATGGCAAGATTCCTGCCTATGAAAACTTGCTTTTAAAAAATCCAACTTTTTCTTCATCTTTATGATATGATGCATTAATAGGATGAGAATGACATTCTGCAAAACGTTAATAACAACAGATTCAAAAATGGAAGAACTGTCATTTTTTTTTCCAGAGTAACACTGTGTACTATTTGTAATTAATTATTAGAAATAATTATTTAAAATTAGAATTTTATTCACTCCAGTTATTAAATCCTCTGAGGACTTCGTATAAAATAGATGTGCTGTAGGAAGTACATTCAGTCCTTTCTAATTAACACAAGTGCTTACATGTATACACATTTTGAGTTTTATATTTAGAGACAACTAAACTTGGCTAGCTGATGTTACTCCTCTTGGATTTCAAAACTACATCCTAAGGAAATTGCTAACATTTTAATTTTTATATCCTCTCCCAATTCTACAAATGCCTGACCTAGTTGCATTAGATTTAAATTTAAACTATAAAGCTTCAACCATAAATGTTCAAAAACAAAAAAATATTAAATTATATTTTGCATGAATACTATGAAAAACGTATGTAATAGGGAAGAAAAAACCTGACTCCGTATTTGACCTGTTCCTTTGGCTCTAACCCTGGGCTCTGTTTCCTGGGCTCAGTCTCGCTGGTTCTGCACCTTTTGTAACAGAATGTTGCCTGGAGCCTGAAATAGACAGGAGAGCCCATCCTCAAGGCTCTGACCTTTAAGGGGGTAACACTTTTTCCATTCATATAGAGGCAAAAAGTTGCAGAATAGAAACTAACACTTGTCTTGTTGGAGGTTTGCAGGACACCATGACCTGACCCACGTGGATGGCTGCAAGAACAAAGGATTCCTACATCAAGAAGTTTGCAGCAACCAACCACACCCCCTCCCCTTTTTGGTACAAAAGGAGCCTGAATTCTGACTTGAGGAAGATGGTTCTCCAGGATATTAGTCCCCTATCTTCTCAGTCTGCTGGCTTTCCAAATAGAGTGGTTATTCCTTGCCCCAACACCCCATCTCTTGATTTATTGGCTTGTCGTGCGGTGAACAGAATGAGTTTGGACTCGGTAACGTATCCTTTGCCTTTTATGCACATATTTTATAAATATTTACAATACAGCACTTTGCTCAAAGCTGCTTGTGCCGTAGTAATGAATTATTAAGAGACTTTCAAGGCTAATTTGATTGGACCCTATTTCTATTTTGCACACTGACTTCAGAATTTAATTCTAGCATAAGGTACCTTGTTTCTCATGATGACTTGTAGAGTTTTTGTCCAAGGAAAGTAGATATTCACACCGTGCTCTGATTTTCTCTCTCTCTTTTGTTCTCCCTAACAGTAGATAATTCTGAACTTCATAGTACAAAATTCTAAAAAATAAAGAGAAACAAATGTCCAGTCTTTCTTTTGACGGGGCCAACCTTACCTGTCAGGGATCAGAAGCTTTTAAATAGGGAGGATTTGATACAGGAAATTTGCTACCGAGGCGCTGGAGGATTTAGGAGCAAAGAGAAACCCCGAACCCTCATAGAGTAAGAGCAGGAAGTAGCTCCCAGTCTAGGTCAGGGGAGTGAAAAGGGGTACTTGTACCCCCAGAATCTGGGGCAACTTTCTGCATGGAAGGCCCGGCCTGGCTGCTCTGCTATCTCTGGGTGGGAGCAGGGAGGCGGAGGAGGCTGGATGCTGAATCCAGCTGCCCCTGCTTGGGTAACGAAGATGTCCTCTACCCCTCCCGCTGTCCCCTAATCTTGCTCTGGGTCCGGAGAGCTGCTTTTGTAGAAGTCCGTTAGGTGTAACCTGCAGAGTTCCAGCTCAGCTTTGCTGCATACACTGTAGGGGGTCGATACAGAACAGAGATACAGTGGGTTTAAAACCAGCAAGACCATCAGGCAGTGATCGACAATGTTTATTTATTATCTTCTTTGAAAATACGTCTCAAATTTCATTTAGTGCTAATTACAAATCATATTTACAACAAATTAATTGATACTAATGAAAGATTTTTTTTGCTGCAAAGCTGCAATTCTTTGGTACTTGAGTTCACAGACTGAAAGCTTCTCAATGTTATTCCCAATGGACTCTACATTTCATGAAAAGTTACTGAAGTGGCAAGTTCAGAGGACGGTGTCGTGTAGACGAAAGAACCTTGGATTTTTGCCTCAGAAAAATGGGTTTCTAATCCAGTTTTGATCACGAATTAATTGATTTTAGACAAATCTCTGAAGCTTGAACCTCAGAGTCTTTAATTGTGGGGCTTTATGTGATGATTTCCAATGTCATTTTAAGATTCATAGACTTGAGGGTGTTTGATTCAATAAATTATAGTAGAACAATACAATAAATTGTATTGTCTGCCGAACAGTGTAACTATATGCTATAGAACTTATACATATGACCTTACTTAAAATAATGGTGCAATAAAAATGCAGAGAAATTATTCTACCTACATATTTGCTTCCAGATACGTTAGTGTTAAAACTAAAATAAAATATTCCCTGTAGTCATAGCACTTTATTGAAAGACATGTAATAGAAACGGGTCTTTGTTTTGTACAAAAGAGTTGCATCATTGTTAAGATGGAGAAAATGCTATTAAATTTGCCCGGAATCAGCAGGACATTGTAAGTTACTATCTGAATTGTGCCTTTTTAAAATAAATGTTCAGATATTTGGGGGAGAGTACAAGGTAATTATTTTAAAGGTCAATACATGGAAACTACTGAATGATCAGTCTAATACATACAAAGGGGTTGAGATGTGAAATAATCTTGGATTTGGAAATCTTGCCATCTTTTCCTCAAATGTTAAAATAAGGATCAAAGTGGCATGAGCAAAAATATTGGTTTCTAAAGCAGGATAACAGTTAGTAGAAGTTAACAAATGGAAAGGACTGACCAGACAAAAATATAAAAGGAAACTTGGAATCTTGATGCTGAACCCAAGTAAGTAAGGATTCTGGAATTTATTAAAAGGAATAATTTGTGGGCATTTGGAAGCAATCTTTCTGCTGTATTATGCATTCATGAACTCTTCATGAGGAAACTGTGGCTACTTTTGGTCGCTATACTTTCTAAAAGATGTGGACAAACTAGAAAAGGTCAGGGAAGAATAAGGAAAATGAAGAAAGAGAGAGAAAATAGTAGCCAAGGAAAGGTTTAAAGAGTTGCATTCCTCATAACAGAGAAGGGACCCCCCCCCAACCCTGGGGCAGCCTGACTGCTGTAATTAGATACATAGCGTATCTTCAGGAGATTATGACTAATTATTATTTTTCTCCATACCGATGTTTGCTAGAACAAAAGAAAAGATGTTTAATTAAAGAGTATTTAATTGCATACATCCCCCCAAGTTAAACGCCTGTTTGTGTTTCTTTGATCTAGAGAGAAAGGTGCTAGGAAGTCATCCTTAGGAAGAAAATTTCCTTTGAGCTCTGGAAATAGATCCCTGCCCTTTTCTGAGCAAACGCAGTCGCTTCCCGGGTCTGTAAAAGGGGCTCTGGGCCTCTGCAGTGTTTTGCCTGCTGTTAGAGCCGGGCCTTTTAGTCCAACAGTCCTCACAAGGGCCGGTGCTGACCTGGACAGAGGGGCAGAGGGGGCTCTCCGAGTTTTGAGAGTTATGAAGGGAGGGCTCAGAACTGCAGAGACAGTTTTTGGAATAATGTGGAAGCAGTGCTCCCTGCATCTGGCTCAGCGAGATGTGCGTCCAAACCGGGCGGATGCTGGGAGAGATGCAGGGACGCCTTACCTGGCCGACGGTGGAGGACCAGCTGTCAACAGAGACCCCGTGTGGCGGGGAGAAGCAATGGCAGCTGGAGGAGAATGAGAAACCCAGCCGCCCCCTCCTTGGGCAGAGAGAGGAGGTGGCCGAGGAAGCAGTCGCCCCTCCTGGGGGGATACCCTGGACTATAGGAGAGACTGGAGGGCACCCACAGCCCATCTCGGAGGAGCTCTGTGGAGGAGTAGCTATGTCAACAGGATGTTTTTAAAGATGAAAGGAATAATTACAAAGTATAAACACAGATTAGGTGGAAGTACTTAATTTTGCACAAATAGAATTTCTTTAAGAAATTTACCCCTAATACACCCAGAGACCCAAATCTTCCGATTATGAACGCTTGTGCTGTCCCGAACCTCTCTTTAAATTCTTCAAGACTGAAGTATGATATTTATGGCTGTATATTTGACAAAAGCCCTTCTCCCCCTCCAGAATATACATTCCACGAAAGAAGGGCCATGCATCTCACATTTGTGTTTTCAACACAAGCTCCTTTTAGCTTCACGGGATTACCTTTGCATCAGCCTCTGTCACTGTGGGGCGTCATGTACACTTGACATGTTACTTGGTGAGTAAGAACCACTCAGTAAAGAGGGCTTGGATGTCGCCCCTAAACAGTCTGAACGTTAAAGTTGGATACATCATTTAAAAAACCTTCCCACAGTAAAAACCCCAGGCCCGGAAAGCTTCACTAGTGTATCTTGCCAAAAATTGAAAAAAGAAAAGTAAATAGGAAATAACACCAATCAGACATAAATTCTTCCAAGAAATGGAAAGAAGGGAAGAGTTCCTCGTTCTTTTTATACTAGCATTCAGCCATCGATTTGGAATTCCCACAAGGAAGTTACAAGAAAGTAACACTAAAGACCAATTGTGGACATAGATGCAGACAGTCTTCATCAAATGTGTACTTTCCAGTTCAGGAAGTGTGTTTGTGTGTGTGTGTGTGTGTATACGTCAGGTAGGGTCTGCCCATGTGCAGAGTTAAACACTGAGAAACCAGTGTGATTTACCAATCTAAGAAAAAGATGGGGGAGGGGAGAGAAATCACATGACGATTTTGATAGGTTTAGAAAAATCATACGTATAAAAAATAGATTAAAAAACAAATTTCTTCTATATAGCACAGGGATCTGTATTCAATATCTTGCAATAAATTTTAATGAAAAAGAATATGAAGATGAATATATGTCTGTGTACGCATGACTGGGACATGGTGCTGTACACCAGAAACTGACACATTGTAACTATGTCAATACTTCAATAAAAAATTTTTAAAAATTAATAATAAATGGATAAAAGGAAAAAAGAAAAAGAAAAATCAATTGACAAAATTCAACTGATTCTAATGCTAACTAATTCTCCTGATGAAAAACTCTGGGTATACTAGAAAGAGAAGGGAAGTATCTTAACCTCTAAGTAGTCTATAAGAATATCTGAAATATCCTAGGGCAAGCAGCTTTCACGATGGTGACATACTGAAGAGATGTTCCTTGAAATTAAGAATGAGATAAGGATGCTCATTGCTAACACAGCATTCAACACTGTACTGGAGATTAAGCCAGTAAAATAAGGCATGGATAAAAGACGGAATAATTGGAAAAGAAAAAAATTAAACAATTGCTATTCACAGACAGTCATTCTGTGCCTAGAAAATATAAAGAGTTTACAAATGTTTAGAATTGATAATTGAATGTCACAAAGTTATTGCATATGTGTTCAATCGACAGAAATCGTTTGCATTCCATCAACAAGATAACCAAAAAAAGGAAATGGAAAAACATACCATTACGACAGCACCAATAGACATCAAATATCCAGGAATAAATCTGTCAGAGGAGGTTCAAAGCCTCTACACTAGAAATTAAAATCCTTATTAGGATGAAAGAAGACTAAATAAATGGAGGGATAATTTATGATCCTTGGAAGAACAATGCTGGATGCTTCCAAATACTCAGACTTATTATAAAGCCGTAGTAATTAAAATGATGTGATAGCTGTGCAAAGACGGAGAAGTTGAACAAAGGAGCGGAATAGAGAGCCCGGAAGTGGCCCCACATACTGTCATCTAACAGCGGCAGGTGCTCCTATGTGCAGCCTGTGTTTCCCTTAAAAAGTGAAGGGCATATCCTTCTAGCCGCCGGGTGCTCTGGGGAGATGCTCCCCGCTGGCGTCTGTTTCTGGGGATCGCTGTGGCTGGAGGAGACTGGCCCATCACGGTCACGGCTGCTTCTGGGGTTAGCTTGCACCCTGGGGCCCATTGGCCCAGCCCCTCTCCCCAACCGGGGACAACTCTGAAAGGCCATCCCCGCTCCAGACCTCTCTGCAGAGTCCAGAGTCCAAAGAGGGAGGATTTCGCTGGGACATCATCACACCTCAGCTTCTCTCTCGTCCAGCCCCATTTCCCGTCTCTCTCCTCCAGCTGTGGGTTCCCCTGAGCACCTTGAACAAAAGTCTGGCAAAGCCATCTTCATCGCAGAGTCGGCTTCAAGCGGGAAGCCAAGTCACAGTGGCTCCTGCCAGGAGTGTTCAAAAAAGCAGATGCTGACACGCGACTCAGAGCTGGCCCACCTGCCGCTTGGCCACAGGAGGAAGCTGACTCCTGACACGTCCACCCAGGTGGCATCCAAGCTGTGGCTGCCGGGCCAGCGGTGACTGTCCCTGCTCAAGTAGAATCACAGGTACGTGCTGTACGGCCGGGGACTTGAGGAACCTGTTCTTTTCCATTCTAGTTGGAAGAGAGGATTGTGGACAGCTGACATGGACTTGGAACAGACCAGACTTTTCCAGCCCTTAAGAACTTTGCGCCAGGGCTGTGTTTGCCCTCTTGCTCTGCCCAGATGTGGTCCCAGGAGACCCGTGTCCTCAGAATGACCCACAGAACATCACATGGATCCACAGTATTCATGCCGTGATGCTAATTGGACCGGATGAGTCAAAGTGGCTAGCGAATTGGAAGCCTTGATAAGACCCATGTGCCCGAAGTGGGGAGTCAGATCCACAAAGATCCAGGGACCCATCACGTAGGCGACGCCCTCCTGTCTTCAGGTTTCTCGACTGTAATCTAGGTCAGGTAATGTGCGTGCGTGTGTGTGTGTGTGTGTGTGTGTGTGTGTGTGTGTGTGTTTCCAAACTGTCAATCCTTCTAATATTGCACTTCTTGGGTATGTAATCTGGGCCACATTACTTCCTTGGAACTCATTATTCCCATCTATAAAATAATTTCCTAACTAATAGCCCATAGGAAATTTATGTCCCAAGAAATAGAGTTTTGTAGCGTAAGATATTCTGGTACTATTGTCTCTGAATAGGAAATTCAGCCTGTAACTTCCATAGCATCTTGCTTTGTATCATGAGGAATCTGATCTTCAATTTCCTGAATTAAAGTTTTGTCGTTAGCCATCTATTTTTAATTTCCTTTATTAAACTTTTCTTAACATGCCAAAATCATGTTGTTGCTGCCTTAAAATTTTTTACACTTTTTTTGTTCTCTGCTAGTTTTTGTTTGAAGTATCTTCTTGTATTATTTTAAGAATTCATTTTTTATTTCCCTGCTCCTATCTGGTAAATGTCTTACCCAGGTGGTGAGAGGTTAGAAGTGAATTCTGTCACCAGTTGGCAGGAGCCCGTGGACTGGCAGCGTGACCTGTGCGTTGAGTGGCTCTATTTAGAAGACACAAGTTTAAGAGGCACTTCTCCTGACTTCCTGTCCCCTGGCCAGTCCTCTTTTTAGGGGACACTATAGATAAGAGCTTTATGCTTTGCCCCGAGCTGCAATCACATTGTGCTGCTGGTTATTAATTTTTTTCCATCTTCTTCAATAACAAAAATTAGACAAAGCAACTCTTTTATATTGAGGTTTTTTTTTAACTTATTTCTTTGGGGGGAGGAATTAGGTTTATTTATTTACTTAATTTATTTTAATGGAGGCATTGTGGATTGAACCCAGGACCTCGTGCATGCTAAGCACATGCTCTAACACTGAGCTCTACCCTCCCCCGTTTTTGAGTCCATTTAAATACAGCAATGTGGGCTTGGAGAACGCTGAAGAAATTTTAATATTTCATCCCTTATAGGTAAAAGGGATCCTCACATTTGAATGAACTAAAGAAATACATCTATGTATTAGAAAAACTCTTCAATTATTACTTTGCTTCTGGCCAAGAAGTTCTCAAATCCAGACTGCTCTACTTATTCACAAAATAATATTCTCCTGATAAACTGTGAAAATGAAGAGGCCTACTTCTTGAACTATATCTTGGCCTACTTGTCAATGTGGTGATGATAAAAAATATTGCTTCAAAAACAATGGGAGAAAAAAAACACAATGGGAATCACATAAATTTCCTGGGCTTTATTCACATGTTGACATTCCAGTTTCTTAGGACTTCCTTCAGTTTGAACACACGTCCTCCTTCTTGGCTTTTCTCATCTTCCTGATCAATTCCCATTTAGAGCCACAAATTTATTGAAAGCATCACTTACGGGTTCTTAATGAACCCAGTGAAACGGCCCTAAATGCCACCTATTGTAAAATCTGAAACATACTCTTTTTGCGAGTCTAATAAAACCTCTTCTGTTTTGAGTGATTCCGTCAGTAACACTGTACCTGATTTGACATCTGGATGAGACCTCTTTTGTCTTGGTTTTCAAATGGAAACAATTAACCCAATCAATCGCCCAGATTTTTCCCCAGGAATTATACTAACCAAAACGGAATGCCAATAAAGTAAGAATTATTCCTGGAATTCCTATATTTCCTTTAAAAACACACTAAAACACAAACAAAAACCCCATAATTTTTCAAGGGGCATAGGCTCAAGTCTCAAGTACCGTATTTATCTGTTTCTATGTTTGTCCTCCTATATACATATCATTATATTCTCTGTTAGAAAAAAAGACAATGCATCTTTTCAAACTCAGATGTATGATTCATCTGGAAAATTTCCTAAAGCCATAGACAGAGATTTATATTAAATAGCTAGCAATGCTGACCCATTTGTGTTAGATGATTCTCCAAAACTTAGGAAGACCAAATCTTTAATTCGTAAATCTAGTGGAAAAGATTTCCGAGGGGAGCCCCAAATTCAGCCTGAGATACAGGTGTCCTTCTTCTTTGTCTTTAAATATTCCCAACGCCAGAAAGCAAGGTGCCAGAATGCGTGCATGGGCTTGCCTTCTGCTCCAGCTCCGGCACCAGGTCTGCCGGAGGCTCAGCCGTCCCAGGTTACAGTTCCTGCGGAACAGGTGAAAGTTCCTGAATAACATTGATCAGAGGTAGAGCAGCTGTTCTGTGCCAGCACCAGCTTTTAAATTTGATTTACAGTATTATGTTAGTTTCAGGTGCACAGCAAAGTGACGCAGTTATATAAACACATGTGTGTGTGTGTGTATTCAGATCATGTTCCATTAATGCCAGTACCATTTTTATTTAAAACAAATTTAGGTACAAAATCACCTAAATTGGGACAGAACCAGTTATCAATTGTGGATAAAGACTGATTGACGGTCAAGTTTTGTACAGAATTTGTTAATGGAGAGATGTAACTTAAAAAAAATGCCATAAATAGTTTCTTGCTTCAGTTTTATAGCTATTTCAAGAAAATTACCTGAAAGAACTAATATAGCACAAAAGTGAAATGACAATGGTGTGCTATTTTGGGATCACAATCTGTTGCTTTGAAAGAGATTTACTCTCAGTGCGAATTCATTATGTTGCTTGCTTCATCTATTTTAACGACATTCTTTCATGTTTGGAAACAATTCAAAATCAACATGTTCTCTTGCTAACCGTACTTCTTAAATGTAAATCTGGTCGTGGTTTTATCTCCTACTTAAAATCTTCAATGACTCTGATCGCCTTCTAAATAAAGTGAAAATAGACCTTAAGCCGGTGGTTTAATGTTCTTCATAACCTGCGCTCACCTCTCTGGCTTTATCTTTTTTTTTTTTTTTTTGCACAAAAGATTGGTTTTATTGAAATTTTACATAACTTATGGACTGCCAATTTATGTGAAAGCCCTTATTTCCCCCCTTTTCAGATATTTCCATTTGGCTGTATGTGACATATACCTTGGCATGAAATAAAATTCCAAATTCACTCATGTAGTATAACTAAATGTAAATACTTTAAATGTGTTAAAAAGAAAAATACAATTGAGGTTCAATTAAAGTGATTTCTCATTTTGTTACTCATTTCATCTCTTAAAAACTAACTCCGAAAAGCAGGTCAAGTTGAAGCAGCGCTCTACTGAAGCATCACCGTGTTTTAAAATGTTCTGCTTATTTTATGTCTATTGAGGATGATATACTTAGAATTATGATTAAGCCAATCAAGGCAAAATATTGGTTGTCAATATTAACCCCTCTTGGGGTCGGCTAGGCTAGTTCTTCAGGTAAGAAAATAGAAATGAAACAAAAATCACCCTTCATTTCTAGCGCAGATTAACTTCCAAAAAACCCAACTGGCTAGATCTGTGCTATCCAATATGAAAGCTACCTTTGGCTACTTAAATTTAAATGTAATTAAAAATTCTTCTTCAGTCATACCAGGCATTGCTCAAGAAGTACATGCATCTAGTGGTTCCCAAATTGGACAGTATAGATGTGGAACATTTCTGTCACTGTAGGAAGTTCCATCAGACAGCACTTGGCTGGACAATATGGGAGCTGACTCATATATAACTATGTGAATATATGTATTTTTTTCCTTCTCCATCACAAATGCTACTTGTTTAAACAAACTTCAGCAGAGGGACAATCTTGATTATTTCAGCCCAAGATAATAGTATAAAAATCCATATTTTTATGATTTCTCCAATTCATACAACACAGTGGAAAAGTCCAAAGCCCTGTAATGAATCCCTTCTTTACCAAACATAAACCCAGTCTCATGAGCTCCCTCTGGGCCGCAGTATCTTGGCCAGGGGCAGAGTTCTCCTGCAGCAAAGCCTGGCTAAGGGTGCCACGTCAGCGTGGACTAGCCACTCCCGCTACCTTACATGGCCTCCTTGGAGGATGGGGCCCTGGCAGCACCACCTCTGCTCCTTTCTCTGAGGGGTGCCCACGGTGCCCACGCAGGGCAGCCTGACGGTCCACGCAGGGCGTGCAAGGCTTCCTGTGACCAGCCAGGCCCACACTTCCTCCGCTCGGGCCACCAGCGCGCCATCTGAGCCCAGTGCCCGGGCAGAGAATCCAGCCCTTCTTTCTACCTTCAAGGCCAGATTATACACCTAAAAGCCTTTCCTGAGCGCCTACCCCTTGTAAAATATAACTTAAAACATGTGAAAATAACAATTTGTGTAACAAACCCAAGGAAAGCTGTTACCAGTCAAAAGACAGAAATGTATTAACCTCTTTAAAAATAAACTTTCATCTGACTAGTCCAATATCAATATTCTTTTCACAGCCCCTTTCTCCCCGGATTCCTGAAAACAATGCAATCAACTTCAAAATTTGGTCTTTAAGTGACAGTTTTAAAAAAAACACATTTTCTAAAATACGAAATGTATATTATTTAGAAACAGGTGTATGCAAATAAACTTCTAAATATCAATATATAAACCCATTTATCAATTAATTCTCCAGTTAATAGAAAGAGGTATTCACATACTTGAATGTGAAAATCATTTTTCCTAACTATGACCGTGGTTTCTAGACTTTGCCCTTAAGCACAAGCTATTATCCCTCTCTGGCATGACCCACAACATGAAGATTTATGGCCTCTCAGGGCAGGAAGATTCCGTAGTCTTCTGCTGGATGGTATCAAAGCCGAAGGATGAAAGACACTTTGGCGGTATAGCTGGGAACAGATTCTCTTTCTTTAAGATCTTCAAGACAGGCTTTCAGAAATTCGTTATCAAAATGCCGGCGATCTCGTTCACTTTCTATCACTGCATCACCATCTTGACATTGTGTATTTTCAGTGGGACTGTCCATAAGGCTTATGAATTTTAAAGGTGTGGATGGATCACAAAGGGCAGTCAGGAGCTCCACCAAGTGGTCCCCACGGTTGACTAACAGGGTGAGCTTCTTTAGGTTAAGCAGGGCGTGCGGAAGGTGGTCATCCTGCTCTTATACAGGAGGAAGACCTGCATTTCCTCTAGCCTGTCCATGTCTTGCGGCAGGTCATTCAGGCTATTGTTGCTGATGTCCAACCATCGCAAATTAGACATCCGCGGGACACAGGCCGGGACGCTGGAGAGCTGGTTTGCTGAGATATCTAGGAAGGAAACCTGCTTCAAATTACTTAAGTCAAAGGGGAGCTCGGTTAATTCTAGATTTCCAGGACAATCCAGTTTCTCTAAGTCTTCACCATCTCCCAGTTCTGGAGGAATGCTCTTCAGATGGTTGAAACTCACACTGGGTTCCTTCATTTTCTTCAAGCAGCCTTCCAGTGCTCCCTCGAAAGTTCAAACACGAACTCACTTCTGGGTTTGCCTCTCTTCTTTGAAGGCGAACTCTGTCTTGTGAGAGAGCTCCTTTCAATCTTATCCAGAAGCCTCACGCTGGTGTCTACGAAGCTGTTCTTGCAGTACGCAGCCTGGGGGCTGCCTTTCCTCCTTTCCTTGGCCACGAAGTTCCACTCTTCCTTTATTCTAAAATGTGCAGCAGAAGCCATGGTTGCCTCCGTCATCTGCCCAGAGATGCCAGGTGGACTGCTCTGGCTTTATCTTTTTACATTTTCTGAGGATGCTCCGGCCATTCTGTAGTTCTGAATGCTTACTGACTGGGCTTACAGTCAGTTCACATGCCGGCATACATCCCGGTTTGTCTGTTTAGAAAAAACATCTGCACCCGAAGGACTTTCATCCTGTTTACTTCTAATTATTTTACAGGACTCCTCCCAATATCTTCTTTGGGAAAACATCATGGTTCCCCGAGTCTGAGCTGTGCAATCTCAGGGTGTCCTTACTCACCTGTGTGGTGACACTTACCCATAGTTTATAAATATGTCTGTTTCCCTTACTTGGATCACTGTAGTATAGACACTATTTCTTACGAGTTTTTATATTTCAGTTGCCTACACAGTGTTTGACCTATAGTAGATATCCAGAACATTATCAGAAAAACATTATTAATAGGAAAATAGAATAAAAATGAGCTATCTGGTATTTCTTCAGCCTTAGTGAGTAATTTTCTTACTAAAAATAAACTGTGCCTGAAATTGTTCTAACTCCCTATCATTTCCATCTCCATAAATTTTTTTTCTTTTTAAAAGTTTTTCAATAGATCTTATTTATTTATTTATTTGGGAGATCATTATGTTTGTTTGTTTGTTTACTATTTTTTAATGGAGGTACTGGGGATTGAACCCTGGACCTCGTGCATGCTAAGCACGTGCTCCATCTTTGAGCTACACCCTCCCCCTTCATAAACTTGCAATAATCAGATCCTAGGTTTCAATCATTTATGAAGAAAGTATAGGAAACTGAGTTGAATTAATTGGAATTCATAAATAAAAAAACTGAACACAAGAATAATGCTTTATCAAAAGCGCAGCTCATTATTTTGTCTTGGGAGAAAAAGTATTCACTTGGGACGATTGGTTTCTTTTTTTTTAATTGAAGTACAGTCAGTTATAATGTGTCAATTTTTGGTGTCGGCACAATGTCCCAGTCATGCAAATACATACATGCATTCATATTCATATTCTTTTTCATTAAAGGTTATTACAAGATATTGAATATAGCTCCCTGTGCTATACAGAAGAAATTTTGTTTTTTAAATCTGTTTTTATATATAGTGGCAAACATTTGCAAATCTCAAACTCCCAAATTTATCCCTTCCCACCCTCTCTTTCCCCTGGTAACCATAAGATTGTTTACTATGTCTGTGAGTCTGTTTCTGTTTTGCAGATGAGTTCATTAGTGTCCTCTTTTTCTCTTTTTTTGTTAGATTCCACATATGAGTGATATTGTATGGTATTTTTCTTTCTCTTTCTGGCTTACTTCACTCAGAATGACATTCTCCAGGAACGTCCATGTTGCTGCAAATGGCATTATTTCATTCTTTTTTATGGCTGAGTAGTATTCCATTGTGTAAATATACCACAGCTGCTTTATCCAGTCATCTGTTGATGGATGTTTAGGTTGTTTCCATGTCTTGGCTATTGTATGGGGTGCTGCCATGAACATTGGGGTGCAGGTGTATTTTCAAATTAGAGTTCTCTCTGGATATATGCCCAGTAGTGGGATTGCTGGATCACAGGGTAAGTCTATTTCTAGTTTTTTAAGGAACTTCCATACTGTCCTCCATAATGGCTGCACCAATCTACACTCCCACCAACAGTGTAGAAGGGTTCCCTTCTCTCCACAGCTTCTCCAGCTTTTATCATTGTGGACTTTTTAATGATGACCATTCTGACTGGTGTAAGGTGATACCTTATCAAAGAAATGCAAATCAGGAGCTTACTCTTAGACTGTTTTTGCCCAGAGCAGCATTTTTCCACATGACAATTCTTGAAACAATAGATCTATGGAATATTTACAGGTGTAGCATAAAAAATTTCCTGGTCAAACATGTTTAGGAGATGCTGGGTTAAACAATGTTGACTTTTTTTTAATTTACGATATAACCAAACATTTGATATACTAAAATACATTATAAATCTTAAATGAAGATGTGATAGACAAAATTTCCACAAGTCTGTTTAGTCCTTGAGTTATTCTTTGTCTGAGGCTAATGTTGCAAAAAATGTGCTTTAGGAAATGCGAGAGTTGCGTCCAAACGTTTAATCTGGTCCTTCTTTTTCTCGTCCAATCTAATGCTTTACTGATTTTTCTCTTCCTTGGCCATGCTAGCTTCAGAAGTGGATGTTTCTCTCTCAGCCCTCACTCCTTCGGTTGATTCCACTACCCTTGAACAAATGTCCTTCTGCGCCAGCGCTATATATAAATTCTAGTGACAAAGTGAGTTTTCAAAATTAGGTCAGAGAGATCTAATCTTTAGAATCCACAGCAAGCTTAAGGACTTCCTTAATGACAACACAAAGAGCTTAATTTGCTTGGTGAGCCTGATTTTAAATTTACTTTAAAGCCATAATAATTTGATAAATACCGTGGTTTTCTTTCTATGACTTACTGTTTTTTTTTTAATTGAAGTATAGTCAATTGACAAGGTTGTGTCAACTTCTGGTGTACAGCATAATGTTTCAGTCAGACATAAACATACATAGATTTCTTTTCAGATTCTTTTTCATTATAGGTTACTACAAGGTATCAAATGTAGCTCCCTGTGCTGTATAGTATAAACTTGTTATTTATCTATTTTATATATAGCAATTAGTATCTGGAAATCTTGAACTCCCAATTTATCCCTTCCCACCACTCCCCCCACCCCAGTAACCATAAGTTTGTTTTCTGTCTGTGAGTCTGTTTCAGTTTTGTAAATCAGTTCATTTGTCTTTTTGTTTTTTTAGATTCCACATATGAGTGATATGTCATTTCTCTTTCTCTTTCTGGCTCACTTCACTTAGAATGATGATCTCCAGGTCCATACATGTTGCTGCAAATGGCAATATTTTATTATTTTTTATGGCTGAGTAGTATTCCATTGTATAAATATACCACAGCTTCTTTATCCAGTCATCTGCCAATGGACATTTAGGTTGTTTCCATGTCTTGGCTATTGCAAATAGTGCTGCTGTGAACACTTGGGTGCAAGTATCTTTTCGAGTTAGATTTCCCTCTGGATATATGCCCAGGAGTGGGATTGCTGGATCATATGGTAAGTAGCTGCTTTGGTTACCAGAGGACGCCAGCATGTCATCACGAACATGTGAGACTTGATGTCCTGCCCGCTGGAGGAGCACGTGACCACTTCCTAGACCTCCAGCACTGCTGACCGGCAGATTCAAACTTGCCCAAAGAGGCAATTCTAGCTTTGCTCAGACTTAGTTAAAGCTGCAAACACTTTTGGAAGAGATTCCATTGTATTGGAAGATTTGTGGGCCTGAGTTGCCAGGCATCTGCTCCAAGAATTATTGTTATTGCTTCAAAGGAACGTTTGGGTTTGAGCTGTCGGGACTGAGCTGACCTGTCACCCAGCAACTGTGAAACAAAGGAACAAACAACTCACACAAGCTGATCTGTGGATGACAACTGCTTCATGACACCCAGCTGGGTGTGAAGAGCTGGGGCTTGTCCGTGATCCTGATGTCCTCCTTACTGGACTAGCCCGGATAGCACCAAATAAGCTCTGGGCTTATCTGTTTCTTCCTAAGGTGTGTTCTTGAGGGGCATTAAGAATATCATGTCATTGACAAAGATGTGAGTAATTCTTTGTTTCTTTACTTAGAACTAAAGAATAGTGTATATCTCATTTATCTAAAAGCTGTATCATACAATGTCAGTGCTTTCACAGTAAATACTCTGACACAACAAGAAAATCTGACACCCACACACCGCCAATCCCAGGTAGTTCCTCTCTGTGTGAATAAGGGCTGGGATGGCTTGGTGGCAGTTACAGTGGCCTTTGATTGTTCTGAACTGTTGCCTCAATTCAATGAAACAGAATACAATCCTCAAATTCATAAGTAGGAGTATCTTACATTTCTACTGTTATGTTCTCAAAATTACACCGTAGTTGATCTGGTTGTATACTAATGCTATTCTGGGCGTCATAAGCTATTATTGAACGTGCAATTTACAATTACACAAAAAATATTTTTATGAGGAGGATATAGCTCAGTGGTACAGTGTGTGCTTAGCATGCACGAGGGCCTGGGTTCAATCCCCAGTACCTCCATTTAAAAAATAAAATGAAATAAATAAATAAACTTAATCACCTCCCCCCAAAAAATAATTTTAAAAAGTTTTAGATCCCAGTTTCCAATGTCAGACATACTCAGGGGCATAGTTCTCCCAATCATTTATTATGAATGATATTGACAAACTTTGGAAAATTTATATGATGCTTCTGGATATGTCCCCATAAATTGTGATAAGAATAATATCGACTTCATGGCGGTGTAGAGGAGATAATATATTTGTGTACCAACTGGAGACTAGTACATTGTTGATGAATGATGGTTATAATTATTGTTACTGCTGTTACATGGAACAGAAAGGAAAATTAAGTGAACAACAATTCACACGTTAGTAAATCTTTAGGACCAAGCTGAAGTTGGAAGCAAGATTCTGGGTCTAGCACCAGAACGGCCTCTTTGGCTTCGATGTGCTAACCTGCAGTCGGAATTCTGTACAAGCCAAGTCTGTGTCTGAAAAAGAAGCTGCTCAACTCACTTATGTGCAACTGATGTGGGAAACTTGATGTTCTAATAGGACACTAAAGATGAACTAACTCTAACACTTCCCATAAAAAAATAATAAGAGTATTAACAACATCTTGCAATTAGAGTGGGAATAAATGGAATAGAGACCAAAAAAAGAAAAGAAGAGAAAAGATCAGTGAAACTAAAAGCTGGTTTTTTAAAATGATAAACAAAATGAACAAATCTTTAGCCAGATTCATCAAGAGAAAAAAAAAAGGGGGCCATTAAATAAAATTAGAAATAAAAGAGAAGTTACAACTACCATCATAGGAATAATCATAAGAGAATACGAGAGTTACATGCCAATAAATTGGAAACCTGGAAGAAATAGATAAATTCCTAGAAAGATACAATCTTTCAAGGCTAAATCAGGAAGAAAGAGGAAATCTGAACAGACCAATTACTAGCAATGAAATTAAATCAGTAATTAAAAAAAAAGAAAAACTCTTTACAAGCAAAAAATATGGCTTCACAGGGGAATTCTACCAAATATTTAAAGAAGATTGTTTGAAAGTGAGTTTAAAAATAATGATTGTTTAAAAGTGAGTGTAAAAATAATTAGGTGTTTGGAGACTATTTTAAGGATAATGTGCTATGTCAGAAAAACATGTGGAAGTGATTTTTGGTTATCAAATAATATTTTTATTTTTCTAATACAATAAGACTGATTACTCATCAACATTTCTCAATATAAGTTTTGCTGTCCTGTAAAATTCATGAATAGTACTTAACAGATGCAAAATAACTTACCCATCATCTAATCATCCTTTATTGTAATCTTCTAATTTACATTTATACCTCTATTATCTATTTTTGAGAAATTTTTTAAGATGATGACTCAAGGGAAAACACATCTAAAAACAACTGGACATGGTGGTGGAATTGGTTAATGGTGATCAAAGATACAAACTTCCAATTATAAGATAAATAAGTACTGAAGTTGTAACATACAATGTGATGATAATAATACTGTATTGTACATTTGAGAAGTGTCTGAGAGTGAATCTTAAAAGTTCTCATTGCAAGGAAAAGAATTTGTAACTACATGAGGTGATCATTTCACAATATTTACACATATCAAATTGTTATGCTGTACATCCGAAACTCGTATGATGTTATGCCAATTATATCTCAATAACACTGGAAAAAAATTAAACAGCTGGACATACTTCTTCCTGAAAACATCTGATGGCATCCTAACTGAAGTTTTGAGAAAAATCTCATAAATGACAATTACAATTCAGGTTATGATTAAAGAGTAAATATGACTCATATAGAGAGGAAATAGAAGAGAGATAATGTATAAATTCAAGACTCATGTTTGAAGGCTGTTTGGGTAGTGACAACAGTGATGCTTATGTCACATGCACAAATGATTTGGTGAGAATTCTCTCTTTTTCTAACATTTGGTTTCTTAATTGAACATAAGACATTCAGGTCAGCATTTAAGTTCTATGAGCCAGTAAGAGAAAATTAATATAGGACACGTGAAGCTGGGTGTGCAGGAAACCGGGTTCCAATTGATTATGTTGAGGTGGCCTCACAAAATGTTTCCAGGAAGACACAAATAAAGGAAGAAAATAACAGAAAGAAATATACCACAGGGTTGCATCACTTCAACAGTGATTGTTTCATCAAGTGAATAGAAAAACCAAGAGGGGAGGTAATTACTCATGGACCTTCTTCTCAGGATCAGACACTTAACATAAATTCACCGTTCAGTCCTTAGAATAATTCTGCAAGCCACGCCTTGCCATTTTCACTTCACTAAGAAGAAAACATGAAATGTTAAGAAGTTCAGTGACTAGGCCAAGATTTACTTCCTCATTCAACACAAATGTAGGTGCTCTGGGCAACGGCGATGGATAAAAACAGACAAAAATCTCTACCTTCCCTGAGCTCGCATTTTAGAAAGGAAAGCGAGGCTGTGTCTATTCATATATAATCTATTTATTTATATATAATCTATTTCTAGGTTATATATTTTCTATTTATATATAATCTATTTCTCTTTTTTCTATTTTTTTATTTCTATTTAATAGATAGTAAATTTATATATAATCTATTTCTAGGCTATATATATTCTGTTTAAATGTAATTATTTCTGGGTTGTATACTATATTAGAAGGTAGTAAGGACTATGAAAAAGAAACAAAAAGCCAAGTAAAAGGAGATCGGAAGTCCTTGAATGGGTGAGGAGCAGGTGGTACCTTTAAATAATATCTGATACATCGCTTGAGAGGGTGACATCTGGGGGAAAACTTGAAGAAGTTCGGGAGCTGGATGTGCGGCTGTCTGGGGGAGGGGCACAGTAGGCAGAGGGACCAGCAGAGACAGTAGGCTGGGGGGGCCCCACCCTCCCACCTGTTGGAGGTGCAGCTGGACCAGTGTCACTGGGGCAGAGAGACCAAGGGGAGAGAGTCAGAGGATGGCAGAGCACTGGGAGGGCGCCTGGCACTCGGGACCCTGTGTTGCCCTGGGAGAACCTTGGTTTAGCATCTGAGTGACGTGAGGAGTATTGCTGGGCCTGGGCTGAGCAGGGACGTCATCTGACACAGACATGTCTTACAGGCACCTGGCCGCCTTGTTGATACCAGGGGAGTGGGGCAGGCGGGAAGCTATTGAAACAACCCAACTCAGAGGTGATGGTGGCTCAGTCCGGCTTTCCTACAGTAAACATAGTAGTTAGAGAGGACGCAGTGTTTCCTGACAGACTGGATGTGGGGAATGAGAAAAAGGAAGCAATTAGGAACGTCTTTGAGATTTTTGGCCGGAGCCTTCTGTAGGGACAGGTTGCCATCAGCTGAGAGAAGGTGGAGTGGGAAGAGATTTGGCAGGGAAGAACACTGGCTCCATTTTGGACAGGTGAGAATGAAATGTGTTCAGTCTGCAAGGTGAGATGTCGAGAAGGCAACTGGATATATGAGTCTGGAGTTCTGGAGAAAGGTCTTGTTCATCACGTGAATCTCTATCTACTATTACTCCACATTCTTAGTAATTCCTTGATTACAAGAAAACTAAGTTTCAGGTTTTCCTCCGCTTCTGAATTCCCTTGGTTTCATGAAACTTATTTTTTGTCCTGTAGGGGAGGAAAAATGATTTTCTCCCCACCCTTCTTGGTTCTTGGCTGGGACTCCTAGTAAAAAAAAAAAAAAGAGGCAGATTAACAGGAGGAAAAACACCTAGAAGTTTAATAACATGTGTACCACCTGTGTGCATGGGAGACACCCGAGAAACCTGAGTAAGTCCCCAAAATGGCCCAAGACACCACCTCAAAGACCATCTCCAACTAAAGACAAAAGAAGATGTTGGTGGCGGAGGAACTCCAGTTGGTCCAGGGACACTACCAGGAAAAAACGGTCAAGAAGGGCGTGATTGTCATGCACATTGAATCCTGTGCCTCCCCCTGGGGTAAGAGTTTTTGGAGATTTAGTCAGCCTCCTCTTCCTGGCGCAGAGAGGGAGACATCCAGACAAGTGGAGATTTTTTTCCCTTATAAATGTAAATGTATTTTATGAAAGACTATATTCTACTTGGTTTTCAGAGCTGAGTATCTTGTGAAACCTACAGAACACGGTTACTTAGAGGAAAAGCTCACTCCCTGGCATGATGTGGGTTGACAGTTTACTAGTGAAGAAATACGTGTGTAGGTCCGCAAAACTTTGCTAAGTAATACTGCTCATCTGAGAACGCTTTCTTAATGAAAAGAAGTCAAGTAGGCGCTCAGTACAGAGGTAACAGGAAAGCTTTGTGTGTTACCCAGGAGCCAAGGGAAGGGGTCCTTGGTAAACAGAAGGCAGAGATTGTACCTGACTCAGAAGTGTTAAAATAAGACTCTGAGTCTCAGGTAAATTCTATTCGAGGTACTTAAGTAACCCTAAATTAATCCTTTAACATACCGGAGCTTCGCCTTCTTCGTCTTTAAAATGGGGACGAAGCCAAGAAACTTGCCCAGGAATGAATGGAGCGAGGGCCAAGTGCGGTAATGCAGCGACCGCGCTCTGAAACTAAAGTTCTGTACACGTGTTAATTATGCAAAATATTCAAACAGCATTACCTCCGTGATTACATGGCTTTCGTGACTTTGATCAACTTAAGGGCGCTTAGAAAGGTCAGGCTTTGAGAAATTGGATGTAAGACTCCAGGATGAAGTCAGATGCCAGCGAACCAGGCCAACGATGAAATCCCAGAAACTGGCTGTCGTCTGCTTTGGTCCAACAGGGGCATTTGTTGTTCCATCACTTTTTGTTGCTAGTGGTCAAAAACGGACAATAAAGGACTGCAGCTCTTTGAATGGTCTTTTTCTTCTGGGCCAGCCCTGCGCACCCACCCTCCACCCCCGCCCCACCGTCTAGAGCGAGCCTCCGGTGGGGACCGCATCCTTACGCTCAGAATCCCCTCCGGGGCGGGGGACCGGGGCGGGGGCCAGAGACGGCGGGCGGTGGGACGTCCTCCCGCGCGCCGGGGCCCCCCCGCGCCGTCAGCATCCCGGCCCGCGCCCCGCAGCGCGCCCACCCCGCCGCGGAGCGGACCGCACGGCGCAGGCTCGGCGGCGCGAGCAGGCGCGTCAGTCCATCGCGGGGACGGGCACGCGGACGGGGACGCGGACGGGGACGCGGACGGGGATCCGGGCGCAGCCGCTCCCCCCGCAGCGGCGCGTCGGGGCCGGAGCGCCAGTCCTCCCGGGGCTGCGGGGCGGGCTCCTCAGGTAGGTCGGCTCTGGTGAGGGGCGCGCGGCGCGCGGGGGCACTGCGGCGGCGGGGCGCGGGGAGGAGGAGGGGGAGGAGGATGCCGCGGGGTGTCCGCGCATCCCTGGAGGAGGTGCGGGTCCGCTCGGCTGGAGGCATGCGGAGAGGCTCGCGGACGTAGCTGGCGTCGTTTTGCCTGCGGGGCACCCTCAGCCACTGCAGCTGCCCCCTCCGGAAGGTGGGAGGTGACACGGAATTTCTCTCTCCACCCTGCAGACCGCCAGGACGGCCTCCAGTGGTGTCCTGGGGCCGAGTGTGAAGGTGGGCACGGTACCTGCGGCCGCGGGCCAAGGTGTCTGGACCAGATGCCGCCGTGGGAGGGGGGCAGGGAGCCCGGTGCTGAGTTGACCGAGAGATGCTGTGGGCCTGGAGTCCCCTCTGTCGTCTTCAGGAGACAGGACCAGGGAGGAAGTCCTGGTTTGCTAGAGGCTGTAAAGGATAAATGTGAGATAATAAGAATTCCTGAGAGGAGGGAGGTGAAAATCGTGACATAGGAGAAGCAAAATTATAAGGGGGAGCTGGGAATGAAGTTAATGTCGAGGGGTAGACAGGGCTCTTACCCTGCAGAAAACAATGAAGGAGTAAGAATTTATGGTTTGGAAGTGAAGGATGCGGAAGAGGTTTAAATATTCCAGTGTATAGGAGATGCTTAAACGGCTTTTTTTCTTTCTTTCTTTTCTTTTTCTTTCTTTCTTTCTTTCTTTTTTTTTGTGTGTGCATCAGACGGGCAAGAATATAGTTCTCATTTGAGCTAGGAAAATGCTATTAAAATATGGCTAAGGGGATTATCTGGAAGAGTCTGACTATTTCATATAGTGTTGCCTAGAATTTCTGGAGTCAGAAATTGTCTTTTTGATGATAAATGTTAGTATCATGTGAGGAGGAAAGCTAACTTCAGTCAATATACACCTTTTAGAGGTAAAAGGTAACTTGCAAATTTAGTGTGTATAAATAGAAACAATTTAGGGAGTGAAACCCTCTGATACTACATTCGCCTTCTATCTCTGTCAATCCTTTAATACTTAGAATTGTCCTTCCCTTTAGAATAGTTTTATTGCTTTGGGGAAAACATACATGCAGATTCAAAGAACAGAGAGATTTAAAAAAGAAAACAAAAAAATTGAAGTGTACTAGCACAAGGTAACTGTCTCAATACCGTGTTAAACACCCTTCCTGGTATCTTTCTGAGCATATACTGATATATTGTGCAATTCAGTATCAATTTACAATTTTGTATAGTATATAATATATAATATTATATTGTATATATTGTAATAATAATATGTGGTATATAAAATTTTATATGATATATATATATATAAACTCTATAATAGAAATTTTGCATACTTACCTCTTATTCCTCATTGGGGTCTTATTTTCTATAAACCATTATTTAAACTAACTTTTACTACGAAAGTATCACATATTATATAGTGAAGTAGAACCACACAGATTTGAGCAATGAGAATTTTTTTAAAGGCCAAATAGCATTTATGCAAGTAAAAAAATTCACAAACACTATACATGATTATACATGAATGTACATATGGTATTTAAAAGTCTAAAAATGGACTTCAGAGGTAGGACTTATAGTTTGTTGTTTTTCCTCCAGAGGAGGAGAAAGAATAGAAAAATCATACTCAGTATAACGTATTTAATAAGCTTAAAATATTACAAAGTCCTCATGTTTATGTGGGTTTGGGAGGCATGTGTTTACTGTGAGCAAAGAGAATTTGATGTACAGACGCACTTGTCTGCTGGGTGGTAATGGTCAAACTCCTTAAGGAGTCGTAGAGTTAATCATTTGCTTCTGAAAGGTAAACGTTTTCTTGTTCTTTCTTGTAGATTGCGCTCCCGAAAGTTAACTTTTCAAGATGAAGTTTTTACTGGCAGTTGTCTTTTTCCTTTTGATTTCCTCGTGGATTGAAGAAGCCTGTTCTAAGGAGAAGTCCTCAAAGAAAGGGAAGGGGAAAAAGAAGCAGTACCTCTGCCCATCGTAGGTTCTTCCTGTCTTACCTTCTTATCCGGGGAAACGTTACTGCATTTTGCTCAAAATAAGATGGTTTATTGAGACACGTATCAGCAGAACGCTTCCCATCAGACCATGTACCCATTTGTTTCATAGGTAGAACGTGACGGAGTGAAGAGTTTGGGAAGGAGAAAGCTAATTCCCAGTTTTATCAAGCTTTGTTCATGCCTTGGGCTTAGGTAATTTGTATACATCTTTTATAATGTGGAAAAAAGTTACTCTTTCTTGCCCTGAATGTGCAGCTTTAGTTGGATACTGAGATTCTGTATTTTGAGCAAATAGCAGTTCAAAAAGTTGACTAAAAAAATATTCCTAAAAATGCATATTCGTTTAAAAAATCATTAAATCATTAAAAATTTATTTAAAAATAGCTAAACTATAATTTTAAGTTCTGTTTAATTCATGTTAGTCAATGGCAGATGAAAGTTCACATGGTAGATCAATTTTCTATTTCAGTATTTTTTTCTTGATAAAAGATTTATATTAGAAAATTAGGATATTTCTCAAAAAATATGTCATTAAATTTGAGGTTACTTGTAAAATTAAAATCTAAATCCAGATCACTCAATTTCCCCTTCCTCCCCAACCCAGAGAAGCAACACCAAAGTTTTATACTTTGGACGCTGGTTTTTATTTTTTAAATTAAAGTTTAACATTACTGGTGAATAACAGTAGAGAATATCCAATAGTGGGAACAACTGAACAGTGTATAAATATATAACCTTCACAAAATACATGATTTTAGGTAATAATGTTACAACATATGCAGTGATCTGGAATAAAAATTAATTTGTTGTTACAGTTCTGTTTACATTAAGGTTTCTTAAGTACCACACTGATCTCGGGGAATGTTATTCCAGCATCATCACTGTCTACATGTAGATGATAAGAGTTGCAGAGATGTTCTGTAGGAATTACAGAGGCACATTCTGTGAAGTGTATTTTGTAAAGGAAGGGCATCAGAGGTGGTGTGTCCAAGTCGATATTGGTATGAATATATGAGACCGCAGGTCTGGGGACAGTATCGTGTCCCATAGAAAGTCCAGTGTTAAATCAAGCTCACTATTAAGAAATAACTCCTAATTTTCAGCTTTAATCTCCCTGCTTATTCTAGTGCTGCACAGGCTGGGGTCAGGGCCAGACTTCTAGGGGTGGAGAGGATGGCGCGTCTTGCCCGGTGGAGTGTGATGGAGAAGGTTCAGGAATAACCACACCTGCAGCTCTCACGACTCTGCGATGAAGTGTTGGTGCCACAACCAGGAGATCAGCATTTTAGGGAGCCTGTCATTGTCAGGCTTTACTCTTCCCAAGTGTGAGGACACATTTTCATGTTTTGGATATTCTTTACAGTAACCTTTTTAGTTTTATGTTGGTGTCATTTTATTTTTTAAATTTTTTTGTGGGGGAGAGGTAGTTAGGTTTCTTTGTTGGTTTGTTTGTTTATTTATATATTTATGTTTTAATGTAGGTCCTGGGGATTGAACCCAGGACCTTGTGCATCCTAAGCATGCACTCTACCACTGAGCTATAACCTCACTCCCCAATATTTTATTTTATTTTATTCTTTAAATTAAATTAAATTAAAAATTTTTAATGGAGGCACTGGGGATTGAACCCAGGACCTCTTGCATGCTAAGCACGCACTCTACCACTGAGGTACACCCCTCCCCCCTTATATTAACCTTTTGTTTGCTACATGTTGGCATAGTGGCACCGACTGACTGTTGTATTTGTCTTGGCGTCATGGTGGTTCTGCGTCTGGAGTCAGATCATCTCTGATCAGTCAGGCTTCTCTAGATACGGAAACTGACAGGGCACCTGTCTCCTTCCCTCAGTCCCCATCAGACGGCGTGAATCCGAGTTCAGAATTTGTCAACAGTAGATCTTATAAGGACCACATGTCTTACAGGAATCTTCTGGAACACGTCCTGTCCCTTCCCAGAACAACCCTACTAAATTGCCTGATGTAAAAACTGTATATACTTACGGTGTCTATAGTGAAGGCAGATTTTTAAAGTTAAATTTGGTAGATAAAGAGGGAAACAAAAAAGGTTCTCTTGGCGTGTGTGGAAACCTTCAAGTGAGAGGCGTGGCCCGTACCTCTGAGCCCACATCACAGTGTTTTAGATATGTTGAGTAATTGGTTGAAGTTTTGTCTCTGAAATTTTCTACTGCAGTTTTAAAATTTTTATTATAATACTGTTTGTAACTATGAGGCTACATAAAGCTTTATTAACAGTTGTCATGGTGATGCTGCCAAAAATCCACTTATTAAAAAGTAGATGAACTTTGGAGAGTCAGATTTTTCTATATATTTTTTGAGCATTTATTAAGAATTTTGATTTTGTTATCATGGAACTTCTGAAGACTAGGGTTTTCCCTGGCTATTGTTGGATCCATTATATTAAATTTTTTGAACATTGCGATTGGACTCTCAGTTATAATAATGTGCTGTGAAAGAATATACAAATTATTTCTGTCTTAGAGGATGATGCAGTTTGCCCATCTTGCATAAGCTGATTAAGTATAAAATATCTTAAGAGGAATATGTGAGGTTACAAAACCCGGAAGTTAGGTACAGACTAGCTTACACTCCTCAACATGGTGAAATTCTTGCCCAGTGATATTTTGATTTATTTAGACTTTTTTTTTTTAGTGGAGTTGACGAAGCAACAGGGTTGGATGGGTACATGCAGTTAAGCACGGTGTAAGTGTAGCAAACATGAGCCAAAATTTTCCATTTTCTAACATTTCCCCCCAAAGACTGTAAGTAAGAGGAAAAGTGCTTTTAAATGGAGAAAACAAGAAAAGACTTAGGACCCTCATATTCTAGGTTGATGTTAAGCTTGAATCAAATTATCAAATTTTCCTGGCTCTTTACTGTTTTTTTTTTTTTTGACCTACATTGTTTTGAGAAGCTGGAAAATCATAAATTGATGCTATCAGGCAGTGTTTTTTGGTATGTAGCTGAAGCACCAGGTTGACAGACCACTTGATGAATTGGATCTCTAAAATTTTAGAAATTTAGTATATATGGCTAAATGCAAGATAAACTTTAGATCAGAAAGTGTTTTAAGTTTTTAGCTTTGTATTTCACAGCTTGAATTTGACATTGGCCTTAGTCTATTGGTCTCTCCTCTGATTTCCTATACACTCTGCCTCAGTGGTTTTGCCCACATCTCTGGCTGTAACTCTTGTCACTTCAGCGTTAATGCCTGAGTTTCTCCATCCAGCCCGGTCTTCTCTGTAGAACTCCTTACCCATGTACCCCACGTTTCTAGCTGGTTATCCCGTCTTGATCTTAATTTAAAATGATAAGACCTGAGTTCCAAAGTCCTCCCCGCCTCTCCAAATACAGTGTTTCCGTTTGCAGCAAACGTGATACCATCACCTGCTTGGCCATCCAAACTCAGATCTTAGGGATTCCCTTGGACCTTCCCTTCCAACCTTAGCTTCTCAAATCCAGTTGTCCCCGAGATGTCTTCATTCAGCCTTCGCCATCTTTGGAGTGTGGCCCTCACTTCCCTCCCACGTGGACACTGCTTTCCCCGCTCCCCCCACCTTTCTGGTGAGCTTCTTATGAGTCGCCGAGCTCCTTGTCTTCCTCCACCAATTCCTACGCCACACTCACCCCGCAGTGTGCTTTCTTCGGTCTGCAAAAGTCGTTCCAATGCTTAGAGCCCTCTGGGGGACTCCATAGCCTTCTGGATAAAATTCTGATTTCTTGGCATCCGCACACAAAACTCTTGCTGAACTGGCCTCTGATGCCTCCAGAGGTGTCTTTGCATCCCAGCCCACGCCCTCACTCAAGTCTCATCCATACTTGCTCTCTCACAGCTCTGCCGTGTCCTTCCCTTTACCAAGATGCCAGACGTTTCCTTCTTTGATTGGTTAACTCCTGCCTCAGTGGCCTTGCTCAGATCCAGAGCTGTACGTGCCACTTATTCACTGTCAACTCCTGAATCTGTACGTCTGGCCCAGATCTCTCTGAAGAACACCACACTCATACATCCCACATTTTAATCTGACTGTTCCATCGTGACCGCAGACTCAACTTAAATTCCAACCTTGCTGTCTCCTTTGGGAAACCTTTCCTAATCCTGACAGTCTGGTTTAGATAATCACGCTCTGTGCCTCCCTGGTCCTCTAATTGCCTATCCTGTTTACAAAGCTATATGGTCACATAATCAACTGTGATTGTCTGCTTTCCCCACTAGATTGTAAGCTTCTTGAGGGCAGTGTCTCATTGACTTAGTCACCAGAGGTCAACACGGTGCCTGGTACAAAATACACATGCAATAAAAATTTGTTTAAAGAGTGAATACAAACCTCAAGATCTGTGACTCTTGTAAGTCGTTATGTCAGTATTTTGTTATGGTGCTTGGAAGTAACTTACCTGATCTCTGTGGACAGGATTTAGACATAGTTTCAATAAAGAGAACACTTGGTATTTAACAGCTGGGTAATTAGTTGAGCATCCTCAACCTGGGTGATGCTTCCTGGTGCAATTTCAGCCTTATCGTGTGCCTGTTCAACATCTTATCCATGACCGAAGTAAGACTCTACAGACAAACCATTCAAATCGCAAAGAATGAGATACTGGAACATACAGCAGCTATGTGAGACAGAATTAGGATCTAATAGGATCTTTAATGGCCAAAGTGATGAGCTGAATCTAACAAAATTGTAGTATAAATTGCACTTTGGTTCAGAGATCGCTTCTGCACATGTAGCGTGGGGAAGACCTAGTTTGGCAGAGCACATTTGGAAAAAAAATATTAGCATAGCAGTCATGATGTAATGAATAATGCAATATATAACATACATGTGTGATACAGATGAGTAATGATGTACTATGCATTTTCATCCGAGTTGTATGTAACTCTCTGTATATAGTTACTTAAGAAAGAAAATGGTGTTTTCATGTTACTAATTCTGTGTTAAGCATAGGACTTTGCTCAAAGGACTCTATTATTTAAAGCAAGATTTGCAGAGATTTCTGTACTGTGCTGATCAGTACTTTCAGGGGTGGGAAGTAAGAATAATTGAGATCACCAGAAGTCTGTTCTCTACGTCTGTGAATCTGTTTCTGTTTTGTAGGTAAGTTCACTTGTGTCCTTTTTTAGGGGGATCGGAAGGGATAAACTGGGAATTCGAAAGTTGCACCTCTTGGGGAGAGATGGAAGTGTTAGCTGTCTTGCTTGTGGTCGTGGTTTCATGGGTGTAGACATCTATCCAAATTAATCAAATTGTTCATTTGAAATATGCGTAGTTTACTGTACAGGAACCATACCACAACAAAGGTGTTTCAAAACAAGAGAATAGTTGAAGTCCTTAAAATAATGCCACATTAGGAAGAGCTGAAGGAACTAAGATGTATGAAAATTATCTTCAATATTTTTGAAAAACTGTGACGTAGATGAGGAAGCAGACTTGGTACCACTAGTTCAAAGCAGAACTGATGAGTAGAAACCATGCAGAGGGCTATTTTTGGCTTCAACTCAGGAAGAACTTTCTAGTAGAGTTCTGCCGGGGAAGGGAGGTTGTGAACTGAAGCCACAGCTCACAGTGATTACAAGCACTCGACATGGGGGTTACTTGGCAGGCATGTTTTACAGAAAGTTTGAGCATAGAATAGGTGGTTGGGCCACATAGCGGTATTTATGGCCATTTCAATTTGTGAGTTTTTTTTTTTAAGATTCTCTGATTCTGATATATTGTATTTGACGACAGCCTCATGATTAGCCAATAACAGAATGATATGGAAAAATCATCTTTTAAAATTTTTCTCTCCATCCAGATTTAAATAGATCAGCCTTTATTTCTGGTGCATTGCCTTGGAACGCTCTCCCATGTGAAATAAATATATCTTGGTCCAATAATAAGGATTTAAAATTGTTCAGTGGTAGAACTTCTTGAAATTTCACAAGTGTCAGATCTTTTGAATGTCTCTTTCAATGCCAGAAAATCTTTTCTGACCTAAACCAACAGAAGAAATATGTCAAGGTACTGTTAGTCTCAAGAAATAATGACTGAGAGATGACAGATGTAAATTATCCAGTCAATGCTTTGCATGATTTATAAGGAGAGCACATAGGTTTATGGATTTATATTTTAAGGTCTATTATATGTGAATCCAGAACATACTAAAATACACTTTCAGAATTCTTTTTGTTTATAATTGAAATGCAGTCAATTACAATGTGTCAGTTTCTGGTGTGCAGCACAATGTCACAGTCATGCGTACACATACATATATATGTGTTTTCATATTCTTTTTCATTAAAGATTATTACAAGATATTGAATATTATTCCCTGTGCTATACAGAAGAAATTTGGGTTTTATCTGTTTTTGTATATAGTGGTTAACATTTGCAAATCTCAAACACCCAAATTTATTGATTGAATTAAAAAATCCAAAACCAAACGGAACTATCTCAACAAAACCCAAAACATTATTTGTCATTTCTCTCTGTGCTCACAGCAGACGTAATAACACTTTTTAATATCAAATTTGGCCAGTCTCTAACCTCTGTTGGCAATGCTGCCATTTTTACCATCACTGGATTAGGGAATCTTCTACCATTTGTTGAGGGCTGTTTGAATGTCAAGCATCTGATAGCTTACAATATGTGTAACTAACATGCTTACAAGTTACATTCTCCCATTTTTGCCCAGACTTGTATCCTAGGTATAAAGAAGCTTAATCACAAGCCCTTAATTGATTCTTTTTTAAAAAATTTTATTTTATTGAGTTATAGTCAGTTTACAATGTTGTGTCAACTTCCAGTGTAGAGCACAAGTTTTCAGTTGTACATGAACATACATATATTCATTGTCATGTTCTTTTTCACCATGAGCTACTACAAGATCTTGTATATATTTCCCTGTGCTATACAGTATAAACCTGTTTATCTATTCTATATATACATGTCAGTATCTACAGATTTTAAACTCCCAGTATGTCCCTTCCCACTCCTCTCCTCCTGGGAACCACAAGTTTGTATTCTATGTCTGAGTCTGTTTCTGTTTTATATTTAAGTTCACTTGTCTTCTTCTCCTCCTCCTCCTTAGATTCCACTTATAAGTGATAGCATATGGTATTTTCCTTTCTCTTTCTGGCTTACTTCACTTAGAATGACATTCTCCAGGAGCATCCATGTTGCTGCAAATCGCATTATGGTGTCCTTTTTATGGCTGAATAGTATTCCATTGTATAAATATACCACTTCTTCTTTATCCAGTCATCTGTCATTGAGCATTTAGGCTGTTTCCATGTCTTGGCTATTGTAAATAGTGCTGCTGTGAACATTGGGGTGCAGGTGGCTTTTTGAAGTAGGGTTCCTTCTGGATATATGCCCAGGAGCGGGATTCCTGGGTCATATGGTAAGTCTATTCCCAGTCTTTTGAGGAATCTCCCTACTGTTTCCCACAGTGGCTGCACCAACCTGCATTCCCACCAGCAGTGCAGGGGGGCTCCACAGCCTCCAGCATTTATGAAGATGTTTTATGAGGGGCTGCTCTTAGTTTTATTAGTGTGGGGTCAGGTTTGCATGTATTTATTTTATCATCTTAATTATCTTTCCTCCAAATTGTTAATATTCTAGCTTTAAAATCAGGACATAAGAACTTTTGACTCTGGTTCTGTGTGCATACTGGGAAACACTATGACTTCTTTATATTAGTTTATTCACAACCTGAAAAGGTTGTGTGTGTGTAAATGTGTTTGATGTCTGCATGAGAAATTTTTTTGACTCCCTTGGAGAGAGATTGTACCATTTAATGGTGGCCCTCGTGCACATCAGTTCTTTGTAGTAAGAATGGTAGGGTTGCTATCAGTGATCAAAGCCGTCATGTGTTATCTAAGTGTAACGTTAGCCATCTTCTTCCTATTCTGGTTTTCTTACCTACTGTTCATTAGTAGAATGGACTGATTTTAGTTTAGTCCCAGTTTTTTACTTCCTAGTGAAAATGTTCAAGACAGAGACCTTGGCTGGGAGATGAAAGGCTGACTGGAAAAGGACATGTATACTCTATACAACACATACAACGGAAAATCGCCTGTATTATTATTACCGTAACAGGTCCAGGTCAAATTTTTCATTGTTTAGATTATGTATTTCTTGCTACCTACTGAACAATTCTAATCAAATGGTGTGCTGTTATTTTGCAATCAGTTGAATTAATGATCTTCTCTTCCCGAATAATTTCCCAGGTTTTGAAATAGGCATCCTCATTAGTTTGGACACTCGGGTGTGGAACGTAAATGGAACCTGTTTTCTCTTAAAATAATCTCCTATGTCTGTCGTGTTCATTGCACTGCCACTTGCCATCATTTTCAACGTACCTGTTACAATCGTTTCCTAATTATTTGCCCTATTTTTTCTCTGCTCATTATTACCCATTTTCCGTATTGTTTCCATTTTCATTGTCTTAAAATTAGGTTCCAGACCCAGAAGGTCCTTTTATTGCCTAGTGGATCTGGTGCAGCTCTTCACTCTCATTTTCAGGGGGCTCTTTAATGTACCCACGGAGGTTTACGTAAGACCGCTGTCTTATTTTAGAAAGGCTGAGCTCTCCTTGTTTATGATTTAAGCCTGTTTATGTTTAGAATGACAGCTTCCTGCCTAACCTCTGCAGGTCTTACTGGTCCCTCAGGGCTCATCTCATCTTGCCTTATGAGGAACTTCTTAAATGATTAGAAGTTTCCATTGAGAATGAGATTAATTCAAATGAATAGCATGCTGTGACTGTTTAATACATCAAGGTCTTGGACGCTGATGGAAACGCAGTGTTTAAAGAGGAAACAGTGTTCATTTCACAGTGGGTATCTCATACCCCGAAACACCATGTTGAGTTCTGGTTGCCGTCATTTATGAGAGCTGGAATTACGTGGGAGTTTGTTCAGAGAATCGTGATTGGGGTTGGCAGGAACATGAAAGTCTGTTGCTTAATGGATTGTACTGTGGGGTTTTTCTTTTTTTAAAGAATAGATGAGTAGTCACCTCTTGAGTTTTTCTGTAAGATGAACTAGACTTATTTTGTAAGACCTCAAGTTACAGAGTCAAGACCCAAGAGAGAAACATAGAGGAAGCTATTTCAGCTTTGAAGGCTAGGATATCAGCACCCAAAGGAAAAAAAAAAAATGGAATTCCGTGGGAGGTTCTTTGTCAGCAGAGTGATGAGCACAGCTTGGGTAGGGACATTACCCAAATCGAGCATCACTGGGAACTTGTAGAATTTATGAGTTCTTTTCATCCCCGAGATTTCATGAACCTATGACTAGAGCTAAAATTACAATCCCTTTTCTTGGTCCTCTATGATCCTTTTTGTCCATAGTGGATATTTTGACAACTGATTAGATTTAATATTACTACTCTTTCTATGATGTCTTTTATTTTCTAGTTGAAACATATATTGGGTTAACTCTCAAATTATAAATGCTTGAGATGAGATGATCTCTCTCGCTGTCTCTCTGCTTTCTTTATAGTATTTATACTTTCATTCAGTAAGAATAAATGAAGCTCTTCTGCAAAGAATTTTGAAGTACGCAGATGATATAGATACACACAAACTTTCATATACACATATATACATTTTCATATATATGTAGTTTCATATTCTGCCTATTTCAGACTTCTTTGCATCTGAGCTCTGTTTATGGTTGCTAAATCAAATGGAATGAAACAGGTGACTGGTTATATAAAAAAATCATGAATTAATCTTTTGATGAGTCAGTGGCTCTGTGGGACCATGTTTAGAGGTCACTTCCAACCTCTTTTAAACAAGGTCACCTCTAAACAGGTATTGTTTAAAATTCCCTTGGTCTGTCTGCTTAGTCGTGATGGACAAGGCATTGTAATACAGGAGAATTTATTTATGTTAGGAGTATTTATTCTAATACAGTAGCACTGCTGTATTTCAGAACTGTGGCCGTTGGGCTTTGCAACTTTCAAAAAGTTATTTAATTTATCTGGATCTCATTTTTCTCATTTGTATGGGGAAAAGTTTAATCTCAGCAGTCATTCTAATTTCATTCCTTCCTTCCTTCCGGCTGTATATATTATGATGCAGTCACATTTTATTTATGATCGTTTTGGTACCTTTATATTCAGGCCAATGGAAAAAGAAGGCACAAAATTCTATTTATTAAGCAAGTTAATTGCTAAGGAATCTGATTTCAGATTTGACTTATCAAGATGTGAGTGTGTAATTGTGCTCCCAAATAAAAGAATAATGTGTGGAATGATGATCGTCCACGGTCTTAGCTGCATGATTTTTCACAAATTGGGGGATTTGGCTTACAGATTCCTGTTTCCTATCTTTTTTTTCTTTCAGAGGTGAACAATTTCTGTAGTATAGTAAGGAATAGAGTATGGTTGCAGAAGTGTCCCCTACTTACCTTGTGGTTCTGCCTAAAAAAGGCACATCACTGCTGGGCTCCTGAGAGCAGAGAACTCTTCATAAATGAGGTCCTTTCCTCCTAGACATTTAATGGAAATTTGCACTTTGAATTCATGCAGCACATTATTCAGACATATGTGCATACCAATAGCTCCTCTGAGAAATGATGTAAGTATGAAATTGTACTTCTAAGAGCTCTGATTGGAATAACAGCGAAACACTGATTAAATCACTAATAAACTACGTTGGAGAACTTGAAACGTCTGACCTTGATTCGTCCTCATGTAACAAAACAGTGGTAGGAATTCATGATTATTCAGAGGAGCTTAGGACCCCGCTCCTGAGAACAACCCGGCAGGAGAGGCTCACCTTTACTGAGCGGACGTGCGTCATTCTTCAATCAATGTTGAGCTGTCAGTTACACCATGGACCAGGCTGACAGGATGATCCGGAGGTCGTACTGCAGCCCTCTTTCATATCATCTGGAAGGTCTATATTTATTCAACCGGAACATCTGTAACATTTTTTGGTTTAATTCTACAAATGTTTTTCGGAATCTTTACTGGTTTATTTTGTGTGCTGATCTAGTCTTGGCTGGGTCTTCGCTGGGGTTCCTTAGTCTTCTACTTGGTCCTCAGTGGCTCCATTTTTCTTCTTCCCTGACGAGGCTCGTGGTCCTTCCAGTCTCAGCATCAATACGAACTCTTACTTTAAAGAAAAAAATAACAGGAGTCACCGGGCAGGAACCCCCCCCTTTCCCCAAGCTGCCAGCATCATCAGGCTCTGAGAAAGAGGGACATTCTTTGCTCAGTCCTGTATCCCGTCCCCCACCCACTCTGAGCCCTCCTCCATCACCACACTCTGCTCTCCCAGCATTCAAGCATCTCTTCTTTGGCTCTTTTTCCTAAGGGCTTAAAAATACGCTGTAGGGTTGCCTGCCTGAAAAAAACAAACAAACAAAAAAAACCCCATCGTTTTTATGTTCCTACTGCATCAACTTTCTTTCCCATGTGTTCAGTGTCCTACTTAAACCAACAGCCTACGATGGCTCTTTCATTATTTTTTCCTTTTCTTTACTTGGATTTGAGTTACCAAAGTCATATGTCACTGTAGTGACAAGTGACACAATACTTACCGCTTAATCATTCTCCTATAATACTGACTCCTGCCACCATTCTGCTTTTGGTTAAAGATACTTACTTTATTCCTTTTAAGCAAATCCACTAGATTTCTTTTGAGTCCTGATGTTACTTGACAAGGACTGGTCATGATCTTCTGTGTCCTGAGACAATGTTGGGCCCCACCGGCCCCCTTTTGCCTCCAGCTTTGTGTCTGCGTCTCTGCCTACTCTGGACGAGCCTCCTACCTGGCTGTTCCCTTTTTGTCTGTGCTGAAATTGTGGCCTTTCTCAGATATTCATATCCTAGGTGTCGCTGGATGTTCCTGCTTGGTCCTTCTAGCTTCTTACTTACCAATTCCCCCCTGAGTGATTTCTCCTTGTATCTGGGGTTATACACACATCTTTATCTCTAGGGGTAACTACGCTTGTGAGCTCTAGGTGATTATTTTCCACTTCCTGCTGGACCTCAGAGTTAATACATCACACCAGATCTGCCTTCCAGCTCCGCACCCGCCTTCCGTGAGGAAGTGCTGACGCATCTTCCTTCTCTCAGGTGCGTTCACCTGGACCGTCTCCTCAGTCACTCATTTGGTTGCTCAGAATTGACTCTTGCGTCTGGCCATTTCTCCCCATCTCAACTGTTGAGGTGCCCGTTAGATTCTAGTCATTGTACCTTGAGTCTGTCATGGCTGTGACTCCCCTAGACCCCTGACCTCCGTCCTGGTCCCTTTGCTTCAGCTTGTCCAAGGGCGCACTACTGGCTGGGAGCTGGAGGGCAACTCAGGCTGTCTGATTCCAGGTCCAAGTCTTTTCATGAACTTTCCTGCCACCATGTTTATATTTTATATTCCTCACCAGTAAGAACACATCCTTCTTTATCTTGGCATATCTTTGTATATCTTTATCAGTTTTAAGCAACCCATCAGGTTTACTTGTAGGGTTTTGCAGAGACTTAAAACTCATCAGAGTTCTTTATAAATAACAGAATATGACTTTCTGAGCACACAGATAAAGAATCTTCTTGTTCCTAGGTGTGGGTCCCACCCCATAAAAACTAGCCATTACTTTGATTAATGGTATTCGATTTGGATGTTAGTTACCAATGGAGTTTTATAAATAAGAACTCATTCTGAGTTACTCTTGTCAGGAGGCAGTGTGTGATTTATTGCCTCTTCCTGCTGCACGTACTCAGACAGTGAGATCTACACAGGCCTCTCTGCAAAGGAAATGAAGTATAAAACACATGGTTTTCTGGCTCTGCTTTTAAGAGATAAAAAGCAATAGACCAGTTGTTCAGAGATAGAGAAGTGAATTATCTTTTAAAGACAGTAACAAATTTGCGTACCTGCATTTATTCTTTCTTATAAAGTATGAAATAGACTTAGATTTAACGAATTGATAATTCTAGTGTCTTTTGGTTGCTTTGTGCAATCTCTCTTCACCTATGTATGTGTGCAAACATTTGTGTCTGTCTATGTAAGTGTGTTCACACATAATTAAACACAAAGTTTTTTTTGTGTGTATTGTTTTTAAACATTTTTGAAGTACACTTTGCACACAGAAAAGGGCACTAATCTTAAGTCTGCAACTAAAGTGTTCATTGGTACCATGTGACGAGCACCCAGATCTGGAAACAGACTATTACTGAAACCTGAGAAGCCACTTAATGTCATCTTCCAATTACTCGCTGCCTTCTCAAAGACTACCATACCGTATATTGTTTGCCTGTTTCTGCATCATATATAAATCCACTAAATATCCATTATGACTGGCCTCTTTTGCTCATTATAAGATTCACCCCTGGTGCTAAAAGCAGCAGTAGTTCAGTCACTGTCACTGTTACACAAGATTCCATCAGAGAAATCACTGTGCTTTATTTTTCTATTCTACTGTTTGTAGACATTTGTGATGTTTCCAAAGATACACATACACACACTCACACATACACACAGACACACACTCTAACAAAGACTTTTTTGGAGAACATATGAAGAACTGTAGAAATCATTAAGAAGAAGGCAGACAGCCTAGTCGAATATGAGCAAGTGATGGTGGCCAGAGGGCCAACAGGCATATGTGAGATGATCAACTTCACTACTCATCCAGGAAATACAGATTAAAATTATCAGGCAGCCACCAGAATGGCTAAAATAAACAAAGAAGGGAAATACCAAGTGTGAATGGGAACGTGAGCACAGTTCTCCTACACTGCCGGGGAAAGGTCAACTTGGCATCAACGTTTGGTAAACCAGTTGGTAGTATCTACTGAAACTGAAAACTCATACACTCTGTGACCCCGTCCTCTGTTCCTAGGTGTGTGCTCAGCAGGTGCGTGCACACCTGTTCCCCACAGTACACGTACAGACATACTCACTATTTGTAGTTACCAAAAATGACATTCATCTTTGTAAGTTTGGATGTGCTTTTCTGATTCAGAGGATTCAAAAGTTTTGAGACTAAAATAATACTGTGTCACTTAGGTGGGGGAACTAGAGCTTTAGTAGGACTGAGGCAGACACAGTCGGCTGGAGTACGAATCATGTGAAAAAGGCAACGTTGACACTTGAAGCTGCAATTAAAATATTCATGATAAAGACAAACTCTTGTTAGTTATTCCCAGAATGACTGTGCATCAAAATTAGGTAGATAAGGTCAGCTCTGAAGTATCAATGGAATGGAAGTAGTCCTATAGTTAGGTCTAAATAGAAGGTACAGTTGTTCATATTTTCAGTGTATTTATAATATTATAGGTATAATATTATGATATATTATAAATGCGCTGGATTTCACTAGCCTTAGGGAGGTTTCCAACTTGGAGCAAATAGAAAATGGTCTCTTTATGATTCTTAACTGACTTACTGTTTCTTTAATTTTTTTTAAATAAATCATTTACTTCATTCAGTCACTGTTTATTGAGCATCTAAGATGTGCATCACTAACCTTGCCATTTATTCTGTTCTGGGACACAGATTCAAAGCAAAGTATCTTCCAAAGGCGTGAGAATCAACATCTTCTGGTAACGCACCGTCAGCTGCGTTTCTCTCACGTTCCACCGTATCAGGCACAGGACCTGTAAACGTGTGTAGGTTGTAAAGGACCGGGGCCCCTGCACCGCACAGGAGGCAACTGGGTCTGGCTCATCATTCTGTCTCCCTGGGTTCCAGAGGATTCATTCATAGACCTTCAGAGGTTGTCTTTCCAGATCCTTGTCTGCTTTGGGGGGCCTATTTCTAAGCAGTATTGCACAAATTACCTTTCAAAAGTGTGTGACATTTTACAGGAAAACGTACTTGGACAGGAATATTAAGACTCAGACTTCCTTGTGGATAGCAGATAAAATGCAGCCACCTTGCAGGGGAAGGAACAGAATTTGTAAGGCATGAACCGCTGCTATCTTTCATGTGTTATTCTAAATGCTTCGTATCAGAAATAAAAACAGTTTGGGGAATAGTTTTTCAAACAGTTTTGGGAATTTTTTTTTTTAGTTCTTTATGTAGAAATGATCAATGCTGATTCAGTTGTTAATTATGACAAAGAATTTGTATTTAATTAAAAATCCAAGTTATTAATATTCTGATAATGTTCATAAGGATTGAATCTTAGCTTATGTGAAAATTCTTCAATTTCTACTTGAAAAAATCTGCCTAGCTTATTCATATATTAATAATATCTGCTTATACGAGTTCAAGGTCAACCTTGTGTATTTGAAAGCCTTTTATCCTCAAATTATATCCTGCCAGAATCCAAAATATAGAAATGATAATTGATTATTTGGTATTAAGGACTATTTTTATTCTTTATATTTAACTTTGAGTAAATATTAATGTTGACTTACATAATTACTATGTAAGTAATTCTATAATTTACGTACGTTTTCTGTTAGAAATGACCACTGAGGGCAGTTAAAAGTTAGCTTAGTCTATCAGGAATTTGAGGTAGGATTCTTTCTGCCTGTTTTGGCAGCGGCCCCGAAGGCCAGGAACACACATCCACGTGGACCAGAGCTGGGTCCGGACCTCTGAAGCGGGTCACGGCCTTGTCACCCCCAGGGCCCCACGGCCCGGTGGCCTCCCAGGGCGAAGGTGCTGAGACAGGAGGTGAGGGAGTTTATTCATACTCCCCCCCAGGTGGGGAGGGGCAGTGTAACATGTGTCCCCTGTCCCAGGGGCTCATGGTGGCTGGGACCTGGGTCCCGGAAAGAGAACTTGAGTCTTGCCTGAGACGCAGATGTGGGTCACGGGGGGCAGAGGAGGTGCTGGATGAAGTTTCCCCAAAGGCCTGGGAGGGGCAGGACCCCACAGCCTGCGCGGAAGGATGATGCCTGGGGCTGGGGGTTGGCATGGGAGTTGTCAGCTGGGGGACGCCACGGCCGTTCCAAGGTGATGGTGACTGAAATGAGAGCTTCCGGAGCAGGGGATTTGGAGAAACCCACCAAGACGCTGTGAGCGTCGCTGTGCCCCGCCCCTCTGCGCAGCCCTGCCCGAGGAAGGCCCGGCTGGGGGCGGGGCAGGAGCTCAGCTTTGATTATTTCTGAGGCTCCGGCATCTTCGGGATGGGAGTGCCTACTTCAGTGGGGGCTAAACCACAGGGGACCTTGTTCCTCCCGAGGGGCTGCACACGTGGTGGGATCTGCTGGAACCATCCCCCGGGCAGTGAAGCCGTCGCCGGTTCTTGGAGCAGGTGGATGGGCATGGGGGGTTCGGTGTGGGGAGCAGTGTTCCTTTGTCCCTGGGTTCCAGCTCGGCCAATCAGAATTTACGCTGGTTTCCAGCTGATGATTGATTGGCACAAAAAAAGGCGGGTCTTTCCCGGTCCAGAGGCCACGCATCCCCGAGCAGGGAGGCAAGTCACCCCAAGAACCATACTCCTGTTCGTTTCCTCTGACCTCGTGCTGCGTTCGCATCTAGGACACATACCGTTCTTCAGACACATGGAGACGGATGCTTGAATAAAGATGCAGTCCGAAAGAAATGACCTTCTTGTGTCTCATTACAGATAACTGTACACCTAAGGCACGCTGCAGGCAGAATCCGCAGAGTGCTTGGAGCAGAATCAGGCTCCTTGGTGGCAGTGCGCTTGCTGAGTGTCGCTCAGTTCATTAGGGTCCCCTACAGTCCCCAAAGCCTCTTTATCCACAGATTCTGTATGGTTCCTTGGAGTGATTTACCCTAAAGGGCTTTGAAGCTTAAATTACTTGTTTCAGTTTCCAATTTCTGCTCTGGCTTCTCTTTACTTAAGATCTTGTTTTTGAGTTTGGGTTTGTAGTAGCGAGGAAAACAGACCCTTTTCCCAGCTCAGGACTATCAATTTCAAGGGAGCGGTAGGATGAGAGTGTGGATTTGGAAAAGAAGGTGCATGAATTTCCGGTAGATCTACAAGTAAGAAACCAGGATATTCTATATATTTGTGTCTCAAACTGCATATTGGTAACTCTCAAGTGGCTTGGAATCACTTTTTTTTTTTTTCTTCTGACGAGCTGTCTTATGACGTTTGGAAGTGATCGCTCTTCCTCCGCCCGTGACACAAGCTGGGTTACTGTGCGTTGATCTGTGTGTGATAAGAAGTAGGAGGTGCTGTTCTGAGCTCTCTGCATATATGACCTAATTTAATTCTGAAAGCAGGGCTTGATGAAAGTGTGGTTTCCCAGGATTATTAGCCCTGTTGACAAAAGAGTTACCTTTTGACAAAAAGAGGCACATGGGCGAGGTGTCCGGGCCGCACTGCTGGCCAGTGCCCAACCAGGATTCAGCCCCAGGTGGCCTGGCCCCGGATTCAGTATGCCGGCTCACTCCTGGGGCCTCTCGTGTCGAGGGCTACGTGCCTCATTCTATTAGATGAGAAGAAGATCTTGCCTTTAATATGTGGTTTAGGAAGGCTCAAATGCTATGGTGATCATTTCAAAATTATTATAAACCATATAAAAAAGTATATATAAAAGATACAGGGCCTACTGTATAGCACAGGGAACTATATTCAATATCTTACAATAACTTACAATGGAAAACAATATGAAAAAGAATAGATTTTATATATGTATATATGTATAACTGAATCGCTTTGCTGTACTCCAGAAACTAACAACATTGTAAATCAACTATACTTTAATTAAAAAAATTTAATAATACTAAAAAAGAACAATCTCTAAATTACTAATAATAACTAATACAATTTAAATAGCATGTAAATAGTTGCCAGCCCACTGCAAATTCAAGTTTTGCCTTTTTTACTTTCTGGAATTTTTTTTCCTCTTCAAGTATTTTCTGCTTGAGGTTGGTTGACTCATGGATACAAATATGACCATGGCCTGTGCTACAAATCTCTTCAATCTTTGTTACACATTTTCACTTTCTTAACAGTGTCTTTTGATGAACTAAAGTGCTTGTTTCTAATGACGTCTGGCTCATTCAGTTTTATTAGTGCTTTTGTGTTTGATTTAAGAAATCTTTCTCTGCTGCAAGATCTTGAAGTAATCTATTTTAGTGATTTTTCTTGAAGCTTTTATGTTTCACATTTAGTTCTATAATCCACTTCAACTTAATTTTGTGTATGGCAGTGGGTGGGGTCAAGATGCGTTTTTAAAATAGGCACATCCAGTGAGAGCAGCACGTTTATGGAAAAGGCTGTCCCTGCTCTGCTGAACTGCACTTGGATGTTTCTGTGCATCAGTTACTGCTGCTCTTTCCTGTCCTGCTGGTCTGGTGCTCCTAGCCTTGTGCATCCCGGTAGCAGGATGCCTGCACAGCCTCTGCTTTGTTCTCCTTCCTCATCGCCTTGGCCACTGTGGGTTCTTTTCGTTTCTGTACAAAGATTAGAATCAGCACTTCCATCTTCACACAGATACACACGAAATGCGGGGCTGTTCACTGACACGATATGGACTCAGGCATGTTTCCGATTCTCAGTCAAACATTAAATAAAAAAGTAAGCAACAAACCATATGTGGGAAAATTGACAAAGCCAATAAATGGGGAATGAAGAAATTTATCATAGCGTTGGAATAAGCATCTTGGTGTAAATGTGGCTGGACCTGGGTTCATGGGTATTTGAAACTGCGTCAAATGCAGACGTCAGCCCTGAGCAGTGCTCTTTGAGAAATGGGACCTGGAGGCTTTGGGACGCCTGTCTGGTGGTGACCAGGCCATGAGTAGGGGTTGAGCTCCCCAAGGGCAGTGTTTTTTTGCACGTTGTTTTGCGTGTACTGTTCCAAGTTTTCGGGAAATGCCTGGCCCTGCTTCTCACTAAACACTTGTTGAATACTCTCTGTGCAGTATATTCAGAATTGCAGTTCTATTTAAATATGGAACCCATGCCTGGGAGAAATAGTTTCAGCTCTCGAAAATTTACATTCAGAGAACATTGCCCTCCCAAAAAAGTGTTAACAAATATTAAATAATATCATGATTGATATTAATCATGATTAATGGATCATTTGGCAACAGTGCTGGATACTGTATCATAATACCTTTAAAACATCGATTTCAAGATCAGTGATACTGATGTATTTTTGGTTACCTTTAAGGTTCTGAATTGTCTGAAAATACAATTCAGTATATTTCATTTTTTAATCTTTAAGCTGCTCATGTGATAACTTAATTCTTGGCAGGTAAACAAGAAAGTCGTCCTGGGTTGTTGGCTTGGATCTTTTAAGGAAGACCTGAAATCTGTCTGATTCAGTTTTCTTCCACCCTTGATTTAGATTCCATTGCTTCCTGTTTTGGGGGGGGAATCTGAAATTGCGATTATTTCACATTTCTCCACTCAGCTGAATCTTTCATCACCTCCTTAGGTTTTACGTCACAGACAAATGTAAAGGAAAATGGCAACGTGTCGCTGCGACCCACACCTGTTTCTAATCACTGCTGCTTTTCTGGAGTTGATATAATCAAACTCTCCTCTTGGGGGGCGGGTGGTAACAAAAGTGGATTTATTTTATCAGTTTTCGAAGTAGAAGTATTTAGGAACACAATCCAATGGCGTTTTGTCCAGCTCGTGTTCACTTTTTAGCTCTTCATTTGCTAGATTTTCCTTAGAAGAAAGCCAGGAAATTAAATTTAGTCTTCAAATATTAGCTATGTAAATAGCTCAAATAATCAGCTGCTTTGGTTAAAAAAAAAAACTAATTATTTTGACTGATTTTTTCCTCTACACTAAATTGAGCAATAACTCAGTTAAAACATGTTGTATGTGTACGTACAGTTCAGATTTTCCTTTCTGGAGGGTTGTCGCTGGAAATTGTGTGGTTTCTTTTAATGAGAAAGATTTTCATCGTGGCAAGAACAGTGAACAAGAGATCTACCCCCTTTCACAGATTTTTGTTCACAACCCAGCGTTGTTGACTCCAGGGACCATGTTGCATAGCAGATCTCTAGAATTTACTCATCTTGCATAACTGACACTTTATATCTTTTGATGTGCAACTCTGACATCCCCCTCACTCCAGCCAACCACCATTGTTCCCTTTGCTTCTCCAGGTGTGGCTATTTCAGATTCCTCATACACGTGGAATCATGCAGTATCGGTGCTTCTGTCCCTGGATTGTATCACTCAGTGTTGTAATGCCCTTCAGGTCTATCCACGTGGCCGTGTGTTGCAGGATTTCCTTTTGCAGGGCTGAGTAGTATTCCAGTGTAGGTATAGACCACCTCTTTTGGAATCCATCCATCTGTCAGTGGACATTGGGTTGTTTGTACATGGTGGTGACTGTGCAGAAGGCTGCAGTGACCCTGGGAGTGCAGGGACAGGGAGGGGCTGGGGCTGACAGCTCAAAGCTGTGCACTAAGGGGACGGGAGTAGCCTTGGCCAGTGCCCCTTGGTCTGGCCATGGATTTGTTCTTGGGCGTCCCCAGGGCATGGGCGTCTGCAGCCCCGTCACTGTCCTGGGACAGGTGAGCTAGAAGCTGGTCCCTGGCGTGGCCCCTGGAGGAGCTGGGAGGTTGGTCGGACTCTTCCCCTGCTCTCTCTCTGGTACATATTGTGCTGGGGGATGAGGTTTGTGGCCAGATGGTGTCTCTGCTTCTCCTACTGGTTTCATTGCTGCTGGTTTGGTGTGGACGCCTCTCAGCGAGTTTCTGGATGTCTCACAAAAAGGGTGGATCCGTGCCTTGCTACTGGGTCGGTGTATCCAGGGAGGAGGGAGAGTCTGGAATTCCCTGTTCCATCCGGCAGATGTCACTCCCGATCACGCGTTTCCTTCCATCTCCCTCCCTACTGCTCACCATCCAGTCCACTCCAACCTGGCTTCAGCCCCGTCTCAGCTGAAAAACAGCTCTCCCTTGGCCACGTCCTGCGGGGAGTTTTCAGTCCTCATCATACCCACCCCTCACCGGCATTTAGTCCTGTGAACCAGCCCTTCCATCAAGTGTTCGTTTTCCCGGAGTTCTTGTTGACATCACACACTTCTGGATTCCCTCCTCCTTCTTGGGCAGTTTATTCTTTGTTTTAACTATTGGCTTATCTTCCTCCAGCTGCTCGTTAAATGTTGGGGTTCCTCACGTTTCTGTGCCACATCCTTTTGTCACCGGAAACTTTCTTTTCTGACAAGTGATTTGTCTAACCATTAAAATCCTCCTCCACGTGGGTGAAAGTGGAAGACTCACCTGTGAGGACGTGGGTGTGTGCAGACTTGGAGCAGCAGATTGTCACAAGCTCCAGCCTTCGCGTGTGATCAGAATGTCAGCTCCACGTGATGGTGTGCAGACTTCGCCTCTGGTTAAGGCTGTGGATTTTGGAACAAGAAAGTGTGATTGCCTCTCCTGAATCTTTTAGCTTCTTTCCTGTTCTTTTTATTCATTTGTTTGTTGATTTATTTATTAGAGCACTTTTAGATTCACAGCAAAATTGAGAGGAAGGTACAGAGATTCTCCATTCACTCTGCCCCCCTTCAACAGCTTACCTCCTCATTATCAGCTCCCTCACCAAATGGTACATTTGTTACAGTCAGTGAACCCACGTTGTAATCACTCAAAGTCCTAGCTTGTATGAGGGTTCACTCCTGGTGTTGGATGTTCTGTGGGTTTGGACAAATGTGTAAAGACATGAATCCATCATTATGATGTCATAGAGAGTATTTTCACTGCCCTAAAAGGCCTCTGTGCTCTGACTATATGTTCCTCCCCACAACTTCCAACCCGGCAGCTGCCGGTCTTTTTACGGTCTCTGTGTTTCCACCTTTTCCAGAATGTCACTGTACTATACTGTGCACCCTTTTCAGATTGGCTTCTTTCTTTCTTTTTTTTTAAAAACTTTTTTAATTGAGTTATAGTCATTTTACAATGTTGTGTCAAATTCCAGTGTAGAGCACAATTTTTCAGTTACACATGAACATATATACATTCATTGTCACATTTCTTTTTGCTGTGAGCTACCACACGATCTTGTATATATTCCCTTGTGCTATACAGTATAATCTAGTTTATCTATTCTGCATATGCCTGCCAGTATCTACAAATTTTGAATTCCCAGTCTATCCCTTCCCACCCCCTCCCCTTTGGCAACCACAGGTTTGTAATCTATGTCTACGAGTCTGTTTCTGTTTTGTATTTATGTTTTGTTTTTGTTTTTTTTTAGGATTCCACATATGAGCGATCTCATATGGTATTTTTCTTTCTCTTTCTGGCTTACTTCACTTAGAACAGATTGGCTTCTTTCACTTAGAAATACGCATTTCCATTTCCTCCATGTCTTCCCCTGCCTTGATAGCTCATTTCGTTTTAGTGCTGCATAATGTTCCATTGTCTGCATGGACCACGCTTTACTGACCCATTCGCTCACTGAAGGACATCTTGGTTGCTTCCAAGTTTTGGCAATTATGCGTAAAGCTGCCATAAACATTCATGAACGGGTTTTTGTGTGGACATACGTCTTCAGCCGCTTTGTGGAGCTACCAAGGAGTGTGATTGCTGGAGCATGTAGTGCAAGTACGTTTCATTTCATAAGAAGCCACCAAACTGTCTTCTGAAGTGGCTGTACCATTTTCCTTTTGCACAGCAGTGAATACGAGTTCCTGTTTCCTCACAACCTCCCCAGCATTTGGGACGTCAGTCTTCTGGAGTTCGGTCATTCTAATAGGTGTGCAGTGGTGTCCAGTTTTTTTTTAAGTTGCATTTCCTTGATGACATATGATATGGAACATCTTTTCATATGTTTGTTTGCCAACCATGTATCTTATTTGGTGATGTGTCTGTTATGGTTTTTGGCTCTCTGCTCTTTTTATTTCCCTCAGATAAACTTTTAAAAAGTTTTAGAACAGTTTTAGATTTACAGAAGAACTGTCACAATAATATAGAGCTGTCAATATGCTGCGTCTGGTTCCCCTGTTATTAACATCTTTCACTAGTGTGGTACATTTCTACTAGAGAACCAATATTGATGGATTGTTATTAACTAGAATCTGTACTTTATTTAGCTTCCTTAGTTTTTACCTAATGTCCTTTTTCTGTTCCAGAGCCCCATCCAGGACGCACGCTCCATCTAGTCCTCACGTTTCCTTAGGCTCCTCTTGGCTGTGACAGCTTCTCAGACTTCCTTTGCTTTTCATGACTGCCAGTTTTAAGGAGTTCTGGTCAGGTATTTTGAAGAATGTCACTCCACTGGGACTTTTTTATGTCTTTGATTTTATTTTATTTTTTAATTTTATTTTTATTGAAGTATAGTTGATTTACAATGTTAGTTTCAGGTGTACAGCAAAGCGATTCAGTCATACATCTACATACATTTTTTTTTCAGATTATCTTCTATTATAGGTTATTACAAGATATTGAGTATAGTTCCCGTGCTATAAGTAGGTCCTTGTTTTTATTAATTTTGTATGTAGTGCGTATATGTTAATCTCCATTGCGATTTATCTGATGTTTTAGTTATGATTAGATTGCAGTTTTGAGTTTGGGGGAGGAGAAACACAGGCTTAAAGCTGACATTCTCATCACAGTGTATTAAAAGTACACAGACTCCACATGACATCACCTGGTTAAGAGGCCAAGGTTAAGAGGTTAACCTCACCCACCTGGCTCAGGTGGTGGTTGTCAGGTTTCTCCAGTGGCAAAGCCACTGCTTTCCCCTTTCCAAATGGTGCTCTTTGGAAGGAAGTCACCTCCCACGGCTCATACGAAGGAGGGGGAGTGAGACCCGAGGGTCTGTGCTGATTTTTGGAATTCCGCTTGGGAGGTTTGTCTGTCCTCTACCATTTATTTATTCAATCCGTTCATTTTATTTACATCTTTATCGACTCATGGATTTTTATTTTATACTTTAGATTATAACCCAGTACGACTTTATTTTATTGCTCAAATCATTCTAGATTTGGCCACGGAGACCTCTTTCAGTTGGCTCCTGTGTCCCTTTGACATAGTTCCATCAGCTTTAAAGAAAAAAATCTTCTCTTATCTCACTTTAGATGAGGATGACAGCGTTTATTTCCATGAGAGAGGGAACCACAGTTCAGGAACTGTCAGCATTGCAAACTTTGTGTGCATTTTTTAAGAGAAGGACACAGCTTTCATCATATTCTCAGTGGTGTCTGTAGTGCTAAAACAGAGGTGAAGAATCACTGCCTTAGAGTAAAGAGGAGACATACTACAACCTGCACATTTTATGCACAGCAGCTTTGAAATGGAACTGTGCTGTGTGGTCACCAGAGGGTCATGTGAAAGTAAGAACGTTTTGCAGTTAATGGAAAACTGAGCTTCCCTCTTTGGAAAGAAATTTCTGGATTTTTCCTTTAGTGCTGGAAAACATTACATCACACAGTTGTACAGCCTGGTCCATTCCGTGCATAGCTTTGCATATTAGTAATGACATCAGTCCAAGTTCAGGCTAGTGAACAACAGAGGACTGGTTGTAAAAGGTCTTTTGATATAAAACATTATTTTCCCTAGTCATTTGATCACTTTGCCTGAGTAGAGTAAGTTATTTTCTTAAATTAATATCATATTTCCATGAAATAAATCCTGTTTTGTAGTAATGTCGGAATTGTTGATAGATGTCTTGAAATGTAACAGAATGGCCCAGTCAGATGAATGAAACACTGGACTGAGATTCAGAATATCAAATCTCTAATCATGAGATGAGCATTAAGCATGTGACCTAATTAAAATCATTTAACTCTTCTTATTCCTGCTTATTTTGTATAAGTAATAACTAGCCACTTTCCAAATTGTAAGGTTATATATAGTGAAGTGCAGACACAGGAAAATATGCCAACTGCAAATTGTTTCAGCTCTTTTGAAGCAAGTGACTCAGGTAACTAGTCTTTTAAAATATACTTTAATGTGTAGAGATGACTTTCATGTTAGTTTAGGATTGATCAATCTAAAAAAATGACTTTCGTATTTTTTTTAGGTTAAAAAAAAATCCCTGAATTCATGCATATGAATGTAAACTACATGAGCTTTCACTTAAATTTCAAAATATCTTTAAGTTTGTAACAGAAAGAAAGGTGAAGTGTGATTAAATGCTCTCATTGGGTTGCCTGCAGCAGAGGCATGAAAGTGTGTATTTACACAAAGAAAAAGGGCTATTACGTGTTTGACATGTTCCATTTTTTTTAATTTCAAGAGATTTTTGTCAGCCAACACTGAGTTTTTGCTGTTACTAACAAATAGATTTTTAAAATTTGGAGGGAGGGTAGAGCTCAGTGGTGGAACACATGGTTAGCACGCTTGAGGTCCTGCGTTCAATCCCCAGTGCCTGCATTAAACAAACAAACAAACAAACCTAATGACCTCCCCGCACCCAAAATAAAAAAATAAATAAAAAATCAAACTTGACTGTGGAGAGAAATCCAAGCATTTGGAGATAGCTAGAGGGAAGAGTGATGCTGATACGTTACAGAATGAGCAATCCAAGATTTTCTAGGACTAATGATTTTAAAAATTTAAAAGACTAATGTAATGTCTTGTCTGTCTATCCATCCATCACCTAATACAATGTACAGTTGGTGGTAATAAGGAGATAGATAATTTTTCACCTCCAGCATGGCAGGGTTGTTATGAAATGATAACTAGGAACTGGGATTCCCAGGTTTCATTCCTGATTCTACCACCTTAAAATAATCTGTTAACTTTGCTGTGTCTTAGTTTCCATCTACCACGTCCTGGGTTGCTCCACTTACTCACCTCCTGCTCACTTTTCTCCCAGCCTGGTTTTTCTCTCTCTCCACTGAAAAACGGCTCTCCACGTGATTAACCTCTCTCCTGTTTAGCCAAGTGAGTGTCTGTGATGACGAGTGAAATTACATAATGGACAAGGTGATTGATTGTCCAGTATCTGTTCTCTACCAGAAGACTTACCTGAGCCAGTCACCATTGGTTCTCCCTCCTTGCTAGGGATTGGTTCGGCAATGGCCAATGCTGGAAAGCTTCAGAGGGGAAAAACATTTTTTCTCCTAAAAGCACATCTCAGGAAGAAATGCTCCTCTTCCTTGGAAGTGTTGAGTGGAGCTGCCACCACTATCACACCTGAGGCTGTGTCCAGCTCAGAGGGCTGCACGTGGAAAGGGCAGGGGCAATGTGGATTCAATACTTTACAAGTGTAGAGAATTACAAAACTGTGGAAGCCATAATTCCATCAACAGTCACTGTGTATTTGGTCTAGTTGGTAATACACATGAGTATTTAATGCTAGACAAGAAATACAGAAGCCATGATTTCCCCAGGACTCACAACTGTACATTTGGTCTAGTCTGTGTGGTGATACACATGTAGATATGAAAAGAAGCTACAGAATAATTGCCAAACAGTATATGTATGAGTCTGTGTTTATCAGAGTAAGCCAGGATGATCGAGGCAAGATTTTAGAAGGGCAGTCTTCAAAGAGTCCTTGGGCTGAACTCAGGATGATGGAGAGTAGGAGCTGCAGTCTTCCGGGAAGAGGGACTGATTCTGGAGGAAGAGAAAATTTGGAAGTGAGTTAAAAGGGCTAGAAAATGAGTTTGATTGGCACAGCTTACACGGTAGGGGAGGGGAGGGTTTTCCCCCCTGTCCTCGGTACCTGGGTCTATGGACTATTCTGACAACAGTCATACTGACAGGATACAAGGTGCACACAGTTATTAATTTTTAATGTTTATGTATACGTGGGCAGGCATCATAGCAAAAAAAAAAAGTGAGTACCAGAAAGAGTGGTGAGACTTGAGAGTTTGTACACCATCCTAATAGGAGGGAGATGGGTCTCCTAAGGCAGAGTGGATGGCTTGTAGGAAAGATGAATGGCCCTGGGAAGACTAGACGGAGGAGGGGTGATAGTCTGTGATCGGTGTGTCTGGGTGTGGCGTCAAGTGTTGTCCTCTCCTGTGGTGAGAGTGATGATCTTCCGTAGCTGATGAAACTTCCCGGGAGGGGATTTGAGGCACTAGAAATCCTTTTGGAGGACCTGTCTTTAGACAGAGAAAAAGAGTTTAGAAAAAGCCTCTCCTACATTTGCTGTTTTTCAAGTACCTTGAGCTCAAAACAACCCTCATGCCCAAAAGACATATATTCTGAGGTGGCATTTTTTTGTCTCCCTTCACAGCCAGAAGGGAAAAAATAAGGCAGGAAAGTTCCCTATTACAGAAAGTATTGTTAATGGTCTTTAAGTTGCCTGGCCACTTCGCTTAGAAGAAATGTGCTTCTGAAGGACTTTAAATTGCGACAAAATAATAGCACCTCTTAATCGATCCAATACAAGTGTATTTTGCAATCAATCAGTTCTGTTTTCCTCCCTTGAAAGAGAAAACTTGTCAATGGGTTTGGACACTAATTTCCACATCCAGTTTTCCCACACAGCCGCGTTCTCTTCGGAGTTTTCTATCTTTCGATTGAGATGACAGTCAGCTCTAAGGAGGTTACAAGTTCCCCTGCAGTGAAATGGGAAAATCTCATTACCTATCCCCAAGCCCTGAAGCTGAGATGTGGGAGCTGATAAGGCTGTGGAAATAACTTAAATCTACTGACTCTCCTGCACCTTTGGGAGGTTTAACTAATTGGTTTTCATTTTTTCCCTCCAGTGTTTTGGGTTCTGTCAGATAGCTACTTGAAAAGGTTGTACGTATTAATTCATAGTATTTTTAGATTTTTTTCATACACTTATTATCTGTCATGTTTCACCTGTAGAGGTTTTAGCTTATCAGCACATTGTATGGTAATTAACACAGAACAGAATTGCCTGAGGGGTCAGAGCTGGGATTTCAGAACAAAGCTGATCGGATTACATTGTTTGCTTCATGTAAGTTAATGTTACTTATGAAATTGAGGCGTTTACCTTATCAGTAGAGAATAGACAGTGCTCGATGCTCCAAGTATAGCTTTAACCTTCCTTGTGATTGTCATGGATCTATTTTTGTATAGGGAGAATGATCCTATGGTAAGACTTTATGGTGGAAAAACCAACCCAGACAAATGGTGAACAACAGAACAGTTTCCACTGGCTTCCAAGGAAGTGTTTTTTTTTTTTTTTTGTCATTGTTGTTTGTTTTGTTTTTTGTTTTTTTAAAGTGCTTTCAAGCAACTACCAATTTGGTCAAGATTCACTGTTCTAAGTTAATTAAAATAGAAAAAATTTGGCAGTCTTTCTCTTTCTGACAGTTGACAGCGAATACGTATATTCAAAGGAAAGGTAATTGTATCTTACAGCTCTGTGTTTTCCCCGTGTAATTGGCCTGTTAACTGAGAAACTTCTTTTACCAAAACCCGCTCCCGCCACCAACATGTTTGACTCTGTGAGGAGACCATTCATGGTGCGTTTCTTGCTCAATATCATTTTGTAAGTGTCAGCATGACTGTTTTATGAATTCTTGGGCTGTCTCTCTGGTCATACCATCCTGCAGTATTTAAACACTCCTTTGCTTAGGCAAGTTAATATTATATATTGTTCAAAAATTACTTTTTGCTCCTTTTTTTCTTTTATTGTCTGCCCTGCCTTTGTGTTTATGTAGGTTTTGATTGCTTGTTGCTTCAGGACAAGTGAGATGTCTGCTTAATTGGATTTACAAGAAAGTAGCATGGACTGTTTAGAGCAGTGTTTTATGCATTTGGTAAAATTAAGTTCCCAAATCCTTTTTTGGTTTGTTTTTATTTTATTTTATTTTTTTTGATAAGTATCTTTGTGCGTCTGACAATGTTTACTACTTCTGGTTGGGAAAACCATGCTGTAATTGTGGATTTGTCTCAAAAAGCGAGGTCTTTTCTCCAGTGAAAATTCCCCATTCCTGTTCCTCTCTATTTCTGGATTCTTACCAGGGTTTGGTTTTGTTTTGTTTTTTCTCTTACAGCCAGCAGTCAGCAGAGGACCTAGCCCGAGTGCCTGCCAACTCCACCAGCAATATCTTGAATAGGCTATTGGTCAGTTATGATCCCCGAATAAGACCAAATTTCAAAGGTTTGTTTTCTCCACCCCCTGGGCATCTTCATTCTTTGCAGTTTGAAAACTGATTTTATCTATATAAAATCATTTATTTGTAATATTCAAAATAGTAATATTTTAAATTGACATATAACTGTCCTGTAATGTACTTAGCAACTTAATGCCAAAAATGTTGAAAGATAAGCAAAATATTATCTAATAGTTTTATGCAGTTCTCAGTTTAAACAAAAGGTGTATTGTGAATTAATAGGCTAACCTATGTGATGAGTTTTCTAAGTACTTTGTATTCTTAACCTTAATAATTTAAAATTTAGGCTCTGGCTTTCATTCACGGACAACAAAGTTGTACTTTGTAGGAGAATGGCCAGACACTCATTTGAGGATAGAGAAATATGCATTTAGATTCTTTTTTTACTTTCTGTTAGCTTTGCACATTGATTAAAAAAATTCCTTCTACTCTCTAGCTGAAAAAAGATGGCCACATGGTTTTTAAAACACTTTGTGAATAAAAGTGACTATATTTTCAACCAGGTATTACCACTTATCACACCTTAGAAGAACCAAAACTGTACTTGCAGTAAGTCATAGGAGGACTGTATATTTCCTTCCTCCCATCCTTCCTTCCTCCCTGCATTTCTTTCTTTCTTCCTTTCTTTCTCTTGATGAGTTAGGAAGAACTATATGAGAATATCTCTGGAAAACTATAAGCTTTGCTGCTGGTATTAATAGACATTAAAGGACAGGTATTGATATAGATCAGAATAACGTGTTTTACTTTATAGAATAAAAAAGAAAAAGAAATGACTGCAGCTGCTTCTAGTCAACTGAGGTTTACAACTGTGTTGTAAAAGCAGAGTTTTTGTTTCTTCCAAAACCTACCCAGTTACTTTCAGCAGCGTCGCGGTGGGGTTGTCACGTGTCTCCCATGTATTGATCCAACACCTGTTTTCCATCAGTCAGAGGTTATGTGGCTAAAAGGCTAAATTCATGTTTTCCCTTTGTTAGACAACCAGCAGCCCACAATGAGTAAGAAAAAAAAATCAGGAGAGAAATTTGCAACATTATACCTTAGTTCCTTTAAAATTATTTTCCAACAGGTCAGGCAAAAATCTTTATAATGATTCTGCTGTCTGATTAGCTTTGCATTTTCATGAATTAAGAATCAAAACAGTAATTGTAAGTAAATTTATTAAATACTGCTTTACTTTTGAAAGTAAAAATTTAAAATGATTATAAATATGCAAAAAAGGATTTTTTTAACATTTTTTATTGATTTATAATCATTTTACAATGTTGTGTCTAATTCCAGTGTAGAGCACAATTTTTCAATTATACATGAACACATATATATTCATTGTCACATTCCTTTCTCTGTGAGCTACCATAAGATCTTGTATATATCTCCCTGTGCTATATAGGATAATCTTGTTTATCTATTCTAAAAATGGATTTTTTAAATGACGTTTTTTAAAAGAATAATTTACAATTTCTGAAAGTAAATTCATCAGCCCAATTAAAATAAAAACCTTTAAAGGTACATATATTTTTCCAGAGTCTACAATTTAAGAGAAGTATTGCTGAATAATAACACTGTAACATACAACATAACTCACTTTTCATTTGTGTATTGATTCCTATTTAGAAAAATAAGTTAATAGAAATTTATGAACATGGTACACTGAAACCATAAGTTTATAATTTTACACCCATGTGGATTGGAAAAAAATATAAAAATCTGAAGATTCTGAGCAGATTTTTTTACAGCTACTAAATACATCCTTAATTTTTTTTTTTTTTTTTTATCGCTAGGCATCCCTGTTGATGTCGTAGTCAACATTTTTATCAACAGTTTTGGATCTATTCAAGAGACAACAATGGTAAGACTGCAATTAATTTAACATTTTTAAGTGTCAGAATTTTAACTATAGGATAGTGGAAGAAACTAAAACTGAAAAATAAGTAGTAACTCTAAGGAAAAATGCATATTTTCTCCTGGTAACCAAATTTCAGGCTTTTGTTAAATCAGTGATTTCAATGCCTTTGCGATTTTGCAATTCAAATTTAGTCTTAATACTTCATTAAAACTTCCAGACTTGGGAGAATTAACATACTCACTCTGTATAGCTGATTGGATACCACCTGGGAAAAGGACTTAGTGAAGTATCTTTTTCTTTACATTTCTAGGTGACTTTATATATTTTTAGGTTTTATTGGAGGGGGAGGTAATTAGATTTTATTTTTGGAAGCGGCACTGGGGATTGAACCGAGGACCTTGTGCATGCATGCTAAGCATGCGCTCTATCTCTTGAGCTATACCCTCCACCCAGAAAAGGATTTAGGCAATGAATATTCGGAGCAAAATTTTTTCTAATAAGCGTATGTGTATGAGCATTTAAAAATATTTGAGTGTTCATAGTTCTTTTCCTTCCAGTTTCCTCAGAAGAATCTTTGCTTCCTCTGTTGTGATAACTTTGTGATGTGTGGAGTAGAGAATTGTGAAAATCAAGTTTGATTTTCCTAAATTAGGGCCGCGGAGCATCCTGAAAAGATTATGTAACAGGGAGAAGGGGCCAGGAAAGGCCAAGAGGAGCCGGAGGGAGGGACTGTCAGGCTCTTGCCTTGAAAAGAACAGAAAAGAGAGGCTTGGGGAGGAGGGGCGGTCCACGATGAGTTGGGCTTTAGGACAAAAAAGAGCCCCATCTGGGAAACATGACGAGTAGATTTCCTGAGTGATGTGTGATGTGATTACCCCTCCACTTCTCAAAAGACATTCAGTAAAGTCTGCTTGGCATAATAGTGTTTAGAATATTAGATTTGTACCCTTTTTGAAAAGCCACGTGCTGGAATGATACTTCAGGTGGCTGAAAGAAGCTTAAGGGTTTTTTTTTTTTTAAGATTTTTTTAATATTTTTCTTAAGCAATAATATACAGTTTGGATTGAAAGCTGAATAGTAATGGTTTGAGCACAGTATAGTTTGTTGGGGACTGTCTCAGACTAGAGAAAGAATGGTTTTAAATATTTATTCCTTTATTCCTAGTAGCAGCATAGTGTGTAATAAAAGCAATCATATATTGCATTTAAATTATGACTCCTATTTTTATATCTAATTGTGATGAGATTGTTGTTTGTTTTTTATAGAAGCATTTATTTAGCACCTGAATAATTGATTTTTAAGAGAATATGTTGATATACTGTTTTTTAAATTTGAAATCAAGTCCAAAATTCACTTACAGTGACGTTTTAGTTCACCTGAATGACTGTATGTCTAGTATAGTATAGATCACTAAAAGGCAGGTCTGAAATAAAATATAGATGACCACGTGGCACTCAGGAGACAAGGGTGGCACTCACTAATTGAGAATCTGATTTGTCTGTCTAAGTACTTCACTGAACAGGAGTGAGGGATGTCAGTTTCTGAAGGTGAGACTTTAAGGGGATCTGCTTCGTCTCCATACTCTTCTCTGCACCCTGTTTTATCCTCCGTGACGCCACCCCACTAACCCAAAGCACCCCAATCACGCTGTTACAGCCGGTCGGAAACATCCTCGACTCTCTTGCATTTGAGGACAATGAATGCAAGGATTTGTTTTCTCACTTTCATAAAGGCTACACATGTGTCTCGCTCCGTAAGTATCATTAATGTGCCTGTTCTCTAATACATACTGAATAGCTTCCAAATATCAGACACTACACTTCTCTCCCATCAGTAGTTACTTGAAGGAATGTTAGGAACAGAGTAAGAATTTCCTTACAGTTTATTTGAGGATTCTAATGAAACATAGAATAACTTTCCTCATAATCTTCTCCTGTTCTGCGCACTCTTCATGGTAGGGCGCCCAAAACACCCAGTGCTGGGACCGGCTTCGACCAGTTTTCAGCAGAGTTTCTGCCTCCACTACTTACCTCCTATCTGCATCTCTCATCCTCGAATCAGTCTTTCACTGCTTTGTGCTCCTCTGACTCATTCTGTGCCCTCTTTCATTTTATTTTGTTTTTGAGGGGGGAGGTAATCAAATTTACTTATTTATTTATATTTTTAAGAGGAGGTACTGGGGATTGAACCCGGGACCCTGTGCATGCTAAGCACATGCTCTACCATTTGAGCTATACCCTTCCCTCTGTACCCTCTTTCCAGTCCACGCCTTTCGTCTCTGTCATTTGTTGGTTAAATCTGATGGCTTCTTCACTGTAATTAAACTAACTTTGTGTGTCTTCCTTTTATTCTCTGATGGACTGTAAACCTCTCAAAGTCAGGAATAATGTATCCTTCTTCTTCATTTTCCGTAAAGTACAGAAGACAGTAGGTCCTCAGTTAGTGAACGCTATTAACTGATACTGATTAAGCAAATGAACAAATAAATTCTGCTGTTTTCCCAGCGAAAAGTGAGTCAAGCTAGCTGTAAGAAAATTGGCAGAGGAAATTTAGACAACAGACTCATGTGGACCGTTTATTTGGTAAAATAACAGAGTAAATAATGTTATCATTGTAGAATGTTAATTTTGTCAGTTTTAGAGACCTTTATGCAGAGGAGCCAAATTATTGATACTTGTGATTTCTTTTGATGAATAACCTGCCTGTGTTGTGCAGATACGGCCTGAAGTTTCAGAATCGGAGCCATATTCATCAAATAGATGAAATAATCTACTTTATCACAATTACTATATTTTGCTTTTGGCAATGCTGATTTCACACATCCCTATAAGACAGAGTTTATAGGTGTGTCTTTTGAGGCTGTCATATTTTATAGATTTGCTCTGTCTTTCCAAACACAAATGCCCTAATAACTTGGTGCTTAATAGTTGGAAACGATACAAGCTATCATAGGTATAGAGATAACATTAAGATGTCTTCTAAGGGAAAAAAGAATGTACCTAAGACAGAACTTTTTCCCCGTTACCTGTGAAACACTGGTCAGGAATGTTAGTGATGACTCAGGAAGGTAGCTAAACAGGTATACGTGTGTGGCTAGGAGTTTTATTATGAGACGGTATTTCCTTCTTTGTTCTTCCAATCACCCACTTGATTATTTTTATTTTAGCTTTATTGAGGTGTAATTGACAAAGGAAATTGTAAGCTATTGAAAGTGTATGTGATGATTTGATAGGATTTCTCCCATGAAGTTAATTAACATGTCCATCACCTCATGTTTATCTTTTTTTTTTTGTGATGAGAACAATTAAGTTCTACTCTCTTAGCAAATTTCAGTTAAACAATATATTATCAGCTAGAGTCACTGTGTAATACATGAGAACCTGAGACCTTCATCTTGCAACTGGAAGTTTGTACCTGTTATCAAACTCTCCCCATTCTCCCCCCCCCTCCACCAAGTCCCTGGCAATCACTTTCCTACTCTCTGTTTCTGTGGATTAGACTTTTTATTTTTTAAGATTCAACATGTAAGTGATACTCTGAATATTGGTCTTTCTCTGTCTGGTTTATTTTATGTAGCATAATGCTCTCCTGGTCCATCCATATTGTTGCAAATGATAGTATTTTTGTCTTTTTTAAGGCTGAATAATATTCCACTGTACATATATATACCACATTTTCTTCATCCATTCATCCACTGATGGGCACTTAAATTGGTTCCTGTTTTGGCTGTTGTGAATAATGCTGCAGTGAACATGGAAGTTCAGACATCTCTTCTAGATCTCTTGTTTCCTTTGGATATATTCGCAGAGGCTGGTTGCTGGATGAAATGGAGTTCTGTTTTAAATTTCTTGAGGAATCTCTGTGCTGTTTTTCACTGTAGCTGTGTCAGTTTGCATTTCTACTAACAGTGTACAGTGATTCTCTTTTCTCCACAGTTTTCCCAGAATTTGTTACCTTGTGTCTTTTTGATAAGAGCCAGAGAGCATATTTCTCAAAAACAAAAGAAAACAAAAAGGCCTCCTGAAACAAGAGGCTGGAAAAGCAGAGAGCATTAGATTTGTCTAAATGCAGAATATATGTTCAGTTAAACAGTATGATGTGGACAGCATGTGAGTTGTGATATCAGACAAGCTTACTTGATGTGTTATACCCTAAAAAGAGTGAAAAAAAATGACAGAATTAAAGCAACAGTATTTTGCCTGGCACAGTAACTCTCAGAGATGGTGACTATTTGGTTGACTTGCAATTGCAAATTAATGTAATATTTCAAAATACAATCTCATCCTGAAGAAAATGCTAAAGAAAATGAACCATTAATGTTTATTCAGAGCCCCACTATACGGTTGTGGTTTTGTTTATTAATAGCCCCTTAGAAATCTCCCCAACAAAGACCTGCTAACATGAAGAAAGCCCTAACACTTGGAAGTTTCAGTATTCCCAGTGCTTTCCTGCCCAGCTCAGATCTTTCTACTTTCTCAAGGGGCAGTTTCTTGTTCCAGAAGGCATGAGGTTAGGAGACCGAGCTTGGGGGTGGATGGATGTGAGTCGCTGCAAGCCAGATGGTGGACAGATGTGGGCAGCTTCAGAGGGAGGAGGGCAGCCCTTTCCTCTAGGATATAAAGTTGATTATCAAACAAGAAGCAATCAAGGTGATAGTCACTAACATTGCTGTAGGGAAATTTTAGCCAGCTCTGTTTGGAAAACATTCCTTCCTTCCGGCTTCTTTGTTTCTTAATTCTGGTGCTGTTGATGACTAAATTCAAAGGAATCTCACATTTATTCACAAGCCATAATTGTGTAGTGGAAGAAAAACCACAGCTGTCTTAATAACTCCGCAAGCTCTCCTGCACGTCCATGGTCCTGCGCTTGTGTGATGATCTCAGTTTCTAGCTTTGTGGTTGCTGTTTCTATACCTGTGTGTTCGTTTGCATTCTGCTGCCTTATGTTTCCATACGGTATCACTATTAATACTGTAAGTGATATTTACTGGCATTAATGGTCGCATTACCCAAATTGTCAACTAAACGTAAGCGTCCTAATTTGAAGTCGCTACAACAGTCACTTCTCATCGCGCCAGTTAACGTGCTCCTGTTTGTGACACTGGTGATAAGAGTAATCTGAACAGTGAGAAAAATGGTTTGTTAGTTGCTGGGTGGCATCTGCTCTACATTTATGCTTAAAATATTTTTTGTTTTTTTTCCATTTAATTCTTAACTTGGGCTTAAATCAGTGGGATTTATATAATAGAAAATATGAACTGTTGCACTCGTGGGGGAAAATTGGGTGTTGCGGTCTATTGTAATAATCTATATGCAGGCAGTTTACTGCATCAGAAATACATAGAAGCTCTTCCATGGAAATAGAAGCCTGCTTATACAAGCCATTGTCTTTCTTTGGTATAGGCATGCTTTGTAATTATATTGAATTATTAATACACTACAGTTCATAATCCTGCCAAACTTTTTGCGGCTTCCCAGTGTGTGACTTTTTGTTTGTTTTCATAATAGACTTCAAATCTTTTTGAGCAGTGCAGTCTGTCAAGGAAAAAAAAGATCATATTTGGGATTAGCCAAAAGCGCTTAATTCTAGTTTGTAGCAATTACTCATCTTTGTTGTTTTAAAACAATCTTATTCTATATATTTCCTTCTATATATTAATATCAATTTCTTTCCTAACAGCTTGTCATAGTTTACTGTTCTTTATTTTTGTTGCTTTCGTTATTAACATTCCAGAATTGTTTCATTTATTATAGAATAATATCAGACATGCTTGTCCCAGGTTTTTTTTGTATTTTTCAACTCATAGACACAAACCTTAAAATGGCATTATATTTATTTTTTCTCATATCCCTCATCTTCAGGGGTTGCACCCTGGGGTAGGCTAAATAGTTGTTGTGCAGGTATGACTGTGGTCTAATCCCTGGAACCTGTGAGTGTTACTTTGCACAGTGAAACACCCTGCATGTGTGATTAGAGCTCTTGGAGGGGGGAGTGTCCTGGCTATCTGAGGGGTCCCAGTGTAATCGCAAGGCTCCTTGGAGAGGGAGGGGGAAGATTGCATCGTAGCAGTGGGTGTGATGAAAACAACGCGAAGTGGGATTGACACCTGGTCCAGGAATGCAGGTGGCCTCGAGATGCTGGGAAAAGCAAGGAATTGGGACTCTCCTCAGAGCCTCCAGAGGCAACCTGCCCTGGGGACACCTTGGCTTAAGCCCAGGAAGTCTGATTTTGATGTTCTGAGCTCCAGACCCATAAGGTGATAATTTGCCATGTTCTTGAATTCCCTAAGTTTTTGCTAATTTTGTTAAAGCAGCATGAGGGAACTGATACACACACTGATGAACAGTAGTTAACAATTTTTTTTCTCCTAAATTCTGTTGGAGGATGATCTGATTACATATGACTTTCTCCCAAATGCTGCTGGCAGGTTACCTGATTATGTATATTGCTTTTTCCATAGGTGGAGATGCCAAAAATAACCAGTAGTTTTTTGTTCAATCATTACTAAAAATTCTCACTCATGAAAGTCAGTCATAAGGATGTTGTTTGAAAGAGAAGCTATGCTTTTAGTAGTTAAAATATCCTATATTTCTGTCTCTCTGTCAAAGTTCCTTTTTAATGGATCTAGGCAAATAATGTATAAATGAAGAATAATATAATCCTTAAAAATAAAATGAAGAATAATATAGTTCATCATGGATTCTTTCCTCTTTGCCCTGTGTCTCCTAGCTAGACTATTCGGAAACATTGGTGGTTAGACATTGTAACGAGTCTTGTACAGCTGACCCCTGAACAACACGAGTTTGAAGCACACAGGTCCACTTTTGTGCAGACTTTTTCACTCTGATACTGTATATGCTCTGCATACTACATGATCGGTAGTTGGTTGGCTGACTCCATGGATAGAGGGGCTGACAATGAAGTTACATGCAGACTTCTGATGGCACCGTAGGTCAGGACTGCTAACCCCCTGCATTGCTCAAGGGTCAGCTGTGTTAGACAATGGGATGAGGATGAGAACTGTCCCAGTTTTATTTCCACCTTCCAGTAATTTGTCATTATCAATTGCTATAGAAGATTGAATTAATGGTGTAAATCATGCTAGACAAACAGCCTAACCTGTCAAAACATCATAGAAATGATTCCTTCACTATGTTTAACAGAAGCATGTCGGGCACTTTGTTTCTATCCAGTCCAGTGGACTGCTCCTCTTGCAGAGTTTATTGTTTGGTGTGGCATCATTGCATCCCCCTTGCAGGCACCCCCTAATCAAAATGGAATACAGGCATAAGGCTCGGAAAATTTGAATATTCATAACATGTTATTAATATTTAATGGCAACTATTTAAATATGGCATATTTAGAAAAGTAGATAAAATATAACCTAAGGATTTTTACTGACATTTTGTTAACTTGCAGTTCTTACATGACACTTCTAACCTCACTAAGTACTAAATTTATATCCTTTCAAATCAGGCATATAACAGCTCTATTGACAGAACTTTAATTATAATCCTGCCAGATGCTATGAGAGCTGATCTTCTTTATTGCCTTGAATGCCATTTTTAAAATCATAATGTAAAGGAAACAAATGAGTAAAGATTGCATATATGAGAGTTAGGTAAAAATTACAAGTAGTTAGAAGACACAAAATATAAATAAACAGTTCTTAATATTAAAACATCATTAATGAAACTAACCAGTTCTAATATCTTCTTGTGAAATGTTTTATTGCCTTGAAGGAGTAGTTTAATTTGAGTGTTAATTGGTGCTGAAAATGTTGGAGGACATCCATTTTCCAAATGTGACTATTAGTGTGCTGTTTGGAATGGACAATGGTAGTATTTGTCACCAAGTTCTTTAAAAACAATTGAAATTTCCCACTGATAAAAGAAGTCTGTTCTGATGGGAATTTGGTCTTTGTGAAAAAAATGCTAGAGCTGTAATTATAGTGATTGAATCATTTAAAGTGAAAACAAATAGATTTCAAAGTTGGTTATCTTAATATAAAGCATTTGAAATGCCAATAACTGGCAATTATTTAGAAATGATCATAAAATATTAACCAAAGCATGCTCACTAATAAGCTTTTATCTTTTAATGAATGTTGAGCTAAAGTGATTAATTAAAATTGTAAAAATTTTTAAACAGTCTTAAAGATGTATAAGCGTGCTGTAACTTGTATTGAACATAACAGTATACAGCTACATAGCTAATAGAAAAGCATCTTGGAAGCACTTCTGTAACAAGGTAATACATAATGACCAAGAATGATACAGTGCAGTAAGCCATTCCCAGTTTTTCGGTGATATTCATGGAATACAACTCCGGAGCTCTACTGAAAAGTAAAATTTAGAAAAAGATTCCGGTGGAGACTCAAAGCTAATGGTATATTGAGCTTACACCAGTGTCGCTGAAAACAAGGCATGTTCAGGAGGTGCTCAGAAAACCTACTTTAGCATCAAGATTTGTGACCTAGAACTGGATTACTGTTGAGGATCATTATAGGTCGATCTGCACAGAAGAGACCAAACCCAATGAATTAAACTATAGGCAGGATTTTTTGTTTTTCGGAAGCAAAATCCTATTCATCATAATTACCAACATTATAAAAGAGTAACTACATAAAGTATGTTCTCCTAATAAGACAAAATACTTGTTTAGCGCTTAATAAGCCCAGAAGAAGTTCATGTACCTTGTTAATACTTCCTCATTTACTCCTTATAAAGACCCCGTCTTGTGGGTGTATTACTATTCTCTCCATCTTGTAGGTAGGAAACACTGTCCTCTGTTCACATCTTAATCCTCTGCCATCTTACTTCTGATGTGCCACTCTACCAGAAGGGTTTTTGCTGAAGTCCTCCGCGGCTTCCTCATTTGCTGAAAGTGTTCAGTTTGATTGGACTTGACCTTCAATGGCACTTGGTGCTGGTGGCCATCCTAAAGCTTTGGACTCTGGTGAAATCACATTCTCAGGGTTGCATGTGTTTTTTTGTTTTTTTGTTTTTTCCTCAGACTTCTAGCCAGCCCTTTAAATGCTTGTCCTTCCCTGGGTTGTTATATTTTCCCTGTGTTCCTTCTACAAGTTGTAATACTGGACAGACTCTTCTTCGTCTTGATTTCTGGGGATAATGTTTTCAAGGTTCATTCATGTTGTAACATGTATCAGAATGTCATTCCTTTTTATGGCTGACTAATATTCCACAGGGTATATGTCTATACCACACTTTGTTTACCTGTTCCTCTGTTGATGGACACTTGGGTTCTTTCCACCTTTTGACTACTGTGAATAGGGCTGCTGTGAAAGTGGGTGTGCAAATATGCATTGTACTTTTTCCTTTTAGTTCTTTTGCACAGTTCTAGGAGTGGAATTGCTGGGTCATATGGTAATTGTATATTTAAGTTTTAGAGAACAAAGCATAATTTTTTAAAAGGTTAAGAACATACATATTGTGAGGACATGCCAGTGATTTATTTAACTCATTAATGAGGGAACGGGCAAGATAGTTGGACTGATTCAGTGGAGAATTCAGGAGGCTGGAGTGAAAGAACACTGAAATTAAGTTGCTAAATTAGATACAATTGTTAATGTTCCACAGGGCAACACAGGCTTATCTTTGGGAATATCTTTCCTGCCTGGCAGAAATCATTTGCATCTCTCCCAGACAAAAATCATTTGTAATTTATCAATCTTCTTGAAGTTACATAATTATACAGAGTCTGGGCCCTAATCCCCAGAAAATATCAAGTCACACAAAGTTACATTTTCCTAGGAACCACACAGCCCTTAGGTGGGCCCGTTAGGCAGTGCTTAGTGTGATGTTGAAAGAGCCATCTTTTTGCCTGTCTCCAAATTTTGAGTGCATTTTTCTTAACTTTTTATTTATTCCCTTTCATTTTGTCTACAGTAATTTTTGCATTTCCCCTTTTAAGTAGACTTTATTTTTTAGAGTAGTTTTTGGCTCACAGCAAAAGTAAGTGAAAGTATGGAGATTTCCCATAAGCCCTTTACCCCCAAACCTGCAGAGCCTCCCCCACCATCAATACAGGACTCCCCATTGACATGTCACCACCTAAAGTCCAAAGTTTACCTTAGGGTTTGCTCTTGGTGTTAAACATTTGGTGGGTTTCAACAAATATATGATGACATGTATTCATCATTATAGTATCAAACAGAAGACTTTCACTGCTCTAAAGGCCCGATGTTCTCTGCCTGTTCCTTCTTCTCTCCCCTCATCCCCTGGCAGCCACTGAGCTTTTACTGTCTCCATAGTTTTGTCTTTTCCAGAATGTCATAAACTAGGAATCACACAGTGTGTAGCCTTTCCAGATGGGCTTCTCTCACTTAATAATATGCATTAAGGTTCCTTCATGTCTTTTCATGGCTTGATAGCTCATTTATTTTTAGCCCTGAATAATATTCTAGTGTCTGATGGACCACAGTTGATTTCCCCAGTCACCCACTGAAGAGTATCTTGGTTGCTTCCAAGTTCTGGCAATTATGACTAAAGCTACATGCAGTAAATCCCCATGTGCAGGTTTTTGCGTGGACATGGTTTTCAGCTTTTTGGGTAAATATCAAGGAGAGCAGTATAGTAAAGACTATGTTTAGTTTTGTAAGAAGCTGCCAAACTGCCTCCCAAAGTAGCTGTAGCATTTTGATTCCCAGCAGCCATGAGTCAGAGCTCCGGTTGCTCCACATTCTCACATCCATTTGATGTTGTCAGTTTCTGGATTTTGGCCATTGTAATAGGCGTGTAGTGATGTCTCATTGTTTTAATTTGCAATTTCTTGACATCAAATGACATGGAGCATCTTTTTAAATTATTATTTGCCATCTGTATGTCTTCTCTGGTGAGGTAACAGTTAAGATCTTACACTCAGTTTTTTAAATTGGGTGGTTTGTTTTCTTATTGTTCCTTTTTTAAGTCCTCTGTATATTTTCTTGTCTTGATTTTAACTCCTGCCTTTCCGCTGATCATTCCAAAACCTGTCTCTTGCTCTGGCCTCTTTAGTGATGGTCTTGATTATTTTAGCTGTTTTCTGTAGCTTGATAATTAGTGATTCCTTTGTGTTGTTGATGAAATGCTTAAGACACAGTGACTTTTTGCTTCCGTCTGTCCTGACATCACCACCTGTTTAAAGGCTGCCCACTCTTCAAGAACTTCCTCAGATTCACATTCTGTAGCCTTTCCTAATTTCTGGTGTCTGAAGTGACTGTCTGTTCTCTCAACAAATATCATCCAGTGTCTGAAATGATCATTTATTCTCTCAACAAGTATCATCACCCTTAAAGTCCTTGCCAGTTATTTTTCAGTTAATCATCACTCCCCGTGGGTCTGGGCTTCAAGCTTTTATCCCACTCAGACTGGTGGTGCAGACCTGTGAACACAGGAAGCCCTTGAGGTGTAACTACTGAATGAATGAACGGATGGAGGGAGGGAGGAAGGATTGCTTCACATAGTACAACACAACTGACCGTTAACTGAGCCGCATTTGTCATCGTTCAATTTAGCCTGGAACGTAATTGCAGGTGGACGTTCTGTTGGTCTGTAAAACAAGTTTACCATTTGTAGTCAGTGTGTCTTAAGTCACTGAAATCTGAATAATAGTCCAGAAATCTCAGCTTTGTTTTCTAGTTCTGTACTGCATTGCTCTCTGTATGGCTAGCAGCGAGCATAGTGCTTGACACCTAGTGCACAAAAACTGCCAACTGGTGATAATAGATATATTGATAATAATACTAATAATACATATAATAAAATCAGTTATCTCTTTTGAGTATTCTCTTTGTACCAGATTTCGTGCTTTCTTTAGGTACAGCATCTCATTGAGTTCTTGTAAATAACTGGGGACTATTTTTATTGACAGGGGATATGAGACTTAGAGAGGTTAAATAACTCGCCTTAGACCACACAGCAGGACATAATTCAGACTGAACTTGTCTAACTTCCACGATCCTTTATGTCTCAGTGTAGATGTCAGTTCACTAAGTTCCTTTTAGCTGTTCCTTAGAGTCTAGATTAGAGGTCCCGTTGCAAACTGTTTCTTTTTACATAGTCTTCTTCAGATTGTTTTTATACTTGATTGATTTGTCAACATCCCTTAGAGTTACTTCTGTGAAGCCGAGAAGTAACCACAGCTGCACGCTTCCTACCCAGAGCGTGTAAAGAAATATGTGGTTAACATTCAACTTTAGAGCTGAGTGACCGCCAACCGATCACCGAGGGACTTAGGAAGAACTTAGATAAATGTTCTCCAGAAGTGCCCAGTGTACTCTGTGGTTGGATTCTCAAGTGTGTAAAAGAGAAAAGAAACTAACTTTTTTATATAACAAGTACTATATTAATCGTTTACACTGAGTAACTTATTTATCACATTAAGATATTAGTATTCCCTTTTTTTTTTTTTAATTTAGAAACCGAGTTTAGGGAGGTTAAGAAGCTTGCTCAGGGTCTTCTAAGATGCAGAGCTGAGGTTTGAACCAGGACCTTTCTATGCCCAAGTGTGTGCTGACTCCATTATACTAGGCTTTATACTTTAATTAACATAAATTTTTAAAAGTTGTATATGGTGGTGTGTTACTAACTCAGGTCCTTGGGCTCTTTAATCAATAGAAATAGGTAAGAGGCCAGACAAGGAATTCAGGCCAGGCTTTACTGGGACCCCTGTGGGGAGTGCAAGCTGGTCCCTTAAATGCGGTGAGGGTGCGGGTGGGTCCAGGGATGGAGCTGGAGGGGTGGCTTGGGTAGCCTGCCCACCCCCGTTGTGGTCTGAGTGCAGGGATCATGCCCATTACCCTTCCATTGCTCCCTGAACCTCAGAAGTGCTCATTGGTTTGTGGCCTTTTTGTATCTTATTCATAATTTGCTGCAACTATGCATGTGTGCAGTTATTTTTAGCCCCTTAGAGTTTCTTTGTTTTCTGTTGCTCAAGCATATGTTTGTCTGTAGCAAAGGGTCCCAGGTGCCAGCCTGTTTCAGATACATAGAATAAAAAGGGGTTTGACTATAAATTAAAATGTTCTTATATCATTTGTAATTTTGTAGTTTTTTCCCCCCAGACGGGTTTTATTTTGTCAAAGTCTCTGATGCTGTGTAGGGCTTTAATCAGCTTTCGGCTGATTAAAATGAACTTTGAACTTAATAACTGATAAATGACATGAATATATTCTTGGATTGTGTGGAAACATTGATTAGAAGCCTTTAGAAATCAGAAAGGATTTTGAAAAATAGGATTTCCAAGTCAAGAAGGATTTAGAAAAATGAACTTCACCTGGTAAAACACTATTAAAATTGCTTTAAAAACTTTAAAAGAAAAGTAATGTTGCTGTATAATTTAAGATGCATTAACCATACCATTTTGGAAATAGGTGGGGCATAGAATCCTGCTCCCAAAAGAATGTAGGCATCTGTGGAGATTTTAAGGGGAATTCAGTATGTGTGGGGATTTTAAGGGAATTCAATATAATGCTGGCTTAATTTCTGAAGTTCCACCCCAAGCATTACAAGATGGCTTCTTTTTTTAATTATGCAAAATATGCTGCAGTTAAAGATTAACATTGCTTTAATTCCTGTTAGCTATCTTGACTAGTATTGTAAAATATTGGTATAATGTCTTTAGAAGTTGATTGCTAAGAAGCAAAATGTAGTCATTTGGGGTCTAGATAAAGAATACCAATGAGACTTTAATATTATATTTCTATACATAAATCTAGCATTCTATTAAGGGAAGAAAACCTAATGTTAGGCTAAAACAGAGCATCCTGATTTTAGAAGCCACACTGGCAGAGTTGCTTGAGTGTACACCCAGATACTGCTGAAAGACTCTTGTCAAGTATACGGCAATGTCTCCTCTGTTATTTTGTTTCTTTGTGACCCATCCCTGTGTCTGGAGGGGATTTGTGGTAGATGATAATGACAGGTTACAGTGTAGTAATTAACTAGCAGGCACACCCGAGCCGAGCCGTAGCCTTGAGAGTCATAGCAGGAGGTGAGAGTGCACTGAGCCCACTGGCTGCAGGACGTCGCTTTCAGCTCTCGGGCTGCCAGACAGAAGAAGCGTGATGACAGACGTGAAGGGGTCCTCCCCAGCAACAGGAAGCACAGACGGGCATCAGGAGAGCACTGTCATCAGTAGTATATAGATAAACAAATAAAATGGCATAAAGAGGGAAAAAATCCTTTTTAGTATCTGCATGCAGTGGTCCCTGACCAAAGTTAGAGACCATGGCTTTAATAACAAGCTTATAAAAGATACATTGGCCACCTCATGGTTGTTTTTTATACTGACTTTAATTACAAGTTAAGGACGTAGGATTTTGTCATAATAACTGTGAATGCATATGGTAAACACTGTGGTTTTAAGTTTTAGTCTTTGATGACTTACCTTGATAAGATACAGTAGTTACAGGAGGTAATAAAATTGCCTTTAATGTATATCGTTTTAGAATACCAGTCATTTTGGCTGGTGCGTACAAGGAGGCTTTTTAGCAAATAATAATTTGAAATTGAATACGGTTGAATGCAATGCCAAGTGGATATCAACTGCGTGCTTTAGCTAAGCTAGCATAATTGGAATTTTATTAGAAAATGGTCCTACTGTGTATTTCTTCTTAAGTGGAAGGCGATGCATGTTTTTGTGGAATGAAAAACACTTTGGTCAGGAAGCAGCGCTGTGTCTGCTGGAAGGCTGACCCTGTGAGGTAGACAGGCCTTTGCCTGGACACGTTCTGAGCTGATTTCTGTAGTTGCCGCAGTCACAGTCAGAGGTGACATGATCACTTAAGTCCCATTATGAAATTTTTTAAATAACTATTGGGGGAGGGGGAGGTAATTAGGTTTATTTATTTATTTTTAATGGAGGTACTGGGGATTGAACTCGGGACCTCGTGCCTGCTAAGTGTGTGCTCTACCCTTGAGCTATGACCTCCCCACCCTGGAAAATGTTACCTTCGTTCTCGTCTGCCAGTGGTACAGATGTGTTCAGTGTCAGCTTAGAGCATCCTTAATTGGTTTGACTTTGGCACTTCAAAACCACCTGCATGTGAGTTTTAATAATCAGTTTATATTAGGTGTCGATGTTTTTATAAACATCAAGTTTAGCTGTAGGATGTGGGTGGATTAAGTCTTTTTTCCCTGTCTGTAGTTCAGTAAATGTTTGTTAATGATTCTGTGCTTCACCCTTCTCTGGTTACTGGATAGAATCTGAAGGAGTAAATTTCTCAGATTTTTTTGAGGGTCACTGCCTATTGCTAATGCTTCATTTTATATTTGATGCCTATGCAAAGTTTATGCGTTTGTTTCCTATAAATAGATTAGGTCTTATTATTTAATAAAAGATAATCTATCACCTCTTCGTATTTAATTGTTTGGATTTTGACTTGATATCTATGGTCTGATTCATTTTGATCATGTCAACAGGGTATGGATAAATAGTATTATGTGAGTTTGGAATGGTTGAAAATAAGGTTGCTGAAACCCAAGGTAATTTATGCCTTGAACACTCTGGTGCGTATTCTGAGTTCAGTATACAAAATTAAAATCAAAACACCCGAATGTAAGACCACAATGCGGAGTTGGACTACACATGCCAATAACCCAGTGTGCCCCGGAACCGCGTTTCAGTGGGAAGGCCAAGCTGTAGTAAGGTTAAACATGTTCCTAGGCTCACATATTCTTAAAATGTATATGTCTTCATAGAACTCAACTTTTACAAAGTTTTAAAGTTAGGGCTTTGGAGATAGGCCAAAAAAAAAAAATCAGCGACTTAGTGGATTTCAAAACGTTTTCCTACTATGTTGAATCTAACTTAACAGATACAAATTTTGCATGTAGTCTCATCTGATTTGCATAATCTCAATCTTGTTTGACAATCTCTCTATGATCACTGACATATCTGAGTGGTCAAGGGTAGTTTTACTTTTTCTTAAGTGTATGTATAATACATGTGTTATATATATATATAGTTTTATATACATATAAATTATTTTGTATTCTGCTACTTTAGTAAAAGACAAGTGAAATATTTTCTTTCAGCTTCTTAACTATTTTTAACTAAACTTCATTCCACATTTTGGAGAATAATGGTAATATTTAGTAGTGTGTGTGCTTTTTAGGGCAGCACCAGCTAGTCCGCTGGTATGACTGGTATTTTATTACAGAAGAGCAATTATCAATAAAATTATATTCTGACGTTTGAACTGGCAAGTGCTTGGGGAATGTCTGAGAGGGTAATTAGACAGACACAGGGGTCTTTTTAGCGCTAGTGACCACGCTGTTGTAATCCTGGTTGATGTTGGAAGAGCAGCCCTATTTGTGCTGCTGATCACTGAGCCATTTTCATTGGTCCTGAGCACAGTCTTAAAAGTAGCAATCAACAGACGCATGCGCACCTAATTTCTTTCCCCCCAGGATTACAGAGTTAACATCTTCCTGAGACAGAAATGGAACGACCCCAGGCTGAAGCTCCCTAGTGATTTTCGGGGCTCAGATGCACTGACGGTGGATCCCACAATGTACAAGTGTCTGTGGAAACCCGATTTATTTTTTGCAAATGAAAAAAGTGCCAATTTTCATGATGTAACCCAGGAAAACATCCTCCTCTTTATTTTTCGGGATGGAGATGTCCTTGTCAGCATGAGGTACTTTTATCTTTAATACATGTAGATTTATCTTTGCCTTTTAAAATTAGCGTGTCACAGAGGAATGCATTAGACGAGTCCTGAGACCTCTGTTTCTACTTTCAGGTTATCCATCACTCTTTCATGCCCTTTGGACCTAACCTTGTTTCCCATGGATACTCAGCGTTGCAAGATGCAACTTGAGAGCTGTATGTACAACTGACCGTAAATGACTGTAGAAATAAAAGTGCTTAAAATTTCTAGGCCATACATGCTACTCATACCTTAGATAACAATGGTAAAATGAATGCTTCTGATTACAAATAGGCACTAATTTATTTCAGGGAATTACAGTTATTCTTTAGCTCTGTTATTTGTGCTGAGATAGACACGTCCTTTTGGTACTAGGTTTTTATTTCCGCTGAGTTGTTGTGGCTGTGGGTGTGCACGTCTGACTGACTCCAGTTGCCATCTTCATCTGAATTAGTCATATAGGCAAGGCAAAGGGGGCAATGATGTCCTAATAACTTTACTAATGTTAAAACCACATTTTTCAGAGCAGCGGAAAATTTGGAAAACATTGCAAAATATTATCTAAATCCCACCAAGCATTCATTGTCTATGGATCTGTAAAAAAATTATGTTTTACAAAATTGGATTTTGGATTTTCTATATTTCTATGATCATGTATTTTTCAGTTTCTAAAAGATGTACTAGAGGTATTTATTGAGATGATTCTCTCTAAAATATATTAGTTAATTTTCTATGAAGCTTATCACATTAAAAGTAGGCAAAAAGGCTTGAAAAATTAACAACAGTTAATTAACAATTAATTAATGTAAAGAATCTTAAGCCTGAATACCTGCATACCATGACCTTTTTCTACAAAGAATGGCCCTGTAAATGTCCTGCATGTGCCTGCTAAATGATGCTTTCAAGTAATTTAGTGGTTATTTGTTGTTGTTTTTCAATTTACTGAAGTTGGATCCTGAATTTGAACAATATTTATTGCTTTCTAACTGGAACATATGAGATTTTGCAGACTTAAGTGTTATGTTTGTACATGTTTGTACACGTGTTATAGACACACGCCTGTGTGTCAATCTGTATTTGTATAAATAATTCCAAATGTGTATCTACATTCAGTTCTATTACTAGATACACTGAAATATTGCTTTAAAAAATGCAGGCATGTTAGGGTTGAAGGGTAGGTTGCAATGTGCCGTGAATCCCACAGGATCCTTGAGGAGTAGCCGGGTCCCTCCGCCCCCAGTGTGGCCCCGGGAGGCTGCCGGGATGGAATCCTGTCCCTTGGAGGGGTTTGTTTTATGGCTTTCCTCTGGCAGTGCAACTCTTTAGGGAAGTTGGTAGTTAATCCTTCAAAAAACTAAGTGTTCTGGTGCTTAAGTTTCTTTAAAAATCTCTGCGTAGTGTGTTGCATGATTGTAAATGTATCCATTCAGAAAGCTAGGATCGTTTATTTATTACTTGTTTATTGATGACGATTCAGAAATCTGACATTGAAAAATGTGCTACCGTTTATGACACGCTCAGATTTTAACCGTGTGCGCTAACCCAATTATTTTAGCTTGTCCTTTCTTTAAGCCAATTATCTGTAAGTTTTGTGCTAATATTTTCATTTGTGACCATAGATTTTTTTACCTCTTGACTTTTTAAGAAAAGTTTCATATAAAAGAGCCAATTATTTTGCCATTTCAAGGTTTAACATTTGGATTATTGAAATATTAAAGAAGTGTTAATAATTATATTTCAAACTAATATTTTATTTATGCATTTCTGTTTCTAGTTGGTTACACAACTGATGATTTACGATTTATCTGGCAGTCAGGGGACCCTGTTCAGTTGGAGAAAATCGCCTTGCCTCAATTTGATATTAAAAAGGAGGATATTGAATATGGTAACTGTACAAAATACTATAAAGGCACTGGTAAGTAAGAGTCTTTGAACAAGACCAAGTCCTGTTTCAAAGTTAACATTTGCTAAGGACAAAAGAGACAATGCTAGTTAAAAAATAAGTTCAGTTTTTATAAATGCACTATCTTTACTTTCATATATTTAAATTTTTTATAAAACTACAGTTACTAAAGTTAATTTTTTTATTCCTAGATAGTTTTGCTTTTCTTATGCAATTCTGGATAACAAGAGGTTTTCAGTTTTTTTTTTTTATTTTTGTAACATGAACTTTCCAGCTGTGGTCTTCTTAGATATCGTCAAGAAATTCTACTCTGGCAAGATTCACATTAGGGCCAAACATTATGGATATAAACAATGTAAGCCATATATTTGCCTGCTGTCTTTTGGGCAGTTTTTTGATATTTATTGACTCATATTTTTAATTTTTCAATGCATTCATCTTATGTTGTGCAGGGAGCAATAAGCCTGTGAAATAATTCGACATTAGTAAATATTTCCTGTATGATAATCTTGGCCTGGGTTAGGGAAGTTCCACAGAGTAACCTGCTTCATTAGATTACATCAAGCTTTACAGAAATGAAAATACAATCCTCACTAATCAGTACTTTCATTATATGATTAGTGAGTCTCCCCTGGTAGCCATAGGTTCTTGAGGGCCTTAGATAATCACGTATAGTGCTGTCTCCCTTAGTAATATAAATCAAGAGGTGATGGACTGAATTTTGATCATTGCATTCACACTAACAATCAGCCTAACTTGTAAATCACCACTCAGTTTTAATTCTGTATCTAGAAGTAAATCATGACCAAGATATTCAGGAATAGATACAGCATTTAAAGGTGAAATGTATTGCAACATTTATGATGACTTTGCAAAGATAAAAATGTCTGGGATAACTGGAAAATTTAGAGAGGTCAGGTGTTTGAACTAAGACGCTGCCATCTTGACATCACTGAGGACAAAATGTGATTTAAAACATTCCTGTTAACATTAGAACCAAAGGTAGAGTGAACAGTTGCACATTTGCCTGGTAATAAACGTGGCACAGGCCAACTTGGCGATGAAGTTAGTCTTGGCATCTGCTGTCGCTAACTTTCAAATAAATGAACAGATTATTTAACATTTATATATAAGTCGTCCCTTCTCTTATAGGACTTGAACTATTTTAGGACAAGAGAGAAACTATCAAGTATAAGTGCTGAAAGAACTACCACGGTTTAAAAGGACAGACTGAGAGCTCTTAAACCTGCGACCATCAAAGTGCTCAATGAAGAAGTCACTGCCGCCTTGACTGTTAGATATGGAAGTAGTCTTGATAATTCTTGCAACTCACCTAGTAATGAAAAAAACAAACTTGAAAGCCGAGAGTTTTTTGCAGGGGTTGCGGATAGAAATCTATTTAATAGAGGTGTTTGAGTTCCTGCTCTCTCTCAGGCGTTGTTTTAAGTGCTTTGCAGGAATCCTACAGTTTAATCCTCACAAGCATCCTCTGGAATCAGTACGTTTGCTCTCTCTGGATCACCCATCAGGCGGACACTTGCCCACGGCGTGCTGTTACTATGAGCGCTGTGCTGGGACTGTGAGTCTGACGTGTCCTCTGTGTCCAGGCCTGTCACGCTCGGAAATGTCAGTTCCCACATCAGTCTATACACTTACCATTTCAAAATTAAGAGTCTCAAAATTGTTTTGAGAAATTTGAAATAGCCTTTACTGAAGTTTTAGACTTCATCTAGAGATGACAATAAAACTAGTCATTTTATTTCTCACTTTATATAATTTAAAATTACATAATAGCATTGGAAATCTGGGGCGTAGGGGGCGTAGGTGTTAATTTCTTCACTTTTAAGCCCCATGCTTAAAAATCTCCATCAGGAGACTCAGTAGTGAATAAAGGACAAATCTCTACTCTTTTATAGATCCAAACATAGTAAGCAAATAAAGTAAACATAATATATATAATATAAATATTATGTAATTTAGTTCAAAGAAGGAATTAAGAAAGTGTGCTGTGAAAAAAAAAAGAAAGAAGAAAAAAAGATGTGCTGTGGTAGAGAATATTTTGGAAATTGCCCAAGATTTATGATAAGTAAATCTTTCATAGATGTCTTATGGTATTTTTTGAGTTATCATAAATAAGTCACTGGTATCTCATTAGCTACAGAAAATAACAGCAACAAAAAACTCACGGCTAACGTAATAGTAGTTGACACTGTGTTTCAGTAAACACGCTTTATCCGCATTTATGTGAATCATGAAAGAGATACCAGCAAAACATTTTAATGTTTGGATAGTACTTAGAAATGTATTTAGGAAAATAAAACATTCAAAATATATGGACTGCTTCACAATGTAGACTAGTGGAAAAGATACAGAGAGTGACATATAAAATGATGGCCCGTATTTTCTTTAATTTGGACAAAATTATCAAATAATGCTTTGGCTTGAAGTTTATTAAGAATTATGTTTTTTATAATTACAATAACTATACATGTGGAGAACTATATGGGTAAACAAGTATGGTAGAAATTCTTAAAATTGGAAGCCTGAGTGAATAGCGATCAAATCCACCCCCGCAGGAAATAGAGAGTAAATTGAATTTGCCGATGAACAATATAACAGTACCAGGAAGGGATCAAAAAGGATCAAGAAATGTTTCTCATAATAGTTTACGGAGCAGATCGTGGTGATATCCAAGCATGTATTTTTACTGCCAAATGTATGCAAGTCTTGGAAGTTCCCCCTGCGGATGCCTTGGGGAAGGGACTTGGAAACGTGTTTTGGATGAAGGACTCTTGGTACCTAAGCTGTCATTTAAGCCTGGGGCGATGGGTGTCAAAATCCGCATTAAAGTGAGCGGCTTCATAGCAAACTGTTGTCATATTTATGATGACTTAGGCCCCCAAATACACAATTAGTCCTGTGAGCCCTTCCCTGTTCGGCGTGTGCTGAGTGAATGTAAAATTTACCTGCGTAAGTGATGCTCTTACAAAGCCAGGTAACTCACCGCTCGTAGGAACACCTTCAGCCTCCTTCATGGCAGTAATGGGCTTATGAAAGATTCGATTTTGGACATTTTGCCCATGGTTGTTAGTTAGAAGCATATGTTCTTGTTTGTCCAGGCAGGAAGTTAAGCTGAGAGGAGGGGCGCTGAAAGGGGACCGGGAGTGTTTCATCATTTTGCCTTTTATAGCTTTTTAAAAGCTGAGCGTGATTGGAGGGAACTGCCTCATAATGAAATCAAAATTTAAAAAAGGCAAATGCTCTGCCTTGCTTGTGTTTTGACACAGAATGGAAACATTTGACATAATTAGAATTTGCTTCAGTTCAATTGAATCTTTATTTTTGTTACATTTTAGGCGTAATATCTTTCTAATCTCTGAGAGGTATTGATGATTATAATTCGTTGGAAAAAGGATAGATACCTAAGTGATCTGATAAAAAGGTAGAAATAGCTTCTTTTTCAGCATTTATTAAGACCTCATTGTGTGCTTTAGATATTATTAATGCATAAATAATGAAGATTATTCTAGCATCAGAAGTAAACAGAAGTAAAAAATTCTTCCCAATTAGGAAAAATAGGTAAATACTACTTTTTAAACTAAAATATAGTGAAAAGTAATATTGTCCTTTCCCCCCATGATTATTTTGTTTACACACTGTTCCTTCATTTATTTGTTTCAGTATTTTAAAATAGTTATGTATAGTTTACGCTGAACACAACTGGAGATATTTTAACTTTCTGGTATGCATGCATAACCTTTCTCTTGTTGAATGGTAAATGGCATTCTTATCAAAATCAAACATTTAAAAAATCGGCTCAAACACCTTGAAACGTCTCTTCTATTCCAGGGTTGGGAGAATATTTGTGTCCTTTATTTTCTTTCTGCAGCCAGCAAAGGCTCTGATGAGGCTGCGTGTAATCTGTGATTAATCTGGGGGACTAGCTGATGTCAGGCAGCTCTAGAATTACGCTGTAAACCAGGGTCTGCTGTAAGTCTCTGTTTTTGGAGGTGAAGCCCTTTCCCTGAATGAGAGGACATTCGGGGTCCTGGAGTGGGGGCTTGTCAGATGGTTTGCTCTTGGTAAACTTTTATCTGAAGAGACAGGGAACACTCACTTCTTATCTTTGTTCATGTTTACCTCCAATACTGTCTTAATTCAGGCATAAAGATGCAGTTGAGTTACTGTAGGTGGCCAACCATTCCAGATAAGAAGTGGTCCACGTGGCTGGAAATTGTACTGACAACCGCTAGTCCAGGCGTGTTTCCTTTAAGACATGCTCTGCTTGACTTTACTGCTCCCAGACCGTTGGGACCTGGGACACCACTCCTGTAGGTCATTTGAGAGTCGCTGTGGGTATGAAGTTTAAGTCCACTGCAGATTCTCTGCACTAAGACCTAAGACCCATGACAGGACATCTCAGAGCAGCAGGTGACAGCCGTTTCTCAGTGTCATGATGAAGTTGCCAAAGGTCAGGTGATGGCACTCATGTCATCCATTTAGACCCGATGGTTATACACACTTACAGAAAACCCGCTTCTGGGGGCATTGACTCTGTGAAGGTGTCCGGAGCAGAAGTGCTTGTCAGTTCCTGGCAGGTGGTGAGAGCCTCACTCTGTCCCGGGTCTGTCTGTCCGGCAGGGTACTACACGTGCGTGGAGGTCATCTTCACCCTGCGGAGGCAGGTGGGCTTCTACATGATGGGCGTCTATGCCCCGACCCTGCTGATCGTGGTCCTGTCCTGGCTGTCCTTCTGGATCAACCCCGATGCCAGCGCCGCCAGGGTGCCCCTGGGTAAGGTGGTCCAGCCGCTCTCTCTGAAGTGACCGCGCAGCTTTGGCACAGACTCAGTCATTTCCAGACAGTGAGTTTGGAATTGATGGCAACCCTTTTCTTTCTTTCTTTCTTCCTTCCTTCCTTCCTTCCTCCCTCCCTCTCTCTCTCTGTTTCTTTCTTTCTTTCTTTCTTTCTTTCTTTCTTTCTTTCTTTCTTTCTTTCTTTCTTTCTTTCTTTCTTTCTTTCTTTCTTTCTTTCTTTCTTTCTTTCCTTGCTTCCTTCCTTCCTTCCTTCCTTCCTTCCTTCCTTCCTTCCTCCCTTTCTTCCTTTCTTCCTTCCTCCCTTTCTTCCTTCCTCCCTCCCTCCCTCCCTCTCTCTCTCTCTCTCTTTTGCAGACTTCCTTCAGCACTCGCCATTGAACTAGACTCTCTCCATGTTTGTGCATTCTGTAATGAAATTTAAGTTTTTTTCTTTGTCCCTGGGGGGTTTTGAGCAGCTCTTCCATCCTACTTTGATTCTCAGGAAATAATTAGTGATAACTGATTTTTGCAGATAACTGAAGTCTGAAATCCCCAGCAGTGCCATGCTTGAGGACAAATGGCTGTTCAGATAGAAATCTTTCTAAATAGTATTATATATGCTCTCATACTCGTCACCAGGGAATATGTAGCACAGTTTATCTTTTGAAAAATGACTTGGCACCATTTTCCTAAACATCAGTTATTGTGTGCTCTACTGTGAGGAGAGGCTGGAGGGAGTAGGGGCTGGTTATCTGTGCTCTCCAGTTTGTTATTTTTAAGATTCTGTGACATAAAAACACCATTAGCCAGACTTAACAATTGTGTGCGGATAGAGGTTAAACAGTCTTTGGTTAGGGAAAGAATCAGGAGCCTTTCTTATGGGTAAAGTGAGTAAACTTCAAAATAAGGACATTGTAACAACAAACTTTGATTGCTTGGAGTGTCTGAAAACTTGTCATTCATTTGTGTGTGTGTGTGTCTGTTCTCTGAATATCACCTGGAACTTACATGGGTCAGACTGTGAAATGTCTGACCTCTCGGTGTCTGGTTAGTTGCAGAATTTTATTTTTTATTTATTTTTCTATTATCAAAAAGGCCTTGTGCAAATCTCCCTCCTGACTTACTGGAGGAATTAAATGAAATACAGATTTTAAAGAGTAGGAAGCAAGGAAAAATCCAGTGACAGTGACAGTGACAGTTTTATCTGAATAAGAATGTTGGTGGTTTATTAATAAAAACCCACAAAGATCAAATCTATATCTTAATAAGCAATAAATGGGGGTAATTTCATCCTAAGGGTTAGGTATCTGTGATGAAGATAATTACAGTTGATAAATTAATCCCTCAGGGAATGAGAATTAACTATGTAGTAATTATACTGAGAATGAAACACTCTCAAAAGTAGATTTAAGTTCTCACTTAAGCTTGTCAAAAATATCATGCATTTCCCTCAAATTGTTAAATTGTGTTTATTAGGAGTATCTTACTCCCTGGTAGTGACATAAATTGAAGTTAGAGGCCTCTAAGGGTGCTTTGGAGACATCCCAGCCCCTGGCATCTTCTTGAAGGACAGTGTCTGTAAATCCTCTTCTGTTGCAGGACTTGGGATGTGAAGTCCCTGAGCTGCCACTCAGCACCGCGCAGACTTGCCAATGGAGAGAATTGCTTAATGGTCAAAAGTCAGTCTCTGGAGTCAACCTGGGTTTGAATTCCAGCTCTGTGCCTGCTGGCTGTGCCCACCTGGGCGACAGATCCCGTCCCTGTGAACATACTCTGAGGACATGCCGACAGGGGTGGGAAAGTCCCTGGGGGCTTTCTGGAGGACTGAAAAAATGGGTGCACAGCCCACGCGGCACAGTCAGGAGCTAATGCTCTGCCTCACTTACAAATGACTTCACAGTGTGCAGAGCACCTCTACCCATTTTGATCCATTCAAGAAATATTTATTGTGCGCTGACTGTGCGCTAGGTACCATGCAAAAAGATGGGGCTACCTTAAAGAGTAAATAGCTCATGAATAGTTAACAAAATAGATTTAAAAAAGACAATAACTCAGCCTCAACGAGTTTATCCTTTCTTGGGAAGAAACAGACACCAAAGAAGTACAACATGTAATATATAAGATGGTGATACAGGGATGAAAGTTGAGGGCAGCAGCCTGCTGGCCAGGAGATGCCAGGAGGAAGTGATCCTGGATGGAGATGTGGAGGAGGTGAAAAAATGCATCACTGTGGGTCTCGGGAAAAGGGGGGTCCTGGGCCACGACCATCAGGGCAGCGTTCTCGAGGCAGAAGCTGCCTGGGGTCTTTGGGGAGCACCAGGCAGTGCAGTGTGGCTGGAACAGAGTAAGAGAAAGGGAGATTCAGAGACAAGGTCAGAAAAGCAACAAGGTGAGGAGTGGGCCGAGCGGCGTTCCCCAAGGAACTCTGGTGGCTTTGGCTTTTATTCCGAGTGAAACGTGAAGCCCCTGAGGGCTTCTGAGCATTAACTGACTTAAATTTTTTTTTTGCCTTTGCATCGTATTTTTTCAATTGAAGTATAGTGGATTTGCAATGTTGTGTCAATTTCTGGTGCACAGCATCATGTTTCAGTCCTACATAGACATACATACATTCCTTTTCATGTTCTTTTTCATTATAGGTGACTACAAGATATTGAATAACTGGTTTAAATTTTAACTGGTTATCTTTACTGTTTTGTTTAGAACAGACTGAAAGGGGCACAGGTGGAAGCTGGGGAAACGGTTAAGAGATCCGACATCAATGTGGTCTGGGCCGGGGTGGTGGTGGATGTGCTCATCAATCTTAGATGATGGATACAGTAGAGATGAAGAGAGGTGAAGATGTGTTGTGTGTGGGATTTAAGAAGTAGAATCAAAGATGACTTCAAGGTGTTTTGGGCTAAGAGAGACTGGCAAGATGGAATTCCCAGTGCCTGAGGTGAGAAGAGCTGCAGGTCAGGTAGCTTTGAGAAGGTGGAAGACCAGGAGCTCGGTTCCAGGCACACTGAGTTTGCAGTGTCTGAGGATGTTGGATGACAGTTGCATGTACAAGTCTGGGGTGTCCCGGAGAAGTCGGGATTGGAGGTCAGAACTCAGCTTTGTCAGGAATAGATGATATTTAATGCAGTAATCCTGGAGTGGAGACAGAGGAGTCTCAGGGCTGAAGTTGGGGAACTGAGGAACAGAACGACCAGGGTGATGTGGTTTTCTGGGATTCTACCAAGTGGAGGAAGTGTTTGCAGGCGAGGAGAATGATCAGCCAACTGCCTGTAGGTCAAAGTTAGGGCTGAAAACTCCCACTGGACCCAACAGCCTGGACAGGCACTGGTGTCCAGGACAAGGACAGGTCCACGGAGTAAGGAGCAGAGGAAAGCCTGGTGGGAGTGACTTCCAGAGAGAACAGGTGAGGAAGAGCTAGAGTCAGAATGCAACTCCTTGGAGATCATTAACTGTGAAGAGGAAAGGAGGATGGAGAAATAGCTGAGTGGGAATGGGAGCTGAGTCTGACCCGTTGTGTCATTTAGGGTCTCGGTTGCCTTATTGATTTTTCTGTCTGGAAGACCTGTTCAGTGATGTCAGTGGGGTGTTAAGTTCTCCCACGATTATTGTATTCGCATCTTCCTTTTGTTTTGTAAGGTGGACAAAATCATGACATGTTTATTTTTGGTTCTCTATTTAGAACAGTGTGATTTGTTCCAGCAGTCAGCAAATGCCTTCTGTCACATACAGGGTAGTCAATATTTAGCTTTATGTTGAAATCCCTAAATCTGCTTTTGTAGCACTAAAGCAGCCTTGGACAAGACATACTGAATAGATGTGGCCATGACCCAGCAAAACTTTATTTATAAAAATCAGTGCTGGGTCTGACTTGCCCTGTGCATCGAGTTGACTGACCCCTGGTCTGTAGCATCAGGACCGAAGTCAGAGTGTGTAGGCACATACAGAGAGCAGTGGATAGATGTCCGGGTGGGGCTTGTAATTGATTTTGCTTTCTTAATAAAACAGGAAGCAAGGTCATGAGTTGCAGGTGTGGTGGGGTAGAGTGTTGTGGTTTGGAGAGAGAAAAAGTGGTGCATGGACCAAGAAATACACTCTGACTGTAGGGTCATGGACTTCTTAAGGTCAGTGATCATAAATGTAGAATGAGATCCGTCAACACGTTGGCATGTTCACGTCTCACCACACTCATAAAGAGAAAACTAGAGGATAGGGACGTATTTACCCTTTGGAGACTTATCCATGTCGTTGCTTGTGTTAATATTTGGTGCTGTCTCATTACTGAGCACTGTGTCCTAGTATGGATACACCAGCTTGTTTTTCCTTTAAACAATTGTTGGAGATTTGGGTTGTTTTCAGTTTGGCTGTATTATATACGTTGCTGTGAATAATTGTACAAGTCTCCGTGTGGACATACGTTTTCATTACTCTTGGGTTAATACCTAGGAATGAGATTTCTGGATTTTATGGCAAAATGTATTTTACTTCTATAAAAATATTACCATGGTTCTATCAGAATAATGGTGCCATTTTGCATTCCTACCACTTGTTTCACGTGCTCCCCAACACCTAAGTTTTTTGACTTAATGTAGTGGCTAGGACCTCAAGTTCAGTGTTGAGTAGAATTGTAAGAGATGCTTATTACTGATTCTAATTGAAACATTCACTGTTCGGTATAATAGCAGCTCTAGATTTTTGTCGATCTCTTGGTAAGACTGAGGAGGGTTGATTGATTTCTAGATGTTAGATAAGTTGGGAAAATTACTAGCACAAAATTGCTCATAATATTTGCTTTTCCTTTTAATGTCTCACTGTAGTGATCATTCATACATGTTTGTGATATTGTTAAATTGTGAATTTTTTTGAACACTAGCTAAAGACTTACCCATTTTCTCTGTATTTTCAAAACATCAGCTTGATTTCATTCGTTTTCTCTATTTTTTTCCACTGACTTTTAGCTCTTTATTTTTTTTTTACTTAGTTTGGATATTATTTGATATCCTTTTGGTATTTAAAGTGAAACTTATGTAGTTGATTTTAGGTCTTTCTTCTTTTCTACTGTGAGCATTTAAATTACAAATTTCCCTTGTAAGTCCTGCTTTAGCTGCAGTGCACACATATTGATATAGTGCGTTTTCATCTTTTTCCATTAAGAAATATTTTCTCGTTTCCCTTGTGATTTCTTGTTTGGTCCATGCATTCTTTAGATACGTGTAGTTAGGTTTCCAAATATTTAGGGTTTTCTTAAGTACTTGAATATGTTTTTTTTTAAATTTTGTCAGGGAACATACTCTATGATTTCAGTCCTTTTATATTTACTGAGACATTTTGAATGGCCCAGCCCAGCACATGCCTCCTGGCAACATTACCGTGTCCCCTTGAAATGTGTATCAGGCATTGTGGGGTGTAATGTTTAAATATTAGTGGAGTCAAGTTGATTGACAGTCCTGTTGAAATCTTTTAAGTCTTTTGTCTGGTTTATAGTTATTGATCAGAGAGTGTTAAAATGTCCAACTTGGATTATGGAATTATGCTTTAGGTATTTTGAAGCTCTGTTATTAGACACATACATATTTATAATTTTACCTAAAAAATCATATTACTGACTTAGATTAAATTTCAGGATATTCAGTGGATACAACTCTTTTAACCCAAAATATCTTTCCTTTTTTCTACTTTTTCCCCCTACATTGTTCCGGAAGATTATGCAAATCAATTTGCCAATCTCTTCGGATTATGCCCATAATTTTTATTTTCTAAAATTTAGGAGAAAAACCTGTATCATTTACCCTGAACTCATTTCACTTTCCAAAATATTAGTTTTGTGTTCTAGTTTTGTTTTCCTTCCCATCTTTTTTTTTGATTGATTGTTTCCATTGTTAACAAACATCAGAGCTTCATCTATGAATTTTCCATAGACTCTGACTTCAGCTATTTCTTTACGTATGGAAGTAACTTTTGGTACTTTTTACCGTAAGTAAACTTCACTCTAACACCCTTTTCCTGTTACATAAAATACTTTAAGTGCTGCTGAAAGGGATTTTTTTTAAACAAACACTTTTAAATTATAAATGAAAAAAAGATGAATAATTCAGGTCACTGTTCAGACCTGTAGAGGCCACACATGATACCTTTCTTACTCTGATCTTTTCTTACCATCTGGAGCAGTGGTTCAAGATTTTTTTTTTTCTAAAGAAATGGGTTTTTTTTTAATTTAAATTTTTTTAATTGAAGTGTAGTCGATTTACAATCTGTTATTTCTGGTGTACAGCACAGTGATTCAGTTATACATATATATATTCATTTTCATATTCTTTTCCATTATAGGCCATTACAAGATATTGAATATAGTTCCCTGTGCTACACAGTAGGTCCTTGTTGTTTACCTATTTTATATACAGTAGTTAGTATCTGCTAATCCCAAGCTTCTAATTTATCCCTCCCCCTACTGTTCCCTCTGGTAACCATAAGTTTGTTTTCTATGTCTGTGAGTCTTGTTTCTATTTTGTAAATAAGTTCATTTGTGCCTTTTTTTTAGATTCCACATATAAGTGATCTCATATGGTATTTTTCTTTCTCTTCTGGGTTAACTTCACTTAGTATGACAATCTCCAGGTCCATCCATGTTGCTGCAAATGGCATTATTTTATTCTTTTTTATGGCTGAGTAGTATTCCATTATATAAATACACTACAATTTCTTTATCCAGTCATCTGTTGATGGACATTTAGGGTTGCTTCCATGTCTTCGCTATTGTAAATAGTGCTGCTGCGAACACTAGGGTGCGTGTAGGTTCAAGATCTTTTTGATCATAAGGATCTTTTTCAAAAATGTCCAAAAGTATTTTTGGATTCCCACCTGATAGTAATAGTAGTTTTCCTTTTAGTATCGTTTGATTAAAATGTTGAGGAATAATAACATGCTGATATAATTTAGCAGCGTTTCTAGATGAATTTTCATGTTATTAATCACAACTCCATATGTACCAATTTGGTGAATAATGTAGTTCATCTCTCTAGGGGATAAAAATGATTTGGGGTTTAGGGAGTAGTTGGTATATCCACAATTTCTCCTTGACTTACTCTGTTGGTTCAATTTCGTTGGTAACAAATACTATCTCTACCTTTCCTCTCTTTTTCTTTCCATTTTTCACCCTCTTTTTCTTCCTTTCCTTTTTCTAGTTTTTGGTATTCCTCTTTCAGTCAATACATTACGAGTGTGTGTGCTAGTAAGGAATTATTTTTCTGATGTTTACTCTAAGATTGCCTGGGCAAGAAGTCTCTGGATATCCCGTAGTCAGTCTTTGAGTTGCTGTAAATAACGCTCCCTTAAGTAAGCATTTCATCACTATAAAATTCTTTCTGCATTCTTTTTTTAAATTGAATTAGAATTGATTTACAAGGTTGTGTTAGTTTCCAGTGTACAGCAAAGTGATTCTGTTTTATATGTATATATATAAATATATATATTCTATTTCATATTTTTCCATTATCAGTACTACAAGATATTGAATACAGTTACCTTCTTCCTGCATATTGATGAGCTAAATGACTTTATCCTTCATCCTGACTTGTTTATAGAGGTTTTCATTCAGGTTAACTTCTTTATGTAACTAATTTATTAATACTCTATATTATTTGTTAGTTTTGACTTTCAAAAGATGTAGACCCCACATCTATTTATCAGAGTTGGTATCACTTTTATGACATATTCCCTGATTTGATATCTAGACTTGATTTATTTTTGCACTAGGGAGGGAAATTTCTGACAAATAAGGACTAGATATTTTAAACATGTTTTTAAAATATTATACCAAGAAGTCCTGGAATTTATAAGAGAGGGAGCTCCATTAAATGGGGATAATTTAGTAAGAACACAATATTAAAATTACAAAAATCCACATTTTTATGAATGATGGGTTTCACATTTCTTTATTGGTTTATAATTTAGTAAAATTCAGGCAGAATTTCACAGTGAAGTTACTTAACAGTAAAGTAATCCTATTTGAAGGCTGTCTGAAGATAAAGCTAAAATATTTGTCCAAAGAAATACTATTTGCTCAGATTCTTTTCCATTATATGTCATTACAAGGTATTGATAGAGTTCCCTAAAAAGAAAAAAAATATATGTACATATGTGTGTAACCAAATCACTTTGCTGTACACCTGAAACTACCACTATGAATCAACTACATTTCCATAAAAAAAATTTAAAAATTAAGAAAAAACTCCGCACCTTTTAGAAGCCTCTGAAATGGTGCAGCTGATGGAATGTGTATTTTTTCAACATCCTCACTGATAATTGATACTCATATAGTGCTTCTGGTCTTCCCAATGCCAGGGCAAAGAGCCAGGCCCATGTTTCATTACCAGGATAACGTTTTCATTCTCAGAAGTGGTTGTATCTAAGAGGAAAAAACGTGCATGTGGCCCCATTGGTGAAATGGACTCCAGGGTCAAGGCAGACCTGCTCCCAGTTGACTGAGAGGGAGGCTTCCCCGACCCAGCATGAGTCCTGGCCCAGTGTGTCGTGGTTCTCCGTGCCCATGGGTCCTGTGTCCACACCCCATCTGAACACATGTGGGAAGGAAGAGAAAGAGGGACAGGAATTATTGCAATTCTCTTTCGAGATTTTACAATTATTTGACTTAAATTGATATATAACTATTAGCCTCCCATATATGGTTAATATTACATAGAGCAGAATTGCATTCTTTCCTTGAAAAGCTGGAATCATTTGTTTCCCTGAAATAATCAGAGATGTTCTCAACTTTGCCTTCTCTATTTTTTTTTTTTTAATTTTGAATCTTACCAAAAATTGCACGAAATGTTCTATTCTTGTTCTGATTTAGTTGTTTTGGGGGTAAAATTGAGCTCTATAACTGTCTGTAATAAAGCTGAAAAGTGAAATAACCTGTTCAATTAGAGAGCATTGTGGCTTCCTCAGAGGTACAATGGAATGGTTTTAGACATCTGTAGTATTTAAACAAGATCCAAATTATGTGTTTACAGGTTGGCTTTAATTTCTATTTATTTTTTAAACGTTCAGTGTTTACAAACGTCCCCACCCACATTCAGTAACCCTTACGTAGAAAGTGCGTACGTGGGGTTTCTTCTACTCTTTGAGCTTTAAAGGGGCCCGAGGGACGTTGGGAGCTCCTGGGAAGGGCGTTCATCCGAGAGTAAATGATGACACAGCATTTCACGAGGGAGAAAAAAGCAGCTTGAATTCCTGCTTGTGTCCCCGCAGGAATCTTCTCGGTCCTCAGCTTGGCCTCCGAGTGCACCACGCTGGCGGCCGAGCTCCCCAAGGTGTCCTACGTGAAGGCGCTGGACGTGTGGCTCATCGCCTGCCTGCTCTTCGGCTTTGCGTCCCTGGTGGAGTACGCGGTGGTGCAGGTGATGCTGAACAACCCTAAACGCGTTGAAGCAGAAAAGGCCAGAATTGCCAAGGCCGAGCAGGCGAATGGGAAGGGGGGCACCGCGGCGAAGAAGAACACGGTGAACGGCACGGGCACCCCCGTTCACATCAGCACCCTGCAGGTGAGCGCGACCTCGCCGGCGGCGGAGCGACTTCCGCGCCCCCCACCCCCGCCCCGGCTGCATCCTGTCGGGGTGCCGGTGTCGTGGGATCGGTACTCGTTTGTCTCTCCCGGATGAAAAGGGAGTGAGCGCAACAGACTTTCTGGAGGAGAGCAGAAAGCTTAGGTCCCGTAGTAATTAACAAAAAGGAAATCAACACCTTATCTAATTTCTGGAGGACTCGGCGTGGAGTTTAAGGCCGCACCTCTGCTCTGATGGTCACCCCTGAGTGTGGAGGTCTTGCGGAAGACTTTCCTGCTGTCTCTCACCTGACAAGCCCAGCAGGGGGCCAGGGCGCTGCTGGGGGGCCCGGAAGGCTGAGCCCATGCTCTTGGTTCAGTCTCGCACCTGTTCCCCTCAAGAGGGAGGGCTTCACACAGCACACGGCAGGCAGTCTCCCGATTTACTGGATGCCTGGCCCGTGGGGAGCTGTGCCCGCGTTTGGGGTTTGTCCAGCCCAGGGTGAGTAGTTGAAGAACTGGGCAGTAATTTGCTTGTTCACTCATATATTTCTTTTTTTATTCAATAAGAAGAGTTGAGGACCTACTATTGCTAATAACATCGTGTTCCCAGCTCCAAGCATGTGCCAGGTGTGTTCACAGCAAAGGTGTTGCTGTGAATAGAAGGTAGAATATGTCTATGGATGTGAATCAATTAAGACATCAAAGCTGGGGGGAGGGTAGAGCTCAGTGGTAAAGCATGAGCTTAGCATGCACGAGGTCCTGGGTTCAGTCCTCAGTATCTCCATTAAATTTGTATATATATGTACATAAACCTAATTCCGCCCCCTCCAAAGAAAAACAAAAAACAAAACTGAAAACATCAAAGCTGCTGTACATGCAGCACGAATGAGAGAGTTGTTTCTTTACAGTAATGATATATTTTTTAAAATAAGGATTGATTTAAATTTGGTAAAATACATAAAGGAAATTTCCCTGTGAACACATTTGTATCATCTGTGGAAGATGCAGTTATCCGTATGAAACCATGCCTGCGTCTTCCGGTTAAGAAATACTGTGTGCGGTGATTGGCTTTTAAACGTGTGCAGATTCGGACCGAAAAGGACCACGAAGCAAATCTCCCTGGCTATGGTCTGGAGCCTTAGGAAGTTCTGTCCGCATCATTAATTTTTATTCCTGACAGTTTCATTATCATAATACCCGGTTTTTGCTACGAGTCATTTTCAGAAGTGACACGTTTACATGATGAAAGTAAATGAGAGACACATATTCATGTGAGGAAAAATGGGGAAATTATAGATTGGAGACTAATAGAAGCAAGACCGCTGTAAGACTGTGTTACGCGGGGGTGCTGTCTTGTTGATAACTAGTTCATTTGATCCCTCTTGATGTGATGGTACAATTGTTTAAAACAGTATTTATACTGTAAACACTTTTGTCCGCTTGTGTACATACTTGATTTGATAATTATGTGCAGAGGGCATTAACTGAAGAGGAAAGCTGTGTTTGTGTGAAGTCTCTGCTGAGCGGGAGAAGGTGGGAGCAGTGAACTAGGGAAGGAATGAGGAGCTGTTTAAAGAGCCTGAGGGCTTCTCCATAGGGAACCCAGTTTTATCCCTCATTCAGAGCTGTCCCATCATTAAAAGTGACTCCTGTAACAGGCGCTCGCCACCAGGACACACACACAACTCATTTCAAAGATAACAGTCTTCAAATACCTTTATAGAAGAGGTTTTAATAAAATCAAAACCCTGAGAGAACGTGTAAATGCATTTTAACTTGTTTTTTCACCCGGTGTCTCTTGGTTTCTCTGCTCCCCACTTCTGAAGGCTGCCGCCCAGCTCTTGGCAAGAAAATATACCTCAGTGTTTGTTCAGGTCAAGGACGGCCTGCTGGTACCTGACATACTACTGGGGAAGAATCAGTTTTACTTTTTACCTTAAGTGTAATCTTTACCCAGCCCTCATCTAGTCAATGACAATAGAATTCGTGTAACTAGTCAGCGCATCTTACTAATAAGGCAAAGGCCGGAGTAACCACTGTGTGCTAATCGTGTACAATGATGTGTTTCCCTTTTTTGGTAAAAACAGGAGATATTAATAGTGAAGATTCCCAAGGTGAACACCAGAGGTCAGGAGAGAGATCAGTGGAATATTATGCAGTTGGGTCACAGTTTCGTCCTTCTGTGGCCTTTCCTGACGTCAGTGCCCTTAAACCATAGGTCAGCCTATACCTCCATCTTTTCCAAGATCTCTTCAGATTGCCAGGAAGAGTTCATTGTGAAATAATTATTTGATATATTATAGGAAATGGAGTCAGATTTAATAATTACGAGTTTCTCAGCCAAATAATCTGTGTAGCATATGATCCAGCTGAAATATACACAGTTCCTTTGGATTCTCTGCATTTGGAGTCTCTGTGTAATTCGTCTTTAGTCAACAAGGGAGAAATGCCTTTCACTAGTGAATCTTTTGTTCATGGTAATGGTGACCATGTTCAGTTCTTATTTGTGAGTGTAATTTAGGGACACACTGTCTCACTGATGTGACAAATGCCTCAGTCTTCTATAAACCATCTGGTTTGGAAGTAGGATCCATGGGGAAGTCAAAGATTAGAAGTACCAGAAGATTTTTGTAATTCATATATTGTACTGAGATGAGCTGTGCTGTTTGTGGTTAAAGATGGGTTTTTATTTATCACTCATTCTTTCAACTGAGAACTCTCACGAGCCTGGGAGTACCTAAGATAACTGGTGATTTGTGCTTTGATCTCTTATCATAAAATAACCTACTGAAAGTTTATTCCACGACATAAACCTTGTTATGTACACAACACGGTAGAACCCTCCATGTTCAGGTCACCTCCTGGTTTAATCAGTTGACTAGAATTTCTGTTTAACCAAAAGAGATCATAGTCAACGGATTAAGCCATCTGATTTTTTAAAGTATCTTTTTGAAAACGTCTTCTACATAGAAAAATTCTGAATACCCCCGTCTTTCCCTTTTATCCTCAGGTTGGAGAGACCAGATGCAAGAAGGTGTGTACCTCCAAGTCTGACCTGAGATCTAATGACTTCAGCATCGTGGGCAGCTTACCGAGAGATTTTGAGCTGTCCAATTACGACTGCTACGGGAAGCCCATTGAAGTCAACAACGGCCTCGGGCGATCTCAGGACAAGAACACCAAGAAGCCGCCTCCCGCCAAACCCGTCATCCCGACAGCCGCCAAGCGCATCGATCTTTATGCCAGAGCGCTGTTTCCTTTCTGCTTCCTGTTCTTCAACGTGATCTACTGGTCGATATATTTATGATAAACCTTTTCCATTCATGCTAAGTAAGAGCCCATCGCATCGTGACCAGCCTCGTCCATCAAGGCCAGCCTGCGGACGATTGTTTGCATCTTCACAGCAATACACTGCATCTTGGACGCCATCGGTTGTCATAGAAACGTGGCTCCTTAATTTGGAATGGCAGCATGATCTCGTTACGTCTGTGCTCTAATCATGATGTATTTATGTAAAGCAAACGTGTCGCTTTAGGAACCAATGAAGGACAAGTGTACCACATAAACCAAAATCCAAACGTTTCTCTCCAGTTAGTGTGAATTGCAGATACTTCTGATAATTCTGATAGTAATTCTGTGCTCGCTGAACCCTGTCATGATCTGATCGCCATTCTAATGTACGTGTTGCAAACTCCCCTCCTTGTAACTTGCAGAGAAAGCCATCTTATTCTTGTATAATTTTAGATGGTATTATCACAGATAAAGCAGAATTATATTACATATCATTTAAATTTATAAGTAGAAATATATCAGCTATAATTATGCAAGCTCTGTGGAGAAATAAAGTTCAAAGATGTACTAATTTGTAAAAAATCAGCTCATTTTAAAGTCTGCCTGTATTGTCAAAATGCCAGGGAATAAAACACAGTAAGCGTTTTTGAAACAAAAGGAAATCTAGATGCACCTAAATTCGTGCTGAATTCTGGTCTCTGATAAAATAAAACTAAAGGATAGATATATTGATTAAATATTTCTGATAAAAGAAATTCTACTTTAAAACCTAAATATATTTTCGTGGATTTTATTTTGTTGATACAGAGTATACAAAATCATTGTGCCTTAAAAAGAGTCATAAATATTTTAAATCGGAATATAGTAGTGGGTATGTGATTTCACACCACTGTTAAGAAACCAAGAGGAAAATACCTTATTACTAGAAGTAACTTGGGTTTGGGAAGGAAAATTCATAGTAATTAAAGGATTTTAACTTCTTTATTTTATTAAAATGCTTACGTATTTCAAAGTAAAATTAAATTTTTTTTCTGAATTTCTTTTTTTCTTATTTGAATAGCTTTTGATTTTGCTACAAAACATTTAAGGATTAAGTAAGTAATTACTTTATGTTAAGCCTCTCTTCTTCTTGTATTTTCTTTCTTGCTAAAAGTCTAGATTGCTTAGATTTCCTTGCTTTGATCTTGTTCCAACTTTAAAATAGATACTTTCTGGTCTCTGACACTCCCGGGTCGCCATAGCTGATAGCAAGACTCTGTAATCCACCTAACACGAACATGACGCCATGTGAGAATATGTACATCCTTTGGAGAGTTTTGTTGCAGCTGAGAGTTTGTGTGGTCAATTCAATAATAAAATGTGTTTGAATATTGTTTGTGCCAATTGCCATGCATAATTCAGTGCTATTTTGTTGAAGACTAATTTTTTACAAAATCACTGATTGCTAAATCTTTAAAAAATGAAATGTATCTAATCCTCCACAGTCCTTCAGCACCCTCTAATTGCAAAATCTCAGCCATCTGAGTAGTTTTTAAATTCCCCCCCAAAACTATATTTGATGGGTTTCAAAATCTTGCTAGGATCCAGGGCAAAAACATCTTAATGGAACTGTGATAGGAAAAAAGAAAATGTCTTGAATAAGACTTAGACCATTTAAAATTTGTATTTAAAATCATTATATTTGCTTATAATCTCTTTTCTTTATTCTTTCAAATTTCACTCATATCAGGGAGTTTGTTTTAGAACCAGAGTTGAAGCGGGAAAGTTACCAGATGGAAGACAGATCTCATTATAGAGGATTTATTTCTTGAAAATAATGTGAATTAATTACTTTCTGTAATATGATATTGTAGCCTCTTAAGATCAATTTTAATACCCAAATACATACAAATGGCTGTCCCAGGATTAAGTGCGCATATATAGCTGCAAATGGAACATTCCATGGTGACCATGACGAAGTCCAGTTGGTGTCCGCTAACAGTTGCTTCATATTGTTACCTCGAGAGTCTAGTTACTTAACCCCAGGGTAGTCCTGATCTGTGTACTTCAAATAGTATGTCTTTCTAGGAAACGTGCAGTATATTTACCTGGATATCAGCATCTCAAATTCGTTGTTTCCAAAATTAAAAAAAAAAGATCTCCTTACAATTTGGTTGTTTCTTTCATTTTCTGTTTCTGATAGAGTCATCACTGTTCCGGTCACCTGTGTTAAATCTGCCTTCCTTTCCCACACGGTCCAGTCATAGAGATTCTCTCTCACACCTGCCACCTCCTCTCCTTCTGGGGAGGCCACCGGAAATCCGTGTCCCTTTCCCAGTCATCAGACTGTGACAGTGGTCCCCAACCCCACTCCTTTATAACTCTTATTTTTCAACTTGCTTTGTGATGTTCCTTTTTTAATTGCTAAGTAATACGTGAATACCTGGATGGATTAAAGAACGAACAAATGTGTTAAAAGTGAGGAAGGACTTCACATTGCCATCACAGTCTCTTCTCTTCAAACTCTCGCCCAGTCCCCAGAGGTCGCCAGGGTCTTGTGAACATCCAGACTCACTCGGGGCATTTACAGCCTCTGTCTACTTTTTAAATATGAAACATAATTGAACATAATGGGGTTTAATGTAAATGGGAATCTACTGGATGTATAGTTTTACAATTTGTTTATTTTTCATTTAATATGTTTCAGAGATCTTCCTATGTGGGCACATCCTGGATGTTTATAAGCCTATCTTTGGCTATCCTTCTATATAGCATGAATGTGGCTGAGCTTCGCTTCTTTTTAAACAGAAATTTTGATTGTTTTTCCTTTCTACTACAAAATAAGTTAATTGCAATAAATATTTTTGTGCACGTACATGGCTATTTCTGTCAGGCAGATGCCACAATTTGAGGTGCTGAGTTGAAAGATGTATACGTTTTCAATTCCAGTGGTTTCTCCCAAATGTCCTTCCAAACGCCTCGAAGGTAGCTTTTTATGATCCTCTCACAGCCTGGTCTTCCTATAACCTGTTGTATGTTGACATATTACTTTGCTTTTTTAAAACCTTTTTTGACATTGTGTCAGACTTAAAAACATGCAAAAATATTACAAAGAATTTTTGTGCACCATTCATCCAGTTTCTCCAAACATTAGTATTTTATCACACGTGTTTTATTTTCCCTCCTACTGTGTGTGTGTGTGTGCGTGCATGAGACACTAAAGTTGCAGATACGATGGTGTTCCCTTATATTAACACACTTCACTGTATGTTTCCTAAACCAAGACCTCCTTTCAGAGCCACCCTGGTACCAGGTACCCAGATGGAGAAACTGACATTGACAAAATACTATCATCTAGAGACTTTATTCAAATTTGCCAATTGTCTTGCTTTTTCTTTTTCTTTTTCTTTTTGGTTCATGATCCAGTCCCTAGTACTCCATTTTTAATTTACCTGTCATGGCATTAGTTTCTTTAAAATAAAGCTGTGGTCACAGCATTTTGCTCAAACATTTTTAGACCTTTGTGTTGCCAATGAACTATAAAAAATACCTTTCTCTGACGCATAAAATTCTCCTCGTTAGATGTTTAACTTATTTTGTAGTCATTTCTCACACTGCCCGCATCTTAAACTCCAATCAGACTGAAGCTGACCTTTGTATATCACACTTAGCAGTGATGGCAGTTCTGAGTTCGGTCAGGTACCTTTCCTTTTGGGTAAGTGGTTAATTTTAAGTCTCATTAGTTCTTTGAAGTGGGCTGGTCTTGGATGCTGTGTCTTTAAATGTTTATTTTAACTAATACGTTTTGACTCAACATTACGTGTTTTTCAGGCTTATGCTTTCATCTCTATTGACTAATGAAATTAATATAGCCCAAAAAACGTGCAGTGTTCAAGCTCAGCTGCTCTAAAAACAACTCAGTTATCATCTGTAGTAAGGGGAATTTCAGTCTGCACAAATAGTTGGATATAAAATTTTAAAATACCAAAACTGAGATGACAAGTAGTTTGAAATCTTTTTTATAACCTTTAATCAAGATTTCTTGTTAGAATATTATTACTTTGCTTTAGAAAAGCAGATTTATTCCAACTATATTTTCTAATTAAATGCATATGTTTACACAGTATATCATTAATTTGGCATTCCCTAACTACCCCTCCACCCTTTTTTATGAAGCTAGTCTTAACCTTTTAAGAGGTTAGGGTTGAGTTCTTCAAGGCATTAGACACGTCAATTGGGCAAATATACTTTACAGATTTTCTTGTGATTAATATTAGTGGATAATGTGGATACCATACTCAGGGTTGGTTATAATTTCAATATTTACATATATACGTATAAACTTGATATTTTGCATTTAATATATTTTATATTTTCTCTACATATGTATATATACACATACATATATATACATACGCATTATTTAATTTTGTCCTTAACCAGCAAGAGCAAGGAGAAAATTAATAAATTCTGTTCCAGTTGGAATTTCTGTATTCCAGACAATAATTGCATTTTCACTCCTGTAAATATTTTTAAATTTCTCACACTCAAGGATCACACCCAAAACAGTTCTTTCGAAATCTTCTCTACTGAACAAAAAAATTGTAAAACAGTAAATGCTTACTGAGTGCTTAATATGTTAAAGGTATTGTGTTAGCGAAAAATTGTTAGGACGAATAAAATGCATAAGGAAGGATAGACTCTTAAATGGTAAGTCAAGAGTGTAAGAACAGAAAGTATGCTAATTAGACAAACCACCTTGGTACAAATCAGAACACATACTGCGTATCATTAAAAAGCGTAAGAGAAAGGACGAAAATCAATCATTTGCCTGAAAAGAAAAGACAGAAAAATAAGAAATACTTGAATGTAGAAAAACAAAAGGCCAATTTTCTAGAGGTCCTAGAATTTGGAAGCTAGACATGAACTGTTACAGAAATCAGGCATTATAAGGTGCAGAAACAGTTCAATAAAAAATATTAAGGTGTTATTGGAATTTTATTTCCTAGTTCACATTGCTGAGAGGATAATGAACAGCAAAGCAAAAATGTTCCTTTGCTGATGAGGTAACACACTTCACCTAGTGTTTGTTTCTTAACTGAAACTCCCATCTGATCTTAATCCTATACCTTGAAACAATTTTCAGTAAATCCCAATTTGCAGCCCGAGGCAGTGGCTGTTCCATTAAGATGATCACAGGGAGGTGACCAGAAGGAGTCGGACCTCTCTAAGATTTAGCAAGAATGCAGTCAAATGGCAGGTCCTTCCCCAATTACCTCATCAAACAGGTTTTATTAGTCAATTAACATTGCCTCACCCTGTGTCCCGGCTGACACGGAACAGAAACCTCATTTTGCAAAATGGTAAACAAGAGGAAGAGGTAAATGATTTTAGCTTTTGGAAAGCTCAGCTACGTTTATTGTATGTTCTCAAGGGATGTTCTTTTAAGCATTCATTGGAGCTGGAAATGTAGCAGGAGGAACAGGACACTTAACATAGTACACACTCTAGCCCTTCTCTTCCAGGACCAGGACCTCATGCCACAGAGATTTTAGAAACCACCGAAACATCAGATCTCCCTCCTTACTAACAAACTTACGCATTTTAAAAATAAATCTAACGATCTGCAGGTTGGTCAGCTGCAAAGATGATCTTTAATGTATTAATGGGGAGAATATGACATAGAACTCATTAAGAGGGAATGTCTGATAAATTTCACCGCGGACTATTAAAAAGCCTCTTTCTGAACACATCTGCCCTTCTCTGCTTTATTCATTTGTGTTGTACTCAAAAGCCCTTTCATGCAAAGATCGCTTGAGTCTCCAATCAGTCCACTGGCATCTTGGAAGCGTTTGAATTTCCAGCGAAGTAACTTCAGTGTCCAAATGAAAATGAGGAATTTCCTAAAGGGTGTAGATAGGACGTGCATCACACAGAAATGATCCAAGGGTCTCCACTACGTCAAGAGCCAGTCCTGTATGAGAATCCAGAGGGAGGCAGGCGAGGGGAGAAGGACGTCTAGGCTGGAAGGAGCACGTGTGGGTTACCGTGCGTGCACAACCCCGCAAACCTTGTCAAAGAGTCTTTTTCTCAATTACCCAATTTTTAAAGAGGGAGTAAAAATACTATAAGAATTATCGACTGCAATATGTTAAGTCTGTCTTTTAGAGTGGTTACAGGCTAGGACTTGGAAGGAGCTGTCTATCCAGTGTTCCATTTACGAGTGTAAATCTCGGCAATTGTTTTTTAAAACATCCTGAGCCTCAGTTTCCCCATTTAGAAAACATGGGTGATGATGACAACCTCCTACTATGATTATGAGGATTTAATGTGTCATTTAATGTAAAGCTCTCAGCAGGTACCCAGCACATAGTAAGTGTGCAATAAATCACAATCATTATTATCTCTACCTCCTACGGCTGTTACTATGTCTGCATCAGCTCTCATGAGAAAACTACTTCCAAAGCAGTTTCGGTTTTCCAATTTTTTTTTTATTAGCATAATGGGTGTTTGGCTAAAAAAATACACTGACATCCATAATCATTGGAGATCAGTCTTGAATATAACACAATTTAAGGAGAGGAGCAGTAGCAGGAACCAGAAAATGCATATTAAAGTATACTTGGAATGTGTCAGGGTACCCTTAGAATATTTACTTGGAGGATCCGTGATTTAAGAATTAGGTTGTGGGTGATGGAAGGCCCCTAATGCAGAATCCACATAGTGAAAGGTCAGCTTTTACATTTATCCATATAAAAAGAGAACTTAAAAAATGAGATTTCAGAATTTAAAAAGAAAAGAATAAGTAAAAGAATTTCCTGGCTAGATTAAACATGCTGTATAAATCAAGCCTCATCCGCTCACGCGTGTGTGGCAATAATACATGTGCTGTCCAACCTCTTACAGCTCCTGCGTGTATGGTGCTAATAGATGATTAATGCCCAAAATTATCATCCTGGAAAAGTGCATGATTCCGCAATTCTTTCTGAAATGTAGAAAGAACACTAAATTACATTCCATAGAATTGTCATGTTGACGTATTTCATTGTATTCTAATTCTTTGAAGGTTGATAATCCAACTACTGAACATAATGGTTATTCTCAATTAATCAAAATATCTGATTAAGTCAATTCTGTATAAATGATAATGTGTTATCATATTAAAAATGTATGAGGCCAACCTCTAAGTAATAAAGCCATCTTTAATGTTCCTTAAGGCAATATATCTTATATTATAGCCACAATATTTGTCCATTTACTGAAGACACATTTGTTAATCACACAACATAAATATAATGCTGGGAAGACATTAGATTTTTAAAATATCATTATATATGTGTGTGTGTAATCTAAAAAAAAAGACACAAATGATCTTATTTATTAAACAGAAACAGACTTACAGACAGAAAATAAATTTATGGTTACCAGGGGGGAAAAGAGGTGGGAAGGGATAAACTGAGAGTTTGGGATCAGCAGATACACACTACTATATATAAAATACTGTACAAGGACCTACTGTACAGCACAAGGAACTATATTCAGATCTTGAAGTAACCTACAATAAAAAACATGAAAAGGAATATATGTATGTTCATGTATGACCAGAACATGATGGTGTACACCAGAAATTGACACAACATTGTAAACTGATCATACTTCAGTAAAAAAGAAAGAAAAATAAATAATAATACAATCTAAATTTAAAAAAAATATATATGAATGTGTATGTATGTGTGTGAATAGGTTTAGGTCAATATAGGTATATATGCATGTATATGCGTGTATATACATATATATAGTGCATACCATTAATTGGTGTTTTATTTGCAACTAAGACACACTACATTTTTGCCCTCTGGGAAGTCCTACGAGGCACCTACTTTATGTCTTTCTGAAACAGTTTCACATGAAGGTTACGCTTGAGGTCTTAGAGGGAATGCCTATTTAAAGATCAAATAAAATAAGGGTGTGCTAATTGACAGGAACCAGATGGCCCATAGGGGGGAAAACCTCTTCTCAGCAGATTGCTCCATTTATTTATTTACATTCAAGTCATTGAAAACCCCCCATTCTTGTGTATACCTTGGGTTTGCTCGCCCCATCTTGTAAATGGCCTGTCCCTGCCCTGCCCCATCATTCTATCCTCAGGAACAGCTCCTCTTTCCTCCCTGCCAGTGGTTTGGGAAGGAAGCACACCCCTTCCCCTCACTCTTCACTCAGTCTCGTGCCTTTGGATTCACATGTTATTCAGGCTGAATGGAACTCCGTCTGCACAGGTCCCTCCCCGTCCAGGGCCTTGGCCTGTGCAGAGCCTCCCGGGATGCGAGGATACCCAGCCCTGCATCCACAAGCCGCCGCCACCCGCACCGCAGCCTGGCCCCAAGTCCTCGGTGTGGTCGCTCCCCTCCCCGTGAGCAGCTCCAGTCCTTGCCTGCCCGCCTGTTTCCTGAGCACCCTCTGGGACATCCACACCTGTGTGCTCCAAAGCTCAGCATCCTGAAGCCTCCTGTTTTGTTCCCTCCCCTGCCTCCCCTGGACTTAATCAGAACTCTCCAGAGAAGCCCTCAAGTTAGAGATCAAACCAGGAAACAGCTCCCACTGTGTGCATGTCAAGTGGTCCCTGTTAATTTTCGCTCACCATCCAGGGACAAGGGACTGGAAGCAGCATTTTTCTGGCTCTGACGATGCGCCCAGATGATATCTCTAGCATGTGCCTTGGTCAGCTCTGGCCGCTTCAGCAGATGACCATAGACGGGGAGGTTTACACAACACACTGCCCATGGTTCTGGAGACTGGTGGTCTGAGGTCACTGTGCCAGCACACCGGGTTCTGGGTGATGCCCTCCTCCTGGTTCACAGTGGGCTCTTCCTGCGGGTCTGCATGTGACAACAGGACAGATGGCTGGGTCTCCCCTTCTGGTGTAAAACCACTAATCCCATTTGTGAGGGCCCCATCCTCCTGACCTATCACTTCCCCAAAACCTCCATCACCAAACACCTTCATGTGAGGATTACAATGTCAACATCTCAACACGTGAATTTTGGGGGGGAACAGACACTGACAACATTGCACTATATGAAACCCTTTTCATTGGAAGCTTGAATTGTCTCCCTATAGTATGCTTTTAAGTGCATGTGTGCGTGTGTGTGTGCATGTGTGTCTATGAGAGAGATGGGCTGAGAGAGAGAGAGGTCCAAGGCAGAAAACCAGAAAAATGGTAAAGGAAATATGATAATTACTTACATCCCAACACTGAGAATTAAATCATTTTAACCTTCCAGCATATTTGTTTTCAGTTTTGTTTACTTAATTCTTTTTATCAATAAATAATATATGAATACTTTGTCTTCGAAAAAAAGTTACAACCTTAAAGGTAAACTTGAGAGTATCATCACGTCTAAGCCTTCATCTTGTTCCTCTGCAGTTATACCTAGAGGCAATTGCGACTGTCAGTTTGGTGGCATTTTTCAAAAAAATTTAATAATATTTTAAAGAAAAAACGTACAAATATTAATGTCTTTAAATTTACACAAATGCTGTCTAACTATACACATCACTCACAGCATTAGGTTTTTTGAGAGCTATTCACTTAGATACCCAGATTATTTCATCATATGCATGTATTACATTTTATTTAATGAAGAATATTTGTATTGTTTCAAAATGTTCATTATTTCAAACAGTGCTAAAATAAACATTCTTGTTTATATGTTCTCATATTTGTGGGAGAATGACTCTGTGTAGTAAATACTACAGAGAGCACTCTTTATGCAGTTAAAAAATTAATTGCTAATACAATTTTTGTACAGAGTGACTATATCAATTTACACTCCTGCTGATATTGTAAGAAAGAATTTATTTCCCATCCTCTGCTAAACTAATGGAATTTAACATTTAGAGATTTTGCCAGGCTAAAATGCTGAATAAACTCATTGTCCCAGTTTGCAACTATTGACCCGATTATATTGTTTTTATCTGATGAACTATTACATAATTACTATGTTAAAAGATTTTCTAACTTGAAATGATACCTGAGATAAGCTGTTTTTGTCTGTGATGCATTGTTTTCAGCTTATGTCTTTTTATTTAGTATAGTCTTTCAAGAGTTATGTGAATTGTTATATCTGTATTTATAAATGAGACTGACCAATAATATCATTTTCTTATGTCATCCATATTCTGTTCATGCCAAGATTACACTATTCTCATAAAATGCATTGAGAGTCTTTATATTTCTTTCTAGACTCTGGAAGAAATTAAACAAGGCTGGAGTTAAGGGTTCTTTGACTTTTCTAAAACACCCATGAAACAGATCCAGCCTTGTGCTACTGATGGTAGGTTTAGGGACACTTACAGTTTTTACGACTCTGAGCATATTTTTAAAAAAAAGGACGTATTTGTCTATTCAGATCTTTTTTCTGTCTCAGATAAAGTTTGATAACATTTTTCTTTAGGAAATTATCCATTGTATTTGATTTTAAAATTAATGACAACTATGTGTGAAATAATGTCTTGGGACATCTAAAATCTCTATGATTATCCACATCACTTTTAATCTTAGGGATATTTACTCATGTTTTCTCTCTTTTTAATCACACTTAACAGAGGTTTTTAATTTTGTTAGCCTTTCAAAGAATCAATTTATTTTTATTGATTTGATGTGTGCGATTGTACTTCATCCATTTCTTCTTTTCTCTCCAGTAATTTCCTTCCTTCTATTTTCCTTGGATTTATTTTGTTGTTCTTTCCAAAACTTCTTGATTTAAATGTTTATTCCATGTGTTTCCAACCATTCATATTTTCCAAATGCATCCAAAGCTATAAATTCCTCCCTGAGTACTGGAGCAGGCCACACATTTTATATAGATTTTTGTTGAAGTTTAGCTATAAATGCTCTTAAGTTTATTTTTAATTTATTCCATAACCTAAAACTATTTAGGAATGTGACTTCTGGAATCCAAATTCATGGGGTGTTTGGCTGTCATTGTATTAGGGACATGGTTTTTTTTTTTATTACTTTCTTTCTTTCTGTTTTTAAGATGCAAACCACTCCCAGAACTGTTCACAAGGGAGAATGTGTATCTTAGTTTTCTCTGAATTACCTAGTTAACATTTAAATATATAAATATGCATGTGCTCGTCTGTGTATGTGTGTAGCCAACCATTTCTTAAGTTCCTAAACTTTTTCCGTTTTTTGTTGAAGTATAGTCAGTTTGCAACGTTGTGTGAATTTCTGGTGTATGGCATAATGTTTCAGTCACATTATTGATTTATTTTGCTGTATGTGATTGGTGAACATAATCTGTGAAAAAAAGTGCTTAAAATTTGTTATTGTCTCCTCATAGTTCTATTAAATTTGGCTCTGTGTATTTTGAGGCTTTATGAATATTTCTCTCTGTATACACTTTATATATGTCCTATAATCTATATATAATCAACTAATATATAGTTCTGTGGGCCTATCCTTCAACTCTGATGTGATTTTATGTGGCGCGATCATGCCTGAGTTGCTTCAGAGGAGGTATCTGGACACCGACATGGTCCTGGGAGGGCCCCCACTTCACGTCCCGTCTTGTCAGGGCAGCCTGAGGCCAGGCACTGACTGTGGGGCTCTCGGAAGCCCAGATCCTTGGCTCGGAGGTGGGACCTCTGTTCCTGAGCTCTCAGAAGGGCCAGGTTGACTCCGGGACTCCTCAGAAGTTGCGCCCTCCTGGGCTTGTTCCCTCACCTCCTCTGGTTCCTCATGCGGGTTCTCCCCACATCACTTGCATTTGGATCTGTGACTGTGGAATTTGGAGGCTTGGAGGCACCTGACCAATATCCAGTTCCTGCCATCCGTCCTTCTGGGCAAGGTTCATGTCTTAGCGGAGGGACAGAGAGGCATTCCACTAGACGATTTCAAGATTAATGATCGAAGTTTATTGTTCATATTTTTTTGGCAACTCATTAAATAATTCCGAAACATGGCTGGATTTTGAAAGCTGCTTTGAGATTTATACACCCAACGTAGTGAAGAGTAAACACAAAAACACCATTTAAAGAATGCCGTGGATGTGTGTTTCCGTGAGACCCCAAATCCCTTGCTAATCTATAGAGAAACCTGAGCCGTGTGAATTTTACTCTAGCTAAACTTAGCCTTCTCCCAGTACCTTGCCATTATCATAACTGGAAAGCAAGTAGCCTGGTTACTGTGTACACTTGCAAAGAATGCTATTTGAGAAGGTCCGATATTTCTTTCGAACTCTAGAAGCTGCTTGGAAGTCAAGCGTTCGAAAGGTGGCCCTTACCTGGGATGGTTGCCCTCCTCATGCAATACATGCTGCTTCCATTTCATTGTGTTTCTGCTTTAAAGCGGGCTTTACTGTTGGCGGACACATTTTAGCTACGTAATTCTTTCTTTTTCTGTTCCCTGTTTAGAATTTGAAGAAGGGAACTATTTTAATATTTGGAAATAGGGCAACTGAAAGAGAAATTTGATATTGGTGTCAGCTGGACTGTGGCACTGACCAAGGTATGGTAACAAATGGAGAGTGTGATTTCCACTCAACAGTTGTAAGGAAGGCATAAGGAGAGTCCACTGTGCCTTATTTTGGAAAATTAAATTGAATCTACGCCCTCGCTTTGCCCAGGGGGTGAGAAATTCAATTCTGTCTTATCTTGAGGGCCCCTCCCCTTTCACTCCATGGACTGGAGATCTTAGCAATGCTGGGAAAACGAGCTAAAGAATGCCCGTGTCCCGGGCACGAGTCATCTCCTGAGTCAGACGGCCTTCCAGATGTGAGCAGCTGCATTCGTCCACGCGAGCCCGAGCACATCTTTGCGCAGACCCCGGGGTCGTGTGCTTAGGGTGGTCCATCCCGCCAAGGCCCCACGCCACCCTGTTCTGGCTTCTGTTCTCTCTCGTGTCCTTCTGTATCTTTCCCTGCCTTATAAAGGACCCCTCTCCTCGCTACTCTCGTGAAAAATAATCAAATCCAATAAACAGAACACCCATCTCTATCGTTCACCTCAGAGAAATTGTCTAGCAGTTTAGACCTTTTCAGCCTTAATTTGCCGCTAACTTCAGAGCCACACCCTTCAATTTATGACAGTTTAATCCAAAACCCATTATATCTGACCCCAGGGTGAGGGCCTCTTTCTGCCTCCCGGACTCGAAACCCAGCAAAACATTTCAAAGGGGGTTTGAGCGCAAGAGAAAGAAAATAGCTCTCATACTTTAGGAATCTTCTATAGGAGAGAGAACAAAACATACGTTTTTATCTCTATAAATTATCTCGCCGCTAATGGTACCAGGACTTCTTGCCGTTAACATCGGCTCTGAGATGCATTCCAGTGGAAAGGAATGTTAATAGCACATCTGAATGAGGCTTTTGTGTATGATCTGACAGAAGTACTTTTCTAAAATTAATAATGAATTCTACAGATCGTGCAAACTTCAAGTTAACTTTCAAGACTTCAGCGGATTGGGTTCCTTATTTCTGTAAGTAACTTTGATCCATAGGTGAAATACGATGAACTCAAACTGGAATTTTTGCTTTAATGTCACCACCTGAAAAACATTTTTTGGCTACGACTTTAACGCATTCACTCATCCATACATGGCACAGAGCAACAAAAATCTGTCATTAAAACTATACCGTCCAGACACGGCTGTTTTAGTGCTGGGTGAGGGGATGCACGCAAAACAAATGAAAAACAACCGACAGCAAAAACAAAAATCTTGTTGTTCCGTTACGACATAACATTTTGTTTAAGTTTTAAAAATAGCAATCCAACCACAATGTATTTTAGCATAGTCCTATAAAAAAAAACCTAATTAGGGCTGCCGAAAGGAGAATGCTGAACAAGAATGTTTGTGGGCTAAAAATTCTTTCATGGAACTCATTGGCGGTATCAAACACAGAACTATTTATGATGTTATAAAACGGCTGAGAACAGAGCCGGTATTCAGGGCCTCTCGGGGTTTATTTGGGCCTCAAAACACTTTCGTGGCCTTGAACTTTTCTTGAGCTGTGCACGTAGGAGGAAGTGATGCCGTTCCAACTGCGTTTACGGTGTTATCGGAATTTACACAAAGTTCAAGGAACAGCCTTTGACACAAACAGGAGGCCAGAGTCATAGCAAATTATATCGAAGTGATCAAATCAATGTAAATGTTTCTAAGGTGAGAGAAAGCAATTTTCTTTATAAAGTCATAGAATTTCCCCTTTCTTAGAGTTACCTTTTGCCCCCCATATTTATCCACTCTGGTGGACATGCCGATGTCTCTGCTTTGCGCTCCCCCCAACGCCGACAGGTAATGGTACCCACACATCCACTAACTCTCGGCTTTAGTGGTGAGTCCCAAACCAACACTGTATTTCTTCTTTCCTGGACTCAGGCATTGGATGAAAACTGACCATGTGACCTACACGAGCCAATGAGGATAAACCTCAGGACGTCTTGGAATGACGCAACAAAACTGCTTTCTTCCCAGCTGCAGGAAGCACCAGTTTCTACTATCGTATGAATTCATCTTAAACTTAAAACTGAGGGAAAGAAAATCGGAGTGATTGGGTCAACCCAGTCCTACTAGAACTCTGGATTTATAATTCTATGAACCAATATATTTATCTTATTTTTAAGGCAGTTGGAGCTGAATTTTTGTTGTTGCTATTTGCGTAAAACTTCATGAACTTAGCGACCAAATTAATATTTTTTGACAAGGAAACTTTTATTCCTTCCTGCCTCATTCAGATATAATAAGAACTTAAGCACTGCTATATTAAAATAGATTAAAGTTTTCTGGCGCCTTTGGTCTCTGATAGTTATGTAACTTTATTTTCACCTTCAAAAAACAGCTTTTCTAAAATGTGTGACCAAGCTGTAGATATTCCTTTGAAGACACAAAATCCTTGCAGTAACCTCTCTGTTCTCTGCTCATGCAGAAGTGGAATTTAACCCCCACAGAAAGATTCTGTTACCATGTCCAGACTCGGTCTGCTCGCCCCACGATGGGCTGATAAATCCAGAGATGAGGTGTTGGAGCAAGGAATAAGGACTTTATTGGGATAACCAGCAGACTAATGTCCTGGAGATCCATCTTCCCCAAGTCAGAGTTCAGGCTCCTTTTATACTAAAGAGGAGAGGGGGTGTGGTTGGTTGTTGCAAACTTTTTGGTATCAGAATCCTTTGTTCTTGCAGCTGTCCACGTGGATCAGGTCATGGTGTCCCTGTAAACCTCCAATAGAAAACATGTTATTCTCTGTTCTGCAACTTTCAATCTTTATGAATGGAAAAGTGTTGCACCCTTAAAGGTCAGAGCCCTGAGAATGGCCTGTCCTGTCTATTTCAGGCTCCAGGCAACATCCTTTTACAAAAGGTGCAGAGCCAGCTTGACTGAGCAAGGAAACAGAGTGCAGGGTTAGAGCCAAAGGAGCAGATCTAATGTGGAGTCAGATTTGTTCTTTTCTGTCACAGTTTCACCGCAGGTAGAGCGAAGAAGTTTACATCCTAGCAATACAAGCTAAATTGGAATATTAGACCTCCATGTTTTACATAAATACCTTATATCCTCTTTCCCAGGAATTTCTGACCATCTTCTCCATGAGATCCTGGCTCCTACTTTGCTGTGTTTCTTTGCTTCTTCTTTTTTTTTTCTGGACCATTCTTATTGGGTGTCTCCTGGAAATTCAAATCTCCTCCTTTTTAAAAATAAGTGTAATCTAGCTTCCTCTGCCTCTTCTTAGCTGTAGATCCACTTTTTACACATCCCAGGGCTTGTTAAAGCGCTCTATTAAATAAAACATGAACCGAGCTCAGACCCACATTTCCGCAGTTCAAAACGGACAGAGGCTTTGAGATTGAAGCCTTTCTTATTGTGCGTTTCCACAGGTCTCTGTGTGAAAAGCAATCTTCCCTGCTTTTAGAACCATGTCTCTTTTTCCAGGAGAAGTAACTTTCTTAACACTGTCCCTTCAATGCAGTAGTCTGTCTTTCTTACTAGAATGTGTGCTCTCTGAAGGCAAAACCCTTGATATTAACCTTGATTTCTCTAGTACTCAGTGTACACATGACCAACAAATATTTGTTGAATGGATAAAAATGTACCTGAGCAATAAAAAAAATTTTAAAAATCAAGTATATAAGGAATTAAGTCAACGTGATAATTGATCAAAGGCATTTGCTCGATACCATCTAAGTATTATATTCACTTGTTATTCTTCACGTGATATATCTTTCTAAATTTAGACTATTCATTCTTTAGTATTATTTGAATTAGAACTTCTTAGGATAATTGCCCTCATTAAAAAGCTTTGCATAGTTTTGTTTGTTTCTTTGTTTCTTTGTTTTTTTGCTATAGTCCAGAAAAAAACTATCAGAGCTACCAGAGGGTAATTATTTTTACACTTCTTATTAGTCTATGCTGAAATCAATGACAAATTTGTGTCTTTCTAGGTACTAAGCTAGGATTGCACTCCTATTAATGAAGTTACATCAAAGAAAATAATTGCACTAGATCTGAATAATTGCTAGTTTGGTCATATAGGAGAGGTCATCCTCTAAAAACTGAACTTGGCAGTGTAAACTGTGTTTCCCCAGGTCTCCTTAGGCTGTGAATTCAAAATGGGTGATTCTTAACAATAATGTTCAAAATTTCATTAGCTCTTGGTCTCTTGCAAAATAGAGTGTCTTCGCTCCAAGAAGTCCCTCCTTCGCCCACTTGTGGGGGTCATGTGTGCTCCCAAGTCCTCCCAGGGCCTCCAGCTCTTACCCCTCCTCAGTCCCTCATGGGCATGAAGCCATTTTATTGTACTTAAAAATTTATTTTTATTTTTAATTGAAGTGTAATCGGTTTTCATTGTTGTGTTGATTTCTGGTGTACAGCATAGTGATTCAGTTATACGTATATATATTTCTTTTCATATTCTTTTTCATTATATGTTATTACAAGGTATTGAATATAGTTCCCTGTACTGTACAGTAGGACCTTTTTGTTTCTTATTTTATATGTGGTAGTGTGTATCTGTTAATCTCGAATTCCCAATTTATCCCTCATGGGCACCAAGCCATTGTATGACGTGCTGTCCTCCGCTCTGGCTAGTGCTCTAAGTGAGACATCTGTGTACTCTGTGAGATGTTCCCATAGTGATAGAACCTCAAGCTGGCAAAGCTGCATAAAATTCCTCAGATCTTCATCCTGGCGGAGCTGTGTCACTATCCAAGCGGGTTGGGGGAGGGCTTATCCAAAAAGGCGCTGATTGTGCCGCACTGGCTCCCAAGACCCTGCGAAATCATTGCCCTTGTTACCTTCTCTCTCTGAAGGTGGGGTAAATGTGTCTGAATCCAAGTGGGACAGATGTCACGCCGTCCTTCCCTTCCCAGGCTTCCCTCTAGGGACTCCCCAAATCAATCAACCAAGCAACCTACTCACCAACGTTGATAATGGAAAACGCCTTCCCCGTGGATAGCTGTTATGAAATTGAACTCTCAGCATTTCTGCCTAGCGGTTTATCTCATATTCAGTCATTTACCTGGATCTTGATTAGGTTTAAGGAATAATGGCTGGTGTGCCTTGGGCATATTTCCATTTCCTCCTGCAATGCACTGTCTTTCCTTCTCTGTCTTGGTTTCCACCCCAAGCAGCTGACCTCTGTGAGCTGCAGGAACGGCTTTCTCCACCCTGACTTTCTGTTGACTTGCACCAACAGGGAGCCTCATCAGGTGAACATAGTTCTTCCTGTAGCTCACCCCAGGTGATTTGTATCCTTTCAACCGAGGATCCCCGCATGTTTCAAGACAGCCTTGCGCCTCATGTCTCTCTCCTTTTGGGCTCTGGGACCTGATTCCTCCCTCATGCCCCTCTGCCTAAAGAGGTCCACAACTCTCTGCTACTACCCTAGATTGTTATACTAGGTTTTGTGGTTTCCTTCACTCACACACCCTTGCGAGTAAATGCCCTTGGAATGTTCTGCTTGCATATGTCATCTGTTTTACGCTGGGACCCAGGTATCCAGCAATTGGTGCTGTAAGTGGCCCTAGGACACAGAATCTCACAGTGGAATTCAAGGATTAGGCTCCTCAGACACGGGAGGAGCAAGCGAGATGCTACTCTTTACAAAGTTGCGGTGGGACTTGGGTAACTTATGGCAGATGGTGATGTCATGCTGACCAGAGCTGTCACTCATGGGAGCAGAGGATGAGGGGGCGCTGCTGGGAAAGCAGGTCGCTGTGGCATTTTCTGGTTGTGACAACAGCAGTGGTTTGAAACATTGGCGCTCTCCTGCTTCTCTTTCTGTCCCCAGGGGACAAACACAGGGGATACGAGAAATTAAAACCTAGGAGCATAAAATTAAGAATATGCGTGGAGAACCAGAAAGCCTGCTTGAAAGTTTTGATTGAGTCCCTCCTCTCATGTAGTAGTGGGGAATTTATGACTAGCAGGAACTTAAGTGAGCAGATTGCTTTGCCAATGAAATGCTGTCCCACGGGCCCTAATACGATTGTCCTGATTAGGCCGGGTGGGGAACTCTAATGCGTCCAGCAAAGGCATTGGTATAGACTTGGATGGGGCTGGAAGCCTAGGAATTCCAAATCTCCCAGAATTTCTATGCAAGCACAAGCAAACCTTTCAACTCTGCAGGGAATCCATCCCCTATGTACAAAGACATATTTTAATGTCCACACATGGAACAGTTGCTTCCTAAGATGAAGGCAATTCTTCCTCACACCAACATCTCATTGTCTTTAGGCCAATAACAAGAGTTAAATCCCACCAGATCTTCAAAAGAGGTCTAGGAACTACTCTAGATGTGATGACCTCTACAGCAGAACACTAATCTGGGTACATTATATTGATGACACCATACAATTTGGACCTGATGAGCTGAAAGTAGTAAGCCACTTCGATGCCTTGCAAAAGTGTATGTGACAGTGTGGGTGGTAAACCCCTCAGAAGTTAGGGTGTCTGCCTCATGGGTAGTTTTTTAAGCATCATTGAACTGAGGCTGGTTGTACCTTTCAGCACTGAAGACACAGAAAGAAGCAGTGCCTGGTAGACCTGGTTGGATTCTCCAGGTGATGGGTTCTCCACATTGGAACAGGTGTCTTGGCCACATCTATTAGTATTAACCCGTTGGACCCAAAGAGATAAACCAAGCAGCAGGTTCAGGCTGCAGTGGAGGTTGACACGAGTCTTGAGACCAAGGAGAACCAATAATATTTGAAGTGTTTGATGCCCAAGGTTGAAGCGAGGCCTGGCTCTCTGCTGCTGGCAGCTTGTTTCCACTTCAAAAGTAGCTTCTGACTTGCCACTGGGCACTGGTGGTCATGCAGCTTCTGTCTAGAGGACACCACATGCCTCTGCAACATAATATCTACATCCTGAAGAAATGGCTTCTGCCCAGAGGATACCATGTGCCTCTGCAACATAATATTATCATCCTAAAGAAATGGCATCATCTGACCCACTGAGCTGTGAGACTGTACATACATGTCAGCATCCTGCTATAACACAGGAGTGATGTGTACTGAACCAGGGGAGGGGAAATGTGACAAGTGATGGCAGAGGAGAGGAGGAAAGCTTCACTATCCACTCCAATGCCTCTTAATATTCTCTTGTCCATTAAGTATTCCCAAGAAAACTATAGAAACCCAAAAAAGAGAAGACCAGGAAGGACTCAGATCCTGAAGGAATGGAGGTTTGGGTCATACCCACCAAGGAAGGAATTCTGCCCAGCTACAGTGCTGAAGAAAGTCATGTGGACATAGGAGTGTCTGTGGTTAGGTATTTACATCTTGTAACCATGTGCAGATTTGGAAACGGTTGTAGCTGTGTGTTGGGGTGTTTATATTTTCTTTTCTTCTCCTTTTTGTCCCCTCTTCCATTATATGAGGAGCACCAGTGGAGGCCTGCTGGATACTTTTGGCTCTGAGCTTGCCCTTAATTTCTGCTGCCACCCACCAATGTATTTTTTAAAAAGAAAACATTTTATGACAGTTGAATTTGATACTGTGATTATGTGATTTGGTTAAAATACTTTGTAAATGGATAACATGTGAAAAGAGAACGATGTTGAAAGTGATGTGGAATTTTCTAGAAAGGATCAGTCACGCAAGCAGGCACAACATTTTATTCTGGTTAGGAGTAAGACTGTCGTAAAAACACTAGAGAAATCGTAAAAATGGAAAAGGACTTCATGGTAAGATTTCTTCACAAATATTCTTAAATTCCTGCTCCAGTTTAAAGAGACTGAAATGGGAAACTATTCAATAGAGCTCTGCTCAAGGTAATGACCTGGTCCCACATCAAACAAATGGAAATGGTTCTGCAGTTATCAGCATTAAGTGAAAGCAGGGTTTTTAAGGTATTTGTGTCTTCTCTTTTTCGGATTTTTTTGCTTTAACTGCCTTTTAAAAGAAATAGTAAGTATCAGATGAGACACTGAAGGCTGATAATTCTCAAAATTAACCTCTAGATGAGGCCTCTTCCCTAAGTATCAGAACCAGTGTCAAGTGTTAACATAACAGCTTGAGAGGATGTGTTTCACAGACCTTGTGAACCCAACACGTCCAAGAGTGAACGCATCATTTCACTTGCATATCTGCTTTCCGGGATTCTCTCCAGCTCATCCTAAGAGAGACAGCCTTCTCCTGGGCACTTAAATATTTGCAGATTAACAAGGGCTAATATCCAAAATATATAAAAAACTTATTTATCACAGTAGCATAAAAATAGATAACTTGAATGAAAAATGGAAAAAGGACCTGAATGGACATTTTCCCAAAGAGACATACAAATGGTCAACTGGTACATGAAAAGGTGCTCAATATCCTTAACCATAAAAAAAAGGCAAATTAAAATCACAATGAGATATTACTTCTCACCTTTTAGGATGGCTATTATTAAAAGGATAAGAGATAAGAAATACTGGTAAGGAGGTGGAGGAACGGAAACTATTGTATACTGTTTGTGGGGATGTAAACTGATGCAACCACTATGGAAATTATCATGCAGGTTCCTCAAGAAATTAAAAATAGAACCACCACATGTTCCAGCAGTCCACCTCTGGGTATATGCCCAATGGAAATGAAACCATCATCTCAAAGAGATGCCTGTACTCTTATGTTCATTACAGCATTATTCATAATTGCCAAGATATGGCAACACCTAAGTGTCTGTCAGTGCATGAATTGGTCATGAAAATGTGGTATATGTATATGTGTGTGTGTGTGTGTGTGTGTGTGTGTGTTAATAAATAAATAAATAAATAAATAAATAAATAAATAAATACCCTAACCTAACTCCTAACCCTAACCATATATATATATAGTGAAATATTATTCAGTCTCAGTGTGGATAGACCAGAAGGCATTAGGCTAAGTGAAATAATCAGGCAGAGACAGACAAACACTGCATGATGTGACTTATATGTGAAATCTAAAAAAAAATGTCATACAGAAATAGAGAAGAGAGAAGTGATTGACTGAGGAGAGGGGGAGAGAGAGAGAGAAGCTGGTAAAAGGGTTCAAACTTTCACTTATAAGGTGAATAAGGTCTGTGGATCTAACGTATTACATGATGACTGCAGTTTTGTATCACTGACATTTGCTTAGACAGTAGGACTTAAATATTCCTGTAAACAAACAAACAGAAAAGGGTAAATATGTGAGGTGATGAATGTGTTAGTTGAAAGGGCCACCTTTTCACAATGCATATACTTATCAAATGATTACACTGTACACCTTAAATATTTTTCTGTTTTATTTGTCAGTTAAACTTTCATACAGCTAAAAAAATTAAAAAAAGAAGTGTTTTCTTCACATCCATCCCAACCTTCACCTAGTTAACCGCTACTTGACTCAATTTAGACATCAGCCTTCGGTGACTCTCCCCTTCTGGGAATTACAAGATATAATGTGCAGCATAAATTTTGACTTTGCCTCATTATATGATCTTAATCATATGCCTGTTTATTTCCTTTCTTATTGCCTTGGTGCTAACCATGTGAGTACTTGAATGAAGTCTCGAATTTTCTCAAGGAAGGTTTCTGTTGTGTTCATCTTTTATCCACTGTATCAAGCTCATTATTCAGAATATCATTGTCCCATATAGTTGAATTGAGTAATGAATTGAAACACTTTTCCAGTAAATATTTCTGCTCCAGGCACTATCAGTTGGTATAAAATTAATTAAAGTCCATGTAATCAGAGCCCTTAAAGACACTAAAATAAAAACTTCACTTATTCTTTTCATCTTTGGACTTCATTCGAAGTGCATTTAAAAAAAATCATACAAAAGCTTAACTGTAGACATGTTTGGGGACATGTAGTTGATCTTATTCAATCAGTGATTTAAAATTGTGTCACAAAAGAAAATAATATTGTCTCAATCTGAATAACTGCTTATAGTGGTATTATTCTTTATCTTAATCAAAGAACTGAAGTTCTCCAGAATGACTAGAAGACTAAAATCCTCATGTCTTCTCTTCTGTTTTTGGGTTTTCCCTGTCTCAGCCAATAACGTCTCATGTCTGGAAGCTGAGCTCCTTCTGCAGGAACTGCTACCTTTGCTATCTTTTGCTGAAAGTAGCATGAAGCCTCCATCCTCTCTAAGGCTGAGCTGCATCCAAGCCTTTCAGAGAGCCTACGCGTTCAGACTTCCAGAGGATCAACAGGGAGGCAGGTGATGATCTCCACTGTATTGAGACTCCATCACTCGGAACTATGACCCTGACATTTATGACCCAGTGTTGACAACGAAGTCACCTGAAATCTGCTCTGCTAATCGTTTCAAAATTATCACCCCACCTCCCGGGCGCACACACACACAGTAACTCTCCTTACTGCTTGTTTGTTACGAAACACAAATTAAAACTGTAAAGAATATGGAAGCATATATAAAATCCTAACCATTTCAAAGCAGATTTAAAGGGAATATTATTGTTTCCCGTATTGAAACAGAGATTGAGTAAAACACATATTGAAATTTACATATAATATTTATTTCTAGCCTTAATGCTAGAAATTATATTTAAACATACACAGACACAGACCAACAACATTAAAACCAACCAAACAAACAAATGATTGAGTGAATATTATGTTTGTTTCTTTTATTTTAACTGTAATTTATCCTGTCTTCAGAAACAATGCTTACGTTTTAAATAATTACCAAAACTGAACAGCAGAGGGCACAAAATAGCAAACTCTTTCTTCAAGCACATTATTCTGTTCAATTGTAGTCTTGGTAGTTTTGAAAATTTCAAATTCGATTTTACTACTCATTAATTTGAGATATATTCTTGAAACAAGAAATTTGGAAGTATTAAAAATAAGTTCTAGTATTTTTCGTTTATTCGCATAACCACTTTAGCCAATTTAAATTTATTACATTTATACTGACAGTATTCTATGCTTGAAAAATACATTATATAATAAATGTCATAGTAAATTTGAAAAAGTTCTATGAATGATAATATAAGTACGATGATGCTAATACTGCAAGAAATGTATCCAGATTTGTTGTGAAAGGTACAAACATAACTGCCTTGTGAAAGGCATGTTAATACAATAATAGTTGAATTACAAGAAATGCCTGCTAAAATCATTTCCATTTTATAAGTTAATTATAATTGGTTACTAGATTGTAATATTTGACTTGAGTTCTTACATATTATTTATTAAGGAAAACACTTCTATGATTCAGCGAATTTTTATTTTGTATTAATTTTTAGGATGTAATTCAGTCAATTTTGAGTTCATCTTTGTCTCTGACTTTGAAATAGATTAAGATAAAAACAATTTTTGAAACACATTCTCTTAAAAAATTTAATTGACATTGACCCATACTTCAAACATTACCAATTCTCCACATTTAAGCTCCTTGTCACCCCATTGCCCCCATTCTTTTCTTCCAAGTTACTTGGTATGAAGTTGAAGTTTTTCTTGTGGAAAAAAAATGAATAAAGAAAAAAAGAAGATGGCTGAAAAAGTATTTTTGTTTTGCCTTGAGCTGTTTTTCATTATTTTATATATTGAAAAAAATCAAAGAGAATAATTCAAATCCCTTTTTTGTGCCTTATATCACAACTAGTGATTGAATAGATAAGATTTATTTAATTGTTCTCTATATTGTAAATGTGGATATACATTTATTCATGTCTTACTATTTTTATTCTTTTTTTAATTTTTGAAAGGCTAAATGCATTTTGATTCACAGGACCTGTTTTATGCGCAGCGAAGTGTTTATTACAGACTAAAATCAATTCTTGGTGATAAAGTTGGGAGATGTTTTTACCTGTAGTTTAAAAACTTAGTAATAGATTATGAATATTTTTAATTCCTGGCTTGGAAATACATATGGAAAATCAAAACCAGGGAAAGACCGTGACTTGATATGACAGAATTGCAGGACTAGAGAGCCATTGAGGCCACTTTACTTATCTTTCTCATTATAAAAATTGAGGCCCAGAATGATTAAGGGGCAAGTATGAGATAACAGTCAACAAAGAAGCTGTAAAAGTTGGTATTAATGTGACAACTGCACAGGAAAGCAGCACGGCAGACTACAGCTTGGCATTCTGAAATATCAGGAGGCTACTCCTTCCTATAGTGGGCTCCAGTCTCCTGCCTCCCGAGACATTCCCTTGTGCTCAATCATCCTTTATCTCTCTGTTAAAACCACAAAAACCATAAACTTAGGAATTTCTGAAGCATCAGAGAATTGCCACAGCACATTCCCAGGCATCCCCTTGGCAAGCAGTGCTAAGCAAAAATTCCCAAGGGATCCTCCCTCCCCCACCAACTCCCTTTCCATAGGCTTTTAGTCCTCAACCTCATGTTTCTTCTCCAGGGGTCTCTAGCTCGTGGGTTCAAAGCGGGGAGCACTTAGTTTACTTTCTTTGAACGGTGATATTTTCTAAACTCACGGGCAAAACGCTATGAAGTATCCGGTTTCTAAGTCTCTGAGAAAGACTGTGCAGCTCAGCGGCCTCTCAAGACTTGCTTCATCTTCTAATTTCTTTCTTCTACAAGACTTTCCTTGAAACGGAGTCACCTGCTTTCAATTTGTCTAAAGTCGAGCTTCTAAGGAGCCAAGTCTACTTGTCTCTACTACCGGCGAAAGTCTGCAGTGAAGGCTGCGAGACAGACCCGCACGCAGCGGGCTGGGCAAGCTGGCACCGCAGCCCAACAGAGCATCCTCTCAAGATGGGTCTCCATGCAAAGTATTTCAAAGATTGAAGCGTGGTCTTCTCCTATGTGGCTCGGGCATTTAAAGATCGAATTTCGGGCTTTCCCTGGATCTTAGTTACATCACATTTTGCTCAGGTTCACAATTTTTGGAACCCTTGATCATGGATGTTTTATTTGCTCCTTCGCTTTTCGGGCTGGATAGGGGAGGTGGGTGGCAGCGTTGCTATATTGCTCGGTGGGTTTTACAGGCTATAGGAGATTAAAATCAACACTGCTTTTAACGTGAAACAGCAGGGCCTGGTGAGAGGACGCCTCCCCGCCGACGACAATTAGCAATCCGGCTCCTGCAAGGCCGCCGGAAGTCGGCTTCGCTGCCTCTGGACCGCGCTGGAGCATCGCGTCCGCCGCGGAGCCCAAGTAGCGCAGGCCGGCGCGGGCGCTGTCCGCGGTGCTGAAAGGCAGAGCCCCGGTGGGCGCGACGGCTCGCGAGACCCGAGGTCCAGCCCTGGGACCGTGGCCGCCAGGCTCGGAGCCCCGCGCGCGCGACGCCTCCTGGGCGGTGCGGGGCGCGCGGTGCGGGGCGGGGGCGGGGATGGGGGCGCGCGCCGGCCGCCTGCCGCGAGCCGCGCACGCGCGCCGGGGACCGCCTGCCCCTCTCCGGGGCTCGGGGCTGTGTGTGTGTGTGTGTATGTGTGCGCGTGTGTGTGTGCGCGCGCGCGCGTGTGGAGAGGGGAGAGGGAAGAGCGCGCGCGAGGGTGAGTGTGTGAGCGCATGGGAAGGGAGCTGAACATCCGAGGCGCGGGGACCACAGCGGCAGCCCTGCTGAAAACTGCGTCCAGCCAGTCCTCCGGACTTCGGAGCAGGGACCCGGCGTAGGGCAGCGGCACCCACCCGCAGGACCTGGGAGATAGGCATTCTTCTGCCTCCACTTCAGGGTTTTAGCAGTTTGGTGCTCAATTGCTGCCTCAAAATGCAGAGGATCTAATTTGCCGAGGAAAACGGCCAAAGAAGGAAGAGGAGGAAAAGGAAAAAGAAAAAAAGGGTATTTTGTGGATGCTCTACTTTTCTTGGAAATGCAAAAGATTATGCATATATCTGTCCTCCTTTGTCCTGTTTTATGGGGACTGATTTTTGGTGTCTCTTCTAACAGCATACAGATAGGTAGGTACCCTTTGTGCTCTGCTTTTGAATTGTGCATAATTTGGTGGTAATCTTTGTTCACTGTGGACAAATTAATTCATGTCATGTAGACTTATGTCATACCTTGACTGCATTCCAGATTTAAACTGCCTAGAATATACATGTTTTTCTTAGGATGAAGCAAGGCAAAGACTATGCCTTTGACATAACAGAGGAAAAGGTCTTCTCATTTCTGACCCCCCTCCCCCAATTTTTTCCATTCTGCCTTAACGGCTTTTCCCCGTTTGTTCAGATTCTCTAGGAGTCTGAATGCAAAGCTTGTGATTTCTCGGAAAGGGTAGAGTTTCTGGCCACCCACCGTGCCCTGAGACTCCTCCGTGTCCTGACCCCTGGTCTACTGTTTGGATGTTCGCCCCCCCCCGCCCCCCGCTGCCCGGGTCGGCTGATGTGTTTATTCGGCCTATTAGCGTGAATCAGGGACTCCCGGGCAGTCGGGCTCCAGCAGGCTCCCTCCTTCCCCTCCCGGCACTGACACCGTTCTGCTTGGTGTTTGTTCTTCGCAGGGGGGCTGTTTCCCAGGGGCGCCGATCAGGAATACAGTGCATTTCGGGTAGGGATGGTTCAGTTTTCCACTTCGGAGTTCAGGCTGACACCCCACATCGACAATTTGGAGGTGGCAAACAGCTTCGCAGTCACCAATGCTTGTAAGTAATGAATATGCATGCCCTTTCGAGGCCGTCCGCGGAAAGCTGGCGAGTGTGAGTGCGGGCCGGTGTGTGTGTGTGTGTTTCTGCGTGTCAGCGTGTGGGTGTAGTGACTGCACACGCGCGTGCGTGTGACGGCGGAGGGAGAAAGTGGCTGCAACCTCGGAGACCCCCGCTGGCTGGGGGTGGGGAGAGGAAGCGAAAGGCACTGAAGAGTGTGCGCACTGGGGGCGGGGGGGGGGTGGATGTTGGAGCGGGGGGTTGCGCTTCCTTAGGTTCCATGGGTTCTAGATTAGCTCGAGTCTTCCAGAGAAGCCCCCGCCCCTGCGTGCCGGCTGGCACCCAGCCCACGGAGAACACGGGGTCCCTGGGGCGCGCCGTCGGGCTCTGGGTAGACCCCACCGGGAATTGCTGATCCCAGCCGCCTGCGGCCGGGGATTTAAATCTGCAGGCCCCTCTCCGGGTCACTCTGCGGACCTGCGCGAGCCCTGGATCTCCGCCGAGACCCGCCAAGTTGTAGCCTTGGGTCTGGAGTTGGGCTCTCGGCCGTTACATAAGGCCCACCGAGGGGCGCGGCGGGGTCACGCAGGCCGGGGCGGGCAGGGGTCGGGGGTGCAGGGAGCGCGGTCCTTGCTCGCTGCTCTGGAGCTTCGGGCCAAGTTGCAGGACGATTCTGCCCTGGGCGCCGCGGGCGGCTGGCTCGCCGGCTGGGGCGCTTTGTTACCCTGTCGTGGGGCTCCGGCGGAGGCGGCTGGAGGAGGAGGACCCGAAAGCAGAGGGATGCGCCGAGTTTGGAATCGGGAGAAGTCGCCCATCAGCCATTTTAGTCTTGGCAGCTCTGCGTGTTAGTCCTAGCACTGCCTAGGGCACGCCACGAAGCTCCATCTAGGCTTCAGAGTAATAGGATCCAACCAATTAAGTCTCCAAATGGTTCAATGGAGAGGCTGGCGGGCCCGGGTCCAGGCGCTGCCACCCCCGCGCCGGCGTGGGCAGTGCGGCCGAGCCGCCGGACCCTCCCGCCCTCTTGCCGGCAGCTGCCATCATTTCCTGCCGACCGAGTTGGGGTGACTCTTTCCTGATTTGAGGTTCTCAGTGTTAATTTCATAGCTGGCAATTTCGTGGTGGGGGGCGGTCTGCAGATGGCTCCCCTCCCGCTGTGGTTGGAACGTGAAGGAGTCAGCGGAAAATTACCACCGAAAAAGCCCGACCGCAGTGTCCCCACGTTAGACAAATACTGGTGGTTGTCATCCCACTTCCCCGGGTCATATATTACCCTTAATCATGTAGTCCATGGATTAGCTTGATTGTGGTCTCAGGGACATCAGTCCTTTTGCAACTGCTGTCAACCGGATGAATGAAAGAATCAAACAATTTTCTTCGCCTGGTAGAACCGAGGTTGTTATTATGGTCATATGAGATGCTCAGAACTCGATGGTTGAAAAAGAATCTATTTAAGAAGATTTCAGTGCTGTATGTTTTCTTCACGTGTTGATACCAAGTGGGAAAAGAAACTGGGGACGGTGGCATGGAAAGACAGAGAGAGAGAGAGAGAGAGAGAGAGAGCGAGCGAGAGAGACAGACAGACTTAAGTGGATTTGCAGCTTTCAAAAAATCTCCATGAAAGAATGTAAGAATGTCTTGGAAAATTTTAATATATATACATACATGTAAGGAAACAAGTAGCTTAATTTTTGAAGGCCTTTATACTTGACCTATTTACCTACTGGATTTAGATTATTCACTTGATTCTGTATCAGGCTTCCAGTTTGTTTTTTGCACATGAATTATGAGCATGACATACATTTGTGCTAAGTATCTGACTGTATGTAATTGGATACTAGTGTGAAAATGCTTTGGAAAGGGATCAACGAACCTAAGACGATGATTATTGGAAGGATGTAGATTTTAAAAACAAGGTGAAAGTAATTGACAGATGTATTTTTTGAGAATGGCCAGTGATGGAGAAATCCCCTCACTGGTGAAGTACCACGGGGGCCTGTCAGGGAGCAGCTCAGACACAACCGCTGGCCGAAATGAGTATCCTTTCTCTCCAAATGCTGAATGGCTGTGCTGGGGCTTTGTAAAGACTAAAGATTATGGCTAGTTTAGGTTAGGAGACTAGTTTAGGTCCTCAGTCCCAATATTTTTGAATAATTTACTTTTAATATAAATCTTTATTGAAATAAGATGTGCAGACAAGAAATGTACCTCTTTCAAACACATATAAATCCATGCATTTCCACAGAATGAATACACCCATCTAACAAGGCATGGATTTCATTAAAAAAACACACACACACGCACAATTTAATTTGCTTGACCACAATTCTGAGAAAACGGGAAAATCAAGTCTTTATTTTGCACATATTTTTCTCAGATAATGGAGCTGAAATAAAAAATTGCATGTCTCCAGATCCCCAAATTACTCCTCCCTGGAGCATTCTACACGGCACTGAAACAAATTGTGGTGAGGAACCGAATACATTTTCAAGTTTCTGACATGGGAATTCTGAACTCCCGTGTTGTAAGTCATCTTACTGATCGCTGAAGGGAACTAGCGAGGCCCTGAGACTCATTCTAGAGAATTTTTTGGAGTTGACATTTTAACTCATTGACTGGACAGATCACTTAACGTGTGTGTGTGTGTGGGGGGGCTCAGTTTCTTCCTTCCTTCAGGAATTTCACAATCTAGAGTTTGTAAAATGAAATGGAGAATTCGTAAACCATTTCTTTTTTCTTTTCTACCAAGAGCAATAGAAAATGTAAAATTAGTTTAACTCTTTTCAGAGAGAGAGAGAGAGAGATGCTTATATAAATTACCATCACGAAGTCAGCAGTCACAAATGAATAGCAGTTTTGACTGTCACATTTGTGACGATGAGTTTTGGTCACTTCAATCCTGCTCAAGATTTTTCTGCAATGCTCAGCCCCTGTTTTCTTGAGTTTTCAGTCGGGGGTGGGGGAAATCCATGGTTTTTTCCTTTATGAAGTAAAAGCAGCAGCATCCAATATGTTGAGAGCAGAAATCAAAGTGATGTTGATTGCCTCCAGAAATCTAAGGAATTCTACCCCTTAGCTCTGGTATTAAAATGTGTATCATCTATCGGCATCATAAAGTACCTCCCGCTTCCTCCCTGTTGAACCATAAAAATCCCATAGGGTTAAATTTAGATATTAAGAAAGTAGAGCTATAAACCTTAATACTGTGATTTCAAACTAGAAGAGATACTAGTTTTCAAATTTAACTGTATTCCTGAGATGGGGGAGTTATTTGGAAACACCTTGCTGGAAAGACCCAGCGGCAAGGGTTAAGGTTATGCAAAGGGAATGCAGCCATTATATTCTGAACTGGGTAAAATGACTATAGGCACGGAGCTGGGGTAATGGCAGGATCTCCTTGTTCCCTTCCGTTTCCATGGGTACCTGTGGAAGTAGACAGATTTCTCATTTCTTTCTTTCTTCCTCTTCCCCCTCTTCCACAAGGCTGTTCAGACCTGACTTTAATATGACAAAATCCATAGAACAAGAAAAATACATACCTAAGACTAGCATCTGATGTGCTTCAACAGCTAAAGCCAGTGATGGGCTCGCGAATTCCTTCCTCCCTTCCTCCCCAGCCCTCTTCAGTGTTTGCCTCCAGTTGTGTGGTTGTCACAGAATACATGAATGCTTTTCCCATAGTAATTCCTTTCTTCTGATCTTTTCCCTCCACGCTCTTTCACATCGTTTCCAAATCCTTATTGCGTTGACGGCCTTCTCTGTGCCCTGGCCACTATGTCTTGTCTAAGAACTTCAGTCCGAGGATGCGAAGATACTCCAGTGGTTCTTCTACAAAAGCAGTTTATGACAGTAACAGAATGTTTGTGAAATTAATCAATTTGATATTGACCTATGTGTGTACAACACACACATATATATATATATAGTTCAACTAAATCAACAGCAGGTTTTAGGAAAATTCTAAACATTTTTACATTCTAAAAAGTTTTAATAAACTTTAGTGCTATGCTCATTATGAAAGCTTGTTTAAAATAAAGCTGTCTGAAAGGGCTATGGACATGGGTATTTGATCACGTAGGGTTTGGGAATTAAACGTATTAAATATTAAATGTCCTCTTCAAAATTTTTCCTGTTCCTTTTTGTGCATGACCTTGACAAAGAGCTGTTAGTGTCTTTAGAAATAATTTTATATTTAATTGCATAAAAAATAAATTTACAAAAATATTAAATTTAAAGGAACAGTAGATAAAAATCTACTTTTTCTCGAAGCCAGCAGATGGAGATGTTGGAGAAAATATTGTTCTTTCATAAAACTGTTGCGCATATGAATACCTTTTGAAACAGTGTAAACATGTTTATTTAGAGAAATTGAAAAAATATAAATGGCATCTATTTTGCAAAAATTCACTTAAAATGCTGTCTTTCAAAAATAATTCCCAGTGGCTTTTAAGAAGAGTACCTTTGCTTTTATTTTTAGAATAGTTTATCTTAAATGTCCTTGTGAATTTGCTTCATAAAGAAATTCAGGAACATTATCGATTATAAACGTTCTTGGAAGAGAGAATTCTAAAAGTATATTTTTTTTCAGCTTTTTAACCTTGATTCTTCAGATTGTCTTTTAAGGTATATTCTTATCCCTGAATTTTAGTCATGAATTATTGAGATTGTATATCTGTGTTCATCAAATTAATTGATACTTACTAAACCTTTTTTATTACACTTTGCATGAATTTGACTGTGTGTGTGTGGTTTTAAATTGTGAGTAGTTGTAGATTGGCTGGGCTATCATGTTTTGTCATTTTGTTGAGGCAATTACAAAAGCTTGGAGTTACCTACTTTAATATATGCAAAAGTTTTGTAAAACCAGAATCAACTTGGATGCTGTTAAGCGATCGTGAGAATCCGTGATGTGAAGAAACCCAGGAACACATGTACCAGGACACAATCTCTTACAATGTGGGGTACGAATCCTCAGTTATCATCAACTGGAGGTTACAAAGAGTGAAACAGCTCTTTATATGGCAGAATAATTAATTTGTCATTGGCCTTTTTAGAGTTAAGCTTTCAGACTTCATGTGTCAAAAGAGAATTCAAGAAAACTAATACATGACACTAAATGGAAATCAAAGAATGGGGTTGGTTGAAATATTCTGTTTAGGATATGAGAAACTAAGCATTTACATAAAAATTACTGTGTGAAACTATGGAAGCTTAGAATTAATAGGATTTTATTCCTATACTAAATTAATAGCATTTTATTCCTATGCTATTCCTTTTTGAGGTCTTGCTGGTTTCAATCAGCTGATCAGGTGGTGGGGAGTGTTTCATGTTCATGTCAAGCTTTAAAAGTGGTAGGGTCACTGCGCTGGGACATCCTGACCGCAGAATGCTAATTCATGCCAGAGCCCAGGTCCTCTCAGAATCTCCTCCAGTAACACTTAACACACGTTCAAACTTCCTGGAGCCCTGACAATTTTCAGGAAGGCTATAGAAGACCAGTTGTTTCCTGTTATGATTGACTTTTCAAGAAGTGTGGGTTTTTTTTCCTCCTCTTCCTCTTTACCCTTGGGGGGAAGAAAAAGTCAATAGAAGTGCTTAATCTGCAGAGCAACTGCTATTACAGGAAATAAACCTAAATTGAAATAGACTTTTTTTTTTAAAGTGAGCAGAGGCTATATTACACAGAGCCAAAACCTTGTAGGTTCTCCAGACACAATTAAAATATTAGTCTTTTTCTTATGACAATTTTCATTCAGAATTTCTGAGGTTGTCTTTAATGATCTGAATAACTAATGGCCAAATGTCTTAAATGACTTGCCTCTTCAATACAATAGGAAAATTAGTTGTTGAATTCTAAGTTACAAATCTGCAAATCCCCCCCAATTTCAAAATTTTCAAACACTAAAATGTTTTTCAAAGCAGATTTCACTAATTTGGGGGAAAAAATGGATGGCATTCTTACAGTGGTGTCTGTTAGTAGTCGAACGCCTTTTTTTTTTTTGGTACTATTCAAAGTATTTTGTCATTTTTTGATAATTTTAATTTATAGAATGAAAACGTTTAAAAATTCACATGGAAAATGAAAACGTGCCTTTCTTAAAGGCAGAATCATGCCTCTGTTGGCTTTGTATCCTTCAGGGTTGTTTACCTAATCAGCAGATTTAATATTATAGCAGCAGTTCTTGTTACAGAATTAAGCTTTTTAAAGTCAGAATGTTGCTCTTACTCTACAGTTAGATTTCAGATGAAACAATTTACTTGGTATCTGCCTCAGCTCCTATTTCGATAGAGGTGTGATACATGTTTCACTTTCATCAATGAGATAGATGTCTTCAAAGCTATTTATTAAAGCTATTTACTTTAACCCTACTTTGCTTTATGTTAAAATGATCTGCTAACATACGTGTGTTAAACGGTGCAGAAGGCATGTTGGAGGTGGTTGGAATACAGGACCTGGTCCTCAGGGCTCTGACAGAGGTGAATGACTAATATATAGTTTAAGGTTAAAGACGATTTTAAAATTTAGAGTCTTAAGTTTATACTGTATAGCACAGGTAACTATATTTGATATCTTTTAGTAGCTTACGGTGGAAAAGAATATGAAAACGATTATGTGTATATTCATATATGATTGAAGCATTATGCTGTACGCCAGAAATGGACACAACATTATAAACTGACTATACTTCAATTAAAAAAAGAAGTAAAAAAATTTCGTGCTTGACATTTATAAGAATCTTTAACTGAATAGAACAGATAGATTGCGGGGAGGGAGTTCATCACAGGAAGAGAATTATGGGGAGGTAGTTTCTTAGGTGGTTTATTTTTCATTTCTTTTACCGTTTCTCAAACAAATGACATAGACCCCTCATAATTTTACTATTTAGATTGTTACTCAGAATTTTACTTTATAGTTATATATAGTTTATTTATGGGTATGTTATGTTAAGATCTACATGTTTTCCTGGTTAGTTTAGTATTTAAAATATGAGCACAAACCGGATGGAGTTGAGAAATGCCGAAATTCTAGTTTGTCTTTCATACTTTGAATAGGGCGTCACATTTCTATGGAGCTATTTACCCTTCATGTGAAGTTAATTTCAAACTGTAAATACTACAGAATTCACTTATTTTATGCTGCTCTGATACTCCCACTGTGATCGAATTTCAGTGAACCTTGGAAGATACCCATTCAATGCAAATATTTTTAGTTTAATCTTTATAAAAACCCAATGATATTGATGGAAGTGATAGGAATACGTTTATAGAAACTGAGCATACTGCGTGCTAATTCCTCATCTCTGTAACAGACTGTGGCCTTAGTCAGTGATTTCTAACTTCGGCATAAAATTAAGTGAAACTCATGTTACGTAATTTCATATAAAAAAAGGTTTCCTCAACCCATAAACCTCTTGGCTTTGCACCCAAATACTATTCTCTTTCAGATTTAGTACTCATTCTACAATTTCTCTAGCAATTAGTATTTGGTCTACTGCGGTCAGTAAGCAATGTGATTATGTATTTCTTGTTACTTTTGCAAGAATAAATGGCTAGTGTGAGCATTTTGAAATAATTATTTTTCAGGCCAAAGGAAAAAAAGAAAATTTCTTTATAGCCGCTTGAAATTTACAAGATTTCTTAAAGTGTGGGAAGGGGACCTTGGACAAGTAGGAAAAACTCCAAGAGGCAGCGTAACTTGGTGTCCTGGGCAGGGGAGGAGGAGGAATTTGGAACTGGGAATTTCTTGTCTTTTTTCTTTTCTTTGTGTGTAAGCTTCCGATGGACGTGGTGTTTGGTTAGTTCGCACAGGTACGGTCAGGCTTCTCCACTAGCACTGAGCTCCTGTCAAACAGTGAATTCTTATCATAATATTACTTTAGACACAGATTTCTATTAACTACTTCCGGGGGAAACCAGAAGGAAAAGAGACATTCTGGATTCCTCATAGGCAGATATACCAATTTCAGGCCCTTTGTTGTTTTGGGCTGGAAAAAAAAAAGACCTTCATGGTGTAATTATGAGCTTAACATATTGACTGAAAAGTCTTGGGACACATTGTAGTTAAAAACATGTCATATGGAACCCACTACTAGAATTCGAGTTTATGAGAGTCACAATAAGCTTTATCTCCTGCTCGGAGTTCCTGAGATGTAGCAACTCCAGAACTGCTGATAACAGCTTCCCCGACTTATCGGGAGAACGCAGAAAAATTTGTCTTTTAGTTTATGTTATCTGGTGGGGACACAGTTTACCTCTTTCACATTTAGATAATGGTTTTAACAATCTGAGACATATTTTAAAATACATTAGTATGTCTTACAGGAATATTTCACAGAATTAATGATGCTTCTCGAACCATACATAAGTTTATTTGTCATTAAAGTTAATTATGGAAACAATTATTACAGGGCAATTTGGGACTGAAATGAGTAGCTCGTCTGAAGATTAAAAGGTGGAGGGGGGTCCATTTACTTAATATGTTGGAGAACACTGTCACAGACGTTTTAGTGGTACTAATTTGGGACATTTTGAATGTATTCCTGAAGGCGTTCATGTGAGCTATTTATTGTGAATTGCAGATTTTAAAGAGACCGTCTGTTTTCAACAATCCCGCTATCACAGAAGTAGCTCCTGCAATTCCACAGCAGAAGGAGGCTTCCTCTAAAAAAAAAAAAAAAAAACTCTCTCCTCCTCACACGCACTTGGCAAAGAAAGTTCTGGAAGCAACGATCTCTAGGGGTGGTTGGCAAAGCATGCACGCTAGTTTTTCTTGGAAGATAGATTTCAGTTTAGAAAATGATTTTTTTCTGTACTCATATCTTCTCTTGTGTCGGGGAGGAATCAAAAGACTTCAGTCTTATTTTTAGTTTATGCATGAAATGGAGCTACTGAGATGCAACATTCCCAAGCACTTTCTCAGTGTACAGCTTGATCTGTTTTACCCGTTTCTTAGTTCTCACTAGTTTACAGTGTTGTTACTAATTTACATCTGGAGAGGACATTTTAGGAACAAAGGCAATGATTAAGAGAAGATATCAAGGACATTTAAAATTTTTTCTTAATTTGTTTTTGCTTTTTTGGGGGGGGGTTGGGGAATTAGGCTTATTTATTTATTTTTAAAGGAGGTACTGGGGATTGAACCTAGGACCTCACGTATGTTAAGCGTGTGCTCTGCCGCTGAGCTACACCCTCCCCTCAGAGAGGATGTCAAGGAGCTGGAGAGTTTTGGTATTTTGATGGGAAGCACTGAAAATCCTCATCTTTATCTCTTGAAAGACAGACAAGTCAAGAATTCTCATTTTATTTATTCTTTAACATTTTTTTATTGAGTTACAATGTTGTGTCAAATTCCAGTGTAGAGCACAATTTATTTTAGTTATACATGAACATACATATATTCATTGTCACATTTTTTTTCGCTGTGAGCCACCACAAGATCTTGTATACATTTCCGTGTGCTGTACAGTATAATCTTGTTCATCTATTCTGCATATGCCTGTCAGTATCTACAAATTTTGAAATCCCAGGGAATTTTCATTTTAATGATAAACATGGGAGTGTTTAAAAAATGTTTGTGTCTTTGCAGTTTGCAGCCCAATGTCTTGGGACACAGAATAGCATTCCTTATGAGTCAGAACGTGGAATGGAATCCCGGTCCTAATATTAATGTGTGACACTGGACAAGTTGTTTAACGTGGCTCCACCTTTGTAAAAGGGAGTCACACCTTGTAGGATGGTTTTGAAGAGGCACATAGGCATAAAACCTCTGTGCACTGTGTTAGGTACATCTAGGTGCTTGGAGACGAGTGGACTTTTATCACCTTCTGTGCTGGGGTCTTGGGATAGTTTGGATAAGCACTTGCCACAGGAGGCAGGAGGACAAAGAAGAATGCACTTCTCATTTCTCGTTGGAATCTTTTTCTGCTGTTTTGTCTACAAGGGCTGGACTGTTTGGTGACCAAGAAGGGACTAACCCAGTAAACCACATAAGCCACTTAAAGATACGTGTAGTGCACTACCTTATGAGACTGGTCTTTCAAAGCCGGGATGCTGAAACTGGAGCGTTTCTCCATCTCTTCCTTCATCCCGTATCACTTACACCAGGATGTTCAACAGCGTGGAACTCTTTCATCCCCTGTGAACATAATTAAGATCTCTCCACACATTGTCCAACTGTGCATGTTATAGATTCCTTGTGGTCTAGCTCACCTAATTAACTAAATTATATTTATTTAAATGAAAAGTATACAAAGAGAACACAAAGGCAAATAAGGGTTTGAATGTGATTCAAAACTGTATGATACAATGCAGATTTCTTCCTCTTTGTAGGATGAGGCTGTTTCCTCATGCTGCCTGATACTGTTATTAGGGGCTTAAATGAGAAAATAAATGCCTTGATTCATTTGTCATAAGTGATCCAAATATTCCCTTTTCCCCTGTAACTCAGCCCTTTACCAGGGACTGAACAGCATGCTCGGAGCAAAGGAGGAGAGTGAAATGAAAATTCTTGCCTTCAGAGAGCCTGTATCTCTGCCCGCTTTATATTGATGGATAACTTTTATCTTTTCAGAACGCGTCCTAGCTCTTTGGTCTTCCCTGTAGCTCTATAAAGCTTATAGGATAAATGGAATGATGATTATACCTGTCCTCAGGTGGGAAAACAGAAATGTAGGTGAATTGCTCTAAGCTACTGTGAGATCTGTGGAGGACCTTCTAGAAAACCAGTCTGCTGCCCCCTGGGTCAGAGGTTTTCGCCAGCATCAGGTGGGTATGCAGCCAGTACATTGGTTTGGGATTCTGGCTGCCACGTGCACGGATTGTGTGACTTTGTGTGTGTCGGTTAAACTTGCTAATCCTGTTTCCTCCTCTGTAAAATGGGGGTCATTTTCATACTCGCCTCCTAACGTAATTGTCAGATTTAGATGAGAATTGTTGCCCTGTATAATATAGTGATTAATGTTGCTAATTTCAGTGATTTCCAATCCCCCTGAGTGCCTATTAATTACCTACACTTTTAGCTGCGTGGAGGAGGACACAGTGGCTAAGAGGAGCTGACAGTTCTCTACGTCATTTTCAAATGAATAAGCTTCTTTCATACAACAATTCGAGCTCAGACTAGAGACTAGGGTTTATTCTGTTATCATTTTAGGGTACTGGTGAGTTTTTAATGATCCCCCCAAGCCCCTCTATTCAACAGATAAACAGTAAGAACTGAAAATCACGTGTAAGTTAACAAAATGTCGATTCTGGTTAGCATGAGGTGTGAACATCTGGACTGTTCGGTCACCCCTCCCACCATCAGGATCTTTGAGCACATGGAAATGAGGGCGGCTGTTCCTTGTGAAGAGGGTGACATTATACATGGGACAGGTTCCTTGTGACTGCTCCAACTTCTTCCCTGTAGACCAGTTGTCTGCATCTTATTGCTGGTCCCCAGGCCCTCTGTCATCTTCTTTGACAGTTCCTTCCTCAGCACGAATAAGGGAGCCTCTTTTGGCCCATCCCTTGCCTGTTAGGTCTCAAGATTGAAAAATGTTCGAATAATTACTTGTCCAGAGATTACTTCCTTTGGACACTGGAGAAACACTTTTATTTTTTAAGGGGGAGGTAATTAGGTTTATTTATTTATTTTAATGAAGGTACTGGGGATTGAACCCAGGACCTCGTGCATGCTAAGCATGTGCTCTACCACTGAGCTCTACCCTCCCCCCTGGAGAGACACTTTTTGGGGAGATGAGATCACTGATTGTGAGTCAAAATACTTCATTTAGAATGACAATCTCCATGTCCATCCATGTTGCTGCAAATGGCATTATTTTATTCTTTTTTATGGCTGAGTAGTGTTCCATTATATAAATACACCACATCTATTTTATCTAATCGTCTGTCAGTGGACATTTAGGTTGGCTCCATGTCTTGGCTATTGTAAGCAGTGTTGCTGTGAACATTGCGGTGCATGTGTCTTTGTTTAGGTTCCCTCTGGGTATATGACCAGGAGTAGGATTGAGACAACATTGAAAACTGACTATACTTCAATTGAAAAAAAAATATATATATATATATACACAAAAAATAAGGAAGTATCATGAATGAGTTCAATTTTTTTAGTTTATGAACAGTTCACTCCCTCATTCTGTGTTGACTTTTGTTCGTCTTACGCTCCTTCACATTGCAGTGAACAGCAGCATGGCTGCTCTTTAATGGAGTGTGGCAAGAACTGGGTCACAATGACTCTTTGAAAGCAGATCCATCTATTTACAAGATAGTGTTATATTGGTGACTTTGGATTTGGGCCTGAAGTAGAAAACATGGGAAAAATTCAAATGCTTGTCTTCAGAATGCTTCTGTCTACGATGTCTGTGTGCATCAAAAACTATCACAAGATCTTTCTTCACCTCCTTCCTCAGACTCTTAGGATTCATCTGTTTAAAGCCAGTCTCTTAGGTAATGTCTCAGGTGACAAAGAACAAGAGAAGTTTCTGTGTTGGAAATTATTTATGAGTGCAGAAGTTTTTTGGGGGGTCAAAAGTAGCAGTTAATCCGGGTCAGTGACATGCTTTCTTATTATTTTAGAATGTGTAGTGTAGTCATTGTTTCTAGAGCATTTATAAATGTCATCCTGTATCTTGGATCTCGATTTGAATCAAAGTGTCTTCAGAGCAGAAATGGTGGTTCCCAAAATTATGAAGAAAATATAAATACTGAAAAATCGTTGTCTTGCATACTGATGTAGAATATATTGTTGAAAAATGGGACAACTAAATGAGGAACTAGTGATATTAACAGTGATGTGAATTACAGATCTTTCAAAAACAATTTTAATTTTAATTTTTGAATCAGATTTGGAGATGATGATTTATAGTTTATTTTGCAAGTTTTCCTTTTTTTTGTTTCTCTGCCAAAGGCTCTTCAATTCAGTTTGAGATAGCATAGACTGCTGAAATTGCTGGATAGTCTTTATAAATTAATTTCATGCAACTATATAATTTAATTATTATAAATACTATTTTATCTTGTTACTGAAGAAACAAGTTGCAGGTTTTACAATAATATGTTGCGTAAAATACTAAAAATGTTGATGCATGTAGTTATTTTGAATAATCCAGAAGACAGTCACACCATGCTAATTCTCTTGTAATGTTAAAACAGATTATATATAATCTAAATTTCGAGTATTTTAACAGTTTGAAAATTTCAGGTGACAAAATCTTGATTATCTGAAAAAAATTGATTCAGTTTTAACACATATTAAAATATAAATTAATGGAAATATTCACAATAGCATTTGGGTATTGAGTGATTTAAAACTTAAAACATGCAAAAATTAGAATTTAGATTCTTAAAGTTTGTATTTTGAGGTTTAAACATTATGACAGAAGTAACTCACACATATGGTGATTTTTAAACACTACAAAAGGGGATGTAATAAATACTATCTATGTCTTTCCTCCTCCAATCCCACTTTTCTCGGATAATCACCAGCAGTGGTTCCTGGAAATGCTAGCATCCTGCACTCACTGTTCCTTCTGTGTCTTAAGGGGCTCGGAGACCTCTTTTATCTGCACAGAGAGTGTCCCGTGCTTCTGTCTTTACTGCCTGCTGTTCTGTTGTCATTCAGCCCTTTGGTGATGACTGTTTCCATCTTTCCCCGACTGTCTTAATCATGTCTGCAAGTGGGTTTGCAGAATCGATTTCTATGAGTGGAATAACCGAGTCAAAGATGTTTGCAGTTAAAATGTTGCTAAATATTCAAAACGGATCTATTGATTTACATTCCTACCCAGAGTGTGTGTGTGCCTGTTCTCACGTACTCACATTAGCGATGGGTGATGTTCACCTTTTTTAGGCTTTGCTACTGCTGTTTCACTGCTTAAACTTACAGTGATGGGCATCGACTGAAGTCGTGTTTCTCACCACGTTATCTGCATTTCTGTGTGTGTGTGTGTGTGTGTGTGTGTGCATGCACGCTCACGGACCTGGCCTTGCCCAGTTTTCTCTTGGGTTGTGGGTCTATTTATTACTTATTGATACAACATACATGAAAGTAACATGGATACAACATGCGTGAAAGTAACATGGATACAACATACATGAAAGTAACATGGACACAACATACGTGAAAGTAACACACACGTCACGTGGTGTAGCTGTTTTACCCAGACTTTGTTTTCCTTTTAACCTGTTCATTGTTTTCTAGAATCCTGATTTCTGTTCATACTTTTTAAGAATACATATAGTCTTTTCTTCCAGCTTTATTGAGGTATAATTGGCAAATAAAACTGTAATATATTTAAAGTATACAATGTAATGATTTGAATTACGTATCCATTCTGAAAGGATTCCTACAATTGAGTTACTTAACACATCTATCTCCTCACATATTTACTTTTTTGGGGGAGAGAATATATTTTGGAAAGATGAATTTTCTTAACAAATTTCAGTTCTACAATACAGCATTATTAACGATATTCTTCATGTTATACATTAGATCTCATGTCTTATTTGTCTTGTAACTGAAAGCTTTTGTACACTTTTGTGAACCTTTCTCCATTTCCCCCACTCTCCAGCCCCTGGCAAGCATCACTCTAGTCTGTTTTTAATGAGTTCAATTTTTTGTTTGTTTGTTTAGATTCCATATATAAGTGACAGCATGATGTATTTGTCTTTCTCTTACTAAGAATACATATATTCTTAAATTTTCTTTAGTCAGCTTCAGAAATTGCGTATTTTATTGCTTCAGGATTTTTGTGCCTTGCTCAGGAAGACTTCCTGTTCCAGGTTGTTTAAAGAAAGAAAACATCCTTTGGTTTAATACCCATCCTATTTTGGCTTCATGATTCAAAATGAATCTTTGATTCATCTGGATTTTTTGGGGATAAACACTTAAGTCAGGATATAGCCGCTGCTGCTGCTGCTTCTTTTTTTCTTTCACAAGGTTAGCCCGAGTTCACAGCATGGACCATTTTTTCCTCCTTGATTTGAAATGGCACAAGATCTTTTTCTTGTATAAATAGTTCCTCAAGGATTTAAAGACAAACAGGGAATTTACACAGAAAATGAAATAAACAAGATTAAAACTCTATTACAGGCAATACAGGCAAAGGAATGCAAAGTTCTGCAAGACACTTGTTCCCAAAAAATGTTGCTGCTATAAAAAATTGCTTCTGTGCCACTGTGGTCTCAGATCAATAAAGGAGGATGTTAGACCTGACTGTTCACTGAGCCCAGAGGGATAAATGAAGATTTTGTTATGTTTTTGGCTTGCGTCACGGCCTCATATCACTTAAAAGGACTGCTGGTTTTGCGTATTTATAACTCACGTCAAGGTTTAAGTCATAGGTTATGATTATGACTTGATTTCGAACGTCACTTTGAACTTGACTCTGTGGCAATCCTTATGTGTTCACAAATGGAATGTTACGGCCAGAGACTGCAGTCCACATGCACTAAAGAAAGGTAAAGAATTCAGATGCTTGTGGTTTGATTAACTAATGTATAGTTTTATCCTCAATTTAAAAAATAGTTTAAAAAAAGTCAAATATCAAGCTGTTTAAGTTATACATCTGATTTAAACTGGAGTACTAAATAAAATACTAAAATGTTACTCTCATCAGTAAATACTTTCACTTTGTTTTATGGTATATAACAGGCACTGTGTATTTTTGGCCTAACATCAAGGAATTTATAAATCTTTAATAACTACATTTTGTGAAACCCTGAACTTAATGTGACCCTAAAGTGCAGTTTCTAACACATGGCCTTTCCACGATCATTAAAATGGAAAGATTTTTCACTTGCAAGATAACAATTTTATAAAACAGATTTCATTCAGTTTCTTTAAGACTCTGGTCATCTCTTTACACTTTAATATCTTTGGGGGAAAAGAAAAATTTTACCTGGGTGAAAATCAAAAATTTATATCCATAGAATTGCAGGATCAATTTTTTATGCCAGTACTTTAAACGAATTAAATATTTTGCAAATATTGGCTTAGTCTCTCTTCTTACTCCACTCCTAAAGGCGGAGGAAAGGAAGAAGAAGCCACTGATGCCCGTGTCCCAGAGAGGCTGAGGTACCACCAACAGGTGTATGTGATGCAGCTCTGGCCTCACGGTGGAGCGGGACGGCTGGGCTCTGCGCACACAGATTTTTCAGAGAGACATCCCGGAGCACAGACCTTGCTCTCTCTCAAGGGATGCCTTCTGTTTTTCTGTTGCCATCCTTTGACTTCTATCTAATTATAAAGGTCATAATCATTTTTTGTTTTGATTTCAGACCTCAGAGTTTGAATTAGTTTGCCATTTGCTTTTAATTTTCTTTGGCAAATTCAGATTCAAAAACAGTCTTTAATTGAATTTTTCTCTTTTTTCTGTTCATTTTTATTTATTTCTAAGTTTTTTCAAGGCACTTGTACATCATAATGTTTCTCAGGTGAATCTCATACAGGACACGTTTATTTATGTATTATGTTTTTTTCAGTTTTCAGTTTTATCAGGTAGAATTGTTACAATTTGACTGCACATGTACAATATATTGCCTGTAAATACATATACACAATATACTGCACATATTTTAAAATTTACATATATGTACTTTTCATTGTTTCTAAGAACATTTAGAGGTTTAGCTTTTTAAACTTACATAGTTATCAAAGGAATAAAGCCAACCACAAAATAAGAATTAATTCAGAAAGATACATACACCCTGCTATTAACAGCAACATTATTTATAATTGCCAAGATAGGGAAGCATCCTAAGTGCACATCAAGAGATGAATAAAGAAGATGCAGCGTGTATATGTAATGGAATACAGCTCACCCATAAGAAAGAAGGATATTTTGCCATTTGCAGCTCTTCACTCACTTTATTTATTATGTTTTCAACTGGACACATTTATTTAAAGATTCCTCCAAAATCAGTATAAAAACTTTCTGAAGCTCTGATTGGAATATTTTCCTAATTATTAAAGTAACCTAATAAGGTAAACGACAACAGAGGAAAATAAAGTTCATCGCTAATTTTACCCAAGAAACACCCCCTTGTTAGGATTTATCGGTGTTCTTTTGTACGTAATGTTATACTGAAACATTTCTGGATGGCGGTAAAGCCGCTCGTAAACTTAATTTTCATGGCTTCGTAATATTTGTCTCCTGGCTTAATTAACTATCTCCTATCTTTGCAGATTTTGTTTGGACCCTCCTTTTATCCATTATAAAATACTGCTGCAAATGAAAATCTTCTGGGTAGAGATTTCCCCTTATTTCTGATGACTGACGTGTTATTATTGGATAAAAGGCCATGAGATACTCAGTGAAGTATTTCGGATACATACTGAGGAAATCCACACCAATTGACAGTCCTGTCAACAATCTGTGAAACGTGTCACCTCACAGACCTCAGCATCGTTGTTACTGTTTTTAAACGTCCTTGTCTATTTCACCCTTGAAGGATCCCTTTTGTTACACAAAGTCTGTTTTCGTGTTTATTACACAGTTATGTTTCTCTTTTCAAACATTGTGTATTACAGTCTTGTACCCAGTTTTCATGGCCATCTTGGTATTTTTTTCCCGATGAATCACATGAGTTATTTATTCAGTTTCACTGTGCCAGATGGAGACGGGGCCAGGGAGTGGCCCATCCAGCAGTTACTTTCTCTGGCCGGGACAAGGACCAGCCACCCGAGGTTCCCTGTCGGTTAGCGCTGTTCATGTGGCCATGTCCAGCTTCCAGGAAGGAGACAGTTATCCCTGTGTTCACAGGAGGAGAATTGTGTGTCGGAGATTAGTGATGTCTGCGAGAGATATGGCCCCTTTGCCAATCAAAACCCATTTTTTTTGCCTTAGTTTATTACCGTCCCTTTAAATTTTGTAGAGGATTATTTTTTAAAGTATTATTTCAGAGATGTTTGTTTTTGGCATTTTCCCCTCTGATATATCTGCACAAGTTTGAATCTTCTGATAACACAGAGAAACAAATGGAAAACAGCACCCTTACTGACTCCCAGTCTCTCTCCCTAGAGCTGACCAGTTAACCATTCCTGTACATTCCTGTGGTTAACTCTATGTCAGTAACGTAATCATATGATTCATTTTACATTTCTCTGTTTTCATTATAGTTTGTATTAATACACTCCAAACCATATTTCTCATTTCAACAGTTATACATATTCTCTTCTGAGTGCCTGCCTTATGGGTTGATATCATCAAGTCACGATTGAGAGAATTTGCATTCTACTCTGTGCTTATAATTGGTCTCATGTACATAATCTTTGCATATGAATTTAGTCTAAAAGGTGAATGTTCATGAGTATTCTTTACATAATCATCCGTAGCTCATTTGACTGTTTTTCAGTTCAGGGCTTTTCTTCTTCCCTGGAGATTCCTGAATTTCTTCTTGTCCGACGTGGCCTTATTGTATCTGCAGGCTGTTACTCTCGTGAATCTGGTTCATGAATTCGAGCTTTCCAGACACTTCCTCCCGTGTTCCTCCTGCAAAGCTCGACTGACTGCTTTGTGCCCCTGACATCCTGGGATGTTACCGTCTTCTGTGGTCCACCATATACGTTTCTGATTCTCAGCTTATTTCTTCGTATGCTAAATCCATTTTTCTTTATCATTTACAGTAAATTATTTTAAAACAATTTTCTTACAATAATAAAACTTCATAACTTCATTCTCTATATTTACATTTATCTATACATACATATACCTATATACACACATACACAGATATATGTAGATCATACATACTTACACGTAGACCTACAAAGCCTTGCTGGGTATTGTCTTCTAGGATAAAAATCACATTTTCTCAGAGCTCCAAAGGAATTCTACCAATCTCCTGTTACCACGTGTTGTTAAGAAGTCTAAGTCTTGTTCCTTTGGGTTCATTCTTTCTTCTTTGGAAGCTTTCAGGAATTTCTTTATCTTCAGTCTCTTAAAACTTCCACAGTGATGTGCCTAAAGGGGCTTTTATTTCCCCATCGTCTTCAACATTCAATTTGAAAGCAGACTCTCCTTTAAGACCCAGGGGATTCTGACTTAGAGGATTTTTCCTTCTCTATTTTCTTTATTATTTCTTTCTAGACACCTGTTTAGTTCCCTCCTGCTCCTATTTAGAATTTATTTAATGTAATATAAGCATGTGAAAGTAGGCCATTCATCAGATTTCTCCGTGAAACTGTACTTTTAAACATCGTTTTATGACTCTGAGGCAATTAAAGTAAATTACATAGCACTTGTTTGGCTAAAGAGAACACTAACCTGTTCTGAGATCGTCTTGGACAGTAATAATGCTTGACCAAACACCTGCCTTTCCCTTCCTACCCATTGCATGGCTATTGGAAAACATTGCTTTTGTGGAATTTTGAAAGCCATAGAGAATCACTGGAATAAGAGAAACACATTTGTAAATGAGGAGAACAGCTGAGCAGGAAAACGTGAGCGATGACGTAAATAATATTTGACATTTGGTCTGTGTGTTCTACATTACTGTTCTTGCTTCATCTTATATTTATTCATAAGTTGCTTTTCTTTCCTCTTTGCAGCAGCTCTGTAAAACCCATCCACAACTGACCCTTGTATTGCATGTTCTACATCCACAGATTCAGCCAACCACAGATTGAAAATATTTGGGGAAAAAAAATTCCAGAAAGTTCCGAAGAGTGACATCTGACTTTGCCTTGCGTGGGCAACGATTTACATATCATTTGCATTGCATTAAGTATTACAGGTAATCTAGACGTGACTTAAAGTGTACGGGAGGATGTGCTTAGGTTTTATGTAAATGCTACACCATTTTATATACAGGACTTGAGCATCCTCGGATTTTGGTACCCGAGGAGGTCCTAGAACCACTTCCCCCCAGACCCTGGGGGATGACTGTATTCACATCTTTCATTTTTGCCATCTCTTTCTTTTGGGAGAGTCTGTCTTTTTGTTGGCAGCATAATAGATTTTTTCTACCTCTTTGATGGTTCATCTTAGACATAATGGCTTTTGAATTTTGAATATGACAATCACGATAATCTTCATTTCAAGAATCTTAACTCTGAAAAGCAGGCAGGTTAAGGCTTCAGCCCTGTTTTACCAGCGACACCACTAAATGATCAAAGAGGGTACCCAGCAGAAAAAATATTAAGTATTCGATAGAAGAAAGAGAGCCCCGGAGATTAGGGGTTTTATTTTTTGCCGTTATCTTTTCCTTGTCCCTCTCCTTGTTGATAATGGAGATCACCAGTCTCAAAAAAAGTAAAGGACAGTTCAAGAGGTATCCGAGGAAAGGGCACATTTCTGGCTGGGAGAAGGTGCAGTTCCCTAGAGAATACTTTGTCTGATGAAATTCCAGAAGAGCGATTTGAATGCTTTCTGATGATGGCACTGGTGAGATCCCTGGTCTCACATGACACTTCAGGAGAATTTCCTACTTTCTTCCACAAAAGTACGGCTGATTCTCATAGGCACAGCAGTTGTGTTCTTTGAAGTGGACGCTGAATTCGCTGAATTAGCCGACACTGACAATTGCTCCTGGGGTGTGTAGGAGCCTCCGGGCACACCATTTTCCTCAACTGATCAACCCATGACTTTGTTTGACGTGTGTTTTTGGTTCAGACGCCTTATTTAACGTGTAGTGTTGCTCTCACATTTGGGAACACAAGACTTCAGCGCCACGCTTGGGAGCCATCTGAAACAGCAAAATCACAAACGGAAAGCCCAAAGACGCAAACACAAACAAACAAACAAGCACCTTGGCACTAAGTGCACTGGGGAAGGGGTGCGTATTTCCAGCAGGAGAGCACGTGGGCGCTGTCACCTCCTTGAGGAACAAGTGTATTGGCGACCGCTCTTGCTCTGTACGTCCGTGGACGTCGCAGAAGCGCTGCGAGTATCAGCTAGTGTTTACAAATACATGGCAGCGAGTAGGCGAGTTTGCAAACACAGAATTCGCGAATATTGACAACTGACTGCATTTGTTTGATTGGAGCCAGCTTTGGGCAACTCCAATAGTTCTTTTTCTACCTTAGCCCTCTGCTGGAATTGAAAGGATTTCATCTGGCTTTGAAATGTCCTTGATTACCTAAGCTGATAAAGCGCCTTAGAGTTGAAAGGGTAAGAAAGTGACATTTCTTACTCTGCTGAAGGAGTTGAAAGGAAAATACTTATTCCTGTAAATTCAACTTCACGGCAGCACGGCTGAAGGACAAAGCATCTTCTTCTATTTTTCTTTCTTTAATAAATGTCCCCTAGATGAGAAGACTCTAAAGCACCGAAGGGCATTAAGCTCCTTTGAAGTGGCAAAGCAGCAGACATTCATGGCCCCTGCAGCGGCAGAATCTGAGAAGTTTATAAGGAGGGTAGGGTTGCTAGGGCGGGAGGAGGGGCAGGTATGGGCACGCGCGCCGACTCCACGGGGTGCAGGGCTGGGCTCTGTCTTGGAGGCGGTGGTCACAGGACTATGTAGTTGTCAGAACTCATAGATGTAAACCAAAGAAAAGAGATTTTTTTCTGGATGGCCACTTAAAGGTAAACCTAAGAAAACAGAAACAAAGAAAAAGAAAAAAAGAGGTCTTTGCGGGGTTCAGCCACGTGTACCGTCCAGATGGCCTCAGCCCCGCATCACTCTCTGAAGGCTGCATCCTTGAAGGGCTTCCGGGCGGAAGGTACCATCCAAGGACGGAGGCCCAGCCGATGGTCACGTCCTCTTGGGGGTCTTCTTCAAGGGGCCCAGGGAAGCCTGAGGGGCACAGACCTGTGGTCGCTATCAGGCAGAAAGGCGGGGACGCAGCCTGGTAGGTGAGCAGGGAGCTGGCAAATGAGGGCCTGCGGGAGGCAGAGCTCACGTCCTCGGAAGCCCTGCTCAGCATAGCGTTTTCGTTTGCGCATCTTTAAGACACACACGTACCTCGGAGCGGAAGTAAACAAAACAAGGCAAGGAGGAGATCTTAGCCCTCTACCTTCTTAGCATCACGAGAGCAAATGTCTGACAAGCTATTCCCTAGGAGGGTGCAAGCTCTGTTTCCACACTTGCAGAACCGTTTTGGGATGATAGAAGGCTTCCTGTCTTTCTTTTTTTTGGGGAGGGGGGTCGGGGGTAGGGGGTGTCACCTGTTCAGTATGAATAGAAATGGCCCAAGAATGTCTTAGGCTCAGTTCTTACCCCGACAGGGACTTGTGGTCATTGTGTTGTGAATTCGTTTGTGTAAAGGAGGCCACTCACTGATGCTGTCATTAAATCAAAATCAGGACCTTCAAACTTTGTCCCTTATTTGGTGCAGACTGTTTTCTGAATGTTGCCCCTGCTGTCTTTAGCGTCCATCGTGAGACACAGGAGGTCAGGGGCAGTCGGGCCTGGCCTGGGGGTCCCCGTGCTTCTCCTCAGCTCCAAGGTTGAGGCAGGGTCTCTTGCTGGCTGTAAGGATGAAGTTTCCCCCTGGAGCCAGGTCACTGGCTGTGTGAATTGCCTCTACTCTGGATGCCAGCGTGGAGAGAAAGGTGGAATTTAATTTGCTCCTTTTTTGATCTGTCTTCATTGCCTTGACCAAAATGTGATCTTTGGTAGGAAAAAATAGCTACTCAAAAACACGTAGCATCAGAAGGATTGTCAGTTTCCTAAAAGTTTATATTATGCCCAATTTATTTCTCAAATGGACAAAACCAGGCATCCACACAGAAAATGGTGTATTTTGATTTGCATTTCTCTGATAATGTATCACCTCACACCAGTCAGAATGGCCATCATTAAAAGTCCACAAATGACAAATGCTGGAGAGGCTGTGGAGAAAAGGGAACCCTCCTACCCTGCTGGTGGGGATGCAGTTTGGTGCAAAACTATGGAGAACAGTATGGAGATTCCTTAAAAAACTGAAAATAGACTAACCATATGATCCAGCAATCCCACTCCTGAGCACATATCTGGAGGAAACTCTGATTCAAAAAGACACGTGCACCCCAGTGCCCATAGCAGCTGAACAATAACCAAGATATGGAAAGAACCTAAATGTCCATCAACAGAGGACTGGGTAAAGAAGCTGTGGTTTATTTATACAATAGATTACTACTCAGCCATGAAAAGTAATAAAATAATGCTTTTTGCAGCAACATAGATGGACCTGGAGATTATCATTCTAAGTGAAGTAAGTCAGACAGAGAAAGAAAAATACCATTTGATATCACTTATTTATGGCATCTGAAAAAAGACACAAATGGACTTATTTACAAAACAGAAACAGACTCACAGACATAGAAAACACACTTACAGTTGCCAGAGGGGAAAAGGGGTTGGGGGATAAATTAGGAGTTTGGGATTAGCAGATACACACTACTGTGTATAAAATAGATAAACAGCAAGGTCCTATTGTAGAGCACAGGGAACTATATTCAACATCTTTTAGTAACCTATAATGAAAAAGAATATGAAAAAGAGTGTATATTTAAAAAAATATGTAACTGAATCGCTATGCTGTACACCAGAAATTAACACAACATTGTAAATCACCTGTAGTTCAATAAAAACTACAATATTTCATAAAGTTATATGTCAATAATGTTTCAAAGTGGTATTCCATTTTCCATTTTGAAGTTGGTTAATAAAAATGCCATTATACTTGCTAACAAAAAAAAAAAAGAAAGAAAATGATGTCTTTTACTGCACGAATGGTGGCAGGAGTGCAGGGGGTACACAGATCCCTTATGGAAGCTGTGATTGCTCACTGTAGCTCTGAACTCAACTATTGCTTTTACTTCCAGGTAAAGACAAAGCTGCCTTGTATTCATCAGGGTTTGTTCATGCTGCCAGGTGCAATCTGTATCCCAGAGGCGACTCTTCTTTCCTTGTGAAAAAAATAAAAATAAACCCACTCTTCTTCCCCCTTGTCTTGTCTGAGTGATAGCAGACCTAGAGTTCCATGTCATTCAGAGAAGGAGCATCCAGCCTGAGAAGCCAAGCCCTCTGACTCATGCCCTGTGTATCTCGTTGGGATCTTCATGTTTTCTGAATGGGCTAGGAGTAGGTTCTCCTTGGGGGAACTGTTAAAACCGAATGACTTTGTAGAATGAAAAGACGAGGAGGCTTTGTTGCATTATTTGAAATGTGCTAAGCGAAATGAAATCCAGCCGTGAACTATCAGGCCCTCAGCAACCAGGATGGATGTGATGCTAAATAGCAAAGCAGTGATGTGTCCGTCTTCGGGGATGCTTTCTAAGGAGGGAGATTTCAAGACCTCTCTGGATGGTCTTGTTTAATCACCAAATAACTCTTCCTGTCAAGAAGCTGGACGTGGTCTAACTGAATTTGTTCCCGCTGTAGTTTACACATCCCTTCTTTTAATCAGCTGTCGGAGAAGGAGACGGAGAGGTCTCTGTTTCCTCAGTGTGACGTGACCGCCTCTACCTCGAGGCAGAGCAGAAACCACTCGTTTGTTTTCTGTGTAAGGAACTCAGCTCTCAGACTCCTCAGGGCACACGACTTTGTACTCCAGTTTATTTTTCTCACTATCTATGACCTCATTCCAACTTTGTTTTACTAAAACAAAAAGAATCGGGGCTTACTGGGTGAAACAGTAGTAATTTAAATTTAATTTTGATGTTAGTCGAGGCTTGTATTCCAGATCACTGGTGTCATTTTGTATTGAATACATTCCAGTCTTCCACGGAGTTTTGAAAAACTCCAAAAACTGCACCCTGTGGACAATGTACGTTCCCTGTGTAGTGTGCGGTGCTGCCTGATCTTCCTGTTGTTGTTGTTGTTTTAAATTTTTTTCTTTATTATTCTTGTATTTGGTTAGGAATCTAACTGTCAGCTCCGCGAGATCAGACAGCAGCGTTCACCTCTCTTGGCCTCAGACACTTTGCTTGTGAAATTTGAATTGTGCGATTATCGTCTCTGTGAAAATAACGTCCCAGGCACAGAGGAAGCGCCCAACAGATGCAGCCTTTCTTCCTGAGCCCATTTTAGGTTTTCATACGTAACACATGAGGTTAACGCGGGTGTTAAATCATGAAGTATGGTGTGTGTTCTGCCTCAGGAGTAAAATCGCTCTCTTCACACATGTAAACTACAGACGGGGAGCCAGCTTCACTGAATGTGGCTTGCTTTTTACAAATTTACTGTGGTGTGAGCTAAATGTCTTATTGTGTCCTCGGTCATATCAAGTACTGAAATTCGGATGACATTACCTACAGTCTGTAGGCTGTCTTTTCGTAGTTTTGTAAAGATTTCACTCCTGGCTTAGGGATTGATTTTTCTTCTTAGAAAGATTGAGTGGTCATTATTCCTTTTTTTTTTCCCCAAATAATGAATTTAATTTTTAAATTAATTTTTTTATTGATGTCTAGTTGATTTACAATGTTGTGTTAACTTCTGGTGTACAACACAGTGTTTCAGTTGTACGTATATATATACATATTTTTCTTTTTCATTGTGGGTTGTTAAAGAATGGTTATTATTCTTAATCTTCACTGTTTCCTTGAAACAGCATTTCCTTAAAACTGCTTCCTGACAACATGTCCTCAGACCCTGGTACAAAAGACTATTAAGTTCACATTTTAATTTTTCATTTTCTATTTTCACTTTGGTTTTTCCACATTCTTATTATAAAACGAGTGGTAAAAATTGAAAGCTACCATTTTTGACAATTACAGTTTGCACTTACATTAATTATGATTTAAATCATTTTCTTTCACTAGTAGATAAGAACACTTTTCTGGGCAACTCCTTTGATTTTGCCTCATCCAGACGCAGGTGACAGTGTGTAACACTTGGGACTTGTCAGAGGGGGTCTGTTACAGGTCTGAACACCTGTGCCTCCCAGCATCAGCCAGTACTTTCCAGGTGGATTTCCCCGGCCTTTGGGCCAAGTTCTCTGAGGGAACCAACCCAGAGTCATCTTCTCCCAGCCCGTCACAAACAAGACACACTGAAGACCTGACGTGGAATCCTGTGTCCCTACACACGTGCCGCACGTGGCCTAGGAGACGCGGAGACCCCTGTCGAGTGCAAGGGACGTAGCCTGGTGTTTTGTGTAAATGTGGGGTCAGAACGTGTGACTCTTACATTAGCAAGGTGCCCCGAAATGGACCCAGCAGGTGTGTAGACTCAGTCCGTGGAAGAGGGGGGAGAGGTCTGGGGACGGCCGTGTGTATTTGACTGTGGGTGCACACGCAGTCGCACACGGGACTGTCACATCCGTCCAGGACTGGGGCCCGCCAGGGGCGCTGACTGCTGGCTGCAGGGGGGCCCCTGGGAGAGGGGGCCACCTGCGGTCTGTGAGCCCCGAGAAGGCTGAGACCAAGCTGTGCAGCTGCAGTGGAGACCAAGTACAGCTCCGATCTCAAGGGAACTTTGTATTTTAGGCCAGAACCGGAACCCAGGCAGGGCGTGCAAGGAGATGGAGTTGGTACAGCAGGTGGACGCATCGCTGGGATCTGGAGGAAGCTGGGTTTGACTCTGGTGTACAAGACAGAGATGCCCAGTCTCTGCTTTTGTCATTCTCACTGGGAACTCATTCTTTACTCTTTTATCAAATATAAACTTTGCCTGGTTTAAAATGCCCTCCCCCAGCACCTCTGGATAATAAATTCTCTGCTCGAGTCCGCATCCTCTTTTTCCTCCTTTCTTCTAAAAATATTTTCAGGACCTCTTATGCACCAACCATGGCGCTGAAGGATAAGAAACTAGTTAGTATCTGCAAATCTTGAATTCCCAATTTATCCCTCCCCCCCACATCCCCCTGGTAACCATAAGTTTGTTCTCTATGTCTGTGAGTCTGTTTCTGTTTCATAAGTAAGTTTATTTGTGTCCTTTTTTAGATTCCACAGATACTACTATATATAAAATAACAAAGACCTACTGTATAGCACAGTTATAGTATGTTATATATGTTATAGTAACCTATAATGAAAAAGAATATGAAAATGAATATATGTATGTACATGTATGACTGAAGCTTTTATGCTGTACACCAGAAATTGACACAACATTGTAACCTGACTAGACTTCAATTTAAAAAATGAGATTTCATTTTACAGTGACAAAAAATAATAAACTAAGAAACTGCCCTCAAGAGGTCTGTAATCTCGGGAGGGACTTTATGAACATTCAAAGCCTTTTTAAAAATCCCTCTGCATTTCCTCCATGGAGTCCCTTCAGACTATCCTCTGACTATTTGAGAACTTCATATAACCTGAATGTAGAAAATTTTTATTTGTCAATCATACTTCAATAAAGCTAGGGAAAGTCTTTCTCTTTTCTGTTATATATATATAACAGAAATTTATATATTTAAATAATAATATTAAATATATTTAAATTTAAATTATATTTATATTTAAATCATACATTTAAATAATGATATCAATAATATGAAAATAATATATAATAGAAAAGAGAAAGATGTATAAATAAAGATTTACATTGTAGCAAAGAGAATATACATCTCTGTATATATGAAAGAGCTTAGATGCATCTGTCAACACAAAAACAAGGTTCTCATCTCCTGTGAAGCCCTTTTTGGACCACTAATCCTAACCCCAGAAGATAAGGGAGTGATTTAGTTAGGGGTAACACAGCTGTCTACACAAAGAGCCGGGATCTGTTGCTACAGCTCCTGACTTGAGTCCGTCGGGTGCCTGGCAAAGTGCCCGGGACACAGAAGACACTCACTGAGTGATGCTTCTTCGCCAGGTGTCAGTTTGGTTCCTCATTGGTTTGCAGTTTCTTTAAGAACAGAAGATGCTCTCCCTTTGTGTTGTGTGCCTCCCGGGGCAGAGCTGAGGCAGCTGTAGACAGTGAGCCTGTATTTACCGATTAATTGTCAGGGCAAGCCTCTTTCTCATTACTTCCATGCGGAGGAAGTAAAATCTGGCAGGAGAATCACCACGTTAGTGTAAAGTCTGTGCTCACTGTGTCTTTATTGTAAAGAAGACCTATGGTTCCTGAACCCTGCAGTCAAGCAGTGGACATGTGCTGGGGCCATTACTCTAGTGAAAATGATTATTGAGTGTTTGTTCATATTGCACAAAGCTGGCTGTTGGGATCTGCAGATATTCTCCAGAGTTACCATGATGCACCCACTCCTGAAGCTGGAATTAGTGATTATGCATTAACGGACTGCTGGGAATTACTGCAGCCCACAAATTCAAGGGAAAGGGTTCCATTTTTGTTGAGATATTTAAAGCTCCAAGCTCTACATTCCAGGCACAAGTTTAGCTACTTCAATACTACATTCCTGGAAGAAAGATACTGTTCCATGGAAAGCAAAATTAGAAGCATGGAACCATATGTGATTAATGTTTTACTTGTTGAAGAATCTTATTGAATTGGTATGCATCTGAATTTAAAGTGAATGACTGTATTTTAGAAGACTAGGGGCTTAGGAAAGAGACTGTCAGGTGTGCTCTGTGCTGTCACTGAGACATGGGAGGTTCCTGATTGCATCCTGGGTGACAGCTGGAGCTGGGTCAATGTTCATATTTGAAGAAACAGTGTTAGTTATAATGGTGGGTCTTTCCAGCCTGGACATGGTGAGCATTAAATAAACATCTACAGACCTTTCCTCCTTATTCATCCTGAAGTAGGACCAGGTCCAGTTTTGAAGATTTCCACGGCCCAGTCCCTTGTCATGATTGCAGGATACAGATCTATACCAAAGGCAAAGGTGATAAAATATAAAAACACATGAACGCCTCCACTCTCAAGTTCAAGCTCACCATCAAAACAAGAAGGCCATCTTGCTCCCCAACAAATACAGCAAATGACGAAAAGGGTATGATAACCTCGGTATGTAATAAAAAGTCCTTCCCCACACCCTTTTACAATAACCGTCATCTCCTTAACTTTTTTCCGAAGTGAAAGTCCTCATCCTCTCCTGTACTTCGTGATCCCGGGGACATCGTAGGACTGCGGTCCAGGGACCAGAAAGTAATGAGAGAGAGAGAGGGCTTCCCACCATCCTGCCGTGTTTGCTTTTCCTCCTCTTCTTCTCCATCCTCCTGCCCCATCTCTCAGTAGCAGAGCATCCATCCTTGTAGGGGGTGAGGACTGTGAAGATATAACACCTTGGATATAGTACCCATTGTGTATGCACACCACGTCTTCTTTGTCTGCTCATCTGTCAGAGGACATGCAGGTTGCTTCCAGGTCTTGGCCGTTATAAACTGTGCTTCTGTGAACCTTGGGGTGCCTGTATCTTTTTGGATCAGAGTTTCCTCCAGGGGGTAGGGGGTGGGAAGGGATAAATTAGGAGTTGACTATTTGCAGACACTACTAGACAGAAAATCGATAAACAACAAGATTCTTTTGTACAGCACAAGGAACTATATTCAGTATCTTGTAGTAACCTATAGTGAAAAAATATGAAAATGAACATACGTTTGTATGTGTATGACTGAAACATTATGCTGTACACCAAAAATTGACATAACATTAAAAACTGACTATGCTTCAATTAAAAAAAAAAGCAAGCAAAGAAAAAAAAAAAAGAACCAACTTGGAAATAGGAACAGAAGTCTAATTTCCTCAGTTCCCCTGACCTGATAGTTTAATGGCACCTGTCCCCAAACCTTATCTATCTTCAAGTTTTATATGTAATCAGGTCATTTTCAATAAAGGTGTGCAATAGAAAATAGGAGAGAGGGTGGAACACGTGTCATTGTCCCAGAGGATATGGAGACTTGTGGGAAGGAGGGGGTCACCCCTTGGGAATGCCTTTAAAAATATTTCCTGAGAAGTTGGATCCTTAGAAGAGAAGCAAAATCACACCTGTATCCTGGGAGGAGCAGGACAAAACTAATATGAATTCCTGGCTAGTACTTTTAAAAAAAAATTTCTTTTAGTCCATTCATTGAACTCCTTTGTTCACTAACAGAATGAAGCTTTTTCATTGGATTCAGTTCAGGTAAAAACTTCTTCTTAGGAGTCACTTTATTCCTCAAGTTACTTTTTTTCCTTTTTGACTTTGCCTCTAGTTTTTCTTGGCACTGACAGCCCTCTGATGCCCGCCATTAATGTGGACGTAATTTATGAACGGATTAGGGAGCCGTGAAGATGCGTTATCTTTCTAATAAAGAAGGGGCAGAGATGAGTGCTCCTCCGATAATGCAGCCAGCAGCGGACACTGGCACCATTAAATGTGCATTTTCTAAGATTAGGTTTTGCTTCACGTAACTGTGGGTACGGAAATTCAGGGGAAAATGGATATTTATTCAACTCATTCATTTTAAGATTAATGTAATCAGTAGTACCATTTGGCCAGCTGCCTTATATACGGTCCAATGAGTTGCAAAGCGTCCTCTAAGGATCCTGGAGTCTTTGAAGTCAAAATTATTTTTTATAATAATCCAAGATCCTGTCCTTCGGCGTGCTTGGCTTTGAGCTGATGGTGGAAAAGCATCCATTAGCAGGAACCAAGACAGCGGTCTTCCCTGCAGAGAAGCCCTTGTATTCATCGCTGTCACACAATCATCAACAAAGGACTTTTGCTCAAGAGTGTCCGTCACAAAGCACTAGACGTTGTGGATTGGACTGAATCTGAATCCTTAAGTCGACATCTTCCCGTATTCTGTGAAACAAAATGAAAAGTATGTCTGAAGCACTTAGTTATTTGTTTACTTACTACATTGACTACTTTTTATGTGAAGGAGAGTTACTTAGATAATTATTTAGATTTGATTATTTCAGCAATCGTTTTGGGAGAGGGACAGAGTGAGTCTGCCACTTTAAGGAAAAGAGCTGACAATTTTCGGTGCCAATTACAATACTTAAGCTTTTAAGTTAAAAATAGATTTTTGGAAAACTTGAATCTGCCTCTGTGACTTTGTCTCCTTCTCAATAATTGAACACTTCTCAGATAAGAGGATAATGAGGAATGCGACATTTTGATATTGTATAATGAGCTGTGCCAACATTTGCTTAACTTAGTGAGGTTTTCCAGATGACCAATGCACATTATTACAGATTGTGGGTGAGTAAAAGATACACTCAAAGCACAAGCTACATCAGTAGCTTTCAATGGAAGAGAATTTAAAAAGGTTCATTTATATGGATTCAGATTCCACATTACAGCGAACCTTTAAGGAACTACCACTTGCCAACGTCTAATGTGGTTTCAAAGAATAGTTTCCACGATGATCTGAAAAAGCTCTCAAAATACTTGCCACTTTTAAAACTGCATATACATGTGAAGACAGATTTTCTTAAGATATGGCCACCAAAGTCAAATATGAGAATCTATCTCTTTTTTTGTTAACCTTAAAGAGATTTGCAAAAATGGAAAACAATGCTATTCTTTTCCTTCTTTTTGCACAATATCGTCATGTTTCACAACATATTTTGTTGATATTAGTTTGTGATGGAAATATTATTGTCTTGAATTGATTCATAAGTGGCAATTGCAAACATTTGTTTTAATTTAAAACACAGTAAGCAGGGCTAAGTACAACTCATGTAAACCAAATCTCTTTGGGGTCCTCGATAATTTTTAAGTATGTTAAAGAATGATGAGCCCCAAATGTTTGAGAAATGCTGTGTCTGGTGATTTTCTACTGGTGGGATTTCAAAGCCTGAATTGAAAATGTCATGATAACCAGAATGTACAAATTTGGAACGTCAACATTTTGTTTGATCAATCTCTTACACAAAAGCTTATTGAAATGATGGTATTTGGGGAAAAATTGCTTCTTTAAAGGGACCTAAACATACAGCGAGGCTCTGTGGTCCTTCCCTTTTCAGATCTCAGAAAATTGATACAGGCAGAGAATTTCATTGAAAATTTTAACCCTGTGCTGAGTTGAGCTCAAAGTCTGTTATCATCCTGGCTTTTTCACACCTGCTTCTAGTACGAATCCTGCTCCTCCAACCCTGCTTCTAGCAAAAAGCAAAGTTTCTTCTGTTGGTAACAGAAAAAAAGCAAAATAAACAGTAGAGAAAAATTCTTTTTATGCTTTCTTGTAAAAGATTGTTCAAATACAAGCAACAATAAATCCATTTATCCAAAGAGTGGTCTTTTGAGAAATAATTTAAAATAAAAGTGCATGCAGGCAATTTTTTTTACAATGGCAATTACGTGGTTAGACTAAAAATGAGAGAAAATAATGCATTTTTTTGTCCAGAAACTCAAAATATACATGTGTGATTATAATCTAGGGATAAAGGACATTGCTCAGTTATTGAAGGGAAAAGTTTCATTAGTCTGTTAATGATTTGGGGACAATCGGATAATCATTCAGGAAGATCGCAAAAGTTCCCCACTTCCTGTATGTCCTGTATGTGTAGAACATATAGAAAAGTCCATTGACCGTCCAGGGGTGGAAGTGGTCTATCCTAGCGTATATCCAAAGATCACGAGCCACAGAGGAAAAGGTTCATAGATTTGACAACAGAAAACTCAAAATTTCTAACTTGTGTTATGCCTTTGAAAAATGACCAAAAAAAAAAACCTTATTGGGAAAATGTTTTTAATATATGCAATTAACAAATGGTCAGTATCCATAGTGTGTCATGTCTGTAAAGGGCTCTGATCACTAGGAAAAGGCAAGCTTTGTTAAGGGTCAGGAAGTGCAACAAGAGGAGATACGTGTACCCAGCAAACACAGGAGTAATTTGCCGAACTGACCATGTCATAAAGATCAGGACTGCCCAGAGTTGGGGTGTGAGAAACGGGCTCTCGTGTCCAGTCGGAAGGATTTCAGAATGCCCAGATGTGATCTCGCATTGGCAGTTCCACATCCAGGAGTTTATTCGTGGGATCTTCACAAATGTGCTCAAAGACATAAGTAAAGGATGTTCATCGTTTTCAGTGGGAAAAATTCGGAAACGAACTAAGGGGTCACCAATAATGAGTTAAATAAATGATGGCCAATCAATTTGACAGGCTTCTGTACAGGTGGGAAAAGATACGTAGTTTTATATACAATGGGATAGAAATGTCTGGTCATATGTTAAGTATAAAAATACTGATTCTTTTTATAAAAATATAAAATACATGTATATGTGCATTGATAACATGTCTTTGGAAGGTGTACACCAAGTAACTCTTTGTATAGTGAGGGCTGCTTTGAATCAGTGATGCAGTTACGAGAGATTTTCATTTTCTTTAACTGCTTGATTTATCGTTTCTTTTCTTTCCTTTTTTTTTTTAAAGAGATTACAGTGAGCATGCATTAGTGGCAAATGTAATTAGATTGAAGGCTTATCCTTACCAAACACAAGACTTGACTAGAGTGGGCCCATTAAATATTAATTAAAATTTCTAGTGAAATGAAAACAACACGGTCAGCTCACAAGATGGACGCACCTTAAAGCATTGATTTGAGATATAAATTAACTCTTAAATTATGGCCACACTGGACCCTTTGATGCTGAGGGAGTTAACTTTCTGTGGGTGCCATTCTCCTTTTAAGTGGTTAATTTCTTGTAATTGAAGAGCTGGCCAATGCAATTTAGCTGACACTTCCAATCTCTCTGAAGAGGACAACGGGTGAGTTTATAACTGAAACTCGGGTGAATTACAACTTTTCTTCTCTCATGGCTTGCTATCTTGAAGGTCTGAAGCATGAGCTCTGGGAAGTGTGGAAAGGAAGATGATTCAACCATCAAGAGAGTGAAATTTGAATGCTCTATAAACGATTTGATTTCTCTGATGCTTAACCATCATACTTTATACTAATTTAAATTGGAATTAAACTACAGGTCATTGTGAGTAGTGAGTGAGATATTTTTGTGCAGGCACTATCTTTGTAGTCGAGTTTTTAAAAAATAAAAAAAAACTTCTCATTCTAGTTTTAGTAAAGCCACTGAAAAACTAACCCAAGTTGAAAGAAATCAGCTATATCGTGAAACACATCATATCCCCAAATATAGCAGCTGCAGGTAGGAAGCGTTTGCTCCGATATTACCTTGAAACGTAGTCTTACTCTATTGGAAGAAAACTGTGAAAGAACTTGAGGGAAACAAAAGAGGGAGCTGGCAGGGAAAGATGAGTGATTAGAGCAGGACCCCAAAACTAAGGTTATACTGTGGTTTAGTTCCCTGAATGGAATCAGGGCAGTTTCTATGAAGAATGCAAAGCTTAAAAAAAGAAAATATACGAACGAGCTGGCGTGTTCATTGTCCAGCCGAATCTGGCACTGTATTACAAATTAATGCTCTTTTAATAATAGCATGTTGGTAAAATATGAAAATGTTGTGTGTTAATATAAGATAATGAATTTGAAAAATGCGGGTCACAGGTTCAGATGGTATGTGAATTAATAAATAGTTACAAGCGAACAGGGGCTGTGGCTTCAGGGAAGGGAAAAATGGGGTGACCTGGAGTATAGACTGAGGGGGAGGACGCTGAGGTGGGTCTGGGACAATAGTTGGGATTCAGTTCAAAGGCAGACCCCGGAGAGCTTGGAATAGATTCCAGAAACCACAGAGAAATTATCAGCAACTCACCCGTCCACTTAGGAAGCTTTTTCTGTCATTTCTGATGAATTAGGGGAAAGGATTTAATGTAACGTTCCGCATCATCTAAATGTTTAAACATTTTGCCGTACGAATCAATGAAGGAATAAAAGCTGAACTATCAGCCAGGCAGGGAACTAGCATTTAAAGACACACATTTTTTACTCTTCCTTTGTGATCTTTGCTATGGTATTGACACTTATTCTTTAAAAGCTAGCATGGCAGAACTCCATTCATTTAGAATTTGCGATCAGCTGCTGTCTTCTTTGTTCCTTACGGAAGCCCTGGTGTCGGTTGTTACCTTCCTTCTGTGAGTGAGGAGATCCAGGAACAGAGGGGTTGACTTTCCTGGTCTTGCATCCTCGAAGATCTGAGGTTGGGTCCATCCCTGACCCACTCACAGTCCGTGGTTTTTATTTTTACTGGGCCCTGCTGCGTTCAGACGTCTCTGCTTTCTCCTTCCAGTGTTTAATCGCTCCCTGAGGTTGTTATTGGTTCATGGAATTTATTTTGCTCTTTCTCACCACTGAGAGAAGATTTTATTTTTACTGCTCTGGAGCCTGAGAGAGTGAATGTGTCTTAAAAACGCAGGTCTAGCTGCTTCTGAACACTGAGCACTGGCCTACTTTCCCTAAATATTATTTGCAGTCGGTGTTTTGAATTACTTCCCCATCTGAAACGCAGAAAATAACAATGTGTAGTGGAAACGCATTTGTGAAAATCGTCAGGATGAACTTCCGAAGGAGCGTTCATCCCAGTGCCTCAGCGTCGCCGGCGAGACCAGAATACGGTTTTCTTTCTGAATCAGTCCTTTTCATCTGAAAAACTGTGAAGAGAATGTATTAAATGAAATGAAAAATGATGGGAACAAACTAAATTTTCTACTACAGATAATTTTATCCAATGCAATCGGATAAAGGGTATGGGAAGCCAGTCGCTGTGGCATTTTGCTGACGGAAATTCAGTGTTGCTGAATCTTGAAAAGCTATCGAGGTCCCAGTGGTTCTGAAGCAGAAAGGAAGAGAAAGAAGTTTTAGAAGATGAAGTGAAGGGGAAGGGGAAAAGCCTTTTGACCACCTTTGCTGTGATGTACAAATTACTGGGCGTCACGGGAGGGGCCGGCACCCTGGGACTGGGGAGCTCTCCGCCATGTCGGGGGAACGCTGCTGGGCTTGTCACTTCACCCCTTTCCTCTGACCACCTGGATCGGTCCAGAAGACCAGTGGCGCCATCACTCGGGAGGCAGGTTATTCTCAGGCCATTTGGTGTCCCCGGTGATGTGGACCTTACCTTTCGCTCACCCTGTATCCCGGGGGAGGGACAAAGCAAAGTAATTGAAAAGAAGGAGGTCATGGGATGGTTCTTTTCTTCTGTTCCTTCTGTTTTCATTCTGCATGATCTTCCTTGTCCATTTTGTTTACTCCCAGGTCTTCCCCTGCCGTTGTGTTACTGGCGCCTGGCTCTCACCCTTCAGTGACGCCACACTTGTGTCTCCAGTTGTCACTTCAATTTGATTAGAACTTAACACATTGAAAAAAACAAATCCTGATCACCCAGGGCTGGGCCACACCATTAAAACGGTACTTTCTTTCCTGTCGCCTTAACTGGATTAAGATGGGCTTTGATAACAATGACTATTTCTGTCTTCTTCTTGCTCACAAACATCCCTCTCTTCCTGAATTTAAATACTTGCACGGTTCCCTCAGCTCTGTGCCCAGGTTGGAAGGCCTCTCTCCATTCCTGTTCTTCCTGTCATGGTGGTAAGCCTACATCACACTTTCATGACAACAGCGTTTATTGTTTCTGTGTCCCGTCTTTCTTCCTTATAGTCTATCTGCACACTTTACTTTTCGAATGTACAGCTTCCATCATGTTTTGCTCCTTTAGCAAGTGGTCTGTGGCTTCCTCTGCAGAGAAAACAATACAGCTTTCTCAGCCTTGACTTCCCCGGGCTTTGCCTTCTGGTCTTACCCCTTCATTCCAGGAACATCCTATCCTTCAGTCCTGTTGACTACCGACCAGTTTTTTAATTCATACTGGTTTTTTTTTTGTGTGTGCATATATATATATATATATATACATTTATTTATTGAAGTATGGTCAGTTGACAACATTGTATCAATTTCTAGTACACAGCACAATGCTTCAGTCACACATGAATATACATATATTCATTTTCATATTCTTTTTCATCATGAGTTACTATAAAATATTAAATATAATTCCCTGTGCTGAATTCACACTGTTAATAATAATACAGATTTGGCTTTGCAGAGAAGAGACCCCATCAAGGTGACTTAACCAATATAACAACCCTGATGTAGCTGGTCGATGGCTGCTGTGATGGGTCTCTCCCTGTGGTCACCTGGGAGTCCAGACTCCCCCACCCGAAGGGCTTTGCCTCTTTTGGCCTCACCAGCCGAGACTCAGGACCAGGTCCTTATTTCTAGCAGCATGAGGTGGGGAGTGAGGAAGAGAAGCACCATCTGCACTGAAAACACATCCTGGGACGTGCACACGTCATTCCCCCTCACTTGTCATTGCCCAGACGTGGTGACGCTTCATCCCCTGGCCACACTAGCTGCATAGAAGGCAGTGCTTTGGTCCAGTCTTGAAGACCAAGAGAAGTAATGAATGTGCATGAGTCCAATGGGAGGGCCTCATTTATGAGACCTTATGAGCATATTATCTAAATCTTTATGTGGAAGCTTAGAGAAAATACCATCTCTGCACTTTAAGCAGTAAAGCTATGACTTAGCATCTGTTGACCTCTTTCTGCAGCTCTGGTCCTTCTCAAATAACAGTCACTTTTCAAAATTGAAGTATAGTTGATTTACAGTGTTGTGTTAGTTTCCAGTGTACAACATAGTGATCCATTTATAAATGTGCATATATTCCTTTTGTATTTTTCATTATAGATCATTACAAGATATTGAATAGAGTTCCCTGTGCTGTACAGTAGGTCCTTGTTGTTCATCTATTTTATATATAATAGTGTGTATCTGTTAATATCAAACTCCCAATGTATCCCTCCCCTCTGGAAACCATAAGTTTGTTTTCTATGTCTGGGAGTCTCTTTTTGTTTTGTAAATAAGTTCATTTGTGTCATTTTTTAAATTCCATATATAACTGATGTCTTATGATATTTGTCTTTCTTTACCTGACTTACTTCACTCAGAATGACAATCTCTAGGTCCATCCATGCTACTGCAAATGGCATTATTTTATTCTTTTTTATGGCAGAGTAGTATTCTATTGTATAAACATACCACAATTTCTTTATCCAGTCTTCTGTTGATGGACATTTAGGTTGCTTCCAATGTCTTGGTTATTGCGAATAGTGTTGCTGTGAACATTGGGGTGCATGTATCATTTAGAATTAACAGTTTTCCCCGGATATATGCCCAGGAATGGGATTGCTGGATCACATGGTAAGTCTGTTTTCAGTTTTGTAAGGGATCTCCATACTGAATAACAGTAACTTTTGCTCCTGGATGGGCTCTAACTTCAGGTCCAGGTCTGTACCACTTTCTGTGCCTATCACAACAAAGGGAAGTCAAGGAGAAGGACATTATTTCCTGCTAAGCTGGCTGGCGAGCTTCCAAAAAGCTGTCCTGCTGCTCATCTGTGATGATTAGAGGGTGCTGAGAACGAACCTTGGTCCCCATGTGGCTTCTGAGCTATAGTCTAGCCTTTCTCTAACCGTTGCTCCTAATTCTGACCCAGTTCACAGGGCTAGGTTTTATTCTGACCACTGTTTGATTGGTTACCTTTGCCTCACCTTTAAACAAACCTCTCTGTCGTATTGATCTCTCACTATGACAGACACAATATACTCTTGTTTTCAATCTTTCTCTTTATCGTTCTCTCACTAACTTCTCAAAAAAAGTACAGGAAGAAGACACAGAAACTACTGTAAACAGTCCTTAGGGAAACTTTTCCATTTCTATTTTCCAGTTGCATTGATGCTTCCAAAATGATTTATCACCGTTCAAACCCAGTCACAATCTTACACATTGCCATTGAGTACAGAAGCAGAAAATATACTACATTAAGCTCTTCAATTCAAAGTACTTGATATTCTACACTTGTTTCTTCCAAGGCATTTTTTTTTCTGCCTATCTCATTCCCTGGTGAATACCCAAAACAATAAGCAGACACTAATATTTTACTGGGAGGATAACTTTCATATTTGCTCTGTAGAAATTACCAGTATTTGGACGATTGCACATGAAATGACTCCTCCTTTTTGGATGTCCCCATTTGGAGAATTTTCTTCTCTGTAGTGGCTCAAGATTTTAAAAGTGCTTTGAGAGTTTCTTATCCCAAATAATCCATGTGCATCCTTGTTGTTGTTTGAAGAATGCAGGCTTCATGTGTTATAATTTTATTCCATTTTATTGGCACTAATTCAGAAAATATGGCCAACCAGGTGGTATCAAAGGATGTGCTATTTCCGAAGACATTAGCGTATAAACACATCACAACATAGGTTAAAGATTCATTTACAGGTGTGACAGCTTCTGCATCTTGTTGCCCTGAATCAATTTAATAGTCAGTGTATTGGGTTAGCTCTCTTGGCAGAGGGATTGAGCTGTTTTTTTTTTTTAAATCTGCACATTATAGATTCAGGAGCATTTATTATAATTGCAATAAATTCAGCAGTTCTGTTGTCTCATTGGAGAATCAGGAGGTGAAATTATCTTCTCCAGAGGAGGGTCAGGTCAGAGGTGCTGACATTTCCAGTGGAGATAGCCACTCTGAAGTCCTTGAATTACTAATTTAAACTTTATTTTTTTCTAATATTTTCCTCTTTGTACTTTTTTACTTTTGTTATTGAAGTATAGTCAGCTTACAATGCTGTGTTAGTTTCTGGTATACAGCACAATGCTTCAGTTACACATATGTATATTCTTTTCCATATTCTTTTTCATTATAGACCATTATAAGATATTGAATATAGTTCCCTGTGCTGTACAGTAATACCTTGTTTATTTATTTTATATACAGTAGTGTGTTTCTGCAAATCCCAAATTCCTAATTTATCCTTCCCCCATCCCCTTTTTGCCCTGGTAGCCATAAGTTGTTATCTATATCTGTAAGTCAGTTTCTGTTTTGTAAATAAGTTCATTTGTGTCATGTTTTAGATTCCACATATGAGTGACATCATATCGTATTTTTTTTCCCTCAATCTGACTTACTTCACTTAGAATGACGATCTCCAAGTCCATCCATGTTGCTGCAAATGGCATTACTTTATCCTTTTTAATGGCTGAGTAGTATTCCGTTGTATAAATATACCACAACTTTTTTTAAAACATTTTTTATTGATTTATAATCATTTTACAATGTTGTGTCAAATCCTAGTGTAGAGCACAACTTTTCAGTTATACATGAACATACATATATTCATTGTCACATTTTTTTCTCTGTGAGCTACCATAAGATCTTGTATATATTTCCCTGTGTTATACAGTATAATCTTGTTTATCTATTCCACATTTTGAAATCCCATTCTGTACCTTCCCACCCCCTACTCCCTTGGCAACCACAAGTTTGTATTCTATGTCTATGAGTCTGTTTCTCTTTTGTATGTATGTTTTGTTTGTTTGTTTGTTTGTTTTTTAGATTCCACATATGAGTGATCTCATATGGTATTTTTCTTTCTCTTTCTGGCTTACTTCACTTAGAGTAACATTCTCCAGGAGCATCCATGTTGCTGCAAGTGGCATTATGTTGTCAGTTTTTATGGCTGAATAGTATTCCATTGTATAAATATACCACCTCTTCTTTATCCAGTCATCTGTTGATGGACATTTAGGCTGTTTCTATGTCTTGGCTATTGTAAATAGTGCTGCTGTGAACATTGGGGTGCAGGTGTCATTTTGGAGCAGGGTTCCTTCTGGATATATGCTCAGGAGTGGGATTCCTGGATCATATGATAAGTCTTTTTCAGTGTGCCTTTATCCATTCTTGAACTTTACTAATAGCTATAAAAAATCAAAATATTCTCATCACTTTCAGTAATAAAATGTATTAATAAAGGGAGATAGAAGAATATTAATGGCCTCAAATGGAAATATCGGAAGGAAACATCACAAATCCAAGGACCATTTAGAAAACATAGCATGCTTTAATGTTTGGGATTGTGTGCCAGTTTGTGAGTTCACACACAAAACGCATGATGGGTGATGTATTTGTTTCCTATCACTACTGATAAATTACAACAAACTTAGTGGTGAAAAACACCACAATTTATTGCCTTACAGTCTGGAGGTCAGAAGTCTGAAACTAGTCTCAGTGAGCTCCAATCCAGTGTCAGCAGGGCTGCCATTCTCTTTGGAGGCCCTGGGTGGGGTGGGGTGAGAATCTACTTCCTTGCCTTGTGCGTCTTCTGGACTCCTTCCCCCGGCCCCCTGTGTTCCTTGGCTCCTGCCTGGCCGTCCCCAAGTCCAGCAATGCCAGGTCTTCCTCACGTTGCCCTCACATTTCTCAGACTGTATCACTCGGGCACCCTCTCGTGTCTGCGTTGTATCTGACTTTCTGAAATTCTAACCATGCTTTTAACTTATTGTTTTTACCCAGATCTGAAGGCCTCTGTTTCCACCTATGTTGCTTTAAAAAAAAAAAAAAAGAGGGAGACTCTTGTAATCATAGTGGGATTCCCAGCATCAAAATCAGATGATCAACAACCTTAATTCCATCTCCAGTCCTCATTCCTCTTTACCACGCAACCTAACGCCTTCTCAGATTCTGGGAATTTAGAATATGGAGATTTTTGGGAGACTGTTTTTCTGCCTGTCAGGGGTGATGGTGATGAAAAATTAACAAGAAACAGGAAGACGTGAAGGAAAAAATAAAACAGAGGATGCTAACCGCAGCTCTGCAGCCAGCTAGCAAAGGGACTCAGACAGCTATTCCTTCCCTCTGTTTGACAGTTTATCATTTCAGTAAATAAATGTAAATGATAAATAACTTGCCCTGGCAGCCTCTGGCGTGCCATTCACCATTTGACATGTGTATTGTCTTATTTAATCCTCAACACAACACTACTCCCACTCTATAGAGTATCAGATTGAGGCACAGAAAGTTTCTTTTTTGAGGGAGTGGGGGTGGGGTGTGGGAAGTAATTAGGTTTATTTATTTATTTTTAATGGAGGTACTGGGAATTGAACCCAGGACCTCATGCGTGCTAAGCATGTGCCCTACCACTGAGCTACACCCTCCCCTCCCGAGTGTAACATTTTCTTAATCACTCAGCAGGAAGTGGAAAGGCAGGATTTAACTCATGAAGTCTGGCCTGACAGCTCAGATTTTAACCATTAGGCTACATTGCCCTTATTAAAATAGGATACAAATAAAAATTGATTTTTTAATTTATTTTTTAGTTAAAGCAGTCAATACATATTAATTGGGCATCTGCTGGCAGCCTAGGCACTCTGGTCAGCATTGGAAGTATGGTAGTAAATAAACAAAACACAGATTCCGTTGCTGTGAGCTGGACTATAGATAAGATGAAATATAGACATTTGTTCCCATAATTGATGGTTATTTTAACAAACCAGGCCAAAACGTAGAGGTGTAAAAACAAGTCATTTTGTTACGCCTCGTAGGTGTACTGGTATCAGCTGGGCGGTTCTTCTGCCCCGGGTGCATTCAGTGGGGCTTCACGGAGCTGGAAAATCTACAGTGGCTCCCTGGTAAGGCAGGCAGGTGCTGCTGGATGTTTCCTGGGAGCTTGCCCTGCAACTTAGACTTCTAATTGCATAATGGCTGAGTTCCAGAGAGCTTCTCAGGGATGAATGGTCCAAGGGGGAGAAAGCAGATGCTGTCCATCTTATTAAAGATGAGGTCCAGGACCTACTCAGCATCACTTCTGCTGTATCATGTTGGTGGTACTCAAGAGGAGGATGCATGTACTTCAGTCCTTTCTGGGGAAAGGAAACAAAAGGTCAAGATTAGTCCATAACAGACCAGAACCTAGAATTCAAGTGGGGGAATTTTATGAGACAAGGTTGGGAGAGGAAACAGTGGCTAATCATGCAAGGACTTCCCAGGGATTTTCAAACTGAAATAACAGCAATAGGAGGACTGGATGGTTTTAAGAGAGATGATTTAAGCATCATTCAGAATTAAGTGATGGGTAAGATGACAGTGGCTGCCGCCTGGAGTGTGGAGGGAAACTCCAGGACGTCAGTAACGGTGGCTTGGACCTGGCACTTGGAGCTGAAGGGAAGGTATGTCTGAATGATGTTCTGAAGACGTAATTAACAAGACATGGCGAGTGCTTCCATGTGGAGGAAGAGGTAGGAGGAAGGGAGGATATGCTCCTGTCTCCAGCAACTTAGCGTGCGGTTCATTGATGAGCTTGCAAAGGAAAGAAGGTGCTGAAGGGAAGGTTAGAAGCTCAGCTTTAGACGCGATCACTGAACTTAACGTCCCTTGGAACCTGCTGGTGACGCTGTCTGGGAGCCAGGTGGACGTATGGTCTGGGATTCAGGAGCAAGCTCTGGGCTGCAGATGGAGATTTTGCAGATTTCTGCATGGACATGATTGAAGGTGTGGTTGTGAATGGAGGTGCCTAAGGTGAGGATGTGATTTGAGAAGAATTCTGAGGCCAACCAGCATGTCATGATCAGAGAGGAGGAGAAAGGTCAAAGGTGACTGAGAGGAGGATTTAGAGAGGTCAGAGAAATTGCTTAGAAGGCGGTGTCGTGAAGGGCAGGGGAAAGCGATTTTGAATGGTTTGTACAGGGTCCCTATCTGATAGTCACAGAGGAGGAGACACCGGTGGTCTGTTAGACGGGGCGGCAGGAATGTCACTGGAGACCGCAGCAGGTGGGTTTGGTAGCGTGGATTTGTAGACCCCTAGCAGCGGGCAGTCATGGATGGTAAGTGAGCACGTGGAGATGGCGTGTGGGTCCTGAACTTATTTGGAGACATTTGGCTATAAGAGGGGAGAGAGGAGGAACGGGGCAGGGGGCGGTGGGGGAAGTAGGTTGGAATACAGATAAAATGACATATAGACATTTGTTCCTATAGTTGACTGTGGTATAGCAAACCAGCCCAAACTTAGTGGGGTAAAAACAACAATCAGTTGAGAGACTTGAGCAAGAGAAGGACCACTGAGAAATCAAGGCAAAAGTTGAAAATCTAGGAGGGGAGAGTTTGCCAGCTCTCTGTGAAAAATATCTTAAAACCTTCCTTAAATCATAAGTGTGGGAAGTCTGGGAGAAGCAAAATTGCTCATGCTGGCAGGAGTTATGACAAGCATTTTGTCGTTGAAGACCTGTCATTTGCCACTGTTACTCATATTCTAATTAACATTAGTGACTTTTTCCTGTGTTTTTTTGACTTTTTAAATTGAAATGCAGTTACAATGTGTTAATTTCTGATGTACAGCATAATTTCCAAGTCATACATATATTCGTTTTCATATTCTTCCTACACTGCTGGAGGAAATGTAGTTTGGTGCAGCCATTGTGGAAAACAGTATGGAGATTCCTCAAAAAACTAAAAATAGACTTACCCTGTGATCCAGCAATCCCACTCCTGGGCATACATCCAGAGGGAATTCTAATTTAAAAAGAAACATTAATGACATTTGAAATCTCGTTTGCTAAAATTTTAAGATACGAGGATGCTTCTGACTTGGAAAATACATGAGTGGTCAGTTTTTTTCTTTTTTCTTTTCTTTTGTAAGAATGTTTGGTTTAAGAAATAGACATAATGCAATTGTCCTTGAGATTTTTTGCAACGTCATTTGTCAGAGTAGACACTACCTCCAAATCAGAATTTTTTAACTTTAGGAACACTTTCTTTTAAGTCCTTCTTGACATGGCTGGCTAACAAGTTTCTGGATTCCTTTGAAACTTTAGGACTTTGAAATTGAAACTGTCTCTTGAATTTTTTATTTAATGCATTTAAAAGAACTCTTTGTATGGAAAGTCAAAGTGTTGAAAGGAGAGGTGATCAAAGTTTATAAAACTTGGAAGAGAATAAACATGAACTTATTCACCACATTTTAAAATACGTAGTATAATTCGGGGGCACCCCTTGAAGCACAAAGGAAGAGGTTTAGGGTAAATCAAAAGAAATATTATTTTAAACATTCTGTTTTAAATTAATGAAACAGTAACCCAAGAGGTGAGACAATGTAAAAATACAAGCAGATTAAAGGGGATTCGTGAATGAGGTGGAGCTATAATTTGGGATCGTTCAAGATTATGCTGAATGATTGGAAGATGACTTCATACGGTTTCATAAAATTTGTCTCCCACGTGACTCTCAAGTAACAAATTACATATGGCCTGAGGGGAGCCATGGTCTCTGGAGTGTGGGGTCGGTATTTCATATGTTTTTACGCCTTAGAAGTTAAGAGCATACAGCATTCCTGGAATAAGTAAGCCCGGCGTCTGTAGGAGAACCCCAGTTTCCTGGCTTGCTAAATGTGTGTCCTTGGGAAAATTACTCAGCCTTGTTATGTCTCAGTTTCCTCACAGTGAAGACTGAAAATAATAGTGTCTACCTTATAATATTGTTATGCAATAGTAAAATAGATCGATTAACATAAGTTAAGAATTTGATGTCCTTCTTGTTGATATCACAGCAAGATACTGCAGTACTGGTTCTGTCGAAATGGCCTTTTCAGTAAAACAACGCAATTTTAGACCAAACTCAATACTTCTATATAAGTCACTAGAGGAGGGTGCTACTACCCCAGGAAAAACTCATTTACGATTGTAAATAATCAGGTTTGTTAATCTACTAGGTCACGTTTTTTATGTAGCTCCTTCATTCAATTTTATTCTACCTAAGCAATTCTTCAGTTTTAAATTCAGGGCATACATTTTTTTCCCCTCAGATGTAAATTTATTTTCTTAGTAATGATTTATTAAAAAAAATTCGAAGGAAAGAAATAATTTAAAGCCAGGAAAGGAAAGCAATTGTGTAACAGTCACATGAGTAGTTCTTTTCTCTTTTTGGGCTTGGAAAACATGGGTGTGCGGGTGGGTTGGAGAGAACTGGAAAAGTGAAAGTATTCCACGTGAAACCCCATGCACTCTGTGTGTGTGAGTGTATGCGTGTATGTACACACATATGGATACACATACACACACATACAGCATAGGTGTGGGTTAGCCATGATGGGGGAATGGATGTTCCCATTAGGGTGAATCTTTCCTCTCCTCACTCCTGCTCGAAGCCATACTCATCTGGTGCCACATGGGAGAGGAGATGGAAGGAAAAGTCTAGCACACAGAGAAGCGTCGTTAGAATCGAGGAAAATGGGCCAAATGGTATTATCTCATCTGGAAGAAAGAAGGATGAAGTTCAAAAGCACCTGTATGACCTAAGTGTGTTCTAGGTAGACAGGACTTAAACAGTAGCTGTTCGTTCCAGTCCCAGCTGTGCTTGCTTCCAGGACAGTTCTCAGACACAATTATTTAATCTGAGTGTTAGAATTTTTTTTGAAGGAATTAAGATATTATCTAGTGGCACCCACTCGTTTTTTGTAAATTAGTAAACTTATGCCCAAAGGCTTAAATGACTTGGCCGAGATCTCACAGTGAGTCCTGATGTGAAGCCTAGTGAATTCCTGGGTCCCTGGGTGGCCTGCCTGAATTCTCATCACGACTGCAGCTTCTTCAGGGGCATCCCATGGAGTTTCAACTGATTTGTTTTTTCTTTTCTCAGCAGTGGATTTATACAAATTCAGGGTTTCCACATTTAACAAGTAGATTATTCCTTTAGATATTACTTGACATTTCATTTTTTTGGAAGAAAGTTGTAGATTACTTAACTAATTAAGTATAAAATATAAATATTATATAAATGTAATATATCTATTAAATTTCACATATTTAAAATAATTTATTTTTGCCAACTACAAACTTTATAAGATAAAGGCATCTTTTCTAGTAAGATAGATACTGCATGATATATTTTGAGCTTTATGCTCATATAAAGGGATCTTGAAAAGTGAGCCGATCAATCCTTTATAAATGGATTCATACTTTTCTATCTTATATAATTCAGAATGGCTTTCTATTAATATCTGACTTTTACCATTAAAGGTAGCTTTTTATAAGCTACATTTTTTAAATGTGATTTTGATCAAATTCCTTTTAAACTCTTTTCATAACGAATTCAAATAGTGCTCCTTTAACCTGCATAACTTTTAAATTCCTGTATAATGCTGGGTTTTCTCAATGAAAGTCAGAGCTCTGTCTGGCTGAGGAGATTTGCTAGGTGAGCTGATTATCTCTGTCAGACTTAGATTTAATTTACGTGGATGATGATGGTGATGATGGTGGTGTATGATGATGAAGAGGAGGAGGAGGATAGTGATGATGTTGATGATGATGGTATTGGTGATGGTGATGATGAGGGTGATGGTGATGATGTTGGTGATGGTGATGATGATGATGGTGTTGATGAGTATGATGGTGGTGATGGTGGTGATGATGATGATGGTGATAATTGCACAGACACTGCATGCTCTTTATTCCTCTATGAAGAAATGTGCCTCCTCACTTGGGCATAAACAATTTCAAGTGTTTCTATGCTTGTTCTGCCTTGTACCTTTTCAGAAACTTGGCATGTGTTGCCTCTATTGAGTCCCTGGGAAACACCTGGAATTTTGGGTGCTCCCAAAGCCAGTAGCCATTAGCTTCAAGGTGGTGGCTCAGACTGAGAACACACCACCTGGCTGCCTCCACAGCTGTGCTTTCAGGTTTCCCTTTAGCATGGAACTCAAGGGGCTCAGTTTGTGTTAGAAATATTTGAAGGGTAAAAATGTGTCAGGGATTCAGTCAGCTTTATTAAGATTATTAAATAGCATTTATTTGCTCATTATTTTATTCACAGAATCAGGATGCGTAAGCCTTTTCTGACCACCTATTCTAGGCCATTCCTTGGGATAGGAATTGAGGATGGAAACGTAAAGTATAGACGCCTAACTCTTGACTCATAATCTGACTGGAAAGAGCAATGAACTGACTACTAGGCTGTGACACTCATGTGCGCCCTTATGGTAGAAAGTGACAGGAAGTGCCATGGCGGGGCCGTGGCGTTGGGACTTAGAGTAGGCGTCAGGAGAGGGTTCAGAGGGAAGTGAAACACTGAGGTTAGTCCTGGGGTTGGCTGCGAGCGGGTCTGCAGTGCAGACGAGGAGTTGGATGCGTGGGCAACTGGGGGATTGCTAATTCCATTGGTGGGTTGAAAGAAAATTGTACATTATAGGGACTGCAATATTTTTTTCTTTTTGGTTATTCATTTTAAAAATGAGCTGCTCATTTCCATGAGATATTTTTATTTTCAAACACTAAGCAAATTATAAGTTCAGAAAAGGAGATATTTGATTCATTTTGAGAACTAAACATATTAGAATATAGAAATGTAGGCTATTAATAGCTGGTTAATACCAGTTACCTGTTCTGTTATTGGAAAACATGCTATTTGGTGCTAAAAGTAATGGTTTCTGGAGGCCTTAATTTTGTTATCTGCAAATTAAAAAATGTAGATTAAGGAAAATTCAAACTTTCTTAACATGGTAGGTCAGTCACCTGTGAGCTCTATTTTAAATATAGCTTTTTGCATTTTACATACAGCCCTGTGATGGAGCTACTGGAACTTGTAAATAAAAAACAGAGGTCCAGGGAGGGTAAAAGACTGAGCCAAATCAGCTAGTGATAAATGATAAATTCAGACATCATATATGGATTTCTGAGCACCAAATCCTGTACTCCTTTCAAGTCAGAGTTTTACATTCAGAACTCTTTAATTTCCAATGTTAAGAAAACAACCAATCATTAGTAAGCAAGACTCAACACTGTGCCCTTATATGATCATCCTTATGTTTAATTACAAATTTATTTTGGAGAAAGATGGGGATGTAGATCTTTTTATTAATTTGCTTAATTATTCAGTTGTATTTCTAAATGAAGACTGGATCAGTTGCAGTAATCATATGAGCTCATAACAAGGATAATAGCATTAGCATCTTATTGAGTGACTATGTTTTTTCACTATTTAAACACGAGATAATTGAAACTGACTGTTCATAAATGCCAAAGCTGGCTTCTTAAATTTGTCTGATCCTAAAGTGTTTCTCTTACGTTAACACCATATGTTACACATGTGAGTCAGATAAATGGAGTATTTGAATTGGTATTTGGCTGACGGCATGACCATGCTTGCAAGTAGCAAAATATTTGGAAGATTAATGCTCTTATTAACAAGATATCAAGGAGCCAGAAAGCGTATGAGTTGAAGAGTCTGAGAAAAAGAGAGCTTATTATTGACATTTTTTAGAATAAAAATAGAAAAGTAAATAGTAGCACCCAGAGATCAGGAACATTTTGGGGTGTCTTGGGAGATATTAGACAATAAAAGCAGGGAGAGGGAAAAGGTGGTGGTATCAGGGATATGTTACTGCATAGAGTGCCCTCCAAACAACTTAATGGCTTACAAAAACAGCTGCTTCATTTGCACGATTGTGCAGGTGGGCTGGGGCTTCTTCAGCTGGTCTCGCCCAGGCTCATGAAGCAGGGTGCATTCCGTTAGTGAGCTCGGGTGGGATGCCCGAGATGGCTGGATCTCTTTCCTCCTGTGTGTGTGTGTGTGTTTCAAATTTCAATGAGGCCACATTTGAATTCTTCGCACACAGCCTCAGAGCAGTGTCCTGAGTGGGCATTTCCTGCACGTGCAGGTGCTTGTGACTCTCCTTGTGTTACCTCTTGTGTCGATCAAATCAAGCCACGTGGCCAGACCCTGAGCCCAGGAGGGAGGGACCCACACACCCAGGTGGCTCACAGGAGGGCCCATTCCTGTAACCGGCCGTCCCAGTCTGCCTTCTGGTCCCAGTGAGTCCTGTGAAAAATACACTCACCGCCTTGCTAACCCCTCCGTGTCCCATCCAATATGGCGTCATGCTCAAAGCCCATGACACCACCACCTCCATCAGATCTACGTGTGGATGCAGTCCTTTGGGGGCAGCCCTTCTTGACCTAGAGAGCTGTGAACTAAAATGGCCATTTCCTCCCTCCTCCCCCTCTGCACACATCTGACCTCAGTGGCGAGAGGGACGGGATAATCGCAGTAGTTCAAACTGGATGACCAAAAGACACACACAGGTTACTGGCCCACCGCCCCGCTGAAACCCTTCAGGCATGGGATTCAGGGGAAGGAATCTTCCTTAACTGGGTCCTTCTGCTTCCTCGAAGTTCCCTTAATTCCCTGCACTCCGCTGTGCTTGCGTCTGTCTTTTGGGTTCTTAGGTCTGTCTTTCCTTTCCCGTAAGTAATGGTCTCCTTTGCAGTTGACAGATTGCATTCTCAGTCTGTTTATTTCCACAGAAAATCCATTTTGAAGAGTTCCTGTACATTTTAGTCCAAGCTGACTCGACTCCCTTAAGCTTTTGTGAACTTTTTGTGGATCTGGTTGGAGTTCACTTCATGCTCCTAGAGCCTCATTCATTTTTTTTTCCCCAAATAATGTCTTTTTTTCTGACAACGTCCTTGATGACCATCACTTAACATTCTTAATGGACTCTTGGACTCTCACCAGGAGACAATCTGGCACCACCTTCCATCTTCCTGAGATCTTAGCAAGCGGTCTTGTAGGCACGTCTGTGATTCAGTCTTTACCTTGAGTCCATTTCTCACTTTGCCCGGTGGAGATGCTGGCAACGAAATAGTTTACTTTCCATCGCAGCGTGTCCTGGACTTTCTCTGTTTTCTCTGAATTCTACTTGCACAGTTCTTTCTGCAGCTTTCTGACCAGGACCTTCTTATATGCGACTGCAGGATGCAAACTGATGTGTTCCCCATTCTGTCTCAGAATGTTCCTACCCAGAATCACAAGTTTAGTTGGCACATTTTCAATTTTCCAGTTTGTTGCAAGTGACAGTTTCGCCAGTGTTTTCACTAACGGAACACACAGATGTCCATCTCTCTAGTGCCCAGTACCGGCTTTCTGCTGCCTTTTTGGCCTCTGTGAACGATTTGCTTGCCTTTTCTCCAACCTTCACTCACAGGCTCCTTGCCGGTTTTCCAACTCCCGTCCATTACTCAGTCCCCAAACTAATGCCAAATCTCCTAGGCTTTTGCTATGGCAGCACGCCACCTCTAGGGACCAACTGCTGATTCAGTTCCTGCAATAAACCACCCCCACACTTAGCAGCTGCCAGTGGCCACCGTGTCCCTCCTGAAGTTCTGCGGGTTGTTCTGCTGGTCTTGTTTGTGGTCACCCCGGTGGTGATACTCAGCGGGAGGCTGAGTCAGGGCTGAGTCCACCGGGAAGGCTGAGGTGAGCGAGCCTCTCTGCACACGGTCTTTCTGTCTCCAGGAGTATCAGCTGACTGTCTGGGCAGTGTCCCGGGAGGGCCAGCTGGAATGTCAAAGTCCTTGTCCAGCCTCTGGTTGCATCCTGTTTGCGGATGTGGTCTTGGTTAAAAGAGCCAATCAGTGGAGCACACAGTGTGGAAGGACCTAGCTAAGAGTGTGGCTCCTGGGAGACGCAGTTTACCATGGGCACGTGTGCAGCAGTCTACCAGGCGACCTGTATCAACAGGCACCTCTTGTAGTAAACAGTAAGGGGTAGGCCATTCTGAAAGAAGATTCTAGAAAAAGAGTACTTTCACAGGGAAGCTAGTTTTGAGAGATTGTAAGAACTTAGCAATAGGATTTAGGAAAAGTTTAAGAATGAGGAACATGGTGGTGGTGGGGGTGCTGACTCGAATTTTCAAGGGCCTGGTGGAAGCTGATACTTGGATGGTGTGGGGTTAAGAGGAACAGAAAGGAGGCAGATGGAGGCAAAATGGGTATCAGGGGCTTGTGTTTTGGATTTCAGAGGGACGGGGGTATGTGTTTGGATTATGTGCTACTGTAGTCACAGTAATTTTGTCTTAAGGTTGGCTCTGCTTCCTCCAGAAAGTATATTACTGAAAATTTACCAAAATTCCAAAGAAAATATCGCAGTGACCATCTTTTCCATATGCCTGTGTAGGAACAACACTCAGGGTTTTTTCTGGCAAGGGGTACCAATCACTGTCAGTAGTGGCCTGGGCCCAGGAAATATGGCTGAGCTGAGACTCAAAAGAAAATGCACTGATTCCACCAAAAGGTACTGAAGCAAACCGGGTCAACAGTTTCACTCACTCACATCCAGTCTGTGTGTGAACCTTAAAGATGCTCTCTGTTGCAACCTCAAATATATGTCAGAAGTACTCTGGAAAAGCCAGTGTTACAAAAAATACTTCCTTTTTTCTTTTATTGTGAACAGTGGGTGTTTAGGTGGTTGAATTCTGCAATCTGGATTTCCTATTCCCCACATAACGAAGCTCCAGGGTCCCAGAATCTCTCCCAAGTTATCGTCAAAAGCACTCAAAGGAAATGCTCTCTTGATTTAATTTTGTTTCTGCACAATATAGTGATGACAGCAAAACAGTCTGGGCGCAGCAGCCTCTGCACACCAGCGTGAAGTCCTGGCGGAGGGAGGAGATGGTGCTGTTATCTGTCTAGGAGCAGAGGCAAACCTCACTGAATAATCTGAGGCTCAGAATGTTAGCCCACAGTGAAGGCGACCAATAACTCACAAGGGAGATTGCAATGATGAATGTGCTACCCTCTGAGGATTAATGTTTTCCTAATACAGGAACTATAAATACATTAATGCCTTTTTCCATTAATTAAATAAACTCTTGATGAACAAAAACAATTCCTTTGGTGCAAAAATCCATCTGAACCACCAGCATTGTATGTGCAGGTGATGTGTCTATTTCTTCTTTGACGGTTTGATTGTATGTAGAATGAAACCTACAAGTGTCTTTAACACTAAATCCTGTATTCCAGTATTTCCTAAATCTGTGACTTTTGTTTCAGACATATACATTAATTTGCCCTCATGATTTTCAATTTTAATTTTTGATTTGAAATTACTACTTAGTGGGGCTTATTTTGAAGTAAATGAAGACACTCTCACTAGTATTTTTTTAACAGAAAATCAGCCAAATCTTTACTTGCAAAAGAGAAACAGTAAAATTTGTTTTACTACCCTGGATTATATGATGAAGTCAAAGAGATACTAGATATGGAATCTTTTTCCAGAGCTGAAGGTTTAGAATTGTCATTAATTAATCATTAATAACCTAGCTTTTAAATAATTAATACTCATTCTTGGATGATGCTGGAGTTTTTAATATTGTGGCATCAAATACCAAATTCATATTTAGCAGAAGACAGGGAGATTTCTGGAGAAAAGTAGACCTCAGATTTTTCTAATACAGAATCAACTTGACATTTGTCTTTTGAAGTCTCTGCCAGCGGAGTGACCCAGAAGTCACTTGAGAAAACGTAATTTATAATTCTCAAGAGCAAGTTTGAGAGAAGGTGATGTTACATGAGGAAAACTGGGCCAGCCAGCACACTTAATTAAGTACGCAGCATTTATTTCCTAACATAGCTTGCTAGTGTCTTTATTGAGAACGAAAAACCGAAAACCAAAAACCAAAAACCAAAAAAACGCTAATTAGGACATGGCACTGCAAATGTCATTAAACCCTCTCTACTCAGACTTCAGTGGGTTCACATTTGACATGTGTTTTGGTCTCTCATCTGATCCTTGGTGACTTTAACCAGTTTGCATATATATATATATATATATATACATATATATATATATATATATATATATATACACACACACACACATATATATATATGCTCTGATCTCCAAAGCATCTATTATTCATTTAAATCACTTTATTAAATATATCAGACCTACAAAAAGTTATACAACCAAATTATAGCAAACATCCTCATACACAGCCCCCAGCTCCAGAAATAAACTGTTACTAATAAGGTTGAAACACCTCGAGTCCCCTCCCTGGTCACATGCTCTCAGTGCAGCGCTTCACTCAGATGTGACGTTTACCATTTCTGCACACTTCATTGTATTTTTACCACCCATAGGTTTATTCTAAAAAGATTACATAGTTTTTTTTTAACTTTGTGCAAGCAAATTACCCATCTGCTGTCACTTGTCTTTCTCTTACCCAATAGTCTATTTTGAAATTTATATTTGTCATTTTATATGAAAATAATGAAATAAAAAAATGAAAATATTAGTTTTCACTGCTGTGCATGACTCCCTGGGAAAGACCCCAGACCTGCTGGCTTACTGAGGATGGTCTGGTGGTTTTGGCAGGATGAACGAGGAACGTTTTACGCCTCCGTGTGCTCTTGTTTTGCTGTTTCAGGGCAGATGGCAGGGGAGGAGCTACTGCTGGTGTGCCGACCTCTGCCTTTCCGGGGTCTTCTGTTCCATTTTGTCCACCTATTCGTGTATGATTCCTTGTTTTTATAGATTATCAACACTTGGTGTCAACAGAATTTTCCCTTTTGCCAATCTGTAGATATGTAGAGGTACCTCTATGCTGGTTTTAATCAGCATTTCCCTGATTTTCAGGGTGACTGCGCATTTTTCGGATACCATGTAAGCGTCCTGTGTCCCTTTGTAAAGGCAATGCTGTTTACTTCAGTCTTCATTTTATATCATGTTATTTTCCTTTTCCTTAGTGATTTGCAGTTCTTTGTTTAACTAGGATTTGAATCCCTTTTCACTTATATGGCTTGTAGATATCGTGGCCAATATTATGGTTTGCCTTTTTATTTGCTTTATTGTGTTTTTCATATAAATTTTTATTTTAAAAAACCTCTTAAAATAGTTGAATTAATCTATATTTTCCTTTATGATTTTCTGTCTTGCTTCAGAAATCGTTTCCTACAGTTAATTCCTAAAGATACTGTCCTATATTTTCATCTCGTTTATTTATTTATTTATTTATTTATGTTCCCACTGACGTACACTCAGTTACCATGTGTCAATTTCTGAAGTACAAGCCCGTGTCCCAGTCATGCATATATATAAACGGTTTTATTAATAGGTTTACTTCTTTGGCCCACCTAGAATGCTTTCTCCATGTGTGAGACTGAGCTGTAACTTGAGTTTTCCCTTGTAGTTCATCACTTGTATCCGAAGCTTCTGACCGAAGATCTCTCCTTTCTCCGCTTAGCTGCTGGGTCACTTCCGTTCCAGGGGTTCTCCATGTGTCATCGTGTGAGTAGGTTTCTAAGCTCTGTTCACTGAGCTGCTGGTCAGTTAATAGTTAAAAGTGTCTCATATTTTTGGCTCGCTGCTCTTCAGTAGAACTCAAATTAGCTTGTCTAGTTTCATGAAACCATCTATCAAAATTTTTATTGGCTTTTTTCCCTGTGACTTGGGGCAAGTGAGTTAACCACTGTGATTTTCTCATCAATTAGTTATCAAAATGATGAAAAATTGTGGTACCTACAGCATGGCCTACTTCTTTTTTTGAAGAGTTAAGTCGGTTAGAACAGTGTCGTGCACAAAGTAAGTGCCTGATAAGAGTTAGCTATTGCTAAAGATTGTTTTGAAGAGGATTTGACATCTTTATGATACTGAATCTTCTTACCCATAGAAATGGTACATCTTTATATGTCTTCCTTATTATCTTTCAATAAAGTTCATAATTTTCTACATAGATCTTTTATTAGATTCTATTCTTAGGAACAATTATTTCTATTTTTCAGTTGTTGCATTTCATCATTAACAGGCAATTTTATTTTAGCAGACAAACCAATATGATTCTAGATTGACACCCATTTTCTCTCCTAGTTTTGAAAGTATTCCATTACTGTTCCCCAGTGCTCCTTGCTGCAGTGGGACACCTGCTCTCATAATTCACGTTGCTCTGTAGCAAATCTTTCTTTTTGGATTGATAACTCTCATTCATCCCTATTCTCTGATATACTACAGCTTCGGTAAGTTTTGTGGAAGTCAATCTATCAAATTAGGTTTTCCTAAATTTTAAACATGTATTTTTATAAATTCTAGGAAAAATTCAGCCACGTCTTTTAAATATTGCCTTTCTCTCCTCCCCTCTATCCTGTCCTGAAACACCTCCAGTTACTCGTGTCACGCAACCAATCTCTTTGCTTGCTTTGATGATTCTGAGCGATTCTTTCCGTCTTCTAATTTGCTAATTCTTCCCGGGTGACCTAATAGAATGCTTGATCTTCCCATCGGATTTTTAATTTTAATATTTATATTTATCATCATGGAAATCATTTTTCTTCCAAATGTAACTCTTTTATAGTCTGTTACTTCTTGCTAATATTTAAAATATCCTCTTTACTGTTAGATACTTAAGATTACTTTTCATTGCACCTAAGAAATGTATTTTTGCTGATTTTTATATGTCTATTCATCCCTGTTGCTGATTGCTTTTTTCTTCTTATGTGTATATATTTTTCTTTTCTTTTTTTTTTGTTAGGTTTTGAGATCATGTTTGAGTCATTAATCTATTGGGACCCCAAGGGTCTTGGGTTGAAGGTACATTTTTTAGAGAGGATAGATGGATTTTTTTTTACTACTGCTTAGTGATTGGAGATCAGTCCAGAATGACTTTTTATTTGGGGGGCAGTAGGTAATGAGGTATTTATTTATTTATTATTTAATGGAGGGACTGGGGATGGGACCCAGGACCTCGTGCATGCTAAGCACGTGCTCTACCACCGAGCTGTACCCTCCCCACTACCAGGATGACTGTACATGTATTTCCATGTTTGGGTTTTGCCAGGTGTAAATGGGAGTATTGACACTGGTGGCTTGTGTGACCTTCGGCTCTGGATTATGAGGGGTGACTTGTTTTCCACCCAGAGGAAAGCCACATGAGAGACATTTCTCTGTTTCCTTCCTTCGCCGCCTGACCATTCTTCACTCCTTATCCCAGCTTCTCACCTTAGCTGCAGCCAAAGCCCTTCTCCTTCCCCGAATGAGCCATCAGATCCAGGGTTCTCAGTCATCCTGACAAATGTCCATGAGGCAGACAGTCTTCGATTCCCTGCCTACCATTCTGGTTTTCTCTCTATTATTTTGGATGTTTTCTTTCCTGTGGACTCAGCCCTGCATACATAACATATTTAGGAGGAAAAGAAGAGTTTTTCGGATGTTGAGCCAGCCAGATTACTGGAAACGAAAGTCAACCCAATATGCTGTAAGAATACTGAAAAAAAGTTCAAATATAACATTAGACATTTTTAGGCTCCCTATTTGAGAATATTAAGAAGCAAACCATTGCTTTTCCCAATTTTTAATCATTTCTTCTCCTAACACGAGCAGAGTCATGAAGTCCTGTACTTGTAAATGTGAATGTTCTTGAACTTTGAGAGATGTCTCCAAGAATTTTATCTCTAAATTGGAAGGAACCTTTGAAGTCATCTGGTCTCAGCAACAAAGCAAAACAGCAAAACAACAGCCAAACAAAAACCAGTTTAGGTTTTTAGGTAATTTTCATTTATCAGACACTGTGCCGAGTACTTTAGTTTTCTCTTTAAACTTATTTTTGCCTTTAACTTTATTTTTAAGACCTCAGACAAGTGCTCGTCCGACCTCCTGGGATGTCGCTGGGCAGTGTGCCCAGAACTTACCATCAATGGCCACCACGTCCTAGAAATGTTAGGGAATTATCGAAATCCCTAGTGGAGAGTGTGTGCGCGTCGTCAACTCCGCTCTTTTTACTACAATCCACGTTACCTTGACAGGCGCCCAAAGTGCCCTGCGTTGATCTTACACATTTCAGAAGATCTTTTTCTAAAAGGGAGGTTATGCCGACTTTTTCTCATTTAACAAAGGATTTAACTTACTGTTAGAAACAAGGTGCATATTTTCCTTTTAGTCTCTATTGAAACAGGTACTTATTTTTTTCAGTAATGATGTTGAGGAGATTAGGGACATTTTGATGTGTCAAAAGGTCGCCACATTTAGGATTTTCTCATATGGCCTTACATTTCTTCACCTCATATGATTTTGAGGGATGTTTCGAGTAAATTTGTGTCTTTTAATTTTAAGTGGGGACTTGGGGGTATGTCGGAGTGGCAACTGGAACATTGACCAGATATGGAAGGAAAATCGAGCCTGGCTAGCTTGGGGGTGAAATATTGAAAAGCCTCTACTCTAATTTAAATATTCATTTTTGATGTTTATCTTTCTCTGCAGCCTCCTTCTGAACCCAGGTGAGAAGTGGCAGAAAGTAAATTGGAATCTGCTCTGACCAATCAAATTTGATTTATAATCAAGTCATTCTACTTATGACTGGTCTAAAAGCTGTCATAAAGAAAGAAGGTCCACCTGAATGTAGACTCTTTTTTAAAAACATAACTGAAATATGTTCCTTAAGAATTTTGGAGAATAATGTGGACATGAACAAAGGACTTATATAATCAAAAAATGGCTTAGTACCTGAGCTTTGATGAAAGTAAAGAAAACCTGTGTAAGCTTGTCAGTGCACCCAAGTGTTATATTTTATTTACAAAAATTAAATCCCATGTTACAATAATCTAGAGACACCAAATTCATAAGACTTTGCCTAGTTATTGGATGTGACTCTGGTGATTAAAGTAGGCAGAGTCCTGCCATGCCTCATTTCAATTTGTGCTAGTTGTAGAAATAGATAAGAAAATAATAGTGAAATATACAGTTTTTAAAAAGCCCTGGGTATGAGCTAAATTCATAAACAAATACTAATCTTCATTTAGTTGGTTACCCTAGAACTGTTTTCTTGGGACTTGTTATAGAAAAGTTACAGCAAAGATAGAATCTACAAATTATAAATACCTATAGATAAAATTTCAAAGCTGAAAAATTTTGATTTGGAAGCATATCAAAGGGTAGCCGGTGTGTATGAGTGTACACACACACACACACACACACACACTGTAGATCCACATACTAAAAATATATTGTTAGAAAATAGAAATTATATGTTAGAAAATAGAATTAGAAAACCCGCAGAATTATTGTTTGGCTAAGTATTTTTCCTCTGCCTTGCAGCACCTGTGGTGTGCTGAATAATTATAGAACCATATTGATAGTGGCTAAATATTGACTGAATAATTGAGAGGCTGGAGAGATTACTTTCCCTAATACCTGTTTCACTTGGGACATCTGTCACGACTCTGGAATTCATCTTCTCGTTTACTGCAGTGTGTTTCCCATGGTTTCTCGAGTGACATTTTCTAGTTAGTTTCAACGTAGGTGGGTTCAAATTCTTGCTCCACCACCACTGGCTGCTGGAACTTGGGAGACGTAACTTCCCAGCCTGTGGGTTCTTGGGACGATTAGGTAACTTGATATACATCAGCCCTAAGAGTGCCCGGCACTGAATTTTTATCTAAGTCTTGGCTAGGACTTCAAAGAATGATGATCACGACTCACTGTACTCATTTCCCAGACTTCCTTTTTGTTACAGTGCAAGCGTAGATTCTGGCTGCGGAGTGGTGTGAGCTCCACTCCGGACAGCACACCAGTTTACACTAAGGGGGATTTCACCCTATGAAAAATACTGTATCAGTTTAACAGATAATGTGACAAAGTTCTAGCAAATCGCCGAATAATTGTGCTTGGTCCTATGCTGGTTTCTGAGTCTTTGAGGGCATGAAATATGTGGCGTAAAATAAAGTTGTACTTATGCACGCGTGTGTAGCTGCTTCATCAATGTTCATATTGTCTTGGATGCCCTGCAGGATTAGCATTCGTAGAACACCAGCCTTGGCTGGCCATATCACTGCTTTCCACCGCGATACCCCGGAAGGAACGATTTCACAGGAATAAGCTAGCAGTTTTGTGTGTGTCCTGGTTCAGAGGGTATCCCTTAGTTTACTGCACTTTGGTGCCAGGACTGACTTTGTATCGTTCCCACTGACAGACGATCCACTGTCATCCTTACTGAAGTACAAAATGTACTATAACTTTGTTCTTGATACATTTTGACATTGAAACATATTCTTTGATTCCTTGAGGACTGATTTGAGAAGATCTGATTCTCCCGGCTTGTTTGCCCCGCTACGTCATCTCCTGGGGACCCTGCAACTCTGGTAGCTCTAACAAAGGCCAGCAGGCAAACTGCGCAGATCAGACACCAGTAGGGATTTTTGCTTCAGTTTTATTTCTCCACCACTTGCATTCAATTTAGCCACCTTCCGATTGCCACATCTTCAGTCAACTCTGTGATTTACGTCCAAGGTTACATGTGTTCTCCAGAACAAGACATCCCCTCATTTGGGTGTCTTTGAAATGATGGCTATCACTGAAGTCATGTGAGCCTACTAGCAGTAACCACATGTGGCTGAAGTAACTCATGCTGCAAAGCACCAGATATATACAATGTCAGTATCGTTCCTTGCCATTAGCTATTATCTCCTCATTTCTATTTTTTCAGCTGTGTCTTTCATAGGAATTAAACAGTTACTGCAATACTAATTTACCCCGTGCCCTCTGCCCTCTTCCAGAATGCCTCTTCTCAGCCATTCATTTCTTGTCCACCTCCTTTCATCCCTCTGAATAGTTTTGCTCCAAATTCTGGCCTTTATTAGAGGAGAATTATTGCTTGGCTAATTATTTTTTCCTTTGCCTTTGTTGCAACTATGGTGTGCTGGGAATAGGGTGTAAATAATCACAGAACCATATTGATAATGACTAAATATTGATGTTATGTAAATTGCATTATATTTCCTCCTATTTTTTTTTTCATTCTTTACGGGCCACACAGTTAAGTGAAGCAGAAAGTCGAAACAATCATTCATACAAAATATAGGCTTTTAAAAGGCCATTATGTTATGGAGAAGGAAGAATTCTGGACTGTATACAAGAGTTTCATTATATACAGTGCTGAAATACATCAGATCATTATTCAAATTCTCACTCAATTTTCATTGCATGGAAACCAGATTAATGGTATACTTTTTAATTTATTATTATTTGAAGAAATGGAATAGAAATACAAATTAAGAGGAAATGAATTCTCAAATTAAAATGATCAAAGGTGAGTTGAATAAAATTTTTAGCAAAAAAAAAAATTTTTTTTCCACATAGTAGAATCCAAGAGAATCAAACAAAAGCTCATAGAACTGTTTAAAGCCTTTAATGACATCACTAGTCATAAAGGTATCATTTTAAAGGCAATAGCTTTATTAGGTCCTAGCAATAGCTAAAATAAAAAATATGAAGACTAAAATTCTGATAACAATAGTAATAAAGCCATAAAATATCTAGGGACAAACCTAATAAGAAGTGTGTAAGGTATGAATAAAAGTGTAAAACTTCACTGAAAATCATAAAACAGTTCTCAGTCAACAGAGGTTGGCTATAAAATGGCTGTTGTAAATGTTAACCTCTGCTAATTAATTTATGTTTCAATCCAAGCCTAACCAAAATTTGGAAAAAAAATCTAAATCAAGAGACAGGGAAGCTTTGCAAAATGACACTGAAAACAATAGTTATTTCAAAAATGCGTGGTAATTAAAACACATTTTCTTCTTCAGAAATAGACCTCAGCTTTTGTCTTTCAGAGGAATTAACAGTTACTGCAATAGATTAGAATATGATACAAAACTAAGGGGAAATCAATATGTAAATTAAAGGGCTTAAAAAATTGAATATCTATGTGGAAAAAAAGCTGAATTTCTCCTATGCATAAAATCCAAGTATCAATATTAGAAGAGTGAGTCATAAAAGGATGATTATGAAAACAAACATAAAAATATTTTGGAAATAATTAGGATGGGAAGTCCTTATTACATGAGACACAAAATCTAGGCATCATCAGAGAAAAGACTGAGAATTTGGTTACAGGTGTCATTATAAGCGAAGTAAAAGACGAAAGAAAAAGGAAGAAAAAATATAAGTTTAATGTATAAAGAAGATTAAAAATCAAAATTTAAATAGGAATTTAATAAGAAAAATATGCAAAATATAGGAATAGTTAAAAAAGGAAAATATAAATATAGATGCACTTTCTTACTAATATTAATGGAAACACCAATTTTTCTCTCTCTGGCATCAGGACACCTGTGTTTGACACCCCCTCTACCATTTTCTAGAGGTGTTATCTTAGAAAATTACGTAACTCATTTTCAAGTTTTTTCATCTGTAAAATGTGGATGATATTAGAATATTCTGAATTTTAAAAGAGCTAATACATAACAAAGAAAAGCCTAAGGGTAATGCCTTCTACCACAAGGGTTCAAAAATATAAGTCGCCATTATTAAAGCAACCATGAAATGCTGTTTTTACACATTACACAAGTAAGTTAGAGGTTGAAAATATCCACTATAGGTGAAGAACACTTTGAAAAAAAAAGCAAAGAATTTATCTTATTGTGATGGGAGTGTGGATTGGTACCCTGTCTTTGGGTGGTAATTTGATAGCAAGGATTCATTTTATCAGCATTAAGTTCGACCAAGCAATTCCACTTTTAATAATCTGTCCTGCAGAAATCTTAGCACAAGTGTCCAAAGACACGTGTACTGACGTGTTGCTGCAGCCTTGTTTGTAGTTGCAAAAATTTATGACCATCTAAATACCTCAGTCAGAGAATATTAGTGCAGTGATGATATATCAAAGCCAGGGAATAATAAGTAGTTGTTTAAAAGAGTGAACGACGTCTCTACCAGCGTGGCAATTTCTGTGTCAGTTGTCAAAGCGATTCACAAGACAATTGTCCTGTGGTCTCATTGATTGAAAACATGACAAACACAAAAACAGACAAACAAAATCAACCCTAATTGGAACCACAAGTGTGGAAGTGAGCCCACCAAATGGCTGCTAACCAGGGCGGCCTCTGGGAAAAGTGGGGCATGAAGGGAAATTGTAGCCTTTGAATGAATATACGTGTTGTAACTCATTTGTGTTTATTCTTGTTACTTTTGTGTCATAAACATTTAATTTATGTTATTAAGATAAGTGGAAGGGCTGGAACATCAGTAAATATGAATCCTCCTGAGGGAATGCTTTTCACACCATCAGTTCTGTCCTTGCTCCTTTTTTTTGATGAAGGTGTATCCAAGCAGCTGGGAGACCCTTAGGACAACATCCAAGCAGAGCACCCTGCTCCCTCCCCAAACGCTAGGTCATGAGGCTGCTGCCAACCCAGGCACCAAGCTGAGTCCACTATGCTGATAATTCCTCCAGGTACTTAGCAATTTAGGGATGCCTAGAGAGTTTCTAAGTACATCCACACAATGGCTCCTTACATGATATTCAAAAAATGTTTACCCCTTCAATAAACCTTAATGAGTGACCACAGACGTGCTGGGCATGTAGATAGAAACCCTCTGACTGACCAGCAGGAAGGTCCCATGGAAGCCTCAGGAATGCTGAGCCTTCAAAAGCAAGAGGGCTGTAGGATCTGATGTGGGAGCATCCATACGAGTAAGGCTATAAAATCAGTCACTTTTTGGCATGCCACTTTAAGAAAAATCCTTTTAAGTAGAAATCTTCTAATTTTTCAATAATTTTTTTCTATTTTAAAAATTTTTTAAATTAAAAAAATTTTGGTTTTTTTAAAAGCATTTCCATTTTAAAAGCATTTTTAAAGCATTTTTATGTTATATTAAAATTTGGGAGTTTGAGATTTGCAAATATTAGCCACTATATATAAAAACAGATTAAAAAGCCAAGTTTCTTCTGTACAGCACAGGGAACTATATTCAATATCTTGTAATAATTTTAATGAAAAATAATATGAAAATGAATATATGTATGTATATGCATGACTGGGACATTGTGCTGCACACCAGAAATTGATGCGTTGTAACTGACTGTACTTCAATAAAAATATATATAATTCTATTTCAATTATATTTTTAAATGTAGGCTTTTAATCCTCAAAGTTAACATGTTTCTTTGGGCTGAAATATCATCAAATCCATATTTGGTAAAAAATAAGGTCCTTCAAATTTGTACACTTTAATGATGGTCAGGTAAGAGAGAAGACATTTCTTGAGGCATTGTGATGAGGAGTGGAGCGGAGGAAATCCCAGTAGCTTAAAGTAGCCATGCACATGAAGTAGAAAAGTAAAACAGTTGAAGAAGGAAACTGGACAAGAGGAAAGGAGAAAGCTATAAAAAGAAAGAAGAGGAAAAGGAAAAAGACAAATAAAGCAGGCAGAGAATGGTAGAAATTAACCTGAGAAATTGTGTTGCGTCGCACACTCATTTTCCATGAGTGCGTATGTGATGAGTAACAAACACGCCCTCCCTGACACTGTGTAGAATTTCTCTTCACTGTTTGGCTGCTTGGGCCCGACTGTGAGCTCAGTGGGACCTTTGGGGGCCCGGAGGCCTTTGAGAGCTGCTGTTAGCCAGAAGCACACAGGTGGCTGGTGTCACAGCTGGAGTTAGGAGCCAGGCCTCCAGACGTGAGGACCGGCCTGCTTCACCCATCACATGGCATCAGAGATGCGGGGCTCAGGACTGACACAAAGCACGAGTTAAGCAAGAATCCACAGGGGAGAGAACTCTGTGTGTTTATGAGGGGCAAATACGTGCCCATGGGATGAAGAATGGGAGTGTCTTTTTTAAACTAGCATCTTGTATAAACAGAGATAATTCTCTTTCATTTACGTGTCCAGAACCCATCATTAAAATTCACTTGAGAGTTATTGCCTATTACTGCCTGTTCTGCTGTTGCTTGCTCTCCCTAGGTGATGAATGAAACCAGAATAAACGTTATAGATTTTTTTTTCAAGCTGCAAATAATGCGGGCCGCAGCCATAAACTTAGGACATTTCACCTCACTCAGCAAACACAGTGCAGAGGTCAGGGAGGATGGATGTCTGGGAGGGGGAAGAAAAATGTGTTATTACAACTTCATAGTTCTCGATTCCCGAGGGTCGCTGCTCTACCAGATTTAGTATTTGGATGAAAAATGGAATAAGAATCTATGCAAAGGAGGAGTAATTTCTCATAGTAATGATTTGTGGCAGGGCTACGGGGAAAAATCATCAGTGAGGCCGTTTATAGAAAATGTCATTGCGGTGAATGTTTATTATTCTCCATGATGTCTTTGGATCATTTAGCATTTCAGGCGCTTGCTGTAAACTGAGTGTCTATCCCCGGAACCATGCTGGCCTCTGAGGGACACGTGTAGGTTTTTAAAGAGATGAGAATTTTTTGGATTGAACCCAGGACCTCGTGCATGCTAAGCACACCCTCTACCACTGAGTTATACCCCTTCCCGCGTAAAGAGATGTGAGTTTTATGAGAGGTGCTGAATTCTCAGCTCCCGAGAGTGAAATCTTTCTGTCAATTGATGGGAAAAGAAGGTGCCCCCATGGATATCTACATTTTAAAATAATACCGCCAATGGAAAGTAGGCAGTTTTACCCCTTTCCATTATGAGAAGAGTATATCAATTTACCTCAATTCTCCAAGACTGAAAGAATTACGGTTCCATATTTAACATCCTCCGAAATTTTTATATGGAAACCGAATGTTCCATATCCCACGGGTTCCAGCAAGTACACTTGTGAAAGGAATAGATGTTGCTTATGCTAAGTGTTCAGGCTTGAGTTACTCCACTGACTTATGTAACTAAGACATTTGAGGTTGTCTTGCTACCTGAGGGTGTTTCCAAGGGCAGAATGTGTCATTGGCTGAATATTCACGACAAAGAAGTTGACTTTTTCCTTTAGGTTTTCAGTTGCATCCTGCCCTATGTATTTTTTTCAGGTTAGTAACTTCACTTCTCTTGGTACAACTTTTCCACACATCAAATACATTTTGAAAGCTTAAAGTAATAAGATTTCATGAATATTCTGAAGATTATCTTCTCGGAGTAATAACTGCGGGTTTTTTTCCCACTACAAAAATGGTAGATTAAATTTTGTGCAATCTGATAGTGAAGGAAGAAAATATCGTTATGCTGTGATTTCAGAAATACCCCAGGGTCAACAGAAGTGAAATTTCATCATTAGAACTGGTTTTATACCCTTGTTACACAGTTAGTTGAGATCATGTATTCATTCCACAAATATTTAATAACAGACTTGTGAAAATGCCTAAATTGGGTGTTGCAGACAACACACAAATCATGATGCTTCGGTTTGTTGTCATTCATGCATTTATTTCATGATTTGTATTTCCCCCAGCACTTCTCTATTGTCTAATTTATGTTTATTTTATTTTATTTTATTTATGTATTTATTTATCTTTAAAAAATTTTTATTTTATTTTATTTTATTTTGGGGGGGCAGGTAATTAGGTTTATTTATTTATTTGTTTGTTTCTAATGGAGGGACGGGGGATTGAACCCAGGACCTCATGCATGCTAAGCATGCACTCTATCACTGAGCTATACTCTCCCCCCTCGTATTTATTTATCTTTAATTGAAGTGTAGTCAGTTTACAATGTTGTGTCAATTTCTGATGTGCAGCAGCATCACGTTTCAGTTGTACACGTACATACATATATTCATTTTCAGCTTCTTTTCCATTCTAGGTGACTACAAGATGTTGAATATAGTTCCCTGTGCTGTACGGTGTCTGTTAACTAATTTAAATGTGAAGGAATTCCTGCAAGGCAGGCAGGGAAGGAATCAGTATTCTCATTGCACAGGTTAGGAAACGCGGGCTCAGGCTGAGAGGCCCCTCTGCCAGGTGGTCAGGGAAGGATGGAGCTGGGCTTCCAGTTCAGGTGCCTCTCCTGCTGTCACATGGATTCCTGCTCACCAGGAGGTCACAGATTCACCCCCCCCCGGCCCCCACACATGTGCACATGCACTCAAACATACAGCGCTTCAAGTCACGAGGGAGGTAAGGGCAGAGTGCACGCAGGACTCACAATCAGGGAGAATCACGTTCAGTTGACGGTAGGTAGGGCAGTTCCAGGGAAGAACTGGTATCTAATTACATGACGTTGGGCTGTGCCTTAGAAATAACACTTCATTCTCTGTTCTCACTTAGCTCAGAGTTCGAGGGCAGAGCTAGGCACGTCTCACTCTGGCTGATCCGCAGACACGCAGATTGCTCTAGGGTCACGTGCAGGAGAGGCATGTGACTCAGACCACGCAGAGCAGGTGCCACCCGAGCGCTGGAGTGCACTTCATTCTCTGGGCAATGGGAACCCAGTGATGGCTCTCAGCAGGAGTGTTCTATCTGTCGAGATAAAAGGGGCTGTTGGGGAGGTCACTGCAGTGACTAGTCAGTAAATGGTTAAAGGCTGCATTAAGGACTGTCAGCAGAGCTGGCGAGTATAGAATTTGAGATGTCGCATGGGCAGTGTGTGGTGACTGTTTGCACTCTGAGGGTAAAGAAAGGGGAGAAAAGATGGGTTTGATTGTTTTTATTGAAGTATAGTCAGTTTGCAACGTCATGTTAATGTCTGGTGTCCAGCATCGTAGTTCAGTCACACATACACATATATATATTTGTTTTCATATTCTTTCTCCTTCTAGGTTACTACAAGGTATTGAACATAGCTCCCCTGTGCTACACACGAACACTTGTCTTAGAGAATGGGTGAATTTTGTGCTAAAGGAAATGGATGAATAAAATCCTGGTGCACGATGAATAAACAGTTAATAACAACATGGGCTATAAGAAGGGAGGTCACGAGAGATTTATTTGGGGCCTACTAGTTGTCAGCACTGTTTCAGCTTTTTTTTTTTTCTTTCATATGGTCCCATCCCAAGTTACATATTGGGTAATATTATTACCATCTTTTACAGTTGGCTGAGCTGAGACAGAATGAAATATACAACTTGCCCAACCAAGTCAAAGTAGAAACTAGCAAAGCCAGGGTTCAATCCCTGGCTGTTCTCACTTATAGCCTCTTCAACTGCCACATCTAAGGTCAAAGCCCAAGGTCCTGGGATGCGGGATGGTAACTTTTTTATGGGGTTTAGCATTTAAGATGAAAGTTACAGGATTTTAAACAATGTAAGACAGTGATATTTTATGCATTTCTTTTTCATTGTTTCATTTTTTTTATTCTGGAAAGCTCACACTTGAAGTCTTGAAATAATTTAACATTTCAGCTTAAAAATCATACTAGCAAAGAAATCGGTAAGAAATTCTTATGAAAATACATGATTTAAAATTTAATCATATGCAGTATACATTTACAATATATATGGTCCTATATATACATATATAGAGCAGATGATATATTTGCTGCATAATAATATGCAATGTATTTTCAGTGTGTATTTTCTCAGTGAATAAATAAAGGAGATAACTGTTGTAATGATTCAGGCTTGGGAAACATTTGTACACGTATACACGCACACACACACACACACACAAATGGAATCTGACTTTGTTAAAAGGGCTGAGACCACTAAGAGAGTGTAAAAAGAGAAGATAAATGATTGGAAGACTGATCCTTGGAGAATGCCTTTATGTGGTGTTCTTTAGGAAGACTAGCAAGACAAGGACATGAGTTAGAGGAAGGTGAGAGAGGGGTGGGGAAGAGTTTAGTTTGACAGAACCAAGGAGAAAGAAAAAGAACGTTCAAGTGCAAGAAACACTTAAGAAATACACTATACAGGCTTCATATAATTAAGGACCTTACCTGTCACGTGAAATACTGTCTCCTCATACCTGGAAAAGTATTCTGAAGTATCAAAAGTCAATTGATTGCAATAGTTATGGTGCCATGAACAGAAAGGGAAAAGTCAATACAAAGACATGATTTGTAGGCTAATGTTTTCAAGTTTTCTTTCCTTGTTTTTATGGAATTAGTCAGAATGATATAGAGTTAAAAGTTCTGCAGAGGGTAGCACTGGAGAGTGAGAGATAAGAGTTAAGCTGTCGACTCCAGCTACAAACGTACTATACTGAGGTTGAGACCAAGATGGCAGACACAGTGGAGGATGAAGGACTCACTTCCTCCCACAAACACATCAAAAATACATCTACAAGAGATAAGCAACAAGTTCCTTCTGTACAGCACAGGGGACTCTATCCAACATCTTTTAGTAACCTATGGTGAAAAAGAATATGAAAATGAATATATGTATGTATATGTATGACTGGGACATGATGCTGTGCACCAGAAACTGACACGTTGTAACTGACTATACTTCAGTTAAAAAAAAAGTGAAAAAATACGTCTACATGTGCAGCAATTCTCACTGAAAACTAACTGGAGACTGACAGAAAGACTCTTCTACAACTAAGGGTGTAAGAAAGATCCACACGGAATCAGGCAGGAAGGGAAGAGAAGTGATCAGCCAGGGGCCTGCCCTTGGGAGGGGGCACAGAAGTGGGGGTTACATGAGTAGGGATCCTCCCTGGGGGAAGTGAGGGTTGAGCCATGTACTGGGTGCCCCGGCCCTAGGGTTTGATACCAGGAAGACAAGTCCTCTAGGCTGGCTTGAAAACCAGGGGGACTAACATCCTAACGGAATGGCTGTAGGAACCTAGGCTCCCTCATGAAGAGCACCCTCCTGTGTACCTAAACAAGGAGGAGGAAGCAGATTGAAACTGCAGGGCACTCCGGCCAGTTTTCTGAGACCACTCAGCCCCGCTTGCTGCACAACACAGCTCCACACGAGGGCAAGGGCTGCCCGACCAGTCGTGAGGGATGGAGGCAGAGGTGGCTCAGACCTGGAATGGCATCTGAGCTGGGTGAGGGTGGTCGTTACTGGTACTTATAGGGGCAGCAGATCAGGAGCAATCTGGGACTCTGGGGCCGGGGCCACCACAGCCCATGCCCAAACCCAGGCTGAGTGCCCACACCAGATCCTCTCACTGCGGCCATGCTGCCATAGGGGGCGATGTGCCAGTGCTGGGAGGGAACAGCGCACACCTAGAGAGGACGGAGCCAGCTTAGACCTAACCCTCGGTGCTTCTGCTCCAACAGCTGGGGGTCTGACCCTGCCCCCAGTAGGATGGTCTAGGCTCCCAAGATGCAGAGAAGCTGCAGCTCACACCTGGCACTGGTTCCAGCCCCTCCAACCCCAGCCACACCTCCTACCAAGGTGGTAGATGCCAGCACTCCAGGCCAAACGTGACTCATGCTCACCCACATCAGACCCAGCTCTCCCACCAAAGCCAGTGGGCACACACGGACTGTGTAGAGGGGCTCCCCCAAAGATACCTTTAAAGACCAGAAGAGGTGACTATTTCACCTAGCTTCATGGAGACAAAGAAAGTTCAGCAGAATGAGAAGACAGAAGAATTTGTTTCAATTGAAAGAACAAAACTCGTAAAAAAAACAAAAATAATTCACCAGATAAAGAATTCAAAGCATTAGCAGTAAGAAGGCTAATTGAATTAGGGAGAGGAATAGCTAAACACAGTGAGAATTTGAACAAGGAACTAGAAAAACATCTAAAAGAACCAGTCAGAACTAAAGAATACAGTAACTGAAATGAAAAACACACCAGAAGGAATTAACAGTAGACTAGGTGATACAGAAGAATTCACAAATGATCAAGGTGATGGAATACAAGAAATCATCCAGGAAAATGTCGATGTGATGACCAAACAGATGGAAAATATACTGTGTTCTTGGATTGGAAAATTAATATTGTTCAAGTGACCATACTACACAAGGCAATCTACAGAGTCAGTGCAATCTCTATTAAAGTACCAATGGCATTTTCCCCAGAATGAGAACAAATAATTTTAAAAGTTAAAATTTGAAAACATGTAAACAAGATTTTGATTAGTAAATTAGCTAGATCTGAGGGAAAACTGATTGGATTTAGTGTTTAGGGGCTCACTAGGGAAATTTCAGTAGGAAAATCGAGGTCACTGTTTACAAAGAGGTAATGCCAGAAGTTGCGTGATGGAAGATGAGGGAGATTTTCTGTGGTCTCCGTATTCTGAGGTTAGGATGGCTTGTTGGTGCCGTTTTCAGCAGACTTTGCACACCCTGCAAAGCACCATCCCTGCTTACGAAGCAGCATGCAGGTTCCATAGACGTGAATGGTAATTTGTACATTAAAAAATGTAAACTGAAAATAAATCAAGCCCTGTGCTTCTCCCTTTCTACTAACTAACCATGCAAGGTTATCTGACTGTACCGAGGATGCTACATTGGCAGCACCAGTGAGCAGAATGGCCCAGGAGAAAAGATGTGAGTCGGATGCACCATCAGCGTTGTTACTGGCTTTCGTCGTCTGGGCTCGCAATAAGAAGTGGAATAATCAGCAAGTTACTGGGACCCCAGAGATTATCCTTCCTGCTGTTTGAACTAAGGTGTCTTTTCAAAGCACTTGCCTTTGCTGAGTTTCTCAAAGTTGAGATTAAATATTTAATTATAGTCGTACTGATCGAGAGCATCTTTGTTTAATATTTTACAATCAGTTTGGAGTTTTAAGACATAAATGCAATTCTAATACTGATTAGCTTAATCATTCAGAAATTCAGACTAGTGTTTCATGGGCAACTGCTTGGGTCATCAATCTCGAGGTGAGACCGAGACTTTTCTGACCCTTCTTCTGCCTCCAGAGGTGATCCGGAGAAGATGGCTATCTATGGAGTGCGGTATTGTCTCACTCATTTTAAAAAGTTGTCTTTGAAATTGTTTCCAATGCTCTGACACACTACTTGAATATTCTCGGTGCTAGTAAATCTCCCTCCTTTGAGGATGGATCGGAGGGAGGGACATGGCTTTAAATTTTGGAGGATTGCTGGGCAATGAGGTAGAGGTGAAAATGAGTAATGTCATTTCTAATCAGACAAGGAGTCTTCGAAAGGAGTGCACGCATGTCCTTGTGTGTTGCATCAGTGGGGTCTTGGATCCAGGCTGGATTGGGAGAAGGTCTGCAGCAGAATGCAGAGCCTCTTGGGTATTTTGGGGATGGAGTGTTAGGAGTGTGGCTCTCAGTTCATCTTGAGATGACCACAGTGGACTGGGTAAGCAACATCCTTGAGGCGAGTCAGCGTTCTGGCTGGTTCCTGGGGGTAAATCTCAATGAAAGCCTTGTTATATTTGGGGACAGGGACGGTGACGGCTGTGTGGTAAGGAGAGGGAGGTGGGTGATGTTGACCAGATGGCTGTTGTTTGCGTGGTAGAGGGACACTGTGAGAGAAATACCCAGAAAAGTAGAGGACAGGCAAGTAGACAGTTGACTATGTGTGATGCAGCGATATAGGAAGGGGAGATAGTCAACAGAGCAAGGACGACCAGGAGAGAAAGGCCATTGTTCCACAGTCATGGTCATTGGACAATTAGCTGAATTGCCTGGAAGAGAAAAAGTGCCTTCTGAGTTAGGTGAATTGTAATTTCTTATGAAGTTATGTACAGTTTGTGCCTGTTGTGGGGCCAAAGCCATGTGTTTCCAGATGGCCATGGTAACCAGGAGGCCCCTTGATGACTCACTCCAGAGTCTAACACAAATGGAAAATGAAAGGCATGGCTCCTTATTAAGAGCGTCTGTGTGTTCAAGCCCGGCCATCCTTTGCCAGGCCTGCTGTTCCCAGCCCAGAAGCGACTTCACTGCAGACGGGAAGAGGAGGTCTCATGAATAAATCATGCTGCCCGATATTCCTATAGTTTTTAGATGACAGGCCAACTCTTTGCAGGAAGTGAAATAAAATAGACCCAGAGCAAATTTTATAGCAAGTGCTCATTTTTCTGTGTCCTATGGAATCAATAATTTCTGAACAAACTTGAGGTTTAAGACATATATGTCAATACACATATATCCATGTATACAGTAGGAGATCATGGCTGAGTTTGCTTAGAAGGGTTTCAGCAATGGAAGGGCTTCTGCATGCATGTGAAGAGTGAGCACAGTCAAACACCGGCAAGGGTGTCTTCAACCTCTGTACTCAGACAAGGACAAAGATAAGACAAGGTCAGGCATCTCATCTTTGCTTTATGCTGAAGTATTTAAATGTGAAGAAACACATGCAGGTATTTTCTGAGATATATTAGTCTATTCTGCAGAAAATTAGTAGTAAGGGAGTTGGCAATTGATACCTTGCACAGACACACCTAGAAAGGCAGAGGTGAACTGAAGATTAGTAAATATTTAGAAGAAAATGGGAACATTTGCTGAATAAGGGCCACTGAGAGAAGTAGCCAACCTTGCTTTCCTTTTGTTTCACATAACACAATAGTCAGTAAAAATCATTGCCTGTCATGTATGGTCTGCAGTTGGCTATTAAGATGTCCGTATATTTTAGCAATGCTCTTACTCATGAAGCAAGTCCATTTTGTCTATAGACCATTTATTTTTGTGAATTTGATACTCTTGGCCTCATCCTTTCAGTGAGGTTTAATTAATTTAAAACAATGCTCTGTATTATGCTCTGGGTTGTTAGATTATGTTACTGGATAGCTGACTTTCATATTTTGGATTGAAATCAAGATGAAAAAATATCAACTATTCATTCACCCAAACATGTGGTTGACTTGCACAAGTTGTCTTAAACACTGTGGGGTGGCTGGTTTCCATGGTGCATTGCAGGGGATTAGTCTTGGATAAATTAACACTTACTTTTCGGAGAGATTTGACAAGATTTGTGTTTCAAAAAATTATCCTCGTTATATTGTGGAGAATTGAATGGATGGGGCATAATTGGATGAAGGAGGAAAGTTGGGTAGGCATTCCAATTATCTGAATGAGGGACACAGTATTATCCATCAGTTAAGAGCCTAGACTCTGAATCCAGACTGTCTGGGTTTCAATGCAGCATCTCTCACTTACTAGCTGTCTGACCTTGGATGAAGCCACTTAATTTCCCTCTGTTATAAATTTCCTATCAGTAATTTGGGATTAATAATAGTTCCTACCTCAAGGGATATCATGAGAAATAAATGAGTTAATGTACCGTGCCAGGCCACATGGCAAGTACAAGGTGCGTACTGCGTGCTGGTGGTGCACTAAGACGGTTGGAGTATAGATAGAAATGAGTAAGCCACATTGGAGTCTGTCGGGGTGTTAGAATGACCGTGACTCAGTGATGGTCTGACTATGGGGGGAAGGGCTGGAGAACACAGCTCCCTGACATACAGATATTGGCAGAGGACAAGGGATTCTGGGAGTAACAGGGACTTCCAAATAAAGTATTATCTTTCTAAGAATGATGACCCCAAGCCAAAATACTTCGGTAACATTTTTGTTCTGTATGGAGTAGAATGCATGGGATAAGTTAAGTCTGTGGAAAAGATTAAAATTAGGAGCTCTGAATTTCACTTAATTGACTGAGCCACGCAAGGTGAGCGATGTCCGTTTCAGGTGACACGTTCCTGTGTCTCTGTGTGATATGCGAGTCTTGTATCCATCTTCTCTTAAAGAAGTTCTGGTCAGCATCAGAACTTCTCATAACCATGCTGATCTTCTAGTAAAAGAGCATTATTAATGCAATGAAGCTTTTTAAAAGAGTCAGATAATATAGAGAATGAGTTCTTATGAATGTGTATAAATCCCAGGGAATTGTAGTCTGTTCTTATAACTAATGACTTCTACTTGTACTTTTTTTTAAATGGGGCTGTCCTAAAATATGTTTACACTTATGTAGTTTGTTAAATCATGTGTATTTTCTTTTCTTTTTTTTTCTTCTTGTTCTACTGAGGTATAATTGACATATAGCACTGTATGAATATAAGGTGTACAGCACAATGACTTGACTTACATATATTGTTAAATACTTACCACAGTAACCTTAGTGAACATCCCTCATCTCAAGTACAGGAATAAAAGAAAACTAAGAGAAAAAAAATGTTTCCTTGGTGATGAGAACTTACGATTTACTCTCTTAACAACTTTCACATATAACACACAGCGGTGTTAATTATGTTAATCATGTGTGTTACATCCCTAATAAATTATCTTATACCTAGAATCTTGGGCCTTTTGACCATCCAATTTCCCTCTACCGTCCACCTCTGGTGACCACAAATGTGACCTTTTTTCTGTGAGTTTACTTGTTTGAGTGTAATTGACCTACAGCATCTGTGTTAGCTCGTGGTGCACAACATGGTGATGATATTTCTGTACATTACAAAATGATTGCCTTGTACATTTCATCCGCCTGACTCTTATTTTGTAACTGAAAATTTGTACCTCCTGATTTCCCTTGCCTACTTCTCTCATCCCCCACCCTCTCCCCTCTGGTAACCATCTGCTTGTTCTCTGTATCTATGACTCTCTGTTTTGTTATGTTGGTTTATTTGTTTTGTTTTTTGGATTCCACATATAAGTAAAATAATATAGCATTTGCCTTTCTCTGTCTGACTTATTTCACTTAGCAAAATATCCTCTATGTCCATCCAAGATTTTATTATTTTTTATGGCTGAGTAATATTCCAGTGTGTGTGTGTGTGTGTGTGTGTGTGTGTGTGTATACACACCACCATGTCTTTATCCATTCATCTGTTGGTGGACCATTGGGTTTGTTCCATATCTTGGTTATTATAAATATGCTGTTATGAACATAGAGGTGCATATATTAGTGTTTTTGTTTTCTTTAGAAAAATGCCCAGAAGTGGAATTGATGGATTGTATGGTAGTTCTATTTTAGTTTTTTGAGGAAGCTCCATACTGTTTTCCATAGTGGTCGCACCAATTTACATTCCCAGCAACAGTGTAGGAGGGGTCTCTTTTCTCCACACCCTTGTCGGCATTTGTTATCTGTGGTCTTTTTGACGATACCCATTCTGGCAGGTGTGAGGTGCCAGCTCGTTGCAGTTCTGATTTGCATTTCCCTGATTAGTGATGTTGAGCATCTTTTCATGTGCCTGTTGACCGTCTGCATGTCTTCTTTGGAAAATGTCTATTCAGACCCTCTGCCCATTGTTTAATTGGGTTGTTTTCTTTTTTGATGTTGATTTCTATAAATTACTTGTATATATTGGATATAACCCCTTATCAGATATATGAGCTGTCAGTATCCTCTCCCCCTCAGTAGGCCTGGTCACTTTGTTGATAGTTTTCTTCGCTGTGCAAAAGCTCTTTAGTTTGATGTAGTCCTATCACCAGAATCATTTCTCTAATGCTTTATGATTCTTTGAATCTCTCAACTAGGGTGCTAAGTAAATAAGTGCTCATAAATTTGATGAATTATTGATGTCAACTCTGTATTTTTTCAATTTGTTGATTCTTTTGTATTTTATACAAAAAAAGGCATTAAGTTTCCAGCAAGTCCGTGTGATTGTATGCCAACCTCAATGATTATCTATTCTCTTTTCCCTGTTCTTCTAGTCTGCTCCCAGTTTTCAAGAGGAGTCTACGCTATTTTTGGATTTTACGACAAGAAGTCTGTCAACACCATCACGTCATTCTGTGGAACGCTGCACGTCTCCTTCATCACCCCCAGCTTCCCGACTGATGGTACCCATCCGTTCGTCATTCAAATGAGACCTGACCTCAAAGGAGCACTTCTTAGCTTGATCGAATACTACCAGTGGGACAAGTTTGCATACCTCTATGACAGCGACAGAGGTGAGTGACAATACCTGGTCTCTTTATGGTGGGTCAGACTCAATGCCCTCCCTTGATGCTTCCTATGTAATGCCATAGAGCTCCGTGAGTGTATTAGGACAAAACCAAAGCAGACTCATGGACATAGAAAACAAACTATGGTTACCAGAGGGGAAAGTGGAGAGGGATAAATCAAGGGTTGGGGATTAGCGGACACACACTACTATATATAAAGTAGATAAACAACAGTATACCACAGGGAACTCTATTCAATCTCTTGTAATAACATATATGGGAAAGAATCTGAAAAGAAAAAACATATATGTATGTACATGTATAACTGATTCGCTTTGCTGTACACCTGAAACTAACATTGTAAATCAAGTACACTTCAATTAAAATTAAAAAAATAAAAAAGCCCAAAGGTAACTTGGTTTCATTATGCTATAAATGAATAATACAATGTGAAACCTGGGAAATAAACTTAGAGTAAAATAAACAGAAAATCGTGAGTGTACAATTTACAGAGGTAGACTGTGTTCACACCATGCCCTGATGTGCAGTTGTAATGAATAAAGCACCTGCTGGCGCCAGCAGCTGAGACCCTATGATGACTGCTATTACTAGTTCAAGGTCAGTGAGGTGACTGCCTTGGAAATCGGTTTGGGTAAAATTGGAATAAATATATGAATAAGAACTACAGAAATGTATATATATGAAAGATTTTCACAAGCAAAAATTTTATCAGTCAGGGACAGTTATTATTAATTGTGCTTTAGAATGAGATCCCTGAATCTCAGAGGATGTGAAAGACTTTCTTAGGACCCATCCACGTGTGGGTCAGCTCAGCTGAGGTCTTTTGACAGTAGACTCATGCATGGCTTTTTCACAACTCTGTGCAGTTATGTTTTTGAGACATTATTTTTTTTTTGAGGAGGGACTTAATTAGGTTTATTTATTTATTTAATGGAGGTGCTGGGGATTGAACCCAGGACCTCATGCATGCTAGGCAGGTGTTTTACCACTGAGCTATGCCCTCCCCAGCATGCAGTTGTTAATGATGAGATGTTTTGGACTAACATGCCAATTGGATAGAATCTTGGCTCATTATACTATTCTTTTATTTTTAGCTGGGGGAGGGTACTTTCTTTGTGTTTCCTGCATCCCTTGTTGTGAAGTTTGGTATTAGCAGACCTGACTGACTGACCTGTCATAGACTTCCAGATATTTTTAACCATTCCTGTGTCCGTGATTCTGTTTCAGTGGGTCTGCGTACTTCCTAAAATCACATGAACATTTCACGCACATGATCATAGGTGGTTTTTCCCCAGAGGGCATCCATCACCAAACTCAAAAAGTAAAGAAAGCCACTATTGCGCAAATCTGGAATGGTCCCTACATACCAGCCTGTCCAGGAAGCAGCTGGCTTTGAAGGTTTGGGTGGAAACCAGAAACCTGTTTCTACCAGGAGAGGGCACCTTGCTACCCTGCAAGGGCAGATGAGGAGAGAGCTGGTCGTCAGCCCCTCCTCCAAGGATCAGTTTGGAGTCTTGGCTGCAAGCAGTCTGGTCGGGCGTGCTCCAGCCCGGTGTCTGATTCTCTGTCCTGGCCTCCAGTCCTGAGAATGAGGACCCTCCATGGAAAGACCAGTCAGCGCTGTACAAACTGAAAACACAGCTCTGTCAACAGTCAGCAGCCTTCCCCCTCTGTGGAGAAGGGAGTGAAAAACTAAAAACACAGAACCGTTGAGAGTACATACAGATTCCAGCGTGCTGGAGGACACTGGGGCATCCTTCTCGGTAATGTGATAAAAGGGCTCAGGACGCTAGGCTTCTCAGAGTCCTTCCCCTTGTCCTCTGCTGAGTCCTTCAGTCTCCTATGTTAGCAGAACCAACCTGAAACCTGGGAGGATTCTTAATACGCCTTTCACTCTTGCCTCCTCTTTTTAAAAATTATTTTATTTTTAATAGTTTAATAAAAATCTAGTTGATTTAGAATGTTTCAGGTGTACAGCATAGTGATTCAGTTATAAATATATATATATTCTTTTTCATTATAGGTTATTATAAGATAGTAAATATAGTTCCCTGTGCTGTACAGTCGGACCTTGTTGTTTATCTGTTTTATATATAGTAGTTTGTATCTGCGAATCCCAAACTCCCAACTGATCCCTCCCTCCTCCCCGCTTTGGTAACCATAAGTTTGTTTTCTGTGTCTGTGAGTCTGTCTCTGTTTTGTAAATAAGTTCATTTGTATCATTTTTTAGACTCCACATATAAGTGATACCATATGGTATTTGTCTTTCTGTGTCTGACTTTCTCCACTTAGTGTGATCACCTCTGGGTCCATCGTGTTGCTGACTCTTGCCTCCTCTGGATAGGATCCCTTCCTTCTAAATATCTTTTATTTCTCGACACTCTCCTTCGTCATTGTCATGCCTCCAGGCCAAGACACCACTGTGTGTTCATCCTTCATCTTCCATTTTCACTCTTGCTTCTCTTTCATCCATGTTCCATAAAGTGGCCAGAAGTTTTGAATGCTTGTAGTGCTTTTCTGGCCACACCACTGCCTTGCTTAAAACACTCCAGTGGCTTCTATTAGAATGAGGGTAAAGTTGAAAATTCTTCACAGGACTCTAAGGTCTTACAGTGTCGGGTTCCTGCCTGATAACTGAGTGTCCTGCTCGCTCACTAAGCTAAGTCCATCTCAGTAACATTTCACCATCTCAGATGCACCGGACACCTTCTCCTCGAATCTCTGCACGTATTTCTAAATCTTTCTCCTTCGGTTTCTATCACATTTCCACAGAGATGCACTTTACCTCATCATTCTCTCTCAAAGCAATCTCTTCTCTTCCTACATAGTGCTTATCAGAATTTATAATTAATATTGGTGTTCATCCTTTCATCCAAGAAGTGCTGTTCCACGTTCCAAGGACGGTTTTAATCACACAGGCCAAGTTCTTTTCTCATTTAAGATCTGGCTGTAAGCCCCAGGAAGGCAGTGCCCAAACAGCACCCACTACGCGTAACTGTACACACAGTGCGTAAGTTAACGCTGGAACAGCCGATAGTCAGTAAATCGTGTTAATAAATGAGTGAGTTAAGCATGTGTGTCTTTTAAGTTTGAGATGATATTAGCACATGAATCCTGCTTGCTAAATCGAAGGATCAGATGATGAATTCTTTTTACTCTTTGATCGGGTGGAAGGTGGCATTTTTCACTTTCCAGACACGCGTCACCCTCACTATGACTCCCCCTAGGTGAAACCGAACTTTTGAGATAGTTCAGAGAGACAGCAGCTGACGTAAATAGTAAAAAGAAACTCCAGTATCTGAAGAAAGACAAGCTCTGAGAAATAAACGATCCGATGGTGATGGATGGGTGTACGTACTTGTGCAAAGAACCTGAGACATTTCTAAGTGGTTTTATTAATACTTCAGAAATATTAAATGAAATTGAAGTGATGAGCTAATCTCCAGTCATTGAACAAATTGATTTGAGTTCAAGTGCATCTGCTGAGAGAGGAACGTTAGAGTGATAATGCTAAGTAGTTGTATCTTGAAGCTAAAAATGACTTACGGATTCATTTTCAAAGTGTTGCCTAATGACTGCTCACGTGTCATGCGAAGCGTGTTACGCTGGCCTTTCACCCGAATCTGTTTTCACAGATGAATGTGTAAGACTCAAAATACTAGCAGAAGACTCGAGCCTTATGCAGTGTTTTACTTGGCTCGTGGAAATGGGATGTTTGCTTTTTTTCTTACTAATGACCTGATTTTTATAGCTTTGCTGGCATACCACAGGTTTATTCAGAGGTTCACACACGAACTGTTTCTTTTTCCCTTTGGTCCTTAACCCAGTTCTCTTACGCTGCAGGGAAGCACCTCCTTGTTTTGGTGGTACATGGTTTGAGGATGAATCTGTGTTTGCTTCCCAGATGACACATGCTTTAAAAAATGATTTTGTCTTTCAATTTCTGTCTCCATGTGCCTCCATGTCCAACACCTTGGTCTGCTCTTGATGTGGGTCTCTTCCTACTTCCTTGACTGTAAGATTTCTGTCTGTCTGTTTTTAATAATCTTAAGGCTAGAAAAGAGATCATTCAGTCGAGTGAATCAAATCAAGGCTTTCACGAAATTAGCAAGGTCAAAGGGAAATCAGCCCATAGATAATAAAAACTTAACAAAAATGAGAAATAGAACTGTATTAATTGAATTTTGAAGCATATCTTAGGTTTTTAAAAAAAGTCTTATAGCATATATCAAGGCCAAACACATCCAAATAGATATATTAAAAAAAAAAGATCTTCCTGAGAGTTTAGATCAGATAAACATATTGTTAAATTTTAATTTCTAAATACATGAATTGATGCTCTTTTGAACAGCAAGGAGCCCAGGTATGAGGGTGGCTGTCCCACACTCTGCCCTGCATCTGAGCTGGATGAAAAAGACAAACTTTTCTGATGTTTCCTCACTGCATGGCTCTTAACTAAGATGCCAGTGAAACCTTTCCAGCCTCCAGATAGCCATCCACATGCTGAGCAGCAAGTCCAGGAGAATACATCCCAGCTCTAGACAGAGGAGGGAGGACACAGAGGCCTCCCTGTCTCCTGTGCACGTCATCTTTGACGATTTCAGGTTTACAGCTGAGGGGGTGCCGAACTCTTCCTTTGGGACTCTTCAGCGTCTTCTCTTTGTCCGAATCATGGGGCAGCAGCCTGGCCCTCCTTGAGAAAGCAGTGCCCTCCCTAAAAGTTGCCTGCTTCCCTCCAGAGAGAGGAGGCAGATAGATCTTTAATGCATTTGAACTCTAGACTAATGTGGTTACCCTAAGTAAGCCAGACAAAGGAGGAAAAATACCATATGATACCGCTTGTATGTGGAATCTAGAAAAAAAAATAACACTGATGAACTTATTTACAAAACTGAAACAGACTCACAGACATAGAAAACAAACCTATGGTTATTGGGAGGAAGGGGGTGGGGAGGGATAAACTGGGAGTTCGAGATTTAATGATACAAACTACTATATATAAAATAGGTAAACAAAAAGTTCATGCTGTACATATATATATATATATATAAACTGAATATATGTATTAACTGAGTCACTATGCTGTACACCAGAAACTAACACAACATTATAAATAACTATACTTCAATTTAAAAAATAGAGTAATGAGGTTGCCTAGGTTAATACATTATATATAGTTGTCTTTGATTATATATATATATATATGTATATATATATATATATGTATGTATATATACACACGCACATACACACTAAATCAGGATATGTATGTTTGAACCAGGACTTAATCAAAACGTGCTTTTCATTTACTGGTTCAATGTCTGTAAGGTAAGGTAATACATTTCCGGAGACACTAGGTAAAATCAGAACTAATGCTTTATAACTTGGTTTTAATTTTGAACCAGATGATTTGTCCCCTGAAGGAAGGCCCTTTATTCCAGTTCCAAGGAGGCATCACGCATAGAATAAAAATGCTTCCAAATTGTACATTTCTTTTACGATGTTCCTGAGAGGGTCAATGAGGGGGATATATGCTAATCTCGTCTGGCCGAGGCATGCTGCCGTGATTTAGTGATCATAAATATTAATTTCTGTGCTTGAAAGATGAATAAGGACAGTGAATTTTAAATGGAACAAAGAAAATACTTTTAAGAAGGAAGACATGATCTGAATGAAAAACTCCTGTTGCGGTAGTTGTTATTAATTCCACCCATTAATATGCAAACTGAAACATTCAGACGTCACCTGTTTGTGGGCTGATGGTTTTCCTGTGACTTTCTCACAATATTATGAGCACCAGCTCAAAACGGGACTGTGAGCTCCTGCTGGTAGTACTTGGAGAGAGTTTCAGGTAGATTGTCAGCTTATAAACAGGCCATACAGCCGTAACTAGTCCTACAACAATTAGGCACGTGGAGAAGTGATGTAACCGAACAAGGCTTTAGCCATTCTTTGTTTGAGCCGGAGAGTTTAGTTGAGCGTAGAACTGAATTTTATACTCTTGTAATACTCTTGAGGTTTTACAGAACATACCTTAAATATACTTATTAGGGAGAACCGTTCATTTTCTGGATTTTTTTTTCTACTTGTAAATGAACAACTGTGTATCTCAAGTTCTATTTGCTCTAAGTAATTCTGTAATAAGAAATTAAATCAGGATTTAAATATCCTAATATAGTGGTACCGATACTATACAGTTGAATGATAACAACCTACTAGTTCGTTTAAACAAACTAATATTTATATAGAATTTCCATTGTCTATATACAAGTTTATATTATGAATTAAAGAACACATGTATACATAAAGCTACTTCTATCTAGTTTGTGTGGAAAGGAAACAGGCATATCTCAGTAATACTTTGTCCCCTAATTAGAATATGTTACCAGGAGTCTAGGAGCGTGAATTAGTGTTGTGTTTGAAGAATTTAAATTCATCATAATATTTGTAGTATGCATTTTCAGTGATTTTTCAGTTTAAAAATGATCTATTAATTTTAAAGTAACCGGACATAACACAAAACTCTGAATTGTGGGGAAAGGGCAGATCAAGCTGAGAGAGAGGGTCAGTTACTCTCACTAAAGAACAAATCCAAGAGTCTGGGTAACTAAGCATGGAGCGGCAGTCTCTTCAAATGTGAGTCTGACCATGCCACAGTTTGTGAGTTATTTCTGGGTGTCCTTGGGAGACGATTTAATGTTATCCAGTGTCTTCTGATGAAACTAAATTCACCCTTGATACTTCCCACTTGAGCAAGTCAGCTTCTTAATACATGGATGTATTTCTCTGTAGGTCTCATAGGTTACACAATATTCGTTCTGAGAGTTTTAGTAAGCGAATCCACACCAACTGTGGGTTACCTTTGCTACATAAGGCGGATGACTTTGAACCAGCCTTTTCTTTAAATGCACTCTTATCGATCGCCTCCATATTCTTGGACACGGTGAACTGCCAATAAGTGTTGGGTTTAGAAACATCGCTTGAGATTCACTTACAAATTGCCATTAATATTGAACGTTTTTGTAATATATGTTGAAAGATAGGGCAGGGTATCCATAATAGCATCACCTGAAAATTTAGTATGTGGTACACTTCAAAATTAAGTAAGAACAAAATGAAAGAATTTATTGCCCATAAGAAAGGACGTTCACTTATAAGGGCTACATGATACTTTATGGATAACATATGGAACACCGCCCACGGGTGTGTTTTTGAGGAGGTGACGAGGAAGGGATGCATTGTGACTGGAATGTGGAAAGGTAAAACCTACACAGTAGAAGACGTTTATAAACTTACTGTTTTCAAGCACAGATAGCTGTTGACTTGCTCACGATGATCAGCTTTGGTTCTCCTCTCACTGATGACAAAAACAGAAAAAGGACTTAAGTGGCATCATTGAGGGATTTAATTTACTTACAGTACATGGAATTCCTAGTGATCCGTGACATTTTTAAAAGCAGTTTTATCATGCGTAGTTTTTTTTTCCCAATAGCATGTGATCTGTTTAAATTAGTACTTGAGAAGTTTCTGTTCATCCTGTATTTTTTGTTTCAAAACTGGATGGAGGAAATGAATTTTATTGTTTTGTCAAAAACAAAAAGCCCACAAAATACATTTTCAGTTTAATTTATGGTTCAACTTTTCAATTTGAAATAAAGGTAGATTATTTTTAATTTTCCTCATGGACTATTTCAAACAACGCTGACAGAATAATAGACCTCCAAGGACTCTTTTCTTAAAAGATTTTTTAAAAAAAAATGTAACACTTTTATTATGGTATAATTCCTATACAGTAAATTACACATATTTGAGATGAACAATTTGATGAGTTTTGATAGATGTAGACACCCATGAAACCACCACCACAATCAAGATAGCTAGCATTTCCATCACTCCCCAAGAGGTGCAAATCTGAAATTCCCAATTTATCCCTTCCCACCCCTGTTACCCCGGGTAACCATACTCTTACGCCAGCTTTATTAATGATGGATCAGAGGACTCTTATTTTGTCTCTGTCCTTCTGTGTTCACAATTGGTTCAAAGTGAATACCTGACGTCATGTTATTTCATCTGTGAATATTTCAGTTTGTGTTTTGAAAGAACAGTTCTCTCAATTTAAATATAACCACAATATCATTATCATATGCAAACAAAGTAACAGGAATTCGTTACTAGCATCACCTATTTTTTTTTACACAGTTTGAGGATAAAAATGAGCTCCATATATTGCAATTGGTTAATATATCCCTTATGCCTTTTATAAGGTAGAGTATCCCACAGTCTGGATTTTGATGATTGCAACACTATGGCATATTACTCAGTGCTGTACATTCCTTGTGAAAGGGTAATTAGAGCCAGACACTTAAGAGAGTCATCTTCACTTTTTGGCGTGAATACGGCATCGGTGGTGGTGGAGATCCCACTCGAAGACACAGGACTTCTGGCCTCTCTCTGCGTTGTCGGCAGCAGTGAAAGGCTGTTGCCTCGATTCATTCATTCGCCAGGTGTTACAAGACGTCGTAATTCTACGTCTCTATCCGTTCATCGTTTATTAGCTGGAGTCTTTTCAAAAAGAAAAACCTCCCTTAATTAACTAGTATCCTGAATACTGTTCATACAGGAAGGGCAGGGAAATGCTTATTTCTTTTCCTTTATTGAGCAGTTTTCAGAATAATAACTTGCCTCCTTAGTGTCCTTCAAAGGCAGTCAAATATTTTTTAAAATGTCATTATCAACTTATGGATTTAAAAAAATGGTATGTATTTCAGCCTTTTGCAGTTATTTTTCTTATTGGTATTCAGATGGCCTCATCTTTATTTAAGATGAGTCTCGTCAAATTGGGTCCTGAGTCTGGACACCACATGATGCTTTGGGAGAGTTTCCCTGTTTTGTGGTATCACAGAATGTTCTAGGCTCATCTTACAAACTTTCGGCCAATATCGATCAATCAGAATTTTAATGATGTTTTCCAGGTTCAGAAAATTTTCAACAATATTTCAACAATAACTTATGCACAGACTTTTTTGCTATGGTAAATAGATTTAAATAAAGTTTCATACCTGAATAAAGCTTATAGTGATTACATTAGGTAAGTCCCACATTGTTACAGGTGAAAAGGGATCGGTCAATATTCCTTTGGAAGAGATGCAGGTCTTTCTGGAATAAGGAAGGAATGTGATGGGTCCTGAATTCTTTTTGGAGTCTTCATTTTTTTAAATTTAGTTTCTTTTATTTTTTTAAATTGAAGTATAGTTGATTTACAATGTGGAGCCTTGATTTTTGTTGTTCATTAAGCTACTGTTGGAAACGATGAATTTGGGTTAGCTGTGAACAGCAAAAGCGATGTGGGTGACAAGTTTATCCACCAGTATTCCAAGTGTTAAGCTGCAGAATTCACTTTAGGAAATACGTTCCCAAGTGGTTTTCCCTCTCAGTCCTACCTATGAGGTAATGTATGAGCAGTTGTTATCGAAAGTAAGCTGATGTGCCCACTGCACCATGAGACCAAATAAACAGACACATCAGTATGGAGCAGATAAAGGTTTACTGCAGGACCAAGCAAGGATGGGGGTCTCGTCCCCAAGAAAACCGCAAACTCCTCGAAGGGTTTCAACAAAGCCTATTTAAAGACAAGTAAGGGAGGGGGTCACAGGATGCGTGATCAGCTTGTGCACAACCCTATGATTGGTTGATATCAAGGGAACAGGGCGGTCAACACCATCAACCCCCAGCCGCCAGAAGGTCTGGGGGCCACATGCCCTCCATCATCAAGCAGTTAATTTCTTCCCTTTGGTGGTGGTTGTAGCATCTGAAACACTCAGGAAATATACAGAAGATACCACTATGTGGGTCCTTCAGAGAGGAGCTACAGCAGAGGACATGGGGTAGGGGTCTGTCCCTGGAAGTCTCCCCCAGGGTCCTGCTCGGTTACACAATTAAAAATAAAAGTACAATTTTCTAAGTCATATGATGCTGTCAGCAAAGTTACTAAGGAATAGTAAAACGGTCTCACGTTTGGAAGATTCCAGTCTGTGCTGGAAAATGAACCCCTACTATCTGGTTAACAAGTGAATGTCTCTACAGGATTCCTACAGGATTAGTCCCAATAACAAAAAATGATATAGCAGAAGGCTGAGGAAAGAAAAATGACAACTGCTGACTAGCAAACAGTCAGAGGAAATCAGGCAGCTTTGGGGATTATCGGCTTTTATGCTCACATCAACCTGTGACGTTTCAGCTCACAGAGCATGTACTCAGCCTCCTCAGGGTCATGACATGAAATGACACACTGTCATACATAAAGAAGCCATCTTTTCCATTCTATATGAGAAAGACATTTTCGTAATGTCTTTTGTGTTCATTACCACCAGAGGTATCAGGGACGTCATGCTTTAGTAATATTCAAGAGGACAGCTGAGATGGCCGAGAGGAGGGGCTGCGGTTTCCCCCTAAACTGTGACTCTTTTGGTCAAAACAGCAGTGGTTACATGAAAGAGTTCCTGATGTGAAGTGGGAATAAATAGATGATCAAGTGCGTGGCTGTAGCTTTTTAGAGGAGTCAGCATCCCCTTAGTTACACAAAAATACCAGCCTTAAAAACATATTTAAGACAGATATCATATGATACCACTTATATGTGGAATCTAAAAAAATTGATACAAATTCTATTTGCAAACCAGAAACAGACTCACAGACATAGCAAACAAACTATGGTTATCAAGGGGGAAAGGGAGGGAGGGATAAATTAGGAGTTTGGGATTTACAGATACACACTACTGTATATAAAATAGATAAACAACAAGGACCTACGGTATAGCACAGGGAACTATATTAAGTTTTTTGTAATAACAGATAATACAAAAGAATATTAAAAAATGTATATGTATGTATATGTATAAATGAACTGCTTTGCCATACAGCTGAAACTAACATTGTAAACCAACTACACTTCAATTTAAAACAAAAAAAAAACCCATCTGCTGGCCGTCAGTGTCACCACGGGCTCTGAGTTGCTCAGTGGGGCTCCCTGTCTGTGCCCTCCCAGGTTTATCGACCCTCCAAGCCGTGCTGGACTCCGCAGCCGAGAAGAAGTGGCAGGTGACCGCCATCAACGTGGGGAACATCAACAATGACAGGAAGGACGAGACGTACCGGTCGCTGTTCCAGGACCTGGAGCTAAAGAAGGAGCGGCGTGTCATCCTGGACTGCGAACGGGATAAAGTCAACGACATCGTGGACCAGGTCTGTTGTCCTCTGTTTCCCAGGGGCAGCGACGGAGCCCATGCGTGCAGCGTCCGCGTCTGCGGTGGGTGTCGGGGTGAGCGGTTTCCACTTCGCGGTTCATGCAGGACACAGCCGAGACCATCCGTTAAATCGCCTCTGGCTTCAGGTGGCGACGGCCAGTGGCCTTCAGTAACGTGGGCACATCCCACGAATGACGGCATGTCCTCAGTACAGAATTCCTGACTCCTGTTTTGTGTGACAAATGTCCTAGACTTTGCGACTTTAAATTGGAAATTTAAATTGTAATCCCTTTGAACTTTTTAGAAATAAAGAAATAGACACGTTGTTAAGTGAAAATAAGTCTGGGTCCTAAGAGAAAATTGAGTATTTCATGAATTCTTTGGCAATGTAGGGAGTGCTTCCAGCGTTAGAGTAAGGTTTGGTGTGCTAAATCTGTATTGTTGTCTGAATGGCTTTATGGCTTCTGAAAAAGCATGTATTTATTTTTCCAAGAAGTAATTGTTTCCTCCTACTAGTGGGTTTTGTATCATTATAAAACCATTAATCTCGGAAAATAAAATAAATAGGAGAGGTGGTCTTTTCTACTTGAGAAGTAAATTGGATGCATTAATTTGCAATGTTTTCCAGAGTAACATGACACCGGACATGAAGGTGCTTCATCTGGGCTCGGCATCTCGCCTCATTTCTGTCTAAGGTCTTTCAGGATGGGAGAGTCATGCAGTAACATCTGAGTAATAGAAATAAAATCCAGAATGTTACATAGATGGCGTGAGGGACCAGGGATAGTGGGGGACCAGGGTCGTGATTTACTGACCAAAGTCTCCTTCGCTGGATGTCTACTTCTTTTCCCAGCTGAAAATGTAGTATTTTCCTTGGAATAATTATATATAGATATGTTATATATTTATCGATGTTATTTACATCTATAAATGTATGTATATAAAATTATTCCTTGGAATAATATAGGATTGGAAGAAAAAATACGCAGTTAAGTGTGCATTTCTTGGCCTTTCTAGGCTTTGAGGAAAAACTTAGATTCATTAATCAGTGAGACACAAAGCATTTTGCAAACATAAATGTGGATGACCCCTTAATTAATATAATAGTATGATATAATACGGAGCCTCAGACACACCAAATGGATCCTTCATGAAATATTGAATAACGGTATGAGACTAGCTTGTTAAGAGAAAGAAGTAAATGTGTGTCAGAGAGGTGAACACTTCAGTAGAAACATCTTGATTCTTGTCTCCGGAGATGAAGTTGGGATTATTTTTAACCTGAAGGCCTCTTGTTCAGATATGACCCTCAACAATGCGTTTGAATGTCAGAGGAGAGTCTCATTAAAACAGGTTTTGAATAATAGTCGTTAGTCTCTGGTTTTAAACATTTAGGTATTCATGACTCATCATAATACATGGTGACGGTCCATGAAAATAATTCTTTCCCAAACTGGAAGATACAATAGGAGAAACTGGGAATATACGGAATGATGTGTTTTGAAACACACATGTGATGATGATTAAATACATGTCCATGTGGACAGCCATTCAAAATGTACACAGGGTTTTGCCCATGTGTGTTATTTGTATTTTCAAAAGACAATCTCGAACGTGTTAAATGAGTGTGTGTGGGTGTTTGCACCCCATGAACTCATGATTTAGGGGAAGGAAAACATACATACATAATAAATTCTGCAGTGTTACAGGTCACAATGCAGTGTGGTCTAAGAGCACCGAGGAGGAAGTACCTGCTTAACAGGGTGGGAAGATTTATGAGAGGTTCACACATGGGTACCATTCGGCTAGTTGGCTTGGGTTCATTCATTTGTTTGTTCAGTCAGTTTCCCTGAGTGTCTAATGTTTGCCAGACATTGAACAGAACAGGCATTCCCCATCAAGGTAAATATTCATGATGTGTTACAGTTACGTTAATATGCAATAATAACAGTATAGCCTCTGCATGAACAGAACAGAACGTTATAAGAAAAAAACTAGAAAAAAAATTAGATTGGGAGGTCATGCAAGGCCTTCAAGGAATAAAGTTTACCAGGGAAAAAAGTGGGTTTGAGGTACATTTCCAGAAAAGGAAGCACTGTTTACTTACTCAATCTGTCAACACTTGCAGGAGAACAGAGATGAGATGAAACTTTATTTCCATCATAGCTTAAAGTTAGAAATAGAAGTAAACTTTGTCGGTCTGTGAGTATTTTACAATTCGATAGAACCTTGGAGGCACGCACTTCTAGCTGTGATTAGTGGGGAAAAGGACTCAGACACCAAAAACATTTAGAAATTAACATCAGTTTACTATTGTTATTGACATACTAATGTGTGTATAAAGCAAAGCTGCAGTAAGACGGCTGATGCTAATCCTTCCTGAGAGGTGGACCGGTCAGTTTTCTTATTTCTCCTTTCTCTCAATGAACACTAAACTCAAGTAGGGACTTCTGGTAGCACCGTTTAGACTATGTTTTCTTCTTGATTCCCAGAAGGAAGACGTACATGGTTCAGAAAGTAGAATGAAGAGTAAGCCCACCGGACAGATGTCAGTGGGAACTAGGAAGGACTTAACTGTCTCCGTTCAGCTGATGCTCATTAATATATTTTTCATTCAGAAGGACATCTTTTCTCCAGAATTCTCCCTTCCACACAGAGTGTTCACTTTCTTGGAAAATTTAGTTGTGTTACATAAAATTATGTTTAAAAATAATAGGAGCCTGACTCCCCTCCAGGTAGCTACTGCTTGCTATGAAAGCGACATGGGGTGGAATCTGTCCTGGGATTTTGTCCTTGTTCTTTAACTGAGTGTGGCTTTTGTCTGGGATGAGGCCAGTCAGGGACGTCTTCTTCTCGGAGGTGACATTGGGCTGGGAGTCATTGTGCCTTAAGAGAGAAAGCATCTGGTGGTGAAGAGAACTTCCCAAGCAGAGGAAACAGGATGTACAAAAGCCCCGAGGGGATTGAATGTAGATTTTTTTGTGTGCACAAAGAAACTGGAAGAGGGCTGTGTGTCTCTAGGGTAGAGTGTGAAAAGGTGAGCCTGGAGAGGTCTGTGAGGTCATTGGACTTTGCACCATTTGAAGAATTTTGTTTCTTATGCTAGAAAATATAAATGGGAAGCCACCAAAACAGTTAAATAAGGAAAGTGAGCTGAGGTTTTTGAATTTTCAATGGCATTGAATGCTCTGCCTTGGCGTGACTGTTCTCTTAAAAATAGAAATTACACTTGAGTGTCTAAGTACCAGGACCACTGCATGGCCGTGTCACTTCCTTCGTTCCCTATGTAAGTGAGAGAGCTCAGTCAAGAGTCCAGGTGATTCCATAACATCCAGAACCGTGGTGGGCGTTCCCGCAGGACAGCTTGTTCTGTGATGTGTTTATCTCGCCATGGATTTTTGACCCCGATTTGTGGAGAAAAACTAGCTTCTCTGATATTTTGCTTCCTCAAACTGGAAATAACGATGTTTCATTTGAAATAGTCTATAAGTATTTCAAGATTCTTCAGACTGGAATATTACTCTCTAGATCTATGTAAGAATTCTGTTATAGGATTATTAATAGTCTTTTAAGATTTATGTACTACTATAAACTCTATGTGTGTTTGTCTTGGAAGGCAGATTGTGAATATAAAACTAGTTTCAGCTACGTTTCACTGAAAAGAAAAAAGTAGCTTTAGTAAGAATATAATTATGACTTAGGGATTCACCAAGTTTTTGGTTTTACATTTTTTTAAATCTTGTGGCCTTATTTTCACTATTATCAAAACCAAGGTACTTATTTTTGTTTAGTTATTGGCTTTTTGAAAGGTAACATTTATAAAGCACTAAAATGTGTGGTAACTTTTTTCTGAAGGAAATGTTCTCTGAATTCGATAACTATATTTTATCAAATATGACTCATTGTGGACCATCCAGAAACACAGCAGATAAAATCCCATTTTTTTTCTGAATCAGGTCATAACATCAGTAATTTTGCTTTTACCTTATTTACATTTGTTTCTTTATCTTTGTTAGGTTATTACCATTGGAAAACATGTTAAAGGGTACCATTACATCATCGCGAACCTGGTAGGTGAATTAACGATATTTATTGTTTCAATGGAAATGCCTACTTATTAAAAAAAATTAATGGCCAGCATTTACCAGGGGTATTTTAAAAAACATATCTTGACTTTATTGATCAATTTGAAGTGACAGTATTTTTCTGAATTTGTTATGTTTTAGATTTCCTTCCCACTTCATATTTTCTAATCAGTTTTCTATTATTATAAATGATGTGAGAAATGAAAGAACAGTGTTTGACAAGATTTTACATTGTGGTGGAAGGCGTATTTTAATGAAGGGAAAATTTTCAAAACTATATAAAATTTAATTGTCCAAACTTTTCCTTATTTCTCACTGTCCCTTTAATTTATAAATTTTACCCTTTGCCCATTGCTTTAGCGTTCTTAGTGTAGCACTGGAAATGCGCATTTGTGAGAACATGAGCAAAATAAAACCTGTAAATATCCAGAATATTGATATATTATATAGTATTTATTTCTTATTTCCTACCTCCGATATAAGCAACAAATGGATAATCAAACTACTACAGCTGGTCACTTTTTCATTGAGAAGGTTGTCAACTTCAGATTACTGAACATCCAAGTGGCAAACTGTATCTCCCTTTCTTAGATAAAAATCAAAGTCAATTTAGATTATCACTGGACATTTTCATTTTCAAAATGATTTTTAGATCAGCTGTAAAATGAGCTTGAGTCTTTACTGTTGCAAAGGTTTATGTTGTTTAAATAAATATGACCCTTTGTAATTGAGGACACCCCCCTGAATCTCAGAAAAAAGGTGTTTAAAGAAAGACAGAAGGAGAGGAGGAGAGTGTATTCTTAATGGAGAAATTTCCTATTTATACAAATGAAGATTTATGTTGTGGTTTCTAGAACATCACAAGACATTATTTATAGTAGTGATGAAGTGATTTAAAACAACCCACAGCCTTACAATGGATAAATACTGTTTTCACTAGAGAGTGGCACCGGTGTGATTAAGAATATTAAGTCTCAGACCAACACGATGTTGGGAGAAGTTAGTTGTTCATGTACAAATTAAAACATCTGTTTGGCAATGAAATGGCCGACTACTATAAAAATTCGTTAGCCCTTACCTTCTAGTATGGCTTGGAGATCTGAAATGACTCCCTACCAGAGAAACAAGAGCTAAAAGAAAGGAAGCTCTACATGCAGCCTCTCCAGAACCACATTCTGTGCAGGGCACAGCCTGGACAGTCAGTCCCTGAGTGAATTGTGCCATTCAATGAACAACATTGAAAGCTGTGATCTTTAAAAATGTCCAGATGGAGAAGATTGTATTGGAACATTGAGAAATAATGACAGAAGGAGGTTCATCAATTTGAGTTGCCATCCGAGGCGGTGAAAAAGGAAGTATGTGGGTGAATGACCACAGTAAAAAGATTTAAAAATCAAAGCAAGTTCTAGCTGCTGCCATGATTCTAGGGAGAAATTTGCCTAATATTTCACCTGAATTTTAAGCTGTGTTTTATCCTCTTCTGAATATTACCCTCACCATATGGAATTTGTAGTGAATTAGTAAGTTCAAAGAGTCTGCAGAGGGCTGCAGTTTCTAAGAGCTTGGAGGGCATTTGAAAATTTCACTGACATTTAAAATTGAGGAAAAGCCACCCCAGGTTGAAGGGCTTTCATCATCCAAACTGGCAATTGAGAGGGTCCTTTCTCCCTGTCCAGGGTCCTTTCTCCCTGTCCAGGGTCCAGTGAGTGATAAAGGAAGTGGTTGTAAAAAATAGAAGAATCCTCAGGTATTCTTGTGGATTCATTTCCTCAGGAATTGGTGGATGCTTGACTAAGCACCCCAACACAGGCTGCAGTTGAGTTCCCAACACAGCATCAGAGGGGATAAAGTGATGAAGAAGTGGTCCTTCCCATATGCACCAAAGCCCTACCATCCACCTCACCTGGCTGCCGGACAGTGACACCCACTCATTGCCCCGCCTGCCTGGGCACACAGAAATTCCCAGAAACGTTTCAGTGTCTTCCTCTTAGACAGCCAAGCACAACCAGGCACTTGAGGACAGTCTTTGCCATGGAGGATGTGATACTAATAAAATAAGTACACAGAAACAGGGCAGGCAGGAACAGGAGGAAAATGTTTCAAATTGTAATAAATATTGGCAGAGAAATAAGAGAAAATACATTATCCATAAGAAAGAAAAAAAGGATGCTGTGAAAAAGAAAAACATCAAGGAATAAGAAAGAACTCTGGGAAGTTAACTTGTTTTTTTTTCTAAAATAACAAGTAAAATTACATGACTTTGAAGGAAAGGTTGAGAAAATCTTCCAGATTATGTAACAAAATGACAATGCAATATAAAATGATGTGTTGGCAGAAATTGTGAGGGACTCAGATATTTAATCTGAGCGTCACAATGTCTTAATAATAAGCATTCTAGAAAGACAGATGGTGAGAACTGGGGAAGGAAATTATCAAAGAAACATTCAGAAAATTTTCCCATCCTGAATGATGCAGATCTGCATATTAAGTATACACAATAATGAAAGAAAAAAGAATCTTTTCATATTTAAAGAAAATATCATGGAATTTCAGAGTTAATAAGGATCTTAAACTTTTCTGACAGGTGGGAAGTGAGAAGGAGTATGAAGTATGTCACATACAAAAAATAATTCAAAATAAGGATATTGTATTTTTCAAAATAAATGATAAAACTTAGTGGAACAATGTCTTTAGATTGATGGCTTCAACTTAAAATTTTATACCCAGCCAAAATACTAATCAACTGTCAGAGCAAAATAAAGGTATTTACAGACATTCAGTGTCTCAAAAAATGCGTATACCTCCATATGTCTGAGGAAATCACTGAGGACTCTAGCAGGAGCAAGGAGTAAAACAGGAGAGGAAAGTGATCAAGGAAATAGGGTAGCCACTCAGAAAAGTGGGGAAGGGGTGTTTTAGGGGAACAGTCACAGAGCAGATGCAAAGAGGACCCAGTCAAATCACAGCTTTAAGGAGGAAGGCTCCAGGATGCAGGAAAAACATAGATTATGTAATATGCTTAAATATTTTATTTAAAAAAATGTTTTACTCATACACATGACAGATTTTCATGGAGCAACTAGGAAAAATAAGGATAGGTATAAAGAAAGTTCTGGTAGTGAAAAAAATGAAGAGATCATTAATATTAGAATGAAATATTATTTAAGAAGGAAAATGCAATACTAGCACATATTTTGGCTTAGCTCTGAATAACAGAATTCTAAATGTGAAAACAGTGAACGTTTAGGTGGGTGAGGAGATAGATGGTTTGGTGCTTCTTGTAGATAGAATAAATAAAACCTAGTCCTTATCCTTGAAAGACTTCCCAGTAATACAGAGAACTTTTATGTAAGCATGACCAATAAACAGTCATTGATTAAGGACCCACTATGACATCAAGATGATGCTAAATGGTGGTGAAGAATATTGGCTGATAAAATACATAAAACATTTACTACAGGCTCTTTATCTCATGTGTTCTTTGAAATTTGTCCAACCACAATGTGTAGAGTTACTTGGTAAATGTCAAGTTCTATGTGGTTCCTGACAGAAAGCCTGATGTAAGTGTGTTCTCTCTCCAGGGATTTACTGATGGAGACCTATTAAAAATTCAGTTTGGAGGTGCAAATGTCTCTGGATTTCAGATAGTGGACTATGATGATTCCCTGGTATCTAAGTTTATAGAAAGATGGTCAACACTGGAAGAAAAAGAATACCCTGGAGCACACACTACTACAATTAAGGTATATGTCTATCAGAACCTCCACCTGCACCTCCACTTCAACCTCCAGCTCTACCTCCATCTCCGCCTCCACCTCCATCCCCATCTCTACTCCACTTCCACCTGCATCTTCACTTCCATCTCCACCTCCATCTCTAGCTCCACTTCCATCTACATCTCCACTTTTATCTCCACCTCCATCTTCACTTCCATCTCTACCTCCATCTTCATCTCCACCTCCACCTGCACCTCTACTTCACCTCTGTCTCCATCTCCACCTCCATCTCTATCTCCATCTCCATCTCTGCCTCTACCTGCATCTCTATCTCCATCTCTGTCTAATTGCTGGTGAGTAGCCTGTTCTCTGGGACACCTTAGGAAGAAGGTTAAAAAAAATCTCAATTTGTTTTGGTAATTAAAAACATAAATATAATGATTTATGCAATCAAACAAAAAGTCTTTGCTAAATGTCGTGTGCACTGCTCTGACATTAAGCGTTACCCAGACTCATCTGTTCTCTGTGGGTTTGGATACGTTGAGGTCTTCACTTGTTTACTCAGTGTATTTTATTGTGTATGCACATACATGTGTACATTTATTCCATGCAAAGGAAGGATTTTTTTCCCTTCTGTTGGTCACCTGATGGAGAGCAGAGATACGAAGAGTGCATGAAGGTGTGAGGGGGATGATATCCCGTTCACATGCTTTATGAAACAGATTTATGAAAATTAAGAGCAAAAGCTGCAGAACACTTTCAGCTGTGCAGTGGTCTTTGTGCTTATCTGCATGTTATAAAGCACCGTGTGCAAGAACCAGTCAGGACAGTGTTATTTCAGTGGCTTTCACGGTTATGTTGTATATCGCGGAGAAGTTTTGTTATTGCTGTTTTCTGCACGTAGGGGAAAAACAGATATAGATGTTTGACTTCAAATTTGTGCCTGGCCATGACACTGGTCCAAGATAAGGATTAGAAGCTATGCCATTTCCCACTTTTGGGTGTGTAAATGGGTCCTATTAAGTCTATGTCAAATTTAGGAAAGCATCCCATAGGATGTTAAAGAATAACCCAGAGTTAATTTTTTCTCAAAACTGGGTGACTCTTTGCTTGGTGACCTTGACTGAGATCCAGTGCGTATAGGTTTCTCCCAGGATTGTGGGCTCGTGGGTGTGTCCTCACGTAACAGGGCTGCTGAGAAGGCGAGGGGACCCCTCCCTTCTGCTGGTGTCAGGGGTCTGACTGCGGACCCCACCCCAGGGGGCTGCAGGCTCCTCGCATTCAGATGCGGTCCCGTGTGAGCTCTCTGATGAGTGCGCGTTGTGCTCATCCTCGGTGGGATGAACGCGCTCATCTGGAATACTCTGAGTCACTGTGGTGCACCCCACGCCCCGCACTGCTGCCTCTGGGAGGAGGAGGAAAGCCATGGAGATGACTTGTTTCCTCGTGGAAGTCGCATCATTATTCAAGCTCACGTGCCCTGCATTAGAACGGCAGGTGGGCTTGGGGGAGGAGAGGTCTTCGGCAGGGTATTCAGCGAGCGTTTTCACCAAGACCCAGCACCAGATTTCATCCGTTGGGGACCTCTCTTTGCTCCCTTCCCAACGCACCATTTCCTTCCATTGTTCCACCCTTTTCGGCTGCTTCTTCCAAATTTCAGAGATCACAATGGTCCTTCCTTGTAGGGCGCTGCAGACAGCACAGGCTTGTACGTTTAAACACATAGGCTCCAATTCACTGTTTGACCGTACACTCAAAAATTAAACAACATTTACAAAGTCTTAGCCCAGCTTTGGAAACGCAGGTGCCCGTAGGAGACCTATTTTCTATGGCCTTTGAAGCTCCATAAAAAAAGTACGGACAGCCCCGAGGGGAGGGGATGGCTTTGCACAGGAGTTCATCCCAACACAGACACGTACTGTCCGTGCAATACAGGGCCAGGAACTGAAGGGTTTTTTACAAAATCACTCCTGCCTTTGATAATCCACAGTCTAGTGGAGAAGGGAAATGTGTCATTGAGCAAATACACCAGAGAGTGATGCCTGCAAAATAGGGCAGCTCCCACACGTGGTTAGGACAATACCGGGGAAGGGATGGAAAGGCAGGCTTTCAGGAGGGGGGACGCCTGAGCAGGGCTCTGCACGTGGCTGAGCCCGGGGAAGAGTGCGGGAGGGGGCGTGGGCCAGCGCTGCGCGCGCACAGAGACGCAGAGGGCTGTGAGGGCGCGGCAGGTGCGGGGAGTGGGCGGGGGTGGGCGGGGCACCGGGCGGGCGTTGCCAAGGGACAAGGCTTTTCAGCTGTCGTCAGATGTCAGAGAATAATCCCGAGACAGGACGCCCATGATTGCTTCTTTCACGACTGTTCTGCGGGCAGGAGAAAGGAAGAACAAACTAGATAGGGGGCCAAACAGCGTTTCCTAACATAAGCAAGTAGCGAATATGGTCTGTTTAAGGAAAGGGAGCGAAAATATCTCTAATTTATTTTTCAATTGTCTTTTGGGTCACTGGCTCTACCATTGCCAGATTTTTTGGGGGGAGTGGGGGATATTTATTTGCTTTATTGAAGTGGAGTTGACTTACAATGCTGTGTTAGTTTCTGGTGTACTGCATAGGGATTCGGTTATACACCCACACATACACGCTCCTTTTCGTATTCTTTTTCATTATAGGTTACAAGATACTGAATATAGTTCCCTGTGCTGTACAGTAGGACCTTGTTATTTATCTATTCTATATATAGTAGTTTGTATATGTGAATCCCAAACTCCTAATTTATCCCTCCCCCTTCCTCTTTGGTAACCTTAAGTTTGTCTTCTGTGTCTGTGGGTCTGTTTCTGTTTTGTAAATAAGCTCATTTGTGCCATTGTTTTAGATTCCACATGTAAGTGATACCATATGGTATTGGTCTTTCTCTGTCTGACTTACTTCACTTAGTACGATAATCTCTAGCTCCATCCATATTGCTGCAAATGTATTGCCGGATAATTTCTTTATTTATGTATATTTTATTGAAGTACAGTCAGTTGACAATGTTGTGTCAATTTCTGGTGTCCAGCACAATGCTTCAGTCATACAGGAACATACATATTTTGGTCTTCATATTCTTTTTCACCATAAGTTACTGCAAGATATTGAATATAGTTCCCTTTGCTATACAGTATAAACTTGTTTATTTTATATATATATTAGTATCTTCTAGATAATTTAAATCATTTTTTATACTATAATAGAAACTTAAGCTATAGGCCTGGAAACCTGTAAAAATACAACTCATTGCATCCAATTCTCTCCATGGTGAGGCTTTAAATCAGCACTAATTTGATAATTCGGGGCAACATTCATTTATTCATTCGTTTATCAATTCAACGCACAGTACCTGAGTTTTTACCCTGCAAGCGGGCACTGTTCAAAGTGTCAGGGAGAAGGCCGAGTTCCAGTCTTTAAGGAGTTTACAGTCTTGAGGCTAGAAATCAGCTTGTCACTTTGATGGAAACTGTCCTTTGACACCTTGGTGTTGATGCATTCTAAATTTCTGGTTCCCACCATTGCTCCCTCTTCAGCCCCTGAAAAACGATTCCTGCAACGATCTTTTCATCTCAGTTGATGGCAACCATATCTTCTGTTGGTCATTTGACTAAAACCTTGGAAACGTCCTTGACTCCTCTGTTTCCCAGTAGCCCACATCCAGTCTGCCAGGACATCTCACTTCCTTTTCCACAACTTCCCTAAATCCATCCACCACCATCTTGCTGCTGGAATTCCTGCAGTGGTCTAGACTGGTTTTCCTGCCTCCACACTTGCCAGTCTATCTTCCATGTTTGTGATCCTTTTAAAACTTAAGTTAGATTATGTCCCTGTTTCTCTCCAAGCCCTCCAGTGGCCCAGGTGCCACTTGGAGAAAAGCCAAACTCATCCCAGTGGCCTATGAGGCCCTATATCCTGTCACCTGTCACTTGTGACATCCTCTCTGGGCGTTCTCCCCTGCCCCGTCTGGTGCAGCTACCATGGTCTTTCTTCCTTTTCTTAGGCACAAGAGACACCTTCCCACCCCAGGGCCTTTGCGCTGGCGGTTTCCTCTTCTGGATTTGTCTCCCCTTAACATAGATGTGGTTAAGCTGCCTGCTTTCTTTAGGTCTTTGATCAAATGCTATCTTCTCAAGGAGGTCAAGAGCAGGCTCTCTATTTAAAACTACAGTCTCCACCCATCGAGGTGTGTCTCATCACCCTTTCCCTGCTCCAGTTTTTTTGTTTTGTTTATTTTTCTGTTACACCTCCTAGTGTGTTGTATTTATAATTTCTTTCTTTCTTTCTTTCTTTCTTTCTTTCTTTCTTTCTTTCTTTCTTTCTTTCTTTCTTTCTTTCTTTCTTTCTCTCTTTCTCTCTTTCTCTCTTTCTCTCTTTCTCTCTTTCTCTCTTTGTCTCCTTCTCTCTTTCTCTCTTTCTTTCATTATTGAAGTGTAGTTGATTCACAATGCTGTGTTAGTTCCAGGTGTACAGCTAAGTGATTCAGTTATGCATATCCATCAATAGCTATATCTATATTCTTCTTCAGATTCTTTTCCATTATAGGTTATTGTAAGATATTAAATATAATTCCTTGTGGTATATAGTAGGTCCTTGTTAAAAAACAAACAACCCAATCCAAAAATGGGCAGAAGACCTAACTGGATGTTCTCCAGAGAAAACATCCAGATGGCCAACAGGCACATGAAAAGATGCTCAATATCACTAATTGTCAGAGAAATGCAATCAAAACTACAATGAGATATCACTTCACATCAGTCAGAATGGCCGTCATTCAAAAGTCCACAAATAATAAATGCTAGAGAGGGTGTGGAGAAAAGGGAGCCCTCCTACACTGTTGGTGGGAATGCAGTTTGGTGCAGCCATTATGGAAAACAGTATGGACGTTCCTTAAAAATCTAAAAATAGACTTAACATATGATCCAGCAATCTCACTCCTGGGTATATATCTGGAGGAAACTATAATTTGAAAATTTGAAAAGACACCTGTACCCCAATGTTCACAGCAGCACTATTTACAATAGCCAAGACATGGAAACAACCTAAATGTCCATCAACAGATGACTGGATAAAGAAGTTGTGGTGTATACACACACACACACACACACACAAACACATACACACATACAATGGAATGCTACTTAACCATAAAAAAGAATGAAATAATGCCATTTGCAACAACATGGAAGGACATAGAGTTTATCACACTAAGTGAAGTAGGTCAGACAAAGACAAATATCATATGATATCACTTATATGTGGAATCTAAAAAAATGATACAATGAACTTATTTATAAATCAAAACTAGACTCACAGACATAGAAAATCAACTATGGTTTCAATTAAGAGTTTGGGATTACATATACTCATTACCTTATTCATTGTCTCTCCAGCCTGAAAGTAAGTTCCAATGGGTGGAGGGTTTTGTTGGTGTTTGTTTTGTTCACTGACAGCCCAGGCTCCTAGAACAACTCCCAGCACACAGCAGCTATTTAATAAAGGCCTTCTGCAAGAACAACGAGAGGAAAGCACAGATTCAGTGGTAGCGCCCTTAAGAAGCTCCTAATCCCAGTTCTGGAAGCAAGAAAAGGCTTCTTCAAGGAAGTGATATAGAATTTAAAACCTGAAGGAGAGGTAGAAAGTAGAAGAAAAGGGCACAATGGCTATCCATAGAGGACATAAGAAATTAAAGTCCCCAGTGCAAGGAAAATGTAAACATTTCTGTAAGGCTGGAGGTTGAGCAGAGGTGTTTTGCAGGCCTCAAATGCCTTTTTGAGCTCCTAAGGAATGTTCTTTCTTCTTCTGAGAGCAGCACGGGCCCACGAGAGGGGAGTGGCCATCATGGTCTTGATACAGGACGATTATGGGTGACAGCAGACCGTGGTGGCAAGGGGGCTTTTAGGAAGATGTCACAGACAATCCAGGCACCAGCTGGCAGTTGTCTGAACAGTGGTTGTGACTTGAAGATGGAGGGAAATAAATGGATTTGTCCAATTGCCAATTCTTGCCATTTCTGTTTTTATAAAAGAAATAATAATTACAACAGTCATAGCCCTGCATTTATGATATATGAATCTAAACTCAGTTGAGAGGTGTTTGTGGGTTGAAAACGGACTCGGAAAGGCAGTCTGTGTCCTCTGATCTCATTGGCCCCACACCTTATGCTGTGATTTGCACAGCGTAGGCATGTGATGGAGATGTGTTGAAGTAAGGAGGGATGAAGTGAAAAATCTAAGTGAACACTTTGAAAATACCAAGTCACTGAGAAGGAAAATCATAAGTAATTATAGTTGCTATCAAATGGGGTTTAGATGCCTGCCGTGGTGTCGATTATGTCATATTCGTCAGCCAGAAAAGTAGTGTTGTTTTACTGGAGGAGATGTGAAATGACTTTAGTCATCAGACCCGAACCATCATGGCACCTGCGTTTAAATGGGACCATTAAAGTGAGCATTTTACGCTCCTTAAAAAATATGTTCGCAAAGAGGCAGATGATAAAGATGTTTTGCCACTATCTCAAAAACGATTTACACAGTATTTCTATTTTTAGACAGATATTCAGTGTTTTGGGGGTCTTCAGCAACTTGCAAGATGGAAGCATCCATTCTACCCGATCACGTTGACAGTTCGAAACTGATTCGCCTTGTGTCAGTCAGGGTCAGCCTGTGTTAAGGAATTCAGCAGTCACACAGGACTGACACTGTAGGGCTTTCCTGCGAGAGTCTCCATTACTCAGGGAAAGACTTAAAGCAGGAATTCAGACCTTAATTGCTGTCCTCAGAGAGTTATTAGTCCTGCCTGAAAATAGTATCAACCCTTTGAGTTCAGTAATTAGCGTCCTGCATTAAAACGTACCCTGGTGGCTTCATAGAACTAATTCAGCTTCTCGAATGTTAAAAAACTGACCAAACCCAACTGCTGACACATTGTCATCCCTACAAATAACATTAAAGCATTTTGACACACGGCAACCAAGAGGGTTGATATGATCAGTCTGTGATGCTTTGTGGTTTAAAAAGTGTGTATATGGCTGAAATAAATCCATAAATTAAAGTTTTGATATTGATAAAATTACTATTTTATGAAAATAATTGAAAAATATTGAAATATATTGAAATGTATATTACATCATTAAAAATAAAAAATACATTGCCACTGTTTTTACTGCAATGCAGGACATCTGGGTTCCTCTCATTGTCACATCTCTTCTTCTGTAAGGCAATAAATGTAGGTGATCACAGAGATTTCTTCAGAATCTCTCCTACCATGATTATGTGAAGTGTAAATTTAGGTGCTTCATAAAACATACGCTAACAGTTCTCAAATGACTCTCAGATGGACTCTATCTCTCAAGATTGTAGTGACTTGCAGGTGGTCATCTCTGCTGAAATCAAATCTTAAATTATCCTGGGAAATATTTGGGGTTTTTTTTCCCATAAACTACCAAAAATAAGGAACTTTCCAGCTGTTAGAAGAGTCCTAAGAAGTGGATGTTGTTGGGGGAGGAATTTATGCAACCAACAGCAAAAAAATCTGCCTCTAAGAAAGCCTTTTCGCGCCTACGGGGGAACCAACACCAGACGACGTGTTGATTTCAGTATCTTTTTTCTATCTCTGTGAACCTGACTCATTTTAGCTAAAAATCTAAATCCTTAAGTGAATGTGAATTTTCAGAACGTAAAAATCTCGGTCTCTAAGCATGATTTTCAGTCAGGGTCAGTAGCCAACCTAGATGATTTAGGCAAAATGTGTTGTTTCCAATATACTGTTTTTGCATGAAGAGTCTTTCTTCCCAGTGAATTAAAATGATTATTCATAGAGAACAGTAATAAAGATGCTAAGTTTAGTTTCTTCCCGATAGAGCTGTCTTGTCACCCTTGGAAATGTGATACTGCTTGGGTGCTTACTACAGATGTTGTGTTTTTCTTAGTTTTCTGATTCAGACTTTATTTTTTTGGACCAGGCTTGGGTTCACAGCAAAATCGAGCAGACGGTGCAAAGAGTTCCGATACCTCTGCCCCCACACGTGTCACCTCCTCCAGTCTCACTGTCCTCACCAGCGCGGTACATTTGTTAAATTGATGAGCCTACATTGACCTAATGTGATCACCCAAAGTCCGTGGTTCACATTACCCTTCGCTTCTGATGTCGTGCGTTCTGTGGTTTCAGACAAATGTCTGTTAACGTGCTTTCATCATTATAGTTTCATACAGAGTGTCTTCACTGCTTTGTGCTCCATCTGTTCATCCCGCCCCCTCCTCCCTCCCTCAGCACCTGGCCACCACTGACTGATCTTTTTACTGTCTCCATAGTTTTGCCTTTTCCAGAATGTCATATAGTTGGAATCATACAGTAGGTAGCCTTGTCTGATTAGCTTTTCCCACTTAGTAATATGCATTTAAAGTTCCTCCATGTCTTTCTGTGACTTGGCAGCTCATTCCTTTTTAGCGCTGATCACATTCTATTGTCTGTATGTACCCCAAACTATTTATTGGTTCACTCACTAAAGCACATCTTGGCTGCTTCCAAGTGTTGGCAGTTATGAATAAAACTGCTGTGAACCTCTGTGTGCTGGTTTTTGAGTAGACAAACGGTTTCAGCTCCTTTGGGTAAATATCAGAGTGACATTGTTCGATCGTATGGGAAGAGTATGTTTACTCTGCAACCATACTGTCTCCCAAAGTGGCTGTACCATTTTGCATCTCCATCAACGATAAGTGAGGGTTCCTGTTGCTCCACTGATGGTAAGTTTTAATGAAGACTGTGATTTTATGCGGTGAAGCTACAAAGGGCACATGTTCAAAAGACTTTATAGGAAATTAAAGATGAACTCATCACAGACAGATCCGTCACAGGGGGTAGACTTCAGTTGAATTTGAAATTAAGACAAGTGAATAATTAAGTTTATAATGTGCTTCATAATACTATTTTTCCTTTCTATGGCTTTAGTTGATTCTAGATCATTGCCAAGAAGCTTCAAACAAGGCTTTCTAACATTTTTCTTACAGGCTTAATTCTTTTTCCTCGAGCTTATCAGTTTTGATTATGTTGATCATTTTGTAATGAAGAAACTGAGAATTTTATTGGGCAAGGTTCTCTAGGGAAATATCATTCAGTTTTAATAATTTTATTTAACTAAACAATTGATGCTATTTTAAAAATGAGTGTGTAAAATTTACCAGACCATAAAACTTTTAACACCCCAAAGGATATTGCACAAATGCTATTTTTACAGAAAGCTATTAATATTAAGGAAAAAAATTAAATGGTAATTAGTTTGGGCCATGCTGATCAAACAGAATCAAACTTGTTACTGCAGGATTTCTCAGAGCCTTTAAGATGCCCATGTGAGAATCATTTTCTAAACTTACTAGATCAGAGAGTCTTGTAGAGCAGGGTGGTGGTTTTCAAAACATTGTCAAGATCAGCTAGTGTTAGACCAAGTTAGTAAAAAAAGGAAAAAATAAGGCAAACATGCTGGTCGTTAGCTTGCATCTTTAGCATATTTTACAAGTCATCCAGCATCTCCTTGCCTATAACTATTCATTTGATGTAGAATTTGCCAAAAAAGGGGACCAACAGTCCCAGTGTGACCGGGACTCCAGACTTTCTGTTCCAAAACTGGGACAGCCCCAGGCAAACCAGGATGGTTGATCACCCTCATTACCCTAGAAACAGAGAGATCTGGATTCAAATTCCACGTTGGTCACATATTTTTGTGACCCTGAACAAAATATCACTTGATGACTGGCAACTCTCACCTGTAAAATTGGGGTAAAAATATTTGTTGCATAGAGTTTTTTTTAAAAAGGACTTAAGAAACTGCGGCTCAGGCTTGGCGCATGGAGAACTAGATCAACATGAGCTCTTTCTCTTTCCCTCACCTTCCTTTCCAACACTCCTGCCACAGAAGACGCATTGTTCTTTCATTGATAAGAAACCTTGGATGCTGATGCTTTAGTAAACTTGCTCCAGGCAACAGAGCAGAAATAGTGAAATCAGGGCTCCATGCAGCCCTGAAAAAGATCAGAAGATGCTGTGTTCCGTGCTTTTGACACTATACTCAATTCCATTTCAAGTGCCAAGGAAAATTTGAAAAGTGGCCATTCATAGGAAATTTTATAACACTTTCATAGTACTAAATCTAGGGCTTTTTTGAATGGTATTTTCTTTTCCTATCTCAGCACCGTGCAGATAACATGTTTCAGTTGGTGCAAACATTAGGATGGCCCATAAAATTTTATATTTTAGCCGATTTATTCTCTTTGTATATTCATTAGATTTTAAATGTATATAGAACTCCTTCCTATCTCCTTTTTTTTGTTTTTGGTTTTGGTTTTGGTTGTGGTTTTGGTTTTGGTTTTTAACTGTCAGAGTAAAGATATTTGGTATCAGTGATTACAGAAATGTGTTACTGAATAGTGTCTGCTAACTGCTGGGCATGACAAACATGTTTAAAATGCATATTTCATTTTCCTCCTGAAAAATAAGTCTCAATAAGGATACATTTCAAATGAGATAAAAAAGCGCATTTGGAAAATGGGCCATAAAAATGTTTTCCCAGGTTTCTTCTTCAAGTGTGGTGTGAGGCAACTGTGACAGAGGACACAGAGCATCACGGCACCCCCCACTGAAATGTACATTTCCAGCTCAGATGAGGGGTTTCACAGAACATAAACATCACGGCAGAGATGATACATTTGTTTTCAGAGGAGATTGTTACATTGCTGTCATGTTCCCTGCAAGTTAATTTACATCTAGTTAGTGAATGGTAGAATAAAACTGAAATATTTCACTGTCCAATCAAAAATGTGAACATATTTGTTTAGAAAAATAAATGAGCCACAGATGCAGAACATAAACAAGAAGGAACTCCGTTACAGAGGCTTTTGATTTCCTCTTAGCCCAGAATTGTGTCTCCACGATGGTGACTTTTAATTTAAAGTGATAATAGGCTTGAGACTTGATTAGATTTGAACATTCGAGAAAGGTTGGAAGGATTTTTCTTCTTGGCGGGCTTACGCTTTGAATCATAATGAAAACACGCTGCATTGGACTTAAATGCTTTTAGTTCATTCAACCTAGTCTTATTTTTTAATGGAGTTCACCAGCATTTATAGAGCTCTAAAACATTCAGCAGATGGCTTTATAGATTTCTCATAGTAATGTGAGCAGTCAGACTCAATGAAGATTTCGGCTTTTAACTATGATCTTTACTCTTGAACACAAGCAAACTGCGGCCCTAGTTTCTGTTTCTGATTCCCTGACCTAAACTTCATCACAAGAATTAAATTGGCAACGGACTGATTGCTGTAAAGGAAAGCAATTTAACCAGTGTTTCCCCCACCCCACCCAGGAGATTAGAAACAAACACATAAGTGAGGCAGATAAATCCTAATGTAATATCTCTATTTCTCCAAGGAGCCTTTTCTTCAGTAGGTATGATTTAAAACAATGCTTTTGATATTATATGATTTTTTAAATTACCTTTAAAAAAATCTACATGGATATTGTAGAATTGTTAGAAAAGAAATATCATCATGTGTGTTTCCTCCCTAGTATTATTACCATTTCATTTATTTTTCTTTCATTTTTCTGTTGAAGATATATCACCATTTTTTGTTACTCTCATTTTTTTGTTGAAAAAAATTTAGTTGTAATAATGTTTTTCTCTTATAGCTAGCATTATTGGTATTCTCACATTACCTTTATTAGTAGAACTTTTTAATGGCTGCATAATACTTCCACAAGGCAAAAAGCATAGTTTTTAAGCATTCCTTTACTGTCAACAATTTAGATTCTTTCTAATTTTTGCATATTACCAATGACACTGAAATTAATATCTTTGTGGGAAAATTCTCTGTATTTGAGAATATTTTCTTGGGATAGCTTCCCAGAAATTACATTTTTCAATCCAGGAATATAAGTTGCCTAAATTGCGTATATAATACAGTGTCTTTTGCTGATTTCTTGCATGTACAATTTGAAGGAAAGAGTTGCAGATCTGGGGAAAAAATGGCAGTGGGTTTTATTTAGAGCCATCTGGTAGAGGTATTTGCAGGAAACTCAAGTGCAAACATCCAGAGATAATCTAGATTTGTCAAGAAAGACTCATATATAGGCCTGCAATGACACTGCTTAACTGGCAGTAGCATATGAGACGAAATTTTAGTGAGAAAATTTAGCAGTAAATGCAAATGTCTTATTACCATTAACAGTACCCAATCACTGTCATGTGGGCTCAAAATCAGTTTCTCTTTTTCTTCTGTCTTCCTCCCAACTTTCCCATCAAATCTGATTCATTCATATGATAAAGTTAAACTGATTCAACTAAACTGAGTCATGCAAAGATTAAGTGATAACTTCACAGTACCATTTTTAGTGTTAAAAATGTGGCATCTTAAAAAAACTTCTGGATGTGGGGAGGGGATAATTCATACCCCATAAATTATTTTCTCATTTGCCTGATTGTAATATCTCTCATATTAAAAATAATCAAGATAGACATCTATCCACCATTGGACTGATTTATAACACTATTGTGGTATATTGCAATTATCTGTTTATGTATCTTTTCATCGAACTGAGAGACATGTAAGTCCCATAAAGATATAATCCATATCAACATCTCTGACCCCCCTTCCTTCCTTCCTCCTTTCCTATTGAGTCTCCACAGAGTGCCCAACCCTGCCCTGAGCTCTGAGAATTCAGTGGTGACAGAGAAGTTTTCCACTTCCCTGGAGTAACTATTCTAGTGGCGAAGAAAGATGAAATAAACAAAAACTACACAGAGAAGATGTTCAGATACTGGTAGAGACTCTGAAGGAAATAAACAAGGGCACAACAAGGTGAAGGAGAGTGACCAGGAGTGGGCTGAGCAGGAGGGATACCACTGGGGAAGTCATGTCTGGGCCACAGGTGTAATTTAAAGCCATGGACTGAATGAGATCACTTAGAACAAAGAGGGTTGATGTGAAATGGAAATTCCCCTTAACAAATGGGAAAAGATGGTGGAAATTGGAAGGAGACGTGGACCTAAGAAACAGTTGTTATATCTATCTGTTTTTATTTATTGTGTATTTATCTATCTAACTATTTGTCCACCTGTCTGTCCATCTATCTATCCATCCATCCGTCTGTCTATCTGTCCGTCCATCTATCTATACATCCATCTGTCTGTCTACCTATCATCATCTATCTATCAAATTCACAACCTACCCATTTCTTTCTTTCCTTATTTACAATACCAAAATTAGAGTCACTGAATTGCTAATAGAGAAAAAGACTTATGCAGGATATTGAGGGTATAACTGCAGGAAAAATGTCCTCAAGAAGATGAGAGGGATAGGGTGAGTGCACTGCTGGAGTGGCCGTCCCCTGGTAGGAGTATGGCCACCTCACGCATTGTCAACTCAGGAGGGAAACAGAGAGATGTGGGACTTAGTAGATTTTGGTCAAAAGATCAGTGGGTTCTGTCTGTTGGCTTCTGTTTCCTCCATGACAGGTAAGGTGAGGGAGGCAGCGGGAATTCAGAGAAAGAAAAGTGTGCAGAGGTGTGGGTTTTAGAGAAGATAAAAAGAAGGTATAGAATAGTCATTTTTGAGAGTGGAAGAACCAAGTTACTGAAGAAAGGATGATTATTTGGAAATATTGAGTGCCCATTGTGAATTTGTGGTCAAGAAATTTAGCGTGTCACAAAATCAGTATGATATTATATTTTCCCCCAGATTCTCTGTACTTTTGTTAACAAAAGATTGAAAAATACTGAAAACAGAAATTTCCTCAGCAATCATTAAGGTTTTTATGTTAAAATGTGATTTATTATTGCTGATAACAACATCATACTTTGATAGATGGCAGTATATACACATGCCATAATAATACTTATCCAGCCCCTGATAATGCTTAGTGCACTTTTGTAGTTTTATTTTTTTTCTGTTTGGATCCCAGCTCCAAAAGCAATCCTGCTATCCCACAGAGATCTGAATACCGTAAGTTTAGAACTAATATTATCATAGACTAGTGAAGCGTGAGGGAGCATAGAAATCATGAAGTTTGGTGGTTCTTCCATTTGATTTATCATAATCATCTAGGGGAGTTTAAAAACAAATAAATACTCCAAAGATCTCTGCAGATCTATGTGAGTTTCACTAGGGTACAATTAGAGACAGAGTCTCAAAACCAGTCAGAATTCTTTGCATGTCACCAAATGAATCTCTCATTAGACAATGGAGAAATACTGATTTGTTAATTTGATAATTTCCTGTATCAGCAGATCAGGTCATAAAATCTTGCTCTAATGAGAAACTAGTTTGAAAAAGAAAACATAAACAAAATCATCAACACAATTACTATGAAAGAGTGCACCTGAAATGGCTGAGATGTTACCATAATTGAAAATGTTTAGAATCAAGAGGACATTCCATAGTCCCAATATTCTGTATGACTCCTCTTAGATTCTTAGGTTTCTAAAGGTAGAAATTGTGTCTGAATTCTTGAACTCTGATGTGGTATTGCATGGTGGGCAACTGCAGTCTTGATTTCCAGTGCATGGTGAGTCTCTGAATTTTCTCCCATTTTTATGAACTGTGTGTGACACTTTTTCAGTATACTTCTGCTCTGACCTATGATGCCGTACAAGTGATGACTGAAGCTTTTCGCAACCTACGGAAGCAGAGGATTGAAATCTCCCGAAGAGGAAATGCTGGAGACTGTCTGGCCAACCCAGCGGTGCCCTGGGGACAAGGTGTGGAGATAGAACGGGCCCTCAAGCAGGTCAGTCACTTAGCATGATTGTAAATAAACTCAACAATGGCCACTATTTTTCCCTGCTGAATTAGTCATTCTCGTTTTTATCTCTTATGTTTTGAGCAAAGGGAAAATTATTTCCTAACTATACAAAAGTCCCTTGGAAGATTGAGAAGAAACCTGCTAAGTGTCTTTTTCTTGACTTGCACTCCAGGAGAGTCATCTGGTCAACCAGTTTGTAGCTGTTGAAGTGAATTTCTAACTGTGTTCTTTTCCCATTTCCTTACTAGGTGCAGGTTGAAGGTCTCTCAGGAAATATCAAGTTTGACCAGAATGGAAAAAGAATAAATTATACAATTAACATCATGGAGCTCAAAACAAATGGGCCCCGGAAGGTAAATCATCAGTGGTGGGAAGGCAGTTCTCTCTGTGTGAGGAGGAGGGTGAGAGAACCCATCGCCTCTTCTTCCAGAGTCCTGGAGACATATGTTCCCATAGATGGAGTTCAGCAACTTCCAGAAACATATATTTTAAAATATTTCTTTTCTAAATAAAATCTATGTATTTCTGGTACGTGACACTGAAATTAATTTTAAAATAACTATGAATAGAAGTGTCATACTTTTTTAAAGACAAAGGTAGAAACAGAGTTTAATGAAAAGAAAAAAACTATTGCTGAAGGGTTATGATTCAGAAGACTTAATGCACGTGGTGCTGATGTGCATGTAACAGTCCAATTCCATATTTTTTTTCTTCCGTTAGGGCTAAAATGCCATTGTTTGGATTTTATTTGTGATTCTATATGATCAACTCCCCAACGCACTATCTTTGGAGAATGTGAAAAGTGATCACAAAGAGACAAGCTGTTTCTAAGAACTGTTTTGTTTGTTGGTTTGATTGGTCCCTTTCTACTCCTCTTAAAGTCGCAGAGACAAACAAGACACATCTCTATTTAGAAGCAGCCAAGTAACGCAGGTGTCATTTCAGATTCAGATGTGGGTTTGGCAGTAATTCAGTGCTTTCCCAATTGAAAGTCACGTAGCCACGAGCCCACCCTCTGTTCCTGTTTCAGATCGGATACTGGAGCGAAGTGGACAAAATGGTTGTCACCCTCACCGAACTCCCTTCTGGAAATGACACCTCTGGGCTTGAGAATAAAACTGTTGTCGTCACTACAATCTTGGTAATTAGCGACACACACCTATGCTTCACACTAATTTTTCTTATGAAAAATATCTGTCAACTGAAATCACTGCTTACATTTCAGGACAATAACTGATATGGTGCTGCTTTTGAATGCTTTAGTCATTCACTGCATGATGACTGTGCCCAAAAGACCACGCACAAACATGAGCTAAAGCATTCAAAATATCTGCTGTCCTCTTCAAGGTGGGACTTTAGCTTCATAGATTCATACCTGGTGCTCACACGGGGGAAGACCTAGGGCAACTCTGGAGAAGTCTTCCTGGAATTTCCTCGGGTGTCTCATCTTCTCATTCCCACACAATTCTGGGTCCATTCTGCCCTTACATCTGTTACATAGTTTAGCAATGCTGTCACCTTCTCTTGCTTCATACAGAAAGCTAAACTCCTTAAAGACAGGGCTGATCTCCCTTCTTTTTAACTCCAAATCTCAACATAGTAGTTGACACATAGCTGATGCTTGAAAAATGGCTTTCAGATGACTGAGACAAAATTGAACTGGATCGTGACCATCGAGGCTTTGGACAGGTGGAAGGTCTCTCCATGTCATGCAGGTCCTCGTGACAGGCTGTGGGTGAAATGAAACGGGGAAAGTGGGGCTCGCTGATAGTATGTGATGTTGTGACAAAACAATCTTATTTTGTTTTACCAAGCTGTGATGTAGTAAATCTGGGGAATTTGTCAACATAACAATATTGAGAAGAAAATATACATAGTCTGATATGGGATTTGGGTAAGAATGCTGGTTGGCACTGGAATATCTTGATGCAGGCTAGACATTTGAGGATTTTGGCCTTAATCGTGCCACTGAGAGGAACCATCTCACTGAGCCTCCGCGTATCCTTAGCGCCACTTTTCAGTGGAGAATGTTGGGCTGGTGTTGGGTCATTTTTTCCACACTTCCTCTTTATGATGTTTACAGGGGAAGCTGCTCTCTAGTGCTCTGTGTAGCGTAATTCTGGGATATTATAATTCATAGAGGAGGTGAGGGCTCAAGCCTGGGAGGGTGGAATCAGCGCATCACCACGGCAGTGACTCTTCCGGTCTGCACGTTGCTCACCTGAACCTGATTTTCACATGAACTTTGTCCTCAGGCTGGTAGTGACTCAGGGTTTTGGGGTGGATGCAGGTTCTCTAGGGTCTGGGTAGCCTTGTAGAAAAGAGAGTGGGTGGATCCAGAGTTGAATGGGCCAGATGTAGAGTGACGTGACTCCTCTCTAAGCCCTCGGGATTGCAAACATGGTGGCGGGACAGAGTAACAGTTTTGTGCTGTTAGTCTCTTGTTTACTTTGGTATGCCTGGGTACAAGGCATATTAGTGAGATATAATGATTGACATTTGAGAATTTTGTTAAGAAGCATTAATTTTTTCCCACTCATATTATCCACTATCTATATTCTCCAGGATCTCTGGCTAACAGGTAATAATTAAACCAGAAGATTGGAGTCGATGAGAGTGGCTGATTAACACAGCCATTTTTTTTTTAATCAACTGAAGCACCGTCTTTCCATATAGGAATCTCCATATGTTATGATGAAGAAGAATCACGAAATGCTTGAAGGCAATGAACGCTACGAGGGATACTGTGTTGACTTGGCTGCAGAAATTGCCAAACACTGTGGGTTCAAGTACAAGTTGACGATTGTCGGGGATGGCAAGTATGGGGCCAGGGATGCAGACACGAAAATTTGGAATGGGATGGTTGGAGAGCTTGTCTATGGGGTAAGTACCACTGTTCTCAAGGATAAAGTCATTCAGTGTGAACTCTTGTTGACAGAATGCTTGCCCCCCCTAAAAAGTCCCGCTACCTGAGGTAGTTGGTTTCCTACACTACTCTAGGAAGAGTGTTTTGTTTCCTTGTGACATTTGAAGATGCAGGATGAAGTCAGAAGCAAACGTGCAGTTGGCGACAGGCTTTTTACTGTCTGGAAGCCTAGGGGCCATATGCATTTTTCCAAGACCGCAAAGGCACGGATGCAGACATAGCTTTTATAATCGAGGCAGAAGGGTGTGCTCTGTATTTATAAAAAGGAGGGATATTTGGCGGGGAGTGGGGAATGGCTCTTTTTTGGTTTGTTTTTTACTGAGATTCTGCCAAGGAAATAATATTTCCATTTCCTCAACTTCCTTTCCTTCTCTCCCATCCCGAGATGTAACCACAATTCCTTTCTGACCACGACTCTGGGCGCTACTCCTTTCCTTTGTTTCCCTTGCAGAAAGCTGACATTGCAATTGCTCCATTAACCATTACCCTTGTGAGAGAAGAGGTGATTGACTTCTCCAAGCCCTTTATGAGCCTCGGGATATCGATCATGATCAAGAAGCCACAGAAGTCCAAGCCAGGAGTGTTTTCATTCCTTGATCCTTTAGCCTATGAGATCTGGATGTGCATTGTTTTTGCCTACATTGGGGTCAGTGTGGTTTTATTCCTGGTCAGCAGATTTAGCCCCTACGAGTGGCACACTGAGGAGTTTGAAGATGGACGAGAAACCCAAAGTAGTGAATCAACTAATGAATTTGGGATTTTTAATAGTCTCTGGTTTTCCTTGGGTGCCTTTATGCAGCAAGGATGCGATATTTCGCCAAGGTTGGTTACTTACCTGCTTCAACTTTGTGCATTTTAGGTCTCTAGTGGCTATCCATGGTGTTTATGAATTCACCCTCAAGAAGTTGGCAGCTGCCGACTGCCTGTCCAAGCAGCGCAGTACTCTTAAGGACAGGCTCTTACCGTCGGCGTAAGCCTGTGAAATATTTGAGCAACGTTCTTCGAGTGTTGAGCTTGTATTTCCCTGGTGAAATTATACACACCGTGGAGAGGCTATAAAATGCATAAGGTTCCTCTCATTCCATGCCTTCTTGGAGGGGTACCGTGTTTTTGCTGCATATTCTCATTTTACAGTCATCTGTGTGTCGATTCACAGACCTGTATATGGGAAAATGGGCAACATGACTGATTAACTCCAAAAGCCACAAAACCTCATTTGCACACTTCCCATCCCTGTTATTTTTCTGCTCTTAGCTCATGGAAATGATATTTCTAAAATTTGGTTTTTCTTTAAAGGTTAAGTTGTTGTATTAAAAAGGCTATACGGTAACATATTTTCCGAGTGTCTCGAAATACATAGTTGGGTGATAACGATGGCTGATTCATTACGAAAAGTTGTGCCACGTTGAAGAGTAATACACACAGGATGGAATAAACTCAGACACCTCTCATCTCATTATGACATTTTAATTCCTGCTCTAGAATGCCTGAGTATAATGAATAATGAATATACCACAGAAGACATATTGCCTTTGTTCATGTTACATACGTGAATAAGAAAGAGGGCCTTAAAAAAAAAAAGAATGAAAAGAATGATAGCCTCATCTGGTTCTTCAGAGGAATAAATCAGACTTCTTCTGATGTGACTGTTTTCACATTTAAAGCCTAAATGATTATCGATCTACTGGCACATTTTCATTTGGGCTCAATTATCCTCCTTTGAGTCTATGGAACATTTTAATAACTAGCAAAGGCAGTGATTTTTTAAAGTACAATTTCATTATATTGTTAGCTTTTGAGCACTTTGAGGATAAAAACTGATTCATTTCAGAAAACTCTATGTGAAGCTCTCAAGTTTGTATCTTTTAGCAATCTTCTTTGTATACTCCACCCAGTGAGTTAAAGAAATATGTGTGCAGAAATTATCAGTAACTTCCCAGAAAGCAGGGCACATTTTTAAGAATTATCTGGATCCAAACAATCTTCATTCCATCAAATTCTTTGTGGCTTCTCTATGGAACTGCACTGAATTAGAACTACACCAGTGGCATTTGCATGGCATATATACACACAGAAATATGATTTTAATATATAATAATAATTCTATATAATATATAATTATGATGACTTCTGACAAACTATATAAGACTCATAGTTTCATTTCTATATTTAGCTTATCTGACTTAAGGTAAAGAAAGAAAGAGAAGTTTCTAATGATGAAGGAGGAGAATACTAACCAGATTGGAATCTCAGAGAACATTCTGGTTCATAAATAATAATGAAATGATTCATCTTTAGTAAGATGTATACTGTTGCCCAAGTCCTGAAATGTAAGGCAGTTACCCTAGGGTTGCACACGCTGTACTCTGCCTTTTGAATGAGGAGGGGCAATGCATGAGGCTTCATCATGCAGTAGAACATACTGACCTGGGTTCCCACCCACGGACCCTCCTGTGTCACGGCTCTGAAGGTCGATTTGGTGTCCAGTGCTTGTAAGGAGCAGAAGGCATATTTACCCGTAGGGGCTGGAGCACAAGGCACATTTAACCATCTGTGCTATCCCAGGGTCCACCATGACATATTGACATGCTAATTTTCAACACGCCTGCTTCCTAAACTGTGACTTTTTCCTGCGCTTCTAATTTCATTCCTGCATCATGACTCACTCATCAATACCAAGTGTATTACTTTTTTATTCCCTGGTAAGATAAATCAGTTTTTGAAAGTATATTTTTCCTCGTTATCAATTGGGTTTTTTGGCAAAAATTCACTTTATTAAAAATCTTCAGATATGTCTTTCACTGTATCGTATATATGCATTTAAAAATTGAATCACTACATAACAGTGGCAAATTTAGGGATTTTTTAAATGGACTAAACTATCACTCTTTTTTAGAATGCAATGATGTTAATTCTAGTTTATGAAAGAGTAGAACAGCTTAATATCTAAAAAAATTATTGATACAATGCATGAATTACACAGATCCCTTTAGAGATGCTCTTTAAATATTTTAAAAGATATTTATCATCTTTTTCCAAATAAAATATGATATGGAACTACATTATTAATATGAATAGGACACATTTAAATTTTAACCTAGAATGACTTATTGAAGTGAGCAGGTCATTGCCTGAAATTAAGTCTGGACTTCATTACCTACAGTTTTGTGAAGACTAGAACCACAGAGATGGTGGGAACAGAATGTTGTAAACTTGACCTATTGTCCTGCTTGCTTCTGTTTTCCCCCAATATCTTTAAAATATTCAAATGATTAAAAAATGACATTCTTGAAATTATTTAATAGTGACTAAAAAGAAATGGTAGAATATGTGCATTTATCTGCTCCTTTACTGCAGCTACTGAGAGATAGAAGTTTTGTTTTAATTAGAGAAACCATTCTTGCCTGTAACCATAAAAAATAAAATTGAATTTGCTTCTCTGCATAAAACTTCTCAGAAACTCTTTCAGAATCATTAATTGATACTTGGAGAACACTTACAAGTAAATAATAAATCACTCAAGAATCTTCTGTTTTAAATGATGCACACGTCCAGTAAACTTTTTAATTTATCTTCCACACCTTAAATAAATTGGCATATTTAGTCTCATTAAATTTGATGTAAGCACTGGAAAAGAGAATGACTAATGACTTTAGTGTTTATTTTACAACAGGGACATAATGATTTATTAAAGTGATTCTGAAATACATTGCAAAAAAAACATGCAGTATATAGTGTCAAAAGCAATTAACAAGCGATCAGTTTAGTTTTAAGGAACTCGAGTGGTCAGGTACCAGATCTGCCCTCTTGAATACAGGGTACCTATCATATAATTTTACCTTCCATGACTGTGGAATAAATAGTGAACATTTGGAGAGTGGCTGGGCCTCCTTAGGGGTGTTCCAAATTTAGATAGTATTTAATGTCCTTTTCAGAATACAAGTGAGAAATGTTTAATGTTTTCCATTCTATCGTATTTAATTCTTTGCATCTCTTAGAGACCATGGTAAAGGCTCTTAATTATATTATTTTTGTTTACCATAGTTTACATTCTCCTTTTTCTTTTATTTTAGGAACAGATGTTTTCATCTAAAAAAGCTTTACTTTTAGCTTCACTCCTGTTTCTTGACTTCTTGAGTAGTTTCTTCTACAAATATTGCCTAATGATTGGATGTAGTATCTATGATTTGTCAAAAAGTCGCATTTCTGATTATTAATTGCCAGATTAATTTAGGCCATAAATTGCCACATTGTCGTGATTTAAATTTTTAGAAGTGTTACCTCTTCACTGTAGGAAGTTTAATTGCTAGACACGGCAGAGTTGTTAACAAATGAGAAAAAAATTTTATATTGGTTTGCTAATATTACTCAAATGCTTTTATATGTAGAACCCCACCAAACCTTTACAAATAATACAGTACATATCTCTTTCTGTATCTACATGTTTCTGTTTACCTACCTAGGGTTTAAAATAAGTTATTGGGAATCTGTCAAGCTTTTGAAAAGTGTTTTATGTAAGGATTTATGGTCACAGAAATATTGTTATTTTCATTCCCTTTCGAACTAGGAATTTATGTCTTGGGAACCTTTTGCATGTCTGATTTGTTTTCCTGGACTTTTATTTTATTTATTTATTTTTTCTTAAGCAGGAGCCATAAAGGAACAGGGTCATAGCATTCCTGCCCTGAAGCATCAGATTTCTATTCATTAAGAATTATATTTTGTGTCATACCTTTGTTTGTAGGATCAACTTTTTCACATTTCTGTCCTGTCTTAGATCTAAAACCTATGTTTTTGCACACACAAAAACTTAATGAAATTTTGGACCTTTCTGAGGCTTTTGGAACTTCCTTGAATTAAAAGGAGAGTTTCATCAGGGTTTAAAACTGTTTCTCAATGGTGCCTACTCTTTTATTTTTAATATTTGACTTTGTCAATATCGTTCTGAGTTATGCTGTTGAACTTAGATTCTCTTGTTCATATCTGCTTACGTCATGAGTGGATAAAGTAGTATGAGCTTGGGTAGATTATTTGCGCATTTCTTGAAATTGCCTGTTACAAGATTTCCTACTGTAAACTATTTGGCCGTTCTACCTGTGAAAGCAACTCAGGGATCTGAAGTTCTGCCGTTGGGTTGCCCATCAGATCTAGCGAATCAGTGGTTCCTTGCTCAGGACACTTGCTAATTTCAAGTCTCATTAACTAGCAGATACATTGCGAGGTATGACGTTAACTATTCCCGTGTAAGTCAATGTCTGCATAATGCTGCTAACGTGTTGTCTTATCAGGTCATTGATTTCCCTTTACGAATCCATTTCGTGCTTGTTGTCAGATCCCTCTCTGGGCGCATTGTTGGAGGTGTGTGGTGGTTCTTTACCCTGATCATAATCTCCTCCTACACGGCTAACTTAGCTGCCTTCCTGACCGTAGAGAGGATGGTGTCTCCCATCGAGAGTGCGGAAGACCTCTCTAAGCAAACGGAAATTGCTTATGGAACCTTAGACTCCGGCTCCACTAAAGAATTTTTCAGGGTAAGAGATTCCGCTTCGTCACTTCTGATTTCATTCTTACTGAACCTATTCAATTTTGTGTCCCCTTGCCCCTCCCGGGGTCTCTACAAAGGTGCTCTGCGACAGTAACTTCCATCTCTGTCTCTAACTCTGTTTCTGCTCTTAACCTGGTCTCTACCCTCTCCCTCCCCACCCCCATCTCTCCCTCCTTTACTGATTCCCCACTCCTTAGGAGGAAAGACACTATGCTTTATAAAACTTGATTGTCCTTTGGGAACAAAATGGAAGCAAAGCATAGTTAAATTTAGATGATTATTTTTGAAAGAAAAGCGTGTTGTAGTTCGTTTTATGTTAAGTAAGTCTGACTGCCATCTTTCAGGCATAATTTCCAGTTGAAAACGCACTTTCAAATAAGTTATGTGAATCTTGTGTCAGGTTACGTTCATATGTGGAAATTCTGAATTTCCTGTCAAACCCTCCAAGAAAAGGCTAACAAAAGCCTTCGACTTTCTAACTTTTTAAAGTGCGTAGCGTGATTATAATGGGTCTATTAAAAGTATTTTAATTTTTAAAACAATTGTGGGCTTAAGGTCTCTGTTTATAGGAACCAGCCTAGTCAACTGATATTGATATTATTTTCTTTCATTATACTATTATCTCTGTATAAAGGCTCATTCTTTTAAAATGTTTAAATGTAGCAGATAAACTTTGGTATTAAGCCACATACATGGTATACGATTCTCTCCGAACGTATCTGGGTTTGTTGGCGTGAGATCCAAGCCAGTTTATTCCAGAATTAGGATTAGTATGGCAACTTCTGGTCGATGTAGTAGACTGTAATTTCTCATACTATACCGCCCTGGTCTCTTTTGCAAAGGGCTTCAGTGGTGCTCCAGCTATGGTAGGAGAAAAAGTGGGGTTGTCAGACCGCTGCCAACAGGTGACAACTGGGTACGTGTGGGGAGGGCGGGCTCCGGGCCTCCATCGAGCACTGCGGTGGTAGCGGAGAGGGTGGTCAGTCTGTCAGCAGCTGCTTTGATTTTAACGCTACAAATGAATGTTGTAATACAGATCTGCTGCTAGTGAGAATTGGCTCCTACTTTGGGACATATGATGTAATACGCACATAGTTAAAAACAGAAAAGAAAAAAGAAAACACGAAAGAATATTGCATGATTCTCCGTGAGAAGTGTACTTTAGAACGTGCTACAGTGATTTGCATCCCAATTGGGCTTGCTTTTATTTCGTTTATATATTTTATTCATTTTCCTCCGTCTTGAAGTCAGTGAGATCCATGAACCAGGCAGGGACTTACGATAGCCTGGCTTTCTTAGTGCTGCTTATACGGATGAAAATTATCTTAACTGTTTCCAGACACTGTCTGATGAGAGGTACTGTCATCAGCTTGTTTGGACAGCAGGGGTACCAACTATTCTCGACAACGGCACCTTCAGGACCCCAGAGCTTGTCAGTAGACGTAACTCAGTCATAGACACGTGCCTTCGTCACCACGATGCTGAGAGTCCATGTTCATAATACTCCAGTTTCCCGGTAGACAAAATGGGAAGCTTGGATGATTCTGAGCAAAGGATGCTGCTCCTCCTGTGTTTCAGCTCACAAGCCCCCGCACCACGTTTCCCATGCGCGGTACACACACGCACGCACGCACGTGTGCGCCAATGCAGCTGGGGTGGCCATCTGCCAGTCGCCTGTATACGATGGTGGAGCTTACCTTCCCTAGAGTAATGGAGGAGTGATGTTGAGCATTTGGGTGAGCCGGTAACTTTTATTCGTGTAGCGTCCCTAAGAAGTGCCCTATGCATCATCTCTTTGAATCCCACAACATTTCTGCCAGGTGGTCGGGGTGACTGCGTGGGGTGCGTTATTAAACTGAAGCTGGGACAAACGCGGAGATTTGACCACATTCTAGCCGATAATTAGTGTGCTGGGGACTTTCACTCCTAAAGGGGTCTTTCCATACCCTGTTTTTCCTTGCAGAGAAAAGTCTCTGGATTTATTTCGCTTCTCTCCTGCTCTGTTTAGCTCACATCACCTTTGCTTATGTAATGTTAGAGAATTACAGTGGTGGAAATCCAGGCAGGGCTTCAGAGTTCCTCCCAGCATACGTTCAAAAAGGAACGTTGCTGGACCAGCGTTGGCTGGTCTCAGTGCATACATTTTGTTGCCAGCTCCTCCTTGTGTAGAGAAGGAAGGGTGTGGACTCAAAGGGCTAGAAAACCCACACTATTCATCCTGTTCATACCAATAAAGAGAAGCAAAAACAAAGCAGAACAGCACACACCACCAAAGTGCATAGGAGCTTGTCATGTTAATTCCTCCATTCACACATGGCCTGGCTGTGATTTGGGAAAGCATGCACACAAAAGGCATGTTTCTTGAAAAGCTGGATTAAATAAAAAGGTGTTGCTAAGTCATGAGTGATTCTGAATAGTTTTGCTAACTATTAAATAGTTTGACCATCGTGGTACTAGCGAGGGAGGTCTTAATCTGGCTTCTGACTCTCACGAATAGTCCCAAGGGTGCCCTGGCTTTGCAACCATACTCATCACATCTCATACCTTCACACAGAGAGTTTATGGCTTTGGTATGTGGAGACTGAACAACAGATTCCCTTTTGCAAAAAGAAAAATAATTTCTCCTCACAGAGTGTTACTTAAAGTGTATTGAATAAGAGGAGGCTAATTCATAGACATCATAAAGGCAAAATAAAACTTTTATTCCTGTAGCTTCCCAAAGCAGTGTCTTCTGCATCATCTCTTTGAATCCCATGATATTTCTCCCCTGAAATTTTCATTGACATTTTCCCCTTGAAATCCTAGGTGACTGCTTTCTGTCTCTTAGCTGTTGTCTGGTTGAATTTCTAAGCCGTTGGTAGCGAGGAAGTTTTCACTGCTTCTATTCCTAGAATGAACATCCCCTCGCTTCTTGGGGCGTCATCTCTGTCAGCTGCTCTTTGGCTTCAGGTGTGTTTGGCGTGGATTCAGGACAGGGTGAAAGCTGGGAGACTGACTGTTGCGGTGCCCAGGCTGTCAGGAAGGCGATGCAGATGGAGGAGGCTGGACCCAGACTAGAGACACACACTGTAATTTTTGTTCTCTGGCTGTTCTGTTACATTGACATCTGAGACAGCTGATGACACGTGGAAGAAAAAACTTCCACCGGTTGCTAATATTTAAAGTTCTAACCATTAGCTTTTGTGTCCTAATAGGGCTTTATTCAGCTTTATTGATCGCTTTTTCTTTCTTAGGCTGCTTATAAAGACACGTTTTATTATTTTTACTATTTTAAACTTTCTGCTCTCACAGTGTTTATCATGTCGCCTTTCTCATTTTGTCATAGCAAGAGCTTTAGACTTAGCCATTGGAGAAAATGATTTGAGAAGTTAGGTCCTTGTTTAAATTTTAAGGATATATATAGCTAGCTGAAAGATGAAAAATAACGTGTTTAAGACATTTGCCGATTAAAGGGCCAGTTTAAAACAGAATTCAGAGTCCTGAACGCCTAGTCTTTTGTCTCAGTGTGAGTGTTTCCTAAAGATGTATCTTTGTTGGGATGAAAGCATCTTGTATCAAATTATATGAGATTATAAGATGAATATTTAAGCTGATTTATAGGGATATGGTTTGTCCCCAGGTGATGACAATTACTCAATTTCAATCAAAAGTGTTTTCAGATTTCAGGTACATAATTTAATAATAAGCTGGGCACTATTAATATTGCTTTAGTGAAGTCACTGGGAGTGCATTAGTTTTAGAATTCCAGTTTAAGCTGTATATTTTCTAACTTAAAAATCTTACGCTCCTTCAGTGATAATCAGGGAAACAAGTACAAATGAGATACTCACTTTGTTTGCTGGAGAGAGGGAGAGGAGATGGAGGGCAGTCTCGGCACCCCCGAGCGGTGTGGGAAATAGATCCTGCATCTTCACGTCCCAGTTTTCTGCTCACGGAAGCACGTGCATCCGTGCACGGAGCGGCTGATGAAGTCTGACTCACTTGAGAAGGATCTTCCCTAATGATAGCACCACTGTAACATACCTACAATTAAGAAAGAATGAGGCTTTCAATGATACACTGCTATTTTTAGGCCTTCACATTTTGATAATTTCTTCTCTCAATAAAAGAGGACAGATCTCAGATTAGATGAGTCTAAGTAGGTGGTTTTGTAGGAACAATGTGCATTATATTCCCGTAGAAAGCTGGGTGTGGGGGATGGACAATGGCTTTCTAAATAAACCTCTCATTAGCCTGTCAATCCATGGAACAAAGTGATTAACTTGCAGAAAAGAAGTACTTCTTCCTGCCTATCCTGAATGCCCCGCATTGCAATCTCTTTCTTCCCTCTGGATCTCTCTGGGAGGATGAGGGACAGAGTGTGCCTCTAGTAAGTGATCTGCTTTAATTATGCTGGCCTTAGAAGGTATAGATTCTGAAATACTGTCAAAATAAAGCTACTTCCCTTCTTATTTTGAGGGAGGAAGGAGAGGAGGTAATTAGATTTTTTTAACCAAGCTACTGGGGATTGAGCCCAGGACCTCGTGCAGGCTAAGCACACACTCTGCCACTGAGCTATATCCTCCCACCACCTTACTTAATTTTCTTTTTACCCTGATGGTATCAGTGATGAAACAGACTGAGTTTTCAGAGGAGCTTCAAACCGTCCACAGGCAGTAACTCCAACCTGGATGGGGGTGGCTGGGTGTTCAGGAATAGTTTTAGAAGTACGGTGTGTTTTTCAGAATTATTTGCAAGTTTGTCTTATCAAGAATAAAATCTTATTTAGCAGAAGGGGGAAATGTGTTAAGCAAAGTGATGCAGCTGTACAGCCAAATTATTATTTTATTTATTTAATTTTTTTTTTCTGCGAGCACTGGGGATTGAAACCAGGACCTCATGCATGCTAACATGTGCTCTACCCCTGAGCGGTAACTCCCTCCCCCCGTTCCCCTTCTTACTTAATACAGTTAATTATTCCATTCTCAGAAGATCAGTTTAGTCTGACAATAATCCATAAGAGTACACTGTTGTTACCCAGCATTGCAGACTTCTCACAGAGCTTGCAAATAGTATAAATGATAGATAAATATACAAAATTAATGCTGATGTTAATACCTGAGTGAAAGGACTGGTTCGAAATTTTCCTTTACTACATAATAATCCTGAGTATGAGAGAATTACAGTAGTTCTAGATTATCCTTTAAACGCAGAAACCTTTTTTAATGCCTCCTGTAGTGTAAGATACACTTACTTGTGGTTACATATAAAATATAGATTGAAATATATTTACAACTAAAAATGTTTGAGTCATTATAACAGCGTCCTTATAGGACTACGTTAAATGTCATTTCATTAAGGTTACATTTTGTTCTCCTACAGCTTGTGTTTAGCAATAATATAGCATGATTTCTTTGTTGTTGTTTTTGGGGGGCAAAGGTAATGAAGCATTTATTTATTTGTAAGGGAGGTACTGGGGACTGAACCCAGGGCCCCGTGCATGCTAAGCATGTGCTCTACCACCGAGCTACACCTTCCTCCTATTTCTCTATTGGTATTTTTGTTGAACAGATTTCACTAATTTATGGTTGTTCTCCATACTTATTTCATTGTTTCTGGTATAGCTAAAGGTTTCTCTGCTGCAGTTTCCTCTATATCACCTATTTCTGTGTGGGTGGAGGTATGTATATATACTTCTAGCTTTGTGTAGTTTGAATATATATATATGTATATATATTTCTATCTATGTATATGTGAGCATGTATACATTCACATATTATATCTTCCAAATTGTTTTGGAGATGAAGGGAATGTAGCCATATGTGTGTTACTAAATCAAAACAGACCTTTACAGATCTTTCACTCATGCTTAACTATTTAAATATTTTCTAAAATACTCAGTACTAAATAAATGCTGAATGTGAATAAATTAGCAATAAATAGCACTTACACGTACATGTTGTAAGTCACTCATGGCATGGTTTGTCATATTATTGCAGATTTTTATTCGCTAGTGTTTTTTATGGAGGGGAACTTGATTAGTCATAAGAATCTGCATAGTTGACAACCCCGCACGCCCAATACTTCTCCAGATAATCCAGGACAAGTTGAAATCATTTCCTCTCCAGTTGGCAGTGTTCTTTCTCTGATATTTTAAGTGTTCTCACCATTCCACCAAACATCTAAGGAGAGTATTGAATTCTTGAAGACTTAAGGGATACTTGTAGCCTAAGCTGCCGGGGGACAGCCTGTGTTCTATCATTTTCATTTAAAATGGCTGGTTTAACAGTGTAGGAAAGGTCAGTGTTTCCTTTAAAATGTGGTGTTCAGCTTAAAGACCCTGCAGTTCATTAAATAGCTCCTAAGTTCAGAAATAAATGTATGCAAGACCATACTGAATGGTGTTTTCTGCAATCAAAGTGTTAAGGAAGGGAAAAGAAAAGGGTATTTCTACTTGCTGAATTATGACTATTGGGCAAAATGATAGCTTCTCCCAGGGTAACTGTGTTGTTTTGGTCATTGTCCTCTTTCCATGGCAATGGTCCGCAAGTGTCAGTGTGAGCCCCATCAGATTGTTTCATTTAGAGACCACCTTTGTGACTCAAAGGGGAGATGAGCGCTCACATTCTCCATTAGATGGATAATGCGACTCTAATCAAATTGCAAGAGGCTTTCTTTTATTGTCCATACTAAAGAGAAAATGTTCTTCTCACACAACCATCAGATGGTGAGGACAATCATTCCAGCAGAAAAGGCTCAAACAATAGAGAAAATTTGAGATTAGTCTCTCACATTGAAATGCTTGTAAAATTCCTGCTTAGATGCCTAGAAGATAAATCTCAGTATTAAACCTGTCCAAGTACTTTAGATGACTTAGTGTCCAGTTCACTTACTTATGTGTTTAAATAAAAGAATCATCATGCCTGTCTCTACTGGATGTTTTGCATTAGTTGCCATGGTAATAAATGCAGTCCAAGACTTCTGCAGAGAAGAAAAATAGAATTCTGCAAACACTTAGATATACTGGAATCAAAATCTGAACTAAGTATAAATATTGTTGATAAAATTTTGAGAATCTTTTAATTTAAATTTGATATTTGAAGGAAAACTCCATGCTAAAGTAATACACACTTCACATTTCCAGCATATACTTTTGTTCCAGATCATATGGAGTTATTATCAAAAACAAGTTGCCAGTGAAGGTGGCTAACTTATTTTCAAAGAGAAATGAGATTTTTAGAAATAACATAGCAATTGGGAAAATCAAGCAATGTAAGACATCATCAAGGTGCTCAAAAGTGTTATTTAAGAGTACATTTAAAGAAACAAAGAGTGAAGGGGGTGATGGCAGAAGATGCTGGACCAGGGAGACCCAGACCCTCCTTTCCCCAAGAGATGCTGACTCAACAGCAGTGCATTGACCAAATCTCTTGGTGAGAAACCAGTTAAGGGGCTCCTTCAAGCCAAATGAATGTGAAACCAGCCATGTCAAACCCTGTAGGAAAATTCATGGCCTCACTGGCCATTGTGGCTCCCCTGGTGCAGCACACCACCATTGGGAGGTAACACCGAGTTCTTGGCTTGTCCCCGGGAAGAGAAAGAGAAGACTTGACTATGTTTTCACATTCTGACTTTTCAGAGGAACTGGTTTCTGTCTTGCCTCAATCTAGGTACTAAAAAAGGCTTCAGGTTGGAGACCACTGAATAAAGGTGAAGGTTTGGACTAGCACACATTAACCACAGGCCTTCCCCTCCAGCTCAGTGTGGAAAAGTAGGGGGAAATGCCCAACTCCCAGCTTCCCTTTAGGAAGGTGGGGACAAGTGGCCTTATTGCTTTGGGTTTTGAGGGGCTGGTTTCTGTCTGGTCCTGTCCCAGAGCCCTGATGGAACCTGGCACATGTTGGATGCCTAGGGCTGCTGAGAGCAGGAGTTGATGATTTGCTGCTTCTTTAGAAACCTGTGGTCCAGCAGACAGAGGTCAGCATAGCTTGGTGGCCACTCTCCTGGGGGAGGAAGAAAAGAGTGGTGTGTGCATGCAATTTTCTGGCCCTTTATGGGGTACCTCAGGGACTGGGCTCTGTCCTCCCCAACTCTACAAGTCTGGGGGCTGCTGAGAATGGAAGAGAGCTGGGTAGTTTATGCCAGCTCTAGAACCCACATCACCGCAGACAAACACCAAAGGGAGCAAGAGATCATTAGTTCCTGGGAAAAGATACTGGAAAAGGCCTTTAACTGGGAATTTACACACACAACTCCAAAAAAGATGTATCCACAGAAGATGTTTGAGAGGCTTTTAAGAGTATTAAACCAGGCTGACTGGGGAAGGTCTTTCCTTATATGAAGCCACTTCATAAAGACTGGGAGAGGTGGCTGTGTTTAAAAAAATGCACAGATCCTAACCCACATTTATAAGCCACAAGAAAAAACAAAACAAAACAAAAAACAAACAAAAAGTGGCCTAAAGGAAAAAAAAATCTCCAGAAACCAAACTAAAAAAGTGGAGGTACATGGATTACCTGACAGATAACCCCAAATAACTGTTACAAAAATGTTCAAAGAGCTCAGCCAAGTGATGCATGAACAAACTGAGAATATTAACAAAGAGAGAGAAAGATAAAAAAGAGCCAAACAAATTTTAAAAATCAAGAATACAATAACTAATTTAAAAAAATCACTAGAGGGACTCAACATCAGATCTGATCAAGGAGAAGAAAGGATCAGCAAACTTAACACAAATATTTTGATAGTATCCAGAGGACCAATAAGAAAAAAAAAAGAATGAAAAAAGGTAAAGAAAGCCTGAGGGGCTAAAAGGATACTGTCAAGAGGACCAACATGACCATACACATTATGGGGGTTCCAGAAGGAGGAGAGAGACAGAGAGAGTGATACGAACAGAAAGCTTAAATAAGCTTAATGGTCAAAATTTTTCTCAATTTGGATGAAGCAAGGGGAATGGACATTCAGATTTACAAAACACAAAGAATCTTAAATAGGAGGAACTCAGAGAAGTGTACACTAAGAAACATTCTAATCAAATTGTCGAATGTCAAAGACAGAGAGAATTTTGAAAGTAGCAAGAAAAATGTGCCTTGTCACATACACGTGGGCACCCAGAAGCCTTTTCAGCAGAAACCTTGTAGGTCAGAGGGAGTGAGAGGATGTAGTCAAAGAGCTGAAAGGAATAAAGGACTGCCAACCAGCCAAGAATAATGTATCTGGCAAAACTCTCCCTCAGACGTTAAGGAGAAATAAAGACAGTCCCAGGTAAACAAAAGCTGAGATCATCAACACTACACCTGTCTTGCAAGAAATGGCAAAGTGGTAAAGGAAGCCCTTTATGTAGAACAGAGGTTTTGTAAAATTTAATTTGTTATAACCTTAAAACAGACTTTTGTAACTATAAGCTATTTAATGCAAGTTCCATGGTAACCACAAAGAAAACACCTATAGCAGTTACACAAAAGAAAATGAGAAAGTAATCAAAGTGTATCACTACAAAAAATAAATTAATGAAATACAAAGGAAGACAGCAATAGAGGGAAACAGGAAAAAAAAAAAACTACTACAAGATGGACAGAAAATAGTTAACAAAATGGTAATGTCAGTAAACTGCCTGTCAGTAGTTATTTTAAATGTAAATGAATTGAACAGCCCAGTCAAAACATAGAGAGTGGCTGAACATAATACTCAGTGGTGAAAAGCCTTCCTGCTAAACTCAAGAACAAGACAAGAATGCCCACTTTCCCTATTTCCATTCAACATAGTATTGGAAGTTCTAGCCACAGCAATCAGACAAGAAAAAGAAATAAAAGACATCCAAATTAGAAGTGAAACTCACTGTTTGCAGATGACTCCAAGAAGAGAACATAGGCAAACATTTTCGGACATAAATTGTAGCAATATTTTCTTAGATCTATCTCCCAAGGCAAAATAAATAAAAGCAAAAAATAAACAAATGGGACCTAATCAAACCTAAAAGCTTTTGCACAGCAAAGGAAACCATAAACAAAATGAAAAGATAACCTACGGAATGAGAGAAAATATTTGCAAATGATGCTGCTGACAAGAGGTTAATATCCAAAATATGCAAGTAACTCATGCAACTCAGTATGAAAAAATAAGTGATTTTCAAGGCCCATTCTAGTACTAATCCTTTGAAAACTTTAAGCTTTCAAGAATTTTTTTTAGTTATATTCCTCCATAGATAACCAATTTCAATTTTTAAGAGGCTGAGAAGTTGCTAGAAATATAGATTATTGTGTCTCTTTTTAATATAATTAGAGAATTTGTTTTATTTAAAATGAGAGATTAATCATATAGAAAAATCCTCATGAAATCAAACAAATCAAAGCACACCTCTGTGTAATATTTTATTAACTGTAATCATTTAAAAATAGCTAATCGTTGCATTTTAATAAAAAGGAGACAAACATACTGTGAGACTTCATATATAATGTTCATAATCATTTCATACAGCTGACAGTGGGAATCATTGTCTTATTCATGACTTCATGGTATTGACAACCTGAATATAATTTTTCTTCTATTTTGAATCCAAGAAGTTACAGTGTTACACATCAAATTTTAATAAAACTAGGTGAGCAAAGGAATGCCTAATAAAATACTTCTACTGACTTCATTCAAGTGTTTCCTATAATTTATTTTACATGAAATAAACAGCATGGGTTTTGATTGTATAAAGGAAAAATCAATATTTGTTTTCACGTCCTTTTTCATCAGAAATTAACACATTATAAACTGACTGTATTTCAGTGAAGAAAAATAATAAAAACTTTTAAAAATAAAAACATTAAAACATATAGGAGTAAAAGCATGTTTTTTTAGCTAAATGATAAGATGAGTAAGAAGTATGAAGTTGATAGAATTATATTTGGAAACTATTTATTGGTACGACACAACGTCTCAATTTACCCTTCCCATTTGCTGTGGAGGACCATTTCTGCAGCTGTAGGGTTTTTTCCATCAGAGAAAATAATGAGGTTCTTCTTAAATTTAAAGAAAAACTTAAATAGTCTTTTACTTTCATCCATATGATGAGATAAACTTTTATTAGCAAAACTGATTTAAAAAGACTCAGAGAAGTCTAGGGATTTTATCACACATAACAATTATACGTGAAATACTGGACACTTTCAAGATTTTCTGCATTGTTTTCGTTTCATTTTTGTGTGGTTATTGTTGGCAAGTGAAGTGAAAAAGTAGCATCAAAACTATGAAATAAGAGCCAAATTTCAAAGAATTTTTGTGTTCTTTTTCATTGGATTGTTTTTATATATGTTTTGCAACATGGTCTCAGCTTATACCTTCAAAAATGAATTTACATAATGGAATATCAAGACAATGTTTTCTTGGCGTGTATGGGACACATCTTGACTTGTGTGGGACTACCACCTACTGAAGTCTTGTGTTAGTGTTAGCAGTTAAAGACTCTGAAATGAGGACAAGATGAATTTATGTCTTAAGTATTTCACTCTCTTATAAGTAACCTAAGTCAAATACTATTTAAGGATGTTGAAGAGATAAATGATGTTCTACTTCGAATTTTTCATTGCTGGAGGTGTTTTATCTTGGGGAAATTGCATTACACAAAACCCCTTCCGGTACTGAACGAAGGGTGGAAACAGATCGAGCTCTTATATTTGCCAACGTAATGTATTCTTTGGGTTTTTACTATACCAGTCAGAGGAGTACCTGTGCCTTTTTCTGTAGAGCTAGGATCTCCGTCTGGACCTTTAACATCTCTTTCCAATGATCGAAGAATGTTGCTCTACAATTTATATCCCCAGTAATGTCTTAGTCTTTCCATCTGCACAGGCTGCTTCTCCCAGCCTTCAATCCATGCTTAGATGTGCTGAAATTCTGTAAAGTCCTTCTTGGGACCATGCTCTCCTTTATCTTCAATTTTTCTTCTTCCTTTCCTTTAGCTGATAAATTTGAAAACGTATACATCTGTTTCCTTAGAGCCTCCTTTTCCCATTCTCACCACTTTCTCCTTCATTCTTTCAGATCTGATTTCCTTTAGAACTTTAACAATTGCCTTCCTAAAAGAGTCACTTAATGCCATTCTGGGAAATTGAAATGCTTTTTGTGTGTGTTTTCATGCTTTGTAAAAACTGTACTGTGTTTGAGATCACTGTGTAGATTCTTTTGGTACTTTTTCTTCCTTAGTTCATGAAATCCCAACATTTTCTCATATTTTCTCTTATTTTTCTAACCGTTCTGTTCTTTCCTTCACAGACTTCTCTCCAGAACTGTGTACTAAGGTCACATGCTTCTCCCCTTCTCCAACTTGTTTTGTAATCGTTTCACAAACGTAATTTTGCAAACTTTCGTGTTTAAATACTAGTCACATTTATTGTATACACAGTCAAGCAAACTATTGAAAGATGAAGCTTTCAAAGTCAATTTGATTTTTCTTTATTCAGCGAGATACTGGAATGTGAAGACTTCTAATAATGCATGATACAGAAGGTGACAGGGAATACTCAGTTCAGCATATGAAGATTTCTTTGATTCATTTTGACTACTGTGTTGTTTATGTTGGGGATTAGATCTCAGTAGAAGATGGACAACAAATGCGGTCTACCTGGCAGGGATGGCCGGGAATCTTAGCACAAAAAATTTAAATTCCAGTGTACACTAGTGGATTTTTAAAGTCTTGATCTCAAGAAAATGACTGTAACTCAGAAACACAGACAAATTTGTGAGGGATTGCAGATTTGCAAACAGCAAGAATAACAGAATGAGACTTCTGTGGAATTCTTTTCCTGACCAAAGTCCTGGTTTCCGGGGACGGTTTGAATTTCTGCCAACATCTCTAATGAAGTGATGGGCCAGGCTGTGAGTTCCACAAGGCTAGACTCAGGCAAAAGAGTGAAATCTTAAAAGGAAAGATGATTCTCTTTTATATTTAATACAATTTTTTACAGAATGTCAACCATTTGGACCAGAAAATATAGGTTAGTAATTGACATGCGACTCTTTTGTCTTCACATTTAAGAGGCTCTAGGTCAAAGTTTTTCACCCCCAGATAGAATTACCTTCTTAGCTGTTATACTGCCTCAGACAGGGTAATTTTCCTAGAAACAAAAGAGGTTTTCATGAAAAGTATCTCTATTCATGTTTCAAGTGAGAATGAGACGTAAAGATTCTCACAACAGGGAGCGTGGCTCTAATGCTTTGCAAATTTACCCCTGGTCTGAACTCACATCAGCCACTTGGGCATCTCTGTTTAGAACCTTCGGACATCGTTTGTATTTGGAAATCATTTAGAACCCCCTTTCTAGGAAAACATATTCTGCTGACATTGTGAGAAGATATTTTGGTATTTTATTAGAAGTTAATGGGTCTGTAAGTTTTATTTTATTTTATTTTATTTTTTGACAGTGAACTGTGCTAAGAGCTAATAGAGTAAGCAGTGAGGAAAGTCTGCAAAGCACCACCTATGTTTTCTACTAATTCTTGGATAAATGTGTGTGTTTCATAAGGGTAATAGCCATTTCCTTTATGAAGTCACTTTTTCCTAACAGGAAAAAGGCTTATTTAGGTGGTAGAAAAAAATCAATGCCTGTGTTAATGTATATGAGGAAGAAATAAAACTCAATCAAAATGACTGTTGGCTTCTTTCATTGAAAAGGAAGTCATCTTTTTCTTTGATATAATTGTGTCAGATGTGTTTAGTTTATATGGAACTTTCCCCCAACAGTCCTAGACAATGGGCATATTTTCTAAGTAAACAATAAAATTATTTTCTGTGAACTGTTAGTCAAATTGCTATCAAACCATGGAAAGGAATTGGATAGCCATGTTATGAGCTTTGACTCCTTAAGAAATACAGGGTATTCAGGGTTGCCCTGACCAAGCTATCACTTATCTCCTCCTAACAAGGCATCCTTTACCTCTTCATCAGGATGTGATGGCAGAAGCCATCCTGAGGAAATTTGCTTCTCCATAGCACACCTCCTGAAAGAGTGCTTCCCTTGACTTAATATGTAAACTTAGAAAGTACAGTGTTCCTTGGCTTAGCAGTGATTGACACTGAGATTTGTGGGGAGCTGGAAAAGGGAATCGTGAGGATCTCTGAGAAAGCCTTCCAACTTTTACATAAGGCCATCTTGGAAATGGAGGTTGGAAACCAGAGTTCCAGCCCTTCGTTTTCCTTCTCCATTGCATCATTCTCTTCTCTTGGGCCCAGAGTTTAGACTAGTATTGTGAATGATAGGACAGTGAGGGGTTTGCTTAAAAAGTCAGTGTGGTTTCCCTGTGTGCCCTTTTTTGTGCTACCATTTAGACATTGCTTACGAGGGTCATGGTCACCATCACCTGGCGCTGAGTGTTGAAGTGCACACAGAGGGCCTAACCTAGTCCATTGGAACAGTATTCGACTTGCATTCTTCAGACGGTTGCTTACATTTTCTGGATGCTTTTGACATAGAGTAATGTCTGTAACATGAATTGCTGAAATACAGAATTTTAATGGGAAGTGCTATTTCTATGCTTTACCTTAGTTGACAACATAGGATTTTATTAACCTGGGAAAAAAATGGAGATTTTTTTTTCCTTTTTAGTCTATTTGTAAGTATATTCTAAGAAATGATTGGTCAGGAGGCTGGAGTGGTTAGGAAGCCGTGGTGTGCTTTCAGTGTACCAGACAGCCCATTAACTTATAAATTAGGCCAAATTAAGCATCGTCATGTAAACTGTCTTGGCAATAAAAATAGCTGTAATTTATCATTCAGGCTCTTGGATGGAAGCCTTGGGGAGAGCTTCACTTTGCCTTTGGATTGCTTTCCTGCTGGCTACTTTTTTGATTGCTGTGGTTTTGGAGAAGAACAGAGTTTCTGGGCATCACCTATTTAGCCATTAGTTCAGACTAGCAACTTGTGAGATGTTGTCAGTAGAAATTAAACACCGATCCCTTGAACTGTCTCTCAGTAAAAAAATGTAGTTAGATTTTTTTCCTATTCTGTTTTGAAGGCAGCCAGAAAGTTCAAATCAATAAATTTCAGGTCCTAATGAATGATAGTTTCCCACGTAACAGTATTGTTCTGTTCATGACTTACCTTATTTGCACAGCTTTGGGCAAATTTGCTCATACAAATATTCTTCAACAGATATGGTTACGAATGTATTTCGTTAACTTTGTTAAAGAAGTAAACAGTAAACTAACACCTGGGAGACAAACGAATTAACCCATTGAGGGGAAAACGTACATCTTTCAAAACTTCTGACGTATGAAAAGAATTACTTTCAGCTTTATGCAAATCAGCAATGTGTATCTTAAGATTTTAGATGATTTATAGGTTTTATTAATCCACAACTAGTCATAAAATCCTGCCCAGTTAAAAAAGTGCCATCCTATAATATACGTGAAGCCTGATTATTAAAAGTAACTGATTTAACTCCATAAAACTTCATACCATGTATGTCTAGATCAACATATCAGAGCTTGCATATCTTCCAGATGACTCAAAACCACAAAGACAGGGAAGAGGTAATTCATTGAAAACCCTACATAGCTATGTGCATTTTTTCCCCTAGATTTGACATAAAAACTTTTACTCCTTAGAAGTAATAATCTATTCATACATTGAGAAATATCTTTAAACTAACTGGAAAGCATTTATGAATGAAACAGGAAGTTTTGCTTCACTTAGTGAAATTATCTTTGACAGAGTTCAAGTCATGCATTTATTTATTGTTTTTAATGGAGGTTCTGGGGATTGAACCCAGGACCTCAAGCATGCCAAACACTGTACTTCACCGCTGAGCTATACTCTCCCCTTTGGATGATTTTATAAAATAATTGTGTAATTTCACTTGGAGCTCTGTCATTCTAGGATGTTGTTCAAAATATTTTGATATCACTTGTTTTTGTGGGTGTTCAAATCATGAAGAGACCTTGAAGTTTAATAAGATTGCTTGATACGTCATCAAACTCAGATACCGTAGCATCTTCCAATTTCGTGGAGAACATGAGGGCAGGATATTGGAGGCTGAAACAATAGAAATATCTTCTACAGGAGGCAAAGAGGCAGATAAAGCAAATTCCAGAATATTCAATTAGAACATATTAATTAGGAACATTTTATGTATAAGATAATGTGCTGAACGTTATGACACGAAGATAAAATTTCCCCAGCTGGGGTCCTGGTGGGGCTTTCACTCTTGTACATGTGCTTTCATGACAGAGAAGAAGGCTGATTCACTAGATAATGGAGTTTTAAGTCTGTAATCTCAAGAAGGGGACATTGTTCAGAAATGGAAATGGGTTTAAGAGTGGTTTAGATACATTGTTAGATAATGGGAAAATTATTAACGAGTCAGCAACTGTTATAAATTTATGGGTGAAAGTGCCTTTGGGGGAGGATGTCTGGGTCTTTTCAGGGCCCAGACACCTGGGCTGGCATGGCTCCTGGTCTGTCGTGGGACTGCAGCCCTGATTCACGTAGGGGCAGTGGAGACATGCAGCCATGGTCTGAGCACCTGTCCTTTTGGGTGCATCCTGAACCCCAGCGATGGAAGCCGACTCCATGCTTGCTTTACTCTTGACCCTGGAATGTCAGCACAGAGCTTTGACAGATACAAAGCTGCCTAGGGCAGCCTTTTAAGCCAATTTGCATTTCCATGATGTTTGCTTATAATGAATCGATTTATTCTTGCTTTTCCAAAACTAAAGATTATATATATTTAAAAAAAATTTAGAGTCAAAAACAAACCTACCAAAAGCCCCCAAACCCCATGAACCTTAAAAGTAAGTTTTCAAGATCGTGTTTCCATTTCAAACCTTCTGTGTTCAGATCCCAAAAGGGACTATTCATGTCATCTTCCCAAGAGGGATGGAAGTCAGTGGAGAGAATTGTGAATAGAAAAATAAGCACACACGCAAAAGCTATGAC